>NC_047087.1:214885457-217285457 GCF_902459505.1 Geotrypetes seraphini | reverse complement strand
CGCCCCCCCAGCCGACCCGCGACCCCCACGACCCCCCCACCCCCCTTCCCCGTACCTTTGGTAGTTGGCCGGACAGACGGGAGCCAAACCCGCCTGTCCGGCAGGCAGCCAACGAAGGAATGAGGCCGGATTGGCCCATCCGTCCTAAAGCTCCGCCTACTGGTGGGGCCTAAGGCGCGTGGGCCAATCAGAATAGGCCCTGGAGCCTTAGGTCCCACCTGGGGGCGCAGCCTGAGGCACATGGTCGGGTTGGGCCCATGTGCCTCAGGCCGCGCCCCCAGGTGGGACCTAAGGCTCCAGGGCCTATTCTGATTGGCCCACGCGCCTTAGGCCCCACCAGTAGGCGGAGCTTTAGGACGGATGGGCCAATCCGGCCTCATTCCTTCGTTGGCTGCCTGCCGGACAGGCGGGTTTGGCTCCCGTCTGTCCGGCCAACTACCAAAGGTACGGGGAAGGGGGGTGGGAGGGTCGTGGGGGTCGGCCAGGGTGGTCGCGGGTCGGCTGGGGGGGCGGTCGGAGGTTCTTGGGGGGGGCAGTCGTTGGGGGGGAGGGGGGTTTGTGTCGAGGGCAGGAGGGCCTGGGATCCCTCCTGCCCGTAATGTAGTGCGGGGTGGGGTTAGGGGGTCGCCGTGGCCAGGAGGGTTTGGGCTCCCTTCTGGCCCGATATTGTCGGGAAGTCGGCGGTCCTTCGGGGTGGGGGTGCGAGTGGTCCTGCCGGGGGGGGGATGTATCGGACGTCAGGGAGTCGGCCGGGCAAGAGGGCTTGGGCTCCCTCTTGCTCCGATCGTGGATGCGGGTGCGGGAGGGAGCGCGTGCGAGCGGCCGTTCGGGGTGGGGGTGCGAGCGGTCCTGCTGGGGGGGTGAATCGGGCGTCGGGCGGGGTGGGAACTATGTTTAAAAACTTTTGTATACCGCGCTCAGGCATATAACGCGCGAGGGGTATGCGCGGTAGGTAAAAACGCGTATAACGCGCGCGTTATATCCGCGAAAATACGGTAGTGCTGCTGGCATTATTTTGGTAGTTTGACAAAGCTTTAATCCTTTCACTTCTGCGAGGCATCATGGTTTTGTGAGATTTAATCCACCAGAGAAATGGAAAAAATGACAGTGTCTCAGGATTCTCACTTCTATAACTATGAAATTACCTATTGTGATGTAATAATAGTAAAGGGGAGTGGCTTCAAATTCATTCTATGCAATACGTCTATTTCCCTCTCTAAACTGTGACTTCTCAGAGCCAAGACCACATTAGAAGGAAAGAAACTGACCTTGCCGTATAGGAAACTCAGAAACACAGACGGGCGATGGCCAGGCACTTGGGGATAGAGTTTTGGGGCAGAGGAAGGTAGGAAAGGGGCTGGGTCATAGGTAGGCCTAAGCAGGTTAAAACAGGAATAAGGAGGTAGCTGAGGGTATTAGAGGGGGATGGGTAGCTGCAGTTAGGAATGAGGGAAAGTCTAAGATACGGTGTCAAGGGTACTAGGAGCATGAAGAGAGGAGTTGGCAAGTGCACAATCTCCATTTTGCCTCCAACTGCTCTCTCTGCTCCTAATTTTGCTTCTACCCCTTCCCTTTTTTCTTACCTGATGCACATGGAGCAGCCTAATCCATGGTGCTTCTGCATGGTCCTTTCCTTAGAGTCCTGAAATACCAAATCAGCCTGCAGATGCACTGGATTTTGTAAGAAATAAGGCTGCATGTGGGATGAGGCACAAGGAGAGAGTTGTACCTTGTGCTTCCAGTAAGAGCAAACTACCTTTATAGCCATGCTTTTCAAAAACTGCTACTATTTTAAAGCATCCTTTGTTTGGAGGGAGCTGTGCCTTGCTCTGGAGATGAATGTATAGTTACTAGATTTCCTCTTAAAAAAACAAAAAAAGGACACATGACCCTGCCCTGTTCCACCCCATCCCAGCCCTACCCATGGCCCCGCCCCATTTTGCCCGAGGCCCCACCATGTTATATCCCCAGCCCTACCCCCACACAAACCTTGTATTTCCTTTCCTGAGCTCTGACCCACATTTGGAGGGCCTCTGCGCATGCATGGACATCGACACTCATGTACTCATGCACGTTGTGGCTAGGCATGGGCCTGGTAATGAGTCAAGCCCTATTCCCAGCACTCACAACTGACCGAGCAAATTATTGAAGCTGGTGGAGAGTGAGGAACTATGGAAAAATTTCACCAGTCATAATACATTTCATCAGGAACAAAAACTTTCCTTTATTCTTAATCACAGGATGTTCACAGCCTAGTTCTGATACAGTACTTTAAAGGTTTGGGCTCACCCTCCTAGTTAAGCTCCACTTTTCTGGTATCACAGTTCAAACCACAGTACAGCATGTGAAAAGGGAAAAATAACTTCAAAAAGATAATTTCTGTCTCCCTACTCCTACTTCAACCACTTTACAGCTTCATCTGGGAATATGGTCTTTGTCATGCTACACTTAGACTAGAGAGTTGCGCGGGGACAGAAATCCCACCCATCCCCGCCCGTCCCCACCAGAATCCTCTCCATCCCTACCCGTCCCCGTAAAGAATTACCTCCATCCCCATAAAAAGCAACAATTACTTCTGACAGGATCATCAATTCCACAGTTTCTTTTGTGTTTGCGCTGCTGTTTTCCTTGTGGAATCTCTTTGGTGGAACCCTTTTTTTGTTTTCTGTTCAGGTAATTAACTTATAAACCCCCTCTTTTACTAAGGCTGACGTGTCCATTATATTATATGGATGAACCCTGCTTCCAAAGCCTTCCATCCCCGTGGGAGTCCCGTTGGCTAGAGGGGGGTCCCCGTGGGAGTCCCGTGGGCCAGAGGGGGGTCCCCGTGGGAGTCCCGTGGGTTAGGGGGGATTCCCATGGGACCCCCACGGGACCCACGGGATTCCTGTGATCCCTGTTCCCATGCAGACCTCTAACTTAGACCAAATTATTCTCTTATTCAGTAAAGGCAGGTAATTCCTTAAGTTCACTGCCCCCAACTGATAGGTTTTTAGTCCTGGGCAACTTCAGCAAATCCAGACTAACTTGTAAGCAACAATTATCACACTCTTCATATATCTTTCCATTCTTCTAGCTCTTTATAGAAAGGCCTGAGGATCACTGAGGCCCAGATGCATCTAAAGTCAGCAATCATCACTAAACCTGTTTTGAAAACTTTAGTAAATAAAACAGGGGAAACAAAACCACAAACTCAGAGACAAAAAGACAAAGTGGAATTGTCCCAATCAGAATGGTGAGCACTAAAAAAAGTGTCCTTCAACTCATCTGATGAATAAAAATATCTTTATTGGTTCAATATCTTGTATATATATCCAAAGACTCAACGACCCGACATGTACATGTTTCGGCCCAACCGGCCTGCCTCAGGAATCTTATGAGCCTTTAAAGGTTGTATGGGAAAATCACATGAGATACAAAGTAGCACACACTCTCTACAAAGCAAGTAACTCTGGAGCGTGGATAGCAGATGAACGACATGAAAACTTTAGTGACAATCGCATTTGCCGACTCAATGCACAGAACGTCCCACCACATGTTTTCCCCTCAATTGCCCATTTTCCGATCCAACCATGCAAATTAGCTATAACCCCATGCAAACTAGCCAAGTGACTGATGCACTAACATTGCTTGGCTATGCACAAAAAAAGCAAGGGTTTTAGCAATCTGAAAAAAAAAAACAACAGGTTTAGTTATTACCAACAGGTCTGCCTGTTTTGTTTTTTCATTTTTTTTTAAATGGCACAGACATTTTAAGGGTGTTACACATGCAAAATATCTGTCCCATAAAAAAAGAGAAAAAAGTCCCCCCACCCCGCCGATGACAGCCAAGAACCCCTGATGAAAGCGGCACTGGGAATCTCACCCACCCTGCACTAGCAAAAATCGGCAGGAGGGATGCCCATTTCCTCCTGCCATGTGGCTCCCCCCCTCCCATGTGAGGAAAAAAATGGCACGAGAGTTGCCTACTCACTCCTGCCATGCTGACCACCCCCTCTGCATCAGCGAAATGACAGGAGGGATGCCCACTAACAGAGAATCATCTCCAAATCTGTAAAATGTGCACGATTTGGGAGGTGGCTCCCCTTCAAAGATCTAGACTTTTCTTTGCTCTGTTTTTAGTCCTTTTCTTTCTACAATGTTTTCTCTGATTTCAGTTCAGCTGTATTGTTAATGGAACACCAGGATTGCATCAGGCCTGCCCTTTTAGGGATACAGGGCATTACAGGATGGCATGTGCACAGCATTTAAGGCACTGTTAAATAGGATTTGGGCAAAGTTCCTATGATCCAGATCCTAGTAACGGCTCTCCTGCTCTTCTTTATTATTTTTAGTAGAGATAGCTAAGCTCTCCAACAAGTGACTGAGGTGAAAAAAAGCAATCTAACATTGATGAAATTCACAAAAAAATAAGCTTTATGTAATCTGGCTAATATGCAGATTACATAAAGCTTTAGTGTCCTTCAGTTCTTTTTAATAACAGGATAATTTGCTGCATAGCTTTTCAATCTACTCAGTGTGACCACTGGCATTTGAACTTTTCTAGCTTTGGATTGAATTTTATCAAGATGCAATTCTCTCTATTCTGTTTAACAGAACTCAATTGCCAATTTTTAATAATCTCATCATGAAAAAAATGCATACTGCTTTAACGATAACATTTTATTACCATGTTAAAGGTCTGCATTATTAGGGATCAGTATTTCAGTGTTACAAGGCTAAGGTTAAAAAGTGTTTGCTGCTAGTAATGAAACCCTGAAAGGTATCTGGTGCTATTATTTTTGCTTGTTTTGTTAAACCCACACCCTCAAATTCTAAAAAGACTCTCCAAAGCTGTTCAAGATCATGAGTTTCACATACTACTACTATTTATCATTTCTATAGTGCTGAAAGGGGTTCATAGACAAAATCGCGCGAGACAACGGCGCACCGACAACTGAACGCAGACAACTGAGCGCAAGGTTGACGGCGCGCTGAAGAAAAGCACTATTTTAAAGGGTTCCGACGGGGGGTGTTGGTGGGGACCCCCCCTATTTTACTTAACAGACATCGCACTGGCATTGTGGTTGGTTTGGGGGATTGTAACCCCCCTTATTATATTTGAAACCAAACTTTTTGCCTGTTTTTTAGGGAAAAAGTTCAGTTTTAATTATAACATGGGGGGTTACAACCCCCCAAACCCCCCACAACGCCAGCGCAATGTCTGTTAAGTAAAGTGGGGGGGTTCCCCCCCCACACACCCCCGTCGGAGCCCTTTAAAATAGTGCTTTTCTTCAGCGTGCCGTCAACCTTGCGCTCAGTTGTCTCGCGCGATTTAGTCCCGTCACCGCTGAAAGGCATACACAGTCCTGTACATTTAACATTCAATAGACGGTCCCTGCTCAAGACATTTCAGGGTTCCAGAGGTTCTAGCAGAAGGAATGATGCAATGGGCATAGGTATCCGATGGTGAGTGGGAGTTAAGAGTTGAAAGCAGCTTCAAAAATGTGGGCTTTTAGCTTGGATTTGAATACTACTAGAGACAGAACATGACATATTGACTCTGGCAGCCTGTTTAACACATACAGCGTGGCAAAAAACATGGGACAGAGTCTGGATATGGCAGTGGAGGAGAAGGGGCACAGATAAGAGGGACTTACCTGTTGAACGAAGTTCACAGAGGGGAGACAAGTGAGGAAATATATTGAGGGGCTATGGAGTGGATGCACTTATATTCAGTAAGAAAAGATTGAACTGTATTTGGAAACAGATGGGGAGCCATTGAAGTGACTTGAGGAGAGGGGTAATGTGAGCGTGGCAGCTCTTGTGGAATATGAATCGTGCAGCAGCATTTTGAATGGATTGAAGGGGAGACAGATGGTTGAGAAAGTATGTTGCAGTAGTATAAGCTAGAGGTAATGAGAGTATAGATAAGGGAGGTCAGATTTTGGTAATAATATAGAAGAGGAAGTGACAGATTTTAGCAGTTTGTTGGATCTGAGCAGAGAAGGAGAGAGAGGAGCCAAAGATTATCCCGAGGTTGCGTGCTGACAAGACAGGGAGGAGGGAGAAGGAGAGTGTTCTCTACAGAAACAGAGAACAGAGGGAGGGAGAAGTGGGTTTAGGCAGAAAGATAAGGAGTTCACTTTTAGCCATATTCAATTTTAGATGACTGTGAGACATCCAAGTAGTGATGTCAGACATGTATACAAAGCTAAAAAATATACGACGGACTATTAGCCACCAAAGTAGCAAAATTAGACCGCCACCTCTCTAATCTGCTGACTATGACGCCCAACTACAAAACATTCAAGAACTTAAAACTTTTCTATTCAAGAAATTTATCAAATAATCTAACTAAACCTTATCGACCCTTCATAGACCCCGACGCATACTACATCTATTAACCATGTATTCTCCCTGGAAATGCCCAGGTCAACTCTTGTTGTAAACTGCCTGAACTGAATGGTATTGGCGGAATAGAAGACACTAATATAATGTAATAAAAGGAGTGTTTCCTCTTTTGTGTACACTTCCTTTAAGGAGGTGAGGAAACTGGAACATAAAAATGAGAGCTCTGTCTGCTTGCAGCAGAATCTGAGTCTCCAGTTGTAGTACTGTAGTGCCTGCTTCTGAATGAGTGCTTTTGTTTGTGCTGCTGTCTATCTGTCTGGGGATGCCCCTGACATGGTGATAGACGTCTGTGCCGGTGATGTCCCTTCTCCTGATTACATCGATGCTTTTCTCTTGATTGACGTCTCTGTTTCACCTTTGCTGGCTGAGGATGTTCATGACGTGTTGACTGCCATCCATGATGTCGATGCTTCTCCCTTGAATGACACCAATGCTCCACCTCTGCTGAGTGGTACCCCCGCCGACCCGCGACCCAACCCGGCCCATGTGCCTCAGGCCTCGCCCCCAGGAGGGGCCTAAGGCTCCCAGGCCTATTCTGATTGGCCCAGGCGCCTTAGGCCTCACCTGTGGGCGGGCCTTTAGGATGGCTGGGCCAATCCGGCCCCATTCTGCCGGTGGCTGCCTGCCGGACAGGCGTGTTTGGCTCCCGTCTGTCCGGCCAACGTAAAAAAGGTACGGGGAAAGGGGGTGGGGGTGGGGGGGATCGTGGGGGTCGGACGGGAGGTCATGGGTTGGCGGGGGGGCATTTGGGGGTTCTGAGGGGGCGATCATTGGGGGGAGGGGGGTTCCATCGAGGGCAGGAGGGCCTGGGATCCCTCCTGCCCGCATTCTAGTGGGGGGTAGGGGTAGGGGGTCACCGGGGCCAGGAGGGTTTGTGCTCCCTCCTGGCCCATTCATTTAGCGGCGGGGGGGGGGGTCGCCGGGGCCGAGAGGGCTTGGGCTCCCTCCTGGCCCAAGCCAGTCACGGGGGGGTGGTCGCTGGGGCCAGGAGGGCTTGGGCTCCCTTCTGGCCCAAGCCAGTCGTGGGGGGTAGGTGGTCGCTGGGGCCAGGAGAGCTTGGGCTCTCTCCTGGCCCGATGTTAATCGGCGGGGCAAGAGGGCTTGGGCTCCCTCTTGCCCTGATATCATCGGGGGTGCCGCGGTTGTCGGGAGTGTGGGGTCGTGTTTGACATGGCAGGAGGGCTTGGGCACCCTCCTGCCTGGATGGTTGTGGGGGAGGGGGATTCTGTAACCAGTGTTGTTTTTGACAGACACCGGCTACAGAATCCAGCTTTTAGGCAAAGGACTGGCTCCTCCTTCGCCTAAAAGCCCTTCTGTTGGACGTTTGGGGCTTAGGTGTTTTTTTGTTTCATTATGGCTAAAAAGTGTAGACGTCGTGTAGGTGTACTTGTAGACGTAGTGGAGATTGGGTGTTTAAGCAGAGGAAGGCCAAAATCAAAACAAGGACGTTTGGTTTGGTTATGGACACTTTCCCTGCTTCTGCGTTGAACGTTTAAGGACTTAGGCCAAAAGGAGACTTAGACGCTTTTTTTGATTATGCCCCTCTAAGTGTTCTGGAGAAGATCCATCAAAAAATTTTTTTTTCATAAATCTTTATTGATTTTTCAAGTTACAATTGTGCAACAAATGAATCACAAATATGGTTATTACAAACCAAGCACAACAAATGTATAACATTAATGATCTATTATTTTTTTCCCCTCCCTCCCACCCATTACAAATATATTAAAATCTTCATGAAACTATTCATAAATTCCTATATCAATACCATTTCCATTGCCATTCCCCCCCCCCCTACTATAATTAATATTGTAAAGAGAAATACAGGCTAATTTGAAGAGAACAGGGACCTGAACTGGAAACCAATGTAGTTGAACTAGGGCTAGTGTAGCTTTGTCAGATTTCGGCAATCAGAATATCAGTTTGGCAGCTGTTTTCTGAAGGATTTGTAAATGTTTGGGAGAGAAAAAGACACCAATAGTCTAAGGCAGGGGTCTCACAGTCCCTCCTTGAGGGCCGCAATCCAGTCGGGTTTTCAGGATTTCCCCAATGAATATGCATGAGATCTATGTGCATGCACTGTTTTCAATGCATATTCATTGGGGAAATCCTGAAAACCCGACTGGATTGCGGCCCTCAAGGAGGGACTTTGAGATCCCTGGTCTAAAGTATACACTGCCCGATATTCAGCGCTACTTGACAGGCCAGGAATGGCTCCTAGCTGGCCAAATAGCACATAGCTGACTATCCACTGATATTCAGCAAGGCCAGCTATCTCCTACTGAATATCCCATTTGGCGAATTGGCTGGTGACCAGCTTTAAAGCGTGACATAGCCGGTTACCACTAAGTTCATTGGTCAGATAGATCCACCTTAAAAGCAGATCTATCTTTGGCTTCTAGGACTTAGCCAGCCAGCCGATGAATATCAGCTTAGCTGGATACGAGTCACTGGCCCCCCCCAAAAAACCTGGAAATTCAATGCTGTCACCAGATATGGCACCGGCATTGAATTTCGAGTTTTGCTGCCAACTGCTGTCTCCTGTGGTCTTTATATCTGGCCCACAGACTTTTGTACATATATCGCTTTATGGCTATGAGCAACTCTTGCCTTGTTTGACTCCAATTTCTTTCATCTATTTGTTTTTGTGTATTTTATAATTTTTCTGTTCAAACATCCATTTCGTATAACATTATATTGAACACAGAGCACTTATTTTTCAGATTCTGGTAGGTACCTTGTTTCACTCTCCGGGCTCTTCAAAAGAATGATAATGATTAGGGGCCTGATTCTATAAATGACGCCTAAATCTGTAGATGCCTAGGAAAATGGCATTACCACCTCTTATTCAAAGATAGATGACTTTTATAGAATTGTGCCTAGCGGCACCTAAATCAAGTTAAGTGCCATTAGGCATCTGTAGCCTAAGTACTTAAATGCCAATATATTAGGCCAGGGTTTTCTTGGCCTAAAATAAAAGTGCCTAATTCATTCCAAATCCAAACACCAGCCCTAACTATTCCTACTTTTCGGGTAGGCTCCTGCATTGCCCCTACTGAGTTTGGGGCCTACGTAAAAATTATTTTTTTTATTGTTTTTAATGATGCTTTCAATTACCAGTGCCACTTAAAACAGCACCCATGGAGGTAAATTTGATTTCGATTTGGGCAATGTTGAAGAAGCTTTATACCACAGCCACTAATTTGAACTCAGAGGTAACAAACATGACTACTAAATTTAAAATTCTTTCTAAGACTGTAGAGTCAATAAAGGTGGACTCAATGAACAGGGACTTGTCTTTATTGACTCAACACGAGCCACGTTTCGGCGTACAATACCTGCATCAGGGGTTGGCCAATAAGCAAAATATGATTACCAAACTTCAGGGATCAGAATCAGTCCTAAAGCCTGAGCACAGAGAGCAATCTCTTAGTCTTATAGTGCTTCAGCAGGAAAGTATAAGTGTATTGTGTTTGGTGTGCTCTGTCCCTCTGTGTCCTGGTCAATAAAGGTGGCCCATACCAATCGGATTGGGATAGTGCAGGAGGATATCCAATATCTTCAGCAATTTAAAAAATGTTATCTATGAAAGATAGTTTAGCTAGTCATAAGAAAATTGAGCAAACGAAGAACTTTAACATTTGCTGAATTTTACCAAAACTCCTACTGACCTTTCAGGAGGTACCTAATGAAAAATTTGAAATTTACTTCTGAGACTATTCCCCCTATTAATAAAATATACTATTTGCTAGTTAAGAAAAGTGCTCAGGGAGTTGGAGAGAAAGGAAGCAGTGGAGAAACACAGATTGATATGGATAATATATATGCTATTTTGGAACAATCTCTCACAGATGTAACTGAGAGGGTTACATTGGTAGTCTCTTTTGGTTTTTTAGCAGAATTTCAATAGGTTACTGAGACTAAGTATTCTCGTGCTTTGTTGGAGGTTTGAAGATCTGGATATACTCTGACATTATCAAAATTACCCATGAATGGAGGAAAATGTATCTATCTATGAGACAAGAAATTAGTGTGGCGCAGTAGTTAAAGCTACAGCCTCAGCACCCTGAGGTTGTGGGTTCAAACCCTCGCTGCTCTTTGTGACCCTGGGCAAGTCACTTAATCTCCCATTGCCCCAGGTACATTAGATAGATTGTGAGCCCGCTGGAACAGAGAGGGAAAACTGCTTGAGTACCTGAATAAATGCATGTAAACCATTCTGAGCTCCCCTGGGAGAAAGGTATAGAAAATTGAATAAATAAATAAAATAAGTACAAAAGGAGAAACAACAAAACAGGATACAGAGGCTATAATCCCAACTCCACCAAAGTACCCACAGACCAAAAACCATAGTCATCAATATCTTTGAATAACACAATAAAGCAGAAACTCCCCCTCCTTATACCCCCCAAGGGTCCCCTCAAATTGAGACAGCACCCCCCTATTACCCCCTCCAAGAAACTGTCAACGGCCGAAGCCTGTAAGTTCCTCAGAGCAGTGAGGTCAGATGAAATGGAAATATAGTTCCAGCCAAACAAACAACCATCCACCACATACCTATACCTCAGGACCAGATTATGTACACGCACTTACCCCTACAGGAGGTTAACAACTCTTACTACCCCCTCCCACTTCGTACTAAGGCAAGATAAGAAACTAACCACTCCGACTGTGGAAGCTCCCTATCCTCCCTACTAACCCTCCCCCCTCCAAATCCTTCCAGTTGTGGTGAATCAAGCAGAGCCCATCCGCTACAAGCAGAGCAGTTATTGAGGTGAGGCCTCTCACACATCCAAGGTATTTAAAATCTGACTCTGAGCCCCATGAGGCAAGGATTATAAGTATGGTTCCCAGGTCTGCATGAGCAACCACTTGCGGTGCCCTGCATGATGTGCTTCACCCACCTCGTAAGTCATCAGTAGATGAAATTGGTTCTCCAGTGCCAAAATGTCGGCGGAGAGTCCTTCAGCCAATACTGCAGGAGACACTTATGGCCCACTGTACATGCCTTATAAAATACAGAGCATCACCTCACCACATACACGCGACAACTTCCTGCCTGTCTAAAAAGAACTCCCCTAGGGGATTCACTCACCCCCACCTTCCAGAGCCATCCCAAGTAAAACAAGATAGAGTGCCAAAACTTTCTGACCCAAGGGCATAACCACACAGCATGTGAGAATGTACTATCAGTATGTCCACACCGTTGACACAAAGGCGTGGCCACCACTCCTGAATAATAGGCCTGAACCTGAGAAAAGTATGCTCTATAGATAAGGCAAAAGATAACAAGAGATTATAAAGCTTGGTGCTACATTTTTATTTGCATATCCGTGTAAACGCCTGGTCCAATATGGGGTGAACAAATATATCTTCTATACACCTGAATATTTGAAGGCCTGGATATATAGACTCGGTATTCTCCAGCCCAGTGGCCTCAATCTTGAGATTGGAATCTGGCTAAGGCCCTGAGGCAGTGATATCCCGCCACAAAATGATCATCTGCCTGACTGTTTTCTGTGTATTCTTTGGTACACATTGATTTTTTTGATAACAGCTTTCCTTGTCCATATTTTTTTGTTAAGTTCTTACTGGTTACTATCCAGCATTACACGCAAAAGTTTTTTTGCCTATGATATCTGGGTGGAAGAGTGTGGGTATACCTCTCCAATAAACTGAGGCTTTTTCTTTCGCTCATTGCGGCTCAATTTCAATGGAGTGATTTTTTTGTTTGTTTGTTTAAATTACCTCCATTCCTCAATTTTTCAGTATTGTAGGTTACATCTTTCTAGAACATCATTGCATACTTGTGCCAGAAAAAAAGATAAGCCGTACAGCAATATATGGCACAAAGGAGAGAGGGATGAAGACTGGCAGAGGGCATTTATGGAGGTATAGGCATTGTTTGCTATAGCTTTTTTCAAGATGCTTTCATTCTATTACCTAAAAGGCCTATATAGATCTACTGTTTACATTGTTTAAGTTTCTTGCCATTTTTATTCTTTGCCATTACATATTCTTAGGCAATTATTGACTCAGCCCTTCCCCACCTATATTATTAGCCTCCACAAGCTGCTGAGCCATTGAATATCTAAAAATTATGCTCTTTATTCACTCTTCAAATCCATTGCCCTATTATGGGATAAAAATTTTAAAATGAATCCTCTCCCCATAAGCTTGCCACTTTTAGCCCCAATGGTTCATACAACTATAGACCTAGCTCATTTCCTTAACCCACATATTTTCAAAGACCAGGACCCCAACTCACCTTAGCGGTCTGGTGGACATTAGGGGTATACCCATATCAGCCATGAAATAGACCACAAAGCTTAAATAAGAAACTATGGATCCCTACCATGGTGAGCATCTAATACCTAATAGTACAATAGCTCCATAACCCCAATATCCTCAGCTCCAACTTGGGGCAAAACTATGAAAATAATGTTTCAATATATCTCCTATTTCTTTTCATTTTCATACTTTCCATTCATATCTTCATTTTTTATGGTTTCTGGTTATCACTGACTCCCACATCCCATATTTACGTGTTTTTTTTCTTGAACACTTCACTTAATTAATCTAGTCGCACTATCATGCTCACGTTATTAATCATCCTATGTCATGTTCACCATCACTATCCTATTTTGCACATGATTGCTTCACATTTTGTGCACGTATGATTCACATCATCACTCCTTGGATCACACATAGCATTTATTGGATACCATCATTTTTGCTGTCACCACTGTCACGCATATATACATTTGCTTACACACATCTCAATTGCTTACCTTAGGATCGCTGAGGAAGGAGTGTTTTTTCGAAACACGGACCGTGTTAGGTCCGGGTTCATCAATCCTTTTGGATAAAATACGGTTTTATGATCGATTTATTTGTATCTAATTTTTTATACATTTTTTATGACTGTTCATTAAAGACTTGGTATCTTGTACATCACCACTGCAGTTTTTTCCTTTTTTCCTTCGACTTAACATTTCACTGCAGTTTTGTTCGATCCTTTGTTGGTTGTTGTCCCTTTATGTCTAAGGTTACCATATGTCTCCAGAAAAAAAGAGGAAGTAAAACACGTATATCTTAATCTGTCCTCCTATTTCTGGAGCCATATGGTAACCCTGTTTATTTCTCAACTGAGTAGACTCGGCAACATTGGGGAACACAGCAATTATGTGACATAAAAAGGTAATTATTTTTTGTAAAATATTACCGTAAAATCAACATTTTCTGTTTTTTAGATCCTAAAGAAATCAGCAATATTTTCATTACAAGATTCAAAACATTCTGCATGGTCAAAACTATCAGATCTCTCATGATAAATAGTAACAGTTTTTAACCTCATGTTCCTCAGATTTTATTAGTAGAAATCACTAATACACATTTTTGGAGAAAGAAAATGGGTGATTGGAAAATTCAAGAGATGTATATTAGTTGTCTTTGTAGCATTTTTTAAACATCTCCAACTTATAATGAATAAATAAGCCAGGTCCTAGGCACCTGGACCAATCAGGCCTTAAGTTTAGTGGGGATGGGCGGCCCGCTATGCCTAAGGCCTGATTGGTCCAGGCTTCTAGAGCCTGGGCCAATCAGGCCTTAGATTTAGTGGGGATAGGCCGGGAAGGGGCGGGCCCGTCTCATTTCCATGAGGCGGGCCTGTCGGCTGGACGGCAGCAAGACCTGTCCAGCCGACCAACATTTAAAGGTTAGTTGGGGGAGGGAGGTTAGTTTGGGGGGGGGAGGTCGTTGGGTCGTCGGGCTTTCCGGCAGGAGGATTGGGCATCCTCCTGCTGGCGATTACCAGTTTGGGGGGGAGGGGGGCTCCAGGGGGGTTCCGGTAGGAGGATTGGGCATCCTCCTGCTGGCGATGGGACAGGCGGCCGCAGCCGTGGCCGCTATACTTATTGCAGCAGGGAGATCCCTTGCTGCCATAAGTATAGCGGCCGTGTCTACTTACAATGTAGACCAGCATTTTGCTGGCCTGCATTTTAAGCATCTCTTCCTCTACTAGGGAGAAGCGTAGGGCCGCCTAGGTTCGCCTAAGGCCTGCCTAAGGTCCTTAGGCGAGCTTAGGCATCTTGTGGGCCTTCCTAGGCTCCCGGAGGCGCCTTCAATATAGGCGGCCTGCCTGGTGAGCATTTTTTTTAAAAAACGTGCATCCCGATTGGCTGATTAGACAGCTGTAGGACGCCTACAGCTGCCTAAAATCGGGACGCACTTTGTAGAATCAGGGCCTTAGTGCTTACAAATGGAGAAAGTGTTTCTGATGTTACAGTGGGTGACATCTGGCATCCAATAATCACTTCTTTTCCTCTTACTTTAACTTACTTGCCTCACAAAAAGATTTATTGCCCTTACAATTGCACCTTTTAATTTTGCCCACCGCATTTCTACTCCTTACAGACATTCCCATCCAGACAATAATTCCTTGATGTAATCCCCTATCTGAACAAAGTTAGTTTTTTTTAGTCTAGAACCTTTGCTTTTGAATGAAGCCTCTCTATACCAATCTTAATATTAAACCATACCATGCAGTATTATGTTAACAGTTATCCATATTGTAACTACACATTACAGCCCCTATCTATTCTCTAGACAGAAATTACCATGTATTATTTACTGAATTACACCATTAACTCTTGGCATAGCACCCAAGCTAACTGTTAGCATTGCTTATTTGCAATGTTAACAGCCAAAGTAAAATACTATAGAAGCCCATAAATGTTTGGAAATTAATATATTTTCGGTACTAAAACTATTGTCTCCCCAACTTTAACATGTTTTTCCCCCATATGGTGCATACAGTTCAAGCTGTATATTGTCATGCGAAGATGGTCTTTTGCAATCATAGACAGTGACAAATCTACTTTAATTGGTTGTCATTTATCAGAAACTGTCATATTCTAACATTTTTAAAAAAAAGAATCTAGCCTAGTTAAGCTGCAACTATTGAGACTTCTTGGAAAACATTAAATTTCTACTTTTGTTGTCTGGACATTATGGACTCATTTTACTAAGCTGCGCTAGTGTTTTTAGCGTGCGCAGAATTTTAGCGTATGCTAAACCCACGCTACGCAGCTAGAACTAATGCCAGCTCAATGCTGGCATTACTGTCAGGCTCATGTGGCAATTTAGTGCGTGCTAAAACCGATATCGCAGCTTAGTGAAAAGAGCCCTAAATTTTTCCATCATGTTGCTCCCAGTTTTTCTTTTGAGCTGTCATGTTTATCTTCTTCTAATCCTTTTTCCAGTAGCTATCCATTTTTTTTTCTCCTCTATCCTGTCTTTTTCTGTCTTGTTTCCTTTCCTCACTATACATTGATAATTGAGCTTTCCTTTTTAGCTCTTTTCTCCCTTCATTGTTTTTTCTTTTCTGCCTCTCTGTACACTCAAATTTTACCCCCTCTCACCCTTCTTTTTTTTTTTTTTTTTTTTAACTTTTCAGCTACCTA
Organism: Geotrypetes seraphini; assembly: GCF_902459505.1. Classification (NCBI taxonomy): domain Eukaryota; kingdom Metazoa; phylum Chordata; class Amphibia; order Gymnophiona; family Dermophiidae; genus Geotrypetes; species Geotrypetes seraphini. Next base: position 217,269,600 of record NC_047087.1, on the reverse strand, counting down.
TGAACTTTCTATCTCCTCTCTCCCATTTCCCATCTCAACTTCTATTCCCTTTCCATCTTTCATCTCCCCATCAATTTCTACCCTCTGTATCCACTATCCTCCTCTCATTCTTCCCTTGCCACTTCCCCCCCAGCTACTCCCATTGGTTCTACCAGTCCCACTGTCTCTCTTTTTTTCCATCCTTCCACCCTTATAGCCCAGTACCTGTTCCCTCTTTCTCCCTTTCCACCCTCCTAACCTGACATCTTCCTGTCCCTTATCTCTTCCCTCCTGCTCCCTTTCCACATGGTTCAGCATTTCTCCATCTTTTTCCTTCCCTCCTAGTATCCAGCATATCTCATTTACTCCCTTCTGCCCCTGGATTCAACATCTTTCTCTTATTATCCTTCCTTTCACTCATGCAGGTCCTCCCCTCTAGGCCATCCCCATATCCAACAACTCTCCCTTGCTCTTTCCTACTTTCTCTCTGCTATTGCTCATCATCTGTATCCTTCTCTTGCATCCCAGGTCCAACATTTCTTCCCCCCCCCCAATTGTACACCAGTTCTTTCTGTTTCATTTTATCTCATCCCCTTCTACCCTTAGATCCAGAATTGTTCTCCCTTCATCACTCTTTCCCTCCTATTGTCTACCAGTTTTCTTTCCTTCTATCCATTCTTAAGGTGGCATCTCCCTCCCTCTCCCTGGTCTATCTAAACATGCTTCTTCCTTCATAGGGTCACCAGCAGTACCGTATTTTCACGCATATAATGCGCGCGTTATACACAGTTTTTACAAACCGTGCATAACCTTGCGCGTTATACGCGTGAGCGCGTTGTACAAAATTTTTTTTACATAGTTCCCCCCCGACGTCCGATTCACAACCCCGCAGGACCGCTCGTACCCCCACCCCGAAGGACCGCTCGCACGCACCCACACCCGCACCACGAAGGACCGCTCGCACGCACCCACACCCGCACCACGAAGGACCGCTCGCACGCACTCCCACCCGTACTCGCACCCCCACCCTGAAGGACCGCTCGCATCCCCACAGCCACCCGACCCTCCCCCCCCCATCATGTAGAAGCTCCTACCGGAGTCCTGCTGCTTCCTTTTGGCGGTCCCGGCCCTTCTGTGAGCCCTGCGCCTGCGCTGCTTCTTCCGGCGGTCCCGCCCTTTCTCTGACATCAAGCCCTCTTGCCCCAGCCAACCGCGGCACCCCCGACATGATTGGGGAAGAGGGAGCTCAAGCTCTCTTGCCCCCCCGACTCCCCAACTCCCCACAATATCGGGCCAGGAGGGAGCCCAAACCCTCCTGGCCACGGTGACCCCCTACCCCCACCCCGCACTACATTACGGGCAGGAGGGATCCCAGGCCCTCCTGCCCTCGATGCAAACCCCCCTCCCCCCAACGACCCCCCCCAAGAACCTCCGACCTCCCCCCCAGCCGACCCGCGACCCCCACGACACCCCCACCCCCCTTCCCCGTACCTTTGTGTAGTTGGCCGAACAGACAGGAGCCAAACACGCCTGTCCGGCAGGCAGCCAACGACGGAATGAGGCCGGATTGGCCCATCCGTCCCAAAGCTCCGCCTACTGGTGGGGCCTAAGGCGCCTGGGCCAATCAGAATAGGCCCTGGAGCCTTAGGTCCCTCCTGGGGGCAGGGCCTTGGGCACATGGTCGGGTTGGGCCCATGTGCCTCAGGCCCCGCCCCCAGGAGGGACCTAAGGCTCCCGGGCCTACTCTGATTGGCCCAGGCGCCTTAGGCCCCACCAGTAGGCGGATCTTTGGGACAGATGGGCCAATCCGGCCTCATTCCGTCGTTGGCTGCCTACCGGACGGGCGGGTTTGGCTCCCGTCTGTCCGGCCAACTACATAAAGGTACGGGGAAGGGGGGTGGGGGTGTCATGGGGGTCAGCCAGGGGGGTCGCGGGTCGGCTGGAGGGGCAGTCGGAGGTTCTTGGGGGGGAGGTCGTTGGGGGGAGGGGGGTTTGCATCAAGGGCAGGAGGGCCTGGGATCCCTCCTGCCCGTAATGTAGTGCGGGGTGGGGGTAGGGGGTCGCCGTGGCCAGGAGGGTTTGGGCTCCCTCCTGGCCCGATTTTGTCGGGGAGTTGGGGAGTCGGTGGGGCAAGAGGGCTTGGGCTCCCTTTTGCCCCGATCATGTCGGGGAGTTGGGGGGGGCAAGAGGGCTTGAGCTCCCTCTTGCCACGATTGTGTCGGGGGTGCTGTGGTTGGCTGGGGCAAGAGGGCTTGAGCTCCCTCTTGCCCTGATTGTGTCAGGGAGTCGGGGAGTCGGCGGGGCAAGAGGGCTTGACGTCAGAGAAAGGGTGGGACTGCCGGAAGAAGCAGCGCAGGCGCAGGGCTCACAGAAGGGCCGGGACCGCCAAGAGGAAGCAGCAGGACTCCGGTAGGAGCTTCTACATGATGGGGAGGGTCGGGAGGCTGTGAGGGTGCGAGCGGTCCTTCAGGGTGGGGGTGCGGGTGCGGGTGGGAGTGCATGCGAGCGGTCCTTCGGGGTGGGGGTGCGGGTGCGTGCGAGCGGTCCTTCGGGGTGGGGGTGCGAGCGGTCCTGCGGGGGGATGAATCGGACGTCGGGGGGGGCATCAGGCTTTCAGGGTGGGGACAGGACTTCAAGGGGGAGAGGAGAGTCGGGGCGGGCGAAAGGAGAGTCTGGGTCTCCAGAGGAGAGTTGGGGCGGGCGAAAGGAGAGTCGGACGGCGATGGGAGAGTCGGGCAGCATGCACGGTATACGGGTGTGTGCTGTATACAAAATTTTTTTTAACATATATTTCAGTTTCCCGCGCGCTATACCCGTGTGCGCGTTTTACACGGGTGCGCGTTATCTACGTGAAAATACGGTAGTTCCCATATGCTCCTTGCATCTGACCTAGAAGCCTTTCCTCTTCCACATCAGAAGGAAGGCTTCCAGGTAAGCCAGAGACAGTGTGTGGGAATCATGCCATTTCTGCTATAAAAAGCAAGGACTGTAAATAGATGTGTGTGTGTGGGGGGGAGGGGGAGATAAGAGATGCCAAACCATGGGAAAGCAGTTCTGGTTAATAAGGCCCAATGCTAGCCATGTCAAAAGTGTTCTGCTGCTGAATGGGCCTGAGTTCAACCGTGGCTACGCCTCTATGCTATGGTTATAATCTCACATTAGCTCCCTAACATGGGAGTAGGCCAGATCTGGGCATCACATGGGCAGATAGAGGTGTGGACAACTGTGACAGCTAGCATACAGGTTGGTATTATGCACTAGCTGCCATGGCAACTGATATTGCAACTGAACTTTCTGCCACTTCAAAAGGAGGCAGCAAGTGCAACTATGCTTCTGGCAGTCCAATAGCACAGCATACTGTTTCTGGTGGTGCAGAGGTATATCCATAATCCCCCCCCCCACCCAAACCAATCAGATCATACATCTTCAAATACAATCTAATCCCCTAATCAGCACCCGATTCCTTTCCTTCCCCTCCGATCACAATATGCAGATACCACCCAATAACTCATCTCCCAACATACTCCTGACACCCCTGACACAAACCACATTTCAATATGTGCCCTGACATCATTGATACTAGCTCATACTCCCTTCTCCCACAAACCCATATACTGATGAAATGTCTGAGACCTCCGATGTGAATTGTGACACTGAAACAAAGAGCTTACCCATTTTGCTAAATCCCACTCCCTGACCAAAAAAACTTCACTCTTGAGGCCTAACCTCACCACTACTCAATTCTACCCCTCCTCCCCCCCAGGACTTTTATGAAAGGATGACTCCTAGCAGTAGTAATGCAGGACTACCACTATGGGTCATCAGCAATGAGTGATCACTGCCACCCAAGAACCATTACCCCATTAATGCTGACAACCTGATAAGGATCAGGGATGGAGGGAAGATAATCTTGTGAGAGAGTTGTTGGTTTTTGGTTTTTTTTTTAATCAAAGTGATAGGGCTTAGAGGAAGGGCCAGGCTCTTTGTATCAGCATCCCGATTCAGTTCAGAGGTGTTGGGCCAGTCATAAGGGTGTAGGTATTCTAGGTGTATCAGGGTGTTGATTGAGAGGGTCACGGTTCTGTCAGGGAGAAAGACCTGGTGCCATGGAGTGTCGGGACTGTGTTATGGGCAGGCTTTGTGACAGACATGGGATTTACGTATGTCGGCGGGTATTGAGAGTGTGTCAGAGGGGAGGGTTGTTTTGGGGTTCTACATATTGTGATCTGAATGTGTGGGATAGGGATTGAGTGCTATACGAGATGTCGGGAGTATCACTGGGGGGATTAGGAAATAGGGAGAGGAATGCAGGAAGGGAGGAGAGCGCTGTGACATGTAGTGGCAAGTAGAGTGGTTGCTCCCATGCTATCCACAGATGCATGTAACGCAGTATCGTGTAGTACATTAAGTTAATGTCTCGTGTGATAACTGCAGGGCAGATGCTAGACCCACCCCCAGCATTTACTGCACTGGCTTTTTTGTTTACATTTTTTTTTCTGAAAGTGACTATCATTATATTTCTGATTCATTATATTTCTAATGAATGGCATATTACTAGGTTTTGAATTGTGTCATGTTGGTTTGGTAAATTTGTTCCCACATAAGTTGTCAGTGCAGAGTTCATGAGAAGATATTGCCTAAATCAGTCTCTTAAATCCCTGACTGAAACAAACAGCTTGTTGATTCTTATACATGCTCAGAAGATGTGCAAAAGTTATTGGGATTTTTTATTTTTATTTTAGAAATATATCTCTACTTCTGTTCAAAATCAGAAATATGCTTACATATTTTAGACTACCCAGAACATCTACACATGTAAATAGTGCTATTCAATCATCAGTTCCATGCATGTTATTTACACATATAAATGTTATACAATTATTCTAAAATGATCTGCACACCCTGATTTTTTTTAAACATCATGAATGTATTTTAAACTCTGAATAAGACATACCTACTTGCAAACTAATAAGAGAACATTCCAAAATTTAGTCTTTATATGAAAAGGCTGAATGAAGTGTAATCTATGACTTAAATGTTGACAGAGGTGATACAGAAACAGAAGACAAAACCCCTTTTCTGTGGATCTTACAGTCTAGTTGACAGATGGACATTGAGGATGGGCTAATTTAGCGCATCATTGATTCTGTTCTTTACAAGATAAAAGAAGTGAACAGTTGGAGGGTTTGATATAAGTTTAGAGAAGAGGATCATTTACTTCTGCTTAGTAGAAATGAGTTGTGCACAGATATGATGGACCGTGTATTTAGAGTGTGTTCAACATGTTTGGCCATGTTTTCTATATCTTTTTTACCCCCCTCCATTCTTTCAAACATGACTACAGAAGGTCAAAGTGGACTCTATCAATGGTATAGTAAGGGTGAGCTGCACTCAGGGCAGTGGCGCCCCTCCCCACTCTCTTCCTGCCCCTTCCCAGCCCTCCCCCCCCCCACCACCATACAAGCGCTCTCTTCCCGTTCCCTGTACCTTATTAACTTCTCTGGCATGAGCAACATGCCCACATCGATGTCGGTTCGCCCTTTAGCATCACTTCCTAGTCCCGGGTCCCGGAAGTGATGTCAGAGAGAGCGCTGATGCCAATGCAGGCAGCAACCTCGCGCAGGGGAAGTAAAAAAAGGTACAGGGAAAGGCAAGGGTCGAGCGGCACAGCAAGGAGAGGAATGAGGGATGGAGAGGAGGATGGATGCCATGCCCTTAGGAAGATTTTGCGGAGGGAGGGGCAGATTGTCCCCCCCCACATTCCCCTTACCATGCCACTGGACTCTATAATGGAATCTATTGTAACATTTGTAAGATAACTTTTCATTAGAGGAAATATAGCAAAACAAAAACAATCCCTGTTGAGGCAGACAATAACTGCAGCCATTCTTACCATTTCTACAGATAAATCTCACTGCACTTCAGTACCACAGTATACTGTATGTGCACCCAGGCAGTATTGCGCACCCTGCAAATCCTGACATCTGGCCAGGATGCACATGAACTGCTACAGTAATAGAATTATACGAACAAGAAGGGAATTATCACAAAATAGCAGGTTAGAAATTGAAAGCAGAGCCAAAAAGTAGGTTTTTCTATGGGTTTTAAATGTGATTTATATTGATTTGATTTGATTTCTTATATACCGCTATACCGTGAGGTTCAAAGCAGTTTACACTGAAGATAGATTAAAGATACATTAAAATAAAATAAATAAAAATGGTACTTTGGATTTCCCTAGCTGTCCCGAAGGCTCACAATCTAGCTAAAGTACCTGAGAAAACAATAAATAAAAATAAATGAAATGAAATAAAGTAAATTCCAGTCAGACAATAGGATCTGATGTTAGAAGTTCCTAAAGACGATATGCCAAGGAGCGAAAGCTGGTATGCTCCTTGAGCCCTGACGTATGCAGCCAAGCCAACACACAATATTTCAGCCATGAGGTTTCCCAGGAAGTAGTAATGAGTGCCAAAATACAGGCTAGTCATTTGGATCAGATGACTTCTGTAACAGCCAGACAACCGTCACTATCATATCTATCAATATATCAATAAATAAACATAAACACTCTAATTTCCACCATTCTAATCATATAGGCAGCCAAACACGATGTGTCTTGGTTATAACCATGTATGACCCCTAAGTATTGCTGACCATATTCAACTTATCAATCAAAATGTCTTCCCCACTCCTCTGGCTGCACAGCACCCTCACTCACAACATATGACAACAAAGTGATCTATAACACTGGAGTTGCAAAAGCTTCACCTATCTTTTGCCATTTGTGGGACACAGACCATAGAAGTCTGTCTGGTGTAGGCTTCAGTTCCTCCAATGCTGGATTTGGAGAATCTTATTCAGTCTTTTGCAGGACACATACTTTAGAAGTCTGTCTGACTTTGTCCTTAGTTCACATTACTCTTAACCATCATACCACCTCAAGAACTATGTTGTATTTTCATCTTCTTCCTAACTATGCATACTCCTTGTTTATCACATACATATCATCAATATACTGTATATTTATAGATAGATAGGTTTGTACATGTATGCCAACAGTGATACCTTATTCAGCAGAAATCTGAATAAGTGAATAGGTTTCAACCACTATTAAGTCCTAAAACAAAAAGGCATAAATTGTAAGCTATTGCTGCAGTACATAGCACCACAAAAAAATAATTAAAAAATTAAAAAGAACTGGAAGGGTAAAGGATAAATAACTCAAGGTTTATTCTGTCACACTATCATTTAACCTATATGATCTCCTTAACAATGCAATTATTAATATGTTTTTAAATATGCAATTGAAACTGAGCAAAATGGTTTACAGGAACAAAAAATGAAGAAAAATAATAGAAACCACTAAGCACACCTAAGAACATAAGAATTGCTGCTGCTGGGTTCGACCAGTGGTCCATCGTGCCCAGCAGTCCGCTCATGCTGTGGCCCCCAGGTCAAAGACCAGTGTTATAAATGAGTCCAGCCTCACTTGCGTACGTTCCAGTTTAGCAGGAACTTGTCCAACTTTGTCTTGAATCCCTGGAAGGTGTTATTCCCTATAACAGACTCCGGAAGAGCATTCCAGTTTTCTACCACTCTCTGAGTGAAAAAGAACTTCCTTACATTTATACGGAATCTATCCCCTTTCAACTTTAGAGAGTGCCCTCTCGTTTTCCCTACCTTGGAGAGGTGAACAATCTGTCTTTATCTGCTAAGACTATTCCCTTCAGTATATGAATGTTTCGATCATGTCCCCTCTCAGTCTCCTCTTTTCAAGGGAGAAGAGGCCCAGTTTCTCTAATCTCTCACTGTACGGCAACTCCTCTAGCCCCTTAACCATTTTAGTCGCTTTTCTCTGGACTCTTTCAAATAGTACTGTGTCCTTCTTCTTGTATGGCGACCAGTGCTGGAGTACTCCAGGTGAGGGCACACCATGGCCCGGTACAGTGGCATGATAACCTTCTCCAATCTGTTTGTGATCCTCTTCTTAATCATTCTTAACATTCTGTTTGCCCTTTTTGCCGTCACCGCACATTGCACGGACAGCTTCATTGACTTGTTGACCAGTACTCCCAAATCTCTTTCCTTGGGGGGGTCTCTCCAAGTACCACACCGGACATCCTGTATTTGTGCATGAGATTTTTGCTACTGACATTCATCACTTTACACTTATACACGTTGAACCTCATTTACCATGTCGATGCCCATTTCTCAAGCTTGATTATGTCACGTTGCAGATCTTCGCAATCCCCCTGCATCTTCACTACTCTAAATAACTTTGTATCGTCCACAAATTTAATCACCACACAGATATTGAAGAGCACGGGTCCAAGCACCGAGGCCTGCTGCACCCCACTGGTGACACTCTTCCAGTCAGAGTATTGTGCATTTACCCCCACTCTCTGTTTCCTATGCTCCAACCAGTTTTTAATCCACGTGAGTATTTCACCCTCGATTCCATGGCTCGCAATTTTCAGAAGTAGTCGTTCATGTGGAACCTTGTCAAATGCCTTCTGAAAATCCAGATATACAATGTCAACCAGATTGTCCTTGTCTATCTTCCTGTTTACTCCCTCAAAGAATAATAATAATAATAACTTTATTTTGTATACTGCAATACCACAGTGCAGCAAGTTCGTTAAACAAGATCTGCCTTTGCTGAAACCGTGCTGGCTAGTCCTCATCAGACCGTGTCTGTCAAGGTAATCAATGATGTGGTCATTTATCAGTGCCTCTACTATCTTTCTCAGTACTGAGGTCAGACTCACCGGTATGTAGTTTACCGTATCTCCCCTCGAACCTTTTTTGAAGATCTGTGTAACATTCGCCACCTTCCAGTCTTCTGGAATTTTTCCAAATTTGATTGACAGATTGGCTGTTAGTTGAAGCAGTTCATCTATAGTCCCTTTCAGTTTCTTGATGACCCTCGGATGGATGCCATCTGGTCCCGTGGATTTATTGCTCTTAAGCCTATCAATCTGCCTGCATACCTCTTTTAGAATGACCGTCAACCCTGTCAGTTTCCCATCTTCATTTCCAGCTTATAGCCTGATGGGTTCCGATATGCTGTGTATATCCTCTTCAGTAAATACAGATGCAAAAAATGTGTTCAGTATGTCAGCGATTGCTTTGTCCTCCTTTAGCACTCCCTTTATTCCATGGTCATCCAGTGGTTCCACTGCTTCCATTGTGGGTCGTTTACCCTTAATATATCGAAAGAACGGCTTGAAGTTTTTCGCCTACTTCGCTATTTTTTCCTTGTAGTCTCTTTTGGTCCCTTTTACCGCCTTATGGTACATGTGTTGATGTTGTTTGTGCTTATTCCAGTTTTTGTCCGTTCTTAACCTTTTCCATTCCTTAAACAAAGTTTTCTTGTCTCTGATCGCTTCCTTCACCTCTACACCTAGAAAGAAAGGACAGATGCCCTAGATGCCAAAACATTTGGAGAAAAAGAGATCTCAGAATACTGGAAACCATAAATTCAGTTCTTCAGTCCTGTAATAGGGTATAGCACAATCATAGGTCTCTCAAAAAACTCCACAAAAACTCAAAAACAATTCAAAGCAGTTTAAATCGTTCACAATTGTTCTCGAAAATGCAGCAATGTTTTTATCTCAGTAGCTGTGTCCTGGGATTCCTTAAAGATAATATCCCACTTTTTTTATATAGCCTTCAATCCATAACCCTACTCCTCACTGCCTACCAACCCAGCCAGCAGATTAATTGTTCCTCTTAACTGTATCCATGACATCCTATTTGTTTGTTTTGTCTGTTTAGATTGTAAGCTCTTTTGAGCAGGACTATCTTCTTTGTGACTCTGTACAGCGCTGCGTACATCTGGTATCACTTTAGAAATAATTAATAGTAGTAGTACAATGAACAAACATCCAAAGTAATCAACAAACAATCTTCAGTTATTGTAGGCAATGCTGATATCCACTGCAATAAATGTTTAGTATCTCTTACATAGAGGCTACCAATGGTTGAAGAAAGTAATTAATGAACTGACAGGATCTTTACAAAAGAAAGTCACAGGCAGCCACAATAAGGCATCCAGGAGGATTAGTCATAAAATATTGGTATTTTAAAAAACCTGATAATTCAAAATTCATGTTCTTTCTTAGATAGGAAACATTTCTTCAGACCTTCAGTAGTTAATTTATTAATACAAAAATTTCATCGGAAGGATCTTTTTTCCAAAGGTTTGTATGCATTAAAATCTGAAAGCTGCCTATAACATTCATTTAGATCATCCTGAGAATTTAAGATAACCACAGCCCCACCTTTATCTGTCCTTCAAATCATAATAGAGGGCTAATTTCTTAATTTACCCCCTCCCCTTTTATTAAACCGTGATAGCAGTTATTAACGCAGGGAGCATAGGAACTCTATAAGCATTGGGAGCAGGTCAGAGCATTCATTGTGGCTCCCTGCGCAAATAACCACTATTAGTAAAAAGGGGGGGGCTAGTTTTTCTCTCTGACATAGACAGATTTCTAATAGGATAGAAAAGTTTCTTCTCAAAGGTCTTAAAATCTCTCAAGACTAATTCTCTAAACGTATAAATGACAGGGTCAATAGGCCCAAAAGGAATCCATGAAGAGGGTATTTTAACTCTACTGGTTTGAGGATCTAACATCCCTTTCTTGGAGAAAAACAATCGCAACTGTAGTTTACGAATAAATTTTTCACTCAGAAAATAGTTAATCTCTGAAACGCATTGCCAGAGGTTGTGGTAAGAGTGGATAACATAGTTGGACAATTTCCTGGAGGAAAAGTCCATAGACTGTTTTTGAGAGAGACATGGGGAAAGCCTCTGCTAGATCGGTAGCATGGAATGTTGCTACTCTTTGTGTTATGGCCATATACTAGTGACCTGGATTGGCCACCAAGAAAACGGACCTTGATGGACCTTTGGTCTGACCAAGTAGGACTATTCTTATGTTCTTAAGGTACACTCATACCTAAAAAGAGTCATGACCCTTCATAGGGACAAAAGAAAGTCCCTTTGACAGTAAAGAATATTTATCAGCAGTCAAGTTATAATCAGAGAAATTAATGACTGCTTATTTCTGTACTGTGAGGACAGTATCACTGGACAACTCATGTTGGAATTCTTGTATCTCCCTCTCCCTCTCTTGCCCCTCCCTCTCCAATTGCCTCTGAGAGTACCCCGACCTTTGTCCCCGTCCGAACTATCCTGTGCCTCTCTATCACTTGTCCTATCCACACTAGAATGACTTGAAGCAGATTGAAACCCCACTTTCTTAGTCTGTGTTTCTTCTGGAGCCCTCAGCAAAGGCTAAGCATATCCCTCTCTATAGTTCTTTTGATCTCTTTGAATTTTTTTTTTTTAATTTTCTGAGATTTAAATTCCTTTCTAAACATTTCAATCTGTGTATTAATATTTTGCAATTCTTCCTGATAGTCACTCTCATTCTGCAGCTGACTTCGCCTGCTCAATTTTTAATTTTTCTTGAGAGGTTTGAATAATCAATAGTATTAAGCCCAGAGAATATCACCTGTTTAGAATACAATTCTACTTTTCAATAAATCCTTTATCATCTTGAAACAAATTAGGAGCAATATGCATTCTCATACCCCTTGGAATAATCTCCTTTTTACAGTAATCAATAAGCATAGCTCTATGTAACTCCATTTTAATTTGAAGCTTCAGTTGTTTCAAATAATCAACCCATGTAGAGTCATTAAAGTCTACCAAACCTGCAAATGACAAAGCTGGAGCTAGTAAGATTTCTCAACATTGACTTCCTAAGAAGCCAAACCCACCATCCCAATTCTGAGCCATAGTTCCTCAATTGTATAAAGCAAATCAAAATGAATTAAATTTCTATAATACTGAAAATAAAAAAAAGAAGAAAAATAATAGAAGCCACTATGTGCCTGTTTTACAAAGCCACACTAGAGGCTGCAGTGTGGTAACGGCCCCGAAGCCCATAGAAATTTAAAGGGATTTGGGGCTGTTGCCGTACGGCAGCCGATAGCTCGGCTTTGTAAAATAGGCCCTACGTACTATGCACTAAAAAAATGTAATGAAGAAATAAAAAGACCTCAAAATACTGGAACCCATAAATTCAGACCATCAGTCCTGTCATATAGCACAATCATAGGTCTCTCAAAAAACTCCTCAAAAACACCAAAGCAATTCAAAGCAGTTCAAATTGTTCTCGGAAATGCAGCAATGTATTTATCTCAGTAGCTGTGTCCTGGATTCCTTAAAGATAATATCAACTCAGTCACATATAACACAGAGATGCACAGTAGAGTACAGTTCTTTACCCAAGCTCAACAGCAGCCCTGTTTCACAAATTCTATTTCACAAATTCTATTTCAAGGGCTAGGCAAAAATCTCCATTTATCAATCATCAAAAAGAAATTCCCAGAAGGAAAAAAATAAACAGCGTGTGAACTTAACTTTTGGCAAGCCACATTTAAATCATGAAATTCATGGTGTACCAGCTGACTATACATCAAATGATGTCAGAAAGGCATCATTTAACAATATCATGATGTCACCAGTGCCAAAACTAAAAAAATAAAACACCATAAAACCAACTGTAAGCTCCTGTGTTCCACCAAACGTGTTCTTAAAGCCCTTGAAATTTTGACCTATTTATGTTCCTTTCATCTTGAAAAGGTCCTTTTACCCTCTCTAATATACTATTGTAACTCACCTTGGACTCAGATTTGGAAAGCCAAGTAATTAAATCTAGCTGAGATTTACAGTCAGATTGAATGATATATAGCTGATGACCTATTTGTCGGTCAAAGATAATTTGGGGGATTTTCTTAATTTTTTTTCTTTTTATTGTTTTATACTATATTGCTCATGGTCGTGAATCACTAACATTTGCTAACTTTATCAAAAGGCCATTATTTTTCTTTGTGAGTTCAACTGGATTTACAGACTTAAACTAAAGCTTTCAGCATCAAAACCTATAAAAGAAGTGACGATGTATTGATTTCTCTAAGCTATATAAGCTATACATCATTGTTGCATAGACAAAGTTGTAACAGACCATTGACACTGATAAACTACAAAGTGGAATCTGCAAGATAAGATAAAACCCAGAGCACATGAAACTGTGTCATCTTCCATTAAATTTTATGGATTAAAAAGAGTGAGAGTTCTGGCCCTTTAAATTGCACTTTTCAAAGACACTACACAGAGTCACTTATTCTCTCTAACTAGATATCTTATCCTGGATATTTTACAGGTATTTGTTCTAACACCTCCAATTTGGAAGTTCAGTTCCAAAACAAAGATAGAACACTGGTCTGTGAGTTGCTGCTTTTTAAATGTTGCCATGCTGTGCTTCCTTTTATAATTCTTATGATTTAAAGCAGGGGTAAGGAATTCCGGTCCTCGAGAGCCATATTCCAGTCAGGTTTTCAGGATTTCCCCAATGAACATGCATGAGATCTATTTGCATGCACTGCTTTCCAGGCATATTCATTGGGGAAATCCTGAAAACCCTACTGGAATACTGGCTCTTGAGGACCGGAGTTCCCTACCCCTGATTTAAAGGAAAAGAGAAGTAAAGAAGTGGAGAAATGAAATGGCCTATACTTGCTTTCTCAAACCATAAGACCTGCTGCACTATATTGTTCACATCACAGTGACATTATAGGAGCTTAGCTTTTGTTTCCATGACTTTGAATTTTACTAGTGATATGAGATTAATGGTGTAGGTCCTTTTTTAAAAATAATCACACTGCTCATTGGAGACAATGATATCTCTTCACCTGACACAACTTTTACAACACGAAACAACCAATAGGGATCCACTGAAAATATTAGAAATTTCAAAAATATGCCTGCAATGTCTCTTGTCATGGATAATGTTGCATCAAATGTTGCCAAGTACTTGTGACCTGAATTGGCCACTGTGGAAAGAGGATACTGGGCTAGATGGACCAGTAGTCTAACTAGTATGGCTATTCTTATGCTATATCTTATGTCATTAAAGGGCCTTTATACAAAGCTGCATTAAAATATGGCCTATGGTTTTCCTATGTGATGAGGCCATATTTAGCATGGCTGTAAAATGGCTGCATTTTCCTCTTCTTCAATAATGGCCACACATTAATCTTTCTAGTAGCATATGACCATTTATACACAAGCCCTTAACTACACTTATTTTATAGGCATTAAGGGGAAAATTCTATAAGAGGTACCTAAAGATAGGTACCTAACTTACCCCCCCCCCCCTATATGAAGCCACGTTAGGCTTTTATATAACTGGCCGTGGTGGTAAAAGCTCTAATGCTCATAGAATTCCTGTGAGCGTCAGAGCTAATACTATGGCCTTAATTAGTAAATTGGCTTCATTTATGAGCTTTAACAAGCTCATAAGTGAAAAAACTAAACATTAATTGGACAATAGGCATCTATCGTCTTAGTCACAATTCTACAAAAAGTAGGCGCCTATCATATGGGGTTCATAGTCATTAGCGTGCGTGATTGTGTTGTTAAAATTTCCTGTGCATGCGCACATGTGTTGTAGTTCGCTGCGCGCAATTGTCCTGTGCTAAGTTGTCATGAGTGCCATTGTCGTTGCGCTGAATTGTCATTTTGCGCAATTGTCTTACACTGAGTTGGCATGCGTGCAATTGTGGTTGCGCTGAGTTGGCATGCGCACAATTGTCTTTGCGCTGAGTTGGCATGTGCGCAATTGTCCTTGCGCTAAATTGTCTTCATGCAATTGTCCGCGTGCATTTGTCTTGCGCGCATATGACTTGCCACCATCATATGGTACCTAGCAGCAACTAACTCCAAAGGAGGTGTGTTTATTTTCTTTTTATTTAAAAATTTCTGACTCGCTACATCCTATAGTTCTGTGCGAGTTACATAATTACATTCACAATTAAAATTTCAACATTAAAAACAAGACTTATAATACAAAAAATACATAAACATCAAATCAACTTCCTTACAGCATTGTAGTGCAAAAAACAAATCATTCTGAAAAATATCACTCAAACAATTCAGTTTTTAACATTTTCCGAAAGCTTAATTATGTTGACGCTTTCTTTACTGCAAATGGTAAAGTATTCCGCAACACCGCCTTGAACAGCTATCATGAAATGACAATAACTCCCTAATCTCACCTGCCTCAATGAGGGCACTTCCAAGCAGTGTTCATCGCATCACAACTTGGTTGGTTGATACATATTTTTTTTTTAATATTGTGGTTTGGTTGATACATATTAAAAAAATGACTAACTACTATCTGCTGTTGTGTATGTATCAACTTGTAAATCAAGCAAAGAACTTTAAATTCAATTTGAGCTGAGATGGGCACCA
Source organism: Geotrypetes seraphini (assembly GCF_902459505.1). Classification (NCBI taxonomy): domain Eukaryota; kingdom Metazoa; phylum Chordata; class Amphibia; order Gymnophiona; family Dermophiidae; genus Geotrypetes; species Geotrypetes seraphini. The sequence goes on along the minus strand of NC_047087.1, from coordinate 217,254,290 downwards.
ATGCAAAACTGACATTACATGCTCAAACTTGGTAGCACCAACAATTAATCGTGCTGTGGCGTTTTGTACTAATTGCAATGCTCAAACTACATATTTTGGAAGTCCCAAATAAAGGGCATTGCAAAAATCAAGAATCAGTGTCAATATTGCACTTTAGGGGTGGAGAAGGACTTAGGCGCAACTAGGCGTGATTCTCTAAAGGACTTATGCACTTATAATGTAGGAAGTTAAAACCTTGGCCCTACATTACAGGTGCCTAAGTTTTAAGCTAGCTGTAATGGGCGCCTAAGAGTGGTTGACAAGAGATAGGTGTCAATTACAGAAATTGGCCCTAAGGGCCCATGTGCTTACCATACACCCTAACCAATTAGCTTTGGCGATTCCAAACATGTCCAATAGAGGTAAGAATACTGTTCAGGTTTGGTTGTATCTGCTTTAAGTCATTGAATGGTCTCATACTTAGTTATTTTCTTGATCATTTTGAATTTGTCCATAGAATGCACCCTACACGGGGCATGCAATTATTTGCTTTTTCATCCACAAGGGGTTGTGTTTGCAAATTATTCTTTAATAAAATTATATCGTATCAGGCAGGTGCATGGGACAAACATTTTGGTAATTTGATATTAGTTCTGACATATTTAGCATTTAGAAAATTGTTAAAAACATATCTATTTGATAAATTATTTTAACTCAGGATTATAACTCACTGTGAATGTACAGTAATTCATTACTTTGTTAACCGCACAGAACTGAGAGGTAGTTGCAATATACAAGTACATTGTTATGTTATGTCCCAGTACTAAAAACCCAAAAATATTTTTAGCATATAGGAAGCACATACATATGCTAAAACTACCACAAGATGCAGAAATATTTATCGTAGCTTAGTAAAAGGACTCCCAAATATCAAAAGTTTAAAAGAAAGGTTTGCCCTGAAATACCAAGCACTATACCTCAGTTAGATCCTACTAAGATAACCAAGATATTATAATTAACACATAGGGCTCCTTTTACTAAGCTGCTGTTTTTAGCACATGCAGGATTTTAGCGCACGCTAAACCCACGCTACATGGCTAGAACTAATGCCAGTTCATTGCTGGCGTTAAGGTCTAATGTGCGCGCTAAAACCGCTATCGCAGCGTAGTAAAAGGAGCCCATAGTGACAATCCTGTGCTGTCTTCAGGTTGTGAAATTTTAGATGCAAATAAACACTATCAAAGAACATAAGCAGTGCCTCTGCTGGGTCAGACTGAAAAAAATAATTGTGAACATCAAAAAGTACTCATAGTGTGATCAATTGATTTTAAGTACACCACAGTAAAAGATATTCCTGCAATGTGCACCATGGGCATTCAGCCATATGTACATCATCAGCAGACATGAGACAAAAAATCCCAATATCAGGTCTATGTTTTAGATTTAACATCTGCCACTTACAGCGGGCCAGTCTCTCCTACCATATGTTTAAGCCCGCACCATGTGGGTGTTCGTCAGCAGCCGGGAGGGTGTGTGTTCAGCCGGCTGCGGTGGAGGGGGCCGATGGCAGGAGGAACCGGGCATCCCTCCTGCCATAAGTTGCGGGCGGTTGACAGGAGCCCTGACAGCAGTGACAGGAGGCTGCTTCTCCTGTCACTACTGTCAGGGCCCTCCTTGACTCAATCGCTCACTGAGCGATTGAGTCGGGGAGTTTGCATGCAAATGATTTGCACCTCCGTGCAAATTATTTGCATGCAAACAAGATAGCGAATCACTTGAATATGCATGAAACTGATTTGCATGTGGTAGAAAACTTGACATAGGGCTATATTCACTAACCCCCGATTCTGTCTCTGATCCGTTCCCGATTGCTTGCAGGCAGACGAATTCACAAAAGGCCTGCCCGCAAATGTGGATGATCGTTGACATGCCCCCCACCCAAGGCACGGATCACTAGAGAGCGATCCTGGGGCATATGCAGAGGAAAATTCTTGCATTAAGAATGAAGTGATAAAAATACATTTATCCGAACTGGTAACATTCAAAGAATTACCAGGGTTATTTGCAAAGTCTTCTCAGCAACCACATTGGCAAAAGGAATGCAAATAGTGGAAAACCTTGTAATTCTTCAGCAAAAAAGCCATGAAGCAATAAGTTACAGAGAAAAATAAAGTGGCACCCTCTCAATAAGGAAGGTGTGCCATAACATAACTGAGCTGAGCCTTTACTTTCCCTTTCCGCATTCTGTGTTCCCTTGCCTTTCCTATGCTGATTATTGATACAAGATTAGTGGGGTGGAAGGCAGGGGAGCTTGACAAGGGGACAGTAGGGCTTTGGAGACAAGGAGCAGACAGTAGGTGATGGGTGTGTGAGCTGCGGGCAATGCACCAATCAGATGTGGCGGGCTGAGAACTTTTGTGTAAAGATTTTTTAGAAGATAGGGAATGTGATTAGGGCGCCTAAGACGAGTGGCAATTACAATCCATCTACCCACCCTCCTATAAAGCTGTTGGGTCACTTTTGCTGAGTACAGTTTTGAGGTGGCATACAGTACTTTTATCACAGTGAAGATATTTAACCAGAACCCACATAAGATATTTTTATGGCCCTGGCTGAATACAGCAGAATCTCAGTTATTCGGTACCCACGGGGACTGGCGGACACCGGATAACTGTTTTTCTGGTTAATTGAGAGTATGTTAGAAACCTTGTCTAACACACTCAATTTCCCCACTTCCCACCCCGAAGCACCAGCACGACAGTGGTCCTGAGCCACAAAGCCCACCTCTCTCCCTCCTTCAAGCCCTGAAGTGGCAGCAACAGGTGGCAGTCCTGAGCCGCAAACTTCCTAGCTCTCTCCCTCTGTCCTTCTCTCCCTTCCTAACCCGGGTGCAGTTGGTCAGCAGGAGGAAGCCTCAAAACAGGCTGCTCGTGGCCAGCCCTGGCAGAGCCTTTCCTCTGATGCATCAGAAGTGATGCATCAGAGGATAAGCCCTGCTGGGGCTGGCTGCGGGCAGTCTTTGCCTCCTGCTGACTGCTGCATTTCAGGTAAGGGAGAGAGAGAGGGAGGGAGGATGACTTTATGGCCTGATTCTGTCACTTCAGGGAGGGAGGATGACTTTGTGGCTCAGAAATACTCATAGAAAATAGAAGGTTCAAGGTTTCAAGGTTTATTAAATATTTGATGAATCGCTATATCTTTATACAAAGCGATGTACATAATAATAAGATAATTTAAGTTAAAAAACATACAATACATATAAACATTAGAAGTCAGACAAGACAAACAAGAAGTACCTAGATGGGTGATATGGCCATACCGACACATGGTGGTTGTAAAATGGCAACATGCAAGTTAAGTGGCACTTATACTTGAATTCTCAGTGGTAAGGCTGGTTAGGTAAAGGCTTTCTTCTTACTATAGCTTACTACCTACCTACTCATCATATCTGCCCACACTCCTCAGAAAAGTTCTCCCTTCCGCTAAACCACAAAAGCAATCCTCTAGAACACAGGGGTCAAAGTTGGTCCTCGAGGGCCGGAATCCAGTCGGGTTTTCAGGATTTCCCCAATGAATATGCATGAGATCTATGTGCATGCACTGCTTTCAATGCATATTCATTGGGGAAATCCTGAAAACCCGACTGGATTACGGCCCTCGAGGAGGGACTTTGACACCCCTGCTCTAGAACAGCTCTCTGACCCCTCTCAATCACATTCCATACCCAATCTACTCTCACTTCCCAAAGAAGTCCCTTCACTCATAATTCCAAACTTCATTCAAATAATGGAAGGAAGGAGGGGCATGAACATGAGACACAGAATGAAAGGGAGCATGAGCCATAAGATAGAAGAGGGAAAGAGATGCTGAGGTGAGAGAGGGAATAGAAAAGGAGAATTGGGTGTCTGAGAGAGGAAAAGAGAGATGGTATACATGGGGAGATGAAGAAAGAGGAGAATTGTTGGACATAGGGAGGGAGGGAGAATTATTGTACACTAGTCTTTAAGCCCGTTATATTAACGGGTGCTAGAATAGATGTGTGCGTCTGTCTTTCTTTATTTCTTTCTCTCTCTCTCCTTGGCCTCTGTCTGTCTGTCTTTTTTTCTTTGTCTATCTCTCCTTGGCCGCTGTCTGTTTGTCTTTTTTTCTATGTCTCTCTTTCCTTGGACACTGTTAGTCTTCCTTTTTGTCTGTCTCTCTGGCTCCCTTTCTGTCTGTCATTCCCCTTTCCCTCTCCCCATGGCCTCCTGTTGTGCTATGCCTGCCTGCTCCGTGGCCCCCTTCTGTTCCCCCCTCCCAGAGCAAAGCATGATTGGTGTCTGCCCCCCAGCACACCCCTCTCCCCAAAGCAGCCCCCTTTCCCTCTCCCCCTGGCCCCCTGTTGTGTCATGCCTGCCTGCTCCGTGACTCCCTTCTGTTCCCCCCTCCCAGAGCAAAGCATGATTGTTGTCTGCCCCCAGTACACCCCTCCCCCTTTCCTTCTCGCCCTGGCCCCCTGCCTGCCTGTATTGCTCCCTCCATCCCAGTTTCCTGGTGTCTTCTAGCCTACCAGCATGAACCACTGCTGCTCCTCTTCAAAGCAGCCTGCTGAGGATTGCCGGCCGGCTGTAGCGAACCTCGCAGGCTGTTCTCCACCTCTATAGCACGTTCCCTCTGACGCACTTTCATTGATCTACGTAAAAAGTTTTTACATGAGTCTTCATAAAGAGCCTTTTAAAACATAAAGAGAAACTACAGTAGGAGAATTAATGATAAAAACTTATAATTTTGTAGTGATTGGAAGTCTATACCAAATGAAATGCTTAATCGCAATAGGTTTTCAAAAATCAGTATGAGGCCAGAATGAAAAAAACAGTCTCTCATTAGTAAGTAAATATGATTTCAATTTATAATTTGCAAGGCTGCCTTCACTTCATTGATGTTCTTGCTTGGTTTCATAAAGAACAGCAAGTTTCAAGCTAGGTTTTCTCTAAGATACATGCCATTCATTTTTCCTCTTGGATAATTCAATAATTTATGTGATCAATCCTTACAATTACTCAATTGTAAAGATGTCTGGAGAATAGTTAATAATTGAACAGTACTTGGTCAGTCTGTTGGCTTTAGAATTGCATTTTTAATTAACATAGAAAAAAATGCAAGTGAGAACACCTTGTCTCAAATAATTTTAGTACTAATTGAACAAAGAGCTCAAAGACACTTTGTTCTAAGTATTGGGTACCAATGAAACAAGCAAGATGGATTTAACTCAAATAGTGTTCTATAATATATATAGAATATACCTTTTGTACTATATGATATTATGAGCAATTTCTTATAGTTATGTACAATAAAAGTGTTGATTTACTATTATCCACGAGGAGAACAAGAACCTATAATAAACTTTAAGAAGTTTAGCATGAAAACAATTTACTGTGAATGTAAATTATCAAAAGGTCACTGAAATTTAGGTGCTGGAATAATGTGTACTAAGGCCCAAATTCTGTAAATGGTGCCATAGGCACCTCCAAAAATGGCGCTGTTGTCCCAGCTAAGGAGACACCTTGTGACGCCTACATCCACTGTAGGCATGGTTAATGTTGGAAGTGGCCTTAGGCTTTATTAGGTGTGATTCCTGTGAAAAGTAGGCCTTTAAAACCCTGGCCTACATTTCCAGCGCCTACCTTTCGCATAGCCGCGATTCTCCAGAAAGCACCATTGAGTGATTGACATGCAATCGGTGCTGCTTTTGTAAGCAGCCGCAGATGTAGGTGCCGTTTGGAGAATCTGACCTTAGGTACAAATGATATAATGGCAGAACCAAGAACAGCTCAATGGCTGGTATAAATGCTTATGCCTTAACTGTTGGCAGTTGGGCACATACATGTTAGTGTTTTATAATCTGCATGTGTAACTGCCTAACATGCCTCTGGTTCCTCTTTCAGGAATGAGGTAGACTATATTAGATATTGCCACTGTTGTTCTAGTAAATCAAAAATTTAAGTACCTTAATTTTATACCCTCAGTTTACTGAAAAATAATTTATTTTTTTTTGGTTCTCCCTTTAATTATCTTTGCTGGGGGTTTTCCTTTCTTGGTGTTTGTTTCTATAAGAAACAGAAGCTTTAACATCTGGAACTGGAAGGTCCCAATCGCCCGTCCCTCACCCCCACCCCACTCTCAACCCCCCCACTCCCACCCCTCGCCACCACTTACAATAACTATAGACACCAATTTTTTTGGAAAATATAGGCTGCAGCCCTGTTTATTGGAATAAACAACAAATAACAATCCACAAACTATTATAACATCCGAGCTAAACAATCTTTATACACTAAATCCCAAATTCCCCACCATCCTCAGCTAGGGCCTGGGGGTGGCATGCACTTGATGCCCCATAGAATACCATTCTCTGACGCTCGCTCTCCCCAAGCTCGCGTCCTCTTACGCTCATTGCCGGTTGAGCCGACCCCTTGGTAGATCGGGACACCACCACAGCCTGTAAACTTTACAGGCCCCCCCACCAATTAACAAGGCTGCAACTGGCAAGCGTTAGCTGCAACACAAGCCTCGCAACATTTGGTAAAATCATTCAAAAACAAATCTAAACCTATGTCTGAAAGGTGCACACCATCCCGTGCAAAGAGACCCGAACACGCCACATCTACCCAGCCATGGTGAATCTGCAAACCCCCTTGGGCAACCAACCAAGTCCCCACCTGCCTATTGATCTTAGTTAGTCCCCGGGACCAGCACTTGGACAGCAAACAATGCGGACGAGGGATAATGTCTGACCAAACTAGCCAAGCACCCGGGAACCAAGACAACAGTAAGCGCAAGTCATCCCGAATAGTGTGGCTAAGCTGCTTCCCAGTCCAGGACTCAACTTCATTGCCCCCAAGATGAATGATAAGCACGTGGGGCACCCCTGCCGATACCGCAATGAGCGCAACAGCGGCAGTAAATGGAGCCAGCACATGCCCCGCTGACCCCACCAGGACACACGGACTCCAGACCGCTGCAGTCCCAGATGCAGACCGGCAGGCCGCCAGACCACTCTCTCGCACACCCAGTGGACGAAAGAGTGACCAATTATCCACACGGCGTACATCAGAGACTTGGCATCTGTAAGAACAGTAGAAGGAATCGGAGCAAAAGCAAAACAAAATGAAGGAATGAAAGAAGGAAAACACATGCCAAACAAGGAGCAACAGGCTCCAACAGAAGTGCTCACATGCGTTCCCCTGCTCCCGTTTCCAACACGGGCCCAAAAAACCCAGTCTCTGACATCACACCAAACGGGCACTGGAATCCTCCAACCGAATATAAGACTGAAAGGTTTCTGACCTCCATCTCCCCAAACGCTGGAGGCCAGAATCAGGTATGCCCGCGATCCGAGCACTAGTGGCGACACCAATACAAAAAGAATGCGACCCAAACAAGGCCAGATTCTCCCCGCACGCACACAACACTTTCTTGAAAACCGCAATAAACTGAAAGCGAGTAAGCGAGGAGGAGTTGAAGTGAATGAACAGAACCTCACTGGCCAAGGGCCGGCTGGAGATGGAGTCCCTAAATGCAGAAACCGGACAAGAAAGATAACCTGGGACAGCGGCCAGACCAACAGTCTGTCCATGGCCCAAATGATCCATTTTGGAGCAGGTGATCCGCACGTGAAGGGTGTCGCCCAACAACTGTACGTGCCCCAGACGCAAACCCCCAAACTACCTCCACACAGATGCCACCACGAGTTTACCCACCCGAAGAGCAGCAAAAACCGCCAGCGTAAAAGCTGCCTGAAATAAGCAAGCTTCGTAGGCAGAAAAAATCACACTGGACAAGACCTGTAGCATGTCATTGCCGTGCTCGGGGGGGGGGGATGTAGGATCACGGGGGGAGGGGGAGGATGCCGGATCGCTGGGGGGGGATGCCGGATCGCGGACGGGGGGGAGCGCTCATACAGCGAGGCAAGCTCGGATTACGAGGCACCAAGTTTGAAAATGTTTTGCTCGTCTTGCAAAACACTCGCAAACCGGTGCACTCGTAAACCGAGGTACCACTGTATATACATACTACTAATTTTGCAAACTGCTTGACCTGCTTATTCAGAATGGGGAAGAGTGTGGTGCAGTGGTTAAAGCCACACTACTCCTTGTGACCCTGTCAAAGTCACCTAATCCCCCCTTGCCCCAGATACATTAGATAGATTGTGAGCCTACTGGGACAGGGAAAAATGCTGGAGTACCTGAATAAATTAATGTAAAACATCCTGAGCTCTCCTGGGAGAACAGTATAGAAAAAATAAAATTAATAGTAATATTGATTCAACAACACTTCAAGGATATATTTAAAAAACCCACTTTATTTTGAATTCTCAGCAGTAGAAAACTCCATAAATGAGATACCTGAGTAATACACTTAAGAGATTGCAGTGGCAGTTTGCAGTCGAGTGGGCAAAATTGAAATTAATACATCAGAGGGCCGCAATGGAGGACTTCAGGGGTCACATGCGGCTGTTGGAGATAATTGTTCTACAGTGCTGTTAAATATTGTGACACCGCCGGATGCCGGCTTGTACGATGGCCCCGGACAGTGCTCAGGATAGCCGGCTTCTCGCGTGCTTCCAGTAGAAGTTGGAAGTCCTGCTGGTTTCTTAGTCATTCAGGAAATACAAAAAGAGTCAGGAACACTGAAGATCAAAGCAAAAATAAAGTCTCAATTTATTGAGTTCACAAAACCCTGCAAAGGTTTTAGTCCATTCTTTTCATGAACAAAAGAAAACATGAAAGAATATCAGGGCTGTAAAACCATAAGCCCACACCTTCCTTGCAGGTATAACAGGTGAGTATTCACTTAGTCTGTAATAGCCCAGTCTTGGTACGTCTGCCTTTAGCAAGCAGATAAGAAAAAAAAACTATAGCCCTTTCCTCAAAGACTGAAAGTGCTGCACTCAGGCCTGGATTGAAGCAGGCCTGGCCCCAACCAACTCGGAAGTAGTTGGTGGGGGAGGGGAGTAGCCGAATCCACTTATTCAAACCTGTTTTTAAACAGTATGCCACAAATGGCCCCACAATCCCAATCAAGGATATTATGTGGATTCTTCCCCAAAACTACCATCCCAGGCACACAGTCAAAATTGCAGCTTTTCTTACTTTCAAAAAAAAAAAACATAAGCCAAACAGTCCAGCAAAAATAAACCTGGAAAAAAGGTTTTCCAGTTCCAGGCACCTTGCAGTGAGCTCTGCACTGCTCACTTGCTTCACACAGGTGCAAACGAGTTCCAATAAACAAACTCAAACAGTTCACAAACTTAAGCAAAACCAATGTACTTAGCTTTCCTCCATAGCACAAGGTTCTGTATCCATGCTAGTCTCCATGCAGTCCATGGGCTCTGGTTCAGCTAGCTGGTTGGCTTCAGAGACAGGGGCTGTATCCACCATCTCAACATCCTGCAAGTGATGAGGTTCAGGAGAGCAGTCCTGTACACCTCCTTCCTGGGCTGACCCAGGGCAGACTGACTGGTTTCTCCTCAGTGCTGCCTCTAAAGCACTGAGGCGATCACGCCCTGTTCTGTGAGGGGGCAGGGCAGCCTGTAACGTGGGCTGAGATTTCCCTGAGCTTCTAATTAAGCTCTGCAGCTGTGGGTTAGCTGAACTGGTGGATTTGCTCTGAGGCTGTTCTAGGCTGTTCCCTACAGATTCCTCACCTCCCCAGGGTTTTGTGAGCTGGGTTTTGAATGAGAAATCAGAACTTTCTTTTTATTTTATGTCTAACCTATCACATTGGTTAGCTCTATTTAAGGTAAGGCTAGGGTTAGGAGGGGCCCTATCAGGAGACAATCTAGCTTCCCGGCTAGGGTTGTGACAATATGTATAATTTTGATACTGTATCATGGTAGTTCTGCTACTAGGTTTCAATTTGTCATTTTCAAATTTACCTCATTGATGATTGCATTTATGCTCATATTGGTCATTTTACAAGTGTTATGCTGCTAACAAAAAATTGAAAGTTAAACTATTAAACATGTGGGCTTAGAATATTATATATTCCTTTTTCACAGCCTTAAGTGAATTTCTTCATAAATTGGTTAATAAATCCCAATAAATAAATGCATAATTAAGGGCTCCTTTTATTAATCTGTGGTAGAGGTTTTTTTTTTACCACATACCAGCATTTGTTTTTGAAAGTGATCTTTATTTGGTTCTCAAAAAGTTCTATAATTCACAGACCTTGTTTTGTGACTAAAATGTATGGATTTATGACAAAGTTCACACCAGGTAGAAGGACATTGTTTTTGGCTCTATGAGAGGAGATTCAAGCTGTGAGAGGCTCCTTTCTGTTACCTTAACCATGTGAATATTATTTATAAGATTTCTGGGGTTGAAATATGTTTTCATTGAACCACGGCATCTAAAGACCTTCCTGGAAATGAAGAAGATGTCTGGAGTAAATGAGATATCTAAAGTTTGATGATTTGGATTAATTCATTTTTTTCAGTCTATTGCCTTTTCCCAGAATATACGAGGGTCCTTCAAAAAGTTTCCGGACTGTCCTATTTTTCTTCCAGGAAATGGTTGAGGCTGGAGAAGTGGTAGAATGTCATGTGACTAGTCAGTCAGGCAAGCCAGCTCACCTTGCAGGTAGAGATGCAATTTGCTTTTAAGATATTTAATAAATAGTATTTAAAAGAAAATAAAAGTGCAGAAACTTTTTGAAGATCCCTTGTATTTCTTATGTTCTCCTGTAAATTATTATATTTTCCCTCCTCTATATTTGTGGTCTAAGGGGAGTGAATGTTCCTTTATTTCTTCCCCTTGAGAGAAGATTTAATTGTTTCCTTATGCTCAAATTATCCATTTGTTTTTTAAATGGTTTCGGCAATCGCGATTTCACATATTGGCGATTTTTTGGGGAGGGGGAAAAAAAGAAAAAAACCCCCATAGTTTAGCCTTCCCCCCAGCGTCTCGGCTTTACCTGGTGGTCTAGCAGGCTTTTGGGGCAGGAGCAATCTTCCTACGCTCCTGCCCCGTGTAGATCGCCAATAGGAAATGGCTGTGGGAAGTTCCCGTCATAGTCTCGAGAGACTACGGGAACTCACGGCAGCCATTTCCTATTGGCGATCTGCACGGGGCAGGAGCATAAGAAGATCGCTCCTGCCACGAAAGCCCGCTAGACCACCAGGTAAGACCGGGATGCTGGGGGGAAGGTGGGAGGGAGGTGGGGGTGGGTCAGAGCCGGACCAGAAGATATTCACGGTATTTCACCATTCGCGGTCCAACTCTGCCCCTATCGCCAGCAAATCCGGAGGGAGAAGTGTATAAATAAAATGGAAAATAAACATTCAGAAACTCGAGATCCATAACACAGAAAGAGCACTGTGATGGATTTAATTCACCTTCCTAGTTAAGAAAGTAATGACACATTTATTTTGGTTAGCATATAAAAACTGCTGATCTAGTTTTATTGTTTTATGTTATTTCATGAGATATATTTTTTATTGATATTGGAATATAATATTACAAACTGCTTATAAATTTTAGGATATATATCCCCTCTTCTACAAAGCTGCGCTAGTGGCTGCCGCTCGGCAACAGCCCCGAAGCCCTGTAAATCTCTATCGGCTTCAGGGCCGTTACCGCATGACAGCCGCTAGCGCAGCTTTGTAGAAGAGGGGGATAGTTTATAAATGTATTAAAATTAAAATGAAATGGAGAAATGGCACAACATACCTTTAAAATACATTGTTTACAAGTATGTACAAATTGAAGAAAATATGACATAATTGAAAGGGATTTTACTGTCTCTCTCTCGCTTACTCATACCGACCCCCTCAGCCTTCACCCAGCCTCTCTCAACCCCCCAGCCTTTACCCAGTCTCTCATTTGCTCGTACCAGGCCCCAGCCTTCACCCAGCCTCTCAGTCGCTCATATCTACCTTCCCAGCCTTCACCCAATCTCTCTCATTTGTCAGCCTTCAACCAGTCTCTTGCTCACTCATACTTACCCCCAGTCTTAACCCTGTCTCTCTCTCAACCCTCTCCACAGCCTTCACCCAGTCTGTCTCTCAAACCCTTCAGATTTCACCAACTTTCTCTCTCAATCCCATTATGCCTTCACCCTCTCTTTCTCTCTCTCTCTCTCAACCCCCACCCCCTCATTCTTTATCTAGTCTCTCATTTAAGTCTCCTCATCAGCCTTCATCAATTCTCTCTCTCAATCCCCCCCAAGCTTCACCCAGTCTCTCACTCACTCATACCAACCCCCCAGCCTTCACCTTGTCTCTCTCAACCCCCCCCCCCCCAGCCTTTACCTAGTCTCTTGTTCGCTTATACATATCCAAATTCAGCCTTCACCCATTCTCTCTCAACTCACCTCAGATTTTATCTACTCTCTCTCAACCCTCCCCTCCTCCTTTACTCAGTCTCTCTTTCAAGCCCCCTTGCCAACCTCATCCATTTTCTTTCTCAAGCCCCCTCAGCCTTCACTCACTTTCTGTCTCTCAATCCCCTCTGCCAGCCTTCACCTATTCTCTCATTCTTATCCATTTCTACCATTCACCTTGTCTCTTTCATCTCTTTCCAGCCTTTACCTAGTTTCTTGTTTGCTTACACATGCACACCTCTACCCTTCATCCATTTCTCTCTCAACCCCTAGCCTTTATTTATATTCACTATTATCAAATATTCATTATAATCACTTCATAACAAGTATTGTATTAATCTGTCCATAGATTCATCACATCACTTCCCCATTACTCTCCAGCCTATGATAACATCATACTAAAGACCACTCAAATCCCTTCTCCTCCCTTCCATCCTTACCATGCAAGCATAGTGGTGTCATATGTGGTTTTTGTATTCACTCATTAAAAATGTCTAATTCTAACTAGCCTAAACCAGAATATATATTACCCAAACCTAACCCCCTAAAGTGCCACAATAAATTCAAAATTTAAATGTCAAGAACCCTCATCTGCCTACCTTAAAACAAGTGGAGGGTCATTTTTCTTTTAAACCCACTCAAAACAACACCCAAAGCCAATACAGCATCAGCTCTGAAATTCCCAAAATTGTAAACACCTCACACCTCGAAGGGGCCTAAGGCTCTGATTGACCTAGATGCCTAAGGCCCCATTAGAACCTTGGCCCCTCCCCAGTGCATTTGGAGTGGTAATAATCAATGATTGGTCTTAACATGTGCTAATTGGCAGCAATTATTTGTTACGCAAGTATCTGCTCTGTGTCCTTATTCTATAATCTGCATGTCTAATTTATCTTGTGCGCAACTCCAAAGGGGGCATGGTCGAAGAAGGGGCATAAGCAGGTCATGGCCAGTCACAAGAATTAAGCTCAGAGTTATAGAATACTTCAGTTTCCATGCCTAACTGGCAGTAGTTAAACATAAGCATTTATGGCAGCCTTTGGCAGGTTCAAATGCTCACACCTAAAGTTAGGCACAAAAATGACTTAAGCTGGTCTTCTGTAAAGAATGTTCCATTTATAGAATTTGCGCTTAGTGTGTATCTTCCCAACATTTAACTGTGGGTACCTATCACACCCCTGACCCCGCCTAACCTATGGTGTAGACCAAGTGTCCGTTCACCACCTACCGGGGTATAGGCCGAGGGTCCGTAAACCAGCTACCGGGGTATAGGCCAAGGGTCTATACACTGCTTACCAGGGATGTAAGCCAAGTATCCTAGCTAGCTAGAGCTCAGATGCTCCGAGAAGGTTTCGGGCTTGCCAAGAGGTAGGCTGAAACCAGCATTCTTCCTCTTGAGAGTCACCCTGGAGCTCTTGTTTCCAAGAACTCAAACTATGCTCCTTTCTCCTGGGAGTCCATTAAACAACCTCCCCCCACCCCTTTCAGTTCAGGGTAAGGTCCCTCTTAACCCCCCTCAAAAATATCCCCTGAGGATTGAGGGGGTCCAAGCCAAAGCTCCTCTTCCTATCAGGAGTCCAGTTTAAGGCTTTAGGAGTTTCTTTTCTTTATAAATCACCCCTTTTCTCTGCAATTCCCTGTCTTATGCAAATTAGGATGCAAATTAGTTATTCAAGTCCAATAGCAAGGTCATTCAATCTTTACTACTGGGCAACACAATACTCTGGGGAAATAGGGGTAGCTGGTTCCTAACACTACCCACCTAGTCTTTCTCTATGACTAGAACCACCCAATTAGGAACTAGTTGAACCCAGCTATTCCCTGTTTAACCCTGGTTACCTATTTCCCATGGGAACTCTGAGAAGGGGTAGTCTCCGGTTTAGCCCTCCCTCGGGAAAGTACTCTCACACATGATGGGACACACACCCCATCACAGTGCCCTATACAGAATGCCCACCAGAGACCCACAATTATACAAACTCAGAAGTAAGGACTGTGACACCGCAGGGCATACCCAGAAAGACTCATCACGAGGCAGGAAAAGCACACTGTAAGAGATTAAGGGAAGCTCAAACAGGAAGGAAGGGGTTTAGAGGAATGAAATGAAAAGGGAGTTTATAGGGAGGTGCTGGAGAGGTCAATCACAGGGCAAAAACACAGTGGAAATTAATAAAGGGTTGGCAAAGAGAAAGCTAGGTGAACAGAGATGACAATCAGGCCACCAAATAGAACTTAGCTCTCCTCCAGATACTAAGAATGCAAGCAGTCCCTAAAAGCAAACGAGGTTGTTATTTGTTCACCTTTCATAGCAACTGTAAATGTCGGCACAAACATTTCGTCTTGTGCATCGGCCTGCTTTTGTGAAATTAATTCTACACATCTAAAGCTTTGCACTTTCCATGCTATTCTCCCCCAACATGCTGCCTTCCTGGACAGTGGCATTTAAACATAGCCAGATAGTTCATGTTTAAATCGTACCCTTTCTGAAATGGCAGTTTCCACGTGGATACTGATAATATGAGGAAATACCAACATTTCTATGTGTAAATTGCAAATAGAGCTTCTAAAATAACCACTATCATGACGCAGAGGAAAGAACAGTCTGTCTTCATAAAAAATCTATAATTGTTCCTTTATTAGACAAGCCTAAATCTTATAATATAGCTGTAAAGAAAAAAATAGAAAAATGACTTGTGTCAACTGTTTGCAGCCAGAGGCAGCTCAGTGTGATGTGGCCAAAATTGACTGCACAGCTGCACTTATTGTTAATGAAAGGGCTATGACTTATTCATCACTGCCTTGAGTCTATTGTAGGTATAAAATTTCCAATGTTATCTTCATAAAAAAATCAGTGGTAGATACTATGGCCCCAGAACATCTCTAATCTTTGATGCCTGTTGTGCCATGTAAACTGTTCTGCTTTGTATTGTCACTGATATCAGCAAGCAGAAGAGCTCTGGCACTAGGATAATGCAAAGTTATATTTAATCTGATCAGCATGGAGCTGGCAAAAAAATCTCTTCCAGCCACAAAGGCCTAGAACACCTAGGTATTCCAGGCTTAGACAATTTATCTCACTGTCAATTTGAATAAATATATAGTAAATATATGTTCCTTTAATTAAGTATAACCTACTCTGACAGCAAGATTCCTTATTAGAATGTATCCCTCTCCAGTTTTAGATAGCAGGGTTTAGTTGTCTTTGCAATCCTCTAGGTGACTAGAGTTTGGAATTTGACGAGCGACATACAGTATATTTGAAATCATGGCAAAAAAAAAAAAAAGCATTAAACTTTTAACATGTTAGGGCTTTAATTTCATACCCCCTTCTTTTATAAAACCGTGATAGTGGTTTTTAGCATAGAGTTCCTATGAGTGTTGGAAGCAGTTCGGAGCATTCAGCGTGCAGGCCTGCGCTATAAACCACTATTGCAGTTTTGTAAAAAGGGGGGTTAATGAAGAATATAATACATTGCCAGAAAAATACTACTATGTAATACAATTTTTATTCCTGGGCAGTAAGTGTAATTTCCTAATTGGTCATGCTTAAAAAGTATAGAAAATGTCTGTTATTTCCATAAAACTTTGCTTTTGTGACCAGGAAAGAATATTTTACAATTTACCTATTTAAAACGTGTAATTGCCATATTTTCAACTTTTCATTCTTATAAAGTCATCAAAGGCAACATATGAATAATAATTAATGTATTTATATTGAAGTTATACACTCCTCCCTCCTTATTTGTGGTTTCGGCAACCGCGGTTTTGACAATTTGTGTGTTTTTGTGCCGGGACCCCCCCCCCTAGTGAATCGACCTTACCTGGTGGTCTAGTGGTGATGCGGGGAAGGAGCGATCTTCCTACACTCCTTCCCCATGCAGAGCCGTCATCAAAAATGGCTGCTGTGAGTTCCTGTGGTCTCACAAGACTACAACGGGAACTCACGGTAGCCATTTTCGATGATGGCTCCTGCCCCACGTCACCACTAGACCACCAGGTAAGGTCCAGGACACAGGAGGAAGGCAGGAAGGAGGCGGGGGTGGGTCAGAGTCGGCCCAAAACATATTCGTGAATTTTCCATATTCGCAGGCCCCTAACCCCCGCAAATAAGGAGGGAGGAGTGTACAAAGATGACTACAGAAGATTTAGAAGTGAGTAGTATTTTAGATTTGCAATTATATTGTAAGTCACTTTGACAAATCAGCCCCCATATGTAGTTTTCTATCACATTCTCATTATATGGTCCTTGGTGGTGGCGTTTGACGTCCAGTATATCTACTATAATTACTTCTATTTATTATTACTATAGTGCTACAAGCCTCACATAGCACTGTATATTAAACATACAAAAAGTGGTTCCTGCTCGAAAGAGCTTACAGTGAAATTATGACAGACATAGTGGACAAAAATCATGAATCAATATATGCTACACGTGTAGGGAAATACAAGGGACTGAAGAGGAAGAGCGAGTAGAGGACTAAAGAGGGAATGACAAACAAATATAGTGGTTTACAAGTTAGTAGGCTTAGGACTTAAACGCAGCTTTGTAAAAGTGAGCATTCAGCCTGGACTTTAATACCGCTAGAGATGGAGCCTGACTGTTCAGGCAGGTTGTTTCAGGCAACAAGACAGAAGGGATGTAGTGGGGAGTTGGCAGTAGATAACGATATGTAAACCGTTTAGTTTTAAATGGTATATAAATTTTTTAAATAAAAATAAATAAATTGTAATACAATTTTTTCCAATCATTTATAAAATATACACACAGTATAATCTTATTAACAACACATAATGGTTAACCAAAAAATTAAACTACACAAACCAAACTGTATGCTTCTCAATATTCATTCCCACCAGAACACCTACCCTTGGTCACACATGCAGAACACAGATAATAACCCCTATGCAAACCACAAACTAACCCCCTCTTTTACAAAACTGCGATAGCAGTTTCTAGCACAGGGAACTGCACTAAATGGCCCGCGCTGCTCCCGACACTCATAGGAACTCAATGAGCATTGGGAGCAGTGCAGGCCATTCAGCGCGGCTCCCCGCACTAGAAACTGCTATTGCAGTTTCGAAAAAGGAGGCCTTAAAGTACTAATATACACAAAGATACCATGTTTTCTTTACTCTGTACTTATGCTTTGCATCATGTTTATTTTTTGTATTTCTTTATGATTTCTGAATGTTATGTTATATGAAGAAATCTCATTAAAAATAATAATAATAAAAAAAAGATACCGGACTCTACATGCATTATAACACCTGCAAAATAAAAAGAAATTAATTTCTTCCTGAACAGTGCAAAATATAGATAGAAGATATAAATTCTCAAAACTGACACATTTCAATCATTAAATTGAAAATAAAATCATATTCCCTACCTTTGTTGTCTGGTAATCTAATCATCATTTCCTAGTGTCTGGTTGCACTTCTTTCTGTCTGTGCTCTTGTGTTTCCATGGCCTTCTTATCCTTTTTGCAGTTGTTCGCTCCTTCACTTTCTGCACTACATTCATCTTTGGCATTAAATTTTAACATTCAACTTTCTTACATTTTTCTGCTTTTTTCTCAAAATCTACTTTTCCATGTCTTCCCTTCCCTTCACATCTATCCATGTGTACTATCTTCTCTCTCTTTCTTCTCCCCTATTCCCTTCCTTCTATCTCTATTCCTTGTCACACCCATCCATGTGCACCATCTCCTCCTGCTCTCTCCAGTGGTCTGGCATCTCTCTCTCCTTCCCTCCCTCTTCCCTTGATCTAACATCTCTCTCCTTTTCTTCCCACAGTCTGGTATCTCTTTTCTTTCTCCTTCCTTTCTTTGGTCTGGCATTTCTCTTTCCCCTTCAGTGGTCTGACAGCTTTCTCTCTCCTTCCATCACCCTTCTCAAGAATTTGACATCTCTCCCTTTTTTGAGTCACCTGTCCTTCCTCCCAATATAATATTTCTCTTTCTCTCCTCTCCACTACTATCATGTCCAATAATTTTCCTTCTTTCTTCCTTTCCCCATATATATCATTTCTCTTTCCCTCCTACTCCATTCACCTATGTACAACAGTTTTCTTTTTCTCTTCCCTCCCCCACTGGCAGCATCTCTCTTTCTCTCCCTTCCCAGCACCACATCCATGCAGCATCTGTCCTTTCCAATCCCCCAATCCATGCATCTGTCCTTCCCAACCCCCTCCCAGCCTGTGCAGCATCTATCCTTCCCAAACCCTT
Source organism: Geotrypetes seraphini (assembly GCF_902459505.1). Taxonomy (NCBI): domain Eukaryota; kingdom Metazoa; phylum Chordata; class Amphibia; order Gymnophiona; family Dermophiidae; genus Geotrypetes; species Geotrypetes seraphini. The sequence continues at coordinate 217,235,727 of NC_047087.1, read as the reverse complement.
CCCAAGCCCAGCCCAGCCCATGCAGCATCTGTCCTTCCCGTCTTCCCTACTCTCTAGCCCTAGCCCATGGTGTGCATGCCGTGCAGCATATTTTCTTCTTTCTTTCCTTCCTGCCCACCCAGCAGGACCCTGCAGCATGATCTCTTCAGCTAAGGATTCCCCCACAGCTGCCCCCCCCCAGGTCATTGTTATTTTAAATGTTCTGGCAGCCGTGGCATAGCGTCCAGGAGATGAGCCTTCTGCTGTCAGCCTGCCCCAGAAGTCTTAATTCGGCAGTGACTTCCTGTTCCCACCTAAGCAGGTGGCTGATGAATTAAGACTTCCAGGGTAGGCCAACGGCAGATGGCTCATCTCCGGAACACTGTACTGTGGCTGCTGGAACATTTAAAATAACAGTGACTTGGGGGGAGGGAGGTGTGGGGGAGTCCAGAGCTGAAGAGATTGTGCTGCAGGGTCCTACGGAAGGGGGTGGGGGGCGGGGGGGAGGGGAGATTTAAAGAAAAATTTAAAATTACAGCCAGATCACCAATTTTGGGGGAGGCCACGGCCCCTGTGCCCCCCCCCCCCCCCCTGTTCTGGCACCTATGCTTTTAGTGGCATTAAAAGGAAGCCTGTCTGGGGGCTTGCTTAGGACAAAGTAGAAACATCACATGCAGAGGTTGCATACTTTTCCTGCAAAATATATTTCAGGTACACAACCATATTTTCCAATCATGCAGATTTCAAAGCAAAAGCACCTATGCAATTTTATTTTGAATATTGTTACCAAATCTGCAGCTTAGAAGAACCCCAATCTTGTCAACACGTGAATAGCTTAAAAGTGTCCTCTGAATTAGATTATAGCTTTGGAGTCTAACATTCATAGGCATTTGAAAATACAGAATGTGCCTGCATCGTTAAAATTTTCATGTTAAAGCTGCAAAATATTTATGAAGCGCATAAAATGTCAGAAAAAGTTATTCTGGCAGTGATGGACTGTACCCTCTGCCTGAAACTTCTGGGTGTGTGCGACACCATATTGTTGTCAGCAGCCATGTCCCTAAAAGATTTAATATAGCCCAAGTTTATTCTTTCTCCTAACATGAGATGGTCTGAATGACACCCTTGACCCTGCTAACATTCTGTCTGATTTATCACTTGTGTCATGCATTCTAATAACAGATAGGAGACAAAGGAATCCATTTTGAGAAGAGAAAAGGGAATGAGATTCAGTTCACAGGCTGCTGCTACCAATGAGTCAAAATGACAACTCTTGCAAAGCTTGCAGAAGTATATTTAGCCAACCTCTGAATCTTAGCTCATTATTTTTTTTCCATTAGAGATATGTGACTTTATAACATAAAGCTCTGAGCAATTGAAACTTAGTGGACTGCAACCAGAAATTCAAGTTCAAAATAATGTTCACAGTTACCTTTATAGCTGTATCCCAATCAAATCCTTTCTTTTTGCCATTTTTATTTACTTGGAAATCTAAAAATCAAGTTAATGCATTCTCATCTCTAACATCTTAAGCATAGATATTTAACCAGCAGTGGTCAGTGTTCTTATTAGCTGCTACTGGCATTATCCACTTTTGAGGACCTCGCAACAGTGCAGAGTTTTCATCCAGGATTGTTTTTAACTTTTGATCCACGAGTTTTTGCATTATGACCTTTAGGGACCCCTGAGGAAGACAGTTTTGTCGAAACATGGACCATGTTGGGTCCATAGTCCCCAATCACTTGGGTCCTAGGTATCTCTCCATGTGGATTATTGGACTGTACTTTCAATAAAGCCTGCATCTTGAACATCATCTTCACCAAAGTGTTTTTGTTCTTGTCAGATTATCTGCTGATGTTCAATGTTGGGTCATGTTTGGGCACCGGCATTGAATATCCAGGTTTATCCATCCGGTTGACTCTTATGCAGTTAAGTGCAAAATTCAGCACTTAACAGCCTAAACAATACCTCATAAAAATAGGACTGTGTTTCATGCAATTCAATTTGGCTGTTTAAACAATTACTGCTGAAAATCGGCACTTAACCTCATAAGCTGTAACTCCACCCACAGACCACCCAGAAAAGAGGAGTTAGGAAATATGACCATATTACCCTCTTTTACCTAAGGTTCCATTGGCTGCCTGTTCAATAGAGGACTAGGTTTAAGATCTTGGTATTGGCTCAGAAAGCTAGAAAGTTGTTTTTTTTTGTTGTTTGTTTTTGTACAAGCACACACATTAAAAAAAAAAAAAGAAAAGAAAATTAGCCATCTTTCCCTCCCTTTCCCACCAGGTCTGGCATCTTTTACCTCTCCTCTCATCCCATTCCCTTCCCACCCTACTAATGGTCTAGCTAGCATCACTGTCTCCTTCCCTGCCATCTCTCCATACCCCCCATACTCTTGTATTTCTCTTCTCTGCTTCGCTTTCTTCCCTTCCCTGTAATCAGCTTGTTTGATTTGGCGAATCACACAGATGCCTAGCTAAGACTTTTACCAATAGCAAATATCCCTCTATTCCTTTTCTGGAAATGGTGGGTTGCAAGAGTGATCAATCAATTAAACAAAAAGCCCATTTAAGACTGTTTTATAACCATTTAATAATTTTTTGATGTAACCTCAGTGCAATAGTTAAAGCTATAGGTCTCGGAAACCCGAGTGCACAGGCTTAAACAATATAGAAAGGGGCTATTTCTCATGCCACCTTAGCACCATCATGGCTATACATCGTGTGCATAAATAATAGTGGCAATCACCAAAAAGTACATGTGCTAATTGTAGCTATCTAATACAAAATTGCAATCCATCATTCCAAAAAAGTGCTGAAATTAGCGATTTCAAAGTACTTATCTCAGGCGCTCCTCAGTTGCTTAATGGTTCTCCGGATGATGAAATTCCAGTAAGTAATCCTGGCGCATGTTCACGGCCAGGTAGATAAGGCAACTGTGCCCAGTTTCATGGAAGTTCCCTTCTTCAGGAGCCAATTCTAAAAGCCAATTCGAAATTCGAAAATAAATGAAAACCCTGCTATTCAAAAAATTCATCCAGATATCTTAACCCCCCCTTGTCCTTCCCCCTCCCCCTCCCCCCATGTAAAATTCCCCCTCAAATTTTTACTCCTCTTGTAACTCCCCTTCATAGACTCAACTATGTAACCAGCCCCCTAAATTGTAATTTCCCCATAAATGTCCAGTTTTTCTTCTGATGTAATCCTCAAATTTCTACCCATCCCTTAAGTTCTTCCAAAGACTCAATTTATATAACCAGCTCCCTAAACTGTAATTTTTCCTGGAAATGTCCAGTTATCTTCTGATGTAATCCGCCTAGAACTGCAAGGTACAGGCGGAATAGAAGTCACTAATGTAATGTAATGTAATTCTAAAAGTTTTCACAAAACTACTGTATATCCGAACATGGCAAGAGAGGAGAGCAAGCCCAAGAGAAAATCCGTGGCGCCGCTAGCGAGTCTGAAGGGGTAGAGACACTGCTGCAATTTACGCTGAACCTAGCGTCATACGTCTGACGTAATCTACCAAAACCTTTATTGACAGAGAACAAAATGCACAAAGTAATGTAAAGTATAATATAGAATGAAGAAAAGTTCTTAATTTCTTATGTTTATATTCTCAACCAGACTTTTAAAGAAAAATGTGGATGAGGGCAAACAAAGGCCCCCTCAAACAATTTCAAAAGCAAAGGAAACATCAAAGGAGAGCAGGGGAGAGAGTTCGTAATAGAGTGCTTCCCTCCAGATTTTCATTTAAACCCCCTGGCATAACAGTATCTAACTCCAAAATCCAATACTGTTCCCGCTGGTGTAAATAGGCTTTCCTGTTGCCCACAAAAGTTTCAGCTATGCCATAGATTACTTCAGTGGTTTTACAAGTTGTAGAACTCCTTAATCTATAGATCTTCCCATTGTTAGGATTAGTAAAAGTGTCCATTTTGAAGAGAAAAAAAATCTTTGAGCAATGTAGCAAGTTGTGCTCCGTACTGCTGAAATATTATCCCCTGACGAAGCTTATTGGGGGTGAAACGGAGGCCCCGTCGGATTTCACCAAGCAGTGCCGTACACTTTCTATGGCGTTTAAAAAGATAAGTGCTTTTTTGAAATTATATGCACTATCTTGGATTGATGCAATTAAAAAAAACATCTTAATTTAAGGGCTCCTTTTACGAAGGCGCGTTAGCGGTTTAATGCGCATAATACCGTGCGCTAAACCGCCGGACGCGCTAGCCGCTACCGCCTCCTCTTGAGCAGGTGGTAGTTTTTCGGCCAGCATGGGGGTTAGCACGTGATGAAAAGTCACGCACGTTAAATCCGCTAGCGCAGCTTTGTAAAAGGAGCCCTAAGTTTAAATATTTAGAAAACATATACAAAAAAATATCAAAATGATTTATAACTCATACTAGTCTTTTAGCCCGTTACATTAACGGGTGCTAGAATATATATCTGTCTGTCTGTCTTTCTTTCTGTCTGTCTCTCTCTCTGGCCCCTTTCTTTGTCTGTCTTTCTGTGTCTTTCCCTGCCCCTGTGCAGCAGCAGCAGCATTTTCCCCACTCCTCCTTCTCTTCCCGCGGTCTGGCCTTCGACCCCCCCCCCTTCCCTTCCCGCGGTCTGGCCTGCTCCGTTATTGCCTTGTTCCTCCCCTTCCTCCTGCCTCCTTCTTACCCCCCACCCATCTTTTGTAGTCTACACATCTATCTCTCCTCCCCTCCACTGGATCAGCATTTCTCCCTTCTGCAACTCCACTCTCCCCCCCCAATCTAGCATCTGCCCCCTCTCTTTACTCTCCCCTTATGCTCCAGATTTCTCTCTCTTTCCCTTTCCTCAGCTCCCCCAACCTTAGGCCTAGCATTTCTCCCCCACTCATGTGTCTTTCCACCCTCCTCCTCCCTGTGCCCGGGTCCAGTATTTGTTGTGCCCCCTTCCCCAGGTCTCCAAACGCTGTGCTGGATCTCAGTAGAGACAGAGCTGAAAGCTGCTCTATCCATCAGAATCTTTCCTCTGTTGTGAGCAGATAGACAGATGGTCACTATGGGTCTACCATCCACCTACCGGCCTCCTGCGCTCGGCTCTGCCCAAACCGAGAAAACCCGCCGAACTGTGCTGCAGGCGTGTCTCTGTGTTCCGATTGGCGGGTCCGCGAACGGCCCTTGACCTCCGTCTTTATTTTTGATTGGCTCTCTCAGCATTTTACGGTTCTTCTATTGGTCGGTCGGTCTGTGGGACTCAAAACCGAAACGAATTATGGGCAGAGGCAGGAGGGCTCAAAATCTGATCTGGGTAGCGGCGAACTTCGGCCGCGTCCGGGAAAAAGGGCCCGGGGAGACAGGAAGAGTGGAGCGGGCTTGTGGAGGTGATCGTTGCTGCAGCTCTGTCCCAGCGGCCTCTGAGCGGCGGCGCTGGGTGTGTGAGAGGAGCCTGCTGCCCGAAGAGGAGGAGCGGCGGGGTCTGAAGAGGCTGAGCTGCGGCTCCCCAAGCTGAGATTTCTGCCGTTGGCTCCTTCAGTCCCAGCTGTCTCTTTCGCCATGTTCTGCCTGTTGTGTGGTGACGTATTAAGCGCAGATGTGCACTCTCACCGCAGGCACAGTGCGACAGATCAGATCTCAGGGAACACACAGCGAGAGTGCGCATGTGCGGCTAACCTTTTATTATTATAGATTAAAAAAGTACCGATTTGGGTCTGGGCTGATGATTGAAATATTGACCTGCAAGAACAACTAGCAGTCAACTACCTGTTTCCCTGAGGCCCACCCCCATTGTTAAAGTTGAAATCTTTTGTGCAAAAAGTTTGCAGGGTGTGTTTTGGTTTTGATTAGTAAAAATGACCCCATTTAAGGAGGTAATCGTTGCAAGCCCTGTGGCCGAGGGTGGTCGCATTCCCCCTTACTCCTGTAGTAGGTCTCACTCTAGTTTTATGAATAATTGTTTTATAGGTTTGGGAGAAGGTATCAGGGATCTTGCCATACAAAAAAAGCATTATTTAATACTCGGAGTAGGAGAGGACCCAATAGATTCCAAAACTTATTGTAGAACTCCATGGAGTCTCCATCAGGTCCTACTGCCTTTCCCTTGGGCATCGATTTCAAAGCTTCTCACAACTATGTGCTTCCCATAGGGACTCCTCTGTTCATCTAATAAGAACATTGTAAATACTGTATTATCTGTCCCTCAATAGTTTGCATTTCTGTATTATATTATAGTAGCCAATGAAGCATTTGCTAATTCCCCACCACTGAATATAGGTTTTCTTTCCATCTTTAGTCTGGATTTCCACTATGGTATTCTAGGATTTCTTCTCTCTTAGTTGTGACACCAGGAGCTTATTAACTTTCCCTCCTCTTTTGTATAATGTCATTTGTCCTATTTTCCTACACAGATATTCCACGTCATTATGTAAGATATCATTAATTAGAACATAAGAGCATAAGAACAGCCATACTAGGTCAGACCAATGGTCAGTATCCTGCTTCCATAGTAGCCAATCCAGGCCACAAGTACCTTGCAAAAACCCAAATAGTATCGACATTTCATGCTAACGATCCCAGGGCAGTCAGCTTCCTGGATTGGTCTACTTTATGCAGGTTTTTATCTACCCCTGTTTGTAATAGAGATTCCCCACAATAACATAAGAGTTGCTGTGCTGGGACAGACCAAAAGTCCATCAAGCCCAGTATCTCTTTTCTGTCTCTTAACTCTAGCCCAAAATTCCACACATATTGTCACTCTCTAGATAATTTCCAACTCTGCTCTCACTCTATCTACATAGTGCCCCAGCACTATCCAGACACTGCAAGAGCAGTCAGTAAGGACATTCAGCCATTCTATACAGATGATCCCTCTCAATATATACAGATGGTGGCAGTGAGGTCATTTATACAGATAACAGCTGTTGTAACCTGGATATATTATTTTGATTTTCAAGCCTTGTGTGCCTAAAAGAAAAAATAATCTAAGAAACCTCATAAATATCATCCATATATTGGCTGTATTTTAAAATATGAAATGAAACAATGCAAATGTGCAATGGAAAGGAAGAGAAGAGAGAGGGCGAAAGGCTGCATATAAGGGGGAGGGTGGGAAAGGGAAATGTACTGCACATGAAGGGAAGGGAAGGGAAAGGAAAAGGGGAGACAGATGGCACATGAAAAGAAGGGAAGAAGGAAAGCTAGCTAGATTTGAGGAAGAGGCAGAAAATTTGAAGAAAGCTAAATGTGAAAGATCACTTCTTGCCTTGTGTCGGTTTAGCACTGAAGAAGAAAGGAGTTGAGAATAGAAATAGCAGATGGAAAGGAGACAGAGGAAAACAGAACAAGATAATTACAGTAATAAAATCACCAGACAACAAAGGTAGGGCAATGATTTTATTTTCATTTTAGTGACTGAATTACGTTTAGTGATTGCATCTGTTGGCTTTATTTATTGGCTGTATAGGAGGACATGCATTTCTTTCTATTTCTCTTGTGTACTGTATGCAGATTCTGGCATCTTAGGGTTTCATTTCTGTATATTAGTTCTTTTAGTTTGTGGTCCTATATTTATGGGGGAGGGATCTGAGGTAGAGCTCGGGTGAATCTGGAGTGGAGCTTGGGTGTGGTCTAGGGGCCATCGCAGGAGTGGACTGCTGGGCATGATGGACCACTGGTCTGACCCAGCAGCGGCAATTCTTATGTTCTTATGCTCTAGGGTGAAGCTTTCGCTTCCCCCGCCAAACAAAAAAGTGTTCCGCTGCCTATTGATGTAGGGAAAAATGGTAGAGACTATTATAAAGAACAAAATGACAGAATATATATACTGTATATTAATGCATGGATTAATGGGATAAAGCCAATATGAATTTAGTCAAGGGAAATCATGCCTCATCAATCTACTACATTTCTTTGAAGGGGCGAATGAATATATGAATAAAGATGAGCCAATCGATATTGTGTATTTGAATTTTCAGAAGGCATTTGACAAAGTACCTCATGAAAAACTTCTGAGGAAATTAGAAAGTCATGGGATAGGAGGTAAGGTCCTATTATGGATTAAGAACTGGTTGAAAGAAAGAAAACAGAGTCGGTTTAAATGGTCAATATTCTCAATAGAGAAGGGTAAATAGTGAGATTCTCCAGGGGTCTGTGCTTGGACCGCTACTTTTTAATGTATTTATCAGTGATCAAGAGATGGAAATAACTAGTGAAATAATTAAGGCCCTCTTTTACTAAGCCGCGGTAGAGGTTTCTACCGTGGTCCAGAACACTAAGGCCCTGATTCTCTAAAAGTGCGTCCCGATTTTAGGCAGCTGTAGACGTCCTACAGCTGTCTAATCAGCCAATCGGGATGCACGTTTTTTAAAAAAAAATGCTCCCCAGGCAGGCCTGAAGGCGCCTCCGGGAGCCTAGGGAGACCCACAAGATGCCTAAGCTCGTCTAAGGGCCTTAGGCGGGCCTTAGGCTGAACCTAGGCGGCCCTACGCGTCTCCCTAGTAGATGAGAAGCTTAAAAATGTAGGCCAGCAAAATGCTGGTCTACATTGTAAGTAGACGCGGCCGCTATACTTATCGCGGCAAGGGATCTCTCTGCCGCTATAAGTATAGCGAGCCGTGGCCCCCTGACCGATCACTGGCAGGAGGGTGCCCAAACCCTCCTGCCCGAAGACGCACCCCCCTCCCTGACACTACTGACCGCCCCCCCCCCGACACTACCGACCGCCCCCCCCCCCCGACATTACCGATTCCCCCCCCGACAATATCGATCGCTGGCAGGAGGGTGCCCAATCCCTCCTGCCCGAAGACGCACCCCTCCCCCCGGCGCTAACAACCCCCACTCCACCAAACCTGTTCTTACAGATGGGTCTTGCACGTCGAGCAAGCAGGCACGCCTTGTCGAAATGAGGCGGGCCCGCCCCTTCCCAGCCCATCCCGCCGAAGCCTAAGGCCTGATTGGCCCAGGCTCTAGAAGCCTGGACCAATCAGGCCTTAGGCATAGTGGGTCCGCCCATCCCCACTTAATCTAAGGCCTGATCTTAGGATTTCTATGAGCGTTGGAGCAGTGTCAGAGCATTTAGCGCTCTGGACCATGTTAGAAACCTCAACCATGGCTTAGTCAAATGGGGGAGGTAAATTTGCTGAAGACACAAAGCTGTTCAAAGTTGTTAAATCGCAAGAGGATCATGAAAAATTGCAACAGGACCTTGTGAGATTAGAAGATTGGGCATCAAAATGGCAGATGATGTTTAATGTGAGCAAATGCAAGTGATGCATGTGGGAAAGAGGAATCCAAACTATAGCTACGTGTTGCAGGGCTGCACGTTAGGAGTCAATGCCCAGGAAAAGGATCTAGGTGTCATCATTGAGGATACTTTGAAACCCTTAGCTCAGATGCGATGGTGGCTAAGAAAGCAAATAGAATGTTAGGAATTAGGAAAGGAATGGAAAGCAATGAAGAAAATCTTATAATGCCTTTGTATCACACTATGGTATGGCAACACATTGAATCCTATGTGCAATTCTGACTGCTGTATCTCTAAAAAAGGATATGGAGGGGCATTTTAAATAGTGTGTCTCCATCCAAATTTGGACAAATCTGAAATAATGTCACTGAATTGCATTGAAGATAAGCAAATTATTGAAGCCTTTGTCTTTGTCTGGAATTCTTGCAAATTGAAATATGTAGGTCTTCTCATTGGTCCAACACTTGAGGATACAGCGCAACTAAAAAAATCAAATTAACCCTCTCTTTTACTAATGGATAGCGCGGGTTTTAGCGCCGGCAGCGGTGGTAACTACTCCGACACTTATAGAATTCCTATGAGCATCGGAGCAGTTACCACCACTGCCGGTGCTAAAACCCACACTATGCATTAATACAAGAGAGGGTAAGAAAAGAATGTAATTTCAAGATAGGAAAGACCTACATCAGTTTTACCTAAAAAAGAAATATAAACTAAAATATTTTTATTTTTACATCTTTGGTGTGTTTCTCAACATGCTAATAAATCTTCCAGTCCCCACTAGGCTGCAAATTAACCTTCCCTTTTATAAAGCCATGCTAGGGAATTATTGGATGTTGGAGTGTTTGCCGCGCAGCAGTTCCTAGCGTGGCTTTGTAAAAGAATCCCTAAAAGATAGTTCAAAATAATGTCTTATATAATTTTTAAAATGCTTTCAGTGAAGACTGCACCCTAATAACTTTTGGTTATGAATTCCATAATTTAAGATCAACCCGACCAAACGCCTTTGCCCTGGTTGACTCCCAAAGAGTGCTTGATACCAAAGGACCTACCATTTGATGGTCCTGCACTGACCTCAAAGTTCTTGATAGAGCATACTGACTTATCAAACTACTCAAATAACTCATTGACTGTGCATAAACAACTTTCTGAGATAGTACCAAGATCTTAAAACTAGTCCTATATTGAACGGGTAGCCAATGGAACCTCTGATAAAGGTGGGTAATATGGTCATATTTTGTAATCCCCCCCCCCCCCAATGACCTTAAAGATATATTCTGAATTGTCTGGAGGTATTTAATGCTGGCCTGTGGTAGATCAATATAAATCACATTTCCATAATCTAACCATGATATCACAAGAAAATGAGTCAATTGATGTACTGATACTTTTTCAAATATTTAATTGATCATATTTGCCTAAGAGTTCCAAAACTCTTCTTTACCAAAGATGAAATCTGTTCTGAAATAATAATTTAGAATCAATGAGTCCTAAATATTTAAAATTGGCACCAGATCCAATTCTGAAGAGAAATAGCTAGGGCCAGGTGCCCCCTATCTAAGATTCTATGTGACTCATTTAATCACAATTTAACAAGTGCCTTTGTTCTGGGGTGTAGTACATTTGTATCTTCAATATATTTGCATAATTGATTACACACCACTTTCTCAACAAGCTTCACAGGGAAATATTGGTTAGATGCTAATTTCCAGGAATGGAAATGTCCAGTGAAATGTTTTTCAAAACAGGATGGATCACAGGTTCTTTCTAGGACTTCGGTACTATCTCTAAACTATAACTAAGATTTATTCTTGAAAGAAGATATGGAAATTGGTGTAAAATAGCCAAATACAGTCTATCTGGTAGGATAGTGTACTGTATACATCATAAAAGGAAGGCTTCAATTTTACAAGGAATTAATGGTGCAACCTCACCTGGAGTATTGCATTCAATTCTGCTCTCCTTATCTCAAAAAAGATATAGTGGCACTAAAAAAAGGTTCAAAGAAGAAGAACGGCCAAGATGATAAAGGGGATGGAACTTCTCTCGTATGAGGAAAGACTAAAAGGTTTAGCGCTCTTCAGTTTGGAAAAGATATGACTCAGGGGAGATATGATTGAAGTCTACAAAATCCTGAGGTACAAGTGGATTGATTTTTCACTCCATCAAAAATTGCAAAGATTAGGGGACACTTGATGAAGTTACAGGGAAATACGTTTAAAACCAATAGGAGGAAATATTGTTTCACTCAGAGAATAGTTAAATTCTGGAACGTATTGCCAGAGGTTGTGGTAAGAACAGATAGAAAGGTTTGGACAATTTCCTGGAGGAAAAGTCCATAGTTTGTTATTGAGAAAGATATGAGGGAAGCCACAGCTTGCCCCGGATTGGTAGCATGGAATGTTGCTACTCTTTGGGTTTTTCCCAAGTACTAGTGGCCTGGATTGGCTACGGTGAGAATGGGCTATGGGGCTTGATGGACCATTGGTCTGACCTAGTAAGGCTATTCTTATGTTCTTATGACTTTTTCTAAAGAAGTCAGCACAGTGTAAAATAATCCATTGTGATTTGATTAATATTCTATTTGTAAATATCCTGTAGATCCACTCAACATTTGATCTCTCCCATTAGGAGAAACAGAAGCAGAAATTAAATTAACTGGAAAAGCATCACCATTGGAGTGCTTGGACCCGTGCTCTTCAACATATTTATAAACGATCTGGAAATTGGTATGATGAGTGAGGTGATTAAATTTGTAGACGATATGAAGTTATTTAGAGTAGTGAAGATGCAGGAGGATTGCGAACATCTGCAACGTGACATAAACACGCTCGAGAAATGGGCCGCAACATGGCAGATGAGGTTCAACGTGAATAATTGTAGGGTGATGAATGTCAGTAACAAAAATCTTATACACGAATACAGGATGTCCGGGGCGGTACTTGGAGAGACCCCCCCAGGAAAGAGACTTGGAAGTATTGGTTGACAAGTCAATGAAGCCATCCGCGCAATTGCGCGGCGATGGCAAAAAGGACGAACAGAATGCTAGGAATGATTAAGAAGGGGATCACGAACAGATCGGAGAAGGTTATCATGCCGCTGAACCGGGCCATGGTATGCCCTCACCTGAAATACTGCGTCCAGCATTGGTCGCTGTACATGAAGAAGGACATGGTACTACTCGAAAGGGTCCAGAGAAGAGCGACTAAAATGGTAAAGGGGCTGGAGGAGTTGCCTTACAATGAGAGATTAGAGAAACTGGGCCTCTTCTCCCTTGAAAAGAGGAGGCTGAGAGGGGACATGATAGAAACATTCAAGATATTGAAGGGAATAGACTTAGTAGATAAAGACAGTTTGTTCACCCTCTCCAAGGTAGAGAGAACGAGAGGGCACTCTCTAAAGTTAAAAGGGGATAGATTCCGTACAAACGTAAGGAAGTTCTTCTTCACCCAGAGAGTGGTGGAAAACTGGAATGCTCTTCCGGAGGCTGTTATAGGGGGAAACACCCTCCAGGGATTTAAGACAAATTTAGACAAGTTCCTGTTGAACCGGAGTGTATGCAGGTAGGGCTGGTCTCAGGGCACTGGTCTTTGACCTGGGGGCTACTGCGAGAGCGGACTGCTGGGCATGATGGACCACTGGTCTGACCAAGCAGTGGCAAATTCTTATGTTCTTATGGTTAATTTGACTTGGCTTTATCCACTTGCTTTAGTTACAGATATTTAAGAATAATGTCTGTGGTTACCCCTCTCACATTACCCTTCTCCTAAAGTCACTTCACTAGCTTCCCATCCGTTTCTGAATAGTATTAAAACTCCTCTTACTGATCTACAAATTCACTCACTCAGCTGCTCCCTACTATCTCTCTTTGCCTATCTCCCCCTGTGTTCCCCTCTGTGAGCTATGCTCAGCTGGTAAATGCCTCCTATTTGTGCCCTTCTCTTCAACTGCCAACTCCACTCTGTCCCTTCTACCTTGCTGCGCCACATGCTTGGAAGAAGCTGCCCGAATCCCTATGCCGGGCTCTGTCTCTGACAGTGTTCAAGGCCCAGTTAAAAGTCCACCTCTTTGAGAGTGCTTATAACTCCTAACTCCTATCACTTTGGGTTCTGCATCCCTAATTCTATATGTCATGCCTGCCTGTCCAAGTTAGATTGTAAGTTCTTCTGAGCAGGGACCGTCTATAAATGTTAAAATGTACAGCGCTGCATACACCTTTCAGCATTATATAAGTGATTATTATTATTGTTAGTAGTAGTAGTGGTTTTTAAAATGTTGCTTTGATAGTCACATAAGTATTATGTTTTGACCAATCAGCTGGGTGAAGGCTCTTCAATGGGAAGATAGGGGAAAGGGATTCATCTCTTCAAGACGTAAGGTGTGAAATTTTTCTTCTTTTATCAACAAATCACTCTAGAAATTGGATGTTGTTACAAACAGAAAGTCTTTATTGAACTTAATTAATGCAGTGGTACAGTTAATCTATTCTTTCAGATACCCTAGCTGTAAGCAAAACCACAAGGTCAAAGCAAATTACGAACAAGTATAATCTCTCTTGCTCCCCAAGTGGATCAATGATATACTCGTAAGACATATACCTTGATGAAAGTAGTTTATGTTTCTCTTGACCATGTGATTCTCAGCATTGAATAATGCTTTGGCTTGGCTTATTCAGGAAGAAAGTAATTGCTCATAGGTACAGATACTGTCTCAACAGGAAAACTTAGAGGGGAAGTTATCAACATGGGCTACTGTTAATTCAGAATATTTTACCACCAGTTGGGTTATTTTAGTACAAATTTTCATTGCATAAAATGGAACCCAGTGCAAGAATAACACAACCTGTGTTAAAATAATCTGATAACAGTAATCCCTAGTGATGACTTCGGTGGTGGAGGACAGCAGGGGACTTCTGGTGGCAGGAAGGAGTGGGCATCCCTCCTAGCATTTTTTTTGCATTTGAGGGGACAGTGGCTCAGGGGAGAGCGCATTTGTCAGGGGTCATTGGGGAGGGCCATCGGCGGCAGTGGGGGACTTTTTTCTTTTTTATAATATGGGACAGATATTTTGCATGTGTAACACATGCAAAATATCTCTGCCATTGAAAAAAAATTTAAAAAACCCAAAAACCCAGAAGACTTATCGGTAACACAGTTACCAACAGGTCTAGAGCAATTGAACATAAGAAATGCCTTTACCGGATCAGATCATAGGTCCATCTAGTCCGGTGACCCGCACACACGCAGGCTACGTAGGTGTTCCCTGATGAAGACTGTCAGTTGGCTGGGCTGTGAAGGCCTGAGTCACCTTGGCATTCGGATACAGAGAGTCAGGACATCCCTATGGACTAGCACTGTTGTTCCTAGCTGTCAAATCACTTTTTACCCTGTCCAATTCTATCTGCATTGTGTGACGATCCTGTTCCCATTTCATTTTCTCTTTTTCTAATTTTTCCTTTTGGTCTCTGAGTTCATGGAAGGGAATGTAAGTGGAGGAATTTCTGTAACTACCTCTGACATGCCCTCTATTTCCTGTGTGTGGTGTTTTCTTGTATTGGGGTGCTCCCTCAGCACGCCACCTTCTAGCTTCAGAGACTGAAATAATTTGAGCTGGCTGGCTCTTCCACACAGACCCAATCCTGAGCAGTAAAGTGTCAAAAGGTGTAGTTTTAGGGTCCTCCGAGAACAACAGAAGGTGTTTAGTAATCTCGGGAGATAATAATTCTAATAGGAATTCTTTATGTTCTCTCTGACCATAATCTGAGGAAGTGGGCCAATGTTCATGTTCGTTAAGTACCGCATTGATTACCCACACTCTATATGCAAACTGCTCTGGTGTATCACTTGGCAGGGGTGAAAGAGTTCTAATTACTTGCAAAGAAGTGCAGCGAAATAGTTGTTCGATGCCCATCTTTACAAATTGGTATGGATGAACAAGAGATCCAAATTTATAGTAATGTGGACCCAGGGCGAGGTGCATAAGCTTATCAAAATCTGCATTGTTCCTTTTGTATTTCCCTAGACCCCAGTGAATCAGTATGTCAGTAGCCCATTTGCACCATTCATTTATGTTAAAAGGCATAGGGCCCACTTTCTCCACTATTCTTTCAATGTCACTATCTTTCATATGTCCCTGCAGCACTACAGTTACTGGAGCTGTGTCACTTATAGGGGTACTATTGGTATTGCTCTGGCCTGGTAATGAATTTTCCTCACTTTCGTTTGTCGGGTCTTCTTCCTGTTCTACATCTGTAGCTAGTTTACCCTTTCTCTGACCTGCTACAAAAATGGTTTTCTGTTTCTCTATAAACTGACTACATGGATTATATGGTGATGGTGGCACAGGTGCAGACGGCAGAATCTGTAAGGAGACAGCATTAGCCTGTCCCTGTGAGGCACATTTTGACTTTAAATACTTTAATTCTGCCTTGGCCTCTTCTAATTGTTCATTTACAGTTAAAAAGGAATTTGTGGCCTGAACAATTTGGGTTCTTAGCATGGATATATTAATTTGTGCCTCATCTAAGTCTTTGGACAGCTGATGGCACTGAGTGTTCAAGTCAGTATTATCTTGTCTTAGGCTAATAAGTCCTCTACAGAGGCCTTGAATGAAAAGGCATTTTCTTTTATCTGTTTTCTTTCTAAACTCCTGAGAATGAGAAACCATTTGTTTCTGAATATCGTGCCATGTGTGTTCTGGAAAATTACCCTCATATGGACCCCCTTTCTTGTCAAAATATTTGTGTACAATATCTGTGAGTTCTTGAAAATCAAAAGGGTTCATATTTGAGGCTGCAGAAGTCTGCCTTGGTTCGTGGGCCTTGCTCATATATTTCATGAGAGAGAATGGGCTTCTAAATGTCCCTGTCTGTGTGTAGCCTTTGAGATTGAAATGCTCCCACTTATGAAGGAGGGAGACTTTAGTTAATAGGTAGAAAAGCGAGGTAAAGCGTGTTAGGCAAGAGTCATTGGCATAAATAATACACTTATGCCCACACTTGCCCACACTGGTTACTACCTGAAATTTACAGGCAGAAGTTTAGCAGGATAAAATATAGAAGAGCAGAGATGTCAGCTGCCAGTTCCAGTCCAGTGTGCACTGGGCCTTTCACCAGGGCAGAGACTGACAAGAAATAGAATTAAAAGCACAAGGTAAAAAAGTTAAAGTTAGTACAGATGTGGCGTGTCTTAATTGAGTGACTGTTTTCACTTTGAACCCTGCTTTTCTTCAGAGCAGCTCAAATATTCTTACATGCAACACCCTAGCAAGCATATCAAATCATACAATGCAAACTGGCACAGGTAAACTACAAAGACTTTTGATAGTAAAATCTCACCAAATATAAAACCCAAAATATTACTGAAACTTTTCACAATTGTGTCATCCAGTCTAAAACAATTTAAGGGTTCCAAAAGGACTTTTGATTTCTATCTCACTCTGTCTATCAATCAAAAATTGAAATAAAATCTCACCAAGTATAAAACCCCACAATATTACTGGAACTTTTCAACAGTGTGTCATCCAGTCTAACGTACAATCAATCTAAGGGTTTTCCAAGGACTTTTGATTTCTATCTCACTCTGTAATCCTATTGCACAGTGCATAAAAAAACTTAAATTCTACTTACCCAGATGAAATCATCAGGAAGGACCGAGACAGAGCCCCCAAAATGTCAGTTTGAAAGTGGCCTCCACAATATTAGGTGGTAGGGGTTAAGTGAAAGGCGTACTGACAAACGCCAGGTCCCAGGTTCAGTTCCTTCACAGAAGTTTCATTAGGGATAGAATCAAATAAGAAGCACAGCCAGGGGTGATTATATAAAGAATATATTATAGAAATAGTCTTACAGAAAAGTAATATTTATAAGCATTACAATTAAGCAGAGAGCATTACACTTAAGCAGAGAACAAGCAGTCTCACTGCCTTACAGAGGTCAGAGGCAGAGAGGGACATAGAAGGTTGCAGTTCTAGGAAGCTTCGTGTTTCATAGATAAAGGGCAGGATAGACAGAGAGAGGGAGAGCCAAGACAGAACCAGAGTGCCAAGCAAAGAGCCAAGAGGTAGTTAGATAGAAAGAGAGAGAGGAGTTGAAGACCCCTCTCCTGATAGCTTGATAGGAAAAGAGAGCGATAACTTGAGCAGAGAGCAGAGAGCAGGCTTTTATACCTTGGAATCTTATTCTGAATAGAGAAAATATTGTATCTCCCAGCATCTTTCTGTTTAGAACTTGCAAACTGTTTGAGACAATGGTTAATTTAATTGCTAAGGAGGGTGAGATACCTGTAAGCATGGTGATGGGATTAAGTCTCTGGCTTGATCTGTGCACCATTGTCCTAAGCACCCTCTTAATCAGACATTAACACCTTTTAGCTAGCCATGATTCAAGCAGGGCTACTTGAAACTTAAAATATATCAATCAGGGCTACTTAAAACAGTTTCCCTGCACTAAGGGTCTATCTGCCTTCCCATGCCAGGGTCAGATTGATATAATCTCCCAGAGGCCTCTAGGCTGACAAAGACCTTGTTTACTTGTATCCCTTAATGTGATTTGAAAGAAGGTGTGCATCCAACTTGCCCTTGAATCCTAGAATGGTGGTCTCCGTCACAACCTCCTCTGGGAGAGCATTCTAAGCGTCCACCACTCGCTGTGTGAAACAGAACTTCCTGACATTTGTCCTGGGCTTGTTGCCCCTTAGTTTCAGTCCATGACCTCTTGTCCGAGTCACATTTGACAATGTGAATAACGATGTTTCTTGCTCTATTTTATCGAATCCTTTTAGTATTTTAAAAATCTCTATCATATCCCCTCGCAGTCTTCTCTTCTCGAGGGTGAACAATCCCAGTTTTCCGAGGTGTTCTTTGTAGCTCAAATTATCCATGCCTTTTACTAGCTTCGTGGCTTGCGTCTGTACCCTCTCCAGCAGAGTTCTTTAGGTAGGGAGACCAGTGTTGGATACAGTACTCCAAGTGTGGTCTGACCATTGCTCTGTAAAGTGGCATTATGATGTCCGCGAATCTACTCATGACTCCCTTCTTTATCATGCCCAACATCCTGTTTGCTTTCTTTGCCGCCGCTGCGCATTGAGCCGACGGCTTTAGGGTCCTGTCTATCAGTACTCCCAGGTCCTTTCCTGTTCACTCTTGCCCAATGTTACACCTAACATTTTATATTCATGTTCCTTGTTTTTCCTGCCCAGGTGCATCACTTTGCATTTTTCTATATTAAACTTCATCTGCCACTTTTCCACCCATTTCTCTAGCTGGTTCAAATCTCTCTGGAGTTCTTCGCTGTCCTTTTGTGACCCAACTGCCTGACATAGTTTTGTGTCATCTGCAAACTTGATTATATTACTTGTTGTTTCCTCTTCCAGGTCATTTATAAAGATATTGAATAAGATGGGCCCAAGAACCGATCCTGGGGCACACATCTTGTCATCTTCTCCCAGTCCGAGAACTTCCCATTTATGCCTACCCTCTGCAATCTGTTCTTCAGCCATTTGCCTATCCATTTTAGTATATCCCCTTCTATTCCATGGTTTTGTAGTTTCCTCAGAAGCCTTGCATGTGGAACCTTGTCGAACACTTTCTGGAAGTCCAAGTATATTATATCCACCGGGTCTCCGCTATCGATTTGTTTGTTCACCTTCTCAAAAAACTGAAGTAAATTCGTCAAACATGACTTCCCCTTCCTGAAGCCGTGTTGACTGGCTCTCATCAGGTCGTGATTTTCTAGGTATTGCACTGTGCTATCCTTGATTAGTGCTTCTACCATCTTCCCAGGAACCGACGTAAGACTCATGGGTCTATAGTTGCCCGGTTCTCCTCTCGATCCTTTTTTGAAGATTGGGATGACATTCGCTATCTTCCAGTTGTCTGATATTCGCCCGGTTCTAATTGACAAATTAGCTAGGGATTGTAATAGCTCTCTGATTTCTACCTTAAGCTCCTTTAGCACTCTCGGGTGAATTCCATCTGGTCCAGGGGATTTGTCACTTCTTAGTTTGTCGATCTGATAGTATATCATGTCCAAATCCACATTCACTGTAGTGAGGCTTTCCTCAATTTCTCATTTGAATACTCTCCCTGTTTCGGGCATTGATGCAGTGTCCTCTTTGGTAAAGACAGACACAAAGAATGAATTTAGCCTATCTGCAATCTATTTGTCTTCCTTGATGTACACTTTTTTTCCTTGGTCATCGAGAGGGCCCACTGCCTCCTGTGCTGGTTTTTTCCCTTTTATGTATCTAAAAATGTTTTTGGCTTCTTGTGCTATCTTTTCCTCATAGACCTTTTTGGCGTCTCTTACCGCCTTGTGACACTTCTTCTGGTCGACCTTGTGACTATTCCAGGCCTCCGTTGTTTGTTCACGTTTCCACTTTTTAAACGAGTTCCTCTTTTCTCTTACCGCATCCTTCACCTCTTTAGTTAGCCAAGCTGGTTCTCCTTTGTTCTTATTTTTCCTTCCTTTGGATATCTGCGGAATGTAGAGATTCTGTGCTTTGGTGATGGTATTTTTTAGTAGGGACCAAGCTTGATCGACCGTTTTGATTTTGGCTGTCTTTTCTTGAGCCGTTTTATAACCATGGCTCTTATGCTGTCATATTTCGCTTTTCTGAAGTTAAAGATTGTGGTTTGGGTCTTGGTTCGTTTCCCCTTCCTGATGCCAAAATAGCCAAGCGTTGTTAGTGCATTAATTGCTTGGCTATTTTGCATGGAGTTTTAGCTAATTTGTATGGCCAGATAGGAAAATACGTAATTGAGGGGGAAAACAAAACACGGTGGGCCATTTTGTACATCGGGTTAGTAACAGCGATCATCGTTAAAGCTGTGAAAACAGGTTTAGTGACGATCACTGACTTTAGTGCATCCCCCAGTTAGTCAATTTATATATAGGTGCATTTGATGATACAGCAATAAACATCTATGTGAGCATTTTGAATATTTTATAGAACTCAATATCATAGGACAAATGAACCCTGATAAAATTAAAATAAGGAGTGATTTTCTTCCAGATTATGCCAAATCACTGACCTGGAATCTTTTGCAAACTGCTTCTTTTTCTTCATTGCATCTTTAGTGGAAATTGGAAGCCACTACTGGTCTTGGCCAGGTACATTTTATTTTTTAGAAAATTAACTATTGATTAGAATGAGTATTTAATTATTCAGCTTTAACTTTTCATACTCACAAACCCCAACAAGATTTGCATGTTTTGTTCCAAATTTTAATAAAACTTTTCTGAATTTTTTTTTTTTTAAAGGTTACAGACCCATTGTGGCAATTCTTAAGTCTCTCATCTTATGAACTTTCAAGAGCTCTCATCAGGGCAAGGGCTGCTAATTCTTAAGGATCAAAGACTAACTCAGTAATGAAAAAGCATACATAGAGTCATTTTCCTTGCTGTCAGTCGAATTTGATTATTTTATACATTGCCTGAAGCCTTGTGTTACTCTATTTAGAATGACATGGCCACTTGTGATTAGGTAGTGAATTTACTGTTTAAAAATAATGAGCCTCAGAAAAAGCCATAAACAGCAGAGATCCAATATAGTATACCATGCTTCACTGCTTGTGTGAGAATCTCTAAAATAAAACAGTTAAACTTTCACCTTGTTATTAATAAGAATGAAAAGATATATTTTTTTTTTTAATTCTTCTTCCAATGAACACTCTGTATACATTGTTCTATCAAAGTAACCCATTTTCAAATAGCATTTTAAAGTGATAATTCAAATAATTTACAAGACTACTTTTCTATGAATTTGGTAGCAAGATGAAGTCTAATTAAATATAGACTGGTTGATATTCAGCCAACAGTTCTGAGTCATGTTTGAGCACCAGCACTGAATATATGGAGCCAATCCCTGCTATGGAAGCTACCAGAGTTTATACAGGTCCAGGATGAATGTTGACTAGGATGCTCCTAAGATACTTATTTACACATAAGCATATCTGACCAGGTCCTGTCTCCCACCTACTGATCCTTGCACCCCTTCCCCTTTCCAATCCTACTTCCCACCCCTGAAACTGCAGAACCCTCCCCCCCATCCCCTCCATCAAAATCCCACTCCCACCCCTCCTGAAGAAATTCAAGATAAACCCAAGCTCCCCCACCCATGTAGTTGCTCACAGATCTACTTGGTGGTCTAGTGCAGTGTTTTTCAACCGCTGTTCCGCGGCACACTAGTGTGCCGCGAGATGTTGCCTGGTGTGCCGCAGGGCCGCCGGGCCCGGAGCTGACAGGGGGCCCGAGGCAGGGGCGCCAGTAGCTCGCCAAGGCAAAGTGAGTCTATCACCCAGGACTCACTTTGTCTTGGCGATCTAATCTATCGAGCAGATAAGTCTTCTTCTCCCCGACGTCAATTCTGCAGTCGGAGAGGAAGTTCGGGCCAGCCAATCGCTGCCTGGGTGGGCGGAACTTCCTCTCCGATTGCAGAATTGACGTCAGGGAGAGCATGCGTCAGCGTCGGCTTTGGGGCCTGTTATCCATTGGTGGGTCCTGTTCCCCGATGGCAGCGGCAGTGGCAGTGGCTTGGGGAACGGCAGGGAGAAAGAAAGAAAGGGGGCAGGCAGGGAAACAGAAGGAAAGAAGAGAAACAGAAAAAAAGAAAGAAAGGTCAGGGAGAGAGGAAGAAAAAGTTGGGGGAGGGAATGAGGTGTGGAGGAGAGAAAGCATACAGGCTGATAGAAGGGAAGAAAGATTGGATGCACAGTCAGAAGAAGAAAGTGCAACCAGAAATCACCAGACAAGGTAGGAAAAATGATTTTATTTTAAATTTAGCAAAGTGGAGGCAGTATTATCACAGTTTTCAAAGGAATTTGCCCAAATAACTTAATAGTTAACTGGGTAAATTCCCAGAGATGAAAACTTCCCTTCACTTACTATGCACAGTTCTGAATTTATATCTGCTGTCTATATTTTACAATATGGTCACCTTTTACTAAACCGCAATAGTGGTTTTTAGCGCAGGGAGCCTATGAGCGTCAAGAGCAGCGCTGGACATCAGCGCAGCTCCCTGCGCTAAAAACTGCTATTGTGGTTTAATAAAAAGGATGGAGGGTATATTTGTCTATTTTTGTATGCTATAAAAACCAAATACAGAGAGAGACTGAGAGCTGTTGACGAAGAGCTACGTGTGTGTCTTTCTTCGATTCCAGCCAGAATATCAGCTTTGTGTTCAGCCAAACAGGCCCAGGTTTCGCACTGAATAAAGTATTTTATAATTTTTATAATTTTTATTTTGTAATAAAGTAATTATAAAATACTTTCTTTGTGTTTATTTGATTCCTATTCAAGAGAATTACTTTATATATAGTCAATATAGGCAGAGAGTTAAATTTTTTAACATTTTCTAATGGTGGTGTGCCTCGTGATTTTTTTCATGAAACAAGTGTGCCTTTGCCCAAAAAAGGTTGAAAAACACTGGTCTAGTGGATCATATAGACAGACGCAAAGTCCATTTTCTTCTGCCTGGCTCAGGTATCTGTTCAAAATGGCTACGGCTAGAAATCATGGCAGCCATTTTGAATAGACAGCCTACCTATATTCCCCACTACACCACCAGGGACCATCATGGTAGGCCCAGGTGGGGCTATGGGGGTTAGAGGGAGTTTGGGGATTCAGGTCTGCCTTGAATTTTCTTCAGGAGGTTGGGGGGTGGGGATCATGATAAGGGAGTTCTGGTGGGATGGAATCAGAAGGAGGTTGCTGTTTTAGGGGTGGGAGGGAGGATTAGAAGTGGGAAAGTTGGAACTCCTCTACCACTACATAGAGATTAACCAGAATGTGGCATTGTGACAGGAGCCTTGGTATCCAGCACACACATCTGTTATAAAGTTGGATGAAAAGACTTCCCATTCCTATAAATTACATTACATTACATTAGGGATTTCTATTCCGCCATTACCTTGCAGTTCAAGGCGGATTACAAAATAAATATCCAAGATGTATTACAACAAGAACTTACAAAAAAAAAAAAAAATTGGTCATTTTCAAAAAGAGTAAGAAATGGGTAAGGTTATTTGTTTGGGGTAGTTGGCTTTAGTGAGAGGTGGAGTTTGAGACTTGCGGTATTATTTCTTTTTTCAGAGTTTTCTTGAAGAGTATGGTCTTTATTTCTTTTCTAAAAGTCTTGTAGTCGAGGGATGCCGTCAGTAGATTGGCGATTTGGTTGTCTAGATTGGCTGCTTGAGTGGCCAGGAGGCCATCATATAGTTTTTTCTGTTTGACCTCCTTAATTGGGGGGTATGAGAATGGGGTTTGAGTTTTCCTATGTCTGGTTGCAGTGTTGTGGATGAGGGGGTTATTCAAGTAGTTTGGACTGTCTCCGTATAAAGTCTTAAATAGTAGACAGTAGAATTTAAATTGTATTCTTGCTTTGATCGGAAGCCAGTGCGATTGGAGATATGCTTCTGTAATGTGATCATGTTTCTTTAATGAGTAGATGAGTCTTAGTGCTGTGTTTTGGATAGTTTGTAGTTGTTTTGTTATGGTTGTAGGGCATGGGAGGTAGAGGATATTACAGTAGTCAAGTAGGCATAGTATTAAGGACTGAACTATGAGCTGGAATTGAGTTTTCTCGAAGAATTTCCAAACTTGTCTTAAGTTTCTCATGACTAAGAATGACTTTTGTATTGTTTTATTGATTTGCGGTTGCATGGTGCAGCATCTGTCGATAGTTATTCCTAGCAGTTTTAGGGTGGTTTTGCATGCTGTTTGTATTATTGCAATACAAGAACAGCCTATTGCCCCAAGTACTTAGGCAAAGTGTGCTGATTCTTTCTATCATAGTTTGATGTTGTTGCTTCTCTTCTGAGAAAGACCTGTAGAAACTGAGCAATGCGGCATAAAGTAGCTGGCTACTGTTGCCTGATGCAGCACCAACGGGTGTCTGAAAGGATCCAATAGCTAGGAAAGCTAGGACTACTATGACCTTGAGGTACACTAGTAGGGCCTGGCCCCTAGGTACTTCTTTAGCTGATTACACAGGTGCAATATTGTTTCTATTGCAAATATACTGATCCTCTGTCATGCCCATGAACTATGTTCTGGGCCTGCAAAACCCTCTGCAAAAGGGTCCCTTTTTCTTCTCTGTTGTATCTTTCTCTTGCAAACAAGAGCCCACAAGAGCAATATCTTGCTTCCACTTATGCTTTTACTCACAACCAGCAGCACAAGTACTACTAGGGTTAAACAGGAACAGTGAGACATGGCAGAGGCATAAATAGGTAGAACATGGGAGGCACAGCTTACAGAATACTGTAAATTATATACATTGCATGTTGAACTTAGGAGTGTTCATTTACACCTGTTTAAATGTGGGCTTTTGATAGTATTCTATAATGAAATCTAGCATTGGTGCAGCTATTTGGGGGAAATCGGTTATAGAACTGTGCCCTGAGTTTAGTCCCATTCCCAGAAAGCCTGTATAACTGACTTTTCAAGTACTTCCTAAAGCTCATAAAATTGGAGTCTTTGTACAAATGCAGAGGAAAGTTCATGGTCAATGATCAGCACCTGAAAAGCCCTGTTCCTAGTCCGTGATAATCAGGCTTATGATATTAGGGGACTTTGCCAACAAACACATCTGAAATAGAGAATGACATTGTGACAAAATTCATCATCATTCCTGTCCCTATGGAAAACCATGGGAAACCATCCCGTGTTATTCTTTAGTGTCTATCTCAACCTCAATTCTTCTATACCGGCATTCATCATTGCACGGCTTGAGGGTCAGTGGCTGTGCCCATTCATATTCTGATTCTTCCCTCTCTCCTTAAAGAATAACTTGGAGATGGTCTCCCAAAGTTATCTGTGGGGACAGGAACGGTGATGAATTTTGTCCCCGTGCCATTCTCTAATCTGAAACTGATACCTAAATTTTATTGATAGCCAGTGTATGAAAATTATTTGAAATAGCCAGATCCCATTTAAACTCTTTCTCAAGATATCAAAAGATCAAGCCCACCATTGCCAGACAAAATGGCATCAGGAGGGGAGCATGAAATTACTCTATTCTAGATTCAATCATGAGTTAATACCTAACAGGAAAAGATCTACAAACAAACAAAACACCCCCCTCCCCAAACAACAACAAAACCATGGAAACAATGGCAGAGGTTACAGGAGAGATAGGTGATTTCAACACAATTTGGCAAAGAAGTAAAGCAAGTTCGCAAGCAAGGAACACGATAAGCAGCAAGTTCGTCAGTTGGCAATAGCTGGTTTTGTGAGCTCAGCCAGGCTTGGAAACCGATAGTAAGCGTCCCCTCCTGAGGAAGCAGTAAATGGTGAAAATCGAGTTGGGGGGCCAGTTCGAAAATAACAACAAGTACTAACACATTTATTTAGTGCATAGAACTACAGAAGAAGCCGCCTCACAGAAGTAAGATAAGATAAGTAGCATTTTTCTTCTAAAAAAATTTAAAAAAGAAAGAGTAAAACAATAAATGGTAAGTTGGAGGGACCCGATAGGCACATGGGCTGGGTTGGGCCCATGTGCCTAAGGCCCCGCCCACAGGAGGGGTCTAAGGCTCCTGGGCCTATTCTGATTGGCCCAGGCGCCTCAGGCCCCACCTGTGGGCGGGGTTTCTGTCACCTGGGCCAATCCGGTCCCTTCCTGTACCCGGCTGGCCTGCCAGACGGGCGGGCTTGGCACCCGTCCATCTGGCCAACTTACAAGTACGGGGAAGGGGTAGGGGTGGGGGTTCGTGGGGTCAGCCGGGGGGGTTGCAAGTCAGCGGGGGGCCGTTCTGGGGGTGTGGTCATTGGGGGGAGGGGGGTTGTGTCGAGGGCAGGAGGGCCTGGGATCCCTCCTGCCCGTATTGTAATGAGGGGTGGGGGATAGGGGATCGCCGGGGCCAGGAGGGCTTGGGCTCCCTCCTGACCCAATCCAGTAGCGGGGGGTCGCTGGGGCCAGGAGAGCTGGGGCTCTCTCCTGGCCCATTCCTTTCAGAGGGGGGGGGGTCGCCGGAGCCAGGAGGGCTTGGGCTCCATCCTGGCCTGCTCGTACACAGTGTGGGTGGGGGCGGTAAAATCGCCGGGGCAAGAGGGCTTGAGCTCCCTCTTGCCCCGATATCGTCGGGGGGGGGGGGGGTTTTCGTTATCTTTGGACGGGGCAAGAGGGCTTGGGCTCCCTCTTGCTCCCATGTTATATGTGTGTGGGGTGGTGATGCATCGCGGCAGGAGAGATGCCTCATCTCCCCTACCGCGATGCCATCACTCCTCTACCTGAGCTGCTGCGACCCGCGGCAGAAGAGATAGGGCATCTCTCCTGCCACGGGTCACGGCAGTTCGGGTAGAGGAGTGATGGCATCGTGGTAGGGGAGATGAGGCATCTCTCCTGCCGCGATGGTTGCGGTGGGTAGGTTGCCGGGCCGCTGAACTGATGGCGCCAGCAGCCCCTTTTTCGGCACTTAGACCTGGTTTGACTTCGTCTAAGTCAAAAAGGTCTAAGTGCCGACTAGGCAACCTGTAAATGTTTTGGTTATACCTGTTGTATGCCTAGGTGTAAGTCGGTCCACCTCCCGCCCACTGCCCGCCCTTTCCCCTTCTCTAAACATGCCTCTTTTCTTTCTATGCATCTAGAGGCAGGGAAAAAGTCTAAGCTGTTTTTAGGTATGTCTAAAAACCAGCTTTGGTTATGGGTACTTGGACGATCAGGCTTTTTGATCGTCCAAGTAGCCATTTAGGACACTTTTTAGATGTTGTTTTTTTTTGTTTTTTTTTTATTATGAACCCCATAGCTCTTTTTTTTTTTTTATTATGAACCCCATAGCTCTTTGCCCACCTTTTGTAAACACAGTCAATAAGTGTACCTGAATAAGATGACTGAGCTAAAAGGAGCAGCCCTTTTCCTTTCTCCTAGAAGCAATTTTAAAAGCGCAACACCAGTTATGGACTTTTTTTTTTTTTTTTTAATATAACATGAATGTGAATCACAAAGATTACCATAATTTTGAGAAACCAGAAGTTTTACAGAATTATATAAGTGAACTAAATGGCTTTTTATTCATAAAGATAACTGCCTATAATGAAAATCTTTTTGAGCCAATGTCAAAATACTTAAAGCAGTTCACTTAAAATTAGAGGACTATTTTAAATTCATTGTGATTCAAAAATGAGTAAACTTATCTTATCAATGAAAATCCAGAAATGTTTCTTCTGGAGACAGAGTTTGCGCGACATGAATTAATGCAGCACACACTCACAATGTGTCAAAGACAAATGCCATAGGCTGAATCATGAGAGACTCCTAGAAAATTAATCACCAATGTTAGAGCATATTCTTTTTTTTAAAATAGATTTTATTGCATTTTTAAGGTTAACAATAGAAGCACAAACATATTTGCAAGCAATATATGATATATGTACATCTATATAGATAGTTACTTAAATATGTGGTCAAGCTTCAAACTATTCAAAAAGGTAAACAACTTAAAAGCGGTTACAGAAATTATCAAAAGGTGCCCAAGTTTTACAAAAGTGTGTGTAAACAGAAAATAGTTAGATGGAGCAAGATCTGGTGAGTAGGGTGGATGATCTATGCACCAACTTCATCAAAACATCCATCACTTTGCCAGACTTTGTCTTGCAAAAAGAGAACTCCTTTCTGCAGCTTCTCTCTCCTTTTTCTTTCAATGCCTCCTTTAATCGGCACAGCAAGTTACAGTAGTATTCTGCATTAACTATTTGGCCCCTTGGAAGATAGTCAGTCATTACAACACCTTCCTGATCCCAAAACACTGTGCCTGTGACCTGCTGACTTTTTGGTCTTGAATTTCCTTGGCCTTGGAGAACCTGAGTGCCACCATTGCATGGACTGTTGTTTTGTCTCAGAATCATAGTGGTATAACCATGTTTCATCAAAAAGTCAGCACCAGTTCATTGAAAATGCTTCAAAATCAATTTGGAAGTGTCCACGCAATGTCATATCTCGTCAGTATTCAAACATTTGGGCACCCGCTTAAACATAGAAACATAGAGTATGACGACAGATAAGGGCTGGCGGCCCAACAAGTCTGCCCACTCAAGACTAGCCCTCCCTCCCTGGGGTATCCATTTTTTTTTAAGCATAACTCTGTGGTACCCCTACCTGTTTGTCCCATTGATTCTTGAAGTCGATCACGCTACTGACCTCGACCACCTGGCGTGGAAGACCATTCCATAGATCAATCACCCGCTCGGTGAAGAAGTATTTCCTGGTGTCTCCATGAAATCTTCCCCCATGCGTTTCAGCGGATGCCCTCTTGTCGCTGTGGGACCCTTTAGAAAAAAGATTTCTTCCTCCACTTCAATTCGTCCCGTGACATATTTGAATGTTTCTATCATGTCCCCCCTTTCTCTGCGCTTCTCGAGAGAATATAAGTGCAGCCTGGACAGACGTTCTTCATATGGGATGTCTTTAAGTCCTGATACCATCCTAGTGGCCATTCTCTGGATCGACTCCATCCTCTTCACATCCTTCTGATAATGCAGCCTCCAAAACTGGACACAGTACTCCAGATGGGGTCTTACCATGGCCCTCTATAGCGGCATTATGACTTCAGGCTTTCGGCTGATAAAGCTCCTTCTGATGCACCCCAGCATTTGTCTGGCCTTTGCTGAAGCTTTCTCCACCTGATTGGCAGCCTTCATATCTTCCCTAATGAGGACTCCCAGGTCCCTTTCTGCAGTAGTTCTTGTTAAGTTTTCCCCGTTCAAGGTGTAAGTTCTGCATGGATTTCCACTCCCAAGGTGCATTACTGTACATTTTTTGGCATTAAAGTTTAGTTGCCAAGTACTGGACCATTGTTCCAATAACAACAGGTCCTGTTCCATGATGCTCGGCCTGGTTGCGCTGTCCACCGTGTTGCATAGTTTAGCGTCGTCGGCAAACATCCCTTACAAAAATATTGAATAGCATAGGGCCCAAGACCGAGCCCTGCGGTACTCCACTGGTCACTTGACGTTTTTGAGGGAATACCATTTACCATCACCCTCTGAAGTCTGCCACTTAGTCAGTCTTGCACCCATGCTGTCAGTGTTTCTCCTAGTCCCAACGAGTTCATCTTTCTCAATAATCTACGGTGCAGAACACTATCAAAAGCCTTACTAAAGTCTAAATATATGATGTCCAGGGACTCACCCCCATCTAGTTTTTTCATTACCCAGACAAAAAAGCTTATCAGATTGGATTGACAAGACCTTCCCTTTGTAAAACCATGTTGGTGGGGATCCCTCAATTTTTCATTATCCAGACACATGTGCAATCTGTTTTTAATCAGTTTTTCCATGAGTTTACTCACTATTGACGTGAGACTCACCGGTCTATAATTTTCAGCCTCTGTCCTGCATCCATTTTTGTGAGTGGGATAACGTTGGCAGTTTTCCAGTCCAGTGGAACTTTTCCCTTGCTTAAGGAAAGATTGAAGAATCTGGCCAACGGCTCTGCGAGGACATCACTCAATTCTCGAAGCACTCTAGGGTGTAGATTGTCCGGGCCCATAGTATCTTTAGTATCGATAGCTCCTGGTAGACTTTGCTCGCAGTAAATTCCATGTTCCGGAATGGGTCCTTCGAACTTCCCTTTGTCTGTAACTGAGGACTAGATCCTGGCGCTTCGCAGGTGAAGACTGAGCAGAAGTAATTATTGAGTAATTCTGCTTTGTCTGCATATCCAGCTGTTTCTGGATTATACACCCAACACATTCCCTGGCTATCTGAAGTGTCTCAGCAACTGTTTTAGCTGATAGTCACCAATTTGCCAAAATCAGGTCATGGACTTTGTCAACAATTTGAGGAGTTGATACCATTTGAGGCGTCCCAGAACTTGCAGCCAGAGTCTTCGGTCTTGAAATGTCCACACTGAAAGTTTGCATACCACATCCTCACTGTGGAGTGTGATGGACATTTGTCACTCAATGTTTGCATCATACATTCATGGATTTCCTTTAAAATTTTCGACTGCAGGAATAGGAACTTCACAAAGGCTCAGAGTTCTGCACTTGAAAATTCCAACCTTTTGCTGACATGGTTCAATGATCTGAAACAATATCTAAACATAGCATTATGATTCTGCAAATTGGCACTTTGCAAAATATAACATTCTTTTCAGCTACATTGGCAAAATAATGCTCAGAATTTGGGAAGCTGGTTGGGCTGAGAACTTTTCAGCACTCCCTTGTAGATCCTTAGAAAAATACCCCTCTTGTAACAGAGAAAATAACTAACAAACAATGATAGAAAATTTTGAAAGGCTGCTTGTGCGTTTTAGAAATGCAAAGGAGAACGCCATAAATGTGACACAAAGATAGATGTGTGTGAAGCATTGCTCACCCTGAAAAATGGGTAAAAAATATTGAAACTATGAATGTATTCTTGGGGATGCTTTCTAATCAGTTTACAAAAATGAGCAGTTCTCAGCCTGCTGAATTTCAAAAATAGATTAAACTCAGAGGAAAAAAAAAATCCACATTTCTCTCCTCTTCCCTCCACTCGTCTTTCACCTGTGGTTGAAATACCAGATAATTCCTTATCTTTCTTTCAAATTAGTTGGAAGTTTATTTTGAAGGGAATTAGACTGCCAGAGATGTGTGCTCCGCAATAGACATTATTTGCAGAAATAAAGATAGAAGGAATGAGGAGTGACTCCTCAGAGCTATTGATTCCTATCAATAGTATTTGTGTTGATTGATAACACTAGCACTGTGCTGTTTGCCCTAGAAAGCTTTCAACTTTCTAATTTAAAGGCAGCACTTATATAGGGATTTTTGTTTCCCTATTCAGGCAACATATCTTTGAGACCATAGCAGAGGCATGCAACGATGCATCACTGAAATATAACATTAAGGAGTCCTTTAACTAAGGCGCACTAGCTGATTTAGTGTGTGCTAAATGCTAACGCGTCCATAGACTATAGATGCGTTAGCGTTTAGTGCACGCTAAAATTTAGCGTGCCTTAGTAAAAGGACCCCTATATAAAATATTAGAACCGATGTTGATAACACTTGCAGTGTATTTTTTAAAATATATTATTTGTTTAAAAATATGTTATTGGTTTAAAATATGTTTTGTTATTCAAACGTACCATTATCACACTATCCAGTAATGCTATAGAGCAGACACTAAAATCTACATAGGAAAATGTATTTCACTGTACATTCTATGTTAATGATACTGAGATACTATAGAATCCTATTAATCCACTGAAAGGGAAAAAGAGCTGGTGACAACAACCAGCATCCATGACCCTGCAGGGATTCAGCTTCAGAATGACACTTGTAAGAAAATATTTTTCTCTTACTTACTTTAGATTAAGAATGTATGCTGATTTAATGATATCACTGCAGTAAGCTGCAAATGATCTAGCAGCATAAAATAAATGAAAACTCCCATCTATCCTAGTGCACATTGCTTTGCATTCATTTTGAAGCTAATCTGCATATACAAACATGTTACTGACTTCTCAGACACAGTGATAAAAGCAAATGAAACCTTTATCCCCAAGGAAAGAGATTATAATTGAATCACCTGACCCTCATTCACCAGCTCAATCGTCTATTGTAAACATGAAGTGAGCATTGCAAATGCAGGAGATTTTCATTCTTCTAAAGGTGATTGACTTCTGAATATTTATGAGCAATGTGCAAATGGGAAGTAGGTATGACTGAAATCTTGGTGCTACACTGCTAAGAATTTCAAGCTGGAACTGATTTAATCCATTTTGGCCCATATCAGATATTTAAAACACTGAGGTGAATTAACGGATTTAGCACATACAAATGAAGTGGAGGGGCATAATCAAAAACAAAGTCTAAGTCCCCTTTTGGCCTAAGACCCTAAACGTTGAAAGTAGAAGCAGGGAAAATGTCCATTATCAAAAAAAACGTTGAAAAGGAGTTTTTTTTATAATGGCCTACCTCTATGTTCAGCTGTTTAAACGCCCAGACCACCACTACGTCTACACTAACAACATATATTCAACCCAAAAAAGCCTAAGTCCCAAACGCCCAACACAAGAGCTTTTAGGCGAAGTAGGAGCCAGTCCTTCGCCTAAAAGCTGGATTCTGTAACCAGTATCTGTCAAAAACAACACTGGTTACAAAATCCCCCCCCCACCCGACAACGATCCGGGCAGGAAGTAGCCCAAGCCCTCCTGCCCCAGTGACCCCCCCTATAATGATCCGGCCAGGAGGGAGCCCAAGCCCTTCTGGCCCGGCGACTGCCGACATCCCAACCCCCAACAATTATGATCGGACCATGAGGGAGCCCAAGCCCTCCTGCCCAGGAGACCCCCCAACCCCCCACCCCCAATAAGATCCAGGCAGGAGGGATCCCAGGCCCTCCTGCCCTCTGCGCACCCTCTCCCATGATCACCCCCGAACCCCTGATCAGCCCAGTAGCCTTAGGCCCCTCCTGTGGGGGGCCTTAGGCACAGGAGGGGCCTAAGACTACTGAGCCAATTCCGTTTGGCCCGTCCGTCCAGCCAACATATTTACAGGTACGGGGAGGGGGGGTGGGGGGTCAAGGAGTCAGCAGGGGGTCACAGGGATGGCTGATGGGGGACGATCAGGGGTTCAGGGGGTGATTGTAGGAGGGGGGAACACTGAGGGTAGGAAGGCCTGGGATCCCTCCTGCCCAAATCTTAGTGGAGGTAGGGGTTAGGGGGGGTCGCATAGGCAGGAGGGGTTGGGCTCCCTCCTTCCCAGATCGTAGTGGGGTGAGGTCATTGGCCAGGAGGGCTTGGGCTCCCTCCTGGCATGATCGTAATTGCTGGGGGAGGGGTGTCGGCAGTTGTCGGGCCAGGAGGGTTTGGGCTCCCTCCTGGGCTGATCATAATCGCTGGGGGGGTGTCAGCAGTCACCAGGCCAGGAGGGCTTGGGCTCCCTCCTAGCCCGATCGTAATCACCGGGGTTGGGATGTCATCAATCACCGGGCAGGAGGGGTTAAGCTCCTTCCTGCCCCATCTTGTAGGGGTGGTGAGGCATCACGGCAGGAGAGATTGGCTATCTCTCCTACTGCGAGGCGATCACCCCTCTACCCAAACTGCCACAAACTGTGGCAGGAGAGATTGGGCATCTCTCCTGCCTCGGGTCACGGCAGTTCGGGTAGAGGGGAGATCACATCATGGCAGGGGAGATGAGCCATCTCTCCTGCCGCGATGGTTGCTATGGGGGGTGGGTAGGTTGCCGGGCCGCTGAGCTGATCGTGCCAGCCGCCATCAGCTCAGCGGGCCCTTTTTCGGCACTTATACCTGTTTTGACTTGGTCTAAGTCAAAACGTATAAGTGCATATAACAGATTACATTGTCTATATTTCTAAATAAGTATTAAGCTGTGTATAAATAAATATTAAGCTAGAGATTATAGACCTTAGGTGATTGGCCTTCCTGAGTAGCTAAGTTTTATTCCCAGTGCTTTAAGGGACCTATTTGGTTTGCTTGGTTTCTCTAGGCATTCTGGAAGGAGCAGATTCCCCCTCCCACTGAATGCTTGTGTACCTTTCATTAAGAGAAAGAAAATAGTGCTGGTGCCAGTGTGTTGAGACCGAACCTAAGGTTGCCGTATGGTTCCAAAAAAGGAGGACGGAATGAGACATCTGGGCTTTACTTCCATTGAAAGCAATGGAAGTAAAACCCAGATGTCTCAATCTGTCCTCCTTTTTCTGGACGGTCAAACAAAAAAGGTAAGGGAGGTGTCTTTTCAGCCATTAATAAAGTCTTTATTAGAAATGGTGGTCCCAACAAGGATCCCTGTTTCGGCTTGAAAGATGCTGGAAACGAAAAACACGTGTGCAGTCGAGCAGCAGCATTTAAAAACACTATCAAAGTGAAAATAAAAATGGCATGATCTTTGATAGTGTTTTTAACGCTGCTGCTCAACTGCACATGTGTTTTGTTTCCAGCGTGGTTGCATCTCTTTGAAGAATGAGCTCATTGGAGCAGTCTTTAGTGAGAAAAAAGGGTTGCTTTTAAGCAAGAAACATAAAGCTGTGTTTTCCATGTGCTCTAATTGGCAAATAAAATTGCTGTTTGGGCAGAAAAGTAGTAGGTTTGGCATGCAATATGTTTGTATTGATGTGCCCTGTTTATGTAGTAACTTATTAAATGTATTTTGAACTAAATAAAGTAAAAATTAAATCCCTGAACCCTATTTAAAAGATCACATTGAGAACGTCCAAAGCCCGCCAGGACTATAATTGTGCCTTTTGGCCCATAGGGTACTAATATTGGTAGCTGCTTAAAAAGCAGCCGCTGATTGCATGTCAATCATGTGATGGCACCCTATAGAGAATTGTGCCTCCAAGAAAGATAGGTGCTGGAAATGTAGGGCCAGGGCTTTCCAGGCCTACATTTCCGGTGCCTATCTTGCCGTAAATCATGCCTACATAGGTGCTTTACAGAGCCTAATGCCACTTCTGGCTTTAGCTATGCCATAAAGCAGTGTTCTTCAACCTTTTTACACCTATGGACTGGCGGAAATAAAATAATTATTTTGTGGACCGGCAAACTACTAAGACTGAAATTTTTTTTAAAAAACATCGCCGCCCCGTCCCCGCGAGCTCGGTCCCACAAACCATCTGATCCCATCCGCACAAGCCTCAAATAGTTATGATTTTATATTGGAACATATTTTATTAAAGTATAAAGAGAAACAATATTCTATACAATTGTCATTTTATAAATACAAATAATACAGGGCAAAGATCAACAAAACCCATGTCTCTCCTCCCCTTCACATATATCCCCTCTACTATCAAGAAAACTGAATAAGCCAAATTATTACAGAATGCTACACAAATATCATGTAACAGAATACCACAGTCACACATGACAGGAATGGTGTTAGGGGAGTGGAAATAGGGCAACTGCCCCCTGGTCAGAGAGAGCCCTAAGCCAGCTGGAAGCTAAAGAAGTACTGCCTGGGCTTTGCACTCCCCAGTTATGTCTAGCAAGATACATATTTCAAATCACAAAATAGAAATAAAATTATTTTTTTTTTACCTTTTGTCGTCTCTGGTTTCTGCTTTCATTGCCTTTTCACTCTCTTCCATCCAGCGTCTACCCTAAGAACATAAGAATTGCCACTGCTGGGTCAGAGCAGTGGTCCATCATGCCCAGCAGTCTGCTCATGCGGCGGCCCTCTGGTCTAAGACCAGCACCCTAACTGAGATTAGCCCTACCAGCACACGTTCTTGTTCAGCAGGAACTTGTCTAACTTTGTCTTGAATCCTTGGAGGGTGTTTTCCCCATAACAGCCTCTGGAAGAGCGTTCCAGCTTTCTACCACTCTCTGGGTGAAGAAGAATTTCCTTATGTTTGTACGGAATCTATCCCCTTTCAACTTTAGAGTGTGCCCTCTCGTTCTCCCTACCTTGGAGAGGGTGAATAATGTCTTTCTCTACTAAGTCTATTCCCTTCAGTATCTTGAATGTTTCGATCATGTCCCCTCTTAATCTCCTCTGTTCGAGGGAGAAGAGGCCCAGTTTCTCTAATCTTTCACTGTACGGCAGCTCCTCTAACCCCTTAACCATCTTAGTCGCTCTTCTCTGGACCCTTTCGAGTAATACCGTGTCCTTCATCATGTACGGCAGGGGTGTCCAATGTCAGTCCTTGAGGGCCGCAATCCAGTCGGGTTTTCAGGATTTCCCCAATGAATATGCATGAGATCTATTAGCATACAATGAAAGCAGTGCATGCAAATAGACCTCATGTATGTATATTCATTGGGGAAATCCTGAAAATCCAACTGGACTGCGGCCCTCGAGGACCGACATTGGACACCCCTGATGTACGGTGACCAGTGCTGGACGCAGTACTCCAGGTGAGGGCGTACTATGGCCAGATACAGCGGCATGATAACCTTCTCTGTCTCTTCAGTCCAGCATCTGCCCCTTCTATTCACTGTCTGTCTTTCCCTGCCATCTCTCCTCCTGCCCCCCCCCCCCAATTTGGTGTGGCATCCATCATCTTCCTTCTGTTCCCCTCATGGTCTGGCATCTCTGTCCTTCCTTTCCCCCTGTGGTTTTTAGCATCTCTCTCTTCTCATTTCCTCCACTCAGATCTGATATCGTTCTCTGCTCTCTCTTCCCTTTTCTTCTCTGGTCTTCCTTCTCTATTTTTCTGCCTCCATCTAAATTAAATTATTTCTTACTATTTAGTCCTGTTTCCCCTCTCTTCATTGTGTCTACCCCCTTTCCCTCACCCCTCCATTATCTTACTATTTTTTCCCCCTTTATTTATCTCCTCTTTCCATCCAGTATGCGTTCTTTCCCCACTTCCATTCAATATCTGCTCTCCCCTCTCAACTGACATCCATCTGTCTTCTGCTCTCTCTCCCTTCTTCTCACTTCCATCATCTGTCCCCTTCTCTCTCTCATCTCCTCCATTCCATCTTCTGCCCCTTCTCTCTCTTACCCCCCCCCCTCCAACTTCCATCATCTGCCCCCCTTCCCCTTACCTTTGCGGGTCACTTTCTTTCCCCTGAGGGTGACTCATGTCAGAGGGGAAGCTTTGGCCAAGCAGAACTGCTTGCAAGGAACAGTGGAACTTGATGTCGATGCTGGGGCCCATTGCCGTTTGAAGAAAAAAAAAAGGTGGAAAAAAGGGACCTGCAAAGGTGAGAGGAAGGGAAACCTTCAGGACAGCTGCTCTTTGCCCTCTTTCAGCGGCCCAAGAGTCTTTAGGCAAGCGGCAGCTCTGTGTGCTTTTAACTTCGGCACAGAGCTGCCCCCTACTGAAAGCCCCCCTCAGAAAAAAACACCCCCGCCCCCCAAAGAGCATCTACCTTCCTCCCAAAGACCCCTCCTACAATTCCCTCTGGGGTGGGGATGAGGGTGCCATGGTGAGTGAGTCACTCACATAGGGGAAAATTCTAGAAACAGCACCTAAGTTAATTAACAAACTTTGTTTAAAACGGCATAAAAAATGCAACATTATTGCCTACATAGGATGCTGGAATCACACCTATGTAGGCGCTTTATGGCACAGTTCTTCAACCGCCGGTCCACAAAAAAATCTTGCCAGTCCGCGAAGGATTCGGTCCCCGCCACAACGAAAGGTGCCGGCGTCAGCTGACGTGCAACTTCCTGTTGCCATCGCTGTGCCGGGACTCCTGCCTTCGCCGGGATTCCTGCCCTGTATGCTTCCTGCCTTGTCTTCGCACCTCCAGACCAGCAGCGGCAGCTCTGTGTGCTTTTAACTTCGGCACAGAGCTGCCCCTAAGCAGTAGTTTAGCGCGGTTTCATGAGGCAGCCTCGGTGCCTTTGCTAGGCCGACCCACATTGCATCACCAAGGCTGCCTCAAGAAACCGCACTAAACTACTGCTTAGGGGCAGCTCTGTGCCGAAGTTAAAAGCACACAGAGCTGCCGCTGCTGGTCTGGAGGTGCGGAGACAAGGCAGGAAGCATACGGGGCAGGAGTCCCAGCGAAGGCAGGAGTCCCGGCACAGCGATGGCAACAGAAAGTTGCATGTCAGCTGATGCCGTTGCGGCGGGGACCCGAATCCTTCGCGGACTGGCAAGATTTTTTTGCGGACTGGCACCGGTCCGCGGACCGGCGGTTGAAGAACTGCGCCATAAAGCGCCTACATAGGTGTGATTCCAGCATCCTATGTAGGCAATAATGTTGCATTTTTTATGCCGTTTTAAACAAAGTTTGTTAATTAACTTAGGTGCTGTTTCTAGAATTTTCCCCTATGTGAGTGACTCACTCACCATGGCACCCTCATCCCCACCCCAGAGGGAATTGTAGGAGGGGTCTTTGGGAGGAAGGTAGATGCTCTTTGGGGGGGTGGGGTGTTTTTTTCTGAGGGGGGCTTTCAGTAGGGGAATGGATGAACTTGGAGAGGGGGGCATTAGGCAGGACTCTACAAATTTTCATTATATCTAGGAGCCAGTCCCCCCAAACTGATTTAGCTACATTGTTTGCATATGACGGGCTACAGCCCTATTTTCTTATGTAGCTTACTTAACATAAATCTTTTCGATAACAACACTTAAATCTGTAGAGTAACCTAAAAGTGCATTTGTGTGGTCACAAAGTTATAGGTTTACCAGATGGTTCTAGGTCATTAGAGACAAGCTGAGGCAGCCTTAGCTTTGTCCTTTTGCATTTATTGATTTGCAGTTCTAATTTCTTTGCCCTGAAAGCCCAAAGATACATTGGAGCAAATTCAGGACTGACTCAGCCTGTTCCATATGACCTGAAGCCACCTGGAAACCTACAATGTGAATATTGCTGAGGTAAGCTGCTAGGATTCCCATATTAAAACTGTGTTTCTGGCAACATTTCTTTAAGCAGGAGTGCTTCATTATGAATTTAACAGAGACAGAATATGTAATGAAAGGAAAGAGGCAATAATGCGCTATGCTTTTTCTTTGGAAATAACACTGCAGGACAGACTGCGTCAAAAAAAAAAACTAGCTCATGTCTCAGCTGACAACTGCTATCCATGGAACCATACTGTGAACTGTAGTAGCTAAGCCTCTCAGAGGTTTTGCTTAACTAAGCTAGCATTAAAGAAAGCAATCTTCAGAGTCAATTGAATAGGCAAGAGAGTGCTAGAGCTCTTACAAAAATTGCCATCCTTCTATGCGGATGCAAATATGTGGGTATTTCTTCTATCTGCATTTTGGAGGAGGCATTCCTGGTAGTAAGGAGCAAATCGATGCACACACTTTGGTATTTTCAAAAAGTGCAAAAATACCTGTTCAAAAAGGAGATAAATGTGGGTAGGGTACTTTATTCTTAGGCAGTTTTTAAGGCAAAGGTACCTCTGGATTTTGCAACAATTCATGCCATCTGAAAAGTACCTCTGACAGCAGTAATTATACAACCGCATGCACAGGCAAAAACTAAAGTAATTAATTTATTTTAAAATTTAATTTCATATATACCACCTACAGGTACTGTAAATATTTTAGGTGCTGATTGGCTCAGATGCCTAAGGCCCCTCCCATAGGACAAGATGGAGGGGCTTTAGGTAGACAATGACATGGGGACAAATATTTCCCCATCCCCACGGGAACTTATTTTCTCATCCTGCAATTTCTTTTCCTGTCCCTGCCCTATTCCTGCAAGCACCATCCTCATCTGCACAAGCCTCAAATACTTTAAAATCATAAGTGTTTGAGGCTTGAGCGGTTAAGGCAGAGCTTATAAAAATGGGACAGGGAAAGGGACAGTGACAATGACAAAACTCATGGGGACGGGACAGGGAAATTGAGTTCCTGTCCCCTTGTCATTCGCTAGCCTTGGGCACCTGGGTCAACTGGTGTCTTAAGCCTCCTTCCCAGTGTACCCTTAGCATATAATTGTGATGGGGAATATGCGGGGTGAAGCATGGGAAGGTCATGGGTGCGTGTCTGAGTTACATAACTCAGAGAATGTTAAAAGTTATGCACATGACATGGCATGCTTAAAAGCGCTCTTTTACACCAGCCTTAGACCTGACATGCATGAACATGCCTATATTCAGGTGCATCAGTGCGAGTTTACACTGTGAGGGGCCGCTGAAAAGTTCTCAGCCCAACCAATAAGAAAATGATGTGGCGCCATGAAGCTTGCAAGTTATTCCACACTTTTCTTGACACTTTTCGTTTCATTTCATATCATTGAAACAAAAAGTATCAAGAAATGGCTCCACATTATTCTGTTCTTGGTTGGGCTGAGAACTTTTCCTTTTTTTTGAAAAAATTTTCTTTTATTGAAAAAAACCCCAAAGAAATACATGTACAGCAAATAGTTGTAACATGACTCTTTGCTACAAGGCATATAACACATCAACAAACGTACTTTAAGTCTAACCCTCCTTCCCCCCCCCGCCCCCCCGCCCATGGTTCTGGAAATAGCACAGAGAATAAAAAACACCTAAAATAAATTCCCCCTTCGTTCACACCAAACAACATAGGGTTTCCACCGCAGGTGGAACCTGCCCAGTATACGATATTTCATAGCCGTTAACTTGATCATACGGTATACATAATCCAATTTTTGTACCACTTGGTCCTTGAAGGAATTGTCTCCTGACGCCATGCAGCAAGCAGCCAAAACCAGGCACACCGCCATCATCAAGGATGCAATGAGGTGGGAAAATTGAATTGGTACTCCAGTCGGCATCAAATTTAATAACGCACAACCCACCTCTTTAGCAATTAAAACCCTACAGATATCAGACAGAATGGAGAAAAACCATATCCTAGAAAGGACCCATTTTAGGGCTCGTCCATCAAATATGAGCAAATGTCCCTTGAGCTCCACAATGACGCCAATATAGATCAGGTAAATTTGGATTAATCCTGTGGAGTCTCTCTGGGGTATACTACCAGCGATAGAAATCTTTATAACCATTTTCTACCCTATTAGTAGCAATGGAAACCTGAAGTAAAGCACGCAACATGGATTTCCATTGCCCTGGAGTAAACGTACTCTGCAACAAGGATTCAAAATAGTGATCTGGTGGTGAGTCATGGTTCACTAATAATTGATAAAGTCTGGAGATACAGCCTCTCCCACTAGAGGCCTCCCAAACCGCAACTCAAACAGGATCATCTTTAAGCAGGTGGGCTGAGAACTTTTCAGCGGCCCCTCGTAGTATTCTATAACAGAATTTGGATGTATAGGTGCTATTATAGAATAGGTGCCCCAGTACCAACATATTAGTGCCCCTTTATACTGTAGAATTGTTCCCATAGTTTACTTTTGCTGGCCTTTCAAAGCAAAAGTATGGATGTGCTTCTGCCTTGAAAATTAAACCCAGGAAAATCATGCACACATACAGTGGTACCTCGGTTTGCGAGTATTTTGCAAGACGAGCAAAACACTCAGCAAACTTTTGACTCGCAAACCGAGCACTGCCCCGATCAACGAGCACTTACAGTCCAGGAAGCGCTGCTTCGGGGGATTCGTTTTCCGTCTTCCGGCCAGCCTTCTACATCAGGTGCCTTCCGCAGGTTGGAGGACCTCTGTCTGGGCCTGCGCGGCCGGGTGCTGTTCCACCTGCGCGTTGCATGTGACGCATACAGCGTCAATCATCGGCATTGTGCGTGTCATGTGCGGCGTGCGGGTGGGGTGGCGCTCGGTTGCGTGGGGTCGGGTGGGGGCTCTCCAGCATGCGAGGGGCATCCGACGTGGAGGGCTGGCCGGTGGATGAAGGAGGCATCCCTCTGAAGGCACTGCGAGGTTCTCCGGCAGCTGGCATCTCTCCCCCTCCCCCCCCCCGAAGCGACACTGTGGGGTTCTCCAGCGGCTGGCATCCCCCCTCCCCCGAAGCGGCATTGTGGGGTTCTTCAGATGACCGACAGAGGAGACGGCGCTGCAGCACTTGGCACCCGACAGGTATAGACCCCAGGTTCTAGAACGAATCATCTGAGTTTCCATTATCCCCAATGGGGAACTTTGTTTTGATAAACAAGCATTTTGGATTACGAGCATGCTCCTGGAACGGATTATACTCGTAATCCAAGGCCACTGTATTTACATCTGCTTTTTGAGCTAATGTTTTGAGTTAATTTACATGCAGACAAAACTTTCAAATGTGTACATGAAAATGCAAACCCCCTTCAACTATACATCTACTTTTACTCAGACTTCACTTAGGCATTCCTGGCTAAGCAATTTGGGAGGAACAGCGGCAGGGTTGCAATCTACCCTAGGCGTGGACTGTGATTTGCAGTAACATGGGAAATATCAATGATATACCCTACCCCGTATTGTTGTATTTCATACAAATGAAGGTGCCATTTTCAAGGTTGTGGAAAATACTAAGGAGTCCTTTTATTAAGGCACACACTAAATGCTAAAACACCCATTATATTCTATGGGTGCCTTAACATTTAGTGCATACTAAATCAGTTAGCGCGACTTAATAAAAGGACCTGTAAGACATGCTTACTACAGCATAAAAGCACTTACAACAGGGTATTCTACAGTAATTTTGAAATGTACGTGTTACAACAGTGGTCTCAAACTCAAACCCTTTGCAGGGCCACATTTTGGATTTGTAGGTACTTGGAGGGCCTCAAAAAATAGTTAATGTCTTATTAACAAAATGACAATTTTGCATGAGGTAAAACTCTTATAGTTTATAAATCTTTCCTTTTGGCTAAGTCTTAATAATAATATTGTCATTTATAGCTAAAGAGACATATGATCAAGAAACTGTTTTATTTTACTTACCGAGGGCCTCAAAATAGTACCTGGCGGGCCGCATGTGGCCCCTGGGCCACGGGTTTGAGACCACTGTGTTACAAGGTTCTGTATGGCACTGCTCCATTCTACCTGGTTGATAGATTTTCTATAGCATCGTACAAAAACAGTCAAAAATATCATGAAGGATATTAATATATTTCACTAGCTGATGCCCCGGCATTGCACGGGTATTTAATTATAGCAATAACACTGTAAATGGATTCAAATAAAGATACTTTATAGTGGTGAATGAAATTATTTTTTTACAGCTTAATAAAAAGTACAATATTCAAATTATAATGTGAAATATTTGACAAAATGAATACAATACAACTAACGCAAAACGTGATTATAAACAACAATTTTAGTTTCACCTCCTGGAGCAAAGAACATATAAATTATTGGGTGAACCCACCCTTGAGCAAGCAACATAGAGTTGTGGGCCGCGAGACCCCCAGAACATATCACCCCAGGTAGTGAGGGATCAGCATACCAAGTTTCGTTCAAATCGGTCAAGCCGTTTTTGAATTACTGTGAGAATGGCAGCTTTTTACATATTTTCCATTGACATGAATGGGTGAAATCTGATTTTCTGTTTATAGCTCCGCCCACGTGTGCAGGTGGGCCGCGAGACCCCCAGAACATATCACCCCAGGTAGTGAGGGATTTGCAAACCAAGTTTCGTTCAAATCGGTCAAGCCGTTTTTGAATTACTGTGAGAATGGCAGCTTTTTACATTTTTCCATTAACATGAATGGGTGAAATCTGATTTTCTGTTTGTAGCTCCGCCCACGTGTGCAGGTGGGCCGCGAGACCCCCAGAACATATCACCCCAGGTAGTGAGGGATCTGCATACCAAGTTTCGTTCAAAGCGGTCAAGCCGTTTTTGAATTACTGTGAGAATGGCAGCTTTTTACATTTTTTCCATTGACATGAATGGGTGAAATCTGATTTTCTGTTTGTAGCTCTGCCCACGTGTGCAGGTGGGCCGCGAGACCCCCAGAACATATCATCCCAGGTAGTGAGGGATCTGCATACCAAGTTTCGTTCAAATCGGTCAAGCCGTTTTTGCGTGATCGCGGCACATACACACATACATACACACATACATACCTCCGATTTTATATATATAGAAG
Organism: Geotrypetes seraphini; assembly: GCF_902459505.1. Taxonomy (NCBI): domain Eukaryota; kingdom Metazoa; phylum Chordata; class Amphibia; order Gymnophiona; family Dermophiidae; genus Geotrypetes; species Geotrypetes seraphini. The sequence continues at coordinate 217,192,230 of NC_047087.1, read as the reverse complement.
ATTAATAACTATATAATAAATTTTTGATGAGAAAAATGTATTGATCTATTTATATATTGTAAGGATTTTAAGTGATGTATAAAGTGTAAAATGAATTTTTCTTGTATTCACTTAATGTAATGTAATGTAATTTATTTCTTATATACCGCTACATCCGTTTACAGAAAATATACATTAAAATTATAAGTAAGAAAGGTACTTAGAAATTCCCTTACTGTCCCGAAGGCTCACAATCTAACTAAAGTACCTAGAGAGTAATAAAGAAGTGAAAAGCAGAGATAGAGGAAAAATAAGAAAATAAACATTCTAACAAGACTGTATTGAACTAAGTACTTTGGAAGGTACAAGAGAGGAGAGAAAGGAATAGATGCAGAAAGAGGAACCGTTGAACAAAAGAATTCTGAAGAAATTTAAATGATAGAAATAGAACAAAACAAAAACAAGTGGCAAAACAATGAATAAGATTAAAAATAATTCATAAACTGGAAAAAAAGAAAAATAAAACATTGTCTTCAATCCACGGTTTCAGCTTCAGTGATGAAGTGGAGCAAGTAAGTTTTGGAGGAATGATGACGTTCCCAGAAAAAGGACTTCTTCAGGTAAGAGATTTGGTTGATAGTCCCAGGATGCCCATGTCTCCTCCTCTGCGATGGTCTCCTCCATGCAATCCTCCCCACGACACACTGCTCGTGCTCTAGCCGCTACCCTGAACGGCTGCTCCAAGGAGACTGCCCTAGATGAGGCCTGTGTTGACTGTAAGAATTCCTCTTCTGCGGAAATGCCGCCCGGTGCTGATTTTGGTGTGTGTTGGTGCTGCAGGAGCTGGGGCTGACAGGGAACCCCTGCTTTGCAGCTGCTGCGTTCCTCACAGCGCACGGATTGTGCAACACCGGCAAGAAACTCTGGAGAAAAGCCGGGCTGATGGACGCTGGGATTTCGGGGCAGAAGTTCTCAACGGGCAAGCGTTGAATAGGCCGCTGCCGCCAGAGCCAGGTGCGCAGGAGACAGGCGAAGGCGGCGAAGAGGACCGCACCGACCACGGGGCACCGAAGCTGGACACCGGGGGCGAGTCCCCCGCTCCAGCACGATCCATCAAGCACATCCGGACAGTGGGTCTCGCGGGAAGCTCCCTCCAGCTCCTCTAACTGCAGGCCATCGACTGCAGCGTGGCATCTGCGCTGCTCTCGCTTTAGGAGCCCGGCTCGATCGCTGCCTCCGGCCGCCCACCCGAGATATGCCACCTCCCTTTCCGCTCCCAAACAGGGGCAAACTGCAGCACGCAGCCGTCGGAACACAGGAGCAAAGGATTCAGACCAGGTCCTCCACAACCTCAACCAGAACAAGGTCTCAGTCCGGTCTCTCCCAGCCGCCACCACAAAGTCCATCAAACTTAATGAAAGTGTTAAAAATGAATAAAGATATAAAAAAAAAAGAAGAAAATCTCATGCTTTCTTTAATTTTCCCTCTGTATAGGGCTGTAAAAGCAAAAAATTTCTTGAACATACTTTGGCATTTCAGGTAGCTTCCCATGACAAAGAATTTTGATCGTTATTGCATTATGCTTATTCCTACAAACACTTTAGGACTTTGTTGAAAACTTATCTTTTTTCAAAATACTTGGTTAAATGATTTATTCTGTTTCTAATAATATTGTTCCTTGTTTATAATCTTTTGTAAACCATGTTGAACTTATGGATACGCAGTTAATAAATACAATGTTATATTATGTAAAACCATACATTAAAAAAATATATATTTTTTTTATTTTTCATTTAGGGGACATATCTGTGGTGGAGAGTGGAAGTGGCTATGCTTATCAGCTGGCACATCAGCATTCCTGATTAGCGTGTGATTAGCGCATGAGCCCTTGCTGCCTACAAAATGGATGGCGGTAAGGGCCCATGTGTTAATGGCAACATTAGCATGTGGCTAGTTGAGCTGAAAATTCAAAAATGGCCATTTTCTGACCACAAAAAGTGATTTTAGCATGTGGGAGATACCTATGCAAGGACATGTTAAGGTCACTTTTTGCCACAGCTTAGAAAAGGTCCCCCAAACCAAGCAGAAACACCCCCCCCACACACACACACACACACATTTTGTGTTTCTTCATTTGTTGTAGTATGCACTATTTGCAAAAAGGACACATTCTTAATTATATTACTTGCATAATGGCAAAGGACCAGGTTCTCTAAAAGGCACCTAAATTATTTGGCAAAATCCCCTTAATAGGTTCAATAATTGGAGGAAAAAAAAAATTGAGCGATAGGCATATACCCAATTCTATAAAAGTTAGGTGCCTATCACATGGCACTTAGAAGTGTCTAATGTGGCATAGACGCTGCTAAGTGCAATTCTCAAAAAACTTAGGTGTCTGAAAAGTAGGCCTTTAAAACCCCGGCCTACATTTCTGGTGCCTAGGGTGCCTAGGTTTTAACATATGTGCTACTAGTGGTGATTCTGTAAATGACACCTAAGCATAATTGACATGCGGCTGGCGCCATTTTTCTAGGAGCTGGCAGATTTAGGCTGTGTTCACAGAATCTGGGCAAAAATGGCCAAGAAAATCTGAAGAAAATGACAATTCCTGGAAACATGAAACAAAACATGAATACACACACGTGGAGGGGCATAATCGAAAGAAATGTCTAAGTCCTTTTTTGGGCCTAAGTTGCTAGTCGCCCAAAGTCGGTAGTGCCTAAAGTCCATTCTCGAAAAATACATCCAAAATATATTTTTGGATGTCCAGCCGTTTGATCGCCCAGACCGCTAAGTCGTCTCTCTTTATACCCCACTCTCGTCCAAAAATTCATCCAAATCAAAAACGGCTAGAACATGATGTGGGAGGGGCCAGCAAAGTGATGGACTGGACACCCACACATGGTAACACAGTAGTGGGGCACCTTACAGGGCACCGCTGCGGACTTCACAAAAAAGGTGCCATATACACATCTCACCACAACTCCCTTAGAGATCATGGTGAGCTCCCCAAAAAACCTCCAAACCCCACTAGACCCACCTGTGTACAACCCCAGTAGTCCTCACGGCACCTGTATGGCAGTACAATAAGGTTTGGGGAGGTTTTTGGGGGGCGCACATATTCCACCATAAATGCAGTGGTTAGAGTGGCTTATGGGTCGGGGTCCTCCTCTCTATGGTTCACTAGCTCACCCCCTGCACTACTTAAGCCACCTCTGTGCTGCTCTACTAGGCTTTGCTATGCTAGGTGCTGATGTTCTAAGGACAGGTATGTACGTTTTTATTTCGATTTTTATGGTGTTGTGGGGGGGGGGGGGGGTCACTGATCACTGAGGCAGTGTGTGGGAGTCTGTACTTTGTGTCTGCAGTGCTTATCTTGTCACTTTGGATACCATTTTGCCGCTTAGACCTAGTTTCACATGGCCTAAGTCACAACGTTCAACTTCCGTCCAAGCATCTCGTTAAACTTTCGGTTATACTTGCAGTATGACTAAGGGCTCCTTTTACTACGGTGCGCTAGCGTTTTTAGCGCACGCACAAGATTAGCACGTGCTATAGCGCGCGCTAGCTGAAAAATGACCGCCTGCTTCAAAGGAGGCAGTAGCGGCTAGCGCGCCTTTGTGAAAGGAGCCCTAAGTTTAGATCAGCCCACGTCCTGCCCAAATCCCGCCCTCACCACTCCTTCTAAAATGCCCCTTTTAGCTCTGGTCCTACAGCAGCACTGAAAAGGCCTAAGTCATTTTTAGGTACGTCTAAAACCTGTTTCGATTATCGGCACTTGGACGACTTGTCTTTTAGATTGTCCAAGTGCCGATTTAGGCCAGTTTATAGACTTTTTAAAATTATTATGAGACTCATATAATTTAAGTATTTATATACTGCCTATCAAGGTTATCCAGACATTTTACAATCAGGTACTCAAGCATTTTACCTATCTCACAATCCATCTAATGTACCTGTGAAAATGGAGGAGTGAGTGACTGGCCCAAAGTCACAAGGAGCAGCACAGGGTTTGAACCCAAAACCTCAGGGTGCTAAGGTTGTAGCTCTAACCATTGTGTCACTCCTTCCACATCTTTGTTTTGAAACAGATATAAATTTGCACACTGTAAGGGCTAGTTCTAGGAAATATAAAAATTCATAGACACCTTTATTGACCTTATAATACAGCTTAAAATAGGCATACAGTACAAACTGGGCAGGCGGCATCTTGGCACTCTTTCATCCCACATACGATATCAACACACAACAAATTGTGAAGAAGAAGAGTGGATTTATTACGGCCGCAGCATTATACTACTTACATATGTTAAACACAGTTTACAGTATCTTGCAATTACATACATGAATCCCTGTAAAGATTCTATCTAATTCACTTCAGGGCAGGGTGCCTAGCCTTTTGAGTTATTATTTTCTGCCTTACCAGATGAAGCACAATTTGCGCCCTGCCTGGGCATACACTGCATACAATGCCAATGCACTACCATAATTTAATCAGGGGTTGCCGTACAAGCACATCCCCTGTCAATCCACTACCATCACTTCTCTCATCAGGTGTTGCTGTAAAAGCACATTCCCCTCCTTAACCATTGACTCTTTTTTTTCTTAAAATTTTTTTATATATCTATATATATATATACACCGCTGAATCTTACAGAGTTCTCAGCGGTTTACATATCTTTTACAGGTACTTCATGCATTTTCCCCTTTCTTGATGCCTTCAGCCCCCCCATTCCATTAAAGTCTAGGGTAAGCACCGCTGTTTCTCTGACACTGGCCCCCCTCCATAAAAGAGGGGGATTGCCCTGGGTCTTTTACATCCATGTAATTGCTAGCACATAACAAAACAACTTCACATTTTTACCACTGTTAAGCTTGATTTGGTCAAAACATACTGATGTGTGCTCTATCAGACTAGGAACCCCCGCCACAGACCAAGACAGCAAAACCTTTTTTGTTGCGGACCCCCTCCCCCCCCAGGTTATCTAGACCAGTGTTCTTCAACAGTGCCGGTCCACAGAAATTTCCTGCCAGTCCACAGGGCCGGCATGTGAATCAGGGCCAAAACTGTGTTCTTCAACTGCCGGTCCATAGTGCGATCGATGCATTGTTAATAGGATTATATTGTGTGTATATATGAATGGAAAACATGTATGTATATATGAATGGAAAAAATAGTGTTACAATTAGGACTATAGGGGCAGGGTCTGGGGTGGAGATTGGGTAGAGATGGGCAGGGTCTGGCCCACGACTTAGCCCAGTGTTCTTCAACTACTGGTCTGCGGACCGATGTCGGTCCACAAAATAATTCTTTTATTTCTGCCGGTCCATAGGTGTAAAAAGGTTGAGGAACACTGATCTAGATGGTTTACAATCAAGTACTCAAACATTTTCCCTATCTCACAATCTATCTTATGTACCTGTGGCAATGGAGGATTGAGTGACTTGCCCAAGGTCACAAGGAGCAGCATGAGGTTTGAACCCACAACTTGAGGGTGCTGAGGCTGTAGCTTTAACCACTGTGCCACTCCTTCCACATCTGCACACTATAAGGGCACATTGACACCTTTGTTGACCTTATAACCCAGCTTAAAATAGGCATATATTTTAGCTTCATACATAAATGTCCTATTATAAATCTCCCCTCCCCCCATGGTCTAAATAATCCTTTAAAGTTCTGAACAAGGTTTTGTATAGACTCCCTTGTTTCAAATGAGAAATATCTAGAAATATTAATAAGCTATAACAAAAATAATGAAGACAGGTCTACTGAACTCAGTATTTAAGCAGCACTGCTGTTTATTGACTATTCCATGATTCATTCCAAGCCAACTGTCATGTTCTCAGAGATAGCTTAAACTGTCTCGGTAACAGCAATCCCTTTTTTAGTTCCATTAAAATGATCCTTTATCCTTTTATTCTGTACAACCAGAAGAGAAAGCCAAACAGGCGCAATGTTTATGCACTCAAGTTTATCTGAGATTCTGGGGATGCCATTAATAAAGAGCTGGTTAGGAAACTTGATTTATTATACAGTAGAGACTTTTGGAGCAACCTATAAAAGAATCAATGCAGAGACACAATGAATACAAATGAATAATAAAAAAGGTACTACGTATTTGCTATACCCAATTTCTAGGAAGATTTTTAGATTATTCTGTGATGATATAATAATGCTCAATATAATGTCACAGCTCTGAATATTTTAAATAACTTAATAAATTAACTGAATAAATTATTCAATCAATAAATATTTAATTGTGTAAAGGGCTCAGACCCTACAACCAACATTGTTCAGTGTAAACACTCAACTATGGTTGCTAGCAGGACCATCATCATCTTTAGAGTCCCATGCCTCCTTATCAAGATCGCTACTCAAAATTAAAACACCACTATCTACTGATAACTTATCTGGAATAGTGGTTCGGAGGCCTCTTGATAAATGTATCGGCAACCATAGACAGAAGCACTGGTGCTGTGAAAGTGCTTTAGTGCTTTAGTGGTAGAAAGTGCTAAATGCCATGGAGTGAAACCGAGCCCCTCGACTCGAGTTTCGTGTCCTTCATCAGGAGGGGTCTCTAGTGATTACAATATGATATAATAAAATTATTGTAGTAAAAATAAACTACAAATCCTGCATTGTATAATACCATGGCTATGCTCCATATAATAATAATGTACACTGGATCTATGTTTATATTCTCATTCTAACTCTTTTGCTAATTAATTTAAATTCTAGATATTACAATACATTATTTATAACATACCTTCCCACGGCTGATGCTGACTGGGAGAACACTGGAGCTAAGCCGCCAACTTTTAAACTTTCCCAACATGGAACCCACAATGATGCAAAACGCATCATACCCTTACTGGCCAATATGACCCCGACCTCAATCTATTGCAGTTGAAACCAATCGATTTCAGCATTTAATCCATTTGGAGCTAATGTGTACCAATTAAAAATGAACCTATATTCCTTAACGGATAATAAATTTCAGTTTACTTGAGAGTGTCCGTGGTATGCCTCTTTTCCATCCAATGGGATACCAATGGGGCCGTGTCGTGAGATCTACGAATATTACTCAAATGTTCGGTAATCCGAACCTTGACCTTCCTCACAGTGTGACCGATGTAATATAGACCACAGGGGCAAACCACACAACACACCACTATGTCTATGGTTGCCGATACATCTATCAAGAGGCCTCCGAACCACTATTCCAGATAAGTTATTAGTAGATAGTGGTGTTTTAATTTTGAGTAGTGATCTTGATAAGGAGGCACAGGACTGTAAAGGCAATGATGGTCCCGCTGGCAACCATAGTTGAGTGTTTACACTGAACAATGTTGGTTGTAGGGTCTGAGCACTTTACACAATTAAATATTTACTTATTGAATAATTTATTCAGTTAATTTATTAAGTTATTTAAAATATTCAGAGCTGTGACATTATATTGAGTACTACGTATTTGCTAACATTTACATTCCTCAGTCATGATAAAGTTGCAAAAACAAGTTACATTTAACTCAGGGATCTCAAAGTCCCTCCTTGAGGGCCACAATCAGTCAGGTTTTTAGGATTTCCCCAAATAATTTGCATGAGATCTATGTGTATGCACTGCTTTCAATGCATATTCATTGGGGAAATCCTGAAAACCCGACTGGATTGCGGCCCTCAAGGAAGGACTTTGAGATCCCTGATCTAACTGCATATGAATTTGCAATATGAAAAAAACCTATATAGTAACAAGCATTAGCTCTAAAACTCATGTACTAAGATCAAAATAGCACATAATTTCTATGTATATTAACATTAAATTGTAAATTCTCAGTAATACTATTAATATTAAAGTAAACCACTTCACAGAATCACACTGGACAAAGGGCTTTTGGACCATTGGCAACCCTTGGGAATCCATGGGATTGTATTTGCAGGAGGGAAGTATTGCTTCTTTTAGAGCTTTGTGATGCAACAATAGTTTTAAAATAATGAGCATTCACATCAAAAGCTGTTGTTACAAATTAATTTTATAGTGTATAAATATGTTGCACCCATTAACCAAATCTGCAGGGTCCACACAGTGATGCTGAGAGATTTGCATTTACTAGCATGTATTTGGTTTGCTAACACAACTTGTGTGCTAAATCGATTTAACATATGTTAAGGTAGGAAATAATACATTAAGGGGTCCTTTTACTAAGTTGTGGCCGCAGCTTAAAATAGCTTACTCTGGTAAGTTGCAAATGCGCACTCTACCCATGTGCTAAAATATTTATTTTTTAAATTTTTTTAGTTAATGAGGCATTTTTGGGACAGAGATTGGACATTAAGCACACTGGTATCACTGTATGATAATAGATTAATACTATTAATCCTGTAAGCTCTTACCATCTACAAAATAGGTGTTGCAAGGACTCACGCTCAATAGCTACATGCTATTGGCAACATTAGTGCATGGCCATTAAACTGAAAAATGGAAAATTGGCCAGTCTGGTTGCAGTTGAAATGACCTTAGTGAATAAGAAAGACCTGTGTAAGGGCATGGTAAGACCATAAGAAATGCCGCTGCTGGGTCAGACCAGTGGTCCATCCTGACCAGCAGTCCGCTCATGTGGCGGCCCTCAGATCAAAAACCAGTGCTCTAAATGAGTCCAGCCTCACCTGGGTATGTTCCAGTTTAGCAGGAACTTATCCAACTTTGTTTTGAAACCCTGGAGGGTGATTTCCCCTATAACAGACTCCGGAAGAGCGTTCCAGTTTTCTACCACTCTCTGGGTGAAGAAGAACTTCCTTACATTTGTACAGAATCTATCCCCTTTCAACTTTAAAGAGTGCCCTCTCGTTTTCCTTACCTTGGAGAGGGTGAACAGTCTGTCTTTATCTAAGTCTATTCCCTTCAGTATTTTGAATGTTTCAATCATGTCCCCTCTCAGTCTCCTTTTTTCAAAGGAGAAGAGGCCCAGTTTCTCCAATCTCTCACTGTACGATAACTCCTTCAGCCCCATAACCATTTTAGTCGCTCTTCTCTGGACCCTTTCGGGTAGTACCGTGTCCTTCTTCGCATAAGGTGACCAGTGCTGGACGCTGTACTCCAGGTGAGGGTGCACCAGGGCCTGGTACAGTGGCATGATAACCTTTTTGGATCCGTTCGTGATTCCCTTCTTAATCATTCCTAGCAGTCTGCCTTTTTTGCCGCCGCAGCACATTGCGCAGACAGCTTCATCAATTTGTCAATCAGAACTCCCAAGTCTCTTTCCTGGGAGGTCTCTCCAAGTACCGCCCCGGACATCCTGTATTCGTACATGAGATTTTTGATGTAGCTTTCTAAAAGGATCCCTAAGGCAGTCATGTTAGAAGGGCTATTCATGTTTGAGATGTGCATAAACTGACATATAAAGTTCCCATTTTATAAAGTTGGGATATGCATATTAAAAAAAACCCCAACAATTGCATGCAAAAGGCAAGGGTGGGACTAGCATGTGCTTAAAGGATGTGTTGGGTCATTTTTGATATGATGTCCAAATCTGAGTTTGGATGCTTTGTCGAGAAGACACACAAAAATCGAGTACAAAACTTGCCCCATTTCAAAATGTCTATCTTGTATTTTTTTCTTCTAACATGGCCATTTTTGAGATGTGTGTCTATCTTTTTGAACCATTTTCAAAAAAATATGGCTAAAAGAAAATGCATAAAACAAGCCACTGGGCTGTAGGAGGGGCTAGCAGTTTTAGTTGACTGACTACAGATACATCCCAGCAGAGCTGTCGGACATCTTAGGGGGCACTACAATGAGCACATAAAAAGGCCCAAGTACACCAAAATCCACTTATATTGTATGGTAAGCTTTCCAAAACTCATCCAAATCCTATTGGACCCAACTATATACCACACTAATAGCCTTCATGCCTGCAGGTGTCACTTAATTGTAAGTACAGTAGGATTTGGTAGATTTTGGAAGGCTCATAGACTCCACCATAAGTGTAGTAGTTAGAGTGGGATATGGGCTTGAATCCCCATCTCTATAGCTAACTACACCATCCACTCTAGAGACCTGCTTGCTACTCTACCAGGACTGGCCATAATATCAGAACCATCATATAGGCATGTATGTACTGTTTTATTCACGTCTTTTGGGGAGTGGGAGGGTCAGTGACCACTGGGAAGTGTGTGAAGGAGTCATGTTTACATCTCTACAACTCCTTCACTGCATTTGGAAAAAGTTGAACTTTAGATTTCATAAAAATGGTATCTTTAGCACGGACAAGTATCTTAAGGAGCCAATTTCTATTGATATCCAACATACAACTAACCAGTAAAGTAGAAACCACAGGGTCTGAATCAGATCTTTGCATAAAATCTGTCAAGTCCAAACGATTCATTTCTAGAGAGGGTACAATTTCCACTGCACTGACCACTAGGCTACTTCTTGTACTTGCTTGCTGCCACAGAGCCTGGTATCCACTGTCACTTTCACTTGTTATGAGGGATGGAAGGAGATCAGTACTAACCAGTAAAGTAGAAACCACAGGGTCTGAATCAGATCTTTGCATAAAATCTGTCAAGTCCAAACGATTCATTTCTAGAGAGGGTACAATTTCCACTGCACTGACCACTAGGCTACTTCTTGTACTTGCTTGCTGCCACAGAGCCTGGTATCCACTGTCACTTTCACTTGTTATGAGGGATGGAAGGAGATCAGTAACCATTGGGAAATTAAGATGGGGTCAAGCCTTCATCACTCAAGTGGTCAGCCTCAAAGAGGGCACATTTTTGTACCTTGGACGTGACTGAAATCAGGGGTAGGCAATTCTGGTCCTCGAAAGCCACAGGCAGGTCAGGTTTTCAGGATATCCACAATAAATATGCATGAGATAGATTTGCATCTCAAGGAGTAAGTGCATGCAAATCCATCTCATACACATTCATTGTGGATATCCTGAAAACCTGACCTGCCTGTGGCTCTCAAGGACCGGAATTGCCTACCCCTGGTCTAGATAACAGCATCTTTCTTTGTTGTCTTTGGACATTTCTTCCCGTTCCATTATTGTTGAAAGACATCTTAGGCACACCCTAGGCCCACCAAAAACATACCTCAAACATGCTCCCATAATATTTGGATGAACTGCAGTGTAAAATGTCCAAATTCTGCTTTTTGAAAATGACGATTTGGACATTTTCGACAGATGGCCATTTTATGGTCATTTTAAAACATTCATCTGCTTCAAAAATGAGTGCCTTAGGTGCCAAATTATAGAATAGTGCCTAAGTGCACTTTAACTACCATTTTACCCCTATTTTGACATTTTGGCCCTGAATCTATAAAGTCCACCTAAAGTTAAGAGCCAATATCAGCACCAAACTTAATTGATCAGTAGGCTTAATTGGTACCAATATTGGCACGCAACACCTTACAATCACCTTTAATTTGACTTAATAGAAAGATGCCCATCTCAAAAACCTCAACTCTTTATAAAGTAGGCACCTAGCCCAAAACGTCTACACTAAAAGTGGAAGTGGTTAGAGGCAGATAATGGGCGTGTTTTTGAGTTAGGTGCCTCTTTTGGAATTAGGTGCCATTAGGCTGATATCAGCACCTAACTTTAGATGAAGAAAACCCTGGCACAAATATAAGAACATAAGAATAGCCTTGCTGGGTCAGACCAAAGGTTCAAACCCAGTAGCTCGTTCTCACAGTGGCCAATCAAAGTCACTAGTACCTGGCCAAAACCCAAAGAGTAGCAACATTCCATGCTACCGATCCAGGGCAAGCAATTGCTTTCCCGATGTCTTTTTCAATAACAGACTATGGATTTTTCCTCCAGGAAATTGTCCAAACCTTTCTTAAAACCAGCTATGCTATCCGCTCTTCACACAACCTCTGACAATGTGTTCCATAGCTTAACTATTCTCTGAGTGAAAAAATATTTCCTCCTATTGGTTTTAAAAGTATTTCCCTGTAACTTTGAGTGACCCCTAGTTTTTGTAATTTTTGACGGAGTGAAAAATCGATCCACTTGTACCCATTCTACTCCACTCAGGATTTTGTAGACTTCAATCATATCTCCTCTCAGCCATCTCTTTTCCAAGCTGAAGAGCCCTAACCTTCTTAGTTTTTCCTCATATGAGAGGAGTTCCATCCCCTTTATCATCTTGGTCGCTCTTCTTTGAATCTTTTCTAGTGCAGCTATATCTTTCTTGAGATAAAGAGACCAGAATTGAATGCAATACTCCAGGTGAAGTCGCACCATGGAGCGATAGAGCGGCATTATAACTTTCTTAGTCTTGTTTAACCATCCCTTTTTAAATAATTCCCAGCATCTTGTTTGCTTTCTTGGCCTAAATGTTAGGACACTGAGCACTGCCAAAGCATGCTTAGGTCATGCTAAGTGTGATTCTATAATGGACACCTAAGTTCTATAGAATCAGTGCCAATATTAGAGCCTACCTTTAGGAGACTTTATAAAATCAGGGCCACAATGTCTGTTGACTTCCATTTGAGTACCAAAAGTTAGGCATCTGATTGGCACTTAACTTTTGCCTGGAAAAAAACAAGATCCCCAATATTTTTCCAAATAACCCAAAAACTATTATTATTACTACACAATTATTACTATTGTTGAGAGGTATTACTGCATGATACTGTAAAAATGGTATGACCCCTGTTTTTCAAATGATGTCATTCAAGAAGTGACCATTAAGATCCACTTTAGCAAAATGATATTTAGTCAGTGACATCAAAGACTTTGTGAATATGTAAAGGTTGAAAAAGAACAATTTGGACATATATTGGGCTTCTTTTACAAAGCGGCGCTACCAATTATTAGCACACTGATTGAGAAGAAGCCCATTTGATTCCTATGAGTTTGAATTCAGCACACACTAGTCAGTAGCACAGCTTTATAACAGAAGCCCTTCATGAGTTAACTAAGAAAACAAAAATCCATTATACTGTAGGTGAATCAGAAGTCAATTATCCTAAATCTCAAAGGAGTGCTGAGATAGGATCTGGTCCTGCTGGCAGAAATCTGCTTTTACGAGTAAATACCTACAGAGAAACTGTCTTAATACTTGGAGGAACAGAGAGATTTTGATTAAACTGTTGATTTCTGTGTCTATTTAAAATGCTGTGTTTGTTTATATAGCAAATTCCAGCATAGCTTAGCTACAATAACTTACTATTCAGTGTTTAATTCTCCCTCATCCAACTCAGACTTTGATTTATAGGCTACTAAACCAATTAAGAGTAGTTGAGGGAAATTTTTCACCTGAATACGTAATTGGGTATCTTTATCAGCAAGCGATTAGCCCTTAGGAATAGATTAGTTCTAGGTCCTTGCAGTTCATCTTGAGCTAAATGGTGAAATGTAGTAGCATAAAATATAACTAATAAGCTTAAGGGACTTTATATTACTTTAGAGTAGGGATACATAAAATAATATAAAGTCCCTTAAGCTTATTAGGTATATTAATTTATGTAGCCCTATTCACCCATGCTTGATTGCGACCTGTTGTGCCATGAGGGCTTCTGTATATCAGTGAAAGACTTGCCTCCCAATGTGGACAGGTCTCAGTTGAGGTAGGGTTACCAGCCGTCCAGATTTCCACAGGACATGTCCGGAGGTCAAGACAGCTTTTCAAAACCCAGCACTCTCTCTGGGTTTTGAAAAGCCTCCCTTAAAATCGCTGTTGGGCAGGAGGGCAACACGATGACGTCACACGCTCGTGCACGTGATGCTATCGCACTGCACGCGTGCATGCGCGCATGCCCTCCTGCCCAACCAGAGCGGGCAGCAGGGGGGTGAGGCTGGGGTGGGACTAGGGTGGGATTGGGGCGTGGGGCGGGGATGGGTAAAACTGGGCGGGCCTGGGGGTGGGCCTAAGAGGTTTCGCTTTTCCAAACGAAAAATCTGGCAACCCTAAGCTGAGGTGCCATATTAAGATAAGATGTCTGTCTGGACAGCAGCACTATGAAACAGTGTTGACTGTGAAAGATCACATCTCTGTGACAATGGCAATAGAACTGGCATTTTTAGCGATCAGGCCATTTATGTGTGGATTTCTCAGCAGCAAATCGGACCAGGTGTATCCATTTCCATATATGATTCAGTTCACATCAGAAGTTTAGAGCACTCTTTGTAGAATTTCATTATATTGGCGCTATTTACTTGAGATTACCGTACTAATACACCCCTGAAGAAGGCTTTTTCCAATCTGAAACACAGACCGTATTGGGTCCAATGAAAAAGGATAAAGAACTCTGCAAATAGGCCTATATTTATATATGTACTAGCACCCACCCACCCCTTGCTTTTGTTTTCTGTTTGATTATACATGGAGTTGTGTTTTCCTTTTTGTTGTGAAATAAACATCTCGCATTACCTGTGTGGAAGAAAGGCCTGACCATCTATTTCTATATCTTGTCACAAATACTCTGTGGATAGTTACAGCAACAACAACAGAAATTACGATATAGCACTGGAAGATGAGTCCCTCAAATTGGAAGGCACGCAACAGCTCTTGGGGAAGAGCTACGACTCTTCAGAGTAAAAACATCATTTGTGCAGCAGTTGGACCAAAGCTCTTGGAGAGTCTCTGATTGCTGATGTAGCTGGGTATGAAATGAGACTCAGAAGGTGCAAAGATGTTTTATCTTTTTGGATAAGGAAAGTACAGAGCATGAATTAAGGAATACTAGAGGTAGTCAAGAATATAGTAGGTCCACACACGGCAGTAGAGAGGACAATGGCAGAGAAGACAAGGGTGTTCAGTCATATAAATATAGAAAAATCTTTTTAATTTGATTATTTATTGTAGGTAAAAACGACTCAACACAAATCGTGTTTGGGCCAAAAGGCCTGCATCACGAGTCTAAATATATGTTTACTAGTGTTTAAGCCCGTTAGATTAACGAGTGCTAGAATAGATGTGTAGACTTAACAGATCACAAAATTTAATGAACACTTACCATGTGAGCTGTTTGTCTTTTTTTCTTTATCTTTCTCTCCTTGGCCGCTGTCTATCTGCCTGTCTCTCTGGCCCCTTGTCTGTCTTTCTTGCTTTCTGTCTCTCTCCCTGCCTGCTGCCTTTCTGTGTGAGTCTGTCTTTCATTCTTGTGTGCTGCCTGCCTATCTTTCTGTCTCTCTCCGTGGCCCCCTACCTACCTGCCTGTCTCTCTCTCTGTGACGCCATGCCTGCCTGCCTTTATTTCTGTCTCTCTCCATGGCCCCGTCTTCCCCCAGAGCAAAACAAAATTGCTGCCTGCCCACCAGCACACCTCTCCCCCAAAACATAGCAAGTTTGCTCCCTGGCCCCCTTTCCCTCTCTCCCTTCCACTTCCCTGTGCAGCAGCAGCATTTCCCTCCCATTCTTCCCTGTGCAGCAGCACCCCTTGCCTGCTCCCCCTGTCCAGCAGCACCCATTCCATTGTCCCTGTCCTGCAGTAGCCCTTTTCCCTTCCCCCTGTCCAGCAGCTCCCCTTCCCTGTTCCCCCTGTCCTGTAGTAGGCCAGCCATCAGTAGCGTTTCTCATCCCCCACCCCCTCTCCTCCCAGGTCTCATACAGCCGTCGGCAGCACAGCATTCACAACTCACTGCTTCTGCTTGCTTCGGTCCTTCATCAATGTCGGTTCCTACCTACTTTCTTTTTGTGCGAAGGCAGGAGCAGGACCCGGCAGCGAGGAAGGCCCGAAGCAAGCAGGAGCAGCGAGTTGAAGCCTCCCTCCCTGCCCTAGGCTAGAAGCGACGTCAGCAATGGCAATGCTCCTCTTACCGCTGCAAATCAAACCGCCACAGGCTCCACCACCATGCACGCGCCGCAAATGGAACATGGCATGGAAGCACAAATCACGGCAGCAGGGATCACACTGTTGCAACTGCACATGCACGGGTAAGGGTTTTATTATATTAGATATTTATTTAAAAAGTTTTAACCGCACTTCGATTTGCCAACACACGGTGTACACAATATAAAAAACATGAAATGAAAAGAACACCATAAAAATTAGGAAAGCAAAAGAACAGTAAAGAAAATCCAGAAGAAAAATAAAATATTTAATATACAAAAACAATTAATAAAAAGCGTACTGAAACATAAAAGGAACATGATCATAACAAAATATACAAACTTCCCTTATCAAAAAATTATGAAATAGAGAAATGCTTTTTCTCCTTTTTTTCTTTTTGATCTTATTTTTTTCATTCTCTTATATTGATAAACTTTTCCTAACCATTGTTTAGGTTATTCATATTCAAATGATCATGATTGAACTAGGGATATAAAAACCTCAAGTGCTCGGAGCAGTCTGATTTTAAGAACTTGTCTTTGTCAAATCTGCCTTTTGCGGGCTATCATTGGTTTCATCAATCCCCTTATATTGATAATACAGTGATACCTTGGAATCCAAACTTTATCCATCCAGAACCCCGTTCGAGTTCCAAAGCATTCGAGTTCCAAGACAATTTTTCCCTTTGAAAATAATAGAAACTGGCTGGGTCCCACAAACTCAAATTTTAACAGGAAATACACTGGGTTTTAAGCATAATTCGTTCCAAAAGCATGTTCGTAAACCAAATTACTCGTATATCAAAGCAAGTTTCCCCATAGAAAGTAAGGGAAACTCACTTGATTCTTCCCCCCCCCCCCGAGGCCAGTGGCACTGCTCTATCCCCCCCCCCCCCCGAGAACCGGCATTGCTTCTCCCCCATTCATGAAGCCCCCCCCCCGCTGCGATCCAACATCCTCCCCGTACCCATCACCCACCCGAACACATCACTTACCCCCCATCTGGCACCCGGCACTGGCACCAATGCACAGGACATGCCGGTGCCCAAAGATCTGTCCTCCTGTTCGCTGGGCCTTGAGCATCTACACATGCTCAAGGCCTTAGAACCTGCTCTCTCCGAGATTCTCTCTCCGGAGATCTCGAGAATCTCGGAGAGAGCAGGAACTAAGGCCTTGAGCATGCGCAGATGCTCAAGGCCCAGCGAACAGGAGGCCAGATCTTCGGACACCAGCACCGGCATGTCCTGTGCGTTGGTGCCGGTGCCGGGTGCCGGTTCGCGGGGGGAAGCACTCGTACATCAAGGCAAGCTCGGTTTGCGAGGTGCCGATTTTGCAAATGTTTTGCTTGTTTTGCAAAACACTCGCAAGTCGGTGCACTCGTAAACCGAGGTACCACTGTATTAACAAATATTCCAAAGCAGCATTCAGATTCTGGGGCACAAATACACACATACAATGTGCAGGGCGTTTGGATTCCAAAGCAGAATTTGGATTCCAAGACAAAATTTACTGCACAAAAAAGTTCAGATTCCAAGTTGTTCAAGTTCTGGGGTGTTCGGATTCCGAGGTACCACTGTACTTATACTCTAATTTCTTTTATATTTTTATTTTTTGAGTATTTATCAAAATCATAATCATTACCAACTAGCCCGTTACTGACTAAAAGCACTTTTAAGCATTTTCATGTATTTAGCTTATATTAGCGTTAGTGTTTCATTTCCCTAGTTAAGATGGCTAAGTCTAAATATCCTGAATGGTTTTCGTGGTGATAGGGTCAAGTGATCAAAGGAATCATAACTGATTTAATGAACCATTTGCAGTTTCACTGTTCCGGCCATGTATACTTACACGTGCATGGCTTAATCTTTGAAACAAGCATATATGTAGACATATTTGTGCTGAGTCATTTTTCCCTTTAATAAGTCATCGGATTAAAGAGGTTTTTTTTACAGTTAGCTGACTGAACACTCTTGTCTTCTTTGCCATTGTCATCTCTACTGCCGTGTTTGGACTTGCTTCTGCATTTGCGGTGGACTTCTCTTCTATTTTTTGCAAGAATATAGTAGAACAGATTCAGCTTAATCTGTTGGGTGGCAGTGAAGTAAAATGAACTAGCATCAGACACTTCAAATCTGATGATTGTAGGCTCCACTATGTCAGAAATGAAAGAAAAGAAGAAAAAGTTTTGCAAGAATTATAATGCAATACAATGCAGTCAAAGAACATTTATTTTCTATGGGGATACTTTTCAGTCCATGGCGGGCAGTGCTTTTTAAGTCACTCACTGCGGTGGACAGAACTGAGCCCAAATATTCAATGCCAGGCCATGCCCAGGCTCTAGCCTTGAATATCCAAGTACTGTATGTGCAGTCACTCAGAAGTTAACCAAGCACTGGCTGATATTCAGATCGGTGCCTACTTAGAATTAGGATATGATGAAAATGTTGTGACCATAAAAAGATTTAAATTAAATAAGACTTGGGCCCCCTGTTACAAAGGCACGTTAGCCGTTTTAGCGCATGCAAAGATTTAGCGCGCGCTAAACACTAACGCCTCCATAGACTTATAATGGGTGCGTTAGCGTTTAGCACGCATGTAGATTTAGTATGTGCTAAAATGGCTAACTTGCCTTTGTTAAAGAGGGCCTTAATGATGTACAGGGCAGGACTTATCGTCTGCTACTAGTCACCTATGAGTTGTCTGCCTGGGGTAAAGAAAACGAAAACCAATATGTTTGGCTTATCCATATTGAAGTCTTTTGTTTGTTCTGAGTGGGATTGAAACTTTGTTGCCAATTGTTTCTTTGGTATTACTATAGATGATAGGTTATCTTTCCATGAACAAATTACTAATACTGTCAGAACATGTTTTTACAGGCTGCGTATGATCCGCTCAATTGCCAAATTTTCAGAGCCAAAATCACTTAACATATTGATTCATTCGTTAATTATTTCAAAGCTTGATTATTGTAACTCTTTATTAATAAATGTCACCCAAAAAAAGAAAAAGCGTCTTCAAATAGTTCAAAATACTGCCATCAAATTAATATACAACTGCAAAAAATTTTACCGTTACACCGCTCTTGATTGAGTCACATTGGCTTCCTGTTGCCCATCGTATTACTTTTAAAATTTTACTTTTAGTTTTTAAAACATTGTCTACAAATGAACCCCAATTCATTAATAAATTACTGATTCCCCATAGTACATCACGTTCTTTAAGATCTACCAATCAAAAAACTCTTAACAGTTCTATCACTAAAAGTTATTGGAACTCGTCGTCCTGATATTTTTTCTGTAATAGCCCCACAATTATGGAACAGCTTGCCCCAGTATCTAAGAGAAGAAAATGATCTGAAACAGTTTAAAGGCATTTTGAAGAGTTTCCTTTTTAAAGATGCATTTAATTTATAAGCTTAATTAACAATTACTATTAAATTTTTTTCCTTTTTTTATTTTTTTATTCCCCCAATATCTACCCTACCTGTTGTTTTTACCATTTATGTTCTCTTTTATACACACGATTGTAGTTCTCCCTTTCTTCCCCCATGTATCTGTTAGTTTGTATGACATTATTTATTATTTTGTATGATAGTATGTCAAACCTATGTATTCTTTTATAATTAATCTGATGTATTTACCTTTTTTTATCTGTAAATCGCTTAGCAAATTAAATTAAGCGATTCATTAAGTCAAAAATAAACTTGAAACTTAAACTTGGTTCTGATATACACATTTTGGCAAATCATAGGTTTTTCTTTGTGCCTATTAAATTGTTCCTGGGCAGTAGGTGTAATTTTCTAATTGTTCATGCCTAAAAAGTATAGAAAAGGTCTGATATTTCTATAAAACTTTGCTTCTGTGGCCAGGATAGTCAATTTTTGCAATTTATGGATTTAAAATGTGATTTAGAAGTGAGTAGTTTTTTGAGATTAGCAATTATATTGTAAGCCACTTTCACAAATCAGCCTTCAGATGTAGTCTCTCATTATGTTCTCATTACAGTGGAACCTCGGTTTGCGAGTAACCCGGTTTGCAAGTGTTTTGCAAGATGAGCAAAACACTCAGCAAACTTTTGCCTCGCAAACTGAGTATGTTCTGGTATACGAGCACCTCCCCCCCACTCTAACCGGCATCGCAACCCCCCGAACCGGCATCGCAACCCCCCCTCCCCGCGAACGCCCCCCGCGAGAACCGCAAAGCACCCCCGTGCTGAAAGCGGCATCTGCCCGCCCTTCCTCCCAAGCACTTGGTCCTTACCCATTCTGCTCGTTGTAAGTGTGAATGCGAGCTCCAGCCTCTTGCCTGGGTGGGCCTTGAGCATCTATGTACTTTGTGGCATTGTGATTGCCCAGGAAGCTCCAAGCTACTACAACAAAGCTGTTGTAAGCTGCTTTCTCCTTCCCAGTTAGCTTCTTGGGAAATGATTTGCTCTCCAGGATCTTCTTTATCTGTGATCTGATGAAGATACCTGCTTTGACCTTTACCTCAGACAGATTAGGAAAGATGTCTTGAAGGTACTTGAAGGCTGACGACTCCTTATCTAGAGCTCTGACAAACTTTTTCATTAGATCCAATTTGATGTGCAGTAGCAGTATCACCACCTTCCAGTGGTCCACCAGTGGTTCCCATTTGATGTTATTTCTCCCCACAGAGAACTCAGTCCTCTGTAGCCAATCCCATCTTGGTAGTGAACCTTTGTGTCCCTGCTGTCCCAAAGGCAGAGATAGCAGGGAAACTTGGTAAAACTGCCTTGTAATCCAATTATTAATACCACTATTTTGATGTCTCAGATGACCTCCCAACCATACTTATCATACTGTATGGTACGGACAGAAGTAGTGATAGGTTATAGGATGAGGCAGGGACCACTTGACAGGTCATGGACCTGATGGGCCGCCGCGGGTGCAGACTGCTGGGCGCGATGGACCTCTGGTCTGACCCAGTGGAAGCAATTTCTTATGTTCTTATGTACTTCAAGGCATCTAGTAAGGTCTTGATGCGGTTGTAATCCTCTTTGAGGTACTTTGAGTGAGCTAGTGGAAGCGATGGGTACTTGTTCCCAATATAGAGCAGCACGGCTTTAATGCTCCCGGATGAGCTGTCAATGAAGAGACACCACTATTTCTGGTTACATGCAATTCAAATTGCCTCAAACAGACTGGTCACATTGTGGCAGAAGCAGAGCCCATTTTGATGGGTTAAGAAGGTAGAAAAAACTTGGTAATGCTTCATAAGAACATAAGAATTGCCATACTGGGAAAATCAAATGTCCATCAAGTCCAGTATTCTGTTTCCAACAGTGGCCAATTCAGGTCCCAAATACCTAGCAAGATCCCAAGTAGTAAAACAGATTTTATGCTACTTAAATAGGAATAAGCAATGGATTTCCCCAAGCCATCTCAATAATAGTCTACGGACTTCTCTTTTAGAAAATTATCCAAGCCTTTTTTAAACCCTGCTAAGCTGATTAATTTTATCACATTCTCTGGAAATGAATTCCAGAGTTTAATTACACATTGTGTGAAGAATTATTTTCTCTGGTTTGTTTTAAATCTACTACTTAGTAGCTTCATTACATGCCCCCTAGTCCTATTATTTTTGGAAAGAGTAAACAAGTGATTCACATCTACCCTTTCCACTCCATTCAGTATTTATAGACCTTTATTATATCATACCTGAGCCTTCTCTTCTCCAAGCTAAAGAATTCTAGCTGCATTAGCCTTTCTTAATAGGGAAGTCATCCCATCCTTTTTTTTTTTTTTTTAATCATTTTTGGTGCATATCTCTGTACCTTTTATAACTCTGCTATATCTTTTTTGAGATATGGTGACCAGAATAACACACAGTATTCTAGATTTGGCCATATCATATAGCAATACAGGGGCATTATAAAATTATCATCTTTGTGTGTCATTCCTTTCTTGATAATTCCTAACATTCTATATGCTTTCTTAGCCACTGTCATACATTAAGGTGAGTGTTTCAATATATCCTCAACGATGACGCCTTGATCCTTTCCTGGGCAGTGACTCCTAACGTGGAACCTTGCATCATGTAGCTACAGTTCGGGTTTGTCGTGCCCACATGCATCACTTTGCATTTGACATTTTGATACCCAGCCTCCCAAGCTCCTCTTGCAATTTTTCACAATCCTTTTGTGATTTAAGAACTTTGAACAACTTTGTGTCATCAGAAAATTTAAGTATCTCACTTGCTTGACTGACTAGTCACATGACATTCCACGAGATGTCCTCTTACCACTTCTCCTGCCCCAAACATTTCTTGTAAAAATATGAAGGTGCAGAAACTTTTTGAATAACCCTCATACTAAGAAGCAGATAGGCATTGAAGTGAGGTCTAAGCTCACTCTTTACAAGTTGGAGAGAAAACAGCATAGGGCTTCACCTAGATTGACTTTCAATCCCAGGTTGATAAAGATTTCCAAGACCCTTTCAGACACTAACCAGCATAACAGCTTTCAAAATAGTCACTACATACAGCATAACTGTCAACTATGAGCACCTCTACCTCTAACAAAAAAACTCAGAGATAGACCTTAGCTAACAATGTAATTCCTGCCAGTAGTCTCTATTCCTCTATACTATTGAGCTCGGGGTAAAATCATCAATAGCCATTTTTTCACAGAGCTTCTTGGAGACTTTCCTGTAACCTTTATCTGTACACTGGGTCCCTCACTCTCTATCTCTTCCAACTGGAGAACAGGGTTTTAAGGAACAGTCTGGCTAGACCTTTCACTATATACAAATGAGCTATCTGACCTCACTCTTAGGCTCCTGCAATCATGGCTCCAACACAGACTAGAGGTGCTTTCCTTTTAATTAACTGCCTCCACTCCCTGAATGACACCAACACTTCCCATAAATGCTTTCCAGTGTCATTCTTTACTCCTTGTTAATTATTAAAAAGAAACTCCTAACAAAAATCTATGCTGAGCTTCGAACCTCTAGATCTCTCTAGTTTTGGGGCTATTTCACAGGCTATTCTGTAAGCGCATTTAGATTATTGCAATTTTCTATATGAAGGCATTTCCCTGAAATTTCTGAGAAAATTGCAATTGATGCAGTATACTGCAGCTAGGCTGATTTGTGTTGTAAAGAAATATGATAGAGAATCTCCTCATTTGAGAGAGCTTGACTGGTTACGAATTCAATTTAGATAAAAATTTAATATGGCTTGTTTTGTCTTTAAGGGCTCCTTTTACTAAGGTGCGCTAGCGTTTTTAGCACACGCAGCAGATTAGTGCACGCTAACCCCATGCTACGCGGCTAGAACTCGTCTAGAACGCGCAGCATTGTAGCATGCGCTATTCCGTGCGTTAATGCCCTAACGCAGCTTAGTAAAAGGAGCCCCATGTCTTTATCAGTGCAGAGCCTATCTGCTATTTCAATCAATGCCTTCTTTTGCAAAATTGAGGTGAATTGAGGATTACTAGGAGAGGGCGTTAGCTTTTCCACCATTAAAAAAGGTTAAAAAGTATTAGATTTCCAACTTGCTGTAATCTACACAGAAAATTGTAATTGATGTAGAATATTGCAGCTGTACAAAGAAATTTGAGACAGCATTTCCTCTTTTGAAAGACCTTGACTGATTACTGATTTAAAATTGCTTGTTTGGTCTTTAAGTATTTTTCAGTAGAGTCACAGGGAGCAGGCTCGGAACAAACTCACAACCTCAGGATGCTAAGGCAATAGCTCTAGCCATTAGGCCACTCCTTCCCTCAGCATTTGGGTTTCTCACAAGATGAGGCCACTTTTTAGTGTGGCTCTAAAATGGCTAAAATTTGCTTTATCCTATTAATGGCCACATGCTAATTGGAGAGACCACTCAGCATTCCCGCAGGAAGAGCTCTCCAACTGGAAGCACTAGCGCTCCTACAGCCACTTTCTACCCATGCTATGGAATCAGCTACCCACGCAAGACAGGTCATTGGACTCTCCAATGGTTTTCCAGAGGGCAGTGAAGACCTTTCTCTTTGGTTAACCGTCTCATTGGACTGACCAGAAAAGAGTTGTGAGAAGCAAAATAGAAGGCACAACCTGTAAGATGATGGACCTCTGTTTTGCACTGCACCTATTTGCTATAAATATGTACCCTTAGTTCTGTAATCTGGTATGCTTCCTTGTTGACTAAGCTCTGTCTTCCTACACTATGTCCCCTCTGTATATGATTCTACAATATTATACTTAAGACTCTCTGAGTATGTTATACCTTTCTGCACCACATCATTGACGGTTTAATGACGGTTTAATGAGGACCAGCCAGCACGATTTCAGCAAAGGCAGATCTTGCCTGACGAACTTGCTGCACTTCTTTGAGGGAGTAAACAGGCGGATAGACAAGGGCGACCCGGTCGACATTGTATATCTGGATTTTCAGAAGGCGTTCAACAAGGTTCCACATGAACGACTACTTTGGAAAATTGCGAGCCATGGAATATTCACGTGGATTAAAAACTGGCTGGAGTATAGGAAACAGAGAGTGGGGGTAAATGGATAATACTCAGACTGGAAGAGTGTCATCAGCGGAGTGCCTCAGGGCTCAGTGCTTGGACCCGTGCTCTTCAACATCTTTATAAACGATCTGGACATTGGTATGACAAGTGAGGCGATTAAGTTTGCGGACGATACAAAGTTATTCAGAGTAGTGAAGACACAGGGGGATTGCGAAGATCTACAAAGTGATATAATCAAGCTTGAGAAATGGGCAGCGACATGGCAAATGAGGTTCAACATAGATAAGTGCAAAGTGATGCATATCGGTAACAAAAATCTCATGCACGAATACAGGATGTCTGGGGCGGTACTTGGAGAGACCTCCCAGGAAAAAGGCTTGGTAGTTTTGATCGACAAATCGATGAAGTCGTCTGCACAATATGCTGCAGTGGCAAAAAGGGCTAACAGAATGCTAGGTATGATAAAGAAGGGGATCGCGAACAGATCGTAGAAGGTTATCATGCCGCTGTACCGGGCCATGGTGTGCCCTCACCTGGAGTACTGCATTCAGCACTGGTCATCATACATGAAGAAAGACACGGTACTACTTGAAAGGGTCCAGAGAAGAGCGACTAAAATGGTTAAGGGGCTGGAGAAGCTGCCGTACAGTGAGAGATTGGTGAAACTGGGCCTCTTCTCCCTTAAAAGGAGGAGACTGAAAGAAGACATGATGAAAATACTGAAGGGAATAGACTTAGTAGATAAAGACAGACTGTTCACACTCTCCAAGGTAGGGAGAACAAGAGGGAACTCTCTAAAGTTGAAAGGGGATAGATTCCGTACAAACATAAGGAAGTTCTTCTTCACCCAGAGTGGTGGAGAGCTGGAACGCTCTTCCGGAGTCTTTTATAGGGGAAAACACCCTCCAGGGTTTCAAGACTAAGCTGGACAAGTTCCTGCTAAACTGGGACGTACGCAGGTGAGGCTGGACTCATTTTAGAGCATTAGTCTTTGACCTGGGGGCCACCTCGTGAGTGGACTGCTGGGCACGATTGACCACCCTAGGTTAAATAAATTCCCTCCTCCTCGATTAAGTATGTCTAAATTGTATGTCCCTTGTGTTGTAGATAGGTTCCCTCTGCTTATTGCAACTGTGTATGTTCCACTGTAACCTGCCCTGAGCTTTCTGAGAGGATGGCATATAAGCAGTAAGGGCTTTTGTGCTAATCCTGTACTAATCAGTACACGCTATTGCTAAGGCACTAACATTGGGTTTTACAAAACTGCAGTAGAGATTTCTACCCTGGAGTGAAGGCTTAACCTAAAGGTTAATACAGTGGATTGAATTTCTGGGGACCTGGGTTCAATTCCCACTGTGGTTCCTCTGGGCAAGTTACCAAACTCTCCATTGCTCTAGGTACAAAAAACATCTTAGATTGTAAGCCCACCAGAGGCAAAGGGCCAGATTCTCAAACTTTAAGGTTGCCTTTAACGTGGTCACTAAACCAGTTCCAGCCGGTTTAGCATGCATGTAATATAGCGGCGGATTATCAAAACAGCTTACATGGTCTTTTCTGAGCTTCATATCAGTCTCCGATTATGGGCAAATGGGCTCATCAATATTTAAATGAGCATTCTGGTTGATTCTTCATCATCATTGACTGATTCTCCAAGTGTGGCATCAGCTTTTGGCGAGCAAAAATCAGTGACTGGTCCAGGGATGCCGGCATTGTGAAAGCAAATCTCTGGTGTGTGTTTTGACTGTGGCTCATGAAAAAAAAAAAAAAAAAAGATTCACATAAATCATATTCTTTTTTTGGGGGGTGGGGGTGGGGAGTGGACAAGCACGTTTCTTGAGTGTGTGTATTATAGCCTTGTCTTATGTGTTTCTGGCTGTGGTTCATGATAAAATTTGACATTAAAAACAAATTACCGTATTTTCGCGGATATAACGCGCACCTGTGTAAAACGCGCACAGGGGTATAGCGCGCAGAAATCACGATGATATGTACCAAAACTTTTCTATACCGCGCTCAGGCATATAACGCGCATGATGCCCGACGCTCCTTTCGCCCGCCCTGACTTTCCGTGCGCTGTCCCGACTCTCCGTTCACCCCCCTGACTTCCGTGCACTGCCCTGACTTTCCGTGCGCTGTCCCGACTCTCCGTTCACCCCCCTGACTTCCGTGCACTGCCCTGACTTTCCGTGCGCTGTCCCGACTCTCCGTTCACCCCCCCTGACTTTCCGTGCACTGTCCCCCCTTGAAGTCCTGTCCCCCTTGAAGGTCTGTCCCCATTCTGAAAGCCTGATGCCCCCCCCCCGACGTCCGATACATCCCCCCCCCCGGCAGGACCACTCGCACCCTCACCCCGAAGGACCGCCGACTCCCCAACAATATCGGGCCAGGAGGGAGCCCAAACCCTCCTGGCCACGGCGACCCCCTAACCCCACCCCGCACTACATTACGGGCAGGAGGGATCCCAGGCCCTCCTGCCCTCGACGCAAACCCCCTCCCCCCAACGACCGCCCCCCCCCAAGACCCTCCGCCCGCCCCCCAGCCGACCCGCGACCCCCCTGGCCGACCCCCACGGCCCCCCCCCCCCCCCTTCCGCGTACCTTTGGAAGTTGGCCGGACAGACGGGAGCCAAACCCGCCTGTCCGGCAGGCAGCCAACGAAGAAATGAGGCCGGATTGGCCCATCCGTCCTAAAGCTCCGCCTACTGGTGGGGCCTAAGGCGCGTGGGCCAATCAGAATAGGCCCTGGAGCCTTAGGTCCCACCTGGGGGCGCGGCCTGAGGCACATGGGCCAAACCCGACCATGTGTCTCAGGCCGCGCCCCCAGGTGGGACCTAAGGCTCCAGGGCCTTAGGCCCCACCAGTAGGCGGAGCTTTAGGACGGATGGGCCAATCCGGCCTCATTTCTTCGTTGGCTGCCTGCCGGACAGGCGGGTTTGGCTCCCGTCTGTCCGGCCAACTTCCAAAGGTACGGGGAAGGGGGGTGGGGGGGTCGTGGGGGTCGGCCAGGGGGGTCGCGGGTCGGCTGGGGGGGCGGTCGGAGGTTCTTGGGGGCGGGCGGTCGTTGGAGGGAGGGGGGTTTGCGTCGAGGGCAGGAGGGCCTGGGATCCCTCCTGCCCGTAATGTAGTGCGGGGGGGGGTTAGGGGGTCGTCGTGGCCAGGAGGGTTTGGGCTCCCTTCTGGCCCAACTACACAAAGGTACGGGGAAGGCGGGTGGGGGTGTCGTGGGGGTCGGCCAGGGGGGTCGCGGGTCGGCTGGGGGACGGGCGGAGGTTCTTGGGGGGGGGCGGTCGTTGGGGGGAGGGGGTTTGCGTCGAGGGCAGGAGGGCCTGGGATCCCTCCTGCCCGTAATGTAGTGCGGGGTGGGGGTAGGGGGTCGCCGTGGCCAGGAGGGTTTGGGCTCCCTCCTGGCCCGATATTGTCGGGAAGTCGGCGGTCCTTCGGGGTGGGGGTGCGAGTGGTCCTGCCGGGGGGGGGGGATGTATCGGACGTCGGGGAGTCGGCCGGGCAAGAGGGCTTGGGCTCCCTCTTGCTCCGATCGTGGATGCGGGTGCGGGTGGGAGCGCGTGCGAGCGGTCGTTCGGGGTGGGGGTGCGAGCGGTCCTGCTGGGGGGGTGAATCGGGCGTCGGGCGGGGTGGGAACTATGTTTAAAAACTTTTCTATACCGCGCTCAGGCATATAACGCGCGAGGGGTATGCGCGGTACGTAAAATCACGTATAACGCGCGCGTTATATCCGCGAAAATACGGTACTAGATTTACATGAATTATAGCAGTTTTTAGGAGAGAAAAGGCATGTCTTATGTGTGCTTGTTGAAAGCCGACATTGCATCTCCTCTCCCTTCCCTTCATCCAGTAGCTCTGGCATGCCTATGATTGACATACTGCTTTTCCCAGCACAAGCACACACTTACGCCTCTATCGTGGTGTATTCTGCGCATGGGCTGATCACTATCACCAGCAACTCAATCTCATGTAAATTTAGTGAACCTTCGCTACTCTGCACCACCCTCATTTGCATGCACGGTTTTATAAGAATGACTTGCCTTTTTTAAATCATTACAATAACGGCTGTGACAGCAGCCCATCAGTTTTTACCGCAAGGTTTTGAAAATCTGCATTTTCCCCCAGATTCTTTATCAGATGCCTATCCAAGATGCACACCCAACTAAATTGGCTCGCAAGCCAATTAGTGGTGATAATTGGTACCAGTGGATTTCCACACACATCTTACAATGTGCATGCTAATCTCATGACACAACTCGGAAAGGGGTGTGGCTATACCAGGTACAAGGGTAGATCTGAGGCCTTCCTAAAATTTGCACACAGTGTTATAGAATATTGAAATTGTGTGCCAAAATTGGCACTCAATGCTATTCTATAATGGCACTGTTTTTCTGAGTGAAATTTACTAAATCTAGCCCATTAGGCATTTATTTATTGATTGATTTTAAAAAATTTCTACACCGCTTAAATACCTAGGCAGTTCACAAGGCACCATACATAATAAAGTGAACATATAAAAACAGTCAACCTGACAGAACACAATAATCAAAGTACATATCACTGCAATGCCCTCATGCCCTGCCTCAAATCTTATAATGCGCTAAACAGGCCAAATAAATGTCATTGCAAAGCAATGCATAGATCTAATAGCATTATAGCAATGATAAATAATAGTAGTTGTAGCAATCTGCTACCTTCAAAAAGATCTAATATTGCATTAGCTGCATATGTAACTGACCTTGGATGAGGAAGAAATCTTTGCAGATTGTGATGTAGTACACGAAGATCTGAAAATGAATATCACAGGCTGGTTGTTTTTCTTTATTTATCATACATTATGAAGCTGATGTATCAAATGGCAAATGTTCTTGCTGAAATAAGCTGACAATCAGAGATTTTCTCATACTGCTGGCTCATTTTAAATATTATTGAAATGAGGTATGCATCAATTTCTTTGTAATCGAGTTCATGCAAAGTCATGAACTTAATTTTTTTTTAAACAACAAATTCAGCTATATCTTCCTGAGGTATAATTAACTTTCAGTAGAACTCAGCAAATTTTAACATTTTCAGCATGTAGTTTTGCTAACACAAAATCAATATTAACCTTATTTGCATGGTTTTTCATCTTATTAGTGATTTTGCATGTATGCAAACAGGTTCACTGAATCAGTATTATATGCACTAAAATGGGAAAAGGTGGTCATGACAATTTAACCATTGTCTAGTCACTTGAATAGGAAACAGTAATAATGAATATTACTTCAAATTGTTTCCAAATAATGCAACATTTCAGCACTTTCAATAGTACCAAAAATTAACACTGAAATTAAAATAAAATAAAAAAGTGGAGAAGTTAAAAAGACCTCAGTCAACAGAGTTCAATTTCATAGCATCACACTGAGGGCCTCTTCTATCAAATTGCGCTAGCAGTTTGTAGCACAGTGAGCCGCGCTGCTCCCGACGCTCATAGAGTTATTCTATGAAAGAGGCTCAATCTGGAATGCACTCTATAGAACAGCATTGAGCACTGATGTTTTCCAGCACCCAAATGTGGGCACCATGTACTGAATCTAGTCCATAATGCCTTTTATTAAAAATGCACGTATAAAAATGTGTTTGAATGAGCACAAATCTAGAGTAAATACAGATAATGATACAGCCCCTTTGGTTCGGTACTGGCAATTTTGGTTCGGCACTGATGAGTCATAGACTTCAAGATATTAAATGGCACATTATTGATACAGTCAAAGTAGGGTAGGAGAGAGGCAATGCTGAAAAACTATTGAATTTGAAAGAATACTGGACTTAGAGATATTTGGAGCATTGAGATTAAGCATCAAATTAATGCATCTCAATGGACACGTATTTGGTCTTGGAGGATGAAATGTACAATGTCTGCGTCTATGAGGCAAACATATTTTTTCCTGTTGCATAGAGCACTCTGGACCCCTGTTCATTTACAAAAATTGGATTGCTCTAAGTCTAATAGATGTTGGCATTGACATCTCGAAGTTGGAACTTTAGATCATTTATTGTTTTATTGTCCAGTCATTAAGGCTTTTTGGGAGTCTATTTGGGATCAAATAAATTGCTTGTTAGAAAATCATGTAGCATTGTAATATGACACAATTTTATTTGGCATGTCTATGAGAGCTAAATGTCAAATATCTGCTAATAATAACAAGCTTTTGATGATATCGACAGGAGTTGCCATCCAACAAATAACATATAATTGGAAGGATTGTAAAAGACTGAATTATTGTTTCTAGTGGAATTCTGTTAGTCACGTGTATAAAATGGAAAGAGCGTTGGTAGTTCAAAAAGGTTACTATAATAAATTTAAGGATGTGTGGGGACCATTATTAAATTATTATAATGAATAATTTACACTTTTCCCAATTTTAATACACATGTGGATTTGGGGTGGGGGGGGTTCTTGATTTTCCATTAATAATATATATATGAATGACATAAGATATTATTTTCATGTGGTATATTTTGGGAGGGGGGTGGGAGTTAAATTTTCTTGTTGTATGATATTGTAGATTTTCAAGTGATGTTGTACTATAATTGTTTGATATTTACTGTACACTTGATGTAAGTTATAAAATGAATAAAGAATTTAAAAAAAAAAAGAATACAGATGGATCTTTAATTTGAACACCTTAGCCCCAGAGGTTTAAACAAAGACATGGAGGGAAGCAGGACTCTAGAGCAGACTACCTGGCCAAATCAAAAGCCGTCAAAACAGCAGTCAGTGAGGCTAAATTCTTCATGGAGGAGTCTCTAGCAAAGAACATCCAGAAGGGAGATAAATCCTTCTTCAGGTATATCAGTGATAGAAGAAAAAACTCAGGCGGGATTGTACGTCTTAGGAAACCAGACGGAGACTATGTGGAAAAGGATTCGGAAAAAGCCCAACTATTAAATGAATACTTCTGCTCAGTCTTCACCCGAGAAGCGCCAGGGCTCAGCCCTCAGCTACAGACAAGGGTTGGCTCAGTTGACCCGTTTAGTAACTTTGAGTTTACGCCCAGCAGTGTCTACGGTGAGCTGTCAAAGCTCAAGGTTAACAAAGCAATGGGGACGGACAACCTGCACCCCAGGGTGCTTAGGGAGCTGAGTGATGTCTTGGCGGAGCCACTGTCCGCGCTCTTCAACCTCTCCCTTAGTACAGGCAGCGTCCCGTTGGACTGGAGGACGGCTAACGTCATTCCACTCCACAAGAAAGGCTCAAAGATGGAGACAGCAAACTACAGACCAGTGAGTCTAACATCGATAGTGAGCAAACTAATGGAAACTCTAATCAAACACCAATTAGATAAGATCCTGGATGAGGAGAATCTACGGGATCCCCGACAACATGGATTTACTAAGGGGAGATCCTGCCAATCCAACCTGATCAGCTTCTTTGACTGGGTAACGGGGAAGCTGGATATTGGGGAGTCCCTGGACATCGTGTACCTGGACTTTAGCAAAGCATTCGATAGCGTACCACACCGCAGGTTACTGAGCAAGATGAGTTCTATAGGATTAGGTAACACATTGACGAAATGGGTTGGGAGCTGGCTTGGAGGTAGGCTCCAAAGGGTGGTGGTGAACGGCACCCCCTCCGAAATGATGGAGGTGATTAGTGGAGTACCACAGGGCTCAGTCTTGGGCCCAATCCTATTCAACATCTTTATAAGAGACTTGGCAGAAGGGCTTCGAGGTAAAATAACATTATTCGCCGATGACGCCAAACTGAGTAATGTAGTGGGCAAATGCACAACAGACGAAGATTCAGTGCCCGACAACATGATGCACGACCTACTCCTACTGGAGCGATGGTCTAGGACATGGCAACTCAACTTCAATGCCAAAAAATGCAAAGTTATGCACCTGGGCAGCCAGAATCCATGCAAGTCTTATACCCTTAATGGCGAGATCCTAGCAAAAACGGTAGCAGAACGAGACTTGGGGGTAATCGTCAGTGAGGACATGAAGTCTGCCAATCAAGTGGAGCAGGCTTCGTCCAAGGCAAGACAAATCATGGGCTGCATACGAAGGGGTTTCGTCAGTCGTAAGGCGGAAGTCATTATGCCATTGTATAGATCCATGGTGAGGCCCCACCTGGAATACTGTGTGCAATTCTGGAGGCCGCATTATCGCAAGGATGTGCTGAGACTGGAGTCGGTGCAAAGAATGGCCACCCGGATGGTCTCGGGACTCAAGGATCTACCATACGAAAAACGGCTTGACAAATTACAGCTATACTCGCTCGAGGAGCGCAGAGAGAGGGGGGACATGATCGAGACGTTCAAGTATCTTACGGGCCGCATCGAGGCGGAGGAAGATATCTTCTTTTTCAAGGGTCCCACGACAACAAGAGGGCATCCGTTGAAAATCAGGGGCGGGAAACTACGAGGTGACACCAGGAAATTCTTTTTCACTGAAAGAGTGGTTGATCGCTGGAATAGTCTTCCACTACAGGTGATTGAGGCCAGCAGCGTGCCTGATTTTAAGGCCAAATGGGATCGGCACATGGGATCTATTCACAGGGCAAAGGTAGGGGAGGGACATTAAGGTGGGCAGACTAGATGGGCCGTGGGCCCTTATCTGCCGTCTATTTCTATGTTTCTATGTTAATGAGAAGTTAATATATCATGATACTTTTAGAATGTTATACTCTATCAGTGTTTAATATGTGGAACAGCTATAAACAGCAGTCAGACTAGTTCTGTTTGAGAAGTGTAATACATGTGGAGGGGCATAATCAAAAGGAACGACTAAGTCCGTTTTCATCCAAGTTGCAAGTCGTGCAAAGTAAAAAACAGCTTAGAACACATTTTTGAACAATACGTCCAAATTATTTTCCGTTTCGAAAATAGTTTAACTGCCGATCTTTTCTTCCAAGGCAAAAACGCCTACAAACAGACCTTTTGGACAAGAGAGCGGTCTACAAAGTGATGGACTGGACAACCAGACATGGCACCTAAATAGTGGGGTACCTTACGGGGCATTGCTGTGAACTTCACAAAAAGGGTGCCATGTCCTCATCTCACTACAGTTCCCTTATAGATAATGGTGAGCTCCCCAAACCACCTCCAAAATTCCCTAGACCCACCTATCTACCACCCCAATAGCCCTTAGGGCTGCAGAAGCCACTTATAGTGCAGTACAAAAGGGGTTTTTTTTTTTTTTAGGGGAGTGAACACGTTTAACCAGCAATGCAGTGATTACAGTGGCTTATGGGCATGGGTCCTCCTCACCATGGGTCCCTAACCCACCTCCAAGACGACTCAAGCTGCCTCTGTGCAGGTCGACTAGGCTTTCCTATGCCAGGCTGCCAGGCGATGATGGTCTGGAGGCTGAATTTTAAAGGTGTGATTATGATTTTTATGGGATGGGGGGTCAGTGATCACTGGGGTAGTGTGTGTGGGTCTGTAGTTTGTGTCTGCAGTGCTTATCTGGTGACTTTAGGTGGCTTTTTGTGACTTAGACCATGTTTTAAATGGTCTAAGTCAGTGTTCTTCAACCTTTTTACACCCGTGGACCGGCAGAAAAAAAAGAATTATTCTGTGGACCGGCAAACTACTAGGACTAAAATTTAAAAACCCCGTTTCCGCCCCATCTCCGCGAGCTCGGTCCCCACAAATCATCTGATCCCATCCACACAAGCCTCAGTTATCATTTTATATTGAATGTATTTTATTAAAGTATGAAAAGAAACAATATTCTGTACAATTGTCATTTTATAAATACAAATAATTCAGAGCAAGGATCAACAAAACCCCTCTCTCCCCTCCCCTTCACATATATCCCCTCTACTATCAAGAAAACTGAACAAGCCAAATTATTACAGAATGCTACACAGAAATATCATGCTAACAGAATACTGCAGTCACACATGACAGGAGTGCAACTAGGGCAACTGCCCCCTGGTCAGAGAGCGCCCTAAGCCAGCTGGAAGCTAAAGAAGCACTTCCTGGGTTTTGCAGTCCCCAGTTATGTCTAACACCAGCTCTAGCAGGATATATATTTCAAATCTGATATATTCTAATCACAAAATAGAAATACAATTATTTTTTTCTACCTTTTGTCGTCTCTGGTTTCTGCTTTCAATCTTCTTTTCACTCTCTTCCTTCCAGCGTCTGCCCTCTCTGTCTCTTCAATCCAGCATCTGCCCCTTTCATCCACTGTCTGTCCTCTCCCCCTTCTATATGGTATCTGTCTTCTTTCTATGCCCCTCTCCCCTTTCCATCCAGCTTGTACCCCTCTCTCCTTTTTACATGATTCATTCCAGCTTCATTGCTCTCTTCATTTTTATCTCTCCTACACCAGATCTATCATCATTGTCCCTCTGCTTATTTTTCTGCTGACCCCTTCCTATCATCAATCTCTCTACTTTCTCATGTCTGTGTCTCCCCTTCCCCTCCTCTAATCTCTCTGCCAGC
This sequence comes from Geotrypetes seraphini, assembly GCF_902459505.1. Taxonomy (NCBI): domain Eukaryota; kingdom Metazoa; phylum Chordata; class Amphibia; order Gymnophiona; family Dermophiidae; genus Geotrypetes; species Geotrypetes seraphini. Next base: position 217,157,551 of record NC_047087.1, on the reverse strand, counting down.
TGTTTCCTTCCTTTTTTCATTCTCCCTTCCCTCCTCCTCCTGTCCAGCAGTAACTCTCTTCCCTTCCTCCCCTCCCAGCAGCATCTCTCCTTCTCCCTCTCCAGTAGCAACTGTCCCTTTTTTCCCTTGCCCAGCAGCTTCCCAGACTCCTTTCCCTCCTCCCCTCCCAGCAGCATCTCTCCTTCTCCTTCCCTCTAGGTCCAGTAGCAGCTGTCCCTTTTTATCCCTTGCCCAGCAGCTTCCCAGATTCATTTCCTTCTTCCCCTCCCAGCAGAATCACTCCTTCTCTCTCTCCAGTAGCAGCTGTCCCTTTTTTTCCTTGCCCAGCAGCTTCCCATATTCCTTTCCCTCCTCCCCTCCCAGAAGCATCTCTCTTTCTCCCTCTCCAGTAGCAGCTGTCCCTTTTTTCCCTTGCCCAGCAGCTTCCCAGATTCATTTCCCTCCTCCCCTCCTAGCAGAATCACTCCTTCTCTCTCTCCAGTAGCAGCTGTCCCTTTTTTTCCTTGCCCAGCAGCTTCCCATATTCCTTTCCCTCCTCCCCTCCCAGAAGCATCTCTCTTTCTCCCTCTCCAGTAGCAGCTGTCCCTTTTTTTCCCTTGCCCAGCAGCTTCCCAGATTCCTTTCCCTCCTCCCCTCCCAGCAGCATCTCTCCTTCTCCCTCTCCAATAGCAGCCCTTTTTTTCCCTTGCCCAGCAGCTTCTGATAGTGGCTTTCTCCCCTCCCAGCAGCTCTTCTTACTTCCCAGCGCAGCGATTCAGGAATGCAGCCTCAGGTCCTTTGTTGGGTCGCGCTGCCTCTGAGGAAAGAGGAAGTTGCATCATCAGAGGCAGCCGCGACTCATCAAAAGCCCCGAGGCTGCCTTGCTGAATCGCTGCGCTGGGAAGTAAAGGAGAGCTGCAGAGAGGGGAGAAAGCCACTTTCGGAGGCTCCCCAAGATCTCTCCGGCCCAGCGCAGACTAGAGAGTTGTCGGACCGGGGCTGTCGGTCGGGGAAGCGCCACAAAAGTAAGGGGACCTGGACGGCTGTGCTGCACCTGGGGCGGGGCGGGGTGGGGCGGACCGCCCCCCCCTCCCTTGGTACGCCACTCAAGCCGCGAGGCTACTCTTCTTCTCCTTTCCTGCAGCACAGAGCCGAATGTAAGTCTTCCCGACGTCAGCGCTGACGTCGGAGGGAGGGCTTTGTTTAAGCCCTCCCTCCCCTCCGACGTTAGCGCTGACGTGGGAAGACTTCCGTTCGACTCTGTGCTGCAAGCAGAGCAGGTAGGGAGAAAAGCCGCGCGACTGAGTATATCCAGTCCCGCGACTGAGTATATCCAGTCCCGCAGGAACCCCGCGACCCTCGGAGGCGTCCCCACGGGATCCCCGTGACCCAAAGGGGGAACCCGCGGGATCCCGTCGACCCCGTTCCCGTGCAGCTCTCTAGCGCAGACTTCAGATGTTGATCTTGCTGGCCCTGCGCGGACCGGCAGGAAGTTGAAGTAAGTCAATCTTGCCGGCCCTGCGCGGACCGGCAAAAATTTCCTGCGGACCGGCACCGGTCCGCGGACCGGCGGTTGAAGAACTGTGGTCTAAGTCACAACATCCAAGTTCCGTCTATGCTGTGCTGTATAACTTTCGGTTATACACGCAGTATGACTAAGTCTAAGCCTGCCCACATCCCACCAAATCCCACCCTTGATACTCCTCCTGAAATGCCCCATTTAGCTATGGTCGTTCAGCAGCACTGTGAAGGCCTAGGTCGTTTTTAAATACGTCCAAAACTCGGTTTTATTATCGGCACTTGGACGTTTTTGACATGATTGTCCAAGTGCCGACTTAGGCCGGTTTTTGGATGTTTTTCTCTTTCGATTAAGAGCCGCTTAGTGGATCTGAAATAATTCAATAGCGAAGCATCGGCTTGATCCTGAATTCGGGGCAGATGTAATATTTAAGGCAAGTTTCGCTGGAGAATTGAATTTGCAAAGCAAAGGGAGGTTTGCGACTGACAATTTATGAATGAGGCTGATTCAAAGACACTGCGGTTTGACATGACACGACCCTTTTGAACTATACATGATACAAGAGGGGATGGTAAGGCTCTCTAACCTGAATTTTGAAAATAATGATGAATGAAGCTGTGGATTAAAAATGTTTAAAGGTTAATATAATGAGACAATAGTATTTCTCTGTTGCACTTCAGCTTACATACACAGTACCTCGATCCTGATGAAGTGGGTAAAATGTGATTTCATATCAGGAGAGGTATCGGTACAGTTTACATATAAAGATAAGTTAGATATTCTTTATATTCTAAAAGTTAAAAAGTTTGTCACTAAAAGAAAGAAGAAAAAAATGTTTTAAACAAAGTTTATGGATGAATGAGGAATATTGGTTTGGGGGCAAAATAATTCAGTGTGCCCAAATGGCTTTCTGAAAATCTTGATAACAATAATAATAAGTAATACACAAAAAAGTATAAATATGAGTGATTAAAAGATATTTTATATAGGGCTTCACTACTGGTGTGTGATCTTATAAAAATACCACACACCTAGAAGTATGCACAATGGCAAGATTGTACATACTTCTACATGCATTTGGCATAGGCATTCTCTGGCAAGAAGTTTGGGCGGGGGGCAGATTTGCATGCACACTTTATAAAATAGCAGGTGCAAATATATAGGAGTACATGTTACCATTGGTTTTCACATGATTTATGTTAGCATTTTATAAAAATACATGAGGGACCGCTAAAAAGTTCTGAGCCCAACCAAGAAGAGAATGATGAGGAACCATGAAATTTACAAGTTATACCACACTTTTCTTGATATATTTTGTTTCAATGATTTGAAAAGAAATGAAAAGTGTCAAGAAAAGTGTGGAATAACTTGTAAATTTCATGGCTCCACATCATTCTCTTCTTGGTTGGGCTGAGAATGTTTCAATGGCCCCTCTCGTATGTACAGTATATCTTTTATAAAATAGGCTACAAATAGATATTTTATAAAATCACCTCCCATTTGTTTCAAATCAGCAAAGGAAATTAGCTGAGTTGTCTTTTAAAAGATATTGCCATTGCTACCTCAAGATACCAGGTCAAATTATGAGAGAGAGAGGAAAGGAATTATATAGAATCAACCCAGCAGAGAGATGTACTACTGTATACTGCATTGTATACTCAAATGTTGTAATCAGACAGAAATAACGAAAATAGAGATGGCTCCCTGGTAAAACTTAAACAGTATGCTGAATAAAAGATGTTTCTCCTTGCGTAAATGTTTCTTAAGACCATTTTCATATCAAAAGTGCCCTATCCCTCAAAAGTCAGCAGTCTGTCAAACCAGAGAGATAATTTTCCACTCAAATCTCAGAATAGAATTCTAGCTTGAAGGTCATCAAACATCAAGGATAATAGGCCGAAGGTTGAAGATTATTCTTTCTAAAAGATGATACAGGTTCACTCATACTGTCAGTGATTACCATATCCTCGATGGCAGAGGTCATAAAGAGATAAGAACAATTCTTGGCATGTCACCTATTTTAGAACAATACAGTGAATTCTGTAGAACCCCACACACACAAACCCCCCTCTCAAAAAAACCCTGTAATGTATCATTTTGCTGTCACAGAAGATGTAAATTCAATAGCAGCTATCTTCTAAGCAAGGTAGTTCTTTCTGTGGATTAAAACTACAAAAATTGGTTTAACTTTGTTCTTTTTGAAAGTGTATCCACTGCATTCTAATTGGAGGTTAAGGCCACAGTTTCAGTCATTAGGGACGTTCGAACTTGGTCCATAGCAAAAGGTGGATAAGGATGTTCTAAAGAGCATATGTTTTCCAGCTGTTTTTCTTCCTCCTTCTCGTATATAAAAATTGATAATTGTGCGTGTTCTCTAGCTTTAGAACACATGGGAAATCTTCAGTAGGGCTTAACCATCAATGAATGGCTATTTGTGGAATTCAGATATGCCCACCACTATCAACAGTATTTTCAATGTAAATCAATCTTTTGATTAAGCATCTGTTCAGGTCTGGTTTCCCAAATGGCTTTCAAAGGTATTCTGATCTTTGTGGCCCTGATTTCCCCATGGAACTACTAGATGACATTGTGCATAGAGCCATAAAACAAGATTCCCAATATCTCCACAGAGGGCTACAATGTAGAATCTCATCATTTTTATGCTGTCAAAAATTTCTGACATCTTAGTCAATATAATAAAAAGTGTGCTCAAGCACTTTTAGGAATACTACGTGTTCCTGTTATATGAGAATTAGGAGTATTTGTAAGCTTTGCTTTCTGAAACAAGCTTGAAGTTAGTGCAACAGAACAATAACCTACTCATTACAGGCCCAGAATAAATATTCTCCCACTACAAAGTACCATAGTTGCAAGGGGATCAATTCTAAGGCTCTGAAGAAAAAGGCCATATACAAAGGGGCTAATTTAAAGTATTGCACATGCAGAAAATGATTACTAAATGTTAAATGTAGCTGCACAAAAAGATGGCATCTATTTTTATGCATTATATAGTACTACTACTTATCACATATATAGTGCTGAAAGGCATACACAGTGCTGTACATTTTGACATTTCACGACCTTAGAATTACCCGGATTCTATCCGGGTTAACAGGAAGTAGAGAATGACACTGGAAACCATTTATGGGAAGTGTTGGTGTCATCCAGGGAGTGGAGGCAGTTAATTAAAAGAAAAGCACCTCTAGTCTGTGTTGGAGCCATGATTGCAGGAGCCTAAGAGAGAGGTCAGATAGCTCATTTGTATATGGTGAAAGGTCTAACATGTAGATGTTAACAACACGCACGACGATTTATTGCAACTTAACCGTTCCTTCATTTTATTAGAAATTACATGGTTCTATGTACAGAAATTAGTCTATGCATGGGATTACAAGGTTCTAACTGCGAGAATGACTTTTGGTACAGTTAGAACCATGTAATTCTAAGATCACGATTTATAGGCATGCTCTTTCTGGGAGCACAGTATGGGTGAGTGAGAGACAGAGTTGTGATATACCCATATAATTGATAAAATGCACAAAGTACACAAATACCCCCTCCTTTCCAAAGCCGCACTAGCGTTTTATAGCGCCGGCCGTGGCAGTAACTGCTTGGACCCTCATTGGAATTATATGAGCATGGGAGCTGTTACCGCGGCTGCCGGCGTTAAAAATGCTAGCACGGCTTTGTAAAGGAGGGGGATAAATTTTCATCTGCCTTAGGGAGCCCTTTTATTAAGTTAATGCACCCCTAATGCAGAAAAAGATGGAGTTCTGCGGGACGTACTACAGTGTCCTGTGGTAGTTTGGGAATGTGGGATCATTCACCACACGCTATTTTTTTTTTTTTAAAGGGATATGTCAGGGGCAGAGAGTGGGCACTACTACACAAACCAGTTAGTGCATCTATATTACTGCACACTAACTGGTTAGTGCACAGGTAATGGAAACCTTACTGCCTACAAAATGAGTTGTGGCAAGTGCCTAAATGGTAATTTTTAAAAAATGTATCGCACACATACCCCCTCTTTTACTAAGGTGCGCTAATCGAATTAGCGCATGCTAAACACTAACGTGTCCATAGCCTAGTATGCGCATGTTAGCGTTTAGCGTGCACTAATCAGTTAGCGCACCTTAGTAAAAGAGGACCATAGTATCAAGTTTCAAGTTTTATTAGGATTTTATATACCGCCTATCAAGGTTATCTAAGCGGTTTTACAATCAGGTACTCAAGCATTTTCCCTCTCTGTCCCGGTGGGCTCACAATCTATCTAACATACCTGGGGCTATGGAGGATTAAGTGACTTGCCCAGGGTCACAAGGAGCAGCGCGGGGTTTGAACCCACAACCCCAGGGTGCTGAAGCTGTAGATCCAACCACTGCGCCACACACTCCTCAAGGGGTATCAAGGGGTAACAGCAAGCACAGCAAACTATTGCTGGCTTTTACAAAGCCAAGATAGAGGTTTTTACCACAGGACAGCAAGGTAAATGCTCAGACACTCATAGAATTCCTATAAGTATCGGAGCATTTACCTCACTGGCCTGCAGTAGAAACCTCATTTTCATTTTTCTTTTTAATATTTTATTGGATTTTAACATAATAAATGTACAAATAAAATAAATCAAGGATATTTTACAGTTAAGATATCACTTACATTCAATCACTAATAAATTAAAATCAAGGATATTATACAATTAAAATGTTCCTTACAACCAAATCATAGATGCAGTGAGGACTAAAGGCATCTATGTTATCAATCCAAAGTTCATAGACAGCTATAAAAACTCCATATAGACCAGATATTAGATCAATTTTGATTATAAAAACCTACTAAAATTATTTATGTAATATGCTATTCACAATAATACCAGTTGGAAAATATCAGGTTAAAAAGAAATATTTGCTATTGGTGACCAAATTTTATTAGATTTTAAGCTTTTATTAACAAGGGAGTTAGCTTTGCACTCATATTTGTGAATCATCATAATCATTGCCCACCAAAAAGATACATTTAACAGTTGAACTGACTTCCAATGAGAAAGAATCATTTGTATAGTGACAGCAATTAATATATCAAATTACTTGAAATGCCATTTATTCAAGTCTTCAGGCAAAGCAAGAGATCGAAAGAGAACAATACTAAATGATAACTGAGACTAAATAGGTAACACGGAACAAATGTTTTTCCAAACTGATCCCCAGAATGGCTGAATAATTGGGCAATCATAGATCAAATGTTTTAAATCACCTAAATTTCTTTCTATCAATTGTAGTTCTAATCCCTTTTTCCCTTCTGTCCTTGTTCGTCTGTGTCCTTAAATCATTTTTTCCCTTGGTTTGTTTTAGATTAAATTATACTTTAATCGGTATATTGTTAAGGCATTTTTGTACATCGCATAGAAGGTTCGAGTGGGCGGTATAATAAATTTGAAATAAACTTGAAACTTAGAATCTGATAGGTGAGTTCTATGTAATTTATTAGGGGTACCAATATGCCTTATTAAATAGAAAATATAGTGATTGTATTAGACTAGTAGATAATGTGGGGCGCTGCGAATGCTTGAAAAAATAAAACCATTGCTTTTCAGAGCCAGACCAAAGCGGATTCAGAAGTCCAAATACATTTTGTACACATATTTTGGGATAAAGATGATGATATAAAAAGCTTGTAATAAAGTGAGGTCGTATGAGCATAATTAGCTCCTAATTGACAAAATTCCAAAAACTTTGAAACTAAAGGAGCTTTAGAACTTAAAGGCCGTTCCAATTTCCTTAAACAATGATATAATTGAAAACATCTATATAATTCGGTAGAAGAAAGACCAAATTTAGATTGTAAATGTTGGAAGGTCAGTAAAGATTTATTTTCTATAAGTTGATTAATATACCAGATGTCTTTTTCCTTCCATGAAGACCAATGTAATGGTTCCCCACCAACAACGATATTTGAATTAGGAGCAGAAAGAGAGTTTTTACAGTGAGATAACACAGGGGAAGCTTTTTCAAATGCTTGTATAGCATGGTTAGTAAATACAGTAGTAACATATAATGATATATGTTTAATGTTATTCAGGAAGGGAATACACCTCAGTGGAATCAGTGAAGTTAAGTATGTTTCAATAGTATATCATGAAGGTAAAGTTAGTAAGGACTGAGGATGATCAACCATCCATAAAGTGCCATATCTTAAGAACATTGCCAAATGATATTTATACAAATCCGGAAATCCCATACCTCAATTTATTTTTGGTAGTTTTAATGTAGCTTTAATGTACTATACTTATGTAGTAGAAACCTCTACTGTGACTTTGTTAAAGGAGCCCTATAATTGTTACTAAAACCATAAGTCAATGGGTTTCACACCAGAGACAAGAGTTAAATTAGGAGGAGAAAAAGGCCTCAAACTTAAGTAACAGCTATAACATAATTCAGTTTAAAAGCTGTCATCAGTAATATCATTGGTATTAAAAAAAACACCTTATGACAAAAGTCCATCTCAGAGTGAAACAACCCAATTCTGCACAAAAATCACCACTTATCTTAACACTGCGGAACTTGCTTAGTCCAATCTTCTCATGATGCACGTTCAAATATTCATCTCCCATATCATAATTGTAACAGTCCCACAGTTCCAGCTCCCAACAAGGTTCCTCGTTTCTCCATCTAAACAGGCTGCTTCAGGGGATATACAGTCTTGTATTTGTGCATTAACGTTACATATTGGAGACTTGGAATAACAAAAGATGCCATCTATTTCACTTCCAATTAGCAGCATCTAATACTTCTGGTTTGACATCAGACTAAAAAAATGCATACCATTCAATCTTCTATTTAATTCCTTAGCCCATACTGGACTCAGTTGAAATGTCTACTACTGTTCCTGTTGATGAAGCTTCCTTCTAATGCAGGGGTGTCAAACTCAATCACATAAGGGGCCAAAATCTAAAACATAGGCTAAGTCACAGGCCAAATTTTTTATTAAGATACTTAGGGGTCCTTTTATTAAGGTATGCTAACCGATCTAGTGCATGCTAAATGTGCACCTTAATAAAAGGACCCCTTAGTCTTAGTAGAAGTATAGGGTTACAACCTCTCCAAACCCACACCGGCTCTGTGATGTAAACAAAATAAATAAAAAATACTTCTCCTTTCTCTTTTAGGTCCTAGTTCACGCTTGCTGTCTAACACCAGCTCTGGCAGGATACACATTTAAAATCTAAAATATTGTAATTACAAAACAAAAAATAAAATTATATTTCTAACTTTTGTTGTCAGGTCATTATTCAAATCATGTTGTGGTCCCAGGCTCTGGTTGTCTTCTGATAACTCCCTTGCCAGGGTCTCTTTTCTTCTTCCCTTCCGTTTCCCTTCCCTTCTCTAGAGATCTGGCATCTTTCCTTTTGTTCTGAGATTTGGCCCTCTTTTCCTTCCCTCTCTCCATCCTGGATTCCTGCTCTTACATTAAAGCAGCCTGCAGAGGATCACCGGTCAGCTGTAGCGATCCTATCAGGCTGATGTCGGCCTCCGCAGCAAGTTCCCTCTACCGCAGTCCCACCCCTCCTCTGATGTACGGGACTGCGACAGAGGGAACGTGCTGCGGAGTTACAGCAGCCTGCTAGGATCACTACAGCCAGCTGGCGATCCTCTACAGGCTGCTTTAATGTGAGACCGGGAAGCCGCGTGAACATAAAGTTGATGCAGCGCTTGTACCTGATTGGGTAAAAAAATGTCTGCCAGCGGGCCAGCTTAAATGCAAATTTGTAGTTGTCTGGTGGGCCACATTTTATTACACCGTGGGCCAGATCTGGCCCGCAGGCCAGAGTCTGACATGTCTGTTCTAATGTTACTGCAAAATTGAGAGGGAACCATCTGAGCACCACACATTTGAATGCAGCAAAAGAGTGATATTGAGCAATATAATGATGTGCTAGGGGGCCAACTCCCTTCTAATGTTCATTGTTATAAAGGTGTTCAAATAAATATGTTTTGAACTGCCTTGAAGTCTAACCCACATAAAGCTGACGATGGCAGTTTAGCAAACAAATCACATGTGTGGATACACAAGAAGTAAAAAAAACTTTGAATGCACATCCATTTATGTGGAACATTAATGCATGTGCCCTCTATCAAAATGGGTGTCAGGTCAAAAGCGTGCTGGGACAAAGGCGCGCCCAGACAATTGAGCGCAGGGCGGAGGCGCGCGCCGCTCTAAATTACTGTTTTTAGGGCTCTGACGGAGAGGTTTACTTAATAGACATCGCGCCACGTTGTGGGGCGTTGTGGGGGGTGTGGGGGGTTGTAACCCCCCACATTTTACTGAAAACTTAACTTTTTCTCTGTTTTTAGGGAAAAAGTTAAGTTTACAGTAAAATGTGGAGGGTTACAACCCCCCAAACCCCCCATAACGCCGGTGCGATGTCTATTAAGTAAACTGGGGGGTTTCCCCAACAAAACCCCCTAAAAACTGTAATTTTTTGCGGCGCGCACCTCCGCGCTGCACTCAATTGTCAGCGAGTGCTTTTGTCTTTCGCGCCGTTGTCTATGAACCATCAAAATGACACACACTGCACGTCACCACATTTGAAATGTCCACCTCCCTCCTGTGTAATTTGTGGCCATACATCTGACTTGCACAGATGGTCTTTCAGAATTACAATCCGTGCAGTAAGACAATAAGCAATCCGTTTCTTCAAAACTATGGTGTATTTGTAGCAATTTCCAGCATTTTTCAATACATTTCCCAAGCTCTCTCAAAAGCAGCTAAAAATATTATTATTCACTCAAGTTTATTACACTTAAGCATTAGATATGTTCCTATAGTTTCATTATAGTACTGTTGTATGTCATTAATGATTGCATGATCTATTTAATTTTTGGATGCTTTTTATCTGTCTTGTCTTGTGTATTGTTTTATTGTATATGCATTAATAACAGACCAACAAAAAAATGTCTGGGTGCCTTGGGTTTTTGACTTGTTCCTGGGGTTATTTGGGGCTCTGATTTGGTAAATGTCATTGGATAGACTGCATCAGCTCTAGTTTCTTAGATATGGTGGCTGCACAAAGTATCCTTGATTTTTATGTCTTTGGGATAGTAGAGCCAAACATGAACACTGAGCAAAAAAAGATTGGCCTCTGAGGGAATATATGGCAGTTGGAGGACAAAATGTAATCAATGAACTTTTGGTAGCACAAGATAGAATCATAATGCCACCACTACATATAAAACTAGGCCTGATGAAATAATTTGTAAAGGCTTTGATTGAAGACAGTTTGTGCACTGAATATGTGGAGGGGCATAATCAAAAGAAACGTCCAAGTCCAATTTGGACGTAGGGCACTAGTTGCCCAAAGTCGACAGCGGAAAATGTCCATTCTCGAAAAGTATGTCAAAAATATTTATTTTCTCAAAAAATGTCTATCTTTACATCCAGGAGTTTGATTGACTAGACTGCCACTACATCTACCTTTATACCACATTCTCGACCAAAAATTTGTACAAGTCTGAAAAGTTCAGAACAAGACCTTCTGGACGTGGGAGGGGCCAGTATTTTGATGGACTGGCTACCCAGACATAGAAACAGAAACATGATGGCAGATAAAGGTTTAGAATGGAATAATTACATCAAATTATACGAGTACTGCAGTCTGGACTCCTTTCCCCAGAAATTATGAAAACAGACCTATTAGACTTTAAACTAACATTACTGAATTATTTGTCTGAAAATTTTAAAAATGGAAAATTCCCTACTAATAATGGTCACATTATAATAACCCCAATTCCAAAAAATCGTAAAGAATCACTAGCATTAGTAACCAACTACAGACCATTCCATTTTTTGTAAAAATCATGGAAGGATTAGTGCACACCCAATTGATGGAATATCTTGACCAGTTTTCTCTCCTACATGAAACCCAATCTGGTTTCAGACCTTTGTTTAGCACTGAGACAGTAATTGCAGCCATATTGGATAATTTGCGCTCCTTGTTTAGTAGAAGCCTCAATGCCATGATTATGCAATTTGATATGAGTTCTGCCTTCAACTTAGTAGACCATGGGAAATTGCTACAATGCTTAGAAGCAATTGGTATCAGAGGAGAGGTGTTAGACTGGTTCTGAGGCTTCCTTATATCCCGCACCTATCAAGTTCATTTTGATTGCAATCTCTCGGACATCTGGAGTAACCCATCTGACGTCCCACAGGAGTCACCACTATCCCCATTACTTTTCATTGTTTACATGTCAACATTAGGTGCACAACTGTCCCAACTAGGAATAAAATTATTCAGTTACGCAGACGACTTTATGATCATCATCCCATTCGCCTCCTCTCTCTCAGAAGTTACTTCCACGGCAATAGAAGCACTAAACTCGATGGAACGATGGATGACTGAATTTAGACTGAAGCCCAGTTCAGAAAAAACAAAATTCTTCATAGCTTCGTCACACCCACTGGATACTAAAACTCCACTGTGCATCTACAATCTTAGGTTCTGGGTGTAACGCTGGACCTGGGCCTAACCATGAAAGACCAGGTAGACTCTTTGGTTAAAAAGGATTTTTTTACTCTCTGGAAGCTTCGGTCCATTAGAGCATATTTTTATGCACCATCATTTACAATCCTGGTACAATCCCTCATACTGAGCCAACTGAATTACTGCAATATCGCCTATCTGGCAATTTCTCAGAAGAACATGCAGCAATTACAACTAGTGCAGAATGCGGCAGTCAGGCTAATCTTCGGGTTGAAGAAGTTCAATCACATAACTCCCTCCTACCGACTCCTGCATTGGCTGCTTATGGAGGCACGTGTGAGATTTAAATTTGGCTGCTTTTGCTTTAAGGTGCTATTCGGACTAGCCCCCAAATAATAATAATAATAATAATAACAGTTTATATACCGCAATACCGTGAACTTCTAGGCGGTTTACAAAAGATTAAACGAAGGAACAAATTGATTGAACATAAGAGAGGTGGAAGAGAGTGGTTAATAGGACAAGATAACCATTATTGAGGAGAAAGTGATTAATAGGACAAGAAAACCATTATTGAGGAGAAAGAGATGAATGGATCAGTTGTCTAGATACTTTAGGAACAGGTATATTTTTAGACACTTCCTGAATTCCTCATAAGTAGCGGGCGAAAGCAATTGTTCTAGATCTTTACCCCATAATGCTGCTTGATGTGAGAGAAGGTGTTCATGGTGTTTTTTCAGTTTACAACCTCTAACTGTGGGGGAAACGAAGTTGGAATGTGAGCTTTTCTTGTGTCTTTTGGCTGTGAAGGAGAAAAGGTAGTTATGTATTCAGGGGCAAGTCCGTATAGTACTACCGACCTATTCTCCTTTTCAACCAATAGACATAAAAGAAGCTCAAACTTGAATTTTGTTTCCCCCCCCCGGTTAGAAGATGTAAATTCAAAAGTCATCACCAACATCTTCTCTCTTATCAAGAAGCATTATGGGGCAACGATCTGAAACAACTATTTACGCTTGCCAATATATATGGAGAATTTAGGAGACAACTGAAAACATATCTGTTCTTAAAGTACATAGGAAACTGATTGGCACAATCTCTCTCACAATACCTGATCTCTAGAACTATTAATCAATAGATATTAACTATGTCAATTCTACTCAATTTGTAACATTTATAATCATTGCAAACCGCATAGAACTTCACGGTCCTGCGGTATACAAACTGTTATTATTATTATTATTATAAAGGCCAAATGGTCCATCCAGTCTGCCCATCCGCAGTAACCATTATCTCTTTCTCTCTCTGAGATCCCACATGCCTATCCCAGGCCCTCTTGAATTCAGACATGGCAACAGAGCACTGGGGCACCTTACAGGGCACTGCTGTGAACTTCTCAAAAAGGATGCCACATAAAAATCTCACCAGAACTTCCTTATAGATTATGGTGAGCCCCCCAAGCCCACTATACCCACCTGTCTACAACCCCAATAGCCCTTATGGCTATAAGGCAGTACTCTAGGGTTTGGGGGGGCTCACATTTTCCACCATCAAGCCATCATTTTCTACCCTCAAGCTACCTTTATGCAGCTCTCTTAGGCTTTCCTATTCCAGGTGCTGATGTTCCAGAGGCAGGTATGCACGTTTTTATTCTGATTTTTGTGGTGGTGTGAGGGGGTCAGTGAATATGGAGTATGTGTGTGTGTATGGGGGGGAGGGGGTTACTTTATCTATCTGCAGCCTTTGATGTTGTCCACCACGATATCCTAATTTACCAACTTTCTGAGATAGGCATTGATTCCACAGTCTTAGACTGGTTCTCAAAATTTTTACGATCCCGCTCTTACACTGTTAACATGAATGGAACCATGCCTTCTCCTTGGAGATCACTATGTGGTGTTCTCCAGGGATCACCCCTGTCCCCTCTTCTTTTCAACATTTATATGTCTTCTTTGAAATTCTTCCATCCATCTCCCTTTGAAACTCTATTTACATATGCAGATGACATCTTTGTTCTTCTTGAGATAAGATTTAAACCTCACTAACCTCACCAAAAATATAACAGCTTGCATAACGAAACTCCAATCCTGGGCCCTCTCTGTACAAATGAAGCTGAATGAGTCCAAAACAAAACTACCGGTACTCTGGCTTGGCCCAAAATTAGATCAGTTACCCATGCTCATTCCACTACCTTCTGGTCCCACATTGCAGATCGAATTCTCAAGCAAAGTTTTGAGCATCATTATTAACTCTACACTTTCCTTTAATGATCATCTCAACTCTGGTAAAAAAATGTTTTTTTAGTCTTCACATGTTGAGGAAAGTGAGATCCTGCTTCCGCCAACAACATTTTGCTGTCCTTGTACAATCAATCATTCTTTCCAGACTGGACTATTGTAATTCCATTTATCTAAGTCTAACCAAGAAAAATTTTCAAAGACTTCAGCAGATACCCTACTCTGTAACTCCTAGGATTGAAAACAGCTTTCTTCTTAGCTTAGACTTACAGTATCCATGCTCCTGAAACTTCTCATCCCAAAATTCTTCAGTAGAATGAGCAATCTGCCGGTATCTCAGGAGCTATGAAATAGGATGAATATTTTTTTAACTTAAGATGCATATTTGAATAATGCAATAATGTGTTCCTGTCTGTTTGCTTGGTGTACGCTGTAGTCTGTACAGTGCTGCGAACATCTGGTAGCACTATAGAAATAATTAATAGGAGTAGGAGTAATAGTCATAAATTCTCTATTTACTCTCATGATTTTCACATCCCAAAAACTTAAAATTTCAGTTTCATGAAATGTTATCAAATAATCCACAAAAGATGTCAGTGTATCCACGATGTCATCCCATAATTAAAAAAAGTCTTCTATTAACCGACACCAAAACACTATATGCAAACTGTATATATATCTGTTTGATGCTAGTGAAGAAGAATTTTAATTTCTTTATATTTCGGTGTTGATTTTAGTAGGTGGTATCTAAACTTTTAAATACATATGAAAATAAAAATTTGGAATACGTCCATTTTTTATTCAGACTTGGCCATGGACAAATTTGTGATGGATGGAGCAAATGAAGCTCCCATCACAATGCCAGAAATTTGTTGAAAAACTTTTCAAAACTAAAATAATTCCATTGCATCGCTAAAGAAGTCAATTTAATCAAAAGTTCTGTCAGAACTAAATTAGGGCAACTTCTAGCTTCCAAAACTTCTACTACAGCTATTTATTTTTGCTGTGGAATGCGAGTATACAAAGATCTTACATCTAGGATAGTCATATTAGCTGTAGTAAATTCTTCTGTTTTAGAGAATAAGAGGTTCAAAAAATGGGCAGTATCTTGTATGTAAAATGTAACATTCATCTGACAGTGAATTCCAGAGTTTAATTACACTTGTGTGAAAAAAATATTTTCTTCAATATGTGTTTAATTTACTATTTAGTATCTCATTATATGTACTATTTAGTATTTCATTGTATTTTTGGAAAGAGTAAATAAGTGAATCACATCCACCCATTCCATGTACTCAGTATTTTATAGACCTATGATATTTTCCATCATCCATCTCTTCTCTAAACTGAAGAGCCCAAGCTGCTTTAGCCTTTCCAGATAGGGAAGTCACCCATCCAAAATCCATCCCCAGCACCCTTGTGAGCTCCTGTTTCTCTTCTTCTACCCCTTGACTCCATGTCAATTTGCAGTCCTCTTTTCCCACCTCCATCCCCCTATCAGCGCCAAGCTCCAGCATCAGTCCTAGAGCAATAGTTTGGTATCCTCTATGCCAGGGGTTCCCAATCTTGAAATTCCCCCATCCCCCAGTGGTCCAGCACCTCTTTCTTACTTTTCCCTCCTATTGTCCAGCATCTCTCCTCCCTTTCCTCTTGCCTTGGGTCCAATACCTCTCCCTTTCTCTTCACTTGTTCCCTCCCTCCCATTGTCCAGCATCTCAGCCTCTGTACTCCAAGTCCATCATTTCTTCCTTCTCTCTCCCCCTGCCCTTTGTCCAGCATCTCTCCCTCTAATCCTCTCCCCCATGTCTATGATCTGACATCTCTTTGTTTCTCTCAACTCTCTCTCCCATGTCTACTTTCAAATCTATCTTACAGAGCAACAGCAGTGTTTCACCACCACAGCTTACTGCTCCAGCTGCTCTAAAACATTTCCTTGGACATCAAAAAATTGCATCAGAGAAAAGATTCCAGGGAAGGTTGCAGGCAGTGATGGTGAAATCCTGCCACTGATGGTAATCTGTAGTGTAAAGAAAAATTTCAAAGTAGACATGGAGAAGGGAAGAGGACTGAGAACAGGGATGGAATTCCAGATCCTGGGCAGGGGGAAAGGAGTGGAGAACTAATACTGGACCACAAGAGAAAGGGACTAAGTGACAAGGTAGACTTAGCAGCAGGCGGCATCTACCAGTGGGAAGCCTTGGGCTTTTGCCAGGCTCGCTCAATGGTCTACTACATTTATACCACTAAGCTCAATGGGTTATTAAAAGTAGGAAACTCACAAAAAACAGATTGGCAAACATACCCCAAATTAATTCAAAAATATTATTGGTTGCTGAAAATGTCATGCCATTATTGAATGCTTACTAAGTGGGAACATAGCTTTCATTTAGTTTTGCTGTACAGCTGTGACATTACACAACTGAAAAATCATGTGCTACGAGGTAACGCCAGAAGCCCTCTAGCTCTCTGTCAAATATACTTCTGCAACTCATGGATCAAATGTGTTGCAGAGACAGCACAAAGCATACTAGCCAATAAATCTTTAAGGCTTGGGGGCACCTGGGAGCCTCTGACCAGGATTGCTATGCAGGTCCTGAGCTCCATCTCAATGATTATAACGTAAAATGTAAAAGTAATGCACAGTTGTATCCAAAACACAGAAGTGGCCTCTAAAGACGCTCCGGAATAGCCTGCACGGAGTGCACCCGTGATGGCAGTGATGAAAAAGCCCCAGGCTTCCAAGAAGCCTGGGGGTGACCTACATAAAAAGATCAGGACTAAACCCCAAATTTCAATAAGCATGGAGATGCCAGGATATATATATATATATATATATATATTTTTTTTTTTTTTAGCACAAATGACTACCCAAAATCAGTTGAAAACAATTGGATAAAAATATATCTGTTAAAAGGAGGAAAATGCCTTTGAAATTAACGGCTTTGCAAATTACTTACATTCTTATTTAGGCCTAATTTTCAACATAAGTCAGAGAAACTTCTTATAGTGTTGACCATTATTTATAAAGATACTGAATATGATACTTTAAACTTCAATTGAAGCATAGTCTGGTGTAGCTTTATAACATGAAAAAAAAGGTCTGTGCAAAAAAAAAAAAAAGAAAAGCTTTTACAATAGTTACTACTAATAATTATTATAGCAAGTGTGGTGGAGTCGGGGGTCTGCCAGCACAGCAAACAGCCAACTCCCGCCACAAGCACTACTTGGAGGGGCCACAGGGTAATAACTAGCCAAAATAAAAAAAAAAACCAAACATTTATTCTGGTAACTTATAGTTCACCGTATGAGCTCAAATGTCCCTCACAAAAATCTTTCCACAGGAGCACAAATCACAGGATATACCAGTCAGTATTTGAATGGCCAAAAAACAGCTCATTAGCATTCCTTAAACTTCAATGGACACCTGTCCTTTTCACACGGCACTGCTACTTCCCCAGCTCAGCCTTGGTGGCAGGATAAAGTCCTTGGAACCTGTTTTTCCTTCAGCTAGGCACCAGGGCTGGCCAAGGCCACCCTGTAAAGAATGACACGGGAAAACATTTGTCTCCATCCCGTCCCCACGAGCTCAATCTCCGTCCCCATCCCGTCCCTGCAAGCTCGGTGCCGGCCCCGTCTCCACAAACCATCTGATCCCATCCACAAGGAGATCAATTTTAAAGGATAAGTACCGGGATGGCTTCCGGGTCAAAGCGTCGCAAGCGCCGCCACTATGTGGTGGCATTCTCCAAGAGTAAGAGCTAAAGCCTGGAAGGAAGAGCATAAGCAAGTTAAGAACAGTATGCAATGTAAAATTAATTACAGGTAACGTTAATAAGTGCCTCTTATAGTGCCACTAGTAGTGTGTCAGGCAAAGTGCTTGTGCGCCACAAGGTGATCAATTTTAAAGGATAAGTACCGGGATGACTTGCGATGATTTTCCGAGAGTAAGAGCTAAAGTCAGGATGGCTTCCGGGGCAACTGTCATAAAGGTTCTTTCACCACAGACATTCCATAGTCAAATACACTTCTGCAGGGCAAAGTACTTGTGAGTCGGATGACAACGGCGGCCTCGGGTCAGACTCCCAGGTCCAGCTGTGTATGTAAAAGCTAAGTATATACACTATACTATTTCAGTTTATAATAATAATACTGTAAAACTAGCACAGCATTTAGAAAACCAGAACCTATGATGAGTTACCACGTAAACCTCCCGCTTTTTTGAAGCAAGCATAGCGGTGGAGTGGTGGGGCTGAGGTATTCAGAGAAACCATCTACCTTTTGAGCATACCAACCTAGTTTGTTTATTCTTGTTATTATTGGAGAGGGTTGGTGTTAGAACTAATAACAAACACACTGGTATCGGTCAATCTCTCCTGCCAGCATCCTCCCAATAAACCAATACCGACAGGAAAGATAATAATAATAATAAAGCTTTATTTATATCCCGTCATACCTGTTCAGGTCAATACGGTATACAATAGTGGAAAAGTACAAAGTAGAAGATGAACCTTTCAGTTCTAGACAGTATATAATAGTGGATACAGTAGTGGATGTCAGGGTGTTTGGGGGGGCCTGCGCCTCAGCAGAAGGGCTTGGGATCCTTCCTGCCGGTATTGTCACAGGAGGGTTGGGGTGCCAGCAGGAGGGCTTGGGAACCCTTCTGCTGGTATTCGAGGGGGGGGGATTGCACCTTCGGCAGGAGAGATTGGGCATCTCTCCTGCTGGTTTGGGTTTTTTTTTGAGGGGGATGCCAGCAGAAGAGATTGGGCATCTCTCCTGCCATGGTTTGCAGCAATTCGGAGGGGGGGGGGGGATCGTGATCACAGCAGTAGAGATTAGGCATCTCTCCTGCCACAATTGTTGTGTTGGGCAGGTTGCCGTGGCTGCTGAGCTGATCGTGGCGGCCGCGATCAGCTCAGCGGCCCGTATTCGGAACTTAAACCTGTTTTGGCTTGGTCTAAGTCAAAACATATAATTTCCGACTGGGCCATCTACCTAGACTTTTGGTTATACTTGCAGTACGACTAAGTCTAGGTCAGTCTACCTCCCGCCCTTTCCCCTCCTCTAATAACACCTCTTTTCAGCCTAGGCGTTCAGAGGCAGGGTAAAGGCCTAAGCTGGTTTAGATAAGTCTAAAACCAGCTTCGATTATTGGTACTTGGACAATCTGGATTTTTGACTGTCCAAGTACCGATTTAGGACACTTTTTGAACGTTTTTAAATTTTTTATTATGAGCCCCATAGTCCCTTAGAACTGTCTCCATACGTATCTGAAAACTTGCTGGAGCATTGCATGAGCTAAAAGGCATTCTCGTTCACTCAAATAATCCAAATGGGATGGTTACTGCTGTCTTTTGCTTGTCTTTTGTCACCATCACCATCTGGAAGCATCCAGATGTTAGATCCAGTAAAGTGAACCACTGTGCTGTGTCTAATACATCCAAGGCCTCATCTATACATAGCAAAGGATAAGCATCCTTAATAGTGATGGAATTTAACTTGTGATAATCAATGCAAAAACGTAATGACTCATCTTTCTTTTGCAGAACTACTGCTGGGGAAGCCTGAGGGCTATTACTTTTTCTTAAGATTCCTTTATTTACTAATTAAAAAATGTGCTCCTTTAATTCAGTGAAAAGATTTGTTACCTAAGAAATCTGTCCATTCATTACCCCTCTCCTATTCTCTTCATCATCTCTCATATTCTGTACACTGATATTCATTGCTTCTACATTTTAACCTTGTCGCTGATTGTCCAGCTTTTCTTATTGTATTTGCATTCTTTGTACTTGTATTCATTGATTCTACATTATAACTATGTTGCTGATTGTCCAGCTCTTCTTATTGTAAACCACCTAGAACTTCCATGGCTTTGGCAGTATATAAGAAATAAAATTATTATTATTATTAATTATTATATGGTAATTTATGGTGTTGCTGTTCCAGTATTTATTGCATGTTGAATAATATCAGACTTTCAGCTCTAGACTCTGTTCTTCATTAATGCAACCCACTCTACTTTGATAATATATAATTTACCACTTCTACATTAATCTGACAAATTGGAAGGCTTAAATAAATCAGATACCTGTAGGCATGCAGATAAGATAACATCCTTATCGTTGATGTTGATCATCCATAACAGACTTATTCCTTCCACAGGCCTTACTAAAGATTTTGCTACCATAATTCCCTTGGGCAAATTCATCTCTTGAGTAGCTGTGGACATCTTCATATGATTACCCGCCCCATTTATAATCTTCTCTGACATAGCAGGAATAACTTGTTTATCATTACCAGCAATTGTTACATACCCCAATCAGCTGTCAGAATTAAGTGATTCATATTTTTTGGTTTCATGGATAACTGCCATTATTTTATTAATCTGAACTTGAATATTTTTCTGCATATCTCCACAAGACCAGGTATAAACTCCTTGCCCTCTTTAGGGTTTTGATAATCTTTCACTATGAAAATATATGTAGATGGGAAAAGAACAAAAGAACATAAGAACTGCCGCTGCTGGGTCAGACCAGTGGTCCAATTCGCCCAGCAGTCCGCTCACGCAGCGGCAAACAAGGCCAAAGACCAGTGCCCTAACTGAGACCAACCCTACCTGCGTTCGTTCTGGTTAAGCATGAACTTGTCCAACCTTGTCTTGAATCTCTGGAGGATGTTTTCCCTTATAAAAGACTCCTGCAGAGCATTCCAGTTCTCTACCACTCTCTGGGTGAAGAAGAACTTCCTTACGTTTGTATGGAATCTATCCCCTTTTAACTTTAGAGAATGCCCTCTTGTTCTCTCTACCTTGGAGGATAATCTTCAAATTGTACTTGTGCTTCAATATGCCCAAAAACAGGAAATTAAGTACCATTTATTACTACAAACTTCATCCTGTTGGCTTCTCTCATTGTTCTGGATGTGGAAATTTTTTAAAATAATAACTGGCCAATATTGTTGACACCGCAAAGCCAGTATCAACAGTGCAACATGTGTTTACTCCATTTCTTATCAAGCCAATCTTTGGAGACTGACTTACAGCCTTCTTTTTCTTCATCAACCACCTCCTTGTAAATCCCAAGCTGCCCAAATGCCCTGGAACAGTCCCCCATCCCCCAACCTTAAAAAAAAACCCAAAAAACTATTGGTTATAGAACTATAAGGTAAAACAAAGGTTACTTTTTCAGTGATCCTTTTCTTGCTGAAATACTTATTTTTATAAATGTATACATCACTACTCTTGCTGACATGTTTCTATGACCAATATTTTATGAACTCAAAACAGAAGTGTCCATAGCAACTCCAGGTAATAATGTATTATTGGTTTCATAGTAAATCACATTAAAATGATGGATAACATTTATCTCTAGTGCCCCTGCAAAATCTGGTAGCTGAAAAATAAATTCCAAAAGCTTCAAGACTGTTCTTTCACACTGATGCTAAACTAGTGTTCCAAAAATTATTGAAAAAAACCTGCAAATGTATCATGGTTGTACAGGTATATAGACTAATACTTAATACATAGTATATACCTAATAAGACGCAATTACAGTTCTAATATCATGTGAAGTAGACCTAAACCCTTCATCTTCATGTTCTCACTTTTTCACTTCCCAAGTGCAACAGCACCCTGCTAAAATTTATGCTTTACCTTAGAACAAAGATGGCCACCTTTTAAAAGCTCTTCCATTCTTATACTTTACATAGGAACAGAATGTAAGCATTGCCATAATGGAACAGACCAAAGGAAACAGAGCAAAAAAGAGAATCTTTCAGAAAGTGGGAAAAGTATCTGACTGGAAATGATAAGAAACAGCATTTAGCAAGTCAAATGCAAGACATTTTTTAAAGAAAGCAAAGGGAGACCTGGAAAAGAAGGTTGCAATGGAAGTAAAAACATATAGTAAAAGATTTTATAGGTATATTAGAAGCAAAAAGCTAGTAAAACAATCAGCTGGACCACTATTTGACCAAGGGGTAAAAGGGATACTAAGGCCCAGATTCTGTATAGGACGCCTGTCCCGGGCATCCTATACAGAATCAGGCCTACACTCGCCAAAAGTTAACCCGATTCTGTAACTGATGTCCATGTTGCAGATGCCAGTTACAGAATCGGGTTTAAAATGTTCCAACCCTCTCCCTGGACCCCCACAACGCCCCCCCCCCCCGAAGATCACTGGCAGGAATGTGCCCAACTCTTCCTGCTGGACCCCCCAACAGCCCCCCGAAGACCGCTGGCAGGAGGGTGCCCAACCCCTCCTGCCGACAAAACCCGCGATCGCCAGCAGGAAGGTGCTCAACCCTTCCTGCTGACAGAACATGCCCCCCCCCCGAAGATCACCGGCAAGAGGGTGTACAACTCCTCCTTCCAGACCCCCCTAAGATCGCAAGCAGGAGGGTAACCAACCCCTCCTGCCAGACCCCCCCAATGAAACCCCCACCCCGGAACCCCTGCTTGGGCTTACCTCCAATTTGGCCAGACGGCAACTAGCACCGTCTAGCCAGCAGGCCCGCCTCTGTCCAAATGAGGTGGGCCTGCCCCGCCACTGCCCAATCCACAGGATCCTAGGGCCTGATTGGTCCAAGCGCCTAAGTCTCCTCCTAGAGGGGCAAGCTTAGGTGGACTTGCGGGCCTCTCTAGGCTCCCTGGAGGCGCCTTCAATATAGGTGGCCTGCCTGGGGAGCATTTTTTTTTTTTTTTTTTTAGAAACAGCGCCTCCTGATTGTCTGATTAGACAGCTGTAGGACGCCTACAGCTGCCTACAATCGGGAACACTTTGCAGAATCAAGGCCTCAGAGAAGACAAGGCCATAGTGGAGAGATTAAATGAATTATTTGCTTCAGTCTTCACCAAAGAAGATGTGAGGAAGATGCCAGTGCCAGAAATGATATTCAATGATGAGCCAGAGAAACTGAAAAAAACAACAACAACAACTCTCTGTAACACTGGAAGATGTAATAGGGCAATTTGACAAATTGAAGAGTAGCGAATTGCCTAGGCCAGATTGTATATATCCCACAGTACTGATGGAATTAAAAAATGAACTTGCAGAGCTATTGTTACTAATTTGTAATTTATATTTAAAATCCAGCATGGTATTAGAAGACTGGAGGGTAGCCAAGATAATGCCAATTTTTTTAAAAGGGTTCCAAGGGTGATCTGGGAAATTGTGGAATAGAAAGTATGACATTGGTTCTGAGCAATATGTTAGAGACAATTATAAAGAACAAAATCATAGAACATATACATAAGAATGGATTAATGAGACAAAGCTAACATGGGAAATCTTGCCTCAGCAAACTAATATATTTTTTGAAGGGGTGAATAAATGTAGATAAAGGTAAGCTGGTCGATATTGTGTATTTGGATTTTGAAAAGGCATTTGATAAAGAACCTCATGAAAGACTTCTGAAGGAATTAGAAAGTCATGGGATCAGAGGTAATATTCCATAGGCCAACAAAACAAAATCTTGATGCCTTGGGGTTTTTTAACTTGTTCCTGGTTATTTGGGGCGCTGATTCAGAAAATTGCATTGGCTAGACCGTATCAGCTCTAGTTTCTTAGATATGGTTGAATTTATTAATTTTTGTTTTAATCTTTATTGATTTTTAATGCAAGCACAGTGCAATGAAATATACATACAATTAACTTCAGAAACAGCACTTACAATCAAGCAAAGAATACTACAAAAAAATGTTTCTACCACTACTTAAAAGATCTCTTCTGCAGAATTGGGATGTCATAACATGCTTTCTATTTTGAATGTGAAATTTATGTATTTAAATTACCCATATTTAATAAAATATAATGCCCATTGTTTTGCAACTATTCATCTACTTCCTTTCCTATAATGGACACTGTTTCCTATCAGATTTTCAAGATATCCATAATAAATAAGCATGGAGAGATTTGCATACAGTGGAGGCAATGACTTTTTTATTTTTTTTGATGGACTACCTTGGAATTGCAATATTATCCTATAGAGATGATACGTTCAGTGGCATAGTAAGGGGGGGGTCGAGGGGGCGGTCTGCCTCGGACACCATGCTGGTGGGGGTACCAGCACCACCCTCCTCTATGCCCCCTCCTCTTCCCACTCCTCCCCTCACCACACCCCCTTCCCTTTCTCCCATACCTTTAGTTGAAGTTGTTGCTCGCGGCAGTCAACATGCTCCTTGTGACCCCATTGGCTCTCCCGCTGCTGTCACTTCTGAGTGCTGCGCATAGAAAGTGATGTCGGAGGGAGAGCCAACGGGGTCGCAAGAAGCTTGTGGTTGACCGCCATGAAGCAACAACTTCAACTAGAGGAATGGGGGAATGGAAGGAGGCTGCGCATGGCGGGGGGGAGGGGGGAGGGGGAATCGGGAAAGGAGCGGGGGATGGAGATGAGGGCAGGGGAGGGGCACCTCTCACCCTTGCTACACCCTGGATACATTGATGTTTATTCTCATCTGGAAAGGCACATCTGCAGAGCACGAGGAGTGTTTTTGTTTTTTAATGTCTCTCAACAACTTTGATTCCAATCCTGAGATTCCAAATGTAAAAAAGTAGACAAAACCAGAAATCCTATAAATAACGTAGACATCAGACAAAATAAAAAATGTTTGGATTATACACCCCTAGAAATGAGTGGTTGGGTGGGCAATGCGATAGTATCATTATCTACTACTACTATTATTATTATTATTAATTATTATTATATAGCACTACCAGACGTATGCAGCACTGTACAGAGTCACGAAGAAGACAGTCCCTGCTCAAAAGAGTTTACAAACAGGATGCCACGGATACAGTTAAGGGGAATGCTAGCTAGGTTGGTGGGCAGTGAAGACTAGGATTATGTGTCCCAAACCAAGTTTTATCTTTTAGTTTTATGAAAGAGAAACTACAGCTGAGCATCTTACAATATATTCTGTTTTTCCATTCTTATAAAAGCTTCATTAACCCCCTCCTTTTACAAAACCACACAAGAGGCTTTTAGCGCCGGCTGGCATGCTGAATACTTTGCACTGCTCTGACGCTCATAGGAACTCTATGACTGTCAGAGCAGCGCAGAGCATTCAGCGCGATGGCTGGTACTAAAAACCTCTTGCGCGGTTTTGCACGAGAAGGGGGGGGGAAGGAGAGGGTTAAATGATTTATACTGAAAATGTAACCAGTAACTAGAGCTTCTTTAAATGTAGTGTGAAAAATGATACAGAGTTTTTACATAGCTATCAAAGATATCCTTTGCATAATGCAATGACATGTTATCAGTGAACCATTACATTTATGATCTGACATTCAGACGGCAGAAAAACTGAATTAGCTGTCAAAAACAGGATGCTATATTTAAATGCCAACACATACATTACTTGTTCTACCTTCAGAAAATATTGCTTTGTGTCTTATTTTTGTACTATTCCTTCAAGTTTCAAGTTTTATTTAAAATTTGATAAATCACTTAATCGTACTTCTAAGCGATGAACATTGTTAAAAAAATTTTTTTACAATATAACAAGGGGTACTGTATAACAGACGTGCAAAAGACAAACAGGACTTACTGTGCCAAAAGGACAGGAGGGGAAGAAATACAATATTAGATAGGAAAGAAGACAAGTAAGGAATGAACAACAGGATGGGTAAGAAGGAATCAAAGAATTATTGTTCAACTGTATTTTTTTTTTTTTTTTTTTAAATAAATACAACTTTCCTAAAATAAACTAATTAATGAATAAATACATAAAGATTGACTTGGTAAAATAGATCATTATTTAAATTAATTTGACACATATACATCAAGTGGGAAGAGGCAAGATATGACAATGTCCAATACAGAAAACCAAAAACAAACACCCCAATATTACAAACACCACACCAAGAGCCAGAAAGAGAAGAAGCGGGGGATGGTGATGAGAACAGAAATGGCAGTTAATTTCTACAACTTGTTAGTCTGACTTGGTGGTACTTAATTCTTGCAAAAGTTTTTGTGCCTGTGATGCTTGGGCAGTAGGGTGTGGGTACACATCCATGCATATCTGAGGTTTTTCTTTCGCTGTATGAATTACTCTTTCTGGCTTTTGGTGTGGTGTTTGTAATACTGGGGTGTTTGTTTTTTGTTTTGAATAAGTTTCCCTCCAGTCCTCTCAGTTTTTCCAGTGTACAATATAGAGCAATTATAAGCACAGCAATTTGCAGTCCCTGGAGAATTTGTCAATGTAGCTTGTTCTGATTTCATTTTCATCAATGAAAACTGTTGCCATGATATGCCATGATATATGATATATATGATATATGATATGCCATGATATGCCATGATATAATTGGGGGTGGGGAGGAACATATCTTATTGGTAGTTTATTCTGTGACCGGGTGTGGCCAAGCTGGGCTTAGCAAGTGGCCATCCCTAGTACACACAAACCTCAACCGAGCGGTTTTGCGAGGTTCTTTAGCTTGGTATTGGTATAAAAACAACGGTGCAGTTTCTTTGTATCATTTATTATTCATAAGTCATAAACAATCTTCCAGATGGGATTTTCAGGTTTGTATCCCCTTGTATCATTCAGCATTAAGAAAACAAAACAACTTTCAGTTCCAAGCCCTCAATATCAGAAAAGAAAAAAAATCTTGTCCAAACTACAAGCTTTTCTTTTGCCAGGCACAACTCCCCTTAGGATTTACTTAGCAGCCCAAGGAAGGGATCCTCTCCTGGATTTCCCTTAACAAAAATGGCTGCCTGGTGGCTTAGAAGGCGTCAACAAAAGTTCAGCCTTATATTGATCTGATACACAATCCAATTTCTCCCAGCCCTCTTTATCATGAAAAGGTAAACTTATCTCCATTCCTTCCATGCTGGGCAAATCCGTTTCTTCTACCTCCATATTACAAGTAAGGTCATCATCAGCCATCTCACTATCTTGCCCAAACACAAATTCACCCTTCTCATTAGCCTCAACCTCGCCAACCTCTGCCTCGGCTTGTTGCCATGAGGTGGACTATGGCTTTCTGGCTCTCTGTGCTTGCAATCTGCTGTTTTCAGCTTGCTGAAGGGCTCTGGTTTGCTGGTTATGGAGCAGGTGTTGCCTAAGATGCTGGTCCTAGCTCTGTCTCCTCTCCTGTGGGAAAGCTACTCCCTTTTTTTTCACTACAGGTTGCTGATTAGTCCTCCGTGCAGGTGTGTTAGGGTAGCTTGCTCTCAGAGAACTCACCTGGCCTAAACCAATTTGAGCCTGTTTGGGTATGGCCAGTATTCCATTCTTGCTCTTTCCTTTCTCTAGCCCTACGTCTGCTGGGAGAGTAGTCTTTCCATCTGTTTTCCTACAACAGGCTTAGGTAAAGCTAAACCAGATCTGTCTGCTTTAGGCAGGGCTTTAGGAGGTTTCATTGCTGGAAGGCTTGGCTTGTAAGTATTCCTAGGGGCTGCTTTGGGACTCTCCTTAGCAGGCTTAGAAATATTTTCAAAGGTTTTAACCTCATTTCCCTCATCTGGCAAGGCTTCCTCGCTAGGAACAGGGTCCGCCCTGTGACATACATATACAGTAAAATCTTGGTTTGAGAGCATAATTCGTTCTGGAAACATGCTTGTAATCCAAAGCACTTGTATATCAAAGCAAATTTCCCCATAAGAAATAATGAAAACTCAGACAATTTGTTCCACAACCTAAAAACCTCAGGGGCTTTTGATCCGTACTGCTTTGGGAGATGCCCCTGAGGTTTCCCCTGATGAGGGACATGAAACGGGGTTCTGCAGGGCAATCAGCTGGCACCCCGCATGAAAAACAAAACAGCGGTTTGCAGATAAGTTCCTGTTTTTCAGCCATTTTACTAAGGGTTTGAAATTCACTAGGCTTTATACTTCTCAGGAGCTTTTCACCAATGTCATTTAAAAGCGTTGTTGAATTGTTGATTTATTCATTTGAATTTATTTACATTACATTAGTGATTTCTATTCCGCCATTACCTTGCAGGGTTTTGGGCGATTGATAACAATTTTTGCATTAATTTATAGCTTACAGAGAAAAAGTAAAAAAGCAGTTTTAAAATTTTTTTTGCACTACGAATTATAGATTTTTAGATTAGCCCACAGAGTGTTTTAAAATGATGTGAATGGGTAATGTCTGCCAAGCAAGTTTGTGCATTTGGCGGTGTTGAACCCTGGTGAACTTGGACAAAACCTTTCACACGAGTTCCCACTTAGTGATGTAACACTCTGTTTGTAACATCCAAACAAACACTTAGCATAAGGGGTTCAGTTAGCCCAAAATCCTTCAGGTGTCTGGAGAATAGAGAGCTGGTCTGGTTTTTGTAGTTGCACTAACATATACACCAGCACTTGAGCTGGTACATGTTTTAGCACCTATACGTAGATGTGTTGTTTTAAGACTGCGCTAGAAATAGCACTATAAAAGCGATAAGTAATACTAATAAATGAAAAAGTCAAGTAGGTGAGTACTTGAGAGTTTGTAGAATAGGCACATGAAAAAAGTATATTTCTTTGAAGAGGTTTTATAAAATTGCCCTTGTTAATATGTAAATTATGATAAGCCAAGTATAGTTATATTAAATCATGTATACAGTATACATAAATATTGTTTTATAATATTATTATATTTTTTAGTTTACAATATTTGTTCCATAATTTGTTGGACAGTGTTTAATAGCTGGGTTGAGGACATTTTAAGAGCTATGATTAATACAAATTAACAAACCTATTTACAAACATGTAGACATTGATTAATAATGCTTAAGTGGGACTTTTCAATATACAGTATAGATAATATATAAATGAATCAGCAATGGCTCTGCCTGCTTACTTGCAAAGTCTATCTTTTAATTGCTGAAACTCATTTAGGGTATAAATGTAACCATTTTCTTAATTCTCTCAATCCTTTCAGAAAGCAGCTGCACTAAACTGCACCAAGACATAAAAATATATTTTCATTTGTTTTAAAATGCATGTTATCTCGTTGGCATAAAGAGAAAAAAAACCCATAATGTGTTCTTATTGCTAGGATTTTGCAGTTATAAACATAACCATCCTTCTCAATATTTAAAAGATTGCAAGACTGAGCAGTAGCAGCATATTTGAGGGGTTTAAATTTATTCTCGTATATCTTTCTCCCAACTACCAATACACCATTTTATAGAATAGCACCTGAGCAGAATATTTGCCATTTATGCATGTTTGTGTACATATATTTTCTGTGAGCTGAAGAAACGATTGTCATTTACTTTGGCTGCCTGCATCCCTTATACAACTTTTAGTGTGCCAGGAAACAGTGACAAAAATAAATCTTTCAATAACGCTGCTGAAACAAGATTGCGTTTTATACTAAGTAAAGGCACAAATCTCAAAATAGTTATAAAAAAAATCTTACAAGAATTTTCCAATAGTACACCAGCTGCCACCAAGGAGCCAAAATATTTCTTAGGAATTAATATAAATGTACAATTTCATTGTCCCCGAATCAATTCATTTCCATTCGTTGAGTTAAAGTTAGCTCCAAGGGCCATCATATATGTGCAATACATATATTCCAATATTCTGATAATTTTTGTGTGTCTTTGGTACTTAAACATTGGTAGGTTTTCAGAGTATCCACAATGAATAATCATGAGATAAATTTGCATATATTGCCTAGATTTTAATCTTGTGCATATTCATGGGAGCTATCTAAAAACCTGACAGGCAGGATGTGTTCTAGCGGCCTGATTGAGAACCACTGCTTAGGAGAAAATGCAATCTAGGAGGTCCTTGATAATGGAAGATGAGGATCATAGGAGCCAGCTCTGTGGGTGCTTGTGGTGTGAAAAGTTGGCTCCTCTAATGAAGAATAGCAACAATCCTGTGATTTCTATATTGTGGTGGGAAGAAGACTCCAAGGTACTGTACAAAGATAAAAGCAGCATTAGGAAAAGAGGAATGAAGATCTAGGGCACCACGAAAGGTACAAAGCAGGCAGACGATGAAGATTCTTATTTACACACAAATGCATTGACCTCAGAGAATATAAACTGATGGCAGGAATTATATAATGTAATTTAATTAAATAAATGTATGTTCTGCTCTAACCCATAGTGTAAGGTGGATTACATAATTAAGTGGGGGCGGGGGGGGGAGCAATATAGTCAACAATCAAAATTATTAATGTAAGTGATGGTGAAAGCTAGAAGGATGCAAGGTGGCATAGGGAGAGGTATGGCCAGTAGGAAAAAGGAGGTATTGATGCCTCTATATAAGATTCTGGTGAGACCTCATTTAGAATATTGTGTACAATTCTGGAGGCCGCACCTTCAAAAAGATATTAAAAGGATGGAGTCAGTCCAGAGGAAGGCTACTAAAATGGTGTGTGGTCTTCATGATAATGTTTATGGGGGACAGACTTTGGAGGAAAGGCAGGAGAGGGGAGATATGATAGAGACGTTTAAATATCCCATGTAATATAAATGTACGAGTCAAGTCTCTTTCATTTGAAAGGAAATTCTGCAATGCAAAGGCATAGGATGAAGTTAAGAGATGATAGGCTCCGGAGTAATCTGAGGAAATACTTTTGTACAGAAAGGGTGGTAGCTGCATGGAGCTTCCAACTAAGATAAAGTACTGGGTGTTCCACCCCTTGATATTCCTGACTCAGGACTGCCCCTAACCCTGTACCTGATGCATCATTCTGAAGCAGAAAACACAGGGGAAT
Organism: Geotrypetes seraphini; assembly: GCF_902459505.1. NCBI lineage: Eukaryota > Metazoa > Chordata > Amphibia > Gymnophiona > Dermophiidae > Geotrypetes > Geotrypetes seraphini. The sequence continues at coordinate 217,126,667 of NC_047087.1, read as the reverse complement.
GCCCAAATGTAAAGAACTGATGACCCCAAGATCTTCCAAGATAAAAGTTTTTATTTTTAAACACCTTATGATGTACGGATTCGACACGGGATGTGTTTCAGCACAATTGCTTTTGTCAAGAGTCAAATCATCAACTAAGAAGAAGCATAAATATATAAAACACGGGAAAATTGAACAGCATATGGGTTAAAATACAAAGCACTCAAAGAACAAGAAAGGATGTCAATATAGTATCTTCAAAGGTATATATCCAATAATCTACCCAGCACTACATACATCAAGAGTGGTCAATGGCTCTTAACACCGGCTGTGCACACAAATTTTTCCTAAGGATTTCAAAAGCGTGACCAACAAGGGCCCCCCCCCCCCCCAATTCAAAGTTTCTGGGCTACCCTTCAACATATCTGTAAGGGATCCCACCTGTGATGAGAAATGGGGAATGAACCTCCTATAGTACCCGATCAAACCTAAAAAGGCTCTCAGTTGCTTTTTGTTACCGGGACATGGATAAGATCGAATACACTGGACTTTATCCACCACAGGTCTTATCTGGCCTCTCCCTACAATATATCCTAAGTATTTAACCTCTCACTGTCCTAAAAAATATTTCTTAGGATTTATAGTCAATCCAGCTTCCCTTAAAAACCTCAAAACAGCTGTTAAATGTGCTAAATGTTACTCCCAGGTGACAGAATGGATCACAATGTCATTGATGTAAGCATCTGTTTATTTATGATGGTCTCTAAGTACTTCATGGACTAAGTACTAAAAGTTGCAGCCGTGCCATGCAGTCCAAAAGGTATACGCCTAAATTGAAACAGTCCTCGTGGGGTATTGAATGCTGTTTTAGGCTGGGCAGCCTCTGTGAGGGGAATTTGCCAGTACCCTTTTGTCAAGTCGAGGGTTGTCAGAAATTGGGCCTGTCCTAACCTGTCCAAGAGCTCATCAACCCTCGGCATCGGAAAGGCATCAAATTGGGATACCTCGTTTACCTGCCGAAAATCAATGCAAAAGCGGGGAATCTCATCTGCCTTAGGAACAATAACAACTGGGTTACACCAGGGGCTCTGGGAGGGTGCTATCACCCCTAATGATAACATTTCCTACACTAACTCCTCCACCAGCCTTTTTTTTACTTCGGACAGCCTATATGGACATACCTGTACTACCTTGCCAGGATTGGTCACTATATCATGAGACACTCAGTTGACCCGTTTAGTAACTTTGAGTTTACACCCAGCAGTGTCTACGGTGAGCTGTCAAGGCTCAAGGTTAGCAAGGCAATGGGACCGGACAACCTGCACCCCAGGGTGCTTAGGGAGCTGAGTGATGTCTTGGCGGAGCCACTGTCCACGCTCTTCAACCTCTCCCTTAGTACAGGCAGCGTCCCGTTGGACTGGAGGACGGCTAACGTCATTCCACTCCACAAGAAAGGCTCAAAGATGGAGACAGCAAACTACAGACCAGTGAGTCTAACATCGATAGTGAGCAAACTAATGGAAACTCTAATCAAACACCAATTAGATAAGATCCTGGATGAGGAGAATCTACGGGATCCCCGACAACATGGATTTACTAAGGGGAGATCCTGCCAATCCAACCTGATCAGCTTCTTTGACTGGGTAACGGGGAAGCTGGATATTGGGGAGTCCCTGGACATCGTGTACCTGGACTTTAGCAAAGCATTCGATAGCGTACCACACCGCAGGTTACTGAGCAAGATGAGTTCTATAGGATTAGGTGACACATTGACGAAATGGGTTGGGAGCTGGCTTGGAGGTAGGCTCCAAAGGGTGGTGGTGAACGGCACCCCCTCCGAAATGACGGAGGTGATTAGTGGAGTACCACAGGGCTCAGTCTTGGGCCCAATCCTATTCAACATCTTTATAAGAGACTTGGCAGAAGGGCTTCGAGGTAAAATAACATTATTCGCCGATGACGCCAAACTGAGTAATGTAGTGGGCAAATGCACAACAGACGAAGATTCAGTGCCCGACAACATGATGCACGACCTACTCCTACTGGAGCGATGGTCTAGGACATGGCAACTCAACTTCAATGCCAAAAAATGCAAAGTTATGCACCTGGGCAGCCAGAATCCATGCAAGTCTTATACCCTTAATGGCGAGATCCTAGCAAAAACGGTAGCAGAACGAGACTTGGGGGTAATCGTCAGTGAGGACATGAAGTCTTCCAATCAAGTGGAGCAGGCTTCGTCCAAGGCAAGACAAATCATGGGCTGCATACGAAGGGGTTTTGTCAGTCGTAAGGCGGAAGTCATTATGCCATTGTATAGATCCATGGTGAGGCCCCACCTGGAATACTGTGTGCAATTCTGGAGGCCGCATTATCGCAAGGATGTGCTGAGACTGGAGTCGGTGCAAAGAATGGCCACCCGGATGGTCTCGGGACTCAAGGATCTACCATACGAAAAATGGCTTGACAAATTACAGCTATACTCGCTCGAGGAGCGCAGAGAGAGGGGGGACATGATCAAGACGTTCAAGTATCTTACGGGCCGCATCGAGGCGGAGGAAGATATCTTCTTTTTCAAGGGTCCCATGACAACAAGAGGGCATCCGTTGAAAATCAGGGGCGGGAAACTACGAGGTGACACCAGGAAATTCTTTTTCACTGAAAGAGTGGTTGATCGCTGGAATAGTCTTCCACTACAGGTGATTGAGGCAAGCAGCGTGCCTGATTTTAAGGCCAAATGGGATCGGCACATGGGATCTATTCACAGGGCAAAGGTAGGGGAGGGACATTAAGGTGGGCAGACTAGATGGACCGTGGGCCCTTATCTGCCGTCTATTTCTATGTTTCTATGTTTCTATGTATCCCTGTATTTCCTGGTAGGGTAGAAAATATATTGCCAAATTGGTGTATCATAGCCTGTACTTGATGTACTTGTTCCTGAGAAAGGGACGTCCCTATATTAACCTCTTCCTGGCGCACTCTGATGTCTTTCACTGCAGATGTGATCGTAGTATTGGAACTTACATTTAATTGCACCAATATCATCTTACTCTAGTATTTTATAATGGCATCTTAGGGCTCAGATTCTGTTACAGAATTGTTGTTCAGTGTGTGGTATAGAGGTACCTTAAATATGGTGCTAATTTATAGAATTGTTCCATCTATGTCTACTGTAAATCTACCTGATCTATTTTAGTGCATACTGTTCTTTATCTAATGCAAAAAACCATTCCTCAGGCCCCTAATGTTTAAATTTATTGCATCTAATACATGTAAAATGTCAGCTACAAGCCAGAGGCAAACTAGCTCAATAATAAACATATTTCTGTTTTAACAGAAGACATAGTATGAATATAGGCTTGGCAAAGCTATTATAATCACTGTCAATAACCACTATAATTATTTTTCTATCAACACACATCCTGTCAAGTAGCTATTATTTTTCTGAAAAATATTACAGATCATACATCTGTAATCATTTTGTAAAAGGAAAACCATTTATCATATGCTCCCTATCATTTACTCTCAACAATATATTTTAATTCTGATTTATTTTATCCATTTATTCAGTTTTTATAATTCCACCGTGTATTAAAAATAAAAGTGGTTATGAAACTGCATTTGTTCAGAAAATGACACCATTACATTGTAACATGTCATCAAAGTTTAGACTGTTATAGTGGTTCCCACCCCTGTCCTGGGGGACCACCAGCCTATCGTGATTTCAACATATCCCTAATGAATATGCATGAGAGAGATTTGCGTATAATGGAAGTGACAGGTATGCAGATCTCTCTCATGCATATTTATTACTTGGTAAACCAACTAATATACTGCAGGACAATTCATTAAAAAGCTGCCTTACCACATAGATTTAAATCACAATAAAACCAAAGGAGAAGCTTTGTTTAACATGAATAAATATTTTATTATATCACAATCAATTCTATTCCTCACCCTTACATTTCTAAAGAATGAATCCAATGCCCACAACCTAACAAAAACTTTTTTTTGCTACCAGAGATTCCTCTCCAGCAGCATAGAAAACCTGGAACTTGTTTCAAGTCCAATGTGCAAAATGTTTGCAATATAATTCAGATTCACTTGATGTCTGTTACACTTCTTGGACCAAAATCCAATGATGAATGTGTTGAAGCAATATTAATGGTTAGCTGTCAGAGATTCATCCAAACTATACCAGCTAGTCCAACACAGAGCACTGCGTTTCACTAGATCAGCGTCATCAGGAGCTTCAGGTTTTCAGATTCCATGTCACTTTCTACGCTGCTGGAGAGGAATCTCTGGTAGCAAAAAAAAGTTTTTATTGTTAGGTCGTGGAGATTGGACTCATTCTTTAGAAATGTAAGGGTGAGGAATAGAATTGATTGTGATATAATAAATTATTTATTCATATTAAACAAAGCTTCTCCTTTGGTTATATCGTGATGCATATTTATTAGAGATATCCTGAAAACCCGACTGGCTGGTGGCTCCCCAGGACCACTGATATAAACCTCAGAACAGTTTACAACATTTTGGGAGATGCAACCAGCCAGAAATGGCTCCTGTCAGCAGAGTAGTGAAGGAAGAGAGGTGGCGCTTGGCATTGCTGTGCCGTGCACCCTTGCACTCTTCCCCGCCATGCCCTCTCATGTACCTCTTCAAATCTTCACCAGTAGCAAGCAGAATCTCCTACCTATTGCATGTGCCATCCTCAGCTCTCCCTGTGTTATCACTTCTTGGTCTCTGCCCCCCTCACTATGCCACTGAATCCTGGTCAGTTAAATTGCTTGTGTGGAGCTATGTGCTAATATTCAGCGACACTTAACCAGTTAGTGCCACTGAATACCACCACAGACCGCTGAAGTTGAAGCTGGCTATTTTGTGGGAGGTCCGAGGGTAGAGTCGGCACATATGCGGTTAACTATCCCATATTTAACACTTAACCATCTAAGTTAAGTGCCATTTTGGATCCCATAAAAAACAGTCCTATATGTGGTGCTGCTTAGACAGTTAAGTTCTGTATATAATTCTTATCCATATTAAGAGACAGACAGTCACATAAACTCAAATATTCAATATAGGTGCCCGGATATGGCCCGGCACTGAATATCCAGCAACAACACCAGCAGTGGTTAGAACAAAATGATCACTACCATCAGCTGAATATTTTATCTCGTTATGATCTTTCAGTGTGTGCCAGACACCAGTTTGTCCCTGGATCTTAGAGGTCTGCATGAATTGTAATTTGACCTTCTCATAAGAAAACTAGTAAGTACATCACTGTCTGGGTTTAAGGTGTTTTTATAAAAATCTACTATAATTTGAAACATTCATTAAAATGAAAATATAGCAAATATAACTTCTCAGAGAAGGATGTAAAAGGATCAAGAAGTTGATACCCTTACTGAAATTCTTCTTTTCAAGGGACCACCCAGCTTAAACTGGGTGGTTAATAACACTGGGCGAAGTCAAAGCCCATGGAAAGGGATAGAGTGGGGGTGGGGAAGAGAAAAAAGGTTGGGATAGATATAGAAAAGGATGGAATAGGATTGGTAGGAAAGGGGAGATGATGATTAGCTAGGTGAGAGTGTAGGAAGGAGAGAGAAAGGGATTGGAACTTGAAATTGGCAGTTAAAAATTAGTGTGGGAGCGAGGAAGAAGAGAGAGGTTCGAGAGGAGTCGGAGTTCCCCTCCCTCCCACTCCAGTTGGGTAAGAGATTTGAGGAGTGGGGTATGCTGTTGAGAGTGGTGCTTGGTATGGGTTGTTTTGGGAGGGGGTCGCAGCTTGGGGATGGGACTATAGGAGAGCATTTGATCTCAAATGGTTTGAAATTTAAAATATTGATATGGGAGTGGTATTATATCCTCGTGGGAAGCACTGCCACTAGTTGAGGTGACTTGAGAGCACTGTGGGTCACCGGAGAATGTAAAGGAATGAGAGGTGAAGACTAGAGCTAGTTCGATACCGATTAGCACCAGAAAATTGAGCTGAAAAAGTTTAAAATTGTTGATAATTAGTTGTATGTTAAATGTTATACTAAAATTGATTACTGAAAATAATGTTAAATTAAGCTGCGGCCAACTTTTTGCCAATTAAAAGAGTGTATTTGAATTATTTGGAAATTGGGGGATATGAGATATATATAAGAGTGTGGCTGATATATGAGTCCCAAAGTTATTTTCCCCATTGTCACTTTAATGGTTCCATTTCTTACAGCAGGGGTAGGGAGCTCCAGTTCTCGAGAGCCGTATTCCAGTCAGGTTTTCAGGATTTCCCCAATGAAAATGCATGAGATCTATTTGCATGCACTGCTTTCAATGCATATTAATTGGGGAAATCCTGAAAACCCGACTGGAATATGGCTCTCGAGGACCGGAGTTCCCTACCCCTGTCTTACAGCATTGAAAAAGATAGTGCATATCACAATTCTATAAAATGTCTCTATAGATAGTTTTGTTTTCATTTTGCCTAAGGAAAAATGATCTTGAAATGTGTACTTATTTTCTCTGTGGTTATTATTTTCCACTAAAAACTGGCAAATTTATACATTTTCCAAATTCAGTTTCATACTGTACCCAGGACCATTTCTTACTTTGTTGAATAATGTGCATAATTTCATCCACAGATGGGTTGGACAATATTCTGATCTCGATAGGTGAAACAATTTATTACCTGTATTAAAGGCTTTGAGAGTTGCCTCCTATGGAAATAATTCTATAAAGGTAGTGTCAGATATGTATCCTTGTGCCTTGTTTCCCCCATTTATAATTTAAACATTGCAGTCTGTAATATAGTTATTCAGGATGGACGTCTCCAGCATAAGGATGACCTCATAATGTATTTTCGAATAGGAAATTTAGATGTCTTTCCTGTCTGAATATTGCTGTGAGATGAACTTTGTTTTTTTTAGGGGGGGATGCTATGAAAAGGAAGAAGAGAAGACAGAGTTTGTTTCAAAGTTGGTGGCCAAAATATTAACAACCTGTGCTATGCAGATGATGCAACGCTCATTACCAGCAGCAAAAAAGACATGCTGTATCTACAGAGAAATGTCAAAGCTGAAAGTCATATCATGAGATTAGAACTGAGCCTAAACAAGATAAAGGTCATGAACATGGAAAAAGATGAAGATTTTTAGCTTGAAGGCGATAGAATAGAAGTTGTAAAGGATTTCAATTTCCCGGGCTCTTTTGTAAACAAAGAAGCAATTAGCAAGGAAGAAATACTCCGCAGAATAGCACTTGATTGCACTTTAATGAAGGCTCTTGACAGAGTATTCAAAGGCAAGGAAATAACACTCCAAACAAAGATCAGAATTGTCCACGTGCTCATTTTCTCAGTGGTTAATTACAGATGCAAAAGCTGGACACTGCAGAAACAAGACAGAAAGAAGATTGACTCATTTGAGCTTTGGTGCTGGAGAAGGACTGCCAGAAGAACTAACAAATCAATTCTGCAAGAGATCAAACCGGCTATGTCACTCAAAGCCCAAATGATGAAGTTATGACTGTATTATCTTGGTCACACCATCAGAAGAGAAAGATCATTGGAGAAGGACATCATGTTTGGGAAGACAGAAGGAACTAGTTGAAGAGGGCAATTGACACATTGAAAATAACATAAGAATAGCCTTACTGGGTCAGACTAATGGTCCATCAAGCCCAGTAGCCCGTTCTCATGGTGGCCAATCCAGGTCACTAGTACCTGGCCAAAACCTAAGAAGTAGCAATATTCCATGCTACCGATGACGCTGGAGGACCTTATCGGACTAGCATAAAACCAATTTCTTTTTAGATCTTTAATTCATCAAGTTGCAAAGACTCAAATATGAGTCAATGGCACCTAACATGAGCAGGATGTCCCATTTCTAAGTTGAATATTGTTTTTAAAATGCCCTTCCACAGGTAAATGTCTATCTGCCTACTAAGGCACTTTATTAAAAATCATCCTTCACATTTTATATTTTCTTCTCTGTTATATTTCAAACTACCATTTTTATTAAAGAAAAATATTATTTTTTACATTTTTTACATTCAATTTTTTTCTCCTCTTTTCACCCTGGAAGGCAATTATTTTTAAAGTATTACCTTTTATTTAAATTAATAGACCCAACTTATATCTGGACAAGGTAATGACTCTACAGCAGGGTTTCCAAAGTTAATGCTGCTTTTTTACAACATTAGGAACAAACTGTGGCAAAAGATCAATGGCTTTCTTTTTACTTTTGTGATCTTTAATTAATTTAAGTCCAATAGAAGGCTTATGCTAATGATTTGGTCATTAATAAAAGCAGTAACAATGCCAATATGGATGGGATGGGATGGGGGAAGGAAGCGCCATTGAATGGTAGATAAAGGTTGAAAATATGGAAATGAAAAGCTATCGGGGAAATAGCAGAGTGGCAGAGTGAAAAACTGGGCAAAGAACAAAAATGAAACAGGGTGCAAATAATGATAGATAACGAAGTAAAGAGAAGAAGAGAGACAAGGTCATTTTGCACACCAGAATTAATGGGATTTTCTAAATACTTTTCTCCTAATTAGAATATGCAAATCATCTATTCAGCTAAGCCAAATCCATGTTACAATGATGAGAATGGAGGAAAGAGGCCTTGATGGAGCAAACATCAAATCCTTCATGATCAAGAAGCTTAAGATGAACCTCATGAAATGAATAAAAGTGTAAGCTAATTGCTAATAAACCAAGTTCCTTTGATTCTCTGCTTTGATGATAGTTTTATAAATATATAATTTAGCTGACTTTGGAGCATTTTAAGCCCCTTTAATGTTTCTTCTACTCTCTTAACAAGCTGAAAGTCATGTTAGTCAATGAAACATTTCACTTCATGTAAATACCCCTAGTGATGATATGATGCAATTACAGTACATTACAATAAGCTTCCCTTTCAATTCACACCAACACAGAAGTTAAACATTTATACCCCCCTTTTATCAAGCTGCACTAGAGGTGTTTGTTTTTTTTGTGTGAGCTGGCTTGGTAAATGCTTTGTTGCTCATAGAATTCCTATGAGCAATGTAGCACTTTGACCCTACTTCTTTTAGATTATTAGTTTAAGCATTAATCTTAACTATTGCAATATAATCTATTTGGGTGCTTATAAAACCATCTTGGGAAGATTAAGGCTAATCCAAAATACAGAGGTCCGTTTAATTTTTGGATTAAAAAAATAGGAACATGTCAGCCCTTATTATCGACAGCTGCACTGGTTGCCAATGGAAGCAAGAGTAATTTTCAATTTCGCTTGTATTTGCTATAAGATGCTATTTGGATTAGCTTCATTATATCTCTTCTCTCATTTTGAATGGTACTGTTCGACTAGGTCTACTTGGCGTATGGGTTTATTCTCTTTTCCTAATCCCAAAAAGTGCCTTTATAAAAAGTATTTTGAGCGATCTTAGACTTATCAAGCAGGTAAAATTCAAGTATGGTTAGACGATCTGATTCAACAATCTGCATCTTATTGCACCTTTAGAAAACTGGTTAAGACCTATTTGTTCAACAAATTTGTTAGTTGATTGATGACTATGTCATAGTTTTCATACTGTATTTTTCATTATTGAAATATTGTACTGCCTTTTTGTGTGCTTTGTATGATCACTGGAATGTTCAGTCCTTTTTATTTTGTGAACTGCCTAGAACTTTTTGGGTGTTAGTGGTATAGAAAAATAAAATTATTATTATTATTGCCAGCCCACGCTAAAAACCTCTAGTGCAGCTTGATAAGAGGGGCCCTTAAATTTGTATTTATTTGTTCCAGCTAAATAATAAACAATAATAATTGAGAGTGAAATAAAACTAAATTAGTATGTCCAACAATTGTTATCTGGCAACTAAAATTCAATACAAAGAAATGCAGAGTGATGCATCTGGGAAGTAGAAATCTAAGGGAGCCATATGTACTGTTAGGTGAGAGGCTGATACGCATGGATGGGGAGAGGGACCTAGGGGTGATAGTAACTGAGGAACTGAAAGCAAAAAAACAGTGCGACAAGGTGGTGGCTATAGCCAGAAGGATGCTAGGCTGTACAGAGAGAGACATAATCAGCAGATGAATGCAGGCTAAAGTCAGTATCTTCTTAGGCTAAGGCCATGTATTTCTAACTACATGCGCAAAAGAACAGATAATTCTTTTATCTCTAAGTTGATCCTCCCAGGAAACCCCCCCCCCCCAAAATGCTTGTGATATGAAATTAGCTCACAGAGTTTCAACACACACATTCACACACTATCTGAGCCATCTCAGCTTTATCTGAATATCCAAGTATCTATGATTCAGAAATAATGAAGCCCCTCAGTAATTACATCACAGTCTCATAGCTTCCTTACACAGAGCCTGATAGTGCTATATATCAGGAATACTGACCAGAATCAGCTCTGCACCAAAGAACTTCCTAGAATCCCAAAACAATAGATCACTCCCAGGTCCTCAGACCTTCAATTCTCAAAAGAACATTCAGCACTCCATAAATAGTTTTAGATTCTCCAAACTTCACCCAGCAGTATACAGTATATTAGCCAAGGTTTCATCAAACCAGCAACCAGAAAAGACTGCAGGAATGCACTCCAGAAAAATTAAATGCAAAATACTAAATACTAAATTAAATGCAAAACATTAGCCTTAAACATAAATAATGTTTGGTAATCTGAGTTGAATCAGTGGTCTTACACAGTGAAGGGATTCAGACTCTCTATTTCCCAGTACTTAATACTTATTTTTAGCAACAAGAGTCACAAAAATCCAGTTTAGCTTCTGAAACACACTTTAAAAGTTCTTATCAATTTTCCTTGGAAATCGTATAACTCCAAATTTAATTTAGAAATCTCCTTCACAGCCTTTTCATTACACACCTCAGCTCAACAGCCTATAGGCAGTTTTAGTTTACAGCAATCTCATGAAATCCAACATTTATAGGAAATATTATTACAAAAATAAGCACTCTTTCCCTCACAAACTTCAGAGATGACATAGAAACCCTTACCCAGCAGCTTTAAACTCTGCTTTCCTATAGCTGACAGTAACGGTTCTGGGGTTCTTAATGATAGAGCTGCTTTAAGTATAGCTTCCCCCAAGCTTCCTGCTGTAAACTCACTGTCCTTCATCTCTCTGATCTCCCTGCAGCTCGCAGGCTCTATACATGGGCCCATCCTCCCTGAGCAGCTCCCAGCATTTCCCTCCAGGTACTTTCCTGCAAGTGCTCCAAATTATTTTTTTTTTCCTGTTACATTTAGAAAAAACGCAATGGTTTTTTAATATGTGTCTTAATTCTCATCTTAGATGTATTATTTAGAAATTTTAAAAATGATATGTAGACTTTTAGAAGAGGAGGGGGCTGTGATTTAGAGGAGGAGCTTTGAGGGATCAGATGGGGGTACTGCTCTTGGTAGGGCTGATTGGAAAGTACTTTATTGGGAGGACTTTTTGTGGTTGGTGGAATTGTTGGACAGGTCAGGTTGAACCACTATGGTAATTCTTTTTATGTTGCTTTAGTCCAGCACCACATTACACGCATTGGCAAAAAGTACCCCGGTAGTGCCTATGGGGCTCATAATCAAAAATTAAACACATCTAAAAACCCATCCAAGTTGGCACTTGGACGACCTATAAGTCAGGTTGTCCAAGTCCCGATAATCAAACCAACTTTCTGGATGTGTTGCGAGACTTTTTATGCCCCTGAATGCTGCTGTCTGCCCAGAGCTGAAAGAGGAGTGGTTAGACCAGTATGTGGGTGGGATGGGGGCCGACTTAGACTTAGTTGTCCTGCAGGGATAATTGAATATTTTATTTGTCATCCTGGATGAAACTTAAACGTTATGAGTTAGATGATATAAAAACAGGTATAAGTGCCAAAAAGTTATTCAAAGTGACCAGATAACCACTGCAGAGACAAAGTAAAGACCCCCACACACTTCCCCAATGTTCACTGACCCCATCACACCCCCACAAAGATCAGAATTAAAAAGTACATACTTGTCTCCAGAACATCAGCATCGGGTATAGGAAAGCATAGTAGAGTCGCATACAGGTATCTTAAATAGCCTGGGGAGGGGAGGGGGGGCTAGTGAACCATAGAGAGGAGGACCCAGGCCCGTAAGCCACTCTAAGCACTACATTTATGATGGAATATGTGTGCCTACCAAATCCTACTCTACTGTCATATAGGTGCCACCTGCAGCCATAAGGGCTATTAGGGATGTAGACAGGTGGGTATAGTGGGTTTTGGAGGACTCACAATAACCTATGAAGGAGTTCTGGTGAGATGTTTATATAGCACCTTTTTGGTGACATGTACAGCAATGCCCTGTAAGATGCCCCACTGCTCTGTTGCCATGTCTGGGTGGCCAGACCATTACAAGATTGGCCCCTCCCATGTCCAAATGGTCTTGTTCTGGCGTTTGGGAGTTGGATGAAATTTTGACCAAAAATGTGGTATAAAGATAGACATCCTGACAGTCTAGACCAGTGGCATACCTAGAGTATGTGGCACCCAGGTCCCATCATTTTTTGACACCCCCCATGTAAAAAAATATTTTTTGTAATAACCATGAAACCATTGGACCTCATATATGTAACCATTATTCCAAACATAACATAACATAACATAAATTATGTCTGAATTGTCATGACATCAGAAGTACATATGGAATAGTTGCAGGTGATGCTTGGGAAGTTCTGATTATGTTAGTTCGGTTTTATGTGTTTTTTCAAAAGAAGGGTTTTTATTTCTTTTTTGAAGGTTTTGTAGTCTGTGCTCGAGGTCAATAGGTTGTAGAGTTGGGGGGCGAGTGTTGCAGCTCAAATGGCTAGGAGGACTGTTCGCCCCCCCCCCACCCCAAAGGACCGGTCATCTCCCTGGCCTCCCTGCACCATTTACGGTAGAGAAGCAGCCTGCAGCAAGTTCGCGATGCCAGCGATCTTTGCGCTGCTTTGGTGCTGTTTCCTCCGCCGCGGTCCTGCCCCTCCTCTGACATCAGAGGAAGGGCGGGACCGCGGCAGAGGAAATAGTGCCGAAGCAACGCAAAGATTGTTGGCATCGCAAACTTGCTGCAGGCTGCTTCTCTACCGTAAATGGTGCGGGGAGCGGGGGGGGGGGGGAAATCTGGACACCAGACGCCGGGGGGGGAGGACCGGACGTCGGGGGGAAACCGGACGCCGGTGGGGGGACCGGACACCAATGGCTTCAAAGCTGGGAGAACCCCCTCAAGGCTTGCACCCGGGGCGGACCGCCCCCCCCCCCTTGGTACGCCACTGATCTAGACGAATAATAGCCTGGATGTCCAGATAGATTTATTATTTTAAAACAAAAAAATTCTAGACATATTTTTCTCACTGCTGACTTAGGGTGTCTAGCGTCATATGCCCAAATTGGATTTAGACGTATATTTTGATTATCCCCCTCCATGTGTCAACTATCTTCCATTTGTAATAAATGCAAGAAAGATGCTGGTCATACCCCCTGCATTTATTGAACATGCTTTGCACTTAGTGCATCTTTTCTAGTTAAGGTGTATTACTGTAAGTGCAAAACCTTACTGTACTTTAATAAAAGGACCCCCAAAGTTATAACAAAATTATAGCACAACATAAGAGATACAGTATGTTACTGTAATAAAAAATAATAATTATAATTAAATAGAAATATAGGACTCCTTTTTACAAAGGTGTGCTAGCGGTTTAATGCACGTAATAGCGCGCGCTATACCACGTGACATGCTAGCTGCTACCGCCTCTTGAGCAGGCGGTAGTTTTTGGCCAGCGCGGGGGTTAGCACGTGATTAAAAGTCATGTGCTTTAACGCCGCTAGCGCGGCTTTGTAAATGATGGCAAAAAAAAACCTCTCATGGTCCATCCAGACTGCCCAAGAATCTGGCTAGAGCTATGGCCGCCACTCTGTGCAAGCCCCAGTCCCCCATGTTCAAATGTTGGTTGTGAAGTCGCCACCATGCCAACCATATAGGCAGTCAACCATGATGGGGATGATAAGTGATTATAAGCAAAACCACAAGTATTGCTGATGGTATTCAACTTACCAGTCAAAGATGCCTTTCCCTCCCAACTACAGCAGCCTTACTCACAGTATGTGACAATAAAATGATATCTTGCACTGGAGTTGTCAAAACTTCACGTATCTCTTGTCATTTGTGTAACACGGCCCTAAGAAGTCTGTCCTCCATTGGCCTCAGTTCCCCCATGCTGGATTTAACTAATCTTGTTTCAGTCTCTTGCCATTTGCAGGACATAGACCATAGAAGTCTGTCTAGTATCGGCCTTAGTTCCCACTTCTTCTGTCCAAGATAACACCTCAACAGCTATGTTCTGTTTCCATCCTTTTTCCATTTAGGCATCCCCTGTGTCTATCCCATGCATTTTTTTAATTCACTCATCATTTTTGACTCTACCACCTCTCTCAGAAAGTGTTCTAGTCATCAACCATCCTCTTTGTTTAAAAAATGTATTTCCTGACATTACTCCTAAGTCTACCTTCCACACTAATTTTTCATTTAGCATTTGGGACTTGCAAAAATATGGGATCACTTATCTCTTCCTATTTAGAAGGGCCCTCTTATTAATCCAGTATTATCTACATAGTGTGCATTAATGTGAACATGCTAGCTGGATAATGCTTCCACATCCATTCACTGTCCATGCCCTGCCCCTTCCGAGCATAAATGGAAAAAAAATAGCATGAGATTAGCATGTACAAACAGGGAAATTGTGGCATGCTTTGTGGTAAGCCTTTGCAGCATGCTAAGCCCAAATTAAAACTTAGCACATCTTAGTAAAAGGGCCTCTAAATAAGCACACATTTATGAAAAAGTGCATTATCACTAATGTTCTAAATTATAACATTTTATAACTTTTCCATGTACTAGTCAGTGATAAATCATTCCACTTATACACAGTACGAAACCTCATAGCTTTCTCAAGAGAGAAAATGTGAAAAGCTGAGAGCCTCAGTTTATTGGTATGGGCTGATATTATCAATCTTGCAGACACATTCAACTGCAATATAGTAACCATGTAAGTTGGTGCCATCCTGTAAAGGATAGTAAACACAGCTTAAAAACATAAATGATGGAATAACCCTATTCTGTGACCACCCAAACCCAACTTAGCTGTTGAAACCTGCACAACTTGCAATCATTTTAATGACTTCCCTGATATCTCTAAATAAAAATAAAATACAGTCCTCTACATATTTCAGAATCAATGCCAGAACTACATATAATAGATGATTAACCAAAACATAGGACTTATAGAAAGTTTTTTTTTTGTTTTTATAACACTATGGGGCACATTTTCAAAAAAAGAAAACATCCAGAAAGTGGCATAGAGGGGCAGGATTAGGAAGGGCTTATGAATTGGATGTTTTTCCTGTATTAATCAAACATTTAACAACATGTCCAGGGCACAGATTAGATGCCAATACTGGGTTCCATATAGTCATATTCTACGCTTTTTCCGCGGGTTCTTCTTTCCTCTTCCTAATTTATCTTTTATGCAAGCATTGGTCTCCTCCCAGGCACTTAGGGGTCCTTTTACTAAGGTGCGCTAGCCGTTTTAGCGCATGCTAAATATTAGCGCACGCTAAATGCTACCGTATACGTAGACGCATTAGCGTTTAGCGCCCACTATTTAGCGTGGGCCAAAAACAGTTAGCGCGCCTTAGGGCTCCTTTTACTAAGCTGCGATAGCGGTTTTAGCGCACGCTAATTTGCTGCACACGCTAGATGTTAATGCCAGCATTGAGCCCGGAGTTAGTTTTAGCTGCGTAGCGCGGGTTTAGCAAGTGCGGCAATTCTGCACACGCTAAAAACGCTATTGCAGCTTAGTAAAAGGAGCCCTTAGTAAAAGGACCCGTTAGTTTAGATTGTGAGCCCAATTGGGACAGAGAGGGTAGTTTTAATGTTCTTATTGCCTATTATATTATTAATGTATTGTTTACTTATTGTTACTATGTATGTTACATTATAAGTCACATAGAATTGCTGAATATGCAGAATATAAATATTTGCATAAATAAATGTTTCTCTTTGCTTCTTACTAGGTAGCTGTGTCTTTCAGCTCTCTTGTATCTCAAAGAACCCAGAGAACATATTTATCTTAAGACTTTGTAATGTCTCATAGTTTATAGGTATACAGCTGGTTGAATGTACATGTTCAGCTAGTGCTGGTTTGAATAAAGATGATTTTGAGCTGAGGCAAATGTCTATATGTTAGGCCTTAGAATTAAATAAGCTGAAGTTCTACATGTTTCTACCAGAAATGCCAAGGACATATGCAGAACAAAGGTGTCATTCATCATGGTATAAAAAGTAGTCTTGCTTTTTTATGGCTTTCATTCTTTTTTTTTTAGCTCATAGCTTTTCAGCTGCAATTCAGAGCAAGCTGCATTCAGATAGAGTAGTTATTTTGCTGTCCTTGGAGAGTTAACAACCTAGATTTACTGAAAGGCACTGCTATTCAATATATACCACAGGTCCCGTTTTATGTGACTGCACCTATATACAAATAACACACATTAACAACATTACTACACACTAATGTGGTAGTGTATAGTTTAGTAAACCTAGCCTTAATTTTGTACTTAGGGGTTAAATATAGTAAAACAAAGAAGATGCGGAGTGTGTGGTACAGTGGCTAAAGCCACAGCCTCAGCACCTTAAGGGTGTGGATTCAAACTCATGCTGCTCCTTGTGACCCTGGGGAAGACACTTAACCCAAAAAATCTTCTATACAGGAATGAGAAAGAAAATCAAATCCAACTCCTATAACTTTCTCACTGGTATTCTAGAAATAATTTACTTATGCCACAATTTCATTGAACGTTTCATGCACATCAATTCTTATAATACTCAAGTCACTTAACCCCCCACTCTACCATTGCCCCAGGTACATTAGATAGAGGGCTCCTTTTACTAAGGTAGCTAGCGTTTTTAGTGCGCGCTGAAGATTAGCGCGCACAAATCCTGCGCTAAATGAAAAATACTAATGCAAGCTCTATGGAGGCGTTAGCATCTAGTGGCTAGTGCGTGTTAAAACTGCTAGCACACCTTAGTAAAAGGAGCCCAGAATGTGAGCCAACTGGGACAGACAGGGAATAATGTTTGAGTACCCGAATGTAAACCATTTAGGCTATAAATAGCTTAAAAATGCTTAAATAAAATAGATAATGGCTGAGAAAACCATTATTGTCCATTCAGTTTGCCTAATAAAATAGGGTTATGACTGTCACTCCATGCCTATGTTTAGGGTTGTTTTGCAACTTGGCTAAGGTCACAAGGAGCAATAGAGGGATCTAAGCCTTGCCATCCTTTGTTTTCAAATCCACTATTCAACCTACTAATCTGCTCCACCACACTTGCTTTGCAGTAATACTGAAAAAAAAAATACTTTGTTATAGTGTAATAAAATACTTAACTATGACTTCTGTGAAGATTCCACCATTATTTCCATGACAATGAATGGAAAATCTAAAAGTAATATTCTTTTCTATTCAATATCACAATATCATCCAAAATGATACATATTTCAAATTTCCCTAGCCCAATTTGCACTTTCCATTTTTTTTAATTACTTTGCATAAGGTAAAGAAAAACACGTTTTGAATTATACTGTATTTTACAACTCGCTAACATGCATGTGCAAGTTTTTATTTTTCCTGTTTTGTTGAATGTGTCAGTAATTGAAGTGTAGGTTTCTGGGTAGTGAGGGTGTATATATGAATCGAGGAGGTGTGGAAGTAGGTACTCAGGATGTGCATTAATTCTATAACAGTAATTCTATAACAGTGTGTTCACTATAGGTATATTGGTTATGGAACTTATTTTAAACCTATTACATAAGGAAAACTAGGGGCCCCTTTTACTAAGCTGCGTTAGGGCTTTAACACGTGGAATAGCGCGCGCTACATTGCCGCGTGCATTAGACCTTAACGCCAGCAGTGAGCTAGCATTAGTTTTTCCATGTAGCGCGCGGTAATTTCCTGCGTGCGCTAAAAACGCTAGCGCACCATAGTAAAAGGAACCACAGGTGGCTATGCAGCACACATGATTAAAAACTACATTAAGGTGTGGTCATATCAGATCTATAGCTGGCGTAAATGTCTGTGCTTAGATGTAAAAGGCCCGTTGCCCTATATTTATTGGTGAAAGGGCTCGTAACTTGGCTAAGCCCATCCCCCACCTTAAAAGTGACCACCGATCACATGTCAGTCATGTGATGGTATCGGTTAGAGAATTATGCCCGATTCACCTAAAGATAAGCGACTGAAATGTAGACTGGAAAACCCTGGCCTACATTTCATCTACCTATCTATGGGACAGTCCTTGGGCACTTGGGCCAATCAGGGCCTTAGACCCTTTCAGTGGACCGGGTATGGGAACGTCCTCCATTTTGAAGAGTAAGCCTGCTTGCAAGAGGGAGTGAGCATCTTTCTTGCTGTTCTTCCAGTAAATGTATAGGGGTACAGGGAGGGGGGGGTGTCGTTCAAGCAGGAAGGAGTGGGCATCCCTCCTGTTAACTTCAGGTGTGGAGGGGTGTCTTCAGGTAGGAGGGGGTGGGCATCCCTCCTGATGATTTTGGGTATAGAGGGTTGTCAGGGGGTGTTTTCAGGCAGGAGAGAATGGGCATCCCTCCTGCCTATTGGGGGGTGTCTTCTGCCTGCCACAGCCGGTTGAATTGATTGCAGCAGGGGAATTTACCCTGATCAGCTGAGCTGGTAGGACTCCCTGCAGCCATGCTTTCAGTGAGTCCTGCCAACTCAGCTGATTGTAGATTCCTCTGCTGTGATCAGCTGATAGCAAGCTATAGTCTAGTTTGAGGATCCACCAGCAAAGATAGGTGGCTGAAATATAGGCCAGAGTTTTCTGGGCATACATTTCATCCACCTACCTTTGCATGAATCGAGCCTATGTAGGTGCTTTAGGCCATATAACGCCACTTATGGCGTTGGCCACACCTACTTTGGTGTTCGGCGGCCTAAAGTGCCTAGGTTGGAGCAATTCTGGTGCCTTTTATTTATGCGCCAGTAGGTGGCTCAACCTTGCAGTTTTTTGCTGGGGTGAATATATGGAATAACTTGTTAGTTTCATGGCTCTACGTCATTCCCTTCTTGGTTAGAGTGAGAACTTTTTAGCACCCCCTCGTAATGCTAACAAGCAAATGTTTATGAGGGGCTGCTGAAAAGTTCTCAGTCCAACTAACCAGCTTTCTAAATTCTGAGCATTATTTTGCCACTGTAAAGAGTGTTATCTTATTTCCTTAAGTAACAATTTGCAGAAACAAAATTCTATGTTTTTACATTGTTTTAGATCATTGATTGAACCATATCCACGTCATTCTCTTTGTGGTCCTTTTATAACGCTTCGGTAGTGATTCCCGCAGTAGTGATTCAATTCTTATGGGTTGCTTCACATTTGCTGTGCTGGAACTCGCTACCATGGTTTTGTACAAGGGGCTCTAAAATATGATTAGTCCATTTTGAAATGGTATTTTTTTGAAATTGTTCTTTTTGTAAATTATTTTTATGGTGTTTCATAATTAGAGGAGAGGTGCTGGCAGCAGCTGAGTGCCTAAAGGATGTGCCTCTCGCCGCAAGAGGCACATTCTGTAGGCAATCATCCGACTGCTGCCTCCCCAGCATCTCGTGTCACATCTGAAATCTTATGTGGCACACTAGCATACCACAACACAAAGTTTATGATACAATGTTCTAGAGGATGCATTAGTGTTATATGCATACTTCTGGTTTAACGAATTAGTATTCTATGGTCACAACAGCTCACCCACACAGGCTTTAACCCTTTATCTCCTTGCATACTTACTCTTCCATTTTTATTATTTCAATTCTTTATTTATCCCTAGCTCATTCAAGATATCAGACTGGTTTCAGTATATACATGTCATATCACTCATCCATTCTATTAGTATGATTTTCCAATATTAAACATGTTTTTGTTTACTATGTCATGTTTTCTTTATGACATCAGTCTGTTTATATTAATGCATGTTTATATTCTACATATATTCTGTTATCATGTTTTATATGTTACATGGTCCCAAATGGTATATTTCTGTTTTAATTGCTTTATATGATTTTAAAACATT
This sequence comes from Geotrypetes seraphini, assembly GCF_902459505.1. Lineage (NCBI taxonomy): Eukaryota > Metazoa > Chordata > Amphibia > Gymnophiona > Dermophiidae > Geotrypetes > Geotrypetes seraphini. Next base: position 217,106,559 of record NC_047087.1, on the reverse strand, counting down.
ACATTTATGTTTTGCATAGTGTTCCCTGATAAAATGTTGTTTTTATGTTTCAATAGATATATGTTTTAACATTTTATATTCATGTTTTTAATGTTTTGCATAGTGTCCCCTGAGGAAGGTGTCTTCAATGTGCCAAAACTAGTGTTATAGAATTATTATTAAATGGAGGGATTTATTAGGATGAAACTCCACCAATAAACTATATCACTCTCAAAGAGAGGAATATAATTTATAAAGAAATATTAATATGGGGAAAGAAGCTCACTTGATTAAAACTTAGCTCTATAATATGTAATCTATAAAAAGACTGAGATTCAAAGCATTTGCAAACAAATTAGAATTTTATTTTTTATAGAACAAGATTAATTATAGAATTAAAATCAAGCAGGTAAAGCAAGTAGGATCATTAAGCAAGGAAAAATAGTGCCACACAAGACAAAATGTTGCTAAGGCAGAAGGATCAATTTATCTGGGTTCAAAAGTTACTCACGATATGAATAGTCCTTAAATTGGAGAAGAGACCACATGGCCTAGTTGAGCACATGGCCTGGAGAGATGTTGCAGCTAGATCCAGCGCTATGATCCGAAGGAAAAAGAAGAGAGAGAAGGCAGAGCATGTGTCTGGCTTTATAGATGTGACGGGATTGAAAACTGGACCCATGATGCAAAGCAATTGGCCCATCCCTGAGGCTGGCATTGCATCCAATCACAGAGTAGTCTTTCAATTCCCTCTGTTTCTAGGCAGATGATGTCATGATTGAATTTTCTTTGAGTGGCTTAAATGGTTCCCAATACAGAATATTGTTACTGTCCTTGCTGAATGTGGTGTGAAGAGTTTCATATCTGTGTCTGAGTGACTTAAAATGGCTGAGTGGAAAAACAGAACAAAGAAATAAGAATATGTTCTTATTTCTTTGTTCTGTTTTTCCTGATATGTCATGGACCGCCTGTACTTACACTCTGTAAAGACTTATTATGAATATGAGGACTATGTTTGTATTTATATGACAAAATGCTAATAAAACTGATTGAACTTAAAAAAAAAAAAATGGCTGAGTGGGATCTGATGAGAGTCTGTTGTTCTTACAGACTGGGATAATTCATAGTTGAATTTGCTGTGAATAGATGCTGGCCTATATCCTGTTCCACCGATAAAGTTCTGTTTATCACTGGTATTCACCCTGGCCATGTCTTTTGTCATCCCTGAATAACTGTTTTTAACACTTTTCTGTACAGATGGCTGAAGCAGTGCTGAACTCGTTGTTTCAGAATCCAAGTTAGAAATAATTTTTACTTTAAGTCCATCAAATTAATATACTTTAATTCCAAGCAGAATTATAAAGTCATATCATTTTTACTTTAAGTCCATCAAAATTAATAATATCTTGGGTCAGGCAACAATTCAGATTCAAAATTCATAACTCCGGCAACATTAACTATATGATGCTACACTAGGATCCTTGTTGGGACCACATTTTAAATAAAGATTTCATCATTGATTGAAAAGGCGTCTCCCTTGCCTTTTATGAGACATACTTTTCCTTTGCCATATTTTAAAGCTTTTCACTTTATTTTTTAATTTGAAATGTGTTTTCAAGGTTGTTTGAAACTTTTGTTACAGAGGGGTTTATATTTTGGAATCCATTTTTTTTTTTTTACATACTACTTTGGAGCATTAGCACATCATAAGGCAGGAATAATTTTTTTCCATGTCCATTAAATATGAACACAAATGCTGCTGTACTTTTTGTAAGAACTTGTTTATCTAACACTAACACTGAAGCTTCATCAATTGTGAACTGGATTTATATTATACATACAGCAGAATTAAATGCTACTACAGTCATTGCAGAATTAAAAGAATTCCTTAAGAGCTGAGGATTTAGAAGGAACTGGTCTTCGTGAATAATTTGGAGAGCCAATTTAAGAGCCATTTTTCTAAGCTGCTTTAGGCACTAAAGCATACCTAATGCAGTTTAAAATGGCAAACTGTGGGATACATTCAGGTGTCCTGTGGTAATTGCCAAATGTATACACTAAATTTCTTCTTCTTTTCTTTTTTTTTAGGAGCTGTGTCAGGAGAATGGGTGTTACTGCACTAAACAGTTAGGCCCTGATTCTATAAAGTCTGCCTAAAGTTAGGCACCTATATCAGCACTGATTTTATAAAACTTAGGCATCCATTTTAAAGAATCATGCATAGCATCACCTAACTGTGCTTATGCTGTACTCAATGTCCTAACATTTAGGCATTCCCAAGTTATTCCGGGGTTTTATTTGCCAAATCTAGGTGCCGCTATCAGATCCTAACTGCACCTAATTCACAAAGAGGCGCCTAATTTGAAAACATGCCCTCGATCTGCCCCTAACCACTCTCACTTTTAGGGTTCCTTTTACTAAGGTGCGCTAGTGTTTTTAGCGCGCGCAGGAAATTACTGCGCGCTACGCTTCTAGAACTAACGCCAGCTCAATGCTGGCGTTAAGGTCTAGCGCGTGTGGCAATGTAGTGCACGCTATTCCGCGCGTTAAAGCACTAACACGGCTTAGTAAAAGGAGCCCTTAGTGTAGGTGCTTTTATAGAACCAAGTTTTTTTATTTAGGTGTCTAACTTTCAATTAAGTCCAATAAAGCCAATTGATCATGAAGGGCATAGAGAGAGTAAAGAGGGAAAGATTCTTCAAACTTTCTAATAATAAAAGAACAAGAGGGCACTCGGAAAAGTTGATAGGAGACAGATTCAAAACGAATACTAGGAAGTTCTTTTTTACCCAACGAGTGGTGGACACCTGGAATGCGCTTCCAGAGGACGTAATAGAGCAGAGTACGGTACTGGGGTTCAAGAAAGGATTGTACAAATTCCTACTGGAAAAGGGGATAGAGGGGTATAGATAGAAGATTACTGCACAGGTCCTGGACCTGTTGGGCCAACGCATGAGCGGACTGCTGGGCACGATGGACCTCGGGTCTGACCCAGCAGAGGCATTTCTTATGTTCTTATGAGGTGTTGAGTGCCAATATCAGCACTGATTAAGCCTAATAATCAAATTTAGGCGGACTTTATAGAATCAGGGCCTGAGTGCATAGCATGCTCTAAAAAGGAATATCATGAGCAGTGTTCCCTCTAAGCGGGCGGGTGTTGTGAGCAAACTTTTTTCACCGTGAGCCAAAAATATCGGGCGCCAGCAAGTTATGAGCCAACTCGCCCGATTCTCCTCTCGCCGCCCTGCCATCTGCCGTACGCCTCTTCCGATCGTGCGCTGTGACGAGAAACGTGTGCGCTGCGATGTAATATTTTGTGCGCCAGCGCACGCCAGCGCAGCTTAGCGGGAACACTGGTTCAAATGGTTTTATTTATTTCCCCAAATTTATTTTTGTTATACGCATTGAAAATATTTGATATTGCGTTTAAATCAAAATCTCAATAAACTTGAAACGAGTGCCCGTGAGATTGTGGGAGGGTTAAATACTCAAAACTTAGAAGTTTTTGCTACGCCAGCTTTCTGGTATCTTTACATACAGTGGCGTACCTAGCATATGTAACATCCGGGGCCCATCATTTTTTGGCACCCCCCCCCATCTGTAAGAAAAACATGATTTTTAGTAACAAACCACACGTCACACATGAGTACCTAGGAAAAGGCAGCATCTTACATATTGCAGTGAGCAGTACATCAATACACCCATTGTAAAACTAAACAAGCCAGACCAGCACAGATCAATCCTACACCGTCAATCCTAACAGAAAACCATGTCTTTCGAACACACAGAACACAGAAAACACCTTCGCCTAGTAAGGAATATGTAATCACAAACTAACCCCTCCCTCTTTTACAAAACTGTAGTGTGGATTTTAGCTACGGAGGTAACAGCTCTGATGCTCATAAAATTCTGAGCATCAGAGCTGCTACCACCAAGGCTGGTGCTAAAAACGCTTCACAGTTTTGTAAAAGGGGGGATAAAATAAAAATACATAGACAAAGGTTAAATTGAACCAGCAAGAAGCTGGACTCTGCATACAATGCTTCACAGAAACAGTGACACATGTCTCCTAAAGCAATAAATAAATAGAAATTTTTTTCTACCTTTGTCTTCTGTGGTTTCTCCTTTCCTCATCTTCTTGTAACTCTCTTCCTTCCATTCACTGTCTGCCGTCTCTCTTCCCCTATATGGCATCTTCTCTCCTTCTATGCCCCTTCCAGAAACTGTATGCCTCCCCCTTCCATCTCTCCTTTCACCCCATTGGTCTGGCATCTCTCTCCTCGCCTTCCCTCTCCCACACCTCTCCTCATAGTCTGGTATCTCCCCTTCCCTGATTCTCTGGCATCTCTCTCCTTTCCTTTTCTTCCATCTTTCGTTCCCCCTCCATGCTCTCACATCTCCCCCTTCCTTTTCCCTTAGACTGGCATACCTTCCTCCTATGCTCCAAGCCCTGGCATCTCCTTTAATTCCCTCCCTCATCTTCCTTCTCCCTCCAGCTGGGTACCGCAACACTCTTCCCTGCAGCTCTGCACTTCCCCACAATTGCCATGCTTCGGTTCCTCTTCTTCCTTCCTTCCTCCCCCCCCCCCCCACGGGACCCTGCGGCACCATCAACTCTTACTCCCTCTAATGTCGGCCCTGCAGCTCCAGACTTCCTCGCACCTTCTCCCCTCCCCCTTTGGATCGCTATTATTTTAAATGTTATAGCCGCGGAGCTGTATCCATCAGTGGAGATGTCTAACCTCGGCCTGCCCCGGAACTCTTACTGCAGCAGCCGCCCGTCTAGGCAGGAACAGGAAGTCACTGTTGCAGTAAGAGTTCCGGGGCAGGCCGAGGTTAGACATCTCCACTGATGGATACAGCTCCGCGGCTATAACATTTAAAATAATAGCGATCCAAAGGGGGAGGGGAGAAGGTGCGAGGAAGTCTGGAGCTGCAGGGCCGACATTAGAGGGAGTAAGAGTTGATGGTGCCGCAGGGTCCCGCGGGGGGGGGGGGGGAGGAAGGAAGGAAGAAGAGGAACCGAAGCATGGCAATTGTGGGGAAGTGCAATCCCCCCAATGCGTCCCCTTACCTTACCTCCCCTTACCTTTGCGACGCGTGTGTGCGCTGTGAAGAGAAACTTTGCGCTGCGATGTAATATTTTGTGCGCGCGCGCAGGCCAGCGCACCTTAGCGGGAACACTGATCATGAGTCCTTACTGCCTATAAAATAGGTGTAGTAACTGCTCATGTGGTAATTTTTTTTTTTCTAAATGGCTCTGCTTATCGCAACATTAGCTTAGTAGAAGAACTCCTTAAATTTCTATTAAGCAAATGTTCTTTGGAGCTTATGCTGCTAATTATTGAGATTGAAGATTAAAAAACAGGTGGGCAGACCTTTGTTGAGTCTTTAAAAACTACCAAATGCAAAAATGCTGCCCAGCATGACCATGTTTTACAAGACGGCTGCATCATGTTCAATAAATACTATAGCGATACAAAAAAATATTAATTTTTATGCATTGATAAACAAAAATTGGGAAGTTCCAAAATGCGTGAAGGGTACTGGTTATGTGATTGGATTGGTTAAAGACAATAATAAAGCTGCAGTTAGTAATTGCTACGTGTGAAGTGTCTAGAAATCTATTTAATAATTTATTTTGTTTCATTATCAGACGAGAGGGAGTGCGAATGCCAGCGTTAAGATTGCCTTATTTGAATGCATTATTCACAAGAAGAATACAGCTGATCTCAGTTTCAAGGGCTGATGCCATGGAAGTTTATTGATTTAAAGGGTTTGGGGTTGTTGTTTTTTTTGCCCTTTCTGATCTGGACTTCCATTTAAATAGATTAAAAGAATGTACATTGTGAAAATCTAGGTTTATGTTGACACATGAAGATGAATGCTCTTTTTTTGAAAAAATATATTTACAAAAGTGCATATCAAAAGCAAGAATAAAGTCAATACTAGACAGAAAAGGAAGAGATAAGGAAAATAAAATATATTATCTTCTTAGTAATTCACAACTGTGCTCCAAACTTCATGGCCCAGTTCAGGTACATTATTTATATAACTACTGACATTCAGTCAACTTGATCAATAATTTGTTGCCCTCAACATGATTAACATTTAATTGAATTGAACATCAGAATCTGCCCTTGTTGCAAAGGGTTTTACAGAAGCTAGAAAAGTACAGAAATACAACCATTTGTAGCATCTGTATTTATAATTCTTAGAGGTAACAAAACATTCACGTGGAAACCTCTAAAGGAAATTTGCACGAAAAGATTTTGGTGCTGCAGAGCCAAAAATGTCCTTTCTTCTCTTTTGTGTACTAAACAAATTGAGAAAAATCCCAAGGGAGAGGGGGACAAGAAACTTCTCTGTAAGCCAAAGAAAAGAAAAATTCAGTTCTATCCTGCTCAAATACAAAAACAACAGACCAACATATCCCTAAGGAGAGCAGCTAAAAATTTTCACTTGGAAAGAGTTTCTATCTACATTTCACAGATTAATAAAGGAACACCGTTTAATATGCAAGATAAGGTAAAACATTAAAAGTAAAAAGAAAGAAAAGAAGATGAAGTGAATCAAAGGAGGGCCTTCATAAATTCAGGCCTGTGAAAATATAGAGCATTGCAAAACTATTCATGATACACTCCAAGGCCAGGGGATTCTACAGCTGAGAACCAGTGACCAGGGCTACAATGATGCATGTTGATTTTAATGGAGCTATACAAAGGTGGGGATTATAGTACTGATGGCCCCTGTGAACATGGATGTGTTGGTAGGGGGGGGGGGAGTATGGATATAATGCATGTCTCTATAATAAAGCTGCTCTGTTTATTCCACTCACCAAATATGGCATAGCTAAGAGTTTGACAATGGCTACAGATGCACTATGAAACTTGTACTGTGATATTGGCATACCTATCAATGAAGAACGTCGTTTCCTTTTGTTCCCCTAGAGCTCTTACTGAAGGGCTAATGGTTTCTTTGCAGCTGCTGTATTTAGAGTCGGTGCTTGTTTGGCAGACATTCTATTGTGCAGCTTCTTAGATGTTGGTGTGTGGCAGCCCGTTCATGATAGAAGAACTTCCATTCTTGATAGGTATTTTAGTTATGCCAAATATGTGCTCTCTGGGACCCGAGGCAAAAGGAGATGCAGATCTACACATGTGGTGGCTACTTTCATCTAGAACAGGAGTAGGCAATTCTGGCCCTCGAGAGCCACAGGCAGGTCAGGTTTTCAGGATATGCACAATAAATATGCATGAGATAGATCCATCTCATACATATTCATTGTGGATATCCTGAAAGCCTGATCTGCCTGTGGCTCTCAAGGAACAGAATTGCCTACCCCTGATCTAGAAGGATGAGTGGGACAACATTGCCAGCTGTCTTCCTTATATGTGTGTAGGCTAAGGTTGTGCCTGTGTGCATACCTCGTGAGAGTTCAGTGGACTAGTTATGTGGAAACATGCATATTTTTGTGCTTGCTCTGGACAGGTCTTTTAGCTTTGCTGCCATCGCTGACATGAGAGGTACCCATTTTCAGGTTTTGACATACTTATAGTGGTTTCATATCTTCTTCCTCTTCCAGCTGTTGGTGAGTGCTGCTGCACATCAGGGTGGGTCCTCCAGATAGCATAGTTGCATGTCTTCAATGCCTTTGTTTCACAGCAGATATTGAACCATTTGGGACAAGAGATAAGAGCACATTATTAAAGATGGACAACTCTTTACCACCCAGAGACTTGTATATGGTCCAGTGAGGCCTATGTAATGTCAACAGCCTGGATTAGAATCTTGATCTTGCCTTGAAGAACTGATCATAATTTACTACACTTCCAGGCCTTGCTTTTTCCAGCATCTCTGGATGTGACTGATATAGCCCGGCAGGAGTATTTCTTCCCGATCAGCTGAGCCGGCAGGCCTCCCTGAAGGCACAGCTTCAGGGAGGCCCGCCGGCTTAGCTGATCGGGGATTCCCTTGCTATGATCAGCTGATGGCAAGGGATCCGTTGATCAGGCAGGCGCAATTCTGTAACATGCACCGGCGACATGGGCACCGGTTAGATAATTGGGGGGTAATGTGTCTGTATTTTTAAGATACACACAATTCTGTATAGGACGCTGGTGTGTGATTCTCAGCTGCTTTAGGTAGCCATTGAGACCAGCATCCTATACAGAATCAGCTCCTAAAAGTCTACGTTCTTCACCTGCCTATTTATTAAAGAAACCTAGTAATAATAGGTTCCTAAATTTAGGAACTCAGCTGGAAGAAAACATTTAATTTATGCAGATCTAAGTTTCTAACTCTTTATGTTAGGCTCCTTAATCATAAGAACATACGAATAACCTTACTAGGTCAGCCTAGGGGGGTCTATCTAGCCCAGTATTCTGTCTTCACGGAGGCCAATCCAAGTCAGAAGTACCTGGCAAAAACCCAAATAGTCAAATTACATATACGGATCAATTTATAGATTATCCAACCCACATTAAGATGTAAACAAATTAGACAAATAGGAGTTTTTTTAAGGATAACTTGTAAATACCTATATTCAACAATTTTAATTTAGCACATGCTTCAATTTTGTTAAAGGTTTAATATACTGATTCATTTATATTGAACATGTGAACCATTACCTGATTCAACAAATAGAACTCATCTCTATGATTAATAATGAGGTAGAAGTATCATAAATATGCATGATTCTCAGTAAAGATATCTCATAACCTGGATGTTATTTCAAGTCTTCATTCTGAATGCATGTAATGTAATCATCTACTTCAAAACCTCTTTCCTACCCTAAGATCTTTATTATTAGTTTATTAATACTAAGCAGGTTCACAAAGATTGAAGGCAAGTGGCACAACAACAACATTGAACCCCGAAGAAGGCCTTACTGGCTGAAACACTCTAAATTTGGTGAGAAGTGTCGGGCAGTTCATGGTCCCCTAACGTTGGCTCTGGCTGAGAAGCCATCAAGATAAGTGTTGTTGCTCTTGTATTAAATATTTTTAGAATTGCACTTAACTAATGAAAAATTGTACTCCCCTAGTTAATTATATACTTTTCATTTTATTTTAATTAATAAACCAATTAATTAATAAACTAATAATAAAGATCTTAGGGTAGGAAGGAGGTTTTGTAGTAGATGATTACATTACATGCATTCAGAATGAAGACTTGAAATAACATCCAGGTTATGAGGTCTCTTTATTGAGAATCATGCATATTTATGATACTTCTATCTCATTATTAATCATAGGGATGAGTTCTATTTGTTGAATCAGGTAATGGTTTACATGTTCAATATAAAGAAATCAGTATATTAAACCTTTAATAAAATTGAAGCATGTGTTAAAATAAAATTGTTGAATATAGGTATTTACAAGTTATCCTTAAAAAAAACCCTATTTGTCTAGTTTGTAAAAACCCAAATAGTAGCATCATTCCATCCCACCGATCCAGGGCATGAAGTGGCTTCTCCCATGTCTCTATCAACAACTGATTATGGCCTTTTCCTCCACAAACTTGTTCAAATCTTTTTAAAAAAAAACAGCTACATTAACTGCTTTTACCACATCCTTTGGCAACACATTCCAGACCTTAACTATTCTCTGAGTGAAAAAATATTTCCTTCTATTGGTTTTAAAAGTATTACTCTGTAACTTCAAGTGTCCCCTAGACTTTGTAAAACTTGATGCAGTAAAAAATTAATCCACTTGTACCTGTTCTACACCACTTAGGATTTTGTAGACTTCAATCATATCTCCTCTCAGCCATCTCTTTTCCAAGCTAAAGAGCCCTAACCTCTTTAATCTTTCCTCATATGAAATGAGTTCCATCCCCTTTATTATCTTGGTCTCTCTTCTTTGAACCTTTTCTAGTGCTGCTATATCTTTCTTGAGATAAGGAGACCAGAACTGAATGCAATACTCAAGGTGAGATCTTTTGCATATAGACTATTAGATATGATACATGAATTGTTAACCTGGTATTGTCCATGAAAAATAAGTATTTGAGGTTTTGTACTACAGATTCAAAATCAATGCAGTGTCTTGGTCCAGTGGCTCCAGTTTGATGCTTGTTTCTTGTATTCTGTACTTTGGGTTGGCTAGGGTTGAGAAAACTGCGGAGGCAGTGACCAGAGCCCCCAGATTAGAGGAAATCATGGCCATTGTTAAGGATGATTCCTGGTGGCCTGGTTTGGAGTTCAAGATGTAAGGGGTCAGGGATTTGACTCCTAGCCTATTGATGCAAAAGCCAAACTAAGATCAATTGAACTGTAGGACTGTGCATTAAAATAGGGGGGGGGTGTGGAAATCCCTAGGTACCTAGTTCAAGGACTAGAATAACAAAAACAAGTTCAGTGGGCCACAGGTAGGACAAAAAGAGACAATGACTCTAAGTCAATCAGGTTACAGACAAAATCATAGCACTAAATTCCTTTTGTTGTCTATAGTCAATGAGATATTAGTAAAACTGATCATGGGTTTGATGCCCTCTGGGTTCAGATTGATTTGAGTGCCACCTTTGACACTGTGTTCTATTTTAAGTTGCTGGACTTATTGAGAAGCTTAGGTCTTACCCCCTCTTTTACAAAGATGTGCTAAGCTTTTAAGTGCATGCTAAACACTAACGCATTCATGTTATCCTATGGATGTGTTAGCACGCACAAAATCCACGCTAAAAAGCTTAGCGTGCCTTTGTAAAAAAGGGCCTTCATTTAACAGTATCTTACCTTCCTTAATCGTTCACAAATGATAGTTTGGAATCAAGACACTTCTCCATCAAAGAAGATAATTAGAAATTATCCTTTATTGTTTAATTTGTATTTAGTTCATTGGGCAAAACTGTTGGAGAATTTGGATTTAGTTTCTGTTTTTGTTGCTGATGGCATCCAACTGGTCATCTTCATGAGGAATGAGCAGAGGGATGTCATCACTAAGTTCAATCTAGAAATGTGATGATGTCGGCGAATGGCTAAGCAATCAAGAATTGGTTTTAAGTGTAGGAAAATCTGTAGCAAAGTGGATTTCCTGGATATGTATCCACTGGCATTAAAGCTGATGTGAATGAGTTTGCAAATGTTCATGATTTTGTTACCTTGGGATTTCATTGTGATGATCAGAAGAAGTTTAATTTCCAAATTAACAATGTGGTCAAGTCTTGTTATTTTCATTTGAGAATGATTCGCCAACTAAAACAATTGTGGCTGAATTACACTGGTTGCCAGTGTCAGCCAGAATACATTTTAAATTTTTATGTTTGATATTTAAAGCTTTTTGTAAGGGATTCCAAAAATAACTTTCTGATATAGTTAAATAATTATGAGGTCTCTTTGCTAAGGCGCGCTAACCGATTTAGCTTGCGCTAAAGTTTAGTGCATGCTAAATGCTAAGGCACCCATTAAAGTCAGTTGTTGTGGTCAGCAGCTTGGGGAGGAGGGATCAAGTTTTGCTGCCTGCGTCGCTAGGTTGATGGGATATGTTTTTTGAATAGTAGTGTTTTGATTTCTTTTCGGAACGCTTTAAAGTCAGTTGTTGTGGTCAGCAGCTTGGAGATGGTGGGGGGTCAAGTTTCGCTGCCTGCGTCGCTAGGAGGTTGTCATATAGTTTCTTGCGTCGAGTACCTTTGAGTGGTGGTTATGTGAATGGGAGCTGGGTTCTCCTTATTCTGGGTGAAAGGTTTCGGTTTATGCAATTGTTTAGATAGATGGGTGCAGTTCCGTGCGTTACTTTAAATAGTAGACAGTATAATTTGAATTGGGTTCTTGCTCATATCAATAGTCAGTGTGAGTCTAGATAGGCATTGGTGATGTGATCAAATTTTCTGAGTGAATAGCTAAGTCTGAGAGCTGTGTTCTGAACGGTCTATAGTTGTTTAATCATGTTGGTGGGGCATGGTAGATAGAGGTAGATAGAGGATGTTGCAGTAGTCTACCAGTTCTAGCACAAGGGATTGGTCCTGTATTGTTCTTTGTCAAAGAATTTTCTTATTTTTCGTAGGTTGTGAATGGTGAAGAATGCTTTTTGGGTAGTTTTGTTGACTTGTGTCTGCATTGTGCAGCATCTGTCTATCAGTACTCCCAGAATTTTGAGCGTGGTCTGTATTGGGTATTTGGTTGCTTTTACTTCCAGTTCAGTTAAGGATGTTTTTTTTGTCCTTTTCTAGCAGTAAAAATTTAGTTTTATCCGAATTCAGCTTCAGGTAAGGATGAGAATCCCAGAGCTGATTATGGTTGAATTACCCCCCTCCCCCCTCAATTGCTATGAAGCAGTGGTAGAGGTTTCTACCAAGGCCTGGAGCACTAAATGCTCTGATGCTGCTCCACCACTTATAGAATTCATTTGAGCATTTAACGCCCCAGGCTGCGGTAGAGACCTCTGCCATAGGAAGTAAAGGAGAGCCTAAATGACAGAAGTTCATGTTTGCTAATAATGTATAAAAAAGATTAACTTCTTGTTGTTGTTACTGATGCATGATTATATTAAAAATTCACACTCCCAACTGTATTAAAATGAGTTACTCCAGAGGCATTTTTAATGCAAATAATTTTTATATTAAAAAACCCAAATATTATTTTATGGTACTTTTTACTAAATTGTATGTTACACCTTTCTACTGCTGAGATATCATGATCCCGACACATATAAACTTTTGAATTGTAAAATCCTTAACCCAAACATTACAGCTTTTATGTGCTGTTTGAATGAAAAGATCTGCTCCCCATCTTTCTACAATGAAAGACCTTTTTTCTTATTGATCTGTGTCCATGGTTTTACCTGGTGATTAACCCCTAATTACATCTGATATTTATCTTCAACCTACAGATTATGCTGCTTAATATAAGGCAATAAAGAAGTGATCAATGAAAGCAGCAATATCTGCAGCATAGACAAGAGGGCAATTTATTTAGCATTTTCAGTGTGCTATTTACTCTTCAGCTGTGTTTTACCATTATTTATAGGTTCTGTGAAATTAACTTATTGGTAAAATCTTAAACCATAAAAATGTGGTAAATTAAAAGTCATTTGATCAAGTTGTCATAATGACAAGAAAAAACAACAAAAGAGAAAAAAAAAAAAACAACACTCAATGGATAACATATTTTGATTGCATGTATTGGATCTTAAGGGCCTGATTCTGTAAAAGATGCCGATATCACACATCAGTGTCCTTTAAATGTCTACATTGCTGAACAGATGTCTTAAATGTAGGCCCACATTTTGCAGGCCAACATATAAGGCATATGTCTTGCTTCTACGGAGACGTATAGGGACGCTTAAGCATGCCCAAGGCTACTTCTTAGCAAAACCACACCCACACCCCACCTTGGGCTTGCTTAAGCACCCCTACGCATCTCCATAGATGTGCTGCAGATGCTTCCAATGTAGGCATCCTTCCTTGCACAATTCTTTTAAAAAAGCATGCGTCCTGATTGGCTGCCAGATGGCGGTAAGACGCCTACCGCCGCCTGCAATCAGGATGCACATTTAGAGAATCAGGGATATGTATACACTTTGGGTTACCATATGGCTGCAGAAAATGGAGGACGGATTGAATCATCCGGGTTTTACTTCCATTGCTTTCAACAGAAGTAAAACCCAGATGTCTCAATCTGTCCTACTTATTTCCATTGAAAGCAATGGAAGTAAAACCCGGATGTCTTAATCCGTCCTCCTTTTTCTGGAGCCATATGGTAACCCTATATACGCTCAAAGGCTAAGGGATCAAGACACTAAAAACTACTATCATTAAGAAGTCCTTTTACTAAGCTGCAGCAAAAAAAAGTGTCCTTGGCATACGTTTATGCGGGTAAAAATAGTCCTTGGCCCATGGTAAAGATAGTAATTTAGTATCTATGCTACTATGTTACTATCTTTCCCATGGGCCAAGGACTATTTTTACCACATCTATAGAATGGACAGTTTTCTATTTTATTTTTTTTCTATGAATGGCTAAGAACTAATATTGCCATTAGCATGTTATCATTTTAAAAAATTACCACGTGAGCTCTTACTGCCACTCATTTTATAGGTCATATGGTATTGCTACGCTAACCCAGTTAGCACATGCTAATGCAGATGCAGAAACTGTTTAGTGCAAAAATGCTCTGACATGCCCCCTCATATAAATTTTTTTTAGCGTGTGGTTGGTTCACACAGATTTCGCAGTTACCAAAAGATGCCTGAACACGTCCCACAGTATGCCATTTCAAGTTGCATTAGGTGCATGTTAGTGCCTAACACAGCTTAGTAAAAGGGTCTCACAGTGTCTACCCATATCCACTTTCCAATCTGTTTTTGTAGCCACAGCCCCTTTGAAGCAATTTCGTCTGAGGATGGTATAAATATATGTTATATATAAGTTCACATATAGATTGCTCTTCGGTGTTCATTTCAGCACAAGGTATAGTTTTTTGTTTGCGGTTTTATTGGATCCTCCATCGACCTTGGACCCCTGATGAAGGCGTGTTTACCGAAACACGGACGTATCGGGTCCCTTGGTTTGTTTTTAAGGTGGTATTATTAACCGCATTCAATCATTTGATACAATAAATTTAGCCTGCATCATTGTATGTGTTTCTGCAGTTTTTCTTTGTTTTGACCCTATCACAATTAGACACACATAATAATAATTACATTACATTACATTATATTAGTGATTTCTATTCTGCCATTACCTTGCGGTTCAAGACGGATTACATCCAAACTAAAACAAAAATTACATTCAAAATTTGAAGGAATAGAATAAGCGATGACATAGAATTTTTAAGGTAATATATATTGGGTAAAGAGTTACCAAAGGGAAGTGGAGGTCTTTAGGAGATAAGAATAGGGTGAAATTATGGGTTTTAGATAACGTTTGGTAGATAAAAGAGTATTAGAGAGATCTAAGGGTAAATAGAGTGTTGGATATTGGGTTGGGATTGGTTGTGCTGGATAGGTTTTATGCGTTTTTTGAAGAGTATGATTTTAATATCTCTCCTGAAGGCTTTGTAGTCTGTAGTCGAAGATAACAGAGTGGTGATTTGTCTGTCCAGTTTAGCTGCTTTGGAGGCTATTAGGTTATCATAAAGTTTTTTTCGTTTGACATCTTTGGATGATGGGTGAGTGAATAGTGAGTGGGATCTTCTGTGTCTGGTTGAGGAGGATTGATTTAGTCGGTTATTCAATTAGGTTGGGCTTTCTCCGTTGAGAGCCTTGTAAAGTAAGCAGTAGAATTTGAAGTGCACTCTCGCTTCTATTGGAAGCCAGTGCGAGTCATGGTATGCCTCTGTGATATGGTCATATTTTTTTAGCAATAATTTTTTTTAATAATTTATTTTTATATACCGCCTAACTAGCAGTTCATAGCGGTTTACACAATAGGTACTCAGTATACAATATAATAATATCATACATAATAAAATTCTAAGTAACTAATTCAAGCATTAAAACTAATGAATTAAAAAAAACACAATATAAACTAAAATAAATACAGATAAAAAGATTAAGGGCTCCTTTTACAAAGGTGCGTTAGGGCTTTAACGCATGGAATAGCATGTGCTAAATTGTCACGCGCACTAGTTGCTACCGCTTCTTCTTGAACAGGCAGTAATTTTTCAGGTAGCGCACGCTATAGCGTGCACTACTCCGGTGTGTGTGCTAAAAATGCTAGCGCGCCTTTGTAAAAGGAGCCCTACAAGTACATTATAACTAAATGATAATATGAAAATCAGTAATGTATATTATATTGTTTAAATAACCCTAAAAGTTAAGGTTTCCAGTTTTTAGTAGCCAGGATTCAGAATCGGTCTGTTAAGACCGTTAATGTTTTGTAGAAGAGAGAAATCTGAATGTTCTGCGAGGGAGATGTTGATCTGATTTGGGAAATGAAATGTGTTTGGAGCTGGTTACTGGATCAGAGAGCTAGAGCTTATTATGGATACTGGTGCGGAAAAATGACAGAAAAGAGAACATCTGAGTTTGGATTTATGATGCATATTGTGTCACCGGGCTGAAAATAAAGGTAGTGCATGACAGCTGGTGCTGAAAAATTACTCACAACTAAACGCATTCTGATATGCTGCACTAGTCTAAAGCAGGAATATCTCAAGCCAATACTAAAATGTTAGTTTTAGTCAGTTGTGAGGTGAGGTAGATATTGTTGGTGTTACTTCCTCTTTAGAAAAGGTCAGGTGCAAATGAATAGGCCTCTATGTATTATATGAAAACACTGGGAGACAGAAATTTCTGATGATAAAGAAATATTTAAGCGATTTGCATTCACTGTAAAGCATTCTATAACTCAGATGATTTTAAAGAAAGTAATGGCCAAGCTTCCTCCGTACGTGCTGAACAGGTCCCGCCGCTCCCAGGATGAAATGCGCCTCAGAACGCCCCCTGGTTGTACCCTTCAACTGCAAACCGCCAAATGACGTTCCTACTCTCACTTTTTGTTTGTTTATTTCTCACCCGTCCTTATCCAGGGCGAGTTACATAGTAACATACAAAATAAAAAGATTTACATTTATCGTACAAAACACTTCAGAGTCACACTATAAGAAATTACATACTTACATATCAAATCAAATTACATATAACTACATGTCTCATCAACGACAAATTTCATTTAAGGCCAAAACTGGCCAAACCCACACATACATCAAAATATAAAATTCCATAAGTCATACAAGATGCCTCAATAACAGACATCAATAAACCAAATAAAATAAACCAGAGCATCGAACACCTCCGTGACCAGCACTCATATCGACCCACTGGAATTGATTGCCCCGTGGATAAGATCCCTTGAAGGACTCCTCAACTTTAGGAAAGCCATAAAAACATACCTGTTTACATAACTCCCATGACTGATAGATTACAAAGAAATGTACTGTATATTGACACAAGATCCTCGGAATATAAACTAAACTAAACTAAACCTTAGGTTTATATACTGCATCCTCTCCACAATCATGGTTTACAAGAGTTGGGAGAGAAAGGAACTCCAAAGAAGGTTAAAGGATATAGTGAGAGGAATATTTGGAGGGCTTAGGGTGCCAAAGATGGGGTAAGTATTACATTTTTGAAAACAGCCAGGTTTTCAGATGTTTGCGGAAGAGTTGGAGAGAGCTCAAGATCCGAAGGGGGGAGGTAAGGTTGTTCCAGAGCTCAGTGAATCTGAAGGGGAGAGAGGTCCCTAGTTTTCCTGCACGGGAAATGCCTTTTAATTAAGGAAAGGATAGTTTTAGTTTGTGAGTGGGTCTGGTGGTATTAAGATTTATGGAGTTCCAGGAAAGTGGGATAAAGGGAGGGAGGGAGGATGCCGTGAAGGATTTTGAAAGTTAGACAGGCGCATTTAAAGTGGACCATGGCTTCCTTAATGGTTCCTGTGAATTCTTGTGAGAAGCATATTACCTTACAATAAAGGATAAGTAAAAAATGATATAATTATTGTTTGTTGCCTTTATTGCTTCTAAAGTATGAAGATAAAAGTCATTCACAGACTAGAATTTATGTTGAACTGGTGACCTAATCCTGAAGAGTGAGGGCACTATACCTTGTGGAGTTTTCCTTTGTACCTTACTTTTTATCTTCTACATTTTTTGTCTTAGTAATTACCATTTAAGGCCTCCCAGGATCCTTGGTCTCAGTCTCCACACTAAAAGTTTGCACACCACATCTTCACTGTGAAGTAAGAAAGGATTTGTCACTCAGTGTTTTATCATACATTCATGGATTTTCTTTGGAGTTTTCTTCTGCTGGAATAGGAACTTCAAGATGGCTCAGAGTTCTATAGTTGAAAATTCCATACTTTTCATTCACACGGTTCAATCAATGATCTGAAACAATGTCAAAAACATAGCATTATGATTTTGTAAATTGGTACTTTGCAAAATAAAATAACATTCTTTTTAGCTATGGTGGCAAAAAAAATGGGTGGACTGAACTTTCCAGCACCCCTTCATAGTACAGCAGTTTTATTTAACAGGTGGCACTACTTTGTACTTAGAGATGTGGCTGGGTGAATTATTCTTTTTTTTCCAGGAGAACTTAAACAGGTATAGTAAAGTGGAAGAGAGAAATTGTATATGAGAAGGAAGAGTGTTTTTTTCTTTAGTTTTCATTATTAAAGTCAGAGTAGTAGGTGCTAATAAGATCACAAGATCCAGATTGAGAAGGTTTCTATTGGGCCCCACCTAAAGAAAGAAGATTGCTTTACTTTAATAAGAGAGAAAAAGAACATGCTCTCTGTAAATTAGGCATTGCTTAAAATTCAAATGAATTTATTTAAAAAATAATTTTAATTGGAAATGTTATATTTAAATATTTTTTCAAAAATAATCTTAGGGCTTAATATCTTGTATTTAATCTTAACTTCTCCCCTAAATGATATTTTTTAAAATAAATTATCAAGGTCTGGTAAAAGGCAAGCTTATATTGTACCTTGATATATCATGGGTTTCAGCAACCTGTGGTATCTCAGCATTTCAGGTTAATGAATTCCATAGTAAAATAAAATGTAACATTGCTTGTAATCCACCTCACAAACAGAATTATTCCATTGTCCTGAGAGCATGAGGCTGTAAAGCCAAGGCATGATGCTCCTGGGCTGCATCATATAGATGCCATGAGAGCTTCCCCACCCTCCAATCCAGCACTTGATCTACCTGATCCAGCATTTAGCCCTCCCGATCCAATACCCAACCCCTCAATCCAGCACTCAACCCCCCGATGAAACATCCTAGCCCTTGAGCCAATCCACTCCACAAAGGGTCCTCAAAAGAATCTACAAGTTATATCTTTGGTAGGCCAGTAGAAACTGGGCAGTTGCAATACCCATTCACATCTGCCCTGACAGATGCTGGATCCTAAATGGTACCTCTAGCAGTAGTCTTGGTTACTACCACGTTTCCTTTTACAGAAACATGATCCTCTAGTGCAGAGGTCTCAAAGTCCCTCATTGAGGGCCGCAATCCAGTCAGATTTTCAGGATTTCCCCAATGATCTATGTGCATGCACTGCTTTCAATGCATATTCATTGTGGAAATCCTGAAAACCTGAATGGATTGTGGCCCTCAAGGAGGGACTTTGAGATCCCTGCTTCAGTGGTAGTTGAGTGAGACTGCCACTAGGGTACCACTTTGAATCTAGTGCTAGCTAGGACAGGAGTGACTGGGCATTGTTCCTGCCTGATTTTCACTGTACCTCCAAGGACACAACTGGTAGGTTATTTTGAAAGAAGGAGGGTTCTTTGAGGGAGTAGATTGGGTCAGTGGGGTTGGGTGCTGTATTAGGGGGTTGAGTACTGAGTCAGGGTTTGGTTGCTTTATCAGGGAGGGTCTGGCGCTTGATCAGGGAGGTTAGATGAAGCTATGATGGCCCCTTTAAGCTCTGGCTAGAAGCACTGGGGTTATTTTTCTATTACAATATATTTTTGTCCTAACTTGTCTTGCAGTATTCATCCAATCTGTATAACAGTCATGCTCATTATCAATTCAAGATTAAATCAACAATGAATGTGGTATATGAATGCATAATCCTGGTCTTTCTTTGTCTTTTTCTGAATATAAACATAGAAGTCAGCTCATAACTGTCCTTAGGTTCAACTACTAGAGTTGCTGTTAAAGTCCAGTCCAGTCCATCCCATCTGTCTTGTCATATACAAGATGCTGACCATTGAATTTCTCCTAGCATGTCCTTTCATTTCATCTACTGGAGTTGCCATCAAAGCTCTCTTCAGGCCATCGTACTCTTTCTTGCCATTTTTGAGACACAGCCCATAGATGTCTGCCCAGCATTAGCCTTCGTTCTTCATAGCCAGAGTTCACATTTAAGCACTACTCAATGCATCAGCATGCGTGCTATCATTTAAGTTTTGTTCTAATACCATCCACTTTCTAATTAGAGATCCTCTGTGTTCATTCCCTTTTGTGTTCATTTTCTAATTAAAGATCCTCTGTGTAACATCTTTTCTCTGGATTTAAAAATCCATTTTAGTTTAATTTTCCTCCTGTTATTCTAAGAGGATATTTTTAATTGATGTTCCTTTACACTTATTTACGAAAGATTCTTGCCTGAGATAGCTGCTACCTTGACATATAAAGGTTAAAGTAAGGAAGGTGGTCAGCTCTTAGGGATGAGGTCAGAATAATTTGTTCAACAATGCTAATAATACAACATAACACAGTAAATGACACCAGATAAAGATCACTACAATCATAGGCTGACATTGACCAGATAAAGATCGACATGATCCAGTAAGTCTGCCCAACAAGGTGAGGAGGAGGTGGAGGAAGGGAGAGAGATGCTAAACTTGAAGGGGGAAGGGTACAGGAGAGATGACAGATTATGGGCAAGGGAACCAGAGAAGATGATGGCTGACCATCAAGGTGTGGGGGGGGGGGGGGAAGGATGAGGGGAATATAGGGGGAACAAGAAAGTAAGAGAAGGGGAGAGATGCTGGACCAACAGAAGATGCATCTACACATACCCTGATGCCGTGCTCCTGTCTTCTAAACCTTCATAAATACTGGTATTTTAAACAGAATCAGCCCCTGTATCAACCCTGAGGCACTCCACTATTCACCTTTCTTTCCTCCAAGCAAATTCTATGTACCACCAATCTCTGTCATCTTTCAGTCAACAAGTTTGAAATCCAGTTCACTGATTTGGGTTCTAAGGTCAGCCCTCTCAACTTTTTCAAGTCTTCTGTGAGGAACCATGTCAAAGGTTTTGCTGAAATCCAAGTAGATTACATCTAGCACTTGTCCTTTATTCAGCTCTTTGGTTACCCAAAGAAATCAATCAGATTGGTTTAGCAGCATTTTCCTTTGGAAAAGCCATGATGCATCAAATCTAGCAACCCTTTGGATTCTAGAACGTTAATTATCTTTTCCTTCAGAAGCAACTCATTTTCCTACCACTGACATGAGGCTTACTGGCTTGTAGTTGCCCTGTCCCCATTTTTGTGAAAAGGGATCGCATAGGTTATTTCCAATTCTGCAGAACTTCTCCCATCTCTAAAGATGTAATAAATAAATCCTTATGATGTCCTGCCAGAATTTCTCTGAGCTCCCTCGGTATCCTGGGACGTATCCCATCCAGTCCATAAATTTTTACATGTTCAGATTTTCAAGTTGTTTATAAAAAGTTTTCGTCCATGAACAGTGCAATATCCACTCCTTGGCAGTCGACAAGTTGCCTACCCCTTCTAGATCAGGGGTAGGCAACTTCTCCAGGATTTTCTTCTGTGAAAACCAAAGAAAAGCATTTGTTTAGAGAACATTCACTTTATCCCTCATTATTCTCCAGACAACCTTTTTTCCAATCATATAATTTAGTTTTGCTTCTTCCCCAATAAATCTGAAAAGCCTTGTCTCCTCTCTACCATTTTTTCTTGCACCTGCATTTTCACTAGTCATATTTCCTTCTTTACTTTGAGTTTAATCTGGTAATCTTTTCTGTGATCCTCTTGTGTTTTTCTGTAATTCTTGAACACAGCCTCTCTTTTTTCAGTCACATGTTTGGAGAACCATATGGGCCTTTTTGTATAAAGATCTGTTTCCATATTCATAGCAGTTTTTACCATTGCCCTTCCACTTCTCCTATGCCTACTCATGCCATGAACTCCTTCTTCAGCTATTCCCCCATTTAACCAAAATCAGCATGTCTGAAATAGTATTCTTCACTACTAATAGCCAATTTTTAATTAATAGTTTTTAGTCGCAATGGATATTTCTGTGCTTCTGACTTTGGACATTTTGAGAGAAATGTCCAAGTTGGAATCAGACAAACTTTTTGAAAATGGTCCTCCACATATCACATGCCAAAAACAGTGGAGATGACCTCAAGGTTGGGTATCATTAAATGTTGGGTATCATTAAAAAGGGTATCGCAACCAGGACGAAGGAAGTCATCATGCCACTGTATCGTGCAATGGTGCGCCCACACCTGGAGTACTATGTCCAGTACTGGTCGCCGTACCTCAAGAAGGACATGGCAGCAGTGGCATACCTAGGGTATGTGGCACCCGGGGCCCATCATTTTTTGACACCCCCCCCCCCCCTCATGTAAATTTTTTTTTTTTTTTTTTTTGCAATAACCATGAAATGGAATAAATGGTCAGAATAGAAACAGGCAGTGAAAATTTTCTTTTTTTTTTTTTTTTTTTTTTCCAAAGTATTTTTATTGAGAATGGCAAAAGGTCCAGACAAGCAACCATGGTCTGTACAGAAACTTATACATTATCAAAAAGAACACAGAATGAGAGTAACAGCAACAACAAGCATGAACAAGCCTCTCCCAAGAGAAAATTGCCAATGAGAGGCATAGCAATACACAACAAAAGGCCAAAACTTGGGGCAAGCAAACAAATCCCACCCCAGAACCCACAAGAATAATAAGCCGGACTAGACCCTCAGCCATATTTTATAATGAAAAAAACCCCCACAAGCAACAACACCCAGACCGCTCACCAGACACACCAATCCGCACAACAAGCACCCAAGAAACACCCAGCCACCACCCAGACAAAACTACCAGACACACCTACCCCACCAAGCCCAGACCCAACCCCCCCTCCCCAGAGAGTGCAAGCGCAAAGTGGACCGTGAAAAGGGCAGCTGCAGAAGTGGAAAGCCCCAGATAAGTAGGTTAGCTAAAGAAAGCCCACAGATAGAAGAAATCAGGATAACAGAAGTTCCAACAAATGCTCCCACAGAAAATTTTCTTTTATTGAACCTCATTTATGTAACCATTATTCCAAACATAACATAACATAAATTATGTCGGAATTGTCATGACATCAGAAGTACATATGGAGTAGTTGCAGGTGATGCTTGGGACAGTTCTGATTATGTTAGTTTGGTTTTATGTGTTTTTTGAATAGAAGGGTTTTTATTTCTTTTTTTAAGGTTTTGTAGTTTGTGGTCGAGGTCAATAGGTTGTAGAGTTGGGGGTCAAGTGTTGCAGCTCGAATGGCTAGGAGGTTGTCGAACAGTTTTTTTCTTTTGACGTTTTTGGTTGGAGGGTGTGTGAATGGTGCGTGAGTTCTCCTATGTCTGTTTGAAGTGGATTGAATTATTTAGCTGAATAAATTAGTTACCCCCCCCCCATTCCACACACATTAATTCTCTTCCATTTTTGTTCCCATTATAAAAAAACACTGATAAGTTCCCAGGAAAAAAATACATTAAAATAAGAAGTGAAAACAAAGGCCCCTACAGATGAGAACATAACATAAGAATAGCCTAACTGGGTCACACCAATGGTCCATCATGCCCAGTAGCCCATTCTCATGGTAGCCAATAGTGCTGCCCGATTCAGAGAAAAATATTTCATTCGATCCGATTCACCCTGTTGAATCGATTTTTCGATTAGATTCACTGTTAATGACACCGCTTTTTAAGTTTAAACAAAGTATAACAATAAATTTCACAACAACAATAAATTTCACAAAGTACTTAAAAAAAAAAAAATCACATTTTTCCATTAAAGCAGTTCTGGAGACATTTGCTTGAACAGTCTTTTTTCCCAGTCCATAAGCAAGCAATATGAAAAAGATTTCCTTAATTATCTACTCAAACATTTTTGCTATTTACTTTCATTGTACCTATACTATTATTCAGTAGAAAAAATGGACTTAACTGTGCAGGAAATGAATCTCCTCATACACCCACCATATAGTGCAAAAATGTGCAAAGGTCTGTTTTTTTCTTTCGATCACTACATAGCCTAATGCCACACAAGCAGCGCTGTTACAAACATATTCTGAAGGTCAATGCTAAGGTTGACAAAGTTTCCTTCCTTGGACCAGAAGGAGATACTGACAAACCACTGGAAGAGATTCTAAAACAACTACCCAGAAATAACACCCAAAGACCCACTCAGTGTGTGAACCAGTTGAGTGGAGTGGACTAACTGGGGGTGGAAATGGGCCCAGAGTTTGCTCAGCAGAATTTCCCAGACTACCTCTTCCTCTCAACACACTGACATGCTACCACCACCACCAACACTAGGAACACCTCACCGAGTATGCCAGCAATGCTTATAAACTTTATAAAACACATTATTATATTTTCTTATAAAGCATATATTTTAACTGAACTCAGCCTTGCCATTCACAAAAATAGAAAAGTTCCCATTTCAAGCTGTCTCATGTACACTTTTCAAATCTAACATATTGTAATCACAAAACAGAAAATAAAATTATTTTTTCTACCTTTTGTTCTCTGATCAATATTCAAATCTTGTTGGTCCCAGGCTCTTGTTGTCTTGCTTGCCAGGGTCTCCTTTCTCCGTGCTAACCATCCGTCTGCCATCTCTGTTCTCCCCTTCCGTTTCCCTTCCCTCTCCCGGAGATCTGGCCTCTTTCCTTTTTTTTTGTCTCCATCCACAGATTCACCTTTTCTCAACTCCCCACCACCCCAGGATCCACCATCTCTCCCTTTCTGTTCCCAACTATCCTCCTATCCAGTATCTCTATCCCCCCTCCACACCATCCCCTGTTTCCAAGTTCTCTCCCTTTCTGTTCCTTCCCTCCCTAAATCCCATTATGCACCATCTCTCTCCCACTCCTCTGTTTTTAGACCCATTATTTCTAACCCCCAAAGTCTGGCATATGCATGTATCTTTGAACCCCCCCTTCCCTCTCTCCCTCTGTGTACTTTTACACCAGGACCCCCCTCCCCCGAAGGTCTGTCCCCCCTCCGAAGGGCTACACCCCACCCCTGAAGACCTGCACCCCCCGAAGGACTTTACCTCCCACCCGAAGGTCTGTCCCCCTCTGAAGGCCTAAACCCCACCCCTGAAGGACTGCACCCCCCCCCCCGAAGGCCTGCACTCCCTTGAAGGTCTGCACCCCCCCGAAGGCCTGTCCCCCCCTTGAAGGCCTGTCCCACCCCCTTGTAGGCCTGTCCCCCCTTTAAGGCCTGCCTGCCTGCCTTTCCCCCCCTTGAAGGCCTGTCTCCCCCTTGAAGGCCTGCACCCCCCTTGAAGGCCTGCACCCCCCCTTGAAGGCCTGCACTCCCCCTTGAAGGCCTGTCCCCCCCCTTGTAGGCCTGTCCCCCCCCTTGTAGGCCTGTCCCCCCCCCTTGTAGGCCTGTCCCCCCCTTGAAGGCCTGCCTGCCTTTCCCCCCTTGAAGGCCTGCACCCCCCTTGAAGGCCTGCACCCCCCCTTGAAGGCCTGCACCCCCCCTTGAAGGCCTGCCTGCCTTTCCCCCCTTGAAGGCCTGCACCCCCTTGAAGGTCTGCACCCCCCCAAAGGCCTACACCCCCCCCCCCGAAGGTCTGCACCCCCCTGAAGGCCTGCCTGCCCCCCTTGAAGGCCTGCACCCCTTGAATGTCTGCACCCCCCCCCCGAAGGCCTGTCCCCCCTTGAAGGCCTGCCTGCCTGCCTGTCACCCCCTCCCCCTTGAAAGCCTGCTTGCCTGCCCGCCCGCCCCACCCTGAAGGCCTGATGCCCCGACCCACCCCGAAGGACCGCTCGCCCCCCTGGCCTCCCCGCACCACCTATGAACAGCCGCAGCAGGATCGCGAAGTCAGCGTCGGGTACCAGCCCTAAGGGGGTGTTCCCGGCCTTGCCGTTCAGTCCCCCGCCACCCCCGAAGGACCGCTCGCCCCCCTGGCCTCCCCGCACCACCTATGAACAGCCGCAGCAGGATCGCGAAGTCAGCGTCAGCGATCCCTGCTGCTTCCTTCGCCACGGTCCCGCCCCTCCTCTGACGTCAGAGGAGGGGCGGGATCGCGTCGTAGGAAGCAGCGCAGGGATGCTGACGCTGACTTCGCGATCCTGCTGCGGCTGTTCATAGGTGGTGCGGGGAGGCCAGGGGGGCGAGCGGTCCTTCGGGGGTGGCGGGGGACTGAACGGCAAGGCCGGGAACACCCCCTTAGGGCTGGTACCCGGGGCGGCCCGCCCCCCCCCGCCCCCCCCTAGGTACGCCACTGCATGGCAGTACTTGAGGGGGTCCAGAGAAGAGCGACTAAACTGATAAAAGGTATGGAAAACTTTTCATACGCTGACAGGTTGAAAATGCTAGGGCTGTTCTCTCTAGAGAAGAGGAGACTTAGAGGAGACATGATAGAAACCTTCAAAATCCTGAAGGGCATAGAGAAGGTAGACAGGGACAGATTTTTCAGACTGTGGGGAACCACAAGTACTAGGGGTCACTCGGAGAAATTGAAAGGGGACAGGTTTAGAACAAATGCTAGGAAGTTCTTTTTTACCCAGAGGGTGGTGGACACATGGAACACGCTTCCGGAGGTTGTGATAGGCCAGAGCACAGTACGGGGGTTCAAGGAAGGTTTAAATAGGTTCCTAAAGGATAAGGGGATTGAGGGATACAGATAGAAGCAGAGGTAGGTTATAGAAATGGTCAGGAACCACTTCACAGGTCATAGACCTGATGGGCCGCCGAGGGAGCGGACTGCTGGGCGCGATGGACCTCTGGTCTGACCCAGTGGAGACAACTTCTTATGTTCTTCTTATGTTCTTATGTTCTTAAGGTGCTGAAAGTTTTATATTCAAACATTAAAAAGACTTGACATGATCGTGTTTCAACTTAACGGTTTGCATTAGGAATCTTATTGATAAAAATGCTGTATACATAAATAATATGGTCTGTAAAACGATTATCCTCCTGTTTTACTACTACTACTACTACTAACTTTATTCTTTTATACTGCCATAACCAAAAGTTCTAAGTGGTTTACACTAAAAAGAGCTGGACAATCAGCGAAATACAATAATACAGTAAAAAATACAAATATTTGTAAAATAGAATTTCAATAATAAAACTCTCATTAAGTAATAAACTTATCAAAGTGGTCTTAATTAATTTCCAAAAATTGCAATAGGATAACATAGCTTGCTGAATACATTTACCTAACTAAGTTTGTTGCCTACCAGCTTGAAATGCTAGGGTCCTATCTAAGAAGGTCTTATCTAAGGTGTGCTAAGCGTTTTGGTGTGCTAAGCGTTTTAGCATGCATTTAGCGCATGATAACTGCTAACGCATCCATAGACTAACATGTACACGTTAGCATTTAGTGCATGGTTAGCACACACTAAAATGCATAGCTACCGTATTTTCGCGGATATAACGCGCACCATTGTAAAACGCGCACAGGGGTATAGCGCGCAGAAATCACGATGATATGTACAAAAACTTTTCTATACCGCGCTCAGGCATATAACGCGCATGCTGCCCGACTCTCCTCTGGCCACCCCGACTCTCCTTTCGCCCTCCCCGACTCTCCTCTGGTTGCCCCGACTCACCCTGACTTTCGGTGCACTGCCCCGACTCTCCTCTGGTTGCCCCGACTCACCGTTCACCCGCCCTGACTTTCGGTGCACTGCCCCGCCTCTCCGTGCCTGTCCCCCTTGAAGTCCTGTCCCCCCTTGAAGGTCTGCCTGTCCCCCCTTGAAGGTCTGCCTGTCCCCCCTTGAAGTCCTGTCCCCCTTGAAGGTCTGCCTGTCCCCCTTGAAGATCTGCCTGTCCCCCCTTGAAGTCCTGTCCCCATCCTGAAAGCCTGATGCCCCCCCTCGACGTCCGATTCTTCTCCCCCCTCGGCAGGACCACTCGCACCCCCACCCCGAAGGACCGCCGACTCCCCGACAATATTGGGCCAGGAGGGAGCCCAAATCCTCCTGGCCACGGCGACCCCCTAACCCCACCCCGCACTACATTACGGGCAGGAGGGATCCCAGGCCCTCCTGCCCTCGACGCAAACCCCCTCCCCCCAACGACCGCCCCCCCCCCAAGAACCTCCGCCCGTCCCCCAGCCGACCCGCGCCTCCCCTGGCCGACCCCCACGACACCCCCACCCGCCTTCCCCGTACTTTGTGTAGTTGGGCCAGAAGGGAGCCCAAACCCTCCTGGCCACGGCGACCCCCTAACCCCACCCCGCACTACATTACGGGCAGGAGGGATCCCAGGCCCTCCTGCCCTCGACGCAAACCCCCCTCCCTCCAACGACCGCCCCCCCCCCAAGAACCTCCGACCGACCCGCGACCCCCCTGGCCGACCCCCCCACCCCCCTTCCCCGTACCTTTGGAAGTTGGCCGGACAGACGGGAGCCAAACCCGCCTGTCCGGCAGGCAGCCAACGAAGGAATGAGGCCGGATTGGCCCATCCGTCCTAAAGCTCCGCCTACTGGTGGGGCCTAAGGCGCGTGGGCCAATCAGAATAGGCCCTGGAGCCTTAGGTCCCACCTGGGGGCGCGGCCTGAGGCACATGGGCCAAACCCGACCATGTGTCTCAGGCCGCGCCCCCAGGTGGGACCTAAGGCTCCAGGGCCTATTCTGATTGGCCCACGCGCCTTAGGCCCCACCAGTAGGCGGAGCTTTAGGACGGATGGGCCAATCCGGCCTCATTCCTTCGTTGGCTGCCTGCCGGACAGGCGGGTTTGGCTCCCGTCTGTCCGGCCAACTTCCAAAGGTACGGGGAAGGGGGGTGGGGGGGTCGGCCAGGGGGGTCGCGGGTCGGTCGGAGGTTCTTGGGGGGGGGGCGGTCGTTGGAGGGAGGGGGGTTTGCGTCGAGGGCAGGAGGGCCTGGGATCCCTCCTGCCCGTAATGTAGTGCGGGGTGGGGTTAGGGGGTCGCCATGGCCAGGAGGGTTTGGGCTCCCTTCTGGCCCAACTACACAAAGTACGGGGAAGGCGGGTGGGGGTGTCGTGGGGGTCGGCCAGGGGGGTCGCGGGTCGGCTGGGGGACGGGCGGAGGTTCTTGGGGGGGGCGGTCGTTGGGGGGAGGGGGTTTGCGTCGAGGGCAGGAGGGCCTGGGATCCCTCCTGCCCGTAATGTAGTGCGGGGTGGGGTTAGGGGGTCGCCGTGGCCAGGAGGGTTTGGGCTCCCTCCTGGCCCGATATTGTTGGGGAGTCGGCGGTCCTTCGGGGTGAGGGTGCGAGTGGTCCTGCCGGGGGGGATGTATCGGACGTCGGGGAGTCGGCCGGGCAAGAGGGCTTGGGCTCCCTCTTGCTCCGATCGTGGATGCGGGTGCGGGTGGGAGCGCGTGCGAGCGGTCGTTCGGGGTGGGGGTGCGAGCGGTCCTGCTGGGGGGGTGAATCGGGCGTCGGGCGGGGTGGGAACTATGTTTAAAAACTTTTGTATACCGCGCTCAGGCATATAACGCGCGAGGGGTATGCGCGGTACGTAAAATCACGTATAACGCGCGCGTTATATCCGCGAAAATACGGTACTTTTAACCCCTCTAATCTAATTAATCTTACTTCGTCTACTTCTTTTCAGTCATTAAACAAATCTTCACCCAAATACACTACTTTAGCAACATCAAAAAAGTTTTTAAAAATAGGGTTAATTAATGTCAGATCACTACGTTCCAAACATCACATTATTAAAGATCTTTTAACCAATCAATCACTTGATCTTCTTTGTATTGTAGAAACCTGGCTTAAGGAGGGTGATGAAGCTTATTTGTCTTATGCTTCTCCCCCTAACTATAACTATTGTTTTAATCATCGCACAGAAAAAAAAGGAGGTGGCCTTGCAATCATTTACAAAGCCAACTTATCCCCAGTAGTTGAATTCACTCAAATCATTGGTACTATTGAATATATTCAATTAAAACTTAATTCGAATCCAAATATTAAATTACTTTTACTATATAACCCTCCTCCAATTAATCAATCTACTTTCACCCAGTTATTATCTATTGTTTCAAATTTTGTTACCACTTCACCTTTTACTATACTTCTTGGAGATTTCAATCTCCATTTCGAGGATAAATCCAACCCTTATACTTCCGAATTTCTTGTTCACATGAAAGATCTTGACCTTATACCCTTCAAAATTGGCCCAACACATATCAAAGGACACACTCTAGATATGATTTTTGCCTCAGGGGAATTATTTGATAATTTTTCAGATCTAGAAATCTTAAAAGTCCCATGGTCTGACCATAGTCTAATTCAATCAACACTAGTTATTTACCCCCCTCATGATCCCTTTAGATCTCCCAAGATTATTAAAGTAAGAGACTTCCAAAATATAGATGACTCGCTTCTCGTTACACCATTACTGGATCTGGACAACTTTAAATCCCTATCTATAAACAACCAACTAATTACCTGGAACAACACCTGTCAATCTCTTTTAAATAAAATTGCTCCTATAACAATTAAAACTATCTCACCAAAAAAACAAAAAAAACCCTGGTTCAACTCTTCTCTTGTATTACTAAAACAACAGTTACGTTCAGCTGAACGTAAATGGCGAGCCAAACCCACATCAAACAATCTGGAAACGTACAAAAATTACTCCCAATATTACCGCCAAAAGATCAACGATGCAAAAAAAAAATATTACAATAAAAAAATATCTATGACTAAGAATTCTTCATTACTTTTCAAAATGTTAAAACAATTAACTACCTTTAAACTTAAACCGGATATTCCTGTCAATGATTCTCTCTCAGCTGACTGTTTAGCTGATTTTTTTTATACAAAAATTAATACTATCAAAGCTAATATAACCAACAAAACTCCTGCTATTTCTGATGAAGATCAAATTAATTTTCAAGCTACATGCTCCAAGTTTATCATTCCTACTCTATCTGAACTAAGACAGTTATTTCAATCAATAAAACTTAAAGGTTCTAAAAATGAAGCATTTCCTCCTTTTCTACTTAAACGATATTTCTCAATTTTCGGTCCAATTATTCTACAAATTATCCACAAAAGCTTGTCAACTTCATCAATTCCAGAAGACTGGAAACATTCAGTTCTTCTACCAATTATCAAGGATTCTAAAACTAGTACTTGCGACTGTTCTAACTATCGTCCAATTGCGAGTCTTCCATTCCTAGCAAAACTAACTGAAAAGGTAGTTTTTCAACAGTTATCAGACTTTGTAGACAAAACTCATGTCTTGCATCCCAATCAAGCAGGATTTCGCAAGAATCACTCAACAGAACACTCTTTATTAGGTCTCGTCACTACTATTCATTACTTTCTGGACCAACATAAATCTGTCATTCTCATTTCCTTAGACTTAGCGGCAGCCTTTGACACTATTGATCACCATTTACTACTTCACCGCCTTTCTTCCATTGGCATCAAAGACCAAGTTTTAGATTGGTTTCAGTCATATTTTACCAATAGATCTTCTTCTGTACACTTTAACAATTCTATTTCAAAGCCTTATCAAACAAATTATGGTGTACCTCAAGGGTCCATATTGTCTCCATTACTTTTCAATATTTATCTGGCCCCTCTCTTAACCCTTTGTCAATCTATAGGATTTACAGTGTATGCCTACGCGGATGATTTTCAACTTTTACACTCTATTGATTCTTCAAGCTCCCAGGATATACTTGAAATCAACCGTAAGCTGGCCAAAGTTCACGATTGGTTGAACAATAATCAACTTTCTTTAAGTATCAATAAATCTACATCTATGCTTTTTTCAGGGAAAGAAGGTGTACAACTAATCAACCCAATCTTAATAGATAACAAACCTCTATACCTCACTACCAATACAAAAATCTTAGGCGTCATTTTAGACAACAATCTTTCTTTCAGACTACACATCAGTGCTTTGGTGAAAAATTGTTTCTATAAACTAAGAATGATCCGTTCATTGGCTCCCCTTCTAGATTCATCTTCACTCAATACTTTAATACATTCTCTAGTGATTTCAAAACTAGACTACTGCAATTCCTTGTTAAAGGGGGCATATCTTAAGGATATAAGGCGCCTCCAAATCATACAAAACACTGCAATAAAGGTAATCACAGGTTCCAAAAAATTCGATCATGTTACACCGCTGCTTCAAAATGCTCACTGGCTACCAATTTCATATAGAATTACCTATAAAATAGCACTATTAGTCTTTAAGACATTAAGAAATAATACACCTGCATTTTTAGACAGGCTTCTGATCCCTTACAGCCCCTCTAGAGTTCTCAGATCATCCTCACAAGCGTCCCTTTATGTTCCCTCTTTGAAAGTCATCGGTACTCGCCGTGACCTGATTTTTTCGGTTACAGCCCCTACTATTTGGAACTCACTTCCTCTTCATTTAAGACTTGAACAAGATTTGAATAAATTCAAAAATAGTTTAAAGTGTTTTCTTTTTAAAGAAGCCTTTAACTAAAAGTTTATTTTTCGGTTCATTCCTAATGTTATCATTTTATATTAAACTCTGAGTATATATCCCCTTTTTTTAGATTTTCAAGTTTGTAAATCCTTTTCTCACATTATCCTTATGTTCTAACCCAATCTGATTAACTCATCTTGTTTTTTTTTTTTTTTTTTTTTTATTGTATTTATTCTTTTCCCTCCTTTCCTACTGTTCCATGTGTTTGTTACCCCAGTTCGTTTTTTAATTTTTTTAAGTAATTATTTTTATTTACGATGTATTTGTGATTTTAAGAAATCCAATTTTATTTCTTTGTAAAACGCTTTGTATCCTGAAAAGCGTTTAATCAAATAATTTAATAAACTTGAAACTTGAAACTTGAACTTGATAGCGCACCTTAGTAAAAGGAACCCTAAGTTGTTCAAAACAGAATATAAGTGAGGACACGATTGCAGTTACATAAATCGCACAAGTGAACTGAGTAGATCTCGTAGACAATAATGTCACATCAATCTGCCATGAAATCTACTCAGTTCACTTGCAAAATTTATGTAACTGCAATCATGTCCTCACTTATATTCCATTTTGAACAACATGGTCTTTTTACAGACTATTAAGATTCAATTGTTTATGTATACAGCTTTTTAAAAAAAATATTAACAAGACTCCTGATGCAGGCCATTAGGCCGAAACACGATCATGTTTAGTCTTTTTGATGTTTGAATAAAAGAATTTCAGCTCCATGAGGTCATTTCCACAGCTTTTGTTGTTTGATTTATTTTGTGGAGCCAGTTCTATGATTTTTTTTTGTAAATTATATATATATATATCACCTAAAAAAATCAGCATTGGAAAAATGGGTACTTAGCACAAAACTATAATCTGCCTCTGGAGTTAGACAGTTTATAGAATCAAAGGTAGCACCTTTTCGAGTAACTGACATTTAGGCGCAGGCCTACTGCTGCCTATATTAGACACAGTTTATAGAATTTGCTCCTTTATCCCTAATCCAGGTATCTCTAAATTTTCAGGATTCTTTATGAGATAAGTACATTTCCTTTAATAGTATTTATTTATTCATTCATTCATTCAATTATCTATACCAGTGTTTTTAACCTTTTTACACCTATGGACCGGCAGAAATAAAAGAATTATTCTGTGGACCGGCATCGGTTCGTGGACTGGCAGTTGAAGAACACTGGGCTAAGTCGTGGGCCATACCCCACCCATCTCTACCCAATCTCCACCCCAGACCCCGCCCCCATAATAGTACTAATTTCACCTTGCACATCCCGTTCCTCAACTGGAAGCCTTCCCTCTGACGTTGCCCGTAGGAGCCACTGCCCGTGGCTTTGTGCACTGAATCAGTGAGGAAGAGGGAGCTGGCTCGAAGATAACGCCGCATCGATCGCACCGTGGACCGGTGGTTGAAGAACACTGTTTTGGGCCTGATGCACGTGCTGGCCCTGTGGACCGGCAGGAAATTTCTGTGGACTGGCACTGGTCCATGGACCAGTAGTTGAAGAACACTGATCTATACTATTCTCCCAGAATGGTTTACATGAGTTTATTCAGGTACTCAAACATTTTTCCATCTGTCCTGGCAGGCTCACAATCTATCTAATGTACCTGGGGCAATGGGAGGATTAAGTAACTTGTTCAGGGTCACAAGGAACAGCATGGGGTTTGAACCCACAAACCCAGAGTGCTGAGGCTGTAACTTTAACCACTGTGCCACACTATGACACCAACCTTGTGCTGTTTCATATAGATAAGCAGTTTCTTTTGTTTAATGGGGTTGTTAATCCCTTTAACATTCAAGAAGAATAATTTTAACTGTGAATTCATCACTTCTGCCTGCTAACATATTCAGACAACAGCGTCTGCATTGTTAAGGCACTGCAGTTCCAAAATTGTCCAGCTATTTTTGCATAATTAGCAGAGTTGCTGCTTTCTCTGTGTATATCATTGAACTGAGAAATAACACTCAACTAATATATCAAACTTACATACGCTTCTGAAGATATCTGTGGGACTCTAAAGGAGCAAAATAGCTGAACCAGGAAGCTCTATGCCTGACCTAACCCTCTCTTCTGAATTCCTCCCTTTCTTATTTTTCCTGCACTCCTCCCCATTCCCAATTTCTTCTGCCTCCTTTCTCGCTGCATATAAATTGCTACCTACTGGTTTCTGTTTGCACTCTGCCAGGTACTTGAATGTCTGTTTCATATTTTTTTCTTTTTTATTAGAGATCTCATTCAGCTCCTTGACTCTGTGTATTTATTATAGCACATACCATATCACGACTTTGGAGGACTTCTTTTGAATTGTCCCTATCCTTTGTCAGTATTCTTTTATAGGTTTGTTTTCCCAAACTAAACCCAGTCCTCAGTCTAGGGCAGGGTGTCAAAGTCCCTCCTCGAGGGCCGTAGTGCAGTCAGGTTTTCAGAGGATTTCCCCAATGAATATGCATGAGATCTATTAGCATACAATGAAAGCAGTGCATGCAAATAGATCTCATGCATATTCATTGGGGAAATCCTGAAAACCCGACTGGATTGCGGCCCTTGAGGAGAGACTTTGACAACCCTGGTCTAGGGTCTCAGAGGTAATAACCCCCATCACTTTCTTGTTTGACGATTGCTAGGTCTTGCTTTAGAGAAAACATTTAGTGGTTGGATTTCTGTATCCCAAATAAATAACTCTATATTGTTGGACCTAAATATATAAAAATAAACGAACAATATAAATTCCATATGGAAGCAAACATAAAAACACAAAAGGTAAGTAATCTATATCATTTAGGGGAAAGATCTGAGAACTTTACCCTGGGATAAACCCCCAGCATTATTTCATATTACTAGTCATACAGGACTCAATTTTATAAATGGCATACAAAAATCAGAGCTGACTTTAAAAAAAGCACTAAGTAGTATTCTATAAATACCACTCAAAGGGGTCCTTATACTAAGGCGCGCTAACCGATTTAGCACTCGCTAAAGATTAGCACAAGCTAAATGCTAAGGCGCCCATTATATTCTATGGGTGCATTGGAATAGTGTCAGGATCTGGGACTAACTTTAGGCACAAAGATTTACGCCAGCTAAATCCAGGTATAAATTCTCTCACCTAAATTAAGTGTGAATCTCTCATTCTATAATAGCACATATAAATGACAGGAATACCCCCAATCTGTTCATGACCCTCCTATGATCACATACCCCTTTTTGGAAACGCATGTAAAATTTATGCAGGAATGTAAATTGTAATTGATGCCAATTAGCACCTAATTACTAGTGCTAATTCTCTTGTCATCCAGTTGAATTGAAAATAAAAAAATGGGCATGTGCCCATATTTCCACACACAATTTTTAACCGTTTATTACAATTAGGCTGAATCTACCCCCCTTTTTTTTGACAATCTATTCACTTATAAATCCTCTGTATTAAACCAATAGTGGTAATTAACTTATAGAGCTGGTTTGTATCCTCCCCCCCTTTTCTGGAGTGTATTTATGAACTCTAACATGTTCATGTCTCACTATTGTTTTTGCAGAATTTCTTTAAAAATTTTGCAGAATTTCTTTAAAAAACTGCCAGATATCCTTTTATTGGCCATACAAATAAATATGGTTGCAGAAGGGTGGAGCTCTCACTCTGTCATTTCTGCTACCTCCTAAGCAAGCTTATTCATACCTTTCTGATGAAGTTAAAGTTCTGATTAGCTCCTACTCCTGTGGTTCAGCCTTCGAAGATATGTACTGCTATGATTCTCAAAACTAAATATACCTAGCTGAAGCCCTTATTAGTGCAAGGATGGAGCATTGGACATTTATGTAGAAACAGGCTCTTGCTTCTGGTGCCCAACTGTGCTTTGCTTCTTTCTGCACTTTGGCCTAAGCCCTCTCAACTTTATTGAACCAATCTGTGTGTAAGCTAATTTTAGGCTTCAACATATTACAAGATATTAATCAGAAAATTTCACAGTGTTTTTACCTAATTACAGAGTGGATGAAGGGCTTCTTACCTGAAATTGAACAGAGATAAAATAAATTGTTTTCCTAATTGGTTCTAAAGACATAGAGGAGGAAGGTTTAATTCTTAAAGTAGATGGAATTCCTTACAAGTTAGAATCATCTCTAAAACTGTTAGGAATTATTCTAGATAGCAAATTGACTATGTTATGTTAGAAGTGCTTTTTGGACTTTAAGACATCTTAGAAGTATTAGGAAATATTTGCAACAAGATCTATTTAGATTGGTTGTACAAGTATTAATGTTAAATAAACTAGATTACTGTAACATAGGCCCTCTTTTACAAAGGCGCGCTAAGCGTTTTAGCTTGGATTAGCATGCGCTAAATCAACGCATGTGCTAACCGCTAATATGCCCATAGGATAACATGCATGCATTAGTGCTTAGCGCATGTTTAGTGCGAGCTACTATTTAGAGTGCGCTAAAAAGCGTAGCACACCTTTGTAAAAGAGGGGGATAGTTTATCTAGAAATGCCTTAGTATTTGCTTACACATTGATATGTGACTGTGTTGCTAGATACCAACCACCAATATCGTAGATATGTCTCTATTGTCACCCACATCCTCAGGGCTTACACCTTGATAAAGCAAGTAGCAAAACATGTCATGTCAAAGAATAATACCTTAGCAGCAGACCGCATTAACAAAAGCTAACATTCTGTTTTGCAAAGCCGCACTGGCTGCTGCCACACGGCAAAAGCCCCAAAGCCCTTTAAATCTCTATGGGCTTCAGGGCCGTTACTGCACAGCAGCCGGTAGTGCAGCGTTGTAAAACAGGCCCTAAGTATTTGCTTTCAAACTACTCATTATGAATTAAATCAGCACGATATCTTAAGTAAATATAAGAAAAATAATAAATAAGATCCAATGATGATCTGACACGTTAAACCTGGGGCAGTGAGAGCATTTGAGCCCAAGATGGAGTCGCTGAGGATCTGGGTGACAATAGAAACATATCTATGGTATTGCGGTTGGTGTCTAGCAACACAGTCACGTATCAATGTATGATTAGATTCACCATACTGAGGGCCATATTTAAGCTAAGTATTTGCTTAAACATTTGTAGACAGTACAGAACACAGCTGTTCAGATAAACTAAGAAAATCAGATAGAACTACACCATAGTATATAGTCATGTTTAAGTTATGCTGTTTGATGTGTAAAATATTATATGGTTTGACTCATCTGTATATTACTCCTGCCAGAATTCTGCACAAAAAACAAACAAAACAAAACCCAAATTTATGTGCACAAAATCTACAAATTCTGTAAGTTTATTTTATTTCATTTTTAATCTTTATTCATTTTAAAACCAGCATAAACTGCAACATATTATCAATCAATTAACTCAATAGACAGCACTCAATTCCTTCTGATACAATAAATACATAACCCCCACCCATCTTTCCTAAAAGTGTAAAAACATTTAATATAATGCAAATGAACAAGATAAACAACCTTGCAATCCAATAATAAATTAATTACATACCCCCCTCCCACCCACCCATCCTGGATGCATATAATCAAACATTGACAACAATGCATATAATCAACAGTTAAACAATATTTTTGCTAATTATCATCCATAATTTCAATATAATTCAGTATTTTCATTATACTATAGAAAACACTTCACCCTTGTCCCCCCAACCAGCATCTCTCTCACCCCTGTGCTCCCCCAGCCAATATCTCTTTTACCCCTGTTCCCCACAGCCAACATCTCTCACTCCTCACCCCTGCACCCACCCCCCCTCCTAGCTTGCATCTTTTACTCTATCCCAATTGTCCACAATCCAGCATTCCTGCCAATACCTCTGCAAGGCTGATTCTAGTTAATAGCAACCTATTGCCGGCTCTGCAAACTTCACTCTACCTGGGTCCTGACAAAAAAGAAGTGACATTATCGACTGTGGGACCGCAGCAGAGGGATGCCCGCAGAGCCAATGTAGCCAGTGGGTTACAAAATAAATATATGTTATAGCTGACCCAGGGCAGGAGAGACCTGACAGAAGTTTTTTCTCTAATATTTTAAAGTTATAAGCTTTTGTTGTCCAGCAAAGATAATGCTGGAGATGTGCAGGATGCAGGCATTCCCATAGAATGTCAGTGCATGATGGTGATTGGCTGGAACAAGTCAGGAAACTGGTTGAGTGTGGCAATTAGGAAAAGAAAAAAGAACAACTGAAGATCTTGAAGAGAGGAGAGTTTGTGAATGAGTGCTCTGTGAGAGAAAGACATTTATGGCTTCTTTTACGAAGCTGCGTTAGGGCATTAACATGCAGAATAGCAAGCGCTACATTGCCTCGGGCACTAGACGCTAACGCCAGCATCGAGCTGGTGTTATTTCTAGCCGCGTAGCGCGCAGTAATATCCTGTGTGCGCTAAAAACGCTAGCGCACCATAGTAAAAGGAGCCCTTAGTTAGAGAAAGAGCAGTGAAAATAAAGTTGTATAAGAGAGTGAGATTTAGGTTCATTAGATAGAGAAATATTTATTTTATTTTATGTAGAAAGGCATACAGTATTAGGTTCCTGTGCTTAGGCAGGCATATTCCATAGCTTCACACACTGATAGGGAGATAGTTTCTCTCCTTTTTATTTATTTTAGGATAAGTTTAGGAAGAAGAACAAGTGAAAATATACAAGAAAGAAGGAGGAACAGCTAAGTGCATGAAGATTAAAGAGAGACTTTTTACAAAGACAGTACCTATAAAACCCCCATACTAATTATTTTTGACTATACTTATAATACTGGATCCTGTTAGTTGGATTAATAGGAGACAAATGTACACAGATTTAACTTATTGAACTTTTTAAATTGGTTTTAAAATATTTTATTTCAGCAAACTGCAATTAAAGAATCTTTTGCAATTTAAAAAGAAAGAAAAAAAACCCCACATTTGTGCTATTTGTAACATTGAGTCTGATTCTCAATTAATTTTTAAATTTCATCCCTGTCAGGTTCTTCTTGACAAATAACTCAGTCAAGATTTGATTGGTGCATTTCTCTGTTCAGACCTCATCTGTACACTGTACATCCAGCCTGAGGTAACTTGGCAATATGACTACATTAAAGGTAAAGTAAGGCTGGTGTTACAGAACTACAGACTGAGGCAGGTTACACCAATGCAGGCTGCCCAAAGATATTGCCGACAATGATTCAGGCTGCAACAAGGGATTGCTGACCCGACACCAAAACCTCAGGTATTTCCCCCAGCCAGCAACTTTCACACTCGCCCCATTGTCCCCAATCCAGCATATTGCAGTAATCCAGGTGAGAGGTGACGAGGGTGTGTGTAAAGGTCATGGTAGCATGCTCAGAAAAGAAATTCCAGATTTTGGTGAGGTTGTATAGAAAGAAGTGACAAGTTGTGGTGGTTTGTTGGATAAGCACAGAGGACAGAGGAAACTCAGAGATGAGCCTGAGGATGCAAGCCAACAAGACAGGGAGGATGAGAGCATTATCCACTGAAATAGAGAACATAGGGAGAGGAGAAGCAGGTTTAGGAGGAAAGAAAAGGAGTTCCATCTTTTAATTTAGATGGCGGCCTAACTTAAGGATCCGTTTATAGAATATGAGCCATGGAGGAGCATAATCAAAAGAAACATCTATCACAATTGACATTTTGAGATATCAAACCCCGCCAAACAGACACACCCAATTCCCAAACCCTCGTACTGTTTCTGGATGCTTTGTTTTCTGCTTGTTCTGCTCATGGTTGTATGTTCCTTTGCAATTGTTAATAAAGATAATTAAAAAAAAAGAAACATCTAAGTCCATTTTGGGCCTAAGTCGCAAGTCGCCCAAAGTTGGACAAAATTCAGACATGGGAAAAGGTCCATTTTCGAAAAATACATCCAACTTATTTTTTTTCCCCAAAAATCATCTAACTGTACGTCCAGCCATCTGATCATACAAACCACTAAGTCATCCATCTTTATACTCCATTTTCGTCCATAAATTCATCCAAGTCACTCCCTGACATAACACCAGAGTAATAGGGTACCTTACATGGCACTGCTGCAAACTTCACAAAAAG
Source organism: Geotrypetes seraphini (assembly GCF_902459505.1). Classification (NCBI taxonomy): domain Eukaryota; kingdom Metazoa; phylum Chordata; class Amphibia; order Gymnophiona; family Dermophiidae; genus Geotrypetes; species Geotrypetes seraphini. The sequence continues at coordinate 217,066,433 of NC_047087.1, read as the reverse complement.
GGTGCAACATAAACATCTCACTATAACTCCCTTCCAGGTCATGGTTAGCCCCCCAAAACACCCCCAGAATCTACTAGACCCACCTATCTACCACCCCAATAGCCCTTATGGCTGCAGGAGCCACTTATATGGCAGTACAAAAGGGTTAGGAATTTTTTTTGGGGGGTGCACATTTTTCACCATGAATGCAGTGATTAGAGTGGCTTATGGGCCTGGTTCCTCCTCTCCATGGTTCACTAACCCACCCCCAAGACCACTTAAGCCACCTCTATGCAACTCTACTAGGCTTTCCTATGACAGGCTACCAGGTGCTGATGTTCTGTAGGCAGATATGTAAAGTTGGGGTCAGTGATCACTGGGGCAGTGTTTGGGGGTCTGTACTTTGTGTCTGCAGTGCTTATCTGGTCACTATGGATACCTTCTTGTGACTTAGACCTGGTTTTATATGGCCTAAGTCACAACGTCCACGTTCCGTCTAGACAATTTGGTAAACTTTCGGTTATACATGCAGTATAACTAAGTCTAGGGTGGCCCACATTCCACCCAAATCTTGCCCTCCACACTCCTCCTGACATGCCCCTTTTAGCTCTGGTCGTTCAGCAGCACTGTGAAGGCCTAGGTTGTTTTTAAATACGTCTAAAACCTGGTTCGATTATTGGCACTTGGACGACTTGTCTATTAGATTGTCGAAGTGCCGATTTAGGCCGATTTTTAGACGTTTTCCGGGCCGATTATGAGCCCCATAGAGTTTTCTTTTGTATTTTATGTTATCAGCATCAGTACTGAAGCTGCACAACTCAATCGCATATTAAAAAAAAAAAAAAAGCATTCAGTCTTTACTAAAACTGGCAGACATAGGAATATGTTCACAGTAATACGTAAGGAAAAAAAAGGTTCTAGAAGTATGCAACTGATTTTATTTGCATTCTGCAAGATATGCTGGGGGCACAGCTATTAGTATACTTTAACAAGTCTTGGTGCTTAACAGTGTCCCAATTTGTTTTCCCTACTGGGACATTAGTAAGAAGCATGAAGTGATGGGTGCAGGCTGTGGCTGCAGATTCAAGGACTTCCAGCTCCAGTTGTTCACTGTTGAAAGACTCCCCAACTTCTCTGGCACCATGTATTCCATACCCCTTAATTGCAAAGAAAAAATAACTTTAAGCATTGCAAAGAGCAGAAGAAACAGACTTCCACCTGGTTTACCAGCAGGACCCCACTGACTGCCTAGACATGCTCAATTTGCAGTGTTAGAGAAATCTTAGAGACCTTACCCATAACCAGTTTGTAGCTCTGCATAATCTTAGTCTTTTATTAAGCTGGGCTACTCTTAGATTTCCCTCCCCCCCCAAAAAAAAGGGGGGTGGATTTATGATTAATGATAATAAATTCCATTGGGAGTTTCACCTAGGATAAATTCAGAGGATTTTTTTCCCCCTAGATCAGTGGTTCTTAAACTTGTTCTGGGGGACCTCCAGCTAGCCAGGTTTCCGAGATTTGCCTATAAAGTAGGTAGTAGGCATGCAAATTTCTCTCATGCATATTCACTACAGCACATATAATCCTCAAAGCTAGATATATATTAAATAATTATACCATAAATATAATTTTATCATATCATTTAAATATTCATAGATTATTAAATATTACATACACAATAAATTCATGTCACACATACTAATATCCTATACCCACTTAGAGCCATTCCTATTCATAGAAATACTAAAAAAGTCACTAAAAAATACTAAAAAAGTATTTCTATGAACTGGAATAGCTCTGAGTGGGTATAGGATATTAGTATGTGTGACATGAATTTATTGTGTATGTAATATTTAATAAACTATGAATGATTCTATAGCAGATAGGCGCCTATCTAATGAAGCCTAACAGCGCCTAACTCCAAAGTAGTCATGTTTAGGGGCAGAGAAGGACTTAGGCACGATTAGGCGCAATTCTCTAAAGTACTTAAGTGCCTATAATGTAGGCTTTAAAAACCCTGGCCTACATTGTAGGCGCCTAAGTTATAGTTAGGCGAATCATGCCTAAGTGTGATAGACATGAAATAAGTGCCTAACTTTAATTGCCTATCTTTTTAGGCACCTAATTACAGAAACTGTCCCTTAGCTTCCCAGGCTGTGGCAAAAAAAAAAATCTATTGTGGCTTATGTTAAGAGTTAGTTAAAATTTGTATATCCCTGGGTATGATCAATTTCTTGCTTGCTCCTTTTTTTTTTTCATGTCATGTTTATATTGCATTCATTTTGCTTTAGTTCTGTAAACCTAAATGAAAAGTTTTACATTCTGTGTATTTACATCTTATAAAGTCTTGTATCTCTGGTATTTTTCAGATGAATGGATCCTGTGAAAAACATTCTTTTTTTTTGTAAGACAGGTTTGTCACTAATTTCTGTGCAGGACATGTGGGAGTTAATTTTGACAAGTCAGGAGAGCTTTCACAATATACATATTCATGATTGCTTTCTCAGGAGTTCATTGCAGAGAACACACATTCCACTGGGACCCAGTTAGCTGGGAGGCACAATATCATCTCAGCCAGCAGCTTCATGTTTTCTTGTGGCACGAGTTGTCGTTTGAAATGTGAGAAAACATCAGCCTATCTGGAAACAACAGGAGTAGGATATTCCAGGTTATTTCATGTTCCCAGCTGCCTGGAAACAATTGTGTCATTTCATCCCAAAGGGCATCTTCTCTGAAATAGTTGAACATTTTCAGAATAGAATCTTACAGCTTTTTTTTTTCAATTTCTGATCTGGCAGGGCCAGATTTGAGTAATAGACACTTCAGATTGTTAAGGTTATTTGTGTGCTTGCCCTATGAATTTGAATAGTCAACAGTTGTCTAAAAAATGAGTGTAACATGTGCAAGTATCTTTTTTTTGTGTATGTGCGAGAAGACTTTTCTTCACCTGTAGATCAAAATATCCCTCTCACTATCATAGGGATGAAATCTTTCTCTCATTTGTAATTTTTCATTGAGCTCTTTCATGATATTGACTGTCGGAGAATAACACAGATGGACATAAGCAAAACAAAACTACAGATCTGTATAGGGATTCTCAAAAGAGAATGCACAAAACCAAAGGATACTTTCCCTCAGTTCGAAAAATGAATGCAAAGATGGAAGGAGCTGCAGGATTCTTCCAAGAGCATGTCTTCTCTTCTGTCTGTCTTCCGCCTTCAGTCCCCGATGCCATCCCCCACATGTTTTCCTCACTCCTGATCCAATGTGGCCTGATCTTCAGCTTCTGAAGATATAAGAAGAGCTATGCAGACTTGGAATTCCCTCCCAATTTATTTGTGAATGGAGCAAGATCTAGGAAAATTTAAAAGTAACTTAAAAACCTTTCTTTTTAAAGATGCTTTTAGTAACCCCTAGGCCATAGATTATACTTTATTAAACTATGTTTTAATTTGTCTTCCTATTGTACTTTTCCTTTGTATTGCTTTACTATTCCTAGTTGTATTTCGCAATCCCTTCCTTCCCTATGTTTCCTAAATGATGTCTTAGTTTTTAACCCGATGTTATTATTTAAAGTATGTATTGTATTGTTCATTCTGTATTTTTTAATGAATGTATTTTAAATTGTTCATCGCTTTGAATTTTGACTAAGCGATCAATCAAGAGAACTATTAAACTTGAAACTTGAAGACAAGCCCCATTATTCATTAAAAAAGCTAAAGTATCAACAGCTGGGTATTGCAACCATCATGGAGAGATACTGTACAAAAATCAAATTTGTTTTTGTTGAAGATGTTTCTACAAAAAAAAAAAAAGGAGGCAATATGTGTGAAAAAAGAGATAGGCTCACTCCCACATTGTCCAACCCCTGCCATAATCTGGAGAAAGAAGGTAGAACTCTGTCTAAGAAGAGATTGCAGTAGCATACCATGGGTTTCTAGCTCCTGTGGAGACAATGTGTACATATGCATGTCTAGGGTTACCAGATTTTACTTACGTAAACTATAGAACCATAGGCCCACCTCCAGTCCCACTCAGCAGTTCATAGACAACGGCGCGAAAGACAAAAGTGCGCGCCGCACAAAATTACAGTTTTTAGGGGCTCCGACGGGGGGTTTTGTTGGGGAACCCCCCCAGTTTACTTAATAGACATCGTGCTGGCGTTATGGGGGGTTTGGGGGGTTGTAACCCTCCACATTTTACTGTAAACTGAACTTTTTCCCTAAAAACAGGGAAAAAAGTTAAGTTTTCAGTAAAATGTGGGGGGTTACAACCCCCCACACCCCCCACAACGCCCCCACAACGCGGCGCGATGTCTATTAAGTAAAGTGGGGGGGTTCCACCCCCACACCCCCCCGTTGGAGCCCTAAAAATAGTAATTTAGAGCGGCGCGTGCCTCCGCGCTGCGCTCAATTGTCTGGGCGTGCCTTTGTCCCGGTGCGCTTTTGACCCGACACCCCACTCAGCTCCACTCTTTCCCGCCCCGTTACACTCACGTCATGCCCCAGCCTCACCCCTCGCTCCACCCCCCTCAGCCTATTCTCGTCAATCGGTCGGGGCATCCATGCATGTGCAGATGCGATGCGATGACATCACGAGCACGCATGTGTGTGATGCCACTGTGTTGCATCCACGCATGGGCAATTGCCCCTCCCGACATGATCTGCCATTCAAAACCCGGACAAAGTGCTGCCCGGACACGCCCTCTAAAAAGAGAACATGTCTGGGTAAATCTGAATGTCTAACCCTGGGGTGTCAGGTCAAAAGCGCGCCGGGACAAAGGTGCGCCCAGACAATTGAGCGCAGCGCGGGGGTGCGCACCACCGAAAATTACTGTTTTTAGGGCTCTGAAGGGGGGCTCTGATGGGGGGCGTGGGGGGAACCCCCCCACTTTACTTAATATAGATCACGCCGCATTGTGGGGGGTTTGGGGGGTTGTGACCCCCCACATTTTACTGAAAACTTCAATTTTTCCCAGTTTTTAGGGAAAAAGTTAAGTTTACAGTAAAATGTGGATGGTTACAACCCCCCAAATCCCCCATAACGCCGGCACGATCTCTATTAAGTAAACTGGGGGGGCTCCCCAACAAAACCCCCCGTCGGATCCCCTAAAAACTGTAATTTTCTTTGGCGCGCGCCTCCGTCTTGCGCTCAGTTGTCGGCGCGCGCCTTTGTCTTTCGCGGGGTTGTCTATGAACCAACCCTGGGCATGTCCCTTTTCTTATTCACATATCACCTTTGGACCCCACGATCTCCACCCAACCAGTTCAATCACAGCTGACAGCAGAACTGAGCAGTGGACCTAGTGCTTCTTTAACCTATACTTCTACTGCTGGCCCTTCTCCTGCACATGCAATTTACAGCTCACCTGTTTGACCTGCATGGTGCTCTGCGGATTTCTACTGCACACTGGAAAGGATGCTTGCGACAGGAAAAAACACGTTAGAGAAGTGTCGGGATACTTATCTAAAGAAAACTACATCTCTTAGATGACAGACATCATGTGGGCACTTTTGGGTCATATAATTACCCAAATTATTTTTTTATAGGCTATCTGGCTTGTCCAGAGGATGATCTGTGCCTCAGTGTAGAGAATGACACAGGGACAAATTTGTCCCCGTCCTCATGGGATCTATCTCCAATCCCATCCTGTCCCCGTGAGGTCTGTCCCTGTGCCTGCATCTACACCAAGGCACCTACCAGCAAGTAGGCATGGTTAAGGGTGGATCTGGGGCATATTTAGAGTGGATTTTTGGCACGGCTTTATTTAGGCACTGGTAGGTGCTTAACTTAGGCACAGTCATTTAGGCCAAGATAACCCTGGCCTAAATGGTAGTGCACCTACTGGCACCTAAGACCACTTAGGTGCTGCTAGGTGTGATTCTATAAACGGCACATAGCAGATGATTGACAATCAAGCTCAAGGGTGCCTAGAAGTTAGGCACTATTTATAGAATCAGGCTCCATATATAGAATTAAGGTATAAATGTACATTTTTATGAGAATAATTTTATAAAACAAAGAGATCTTATCAAACTGTGCAGCTGAATACTTGAGAACAAGTGTGCACATTGAGAAGTTCAAGTGTACTACTATACACACCTGTGGGCCCGATTCTTGAAATGCGCGTTCCAATTGCAGGCAGCGGTAGAAACATAGAAACATAGAAAAATGACGGCAGAAAAGGGCCATAGCCCATCTAGTCTGCCCACACTAAAGATCCCCTTCCCTAAATTTATTCTCCCAGATATCCTATATCTCATCGAGTCTGCCTAATCCGATGACTCTCCTTCCACTATTACCCTCTTAGAGATCCCACATGCGCATCCCATTTATTCTTAAAATCTGGCACGCTGCTGGCCTTGACAACCTGCACAGGAAGTCTATTCCAATAATCAATCACTCTTTCGGTGAAGAAATACTTCCTGAAGTCGCCATGAAATTTCCCGCCCCTGATTTTTAGCAGATGCCCCCTTGTGGCCGAGGGTCCTACTGCCATCCTACTGCCACCTGGCAGCCAATTGGGATGCTTATTTTAAGAAAAAATTGAGTGAGGACGGATACCTGCACTGTAGGCATATGTAGTGCATTTACGGAGCAGTGTAGAGATGCTTAAGCATGCCCAAGGCAGGTCATGGGCGTGGTATCGGCCAGAAATGGCTTTGGGCATGCTCAAGCATTCCTACGCATCTCTGTAGGCACAAGAAAGATGCCTTAAATATAGGTCGGCAAAATTCATTTAAGGCATCTTTTCAGCGATGTAGATGCGATTGCCTTTAGGATGCTGATGCGTGATTGACACACAATTGGCAGCCGCCTCTTAGGCAGCCACTGAGATCGACATCCTATAGAGAATCAGGCCCTGTCTATTTATTCCATAGAGTAGAGATGACATTGTTTTAAGTTTTTATAATGTTTTATTAAACTTGATATACTGCTTAACTTTGTGATGTGTGTTTGCATTTTATATATGTATTGTGAATGGACGCAGCCAAGCTGAGCTCAGCAAGTGGCCTAACCCAGTGTATACAAAACTCAGCCAAGCGGTTTGCGAGGTTGTTTTGGTAGCTTGGTACTGCCTTAATAAAGAGTTCAAAACTTTGGGTGCGATTTTCTTGGGTACTGTTTATTGTTTCACCAGCATAAACAAGTGCCAAATAAATTATCAGGTTTGTATCACCTTATGCTTAAGCCCAACATTCACAAACCAGACAATTGCAGCTTAAGCCAAAATATGCCAAAACATAAAAACCTTATTTCAACAAAATGAAAGCTTTTCTTCTGCCGGGCAAAACTCCCTTGGGGTTAGACTTAATGTCCCAAGGGTGGGATCCTCTCCAAATAATTTTCCCTCATTGGATCAGCTTGGAAAAATCCCCTCCCCAGATCCCAAACCAAAATGGCTGCCTGTGGCTTGTATTTAAAGTTCAAAAACAAAACTTCAGCATGTTCAATAAACTTGAGCAGACTTTACTTTTCCTTCCAGCTCCCTTATTAGCAATGGCTCTCAGCTTATGTCCATACATTCAGAGCTGGGCAAATCAGAACATTCTATTTCTATATCATAGGTAATGTCCTCATCCACCATTTCATTACCCTGCACAAACACAGAATCAACCTTATCATTAGCCTCTTCATCACAAACTACAAACTCTGCCTGAGTTTGTAGCCATGAGATGGACTATTGCTTTCTAGTTCTCTGTGGCTGTAGTCTGGTGCTTTCTTTTTGCTGTGTGGCTCTGGTTTTCTGGGACTCCTTGTGTGTGAGAGTTGCACCCTTTGCTTTACTTGCAGTGAGCTGATTAGCTCTCCTCACAGGTGAGTGTTAGTAGCCTGCCCCCTGAGCCCTTCTAATCTGGCCTAAACCAGTCTCAGCTTGATTGGGCTTGTATTCTAGCCCTGCTTTTCTCCGTCACCAGCCCCGTGGCTGCTGGGACATGTAGTTTCTCTGGTTGCTTTCTTACAACTGGCTTGGGAAAAGCTAAACCAGTTCTGGATGCTTTAGGCATGGCTTGAAAAGGTTTAACTATAGGAAGGCTTGGATTTTGAGTACTTATAGGTGCTGCTTTGGGATTAAAATTAGCAGGCTTAGGAATACTTTTAATGTTTTTAACTTTACCTCCCTCTTCAGGCAAGGCTTTCCCACTTGGAACAGGGGCAGCCCTGTGACATAACATTAGCATTCACATTCCCATTCCCATGTCTCTGAGATCTGAGGGAACAATGCAACTATGTACAAATGAATTCCTTCATGTTCAGTATGAAAGCACGAGAACTTCAGTAATCTCGATAACAGAGGTATCTCTATGGAATAATATGAACGGTTCCTTGAGATATGCAAAAATTCAAGAAGTTACTTAAAACAACCTTATTTATGAGAACCTTGGAAATGCACTGTCTGATTATGCACTTGTCATGTTATATTTATTTATGATTGTATTTTGTAAACTGCTTAGGTCTAAGTGGGTGAGAAATTTTTTTAATAAAAGATATCTTCATTGTGACAAGTGTGAATTTTTGCATGAAGAATTTGTATTCTACTGAAGCAGTTTGTGAGTCTCTATAGAAGTACATAGGTGCCTACATTGATCCTCTACAGTACAAGCACAAGGCATAAAACCGGGGGGACATTTTACTTTGGATATCTTTTATAAAATTACTCCTCTCCCCATTTTCTCATATGCTCAGTTGTATGACATTTTTCACTGTTTAGCCATCTGAGCCAAATATTTCTAGAAGCAAAACGTAAATATTTTTATTTATAATTATAAATGTATTATGGGATTTAGAAAGGAAGTTATTAAGCTGCATTACATCAATAACCTGTGCCATTTGCCCTGAAATTCATATTAAAGGGCAGTAATGCAAGTTATATTACTGTAACACTGCATTAATGAGGACATTGCAGGGTAGTAATAAGATTCATATCTAATGTACACAACACTGCAAGCCATATTATACCTGGGAAAATAACCTCAGCTTTTTTTCTGGGGTTATCTTATTCCAGGAGCATCAGGCCTCATAGTCGCAGTCTGATGCTCCTGGGCTGCATCTTAAAGGGGCTGTTGGTGCTATCAATAAGAACATAAGAATAGCCTTACTGGGTCAAGCCCAGCAGCCCGTTCTCACACTGGCCAATCCAGGTTCCCAGTACCTGGCCAAAACCCAAGGAGTAGCAACATTCCAGCATCTTAAAGAGTAGCAAGATTCCGGAACCCCAATGAAAGCAGTATTCCAGAGCTGAGATTGTGATGTCATAATGCTTCATTCCACAGTGCCTCAGAACCAACCTCATCAGTGATGTTACAATGGCTTAATTGTCGTATACTTCGCTCACTTAAAAACATAAGAATAGCTTTACTGGGCCAGACCAACGGTCCATCAAGCCCTGTATCCCAACTCCCACAGTGGCTTGGCCAGGTCCCCAGTACCTGACCAAATAGCAACATTCCACGCTACCGATCCATGGCAAGCAGTGGCTTCCCCCATGTCTCTCTCAAAAACAGACTAAGGACCCCTCCTCCAGGAAACCGTCCAAACCTTTCTCAAAACCAGCTACGCTATCCACTCTTATCACAACCTCTGGCAATGTGTTCCCTCAGTCGGCACCCCATCCCATGATCAGAAAAATTGAGGTGTTTTCAGTGTTAAATTGAAATCCCAACCCACAGTTGCCAAATTGTTTAAGGATCTGTTTCTGTTTGAAATATTTATTAAATCTAAAGGAATTACAGTATATTACAAGGGGGGACTGGGTAAGAACATGACCAAGACTTAGCCTAGAGGTTAGCATTACTGCCTCAGAGCCTGGCATTCTGGGCTCAAAACCAAAGTAAAAACCAGATTTGCAGGGGGAGATATTGTAGTCTGTTAAATCAGGTCTGTGACCTTTGCAGGGGTGAGGGGAAGTGTTTTAAGTTCTGTTAGAGTGAAATTGTAACCTGAAACCACAGCTGTCAAAGCTGCAGGAAGCTGATTTTTAAGGACGTGTGGGCGAGGTCTGTGAGTTCCGCGTTTTACCCAGTCCCGAATCTGTAGTTCTTACTAGTTTAAATGGCAGCTTCACTCCTGCTATCTAGGATAACTTACAATACCTCCTCCTGTTTCCACATATTTCTGTTGTTTTTATGTTATCCTTCACAAATAGTCTGAATCTCTGTGTATAATGAACTATTATTTTCTTTCTCCGCGTTTCTGCAGCTGAGACAAACAGAACCTTCAATCACTGCAACAATGCAGAACACTACATAGAAATAATTACATGACAGTGCCTAAATCTGACAGTAACTTTACATCTTTTTTTTCTAGCTTTCATTATATCTAATATACCATCAAGGCTGAATTCAAATGTATCATTTCTTGCACAGATGAGGCTATTTTATTCATATTTTGCAGAACCAGTAAATAATATAAAACATTCTCCTTTAATTTTTATTTTGTTTGTTTTCCATGTTTCATTTTGAAAAACTGAATTCTTTTTTTTTCTCACTGTCATATTTTATCTATTACTTCAAAAAGGGGCCCTTGTGGTTTACCTAAGATTATTTGACGAGAAAACATACTACCATCAAGAGGGCAATTTTCAGCCTATCTACATTGTAAGAAAATCCACTGGTATATTTTACTTGCAGATTTTGCTTCAGTTTTTAAGGTGAAGGTATGCACAAATGTTCATTTGGAAACATGCCAACGGTACTGGTGCATGCTGACCTTTGCATCTTGATTTTAGGTGGGTATTTTTGTCATGAAAATTTTAGGTGGGTATTTTTGTCATGAAAATAATTTACATAGAATTAAAAATGCAAGTTGGGTGCATTATTTTTCTTTCTCCCACTTGCAAATATTCCCACAGGAGAACACGTTTGAGGAGGGGGGAGGAAAAAAGGATGGGAATGCCTTAGAGCAGGCTTGTACAACCTATAGCCAGAACTCAGCCTACTATTGGTTTTTTTTTTTCTGGGCCTCTGAAGCATGACAATTCTTGTGGTGATTACTGCAGGATTCTCACTTCCTCATAGTGACTTCACTCTCTGTGGCTCAAGCTTGCAGAGAACCAGGTAATGGTGGAAAACCAAGAATCCTTCTGTTTTCTTCTGCAGTCAAAGCCAGTTCAAGGAAAAGAAACTGGGTCAAGGTTGTTGTTGTTGGTGAGAGTAGGGTTACCAGATTTTAGTTAAATAAAATCCGGACCTATAGCCCCAAATATTGACCTGTCCTGACACTAAAGCTGTCTTTTCACCCACATGTAGATAGTCCAAGACCTTATGCAGTCAGTTTTTCTTTGTCTTTGATTTCCTTCCAAACTCTGGGAGGTGCCTTTTGTTTTTGGTGATCATTTAAAGAAAGCTTAGGGCTCCTTTTACAAAGCCGCAGCAGCTGCTGCTGCTGTGGTAATTCCTCTGACACCCACAGGGATTTAATGTGTGTCAGATCATTTGCTGCATGGCAGACAATACTGCGGCTTTGTAAAAAGGGGGGTAATTAGAAAATGGTCTGTCCATGATAGGGGTGTTATTTCAATATTGCTATCCTGGTATTCTATGGTGTTGAGCTCTTTGTAGAATTATATATTTTAGAATTATAATTCCATTTAAAAAACCTTAATTCCATAAGGAAAACCCCAAATTATGAAAATACCTCCTGAATATCACAAGCTAAAAGTCCAGGATCTCATATATAGTATATAGGGAATTATATAGGCACAACTAAGGAATCCGTGAAAGGTGGTGCAAGAATCACATTCTAGGAATGTCACTAAATCCAAAGGCCATGATCTAGGGTTACCAGCCGTCCGGGTTTTGAAAAGCCTCCTCTCAATCGCATTGGGCAGGAGGCAATCCGCGTGCCCGACCAAAGCAGGCAGCGGTGGGGAAGGGGGGAGGCGGAGCTAGGGCAGGACTGGGACAGAGATGGGCAGGCCTGGGGGTGGGGGGGGTGGGTCTAGGGTGTTCGGATTTTACAACTGTAAAATCTGACAACCCTACCATGATCTATCGATTGAAGGTATTACAGTCAGAGCTGCCCATAACTCCCAAAAAGAGATGTCAACTGAGAGAAATCAAAATCAGAAGCCTCGAGAATTGATATTAACAACACTTTTACAATGATTAACTTCAATGCCCAGTTACCCCCTATCAGCCCCTGCAGCAATCTGTTCTTTAAATCTTGTAGCTCTCTCAACCTTCGGCTTTAAGAACTATACCGGCGTCATCCATACAGACGCCTTGTGTGTGGCAAGATTGGTGAGATATAGATGCTTTGACTGTTCGTTATGAAATCCTTCTGTTGTTCCCAACTGGTGAAAGGACACAACATACACTCCTTCATTGATTTAAGGGCCCTATTACTCAAGCCTTGCTAAAAACAAAAGTGGCCTTTGCTATTTTTAGCATGTGGATTTCCCACATGTTGAGGCCAGTTTTAGAATGGCTGTAAAGTGGCCTCATTTCCCATATTCTCTAATTCTAATTTCCCTATAAAGCACGACCATTACCATATGAGCTCTACCACCACCTATTTACTAGGCAATAAGGGCTCATATACTAACTATGCAGTAATCAGTTATTGCATGGTGATATAGCTGAGGTAGCCAATTAGTGTAAGGTAGGCTTACTCTCTGCCTCCAGACATGCTGACATGCCGACATGCCGATATTATTCTCTAAGCGGCTCTGTTGCAGGAGACAAGGACACTGAACACTTTTCACCTATCACAACGTATGTTTGGTGTTGCTTAGAAATTTAGGGCTCCTTTTACAAAGCCGCACTAGGGCCTTAACGTGCAGAATAGCGCGTACTAAATTGCCACGCCCGCTAGCCGCTACTGCCTCCTTTTGAGCAGGCGGTAGATTTTCGTCTAGCATGTGCTATAGCGTGGGCTAATCCAGTGCGTACATTAAAAATACTAGTGCACCTTTGTAAAAGGAGCCCTTAAGGTTTAATGAAATTGAATTGGATAATTAAAATAGTATGCTACACATGAGCAGAGTTTGATTGGAGAATACAAGATTAAAAAATTTAAACTCCTTTGAATAGCTAGTTAAAAAAAAATAGAACCTATGTTTATAGCATGTGTGTAGCATGTGCCAATTCTAAAATGACCAAGGAACACCTGAGTGTGCCCCGTGACAGTGAAATTTAATCTGCAGTAAACGTGCATTAGTGTTTATTGCAGCTTAGTAAAAAGGCCCCTTACCCCTCCTTTTACATGGCTTTTAGCTCTGGCTGTGACGGTAACAGATATGACGCTCATAAGAATTCTATGAGCATCAGAGCTGTTAACGCCGTGGTCGGCGCTAAAAACTGTGCTACGGTTTTGTAAAAGGGGGGCGGGGGTGTGTTAATTTGTTAAGACAGAAGAACCCAAGAAGAACTCATGAAAGGCACAGCTAAAAATCAACAAGTTGATTTCAAGAGGTGAGAGTGTTTGACTTTTAGTTGCCAGGCTCTCAAATGAAAGAGGAATTCAAAAACTGTCACAGATTGTGGAAGAAGGAATGAATGAATTGGCAGGTATTCTGAGAAGCCGACAGGAAATCAATGGGCCTCATAATCGAAAGAGAAAAATGTACAAAAACTGGCCTAAGTCGGCATTTGGACGATCATAAATGAAAGATGTCCAAGTGCCGATAATCGAAACGGGTTTTGGACGTGTTTTCAAACGACCTAGGCCTTTCCAGTGCCGCTGAATGACCAGAGCTAAATGGGGCATTTCAGGAGAAGAGTCAAGGGTGGGATTTGGGTGAGACATGGGCCATGCTAGACTTAGTCATACTGAATGTATAACTGAAAATTTTACAACACAGCCTAGACGGAACTTGGAAGTTGTGACTTAGGCCATTCAAAACATGGTCTAAGTCACAAAAACCTATATAAAGTGACCAGATAAGCACTGCAAACACATAGTACAGACCCCCACATACTACCCCAATGATCACCGACCCCCCCTCCCAATTAAAATCATAATCACAACTTTAAATATATCTGCTTCTAGAGCATCAACACCTGGCAGCCTGTCATAGGAAAGCCTAGTAGAGCTGCACAGAGGCGACTTAAGTCAATTTGGGGGTGGGTTAGTGACCCATAGAGAGGAGGACCCAGGCCCATAAGCCACTGTAATCACTGCATTCATGGTGAAACATGTGTACTCCCCAAAACCACAAAACCCTTTTGTATTGCCATATAAGTGGCTCCTGCAGCCATAAGGGCTATTGGGGTTGTAGACAGGTGGGTATAGTACATTTTGGGGGTGTTTTAGGGAGGCTCACCATGACCTATAAGGGAGCTATAGTGAGATGTTTATGGGGCACCCTTTTTGTGAAGTAAGGTACCCCACTATTCAGGTGCCATGTTTGGGTGTCCAGTCCATCACTTTGCTGACCCCTCCCACATCCAACAGGGCTTATTCTAGGCGTTTTTGACTTGGACAAATATTTAAATGAAAATGTGGTATAAAGATGGACGATTTAGCAGCTTGGACGATCAGACGACTGGACGTATAGTTAGACGATTTTTGAAAAAAAAATATTTTGGGCATATTTTTCGAAAATGTATCCTAAGCTGTGTCTGATTTTGGATGACTTGCGACAGATGAAAACAGACTTAAATTTTTTTTAAAAAAATTATGCCCCCCCACGTGTTTGTTGTATAAAGGATTCCGGATACAAGCCATAAGGAAGCATTCACCTAATATTTAAAGTGTCTGAGCAAATAGTCTGCACTGGGGAACACAAAGAAAAGCTGGATGAAGTAACTGCAGTGTCATTAGAAATGCATCCTGATTAGAGTACTATCAGAGTGTTATATATGAGCAGCAGCGGCATGCAGTCTGGACCTTCAGGGGTTCGCCCAACCAAAATTTATAAGGAGAGAGTATGATAAATCACTAAATAATTAACTACTACATACTCTATATATTCACTTGAACCCATCTCCCACAGTAGCGTACTAGAGAAGATTATGACGTTGAAAGACTGGTTTGTGCTTTGAAGTTTGCAGAAAATTGTTTCCTTGTTCTATTTTGATCCTTGATTGAATATATGAATTGGGAACTGAACATTGTGTTGAATGGAATTGTGTATGAATATCAGAGTGGAACTGATTCTCTCCTTGAAGACTAATATCCTGGTACTTATATGTAGAAAATTGGAGGGGGGTTTTTGGGGGGAGAGGGAGATTTGATATATGACAAAGTGGAGGTTTTGTTTTTAAACCCATGAAGATTAACTGAGGTTTTTTTCCACTTTGCTATTTTTGTTTGGGTTTTTGCTTTCTGTCCCTACTAGACGAGCTTGGCAGAGGAGTTCCAGTGAATATATAGAATATGTAGTGGTTAATTATTTAGTGATTCACCCAACCCCCTGAAGGACCTGAGAACAATGCTCTAAATTTGATTGGTTGAGCAGGCAGCAGGCAGAAGCTGCTCAACCAATCAAATTCAGATCAGTACTGTCAGGGCCTTCACAGGGGTTGGGTAAATCCCCACTCATAGAGCCCTGCTTTTTTGGGGGTGTTGTTTACTTTTTGCTTGATGCAGTTTGACTGGTTGAGCAGGCTGCCTGCTCGACAAATCAAACTGCATCAAGCAAAAAGTAAACAAACAAATAAAAGCAAGGCTGTGGAGCTGGGGATTCACTGAATCCCATGAAAGCCATGACTGCATACCACTGATGGACTGATTATGTTACTGACCAGACGCCAAGAGGAATATAACCTCTTGATTAGAATAATGTTGAAGCTAAGGCATGCACTCTTCAATGACAAATTGAAACACCTGCGAATTTGATGTAGTAACTTAAGTATTCTCTTTAAAGTTCACAGACTAGAGGGTCAGAATAGCTGGATCAAAGGAGCTATTATTTAAAATTACACTAAACATTAATGGGGCCAATTTTATAACTGGGTAACACAATAAAGGTACTCACTATATGCAGGCTTATTCCATAACTGCAATTATGCATGTAATTTCTGGTATAGAATACTAACATAAGTCAGGAGTTAAGCATCAACTACAACAACCATAAAAACTAACCAAATGGTATCTCAAAAGATCAGATAACTAAGGGTTCCTTTTACTAAGGTGTGCTAATAATTAACACACACTAAATCAAAGAAGCCCATAGGAATTAAAGAAATCCTAAGAAGCATATTCTATAAATGGTGTCCGGATTGTAGGCAGCGGTAGGTGTCCTACCGCTGTCTAACCAGCCAATTGAGATGCATGTTTAAAAAAAATACACCCCAAAGCAGGCCAACTACACCATAGGCATCTGTCATGGTTGAGGGAGATGCTTGGGATGCTTAGGCTCACCCAAGGCTAGGCGTGGGCATGGTTTTGCCTGGAAGTGGCCTTGGGGCAGCTTAGGCATCCCCACGTGTCTCCCTAGGGCCGCAATAGGCGCCTGAAATGTAGGCCAACAAAAAGCTGGTCTATATTTCAAATAGACGTGGCTGTTATGCTGATAATAGCAAAGAAATCTCACTGCTGTGATCAGCTGAGTAGTTGCGGCAGGGAACTCAACCCCCCTCCCCCTCCGCGAAGTCCCACCTGCTACCCCTCAAGCCCAGCAGGAGGAGTACCTAGTTCGTCCTGCCGGAACCCTCCGAGCAACCCCCGGCAGGAGTGCCCAGTTTGTCCTGCCAGAACCCTGTGAGCAACCCTCCTACCCAACCTTGATAGGCAGGAAGAATACTTACTCCTTCTTGCCAGAACACCCCCGCTAAACACCCCACCACCCAACTGCAATAGGCAGGAGGGATGCCCACTACCTCCTGCCAGAAAACACTCCCCCGAACACTCCCCAACCCAGCAACTGAATGACCCTGCTTGGCAACCACCCCTCCATCCGCTGACCCTCCACCTATCTGGCAGTCCCCCTAAAGGGGATACCACCCCCTAACTCCCCCCGTACCTTGACAACAGAAAGTCCGGCCGGAGGGAGGCATACATTCTCCGGCCAGCAGGCTCGCCACTGGAAAATAGCGGGCTTTCCCCTTCCGGGTGCATTCTGGGATGAACTGGGGAGGAGCCTAAGGCCCTGATTGGCTCAGATTCCTAATGCCACTCCCATGGTAAGTACGAGCTATGATATAGTTAAACATGATTATGTGCGGAAATAGCACTATGACTTGCTTCTCCAAGGTAATTTGCTCCCCTTTTTTCTTCATCCCAAAATATTTCCCTATCCACTTCCACAAGCAGTTGCTAATTTCTTGTGCTGGCCTATTGCATTCATTTTGTAGTTCCTGAATATATCCCTTTTCCCTACTCAGGAATTCCTCTGTGCCCTTTTCTTCCACCACTGACACCAGACTCTGTTCCTTCATCTTGCTGTGTGGTTACACCTGGAAAAGTCTTCAGTATATCATGTGCCATCTCTGGTCACCTTTTGAGTTCCGTTATTATCTTAACCCCTTATTTGCCTGCTTAATACACATATTATTTTAATGATTCCCATAATCTCTAATTTGCCCATTTGTCTGTCTTGAATAGACTGTATACTCTGTCAAGCATAAATACCAAATAGCACTATATAAATGATAAATCTGAGTAGTGATAGTAATGGCATATTTTCACTCTAGTGGTTCCACTGGATTCAAACAAATCTATTGGCCCTTAAGACCCCAGGAGGACTATTTGAAAGCTTTCTCTATGGGTTAAAAAAAATGTATGTTATAAACAAGGGATTTGAAATTTAGCCATGTTTAGTGAATGCAAAATTGCCTATGCTATTGTACAAGATGGGTAGTTGTTATTACCAGGGGCAGGAAGATGGCTGGCTGTGCAAGAATGCACACAATTATATATAATAGAACTAGGCTTTTGATTCCTAGTAGAAAAAATTATCAGCAGAGAAAACAAGTGCAAATCCCTGCTGTTAATTTTTCCAAGTGTAATCATCAAAGTTAAACTGTTGCATAGCTTAGCTTCAATTATTAGTTTATGAACCCACATAGGTGAAAGTACACATGGGATTTGCAGCAATGTGGATAGTATGATACCGTAGTAGAGGGGTGCCCAATAGGTCAACCGTGATTGACCAGTAGATCCCGAAGGCAACGCGAGTCGATCGCGTTGCCTTCGCGTTCTACTTGCTTCCCGACTCAGAAGTGCCGAGCTGACCAACTTCTCCCACCGGAACTTCCTCTCCGACTTCAGAAATGACATTGAGGAGAGGAAATCTGGTCGGCCTGACGCTTCTGTGTGGGGAATCAGGGAGAGCTTGGGGCAGCTGGAAGCAGTGCAGCACCTCCTCGGCATGCTGGTGCTGCCGGTAGCTGAGCCAACAGCAGGGCTCCATGTTGGTCTCATCAAAGCCCCAGAAGGCGAGCTCCTCCTCGAAGAGGGGTCCGCACAGGTCGGCCGGGTAGTGCAGCTTGCCCATATGGTAGTAGTTGAGCACAAAGGCAAAGAGTCCCAGGTGCCAGTCGAAGAAGAGCTCGGTGGGGCAGGGCGGGTGCCTGGCAGGGCACTGCGATAGGTCTCGTGCCAGGTGCCCCCAACGTCTTGCACCACCCTGTCCGCGCTGTCGCCCCGGGCCAGCTCCTCCTATGGGCTAGGCTTGTGGGGGGCTTTGCCCAAGGACTTGTAGCCCCAGCTTGAGGACACACACATGGAGTTGAGCATTGGGGCAACAGGTGCGGCCTCTGAT
This sequence comes from Geotrypetes seraphini, assembly GCF_902459505.1. Lineage (NCBI taxonomy): Eukaryota > Metazoa > Chordata > Amphibia > Gymnophiona > Dermophiidae > Geotrypetes > Geotrypetes seraphini. Next base: position 217,047,805 of record NC_047087.1, on the reverse strand, counting down.
CGATGCACCTCTTGCTCCCTCCCTCCGGCTGTCAGTGATGCGCAAATCCCCGGTGGATGGCAGCGAAGATGCAGCCTCTGCTCTTCTCGTTATTTTGCAACTTCAGTGCCGTTTGTCTGGCTACAGCGAGACCCTGCTGAAAGCCACAGTCAAACTCCCCCCCTAAAAAGCAGCGAAGAGACCGAGGCGGAAATGCATTTAATCCCACATTGCCTCTTTCTCCCAGTCCAGCAGCTTTACTGTGTCTGCCATTTAAGTACATAAATACATAAGTACATAAGTACATAAGTAGTCGCCTCCGCCGGGGCAGACCAGAGGTCCATCCAGCCCAGCGGTCTGCTCACGCGGCGGCCCATCAGGCATATTGCCTGAGCAGCGGTCCCTGACTAATTTTATACCTACCTCTACACTTATCTATAAACCTTCCACTGCTCTTATCTGTACCCCTCAATCCCTTTGTCCTCCAGGAACCTATCCAGGTCTTCCTTGAAACCCTGTACTGTGCTATTTCTTATCACGGCCTCCGGAAGGGTGTTCCATGTGTCCACCACCCTCTGTGTGAAAAAGAATTTCCTTGCATTTGTTTTAAACCTGTCCCCCTTCAATTTCATCGAGTGACCCCTTGTTCTTGTGGTTTCTTTCAAATTGAAAAATCTGTCCTTGTCAACCTTTTCGATGCCCCTCAGGATCTTGAAGGTCTCTATCATATCTCCTCTGAGTCTCCGCTTTTCCAGGGAGAACAGCCCCAGCTTCTTCAGTCTGTCAGTGTATGTAAGGTTTTCCATACCCTTAATCAGTTTAGTTGCTCTTCTCTGGACTCCCTCAAGCATTGCCATGTCCTTTTTGAGGTACGGTGACCAGTACTGTACACAGTATTCCAGATGCGGGCGCACCATAGCCCGGTACAGTGGCAGGATGACTTCCTTCGTTCTGGTCGAGATACCCTTCTTAATGATACCTAACATTTGGTTTGCTTTCCTCGAGGCTGTGGCGCACTGTGCCGACGCCTTCAATGTCGTGTCTACCATCACTCCCAGGTCTCTTTCCAGCTTACTGACCCCTAGCATTGATCCCCCCATTTTGTAAGTGAACATTGGGTTCCTTCTCCCTATATGCATGACCTTGCATTTCCCTACATTGAAGCTCATTTGCCACTTTTTCGCCCATTCTTCCAGTGTCATAAGATCCCTTTGGAGATCCTCGCAATCTACGGTGGTTTCAACCTTGCTGAATAGTTTGGTGTCATCTGCGAATTTGATGACCTCACATTTTGTTCCCGCCTCCAGGTCGTCAATGAATATGTTAAACAGGAGCGGTCCCAGCACTGACCCTTGAGGAACCCCGCTCGTGACCCCTTGCCAGTCCGAGTAGTGGCCCTTTACACCAACCCTCTGCTTCCTGTCTGCCAGCCAGTTTTTGATCCATCGGTGGACCTCCCCTCGCACCCCGTGATTCCATAGCTTCCTGAGCAACCGCTCATGTGGTACCTTATCGAAGGCTTTCTGGAAGTCTAGGTAAATTATGTCTATGGGTTCACCTTTGTCCACCTGGTTATTTACCCCCTCAAAGAAGTACAACAAGTTTGTGAGGCACGACCTACCCTTGCAGAACCCATGCTGGCTCGACCTTAGCTGTCCATTTTTTTCGATATGATCACAGATGCTGTCCTTAATCAGCGCCTCCTTCATCTTTCCCGGGACCGATGTGAGGCTTACCGGCCTATAGTTTCCCGGGTCGCCCCTTGAACCCTTCTTGAAGATGGGCGTGACATTAGCTATTTTCCAGTCCTCCGGTGCTTTCCACTCCCTTTTCCCTGATATCCGATCTCCGCTCCCTATAGCCCAGCATCACCCCCTCCATGATCCAATAAACACTTTGTCTTTTCTACCTCCAGCTAGCCTAGGACATTTCTGCCTACAAAGTAACATGAAGCACAATTGTCCCAAGTTGGAAACGTGGCCGATATGACATGCGCCCCACCCCATCCACTGCACCCCAGCCAAGCAGAGAAGGCAATGGGCAAGACACAGTTTTGAAGCCCCGGCCTTCCTTGTGTCCTGTGTGGCTGCACTGCTGGCCCTGATAGGAAGTTATGCCAGGCCCCTAGGGCTGGCCTGGAGGAATTCTGCCTCTATGGCAAAAATAGCAAGTTCATAGGGCCACAGATCAGGGAAGGAGGGAGGTAAGTAGGGAGAGCTTCTGTTGGACTCACAATAGGAGGTGAAATGGATAGAGAGAGGGAGATACAGAGCAAGGAAGGGTGAGAGAAATGCTAAGCCCTGCATCCAACCTTAAAAAAAGAATGGAAAGGGAGCAGGGAGACAGAAAGAAAGGGGAGGGGTCAAGAGAGAGGAAGAAAAAGTTGGGGGAGGGAATGAGGTCTGGAGGAGAGGAAGCATACAGGAGGCTGAAAGAAGGGAAGAAATATTGGATGCACAGTCAGAAGAAAGTGCAACCAGAGACTCATGAAATCACCAGACAACAAAGGTAGGAAAAATGATTTTATTTTCAATTTAGTGATCAAAATGTGTCCGTTTTGAGAATTGATATCTGCTATCTATATTTTGCACTATGGCCCCCTTTTACTAAACCGCAATAGTGTTTTTTAGCGCAGAGAGCCTATGAGCATCGAAAGCAGCGCAGGGCATTCAGCGCAGCTCCCTGCACTAAAAAAACGCTTTCACAGTTGAGTAAAAAGGGTGGGGGTATATTTGTCTATTTTTGTATAGTTGTTCCTGAGGTGACATTGCATAAAGTCATCTGCCTTGACCTCTTTGAAAAACCCCCGGAATATAAATGATAATTAACATTTTCTCTGCGAACAGTGTGCTTTGTGTTTTTTTTTTTTTTAATGTTATTGTTGGTAGATCATTTTGACTTGGTCATTTTAAAAGTAGCTCGCAAGCCCAAAAAGTGTGGGCACCCCTGCCGTAGTATGATTTTGCCTCCTCCCGCCCCTACCCCCCCAACCTCCTTATGTATCCTTATGACAGCTACAATCATTTTTTAAAATATAGTACAATAAAAGGAAAATAAATGGAGACTGTCAAATATAAAATGTTTCACCACTAAGTAATATTTCTATAAATAGTTCTACTAAGGTCCTTTGCTTCACTTGACTCCTTGGTTTGTAATAATTTAGCAGAGTGAGATCTCACCAGGGTAACTCTCTCAAGGTCTAAATGGTGTATGTACCTTAGGCACACATTTATTTCTGAAATAATGAGGGCAAGTGTACAAACCAGCACATTGAAATGAAGAGCAGAAAAGCATGGAACATGAACAATTAGTTTTTAGCTAGTGGATTTTCAAGTCATTGTTCCCAAAGGAAGATGCAGGAACTTAACTGAGATGTAAAAAGGAGAAAATTGGCACATTTGCAGTAATAAAAGCAGAAAAGCCTGGGATTTCTGACAACTGGTTTTTAATGTAAATTGGTGATTTGAAATTCTAACATGCTTTTCCCTAAAAATGAATTGTGAGCTGTGTGTCTCCTTGTTAAAGGTTAACTACATATGCTGATTGATATGCTGTTAGCATGCGGCCCCCAAAGTCCTCTGTTGTGGCCCTCAAACAGTGGGCTGAAATATTCCTCAAGTCCTACAGATTCAGTCCTACAACCTTCTAGGATATATTCACCAACAGCAAAATTTACAGAACTTTAAGAAAATGATGAAAAGACATCTGTTCTGTAAGATGAAATATCGAGTTTGGCAGAGGGAGAAGGAGGGGTGACTGTTGAGTGCTGAGTGCTAGTCACAGAGGTTTTGATGGTCCGGTATGGTCTATGTGGCATAATGATGTTCGTCATTGAGGCGTGCTACAATTTTTTTTTTTTAATGTATTTTAGGGTTTGGCCAGTTTTTTGGCCTTAAATGATGTTCGTCATTAATGTGACATGTATGTCATATGCGATTTGAATTTTTGATAAGTAATTGTGTAATTAGTTTTATAGTGTGTGTTTGATGTGATTTGTACGATAAATGTTATATCTTATTTTGTATGTTAACGTGTAAGGGCAGGGATAAATAAACAAAAAACAAATCTTACCCACTTGGATAGTGTATTAAATGTTTGAAAAAAAGGATTATGATACCGTATTGTATCTATATGGTGCTGTACATAATAATGAATAATTTAGAAGAGCACTTAGCTTATGGCCCAATGGCTACCCAGCCTTTTCACTGGTATGTTTCCTGAGGGGCAAAAGCTCTTCTTATCAGTGTTATTTATACACTGTTATAGGTACTTTTACTGCACTTCTGCTGTTCAGATATGGAATCAGGAGCTCAAGATGGCGTCAGGGATTAAATAGAACGCCAACTTGCTCCCTGATTAATTTTGCACCACGGTGCAATGGTCTCTTCTGAGCTCAGCAGCTTGATAATTTACTGTTGAGCCTTCTATTCCTCCAGATCTTGCTTTCTGAAGCAAATCAATGTTGTTTAAAAGACCACAATCAATGAACTCGTGGAGGGGCATTTTCAAAATATATGTCTAAGTCTGATTTGGATGTATGGTGCTAAACGTAAGAAAATGCCTATTTTTGAAAGGCAAACCCACCATACATCTAGAAATATTTTTTTTTTTTTGAAAATCCTCTATTTGGACGTCCGGGCCATTGGGACACCCAGACCATCAGGACATCTATCTTTATACAACATTTTCAAACAAAATTTCATCCAAGTCCCAAATGCCTAGAACAAGACCATTTGGACAATGGACTGGCTACCCAGGCATGCAACAGAGCAGTGGGGCACCTTAGAGGGCTCTGCTGTGAACTTCACAAAAAGGATGCCAGATAAACATCTCACCAAAACTCCTTTATAGGATATGGTGAGCCAAAACACCCCCAACACCCACTATACCTACCTGTCTACAGCACCAATAGCCCTTATGGCTGCAAGTGGCACCTATATGGCATTAGGGTAGGGTTTTGAGAGGCTCACATTTTCCACCATAAATGTAGTGCTTAGAGTGGCTTATGGGCCTAAGTTCTCCTATGGTTCACCAGCCCACCCACTAGGCTATTTAAGCCAGAACCAACTGAAACAGGCCTCCAACAGATCCACATTCTTGGTCACTGCCTTAGAGACAAGTGAATCCATTAGACTAGAAGGAACAGATGATATAGGCAGGGGGCCACTCCTGATTAACACCTTTCCTCATGCCCAACAGTAAAAAAAAAGCAGCAGACTTAAGAAATTCATGGTGAACATGGCTAAGACACGGCTTCCATCTTGAAATCTGGTAGAGCAATTTTCAGTGTGAATAAATTCATGTAAACTGTTCTGAGCTCCCCTGGAAGAATGGTATAGAAAATTAAATAAATAAATAAATTGTTGAGGACATTCTGGGCATATTCCGAACAATTACTGCACAGTCTTTGAACTTAGCATGTGTATGTGTTTGTGCGCATTATAGGATGAATATGTATCAGACTATGGGATCTAGTGAGTGGATGTATACAGGGTTAGGATCGTTGTGTAGGTGCATAGGTGTGTGGTTGTTTCTATAGGAAGGTATAGGTTGGGGCATATATGTGAGGTTTGTCTGTAGATGATGCACAAGGGGGTGCTGAAAAGTTCTCAGCCCAACCAACCAACTTCCTAAATTCAGAGTGTTATTTTACCATTGTAGTTGAAAAACAGTGTTATTATGTGCTATTTAAGTTATTTATAAATGATCTTGAAATTGGAACAATGATGGAGGTGATTAAATTTATAGATGACACTAAACTGTTCAAAGTTGTTAAAACGTATGGAGATTGTGAAAAAATGCAGACAGACCTTAGGAAACTGAAACACTGGGCACCGAAATGGCAGATGAAATTTAATGTGGACAAATGCAAAGTGATACACATTGGGAAGAATAACTTAAATCATTGTTATCAGATGCTAGGGTCCACCTTGGAGGTTAGCCACCAAGCAAAAGATCTGGGTGTCACTGTAGACAATATGATGAAACCTTCCACCCAATGTGCAGCAGCAGCCAAAAAAGTAAACAAGATGCTAGGAATGATTTTAAAAGGGATAGTTAACAAGACTAAGAATGTTATAATGTCTCTGTATCGCTCCATGGTGTGACCTCACCTGGAGTATTGCATTCAATTCTGGTCACATTATCTCAAGAAAGATATAGCGGAACTAGAAAAGGTCAAAGAAGAGCAACCAAGATGATAAAGGGGATCAAACTCCTCTTGTATAAGGAAAGACTAAAAAGGCTAGGTCTTTTCAGCATGAAAAAGAGATAGCTGAAGGGAGATATGATTGAAGTCTACAAAATCCTGAATGGTGTAGAATGGGTACATGTGGATCAATTATTTACTCTGTCAAAAATTTCAAAGACTTAGGGAACACTTGATGAAGTTATAGGGAAATACTTTCAAAACAATAGGAGGAAATATTTTTTCACTCTAAGAATAGCTAAGCTCTGGAACATGATGCCAGAGGTTGTGGTAAGAGCTGGTTTTAAGAAAGGTTTGGACAATTTCCTGGAAGGAAAGTCCATAGTCTGTTATTGAGACAGACATGGGGGAAGCCACTGGTTGCCCTGGATGGGCCATTTGGCCTTTATCTGCTATCATGTTTCTATGAGAAAGAGATAACGGCTACTGTGGATGGGCAGACAAGATGGGACATTTGGCCTTTATCTGCTATCATGTTTCTATGAGAAAGAGATAATGGCTACTGTGGATGGGCAGACAAGATGGGACATTTGGCCTTTTTTCTGCCATCATGTTTCTATGTTTTTATGGATCAGTAGCATAGAATGTTGCTACTATTTGTGTTTTTGCCAGGTACTAGTGACCTGGATTGGCCATCGTGAGGACAGGTTACTGCACTAGATGTACCATTGGTCTGATCCAGTAAGGCTATACTTATGTTCTTATTCTTTCAGATCATTGATTGAACCATGCCAGTCTATTCTTTGCTCATACATGAGTTGTGAAAATGGCTAAAGTTATATGAATGGGTGTAGATGTGTGCAGAAAGTGAGTGTGAGTGTGAAGGAAGTAATATTCCATAAAATGAGGGGTATACAGTAAAGTCGAGTGGGTATGTATGTGGCTCTGTGTATGAATATATTTAAGTAATAATTATTGATATTACTTCCAAATGAGGTAAAAAATTATATACTGTATAACCCTGAAGTTTGCACAAGTATGAATATTTTTGATTAGTACTTCTATTGTGACTGTTTCAGATACTGTCTTTTTTTTTTTTGTTCCACAGTGAACTCTTTGAAAGTCATAACAAAAAAATGTTAAAGCGCTGAACAAACCAAAGAATTCTAAAATTGTTCGAAAAGCGACCTTTACATTAGAGCAGCTTTTGTACTGATTCAGGGACCTGTATTGATGGAGAGAAGTCTGTTTAAACAGAAAATTCTTTGAAACAAGTTTTGTGCCTGACAGAATTAAAAGAAAAGGTGGGCTTTGTTATTTTGTACGAAAAGATAAAAATTAGATTGAATATAATATCTTTCTTCACATAATCTTTTCTTTGCCCTCGATACGGTTTAGTTTAAATGCTTTGGATTGACATTAGTAGTAACAAGGACCAGGGCTCCTCATCCTTCTCACACTCACTCTCTAAAACAACCAGAAAATCATAACATTTTGGTTAAAAATGGCTGCAGGTTTATTAAACTTGACTTAAACTTAAGTCATTATAAGCAATAATTATTTCCAAATCCTACCCTAGCTGAGATCATATTCATGCACCTTTTCAGACTCCATATGTAACTTTTTTTTTAAAGTTAATCCTCTTATTCTCTATCTAACTCCTGTTACTTTATCTTATCTGTCTACATGTTATACCTTCACTTATACCCTTTACTCTTTATTAAGATGTTTTATTGTGTAGTGTGTTATCATTGTAAGTAGCATACTATGCCATAATGAATTAAATTCTATAAATGGCATCTAAAGATCTGTGCCAAAAAAAATATCACTTTTACTGTGGGTGGTGAGGTAAATGCGTTGACGTTCATTCAATTCCTATCAGTGTCAGAGCATTTACCTCACCAGCCCACAGTAAAAAGCTAAGTCATAGGAATACCCTTGGTCGGGATATACAGCTTGACATATGAAGAATTAAATGAACTGATAATTAACCATCTATCCAGTATTCTCTAAGAAAAAATGTTTTAACTGTTCTTCTAAATGACAAGTAACCTATTAAATATCTAATTTTAAAATTAAGGGAATTCCAAATTAAAATAGTTTGATAGAAGGATGAGGAGTTAGCATGTTTATGAGAACTAATCCCATTGAATATTGGAAGACTTTACCTTATCTGGTTTCTAAGATAATAGTGAGATTTATCATGAGATGTTAAAATTGAACCTGCAAAATAAGTTGAGGTTGTACCATATAATATTTTGAAAGAAATCATATTTATTTATTTAAAAATGTATATACCGCATACAACTATGCAGTTTCCATATCACATATATAAAATCTTGTTTCCCTATAATTATCACATATAACATAGACATGTCTAAACAACATCATTAATTGTCCCTGTTATAAATGGATAGAGCGCAAATTCAATTAATTCAGAAATACAAGCAAGCTTTAAATCATACATTGGTGTCAGAAAAAAAATCTAAAAGGTGATTATCAACTGAAATATACCTTAATATAAGAAGGCATTGGCAAATAGATCTTAAATTTTATTCGAGCCTCAATTGTAAGCCAATGCAATTGGACAAACAAAGAAATTACTCTTGACAAATTTGCTAGCAAAAAGATAAGCCTTACAACTGTGTTCTGAATCATCTGAAGATTTTTAAACATAGCTTTTGAGCAACCAATGTAAACACTATTACTGTAATCCAGTTGAGATAATCGTAGTGCCTGAACTATCACAGCAAATCTAGGTAAATCAAAATATTTCCTAATGTTCCAATTTTTTCATTAGAAAAAAAAAGATCTCATAACCAAATAATTTAGTTGATGTTCCATAAAGAGCAAATGGTGCTCAAAGTTAGGCATTGCATATACAGGGTGGGCCACAAAAAAGTAGCCTGCCTCTAATACCAATGCCAGAAAGATGGTGTTCTCCCTGGAACAGCAAATAGTGATTGTGGAAGGTTTTAGATGTAAACAGGGACCACTTTCACCATCTGTTGTAACTTGTGGGTAAGTGAATAAAACCAATCCACTTGCTCATTCATCGTGTCATACTATCGCCAGAGGCGGGCTACTTTTCAGTGGCCCACCCTGTAGAACAGCACTTAGGGCTAGGATCCACCATTATCTTTAGGCACAGGCATATACACCAACTGAACCATGAAGTAAATCCTTGTACCTAAATTAGGCATAGATCCCCCTTATTCTATAACAGTGTAGACAAATTGTGGAATTCCTCTGATCCGCCCATGACGATGCCCTCTTTTGGAGCTACGTGTAAAATTTACATAATGATCCAGATACATAAATATACACATATACTGTAAATTTACTGTCAATTAGCAGCAATAATTGATAGGACTCAATTATTGATACTAATTGGCTTGTTAATCAAATTATGTATGCAAATTGAGAGCATGCCCAAATTTGCAAGCATAATTTATGTTGTCATTTATAGAATTTTGGGGAATGTGCACAGTTATTTGACTAATTTTTTAATTGAAATTATCTGCTGCTTATGTCCAGATTGCTCCTACTATACACTGTCTTGGGAAAATTTATTCAACACATCTTAATAAATAAATTTAGTAAACACATTTTAATAAATAAATAAATAATTCAAATTCATTTGATTTAACCCCACATTTTAATGCTTAAGCAAGGTGTCTACTTTGTCCCAGTATTCAATTGCCTCCAATCCATTTGGTGTTAGTGCAACTACTAATGATTACCTGACAACAAAAGTGACCCCTTTGTCCAATATAAAGGAGTCTCCCAATATGGAATATAATACACTGCATTCCAATAAACCTACACTAGTTTGATAGATTCTTCCACACTTCATCAAGATCACATAGAATTTCTTTGCCCCAAACTTGGTTCAGATTGGTTACCTCAAACAGTGGACATCTGAAAACGTGTCTTTTTGTCTATTAAAATGTGGTCTCACATGGAGAAGCATGGGATTTGAACTCACAGCCTCAAGGTACTAAGGCTGTAGCTCTAACCACATCCGAAAAATGTAAAACTATCCATGAAAAATAAATCAGAACATTCATCACACTTCCATGTTCTAAGTCATGATGAATTCTTAAAGCTCCCTGTTTTATCACCCAGGAAAAATATCTGCTTCTTATCACTGTGGTGAAACTACAGTACTTCATAAGGCTCATAGTTTCGACCAAATTGCCCCTCTCCTTCATGCAGAACATTGGCTCCCTGTTATTGCATAAGTCAAATATAAAATTCTTCTTGTCTAGAAATATCATCTCCCCTCAACTCCCTTCTACCTCAATATTCTCCTCATTTCTTATACTCCCTTACATTTTTTCCTCAGCTGACAACAATCTTTTTTTGAATATTGTATTTCCCCCTCCCCTTCTTGTGTCTCTAGTCAATATGTTATCATGCTTACATGATCCAGTCTGATGCCTTTATTTTTAAAACGTCGATGAACTTATTGTAAACCACTTAGACATAATGATAGGTTAGATATCAAACATATAATAAACTCGAAACTTGATCTTCTGACCATTCCCTCATTTTCAACTCTTCATCTCAACATCTCACGGGACTCTACCTTTAGATATCTGGGCCCTAAACTATGGACCAGCTTCCCCCTTCCTATTAGAAACCAGTCCACCATCAAGGCTTGTAAGAAACTCCTGAAGACCAACCTTTTCTCTGAATCTCTTCCCTGTCATGACTAAATTTCTTTTCCCATCCTTTTCTGTCTCTCTCTTTCCCTCATTTTAGTGTAAACTGCTTAGATGCCTAAGCGAAGGTCCATTTCAGTATATCAAATATGGTCAATGAATGAATGAATGAATAAATAGGATATCTGCCATCAAAGATGGATGTGTGGTGCCCAGGGGAGACTGGTGAAAAACGATGGGGGAAACAAGTCATAGATGACAAAGTGTTGCTAATGCTGCAAGAATTGGTTGTGAGGAAGCTTACTCTTTCCTCTATTACACCCCTGATAACTCCTCTGACTCTAATGCTCCTTTACCTTAGGAGTCCTTTTACTAAGGCGCGCTAATCGTTTTAACACAGGCTAAATATTAGCGTGCGATAAATGCTAACACGTCCATTATATCCTATAGATGCGTTTAATATAGTGTGTGCTAGAAACGCAAGTACACTTTAGTAAAAGAGGGAGGCAAACATGTAAGGTATCGTCGTTAGAGAGGATTTTCAAACTTTTGCACTTCCAACTGTAACCGGTCCATTAGTGCCGATATTTCTGATGTCAATCCCCCTCGTGACCAAAATCATTTAAACTATATTTCCAGGATGATAGTGTATTGACACAGTGATAAAACATACCCTGCTATTTTCAGCACATATTGTTCAGTGTCTTTAGGATAGGACTGCCACTTCCCTTTCTTCAGAGGCCTAGGGTGTCTCTTACTGCTAGGTAAACATCAGACCCCATTGAGAGCCTCCTCTCCTTCACTGTGCTAATCCTATCATCTGTTTCAAAATAACCAGGAAGCTTCTTCAACCTAGCTGCTAGTGCTCCTTATTTCTACTAAGATAAGGGCTGCAGTACCATCGGTCATCAAGGAAGCAGCACGGCCATCTACCTGTGTTCTGCTCCTGGTGCACTCCTCTATACTCAGAGCTGGCCTCTGCCTCATCTAGCTGTCTCCAGGAAAAACAAGGCATATATAGCATTTGATGCCTAGTCAAAGGGTAGTCTATAAATCCCAATAAACAATCATAAACACTCCAAATGTTGCTAAGAAATGCATTCTACTAGCCTCTGCCCCTATAGGCAGTCATAGCACTAATTATAGACTGAGAATCATCATTGACAATTGTCCTAGAGGACACTTGTTAATTAGGAGCTAACGGATTCATTAGCCTCTTAAACTCCATCCTCCAGAAGTGGTCAGCATTTTTTTTTTTAAACACTAACCATGGGTGGTTAAATTAGTCTTGGATATTCAGTGCAGGGCTTTTTGTGGGCCCCAGAACTAAATATCAAGGGCAAATTTGCCTGTTGCCCAGGCTTATGTAGGACTCCTGCCTGCTTAAATTGCTTTGAATATTAGCCAACATGTTGATCATCTGCCGGTATTGGTCAGTCTTTTCTTGAAAATCGTTTTTCAAAAATTACTTTAAAATAGAAATGTAAGTGTGCATATTAAAATGGTGGGCAAGCCACTCAGTCCTCCATAGCCTCAGGTACGTTAGATAGATTGTGAGCCCACCGGGACAGATAGGGAAAATACTTGAGTACCTGATTGTAAAACCGCTTAGATAATCTTGATAGGTGGTATATAAAAACCTAGTAAACCTGAAACTAATTTTTTAAAAACCCTCTTTCTTCTTTCTTCAGGCCCACTCTGCAAGTGCTGCATCTGCTGGAATCCAGTAACAGGAACACGGACCACGACTGGACTTCAGAAACCAGGAACAATTTCTCCTCCAGGTAAGTATCAGGGACAGTCTCCAACTACTGCCTATGTTAAATAAAATAAAGGGAATAAAATCCTCTCTCCCTTGGTGTTATGTGAGCCCTAAGAGTTTCCTCCTCCAGCAGGAACCTTAGTTTCAATAACTACGTTTCCCAGGAAATGAAATAAAATTTAAAAGTTGCCCTATCTAATACCCTTCACTCTATCCTGGCAACACATTCCCTTACAGCAGGCAAACCTTACACACACAGAATTCAACACAGCTTAGCACAGCCCTACTCAAAGCTCACGCCATGGGCAGTGAACACTGTCTTGTTTGAGGTAGGGTCCAGCGGAATTCTGCGGCACCTTTCATAACCTTGTGACTCACTCTTCCCACCTCCTCCCAACAGGGTTTTTCCCATAAAATAAATTTCCTATAAAATATGTTTTCCTCTGTCAGATAAATATACGTGTTTTAAGGTAGAGAATTAATTTATAAATGAATTGTAAGAAGAGAGGGAAATATGTAAGTGACTGTTTTTCACATGGCACTAACGGGGATGTTATTGCTGAAACAAGATATTAAATTTTCATAAAACAGCACAATACAATTTTAGTACTTTCCTATTTTCCTTTAAAGCACTACAATACCCTTTTATTACTAACACTCTTGGAAGAATAATATTATCTTGTGCACTATTAACCTAGAACATCCTCAAAATTTGACTAAAACGCAAGAGAAAATATCCCAATGGATATAAGGGAGAACTACTTAAGGATCTCAAGCGCTCACAGCTAGAGGCTCGATGTATATTACGAGCCAGTAGCCATAGGGTGAGCTATCACTGGTCCTGTAGAATCTCCTAATTTCTCTGTTTTATCAAAACTCCTTTATTAATTTTTATTAATTTTTTAAATGTTTATTTTATCCTTATTTTGTTCTAAAAAACCATTAAATATTGTGCAAATTTTGTTTGCCTATTTGCTTATTCGCATATTAGCTGCATCCAACAAATCATTTTTAAGAGTTGTTAACGTGGTGATATCTTCATTTATCAAATAGTACTTTCTCATTCAACAATATAGGAATTCTGAAGTACTTAGCTTCTAGACATGACTACGGAAGATCTCCAACGGAGTTTTACTTCCCTTAGCAGATCCTCAGTCAGCACCTCTTCAATCCTGCACCCCAATTTGGGTGTCAGTTACTGAATCTAGCTCTTTATGTGTTTCTGAATTGTGGTTGCATCAGTCTGATATAGCTATTGTTAAACACAGCTTTTTTTGTAAATTTTGGTTGGGAATGGTCTTGTAGAAAATAAAAGAGGGGAACTTGTTAAAGGAACCTCAGTAAAAATAAAGGAACTTGTCAAAAGAACCTCAGCAAAAATATGTTTCCTTAGCATCTATTTTTATGTGTATAAATGTTGGGACAACTTTATAAATGCATAGATGATTAGGAGTCAATATTTATAGAAATTTAAGTGCACTCGACAGGCCTGCATAGCTAACCAGGCAGATAGGACTGAATAAAAATCAGGTCTTTATTTTCCTAATTAGCTACTCAGGCACTGGCAATGAATATCAAACAGAGCCCAGATAAATTCCAGGTGGCTGCCTGAGGAGTTTATAGTGCCCCCTTCTCTCTGATGACAAGAAGAGCTCCTAACCAGACCTCACTACCCCTCCTTTGTAATCACTTCTGGGTCTACCATCTATAGCCCTGGTAGTCTAGTGGGTCCTAAGAACAGGAGCAATGCCCACTTGCTCCTGCTTGTTGTGGATTTGGCTTCATAATAATTGTCATTTCACAGTACTTCTAGTAGCTGAAAGCAGTGCTTCTAGTACTGTGAAACTGTTGCTGGAAGTTAAGGTAGCCATTTTGAAAGCTGGATAATGATAGGCAGGTGTGAGTAGACATTAATCCTGCCTTTATAACCCCAGAGACCAACAGGGTTGCCAAGAGGAGACCTGGAGGTGCCTACAGGGGATAAGTGCATGTGGGAGTCTGTTGGAGTTTCATGTCTTCAGGAGGAAGAAAGGGGGGGGGGGCAGTGGCGTACCTAGCATATGCGACACCCGGGGCCCATCATTTTTTGACACCCCCTCCCCGGTGACAGGTCAAAAGCGCGAGACGACAAAGGCGTGCCGACAACCCAGCGCAGACAACTGAGCGCAAGACAGAAGCGCGCCGAAGAAAAACAGTATTTTAAAGGGCTCCGACGGGGGTGTGTGAGGGGGGAACCCCCCACTTTACTTAACAGAGATCGTGCCGGCGTTGTGGGGGATTTGGGGGGTTGTAACCCCCCACATTATACTGAAAACTTCACTTTTTCCCTAAAAAAGAGGGAAAAAGCTAAGTTTCCAGTAAATGAGGGGGTTACAACCCCCCCAAGCCCCCCCACAACGCCGGCGCAATCTCTATTAATTAAAGTGTGGGAGGGGTCCCCACCAACACCCCCCATAGGAGCCCCTTAAAGTACTGTTTTTCTTCGGCGCGCTTCCACCTTGCGCTCAGTTGTCTGTGCTGGGTTGTTGGCGCGCCTTTGTCGTCGCGCGCTTTTGACTATGAACCCCCCCCATCTATATGAAAAATATGATTTTTAGTAACAATCCACATATCGCACAAGAGTGTACCTAGGAAAAGGCAGCATCTTAAACACTGCAGTGAGCAATAGAACACCAACACATACATTGCAAAACCAAACAAGCCAGATCCCGCACAGTCAATTGATCCTGCAGTCAATGCCAACTAAAAACTATGTTCTTTTCATACACAGAGAACAGAGATACACCCTCGCCCAATATGGAATAATCACAAACTAAAAATAGAAATATGTAGACTAAAGTTAAACTGAACCGCCAAGAAACTAGACCCTGGATACAATGCAACACCACAAAAACAGTAACACATGTCCTCTAATACGGTGCAAAATATAAAGACAGTGGATGTAAATTTGAAAAAAACTGATACATAACAATCACCACTTTACAAATTAACAAATAAAAATAAAACAAACAATGAGAAATAAAAAAATACCATTTTATTGGACTAATCCCCGTAAGCTCAGTCCCCATCCCCGCAAACCACCTGATTCCATCCACACAAACCTTGAATTGTTTTATATTGAACTTATTATATTAAAGTATAAAAAGAAACAATATTCTGTACAATTGTCAATTTATAAATCAGCGTCTTCTCCCCACTCTCTCTTCCCCATTTCACTTCAGCATCCTCAGCCCACTCTTTCTCCACTTTCCTTCAGCGCACGCACATAAAAACAAGCAAATAATTTTATATCATTTTCATTCTATTCATTCATAGAAATTAAAGTCTAAATAATGCCAGTCACATAACAAAACATGATTCTACAAAAATAATTCCCTGCACAGTCAAGCCTGCAAGGATTACTAGATGTCTTTCAGCAGCTCCCCTCCCCCCTTACCTTTGTGACCAAGTCAAAATGATCTACCAACAATAAAATTTTAAAAACACAAAGCACACTGTACGCAGAGAAAATGTTAATTATCATTTATATTCCGTGGGTTTTCAAAGAGGTCAAGGCAGATGACTTTATGCAATGTCACCTCAGTAACAACTATATAAAAATAGACAAATATACCCCCTTCCTTTTTACTAAACCGCGATAGTGGTTTTTAGCGCAGGGAGCTGCGCTGAATGCCCCACGCTGCTCTTGACGCTCATAGGCTCCCTGCGCTAAAAAACATTATTGCGGTTTAGTAAAAGGGGGCCATAGTGCAAAATATAGACAGCATATATAAATTCTCAAAACAGACACATTTTAATCACTAAATTGAAAATAAAATCATTTTTCCTACCTTTGGTAATTTCATCAAGTCTCTGGTTGCACTTTATTCTTCTGACTGTTTATCCAATATTTCTATGCTTCCTCTCCTCCAGACCTCATTCCCTCCCCAAACTTTTCTTTGTTTCACCCTGCCCCCTTCTTTCTTTTTCTCTCTCTCCATACCCCCTTTCTTTCTGTATGTCTGTCTTTCTCTCTCCCTCCATGCCCCATTTCTTTCTTTGTTTCACCCTGCCCCCTTCTTTCTTTCTCTCTCCATGCCCTCTTTCATTTTGTATGTCTGTCTTTCTCTCTCTCTCCTTGCCCCATTTTTCTTTGTTTCAACCTGCCCCCTTTCTTTCTTTCTGGCTCCCTGTCCCCCCTTTCTTTCTTTCTCCCTGCCCTCCCCTATGCCACCACCATTGGGAAAATGCTGCCACCGCTGCTGGGGAATAGGCTGCCACTGCTGCCATCGGGAACAGGCCAGCACCGGGTTCACCCTGCTTCTCTTCTCCGTGGGGCCAACCAACTCTCGCCGCCCGACATCAATTCTAACGTCGGAGATGATGTTCTGGGCCAGCCAGGCAGCGATTGGCTGGCCCAGAACATCCTCACTGACATCAGAATTGATGCGGGTGGCGAGAGTTGGTTGACCCCACAGGGAAAAGCAGGGAGAACTCAGTGCCGGCCTGTTCCCAATGGCGGTGGTGGCATTCAAGTGGCTAAAGAGCCGCAGTTTGCCGGACTAGGGAGAACACTGGAGGGTAGCCAGCTGTGCACCCCCTTGGGGCGTAAACCCAGGGTGGACCGCCCCCCCCACCCCCACCCTGATATGCCACTGTATGTACCTCACTCCCTCCCTATGAGCAAAAATTCTCCTTTCTTCCATTCCTCGTGTACACAACCATCTCTTTCCCTCCCTTCCTCTCTCCCAAGTCCATGCCTTCTGTGTCCAAAAACGCATTTCCTCCCCCACCTCAGCATCTCTTTCCTTCCTTTCCTCTCTCCCAAGTTCATGCCTTGTGTCCAAAAATGCACTCCCTCTCCCCCTTTTGTGTTCCGCGTTTGCCTCCTAGCCCTCATCTTAGCAACTTTCTCAGCCAAATACAACTCGAGCCGCGAGGCTCGTCTTCTGTTCCTACCTGCCCTGCTGTGCACACATAGCCAACCGGAAGTCTTCCCCGATGTCAGCGCTGACGTCAGAGGGAGGGCTTAAGCAAAGACCTCCTTCCCTCGGATGTCAGCGCTGACATCGGGAAGACTTCCGGTCAGCTATGTGTGCGCGGCAGGGCAGGTAGGAGCAGAAGACGAGCCTTGCGGCTCGAGTTATATTTAACCCCGCGGGTCCCCCGTCACCCCGTTTAGCTCTCTCCTGTGCAACTCCTTGGGGCGTGCACCCGGGGCAGACCGCCTCCCCCCCGCCCTCCCCTAGGTACGCCACTGGGGGGGTCAGGAATGGAGGAAGAGAGGTGGGGATACAAAGGGGGTAAGGATTCAAGTTTCCCCTTCTACTGGATACTGCTGATATTCAGCTGTGGCCCTTATAAATGTCTTATGTGGGTCACAGCTGAATATTAAAATACACTGACCACCACCATCTGAATATTTTCCCTTTGAAAATGGGTTCAGCTTATATTTATGCTCGACACCAAAGTTAGGTTGCCTAACATGCATTCTTATTGTAGTAACATGCAATAAGAATACAATTTATAATGGGGAATAAGAGGCAGAAAGCCCTAAGGAACTTCACATTTTTCATTGTGTCTTTTTAACATTAATAATAACCTGTATAAGTAAAAGTTAAAATCAGCTTATTTTGGTAGGATTGTTATCATTAATGTGAAGAAAGGAGAAACAAAGATAAAATTTATAAGCATAACAGAGAAAAAATGTGAGGTTGATATGTATTGCCTTTGGGCAAAGAAAATAAACCATTTTTGCATATTTTGAATTTGGATAATTTAATTAGGCAAGCTATTAAAAGACAATCAGAAATAGATTATAACATTAAGTAAGTAGATATAACTGCAAAAATAAGTATCTGGGAGAGAATACATAATTGCAGTGCAATCTAATTCAAACTTTTGTGATAGAACCACCCTGAGATTGTTGGAGGA
Source organism: Geotrypetes seraphini (assembly GCF_902459505.1). Taxonomy (NCBI): domain Eukaryota; kingdom Metazoa; phylum Chordata; class Amphibia; order Gymnophiona; family Dermophiidae; genus Geotrypetes; species Geotrypetes seraphini. Next base: position 217,029,336 of record NC_047087.1, on the reverse strand, counting down.
TGGGCTATATAACAAAATTAATGAAATGTGATTAAATGGTATGTTGTTATAGCAACGGTTCCATGCTTAACTTCTCTACTGTTTAGCTTTTCTGACTGTAATACTTATGATGCTAAGAAAGCTTATGATGCTGATGAAATTATAATATTAAAAAAGTTAAAAAAAACACAACCCACTAAAAACTAATTGAACCATGGCAGAAAGCTTTGATTTTTTAAATATATGCTATTGGACTCATTTTCTAGAAAGATAGATGTCCAAAAGATAGCATAAACCAGCACTTGGACATCTTACTAGTCAAAACGTCCAAGTAGGTCTTCTCAAAATAAACTTTCTAGATGTCTTTTTGGTTGTTTTGTCTCCAGTGCATCCAAATCTTAAAGGGATATGTTAGAGGCATGTTTTGGGTGGGCTTAGGGCGGGCTTAGGACTTGGATGCTTGTCAGACATAATCAAACCTTTAACAAAAGATCCTGGGCTTTTTTTTTTTTTTTTTTTTAAAGATGTTTGGCGCTAGACATGTTTTAAAAGCATCTAAATACTAAAAAGGTATCCAAACTGACCAGGTGACCACTGGAGGGACTAAAGCATGACCTCCCCTTACTCCTCAATTGTTCACCGACCCCCCTTCCACTACCCAAAGATGTTAAAACCCCCCACAAAAAACAGTACATTCTAACCTGTATTAGAAGGTGCTGAAAAGTTCTCAGCCCAAGTATCTTCAGATGTTACCACAGACATTTGAGCCGAGAGAGCAGAGGTTACTGCAGTGAATTTCATATTGAAAGTTCCAGGTACAGATGTCACCATATCTTGCTTATGTTGTATGGTGAGCCGTCCGAAGCCTACTGTAACTACATTAAGATGACACCTGCAGGCATTAGGGCTCTTGTTGTGGTGTACAGGTGGATACAGTAATGGTTTTGGAGGGCTCACCATTCAATGTAAGCTGTTTATAGTGACTCTAGTTTTTTAGCCCGTTACATTAATGGGTGCTAGCAGCCCTTCTCCCTTACTTTTACCTCCCCCCTATCCAGGACTTTGAAATGTGACAGTCACTACAGTACCCCCTAGAGTGCCCTTCTGCAGTGCTCAGCTCTCTGTGAATAGCTGTATTTTGTAGGAAAGTCACTACATATACAAAATATATATAATGGTAAACATGAATTTCAATTCACTGTTGATCAATTTGCATATCCAATGCTCAGAGATATGAAGGCTAAATTCTCCGCCTCACCACTCAATCATTGCAGTGTTCAATGCAAAGTTGCTCCAGATTACTTATCTATTTGTTGTTCCATTGCTAGCTGCTACAGCTATGCCAAAACTTCTTTCGACTTATTTTAGTAATGCAAAGATGTTAGAACTTAGCTTTGAATAAATGGCTGGTTCCGACGTGCCACGTTTCGGTACTGCGTCAGGGAACCGACAATTACAGTTTAGAACTGGAGGTGAAGTGTCACTAAACATTATATTCAAACGCGGATAAAGCTTGCCGCTCGATACTTGTTTCTACTTTAAGAAGAAACAAGTATAAGTTTAGAACTGCTATGGCTTTGTTATAATATTAGATGCCAAATCACGATAATTTATTCACAATTTACACGTGTACATATTAGAATTTAAACCTGGTGTGTAGCTATCATTGATTGAGCATGTCAAAATGCCCTGGGCTACCCAACTGTAGGGACCACCTGAAGCCCCATGCATATGAGACTTCCCTTTGTATCCGGGTCATGCATCATGATCCTCTACACATGCTGCTGTGATCACCGTGGCAGAGACAAATTAAAAGCTGTTGCACTGGCTGACGAGGTATTTCTTCTTTCATTTTTTCTCTGCTGTGGGGATCATGGCAGCATGTGGAGGCCCGGACTAGCTGAGTGCAGCAGAGGAGTGGAGGGTGGCTAGCGATGTGATGGAGAGATGCCAAACTGGATTTGGAGAGAGTCAGATAGAGATAGACTCGGGGGGGGGGGGGGGGGGGGAGGAGAGGGTGGGGAGGGGGACAGAGGAAGAGAGAGAAAGGCCTGGAAAGATAGGAGGAAGAGGGAGACAATTCTGGACTGGAGAGGAGCAGAGAGAAGACAGAAAGAGAGACTGGACCAGAAACGAGAAGATGGACAGATGATGGACCAACAGAGGGAGAGAGGGAGGAAGGAAGGGATCAGAAATGGGGTACAGGAGAAAGGGAAAAGAGAAATTGAACATGGGATGGACAGGGACACAAAAGAAATAGTGACCATGAAGAGAAAAGGGATATGGATCCAGAAGAGATAGTGGCCATGGAGGGAACAGGGATAGGGATAAAACTAGACACAAAGAGCCAGATTCTGTCTAAAATTTAGGCGTTGTTCAGACATCCAGCAGTAGAATGCATAAACATACTATAAAGAATCATGCTCAGCACTGCTCAGCGAGTTTAGACGCATCTAAATAGTTAGACGTCCTTTACAGAATCGCCTTTTAGGAGTCACATAGACATAATGTTTATAACATTATCACGTCTCATTATTATGACATCATTAGAATTGCAATTTTATGCTGTTGTTCATTAAAAAGTGTTTACAGTGAAATGCTGACACCATTGTTATATTTTATCTTTTAATCCTTTTTTATTTTATTTTGCTTCTGTCAGAGGAAGCAGAGTGGGATTCAAACCAACAACATCAGGGTGCTAAGGCTGTAGCTCTAACCATTGTACAACACACACTCAGATAGTAAACCACATGTCAATTCCAAAGACAAGCTTATTTACAAGCAGTTGATTTACAAGCAGTTATTTCTCTAGGATAAATATCAAACATGTACCTTCAATGGGAGAGGTTTAGAACAAACGCCAGGAAGTTCTTTTTCACACAGAGGGTGGTGGATACATGGAACGTGCTACCATAGGATGTGATAAACAGGAGCACGCTACAGGGGTTCAAAGAAGCTTTGGATAGGTACTTGGAAGACAAAGGGATTGAGGGGTACAGATAAGAGTAAAGGTAGATTATAGGGATGGGATTAGAGGTAAGTTACAAAATTAATCAGGGACCACTGTTCAGGCACTAGGCCTGATGGGCCGCCATGGGAGCGGACCGCTGAGCAAGATGGACCTCTGGTCTGACTCAGCGGGGGCAACTTCTTATGTTCTTATGTTCTAATACTTGTCCAATTCCTCTTTTGGCCTCTATGTTTCTCAAAGTAATACTGTATATATTGCATACTAAATACTCTCTTTTTTAGTAAGAGAACTGCTTGCCAAAAGCAGGTCTACTTTTGAGTGTGAGTTGGGCACTACAAAGGCTTCAGTTAGGTGGATGTGACTTAGGTATCACTTAGGCATGCTTAAGGTGTCCTCATATAGGTTAACAGGGCTTCTATTTTTTGATGTTTAATAATACATAACTCAAGTAAAGCACATGAAAAAATATATATTGCATACTAAAGCTTCTATTTGGGGAGCTAAGGAGGACTCCAGGTTGATATTAAGCTCAGAATATGTTTAGTAATGCATTACTCAAACAAAGCACATGAATATATATACTAGTCATTTCCAAAAGGTTAAGAACATAAAAGGAAATACTCACACAATGGCTGCAGTAGTTCAGAGCAAGTGGACGTGTCTGATGCACAATCTTGACATCATTGTGACATCATCAAGAAGAGGTAAAGACTGTTATGGAAATCTCAAGTGAGAGGTGTTAGAGATCACCATGTAAAGCATGGACTTATAAGTAAAAGTAATGTTTGAATCCTGAGCACTAATTTTTCATGAACTAAAAATACAATGAAAATATAACTTGCAAACAATATGCACATAATTTTGTACCTGGTCATGGGACCAAGTGACATCAGAGGAAGAGCTGAGAACAGCGCTAGCAGCAGGTAGGAGATACTGCTCGCAGCCAGAGAAGATTGAAGAGGTATGTGGGGGTGGAGGGGAAGAGTACGGGGTGGGCAGGGTGCATGGCGCGGCGATGGCAGGTGCCACTGCCTCGGGTTCCTCTTTCCCTCACTATGGGGGTCTTTCACTAAGGCGTGCTAGCCAATTTAGTGCATGCTAAATGCTAACGCGACCATAGAATATAATGAGCGTGTCAGCATTCAGTGCTCACTAAATCGGCTAGCACGCCTTAGTAAAAGACTCCCTATGTCACACATAACTTTGGGTACAAGACTTAGGGGTCCTTTTATCAAGCTGCTTTAGGCGGTTAATGCGCGGAATACCGCACATTCAACCACCTGCCACGCTAGTCGCTAATGCCTCCATTGACGAGGCGTTAGTTTTTTGGTGTGCCACGGGGGTTAGCGCATGATGAATGTCCAACGCGCTAACCCCCGTAGCGCACCTTGATAAAAGGAGCTCTTAGACTGCTGAAATTAGGTGTGAATGCTGGTGCACAGGCAGTACTCTGTAACTGTGTATTTAATTTTTCAGATACATGCCATGGGATTTAGGAGCCACACTTTGTAGAATAGCGCACAGCCAGATGCTCGTGCAAATTCTGGCTGATGCCAGTTAACTGCAATAATTTGTGGTTAGCATCCAATTATTGCTGGTTAAGGGCTCAATAATCAATTAACTTGCATGCACATCTTGAGCGTACATCTAAATTCAAGCACGCAAATTAGAGTGCCATATAGAATCCAGGGAATAATCCAGTATCATTAAAATGAAAAATCATGTTATTCCTATTCTGACTCCTAATCGTTATGGCCAAATAGCCAGTTTAGAAGTTCTTCTATGAAATGAAACAATGGGCTCCTTTTATCAAGGCGCGCTACAGGGGTTAGCACGTCAGACATTTCATCACGCGCGAACCCCCGTGGCAGCCTAAAATCCTAACACCTCGTCAATGGAGGCGTTAGGTAGTAGCGCGCAAAAAACAAAAGGAATTGACCCCAAAATATCCACAAAGAAGAAAATCCAGAGAAAACCAAAAAAACTCTGTAGAGTGATGATGTTCCCAAATGGACTTTATTTGAAAGTATCAAAGTTCCAAAGGTACACTAAAATCATCCACATAAAATAATTCCATCCACATAAGAGCCTTAAAGGACCTAGTCTGCTAGGGATACAGGACCCAACACGGTCCGCGTTTAGACAAAAAGTCTTCTTCAGGGGTCCTATAAATAATGAGGGGTACATTAAGAATGCATGTAAGTTATGAATAGTAGTGGTGATAAAATGTGAAACTGTGAATGATATCTGGCATGCAAAGAATATGAAAGATATGTGATAAAAGGACATAGTGATGTAAATGGCACTAATAAAAATGAGTTGGTGAGAAAGGTGATAAATGTCATAAAAATGTGAAAACAGAAAATATTTGGATCTATGCAAAATGCAGAGTGAAGTGGAAAACTTAATTGTATTATAAAAAATGGTGGACGTGCGAAGACCATGCTGAACAAATAAGTGAATACTTATGTTTAAACAAGCTAGAAAGACACAAAGGTAGTAACGCGGCAGGCGGTTTAACGCGCGGTATTCCACGTGTTAAACCGCTACCGCACCTTTGTAAAAGGACCCCAATATGTCTGTAGTCGAACCTCCTCTGAAACAAAATTCCAACATTTGACCCATAGTATGAAAAGGCTATACAGCTGAGAAGAGAGAGCAATGTTCTATTAGGTGAAAAGAGAGCAGGAAGAGTTTCCAAGAGAAAATCCCAATGTTTGGATCTCTCAGCACAAAACTTTGCGTGCTTTTATGCTCAGAAATGCTCATTGACTCAGAAACAGGAACCTCAGAAGGGAATGAGTTTGTGCACACCAGTCCCTCAGTGGTTCTAATATTTTTCAAGACTCACTTGGACATGACTAATGTTACAATGTCTGAAGTAAAGTCCAATCTTTTCAGGAAATTATGGTGCTCACAAAATTAACTTAAGTTGCTATTCAAAACCCCATTACCTTGCAAGCATTGTGCTTCCAAATCTGAAGACAGAACATTAGCTTTATACCTTTTCATTACAAATCCTCAATGAAAAGTACTAATTTGCTAATAAGAATCATAATAAAAAAAGAAAAGAAAATTGAACTACAGTATTCAGTACTAGAATTTAATCTTTTTAATTCACATCAAAGTTCTAACTGCATTGAATATTAAAGTTTAAAAATCATTCCCAAGAAAGTTAAATAGCCACAGGCAACACTTTTGCATTTAATTTGAAAAACAAGTCACTTCACCTTAATAATAAGCTGTTCTTGTCCAAGACTTACTTTAATAGCGCATTGCTACATACTCATTCTTTATTGATCCATACAAGTTAAAGTCTATTTTAAAATCATATACGCTATTGTACAGTCTTTTATTCAGCTGAGCTATTCTGAAACTGACCTTGTGTGCAAAAAGGATTAACTTGTCTTCTTGCCTTTACCATATTGATGACCTACTTACAGTGCTTTAGCAATCCACTATTATATAAGAACATGGGAATCTGTAAGCAGAGGGCAAGACTTGGAGCATATACATTTTTCTTTTTGTGATTTTCAAAGCAGCTGTATTAGCCAGAGAACTGGTTTAGATAATTTTGTTTGCAGATAAGATCCCCTTTCCTTTCTGATTTGCATTATACTGTACTCATAAGGTAATGTTGAAAATAAACCCCCTGGTATTTTTCTTTATAATTGTTTATTAATTTTATGAGAACATCTTACAAAAAGTGCAGGAAAGTAAATAACAGTAAATTCCATAAAAGCACTTACACTTCTCCCTCGTTATTCACGGGGAATAGGGGCAGAGCCGGACCGCGAATGGCGAAAAACCGCGAATGTCCGGCTCTGACCCACCCCCGCCTCCCTTCCGCCTTCCCCTGGCATCCCAGCCTTATCTGGTGGTCTAGCTGGTTTTTGGGGCAGGAGCGATCTTCCTATGCTCCTGCCCCGTGCAGATAGCCATTAAGAAATGGCTGTGGGGAGTTCCCATAGGAAAGGAGAGGGGAGAAAAAATGCAGGACCACAGGGTGAGGGAGTAAAGGGAAGAAGAGGAAAAATATTCCAAACCATAGGGGGAGAGGAGAGAGACATGAAAAAGAAGGGAAGGAGACAGAGATACCAAACCACGAGGTGCGGGCAGGAAAGAAAATAAAAGGGAAGAGAAGGGCGAGGACCACTAAAGGTCAGATCATGGGAGATGGGGAAGGATGGAGAGGAGAAGAGAAATGCCAGAGCATGGGAGGAGGGGGAGGATAAGAGAGATAAAAATGGACAGGGGTAAAGCTGCAATGAATACACATGTAAATTATACTCCTACTACATACTAATACACACTATGATCTCCATTGTGTGAGTATTTCCTTTTATGTTCTTAACCTTTTGGAAATGACTAGTATATATATTCATGTGCTTTGTTTGAGTAATGCATTACTAAACATATTCTGAGCTTAATATCAACCTGGAGTCCTCCTTAGCTCCCCAAATAGAAGCTTTAGTATGCAATATATATTTTTTCATGTGCTTTACTTGAGTTATGTATTATTAAACATAAAAAAATAGAAGCCCTGTTCACCTATATGAGGACACCTTAAGCACGCCTAAGTGATACCTAAGTCACATCCACCTAACTGAAGCCTTTGTAGTGCCCAACTCACACTCAAAAGTAGACCTGCTTTTGGCAAGCAGTTCTCTTACTAAAAAAGAGAGTATTTAGTATGCAATACTAAGCCATACTAATACACAGTATGATCTCCATGTTTAAATGCTAGCTTTTAGAAATTGGTTTTTACATATGCATGTGATATACATGTATAAATGCCAGTATTTCCTTGTGAAGAAGTTTATAGGAAATTACCACTCCCCCTTAATAGCACTCTCTCACAGTCACAGAGCAACCTTAAAAAGTCAGGCTGTATTGTAGAACAGAGAGGAGATGACTCAGCAAGAGCAGAGCAGGGAGAGTGTGTTAAGGCAAGATAAAAACCTTCAACACAGGGATGCTCGGAGGAGAGAAGAAAAGCCTTCCAGAATATGCTTCCATGTAGGAGTGTAACTTATAGAACCTCCATTCAAGCCAAATTCATCTCGGGATTCTGTAGGAACTGTAATTTTAGAAAACCAAGGCCTAATTTGGTCTGATTAAGCTGAACTTTGAAAGACAGAACTTTAATTCTGAAAGAAACCCCCAGGTCTGAGACAAGATGTTTGTACTGCCTTATGAGATATAGTCTATTGCACACAGTGGCCCTGCAGGAGTAGGCCACAAGACAGAACTCTTGAGTACATGAATTGGTTTTGTATTTTATTTCTCCCCACCTAAGAAAGAAGCAGGTTACCTCTTTCCCTGCACATTTAATAAATGGTTTTGTTTCAACTTTAAGCCTGCGATATAGCTGTAGTTTGTCAAGACTTTGGGACCACCCTCACCCATGTCGCTACACCCCTGCAGTTTCTAAAATGCATGTGCACATGCATACATTACTTGCAAGCCCTGTGTAGTGGCAGTGTGTAGTAGCAGAAACACTGAAGACCTTGTTGCAACCATTTACCTAAAGCACGGCTACGTGCTTGATTCTCAAGCAGTTATTGAAAAGTCCATTCCAATTTCGTTTTGATAAAAATTGCTTAGCACATTCTAAATAACTGTTATTATTTTTGTCATAATTTCTTACAGATCAGCACTACCTAGTTTAGGGCTGTGACTGATATATTAGGGTGAAAAGAAAGGTTACTGAATGGGTTGCTGTGACTCATATTTATTCTGTAGGATGTAGACTATATTACTAGAGTACTGTATGTTCTGTGCAGTGATGCGGTATTGAATCAGAATGGATGTGATAGCATACAGGATTGCTTCTGTAATTTTGCTTGTGTTTACGGAAACATAAATTGTGTTATCATTTTAACTGATATTACAAGATGACCTTAATAGAGGACTGTAGAAAGAGACAGGTTTACATCAACCTACATGTCACATTTGCAAGTAAAAGAGAGGATACAAATAAAGTGCTAGAAATTAATGTTGCAATTGGTATTAGTAATAACAATAGTAATATTAAAAATATGGGCTGGGAAGCCCGTTTGGCCTGTTCTTCTCGTCACCGGAGCAGAGACTTTGTCAACACTTGGATTCCATACTTGAACGTTTTATCCCCTGCGAGTCGTAGCCATATCCTGAATAGACTCCAAATGTAATTGGGTCTACCTGTTTGACATTGGTCTCCCCCAGTTTGTATGTTGTAGTGTTTCTCTTGGTGGGGGTGGGTAGGGTTCTTTCTGAGGGGTTAGGGTGTTGATCATGATCGCGGAGGACATAAGAGTCCAGTCCTCCGCGGTAGTTGGTTGATATTGTAAACCTGGTTTATGCTATTGTTGTACCTGCTGTTGTCACTGTTTAATAAAAAGATTTAAATATAAAAATATAATGCATTTATGTAAAGATTATGGGGCTCATAATCGAAAGAGAAAAACGTCCAAAAACCGGCCTAAGTCGGCACTTGGACGACCATTTCTCAAAAACGTCCAAGTGCCGATAATAAAAATAGGTTTTGGATGTATTTCTAAATGACCTAGGCCTTCATAGTGCTGCTGAACGACCAAAGCTAAACGGGGCATTTCAGGAGGCATGTCGAGGGTGGGAGATGGGCGGGACGTGGGCCAGCTTAGACTTAGTTGTACAGCATGTATAACCAAAAGTTTAACAACAGAGCCTAGATGGAACTTGGACGTTGTGACTTAAACCATGTAAAACATGGTCTAAGTCACAAAAAGCCACCTAAAGTCACCAGATAAGCACTGCAAACACATAAAACAGACCCCCACACACTACCCCAGTGATCACTGACCCCCCACCCACCCCCATAAAAATATTAATCACAACTTGAAAATTCAGCCTCCAGACCATCATCACCTGGCCGCCTGGCATAGGAAAGCCTAGTTGTCCAGCCCAGAGGCAGCTTAAGTCATCTTGGGGATGGGTTAGGGACCCATAGAGAGGAGGACCCATGCCCATAAGCCCCTGTAATCACTGCATTGATACTTAAACATGTGCACTCCCCTATACACCCCCCAAACCCTTTTGTACTGGCATATAAGTGGCTCCTGCAGCCATAAGGGCTATTGGGGTGGTAGATAAGTGGGTCTAGGGGATTCTGGAGGTGTAGGGAGGAGAACCTATAAGGGAGCTGTAGGGAGGAGAAGCCATGTCACCCTTTTTGTGAAGTTCACAGCAGTGCCCTGTAAGGTACCCCACTATTTAGGTGGCATGTCTGGGTGTGCAGTCCATCACTTTGCAGACCCCTTCCATGTCCAACAGGGCTTGTTCTAGACGTTTTGGACATGGAGGGAAAGTTGGACGAAAATGTGGGATAAAGATAGATGATTTAGTGGCTTGGACGATCAGATCGGCAGGACGTATAATTAGATGATTTTTGAAATGAAAAAAAAGTTGGACGTATCTTTTGAAAATGTGTCTTAAGGTGTTTTTTTTTTTACTTTGGATGACTTGCGAGATGGACATAAATGGACATAGATGTCCCTTTCAGTTATGCCCCTCTATATTCCTGGAATGTATCATTAACAGCGCTGAAAAAATACATCTTCCATTATCCTTACTTTTTATGTTCAATATTTTTTTATTAATATTTTAAAGAGGAAAAAACAGGTGTAACAAATACAAATAAGAGCCAGTATGACGACAGAACATCAGCTAATGCAATTGGGAGTGTGTGGTGCAGTGGTTAGAGCTAGAGCCCTAGCACCCTGGGGTTGTGGGTTCAAATCCCACACTGCTCCTTGTGACCCTGGGCAAGTCACTTAATCCCTCAGGTACATTAGATAGAGTGTGAGCCTGCCAGGACCGATAGAGAAAAATGCTTAAGTACCTGAATAATTTGTAATCCGCATAGAATTGTAGGATATGTGGAATAATAATAATAAACACACACACTATAGTGGGAGTATTAATTAATTATATCTAATTCTTTAAAGATTTTCTAAACCTTCTACAAAAAAATTAATTATTAATCTTCAATAATTTTTAAATTTTAAATATTTTACATATAAAGATATAACAATCAGTGTACAATACAAACTTATAAGCACAGGATACCAGAAAATCATCAAAAATACTCCTTACTTATGTTAATAAAAACCAGTCAGTTCATCAAAATAAAAGAGTACTTATCTTCTAGAGTTGTCGTATCATCCTGGGCTCAGCTGCAGATTCTAAAGTGTTCAGTGCTCCCAAATGAAATCCAAAGACTTCCACTTTAAAAAAACTACTGTCCAAGTTCATCAATCCGACAATCCATGTTCATTGATCCAAACACTCGATACAATTCAAAATATCAAATATCACAGACTTCCTCAACACAGTATGTAGTCTCCGGTAGTTGTTTGACACCATACGTGTTTCCCTTCCAGCTTTCTCAAGAGGAAGATATGTGCAACACTCTAAAAAAAACCAGCCACATATCAATATACATTCAAACTCTTATCAACAACGTTAAATATTATAACATATCTTTTAACACTTACATCCTTCTCAAATAACATACAGCCTCACATTGGAATAGAGTCCCATGCGGCACAGCCATTACCAAACGCTCTTAAAGCAGTAAACTACACACCCACACTGCATTCCTTAAATCACATGATCACCATTGACGTATTTTAAACTGATTGGCTACCCAACCACTAGCAACCCAAAAGCCACTCTACTGCTTTATTTAACCCCCTCGGGGTCACCGTATCCCAAGTAAAAATAAATCTCTGTTCACAATTCAATAATTGTCTTGAAATATTACCTCCGTGGGTAGCGTGAATTTGCCTCAGCGCTACAAATTTTAGATCAGACTCCTGATGATGTTTAGCCAACCAATGCTCTACCAATCCTCCTTCCTATTATATAAACAGCTCAGATGTTCTTCTATTCTAAGTTTAACCATCCGACGAGTTTGGCCAATATACGTTAAGCCGCACAGACAAATAATAGCATATATGACCTGCATGGAAGTACAATCAGTATACTCATACAGCTCATACTTTTGGTTACCATGAGGTATTTTGAACACTAGTAGTTATTAAAGCATGTTGGCAATAAACGCATTTCCCACATGCATGATGTCCCCGATCTTTATTGAAAGACAGTTTCTGAGATTTTGATTTTTTTATTAGTTCCCCTAAATTTTGCCTCCATTTATAAGCAAAACAAGGTGAACTAGAGAACTCCGGATAATATCTCAAAATATCCCAATGTTTTTGCATAGCAGCACGTAACTGCAAAGTTTCAGCGGAATAAGGAAGAACACACGTTAAAGTATCTTGTCTTACTGGCTGAGATTTATAATTTAGCCACTCCCGATTGGCAATAGAGGTACGTTTATAAGCCTTCTTTAAACATCCATTAGGATATCCCCGTTCCTTAAATTTGTTAATCATTATATGAGCCTGATGTTTAAATTCCTGATTAGATGAGCATAATCTTTTTAATCTAAACATCTGCCCTACTGGGATACTTTGTTTCAGATTCTTAGGGTGATGGCTACCATAATGCAACAAAGCATTCCTGTCCGTCTCTTAACGAAAAATGGAAGTATCAAACCTCCCACATTCATAATTGACAGTTACATCCAAAAAATGTATCTGACTAGCATGAACAGTCTCTGAGAAAACAAGGTGCGGATTACATTGATTTAAATAGTGCACAAATCGATGAACCTCATCCTTTTCTCCCTTCCAAATAAAGAAAATATCATCAATGAACCTACGCCATATAACAATATTAGCAAAAAACAGATTGATACACAAACTGTTGTTCAAATTCTGCCATATAAAGACATGCTACAACAGGAGCTACAGTAGCTCCCATAGCTACTCCTACTTTCTGAAGGTAAAACTGCATTTCAAAACTAAAATAATTACATTGAATAACAAACTTTGCCATTTGCATCAACAATTCCTTTTTACCACCAACCATATCAGATTTTAGTAAATAACGTTCAATGGTTTGTAATGCCTCATCCTGAGGAATACTGGTGTGCAATGAGGTAATATCTAATGTAGCAAGCCAAATTTCGTCTTGGATGGAGATGAGATTGGCAGTTTCAAATAAAGGGCCATGACGGGGACAGATTTTTTTTCCCCGTGTCATTCTCTAATAAGCACTTAATTGGTACTAATGATGATTTGGGCACCGATCTGGTTGTACACTATTCTGTAGCAATGGGCACCTAATTGAATTGCTTCCAATTCAGAAAGGGGTGTGGCCATGGGAGGGATATGGGCGGGACATGGGCATTCACAAAAAGGTGTGCAGTGTTCCAGAATCTGTGCCTAGCTCACCTACCAGCATTTATACCAGGCTTTAGCTAGTGTACTTCCTCATGCTCAAAGTTGAGTCCTGAAGTGCCCTTTATACAGGGTGGGCCACAGAAAAGTAGCCCGCCTCTGGCGATAGTATGACAAGATGAATGAGCAAGCGGATTGTTTTTATTCACTTACCCACAAGTTACAACAGATGGTGAAAGTAGTCCCCTTTCACGTCTATGTACCTTTGAGCACGTCGGATCATTTTGGCTGATACTGCTTGCACCTCTTCAACATGATGCTGGGGACAGTGTTCATGACGTTGTCCTTGATCTCATCCAGGATATGTGGATTTTTGGCGTACACTTTCAACTTTAAACAAAAAACCCATAGTTAACATAGTAAATGATGGCAGATAAAGACTCAAGTGGTCTATCCAGTCTGCCCAACCATACATGCTCCATAAATTAATTTAGTTTAAATGGTCCTTTTTCTTAGATATTTCTGGGCCAGAAACCCAGAGCCCTGCCCAGTAGTGTGCTTAGGTTCCATCTACTGGAGTCTCCATCAAAACTCACTCCATTCCATCTTAACCATCCCAGCCATCAAAACCCTTCCCAGCCTTTCCTCAACTGAATATCCATATACAGGACACAGGCCGTGCAAGCCTGCCCAGTACTGGCCTTCGTTTCTTCAATGTATACCCATTATTTTGCAATCCACTGCTGAATGTCATGGACGATGTCAGGTGCCAGGACTGTTGGAGGCCTCGATTTTTTCATGTTTGCGACAGAGCCGGTTTGACGCCATTTCTGAACCAGCCTCAATACAACATTGAGCTGGTGGTTTTGCTCCTGAGTACTTGTCAGTGAAGGCCTCTTGTGTTTCCTTAATCGATCCGCTTTGCACATAGCCTTCCACAATCATTATTCGCTGTTCCAGGGAGAACACCATCTTTCCGGCATCGGTATTAGAGGTGGGCTACTTTTCTGTAGAATAGCATTGAGTGACAAATTTTATTGCACCTAATTTTTGACAGCATTTATAGAATTTCCCCCCCTAAGAGAATTGTGCACCTAAACTATAGAATAGCTCAGAGTGCTCAGGTAGCATTTGCATGTACAAGTTTATATTCATCCATGTAAGTGCTAGTATTCTACCGGGTTGATTTCCAGAAAAGTAAAGACACTTTGTAACACGAAGATGCTGAGAGTGTTGTAATCTCATTTTATTACAATTCAACAAGACAGTGTACAATCAGGTTTGTGAGGCTTTGCTCCTTACAGATCTTTGTAAACGAGAAGGGACTTTGTGATTCCAAGACCCCTGACGCAGGCTTCATGTCAAAACACAGGCCGTGTTAGGTCATATGTATTAAATTCATCTTTGTCTCTGTTCTTTAGGTGTTTGTTTGCATTGATTTCTTTCCACTTACATGATTCCTGTCCTTTTTGGTTGTGGATTCAAAAGGGTTTAACCAGGCAGGAGATGCTGAACTGGTCAGTCCCAGATATTAATAGTACTTAACCAATGAATATCACCCACTAATCAACTTTCTCCTAACCAGGTAGGTTAGGGGCAGGCTAGTGTGGAGTATCAACTTAGTCAGTTAGGGGCGATATTCAATCCCGTATAAACACTGATCAGCAAAACAGCTGTCTTAACTTTATGCCACAAGTTAACTGGGCAGCAATCTGAATATTGACCAATGCCCTGGAATATCCACGATCAGCTCGGCTCATGGTTGGAAACGGCTTTCAAGCTGCTTACCACCGAGGGCTGAATAAGACCCCCTATAATTTTAGCATGCAAATCATGCTTTTGTATAGGCACTTGTGTTATAAAATGAAGAACAATGTGTAAACTATGCTTTTGCTACACAAAACTGATTAACCTTGAAAAATATTTATTTTTAATTTTTTTATATCAATATATCTCTTTAGCGTGTGCTAAATCGGTTAGTGCGTGCTATGGTAAAAGGACCCCATAACTATTCTATTCTACCATTTGCTATGAAATAAAGGGGGGACAATTTAAAAAGGTAGAATTATAGAAAAAGAAATCATTGTATAACTGTCAAATGCAGATAATTCATAACCAGCGAAATCTAACATTATACTGCATCTATAGTATAATTGAGAATGATTTCATATCCCATGGCAATAATATTTAAAGAGTAATTTACAACATAAAAGTCATAGAAACATAAAATTGTTTTTCTTGCTGCTTCTTCTTTATCCCCGATACCCTAATTTATCTTAATTTATTCTACATCATTTAGCAGTATTTAGAATTAGACTGAAATGCCATTGTAATTCATAAAGAATATCATAGCTAACACTTGATTTCCTACTCATTAATTTTGGATATAAAAAATACCTGTTTTTTGTCTTTTGACATCCTTTATCCTCCAAGTCATTCACTGCTAGCACTAAATAGCATTACTGACTGCTATAATCCAAAGTTCTTGCCCTTGTATTCAATTTGAAACCATTGCAAAGTATGAATGGAACTATTTTAAAAGTAATTATAGCATCTCAATATAAATCAGTATAACTTCAAATTGTATTCATGTGGAAATTATAATTAAGGCATTAACACTTTCCAACTATTTATCTGCATATATTAGTACAAATCTACTGTATATCTATCTATATGGTTTTCACCAAATTTTCCAGAAATGCGCTGCATTTTTATATGTGTCGAAGATTAAATTTTCCATAATTAAGTGATTAAAAATATATTTATGAAGTTTACAATATGGATTAAACGAACAGATTTGTTTTAGTGAAACACAATCAAGGTCATCAAGAAACAAAACCAAAAAGAAAAATAACATCAAAGAAATGTCCTACCCCTCTCCCCCCCGTCCTAAAATCATAAGTGGAAAATATTATAAGTAACTATAAAGAAAATAAGGGACCAGCAGGCTCAAGGAGATGTCCCACAAATTTAAACAGCTTTGAAACATAGAAACATGATGGCAGATAATGGTCCATCCAGTCTGCCTATCTGCTGCATCCACTATATTCTCCTCTCCCTAAGAGATCCCATGTGCCTTTCCCAGCCTTTCTTGAATTCAGACACAGTCTTTGTCACCACCACCTCTACAGGGAAACTATTCCACGGATCTAACATCCTTTCTGTATAAATGAATTTCCTCAGATTATATCTGAGCTTATCACCTCTTAATTTCATCCCATGCCCTCTCACTCTGGAGTTTCCTTTCAATTGAAAGCAACTTGACTCATGCATATTTATATCACATAGGTATTCTAGCTACTGTGGTAGGGTCATGGCTGAGGAACACTGTGACAATTCCAGTGCTGCTGTTGGCTTGTCACTGGTTCAAAACAGGAAAAGAAATAGCCCAGTAGTTAAAAAGGCTTACGAGCAATAGGTGAGTCTGCCTATCCAGGTTTAAGCATGCCATGATCTAACTACTGGCAAAGTAGACCCTTGAACCCTTTAAAACAGGCTAGGAACAAGCATCACACAACACCTTCCAGCGTGCCAAGAAAAGCACAGGCTTATTTCCCTTTGAATAGAAATAGCTGCAATTTTCAGGTCAGCCAGAAGGGGAGCCGTAGAGAGCCTTGGCCCATTCCAGAGCTACCTAGGTGTCAGCGGGGTTTTTTTCTAGATATAAGAATGAGCTCCTCTCAGAACAAGAGAAGAGGGGGGAGAAGACAACTAGACCAGTCACTGGAGAGAAGTGCACCAAAGACAGAGGACTTGCCTGGCAGCAGAGCCCAGCTAGAACCTAATGAGGACTGGCATGATGGAACTGGAGGAGGGTACACAAAAGCCAGAACTAGAGCTGTTTAATCCACCAGAATGCACGGAGATTTCAGAAGAGCTAACCTCTGAATGTGAGCTAACTGAGCAAATGGAAACCTGTTAGTGAAGCAAAGTTTATTTCAGTGTGTTATTCTTTAGAAGTTTGCTATGTGCCAAAAGGTCTTAACTGTTACCAGAGTCTAAGATAGAAAGTGACCTGTGCACTAACCAGGAAATCCCACAAGTGCTGGATTTAAGCCTGCTTTTTGTTGAACCTTGGCCGAGGGGGGGGGGGGGGTTTCTGGATCTAAGACTAGTGAATGCACTATACAAGTAACCATAAGGCTGTGGTGACCAAGTCACATGAAAGGTGGTTGAACTATTTAAGAGGGAGTTTTTTGTTTTGGTTTTTTCCTCCTTCTCCCAGAAGTTTGTTTATTCCCTCCTTTTTGAAATTGAGAACAAAACTGGACTAAGATTATAAAATATTACCAAAGGACTGTGAAGTGATTCTGCTTGCTTGTTTATTTTTTTTGCAATTGGACTTAACTTGTTTTTCTTTCTTGCTTGTTTGGAAGAAACTGTGGTGCAGCTGTAGCTGGTTTTAAAAAAGGTTTGGACAATTTCCTGGAGGAAAAGTCCATAGTCTGTTATTGAGAAAGACATGGGGGAAGCCATACTGCTTGCTCTGGGTCAATAGCATTGAATATTGCTACTCCTTGGGTTTTGGCCAGGTACTAGTGACCTGAATTGGCCACCGTGAGAATGGGCTACGGGGCTAGATTGACCCTTGGTCTGACTCATTAAGGCTATTCTTATGCTGTGACTCTACTAAAACTAAGGCGTGGCACTTAACCTCCTGTGGAAAGCCAGTAAAGTCTGTGTGGGACTAAAAACACTGCTGCAGAGTTCTAAATCACGTTTGTTGAAAGTTTGCATTTTGTTTATTGCTTGTTATTTTTGCACATGACACTCTTTTAGTTTTATTTTTGAACTACTTACCTTGTTCTGAGACCTGAGCAATAAAACATCTTTTCCAAGATAAAGCTGTCCTGACTGAGGTTATTCTCCGTTCTGTGTGCTGGGTTGTCTAGAACAGTGCTGTGGCTTTTATTCTGAGCCAAGCACCTTCCTGTAGGGCTATCCCTTATTGGAAAGCACGCCTTGGAAAGTTTTATGCCGCCTAGTGGGGTGGGCCTCTGCTGCTCTAGTGGACCCCGGCTAGCGACAACATTGAAACCAGCCAAGACCACTGCCTAGCTCCAGGCTGAGGGGTTCCCTGGAGAGGCTTTAAAGTGTGAAACTAAAAATAAACTGGGTGAGATTTCTTCTTTACAACTTGGTCTTTTATTTTCCTCAAATGAAAATCTTAAGCAAAACTCTTTGTATCACTTCTTCCTGGGTCTTTGGCTCCCAGGTATTTTGAAGTGCAAACACCTCAACTGACAGCTGTGTATAGCATTACACTGACACCCCCCCCAAAAAAAAAAACCACACACACACACTGCACTGAGTTCAGTGAGAAGGGACCTCTAACCGCCCTTATAGATGTAACAGGAATGAGTCCTTTGAGCCCCTCCAGCAAGCATTATTAGATGTATTAATCATTTTACCTAAAATAGCAGGAGTCATGTACCACCTCACAAGAAACTTAAGAGCATTCTCTACCAATAGGGGAACAGCTGCTATATGATGAAGTCTCAAAGAGATGCATTCCCATTCCCTCATGGTAAAATCTCTCCCCCACATCCTTTTCTCAGGCCTGCATAAATGACATTTTACGATCCTTATCTGCCTGCAATAACTTATACAGTAACGAGAGACACCCACGTTATACCGGATTCCCCAGACTGCTCAAAAGCCGACCTCTGGAATGCAACCGGATCTGCTACCTGGGCTCTAAGTAGATAATTTTTCACCTGCAGATAAGGAAATATGTCTCCTGTATCTAGATTGTATTTAATGCTTATGTCAGCATAGTCCCAGATAGTATCTCCAAGAATTGGCCGAAATACTGAAGACCTAGCCTTCCCCACTGTTTAAATATCCTTCCCCACTGCCTGGGGTAAAATCTGGAGCATACAATATGGGCAGAAAATGGAGCCCCTTGGTAGTATAGAATAAATGATTCTGCAGATCTCAAGGCAATTCTTCTCTCACAGAATCAACTTTTCTACTGGCACTTCCTAGATAAAGGGAAAGGAATGTGTTCAGCACAGACCCTCTACTAGAGGTAATATTGTACTTAGCTTCTTTCAGAAGCTGTATCTACTAACAACTTCAAGTTAGGAGGCTAGCAAATCCAAAGTGTAGAAACACAGATTGGGGAAAAATTGCCTTCTCTATGCTTTCTCTACATCAGGAGTGTCAAAGTCCCTCCTCAAGGGCCGCAATCCAGTCAGGTGTTCAGGATTTCCCCAATGAATATGCATGATATCTATTAGCATACAATGAAAGCAGTGCATGGAAATAGATCTCATGCATATTCATTGGGGAAATCCTGAACACCCGACTGGATTGCGGCCCTCGAGGAGGGACTTTGACACCCCTGCTCTATATCGTGTGGTGGCTAAATATGGAGCCTGTTTCATCACAGAAGAGAAGAGAGAGACTGCAGTCACATGCTTCCCCAATGCTTAAAGACACACACTCTCACTCTCAGCCATGCACACTGAGAACCAGGGGCTTCATTTACATCTTAAACTGTTCACATGAATATGGGGACAGAACACCTTCTCTAATATAAAAATGCATTTTCACAGATATCAGGTTACAAAATTAACTGGTCAAAATCTGCTATCATGCCACTATCCAAAACCATGTTACACAATATCCATTTATATGGGAACCTAAAATCATCTCGATACCAAAGATCAATTATATCTTTTGTATGATCTCTTTTTCTTTTACAGACTCACTTAAAAAAAAAAAAATAGACACCTTATTCTCCACATTTATATGGCATAACTCTACCCCTAGTATCAAGTTTCAAGTTTCAAGTTTATTAGGGGACTTGATAAATCGCTTAATCGGATATTCTAAGCGATGTACATTTAAAATTTACAATATAAAAACGAAAAACAATAACAATGCAATACATTACAATACATACAATTTTTAAATAAAGGCTAAAATACTCAAAATTTGAACATTGTTAAACAAGAGGAAAGGAGGGATGAAATACAATTTTAAAGTAAAGAAGAAACATTGAGGGAAAATACAAAAGGGATATAGTTAAAACAGGTTTAACCAAATAAATATAATTCATGAAGTATAAAATTATGTAGAAAAGGCATCTTTAAAAAGGAAAGTTTTTAACTCAGTTTTAAATTTTCCAAGGTCTTTCTCCTCCCGTAAAGTAATAGGGAGGGCGTTCCATGTTTGCGGTGCCGTACAAGAAAAAATAAATTGTCTCCTTGTATTAAAATTTTTAATGATGGAATCGTTAGCAGATTTTGTTCGCTAGATCGTAAAATTCTCTTTGCAGAATATGGAATAAGTGACCTATATAAAAAAGCAGGGGTCTTGTTGATCAAAGTTTTAAAGATAATTATACATAACTTATAAGTGATTCTGTAATTAACAGGAAGCCAATGCGCCTCTTTGAGAAGTGGTGTTACATGATCAAATTTTTTAGAATTATTTATTAATTTTATTGCTGTATTCTGTATAATTTGTAATCGTTTTATTTCATATAGTGCAATTCCTTTGAATAAAGAGTTGCAGTAATCAAGTTTAGACATCACCAAAGAGTGAATCAGTATAGTGAGTGATTTAGTACAAAGGAATTTCGAGATGGAACAAATTTTACGTAATCTATAAAAGGTGATTTTCACAATGTTACTGATATGATCATGGAAATTTAGTTTATTATCAAAAATTACACCTAAAATTTTTATATTTTTAACTAATTGTAGGGGAACATTATGAATTGAAATCAGATGAACAAGAGAAAAATTCTCTTTCCAGGGAAATAGCATAACATTGGTTTTTTTGATATTGAGAGCCAATCTGTTTTTGTCTAGCCAATGATGTACATGATCAAGTTTCTCATTAATAGATGAAATTTCAATTATATTATTATTATTTAAAGGGTGTAATAATTGTATATCATCGGCATAGGCAAAAACATGAAATCCTACTGATTGGCATAATGTCATCAATGGTGCTAGAAAAATATTGAAAAGTAAGGGTGAAAGCATAGATCCTTGTGGAATCCCATGAGAAATCTGAGGGATGAAGAATTATTGAAATTAACTATTGATATACACTCACTAAAGTAAGATGTGAACCAAGCTAGAACTTCATCTGTAACCCCAATAGATTGAAGTCTAGCAAGGAGTAATTGGTGATCAATTGTATCAAACGCTGCTGACAGATCAAGAGAAATTAACAGCACCGATTGATGGTGATCTAGGAAATATTGAATTGAAGTTGTCATTCCGAGAAGAGAGTGCTCCATGTTATGGTGTTTTCTAAAACCGGTTTGATTCGGATGTAACACATTAGTTTGTTCTATAAACTCAGAGATCTGGTTGAAAACAATTTTTTCTGTTAATTTAGCCAAGAATGGAATATTAGATATTGGTCTATAATTAGAGAGTTCATCTTGACCTACATTTTTATCCTTAATAATTGGCCGGATATATGATTTTTTCCAATTTAGGGGAACCGTATGTTGATTTAAACTCTCTGTAACTAATATATGAATCAGAGGTCCAAAGCTATACAAACGCTTAAATTGCCCCAAATATATGGAGGCATAAATTTAGCAGATTTTAAATTATACCATTTAGCCTTTCAATCTGTTCAAGCCCAATATTGGTTTCAAAAATCTAACTCCCAACTCTCCTAGATGGATTTTTTTTAAAAAGAAACATTAGATAATGTCCCCTTGCAACTTCTTCCTTCCCTGGGTAAATTTAAATTCAAAGATAATTCAAGCATTTTAAAGGCTACTTCTTACACTATTAACGTTGTAATGCACCATCTACATCAAAAATAGTCAGATAACGATGACATATCTTTATGGTATAATTCTGCTTTTAAGTGTAAAATATTTCCTAAAACAAGAAAAGAATGGTGTAATGCTACGATGTAGTAAATGTCTCAACTCTTTGACAATGGTAATCTAATTTCTTTCAATTACCTCTGTCACAAATATGGATTGAATCTCTCACAAAAAAACAACTTGGATGCTAATTAACTTCATTACCACAGGCTACAAATCTATACCCCAAACCACAAATTCCTCTAAATTTCCTCATATTACTTCATTTTACACTTCTGCAATCAACAAAATCAGCATCCACCATCTAGAAATCTCTTCAAGCATCTAAGAAGCAGACTGAAATCAATCATGTATGGAACTGTTTAGACTCTCATCTAATCCCCTCAGATTGGGAACTCTTCTAGACTAAATCAATTTGTCCTTCTCTCTGCATTGTTACAATCTTCATACTTTCTTATGCACAAAGCATACTGGACACTTTCAAAACTTGCAAAACTTCTATGCAATCATTCAGACATTTGCTGGTCTTACAATAAATCCCAGGAACATTATCTCAACTAATTTTCTACTCTGGAAACTTAAAACAATATTGGTCTAAAATATGGGATACCATTTCTAAAGTACTTTCTATTAAGCTCCAACTAACCTATAAAATCATTTTTTTTTTACAATTTTCTGACCCCAATATTGTTATAAAATCTAATCACTTCAGATTATTAGACCTTATAATTGTTTTAGCTTTGCACATTATTGTTTTAAACTGGAAAAACAATTTGAATATCTCACATCATGAATGGTGAAATACACTTTGGGCCTGATTCTATATTGGATGCCTGATCTCAGCAGCCACCTGAGTGGCTTTTGAGAAATGCAAATGGGTATCATATACAGAATAGCCCCCCTAACCGCATCGATTCTCTAATCAACGTTCATGTTATAGGTGCCGTTTAGAGAATTGTGTTGCCGCTGGTTGATTGTGGCAAGGGAATCTCCATGCTGCAATCAGCTGAGTGGCAGCGACAGGGAACCCCTGAACCCCACCGCAAGTCAGCCGCAGGAGGGATGCCCACTCCCTCCTGCCGCCATCCCCGAACCCCCCAACACATACTGTCCATGGCAGAAGGGATGCCCATGGGAGTTGTTTTAGGTATCTGGCCAATTGGAGTCTTATGGCACTTCCAGTGCATCCCAGAATTCACTGGGAATGAGGCCCAAGACTCCGGTTGGCCCAGGTGCCTAAGCTCCTCCTATAGGAGTGGCTTTAGGTGCTTGGGCCAATCAGGGCCTTAGGCTTCACCCTGGTGTATCCCATGATGCACTGGGAAGGGGAAGGCCCACCATTCTGAAGAGAAGTAGGGATCCCTCTGGCCGGCCTTGCATATAAAGGTATGGGAGGTCCGGGTGGGGTTTGGGGGCAGGAGGTCATGTGTTCGGGGGGTGCCAGCAGAAGGGAGTTGAAGGGGTGTTGAGGGGGTTCTGGCAGGAAGGAGTGGTCATCCCTCATGCCATGGACAGTGTGGGGGGGAGGGTTAGTTGTGGCGGTGGGAGGGAATAGGCATCCCTACTGCAGGCTGGTTTGCGGTGGGGTTCAGGGCTAATTGCGGCAAGGAGATATCCTTGCTGATATCAATTTAGTGGCCACATCTATTAGAAATGTAGGCCAGCATTTCAATGGTCTACATTTCAGGCACCTATCGCAGCCCTAGGGAGATGCCTAGGGCTACTTAAGCTCACCTAAGAACACTTATGGGTGAAACCACGCCTACACCCAGCCTTGGGCGAGCTTAAGTGTTCCTAGGCACCTCCCTGCACCTGCAACTGATGCCTGCAGTGTAGGTGGCCTGCCTCAGGTTTTTTTCTTTAGAAAATGTGAGTCCTGACAAAATATCAGTGTTCCCTCTAAGCTGAGCAGGAGTCCTCCACCCACAGTCTCACCAATAGAGGGTGTTGTTTTACTGTCACATTTTCAATTGTGAGGGACAGGCAAGTTCTGCAGGACTTCAGGGAACATACCTGTTCTTAGCGACTGAAAATATTCCACCCCCTAGTGGTAGCAATGCAGCTGGAGGACACCTGCTCAGCTTAGAGGGAACAGTGGTCCTGATTGGTTGATTAGACAGGTGTAGGACGCCTACAATCAGGACACCATTTATAGAATTTGGCCCTTTGTGTTTATAGGAAATATGAAGAAATTATAGCATTAAAACATAGTTTATTTATTATACTTTGAACAAAGCAGGTCACAACAAATACATACATAATTATAATCATAATACATTTGGTACAAAACAATCACAAACAATAAGATGCGAAAAAGCGAACCAGCGCTCAATCATACAATCTAAAATTCAGATCCTATACTTCATCTTACAGAAAAGGTATCTTTTTAATTATCTTTTAAAATTGTCTAGGTTTTCCTGCTCTCGTATATACAGAAGGATATTATTCCACTCACGAGGACCTATACAGGAAAACATAAACGCATATCCTCCTTTCTCAAAAGATGGAACAACTTAAGTTCATACTGCTCTACCAATAGTACCTCTTACTTCCAGCATTCAATGACTACGATCCTTTACTGTATTTGGTCTCTATTTTGTTGACAGTTCTCAAATCTATTTATTAATGATACAGTATTTGTACTTCTAATTCCTAGTGCATATGTACCTATAATGCATTCACTTGTTACCTTTTGTTGTTTTTCCTTGTTTGGCTTTGTTTAATGCTGAAAATGTAATATTTATTTATAAAATATCTCCACATACTATTACACCCAAGTCTCACTCCTCTTTCATGCACAAAAGTTCTTCAACTTCTAAAAAATACAGTTCCTTTGAATTTTTGCAGCCCAAATGCATGACCTTGCATTTCTTAGTATTAAATCTGCCAAATTTCAGACCATTCTTCAAGTTTCACTAGGTCCTTCCTCATGTTATCCACTCTGTCAGGGGTGTCTACTCTACTGCAGATTTTTGTATCATCCAAAATTTTAAAAAGAACAGGCCCAAGAACCGATCCTTGAGACAAACCACTGGTAATATCCCTTTCCTCAGAATGATCGCCATTAACTACTATCCTCTGTTACCTTCCACTCAAGCAGTTCCAAGGGAACTCAGTTTATTCATTAGATGCCTGTGTGGAACATTGTCAAAGGCTGATAACTATGAATGTTCAAAGAATAGATGCTTCCTAGTACACTGAAAAATTATAATACTGTACATTTACAGGGAAATGCAACTTAAAAGTAGTTCCCCAGTGTTCTAATTTAGGTCTAAATAGCAAAAGTTGTCTTATTCTCTTCTAGGTCACAAGACACAGGGCAGGAAATATTCTTATTTTTTGAATTCAGAAATGATATATCATGTAATTTAAAGAACATCTTAAAAATCAGTCCTAGTCAGAGTCCAAATCTAATTGAACAATTAAAGTAACAAAGCATAACAGCTTTGCTCTTGATTTCTCTAGCAAGTCCATTAGTTCCAAACTATCTGCTGGAATCTCTAAGCATGAATCGGATTATTGATCACATTTCTTTCCAAATGGAAGATAATATATTTTTGAGATAGGTGGAAATGAAGCTTTTGGCACTTTAACAATTTCCAGAAGGTAAGATTTAAACATATCATACAGAGAAACAAAGAGACTTTTGGAAAATTAAGGATCCTGAAATTACAGTGTTGGAGCCTGTTTTCCAAGTTTTCAACCTTCCATTGAAGCACTGCATTGCCTTTAGCGGGGACTACTGACCATTTTAGTGTCAAAAGAAGAAATCTTCCCCTCACATTGCTCCATATGACATCCAAATTTTTAACATCTTTTTTTTATGGTGGGAGGGAGGGGAATCTCCATATATCAAGTTCAACTGATGAGACAATGCAGAAAACATACACAAAATATTTATTGTCATTGTTACATTAACCTCTAGTGTACTTAATATGTGCCATCTACAGGTCAATATTCAGAAAGACTTATCCAGTTGGCAGCATATACCAATTACATAAGATCTTTTACCTCAAAATAGTCTACCATCAAATGTTTAACTTTTGACCATATAAATCACTATTCAGTCAAACATTAAACACATTATTTTGGGCAGAAAGTGAGGTAAACTGTGGATGCATGGAGTGTGACAAAATTCAGCAGATCTCCATATGACATAAATGATAAATGCTGAATGAATGGGCTCACAACAAACAGCAGTGCTTGGATGGCAACTCCATCAATTGGGTAATAAGGCCAGTCCTGGGAAGACTACTATGGTCTGGTCACTGATACTGTCTAGCCTGGTCTGGATGGGCAGGACTGGGGCTTTGGCAGCAACTCAACTAGTTGGTACAGTGCTGTACAGAACTTTATGGTCTGTGCCTAGAGAATAGTTAAGCTCTGGAATGCATTGCCAGAAGTTGTGGTAAGTGCAGATAGCGTAGCTGGTTTTAAGAAAGGTTTGGCCAAATTCCTGGAGGAAAAGTCCATAGTCTGTTATTGAGAAAGACATGGGGGAAGCCACTGCTTGCATGGAATGTTGCTACTCTTCGGGTTTTAGCCAGGCACTAGTGACCTGAATTGGCCACTGTGAGAACGGGCTACTGGGTTTGATGGATCATTGGTCTGACCCAGTAAGGCTATTCTTATGTTCTTAAGACAGATCAAAATCAAGTATGCATATGTAATATCACATTAGCTATGAGTGCATTTTGTTCGGCAAACTGGATGAATTGTACAGGTTTTTATCTGCTTTCATCTGCTATGTTATTATATTACTATGAATCCTAGCATAACCAGACATCTATGCTCATATATGTTTATAGATGAGCACATATACCTGTTATAAGAAAAGGACTAATTATAGGACTGTATTACTATTTAAAAAGGCTTACCAAAAACCTTCAGTCACTTTCCGCACTGGACAGAATGCCAGGAAATCAAAATAGTACACAAATTAAGTTTTATTACATATATACAATATTTCTAGCCATAATCATTGATTAAGTACAGAGTTTGAATCAATACGTTACCGGTTATTACATCATCACGGTTATTACGTCATCACTCTGTCGGGGGACCACGAACAGGAGGCTTATTCAGAATGTCATCACACAGCTCGTCAGCAGTGGAAAAAAATGTCCCTTTCTTTACAGGTAACTTTCCCCCCTTAAATTGTACTTTTTCCCCACCCCCTTTTTCCAGATTGGATATACAAACGCGTGCTTATCTCATGTTGAGAATGTAATCCCCAATCAGTATGTCTTGAAAACATCTAGCTTAGCTCGTGGGGTAGCTCGTGGGTTGTATACCCAGCCCCTCTTTATGGATTGGATACTTTTTCCCCTACCTCCTTTAGCCAGATTGGATATACAAACGCGTGCTTATCTCATGCGGTGAGAGTGTGTTTCTGTCAAGCACCTATCATCAGGTGCTGAAAATTCCTGGCTTTGCTCGTTCTCATAGTACTTGTGTTTCCCTGTAACAGCTATCATGGATCCTAGGCAGTGTCACTCAATATTAATAATTCTTTCATACCATACGTTTCACATTCGTGTCACATAGGACACAGAAGTCGTCCTGCCCTTACATCCCATATCTTTTGGACAAGGACATCTATAACCTTCTGTGAAGATTCTAGGCACCATTATAGATGGTATCATGAGTTTTCTCCAAAGAACAATCCAACAGAAGACAAACTCATGAGTTCAGCAAAGCAAAAAAACAAAAACAAAAAAGCCACAAAATGGGGATGGGACAATAGACTTCCACAATGTGAAATGAGCCAAAGGAGAATATGTTTAAAAAGTTTTATATCCATTCGCAATAAACTTGACCCGACACAGATTAGGTGTAAAATGCGCCTGCATCAGGGGTCACATTCTATAATAGAAAAACAGAGACATTAAAATGAAAAATTCCAGAAAACAAGAAGAAACTCATGAGTTTTCTGCCACAGAATTCTAACACTATTAAGTGTTGTCTCTATAAACTCAAATAAAACTATTTTGCACATGTGTCCTTTTATTAAGGTGCACTAACTGATTTAGCGCACACTAAAGATTAGCACGCACTAAATGCTAAGACATCCATTATATTCCTATGAGCATTTTAGCCTTTAGCGCGTGCTAAATCAGTCTAAGTGGCAAAAAGGTATCCAAAGTGACCAGATAAGCACTGCAGACACAAATTACTGATCCCCACACACTGCCCCAGTAACCACTTACCCCCCAACACCATAAAAATCATAATAAAACATACACATCTGGCCTCCAGAACATCATGCCAGGCACCTGGCAGCCTGGCATAGGATAGCATAGTAGAGCTGCACAGAGGTGGCATAAGTGTTCTTGGGGTGGGTTAGTGAACCATGGAGAGGAGGGCTCAGGCCCATAAGCCACTCTAATTACTGTATTCATGGTGAAACATGTGCATCCCTCAAAACCCCCAAATCCTTTTGTGCTGCCATATAAGTGGCACCTGCAGCCATAATGGCTATTGGGGTGGTAGAAAGATGGGACTAGTAGGTTCTGGGGGTGTTTTGGGGGGCTCATCATGACCTATAAGGGAGTTGTGGTGAGATGTTTATGTGGCACCCTTTTTGTGATGTTCACAACAGTGCCCTTTAAGGTACACCACTACTCTGATGTAATGTTTGGGTGTCCAGTCTATCACTTTATTGACCCCGCCCACTTCAAAAAGGTCTTGTTCTGGGCGTTTTGGACTTGGATGAATTTTTGGATGAGAATGGGGTATAACGATAGATGACTTAACGGTCTGGATGATCAAACGGCTGGTCATCCAACTAGACAATTTTCGTGCAGGAAAAATATTTTGGACGTATTTTTTGGGAATAGACATTTTCTTTAACCGACTTTGGGCGACTAGCGACTTAGGCCAAAAACAGACTTAGACGTTTCTTTTGATTATGCCCCTCATACTATGTAGTGTAGCATTTTTGCCCTGCCTCTATATACAGTGCAGTATATTTCATTTTAGATTATTGCTTCTTATTTCACACTTCTTCCTATTGCCTGTGTCTTGTTCAAGTGTTCAGCTTTACATAAAGAAAATGCTTTCTGAAATAACCCTCATCCCATCTAATGAGAATGTTAAGGAACACAAGAGTAACAGTCAGAGATTTATAGCTTATAGTGTTGCCATGTGTCAAAATCTTGAGTCACATCCATTACCAATTTTTTGAAGATTAGAATATCTGCATATTTCCGTGCTAAGAAGCTGCCTGTTTTAAAAATGAGGGTATGGGAAAAGAAAAGACTATTATCTCCAGGTGTCAGAATTACAGATGCAGTGAATAAATTGATTTCATTGGTATTCATGGTGAAGATATATTAGTTAAGAGCAGCATATCTTGATCCATACTGAGACTCAGAATAAAAACAATGATTTTATACCTTACTTTTACTGTCTCATACTAAAGAGTACCAGGTCAATTGATTCAGCTGCCGTGGTCAATATATTTTTAACCACTGGCTGTGGTGGTAAAAAAACACATCTGGATGATCTGCACCACTATCTAGCTAAGGCAGTCAGTGTAGGAACCCATATAAATAATGGCAACATTTAGTCTACTATTTGAATAATTTACTTAGGTCCCCTCTTACTACAATGATTAGCACAGGGCTAGTACGGTAACCACATCAAAGCCCTTTAAATCCCTACGGGCTTTGGTGTGGTTGTTTTGTGGCACTTGCTAACATTGCTTAATACATGGGGATATTAGATAACTTAAGACAGAATTCTGTCTGTCCTTAGTTATCTAGATAGCAGATAGAATATCCTGGTCAGCAGCTGCATTTATCTGGATAAGTGCTTTTGAATGTTGAACCATATATTATTTATTGTAGTTTTCATCCTGACCCTGACCCTGACCCTGAAGGGTCTCGATGTCGATACATTGAACAGACCATCGAGATCCTTCAGGGTCAGGACGAGTGAACATCGAAGCAACTTAACATGTCACAAGATGGAGGAACCATTAGCTGAACATTTTGAGACGGCAGGACACAACTCGAGGGATTTCAAATGTTTTATTCTTGACCATGTGCCACCAATACCGAGAGGGGGAGACAGGAGATTGGCACTACAGAAAAAAGAGCAAGATATGATAGAGACCTTCAAGATCATGAGGGGCATAGAGAGGGTGGATAGGGACAGATTCTTCAGACTGAAGGGGACAACAAGTACGAGGGGGCATTCGGAGAAACTGAAGGGAGATAGGTTCAGAACAAACGCAAGGAAGTTTTTTTTCACCCAAAGGGTCGTGGACACTTGGAATGCGCTACCGGAGGAAGTGATCAGGCAGAATACGGTACAGGGATTCAAACAGGGATTGGACGGATTCCTGAAGGATAAAGGGATCGTGGGATACTGAGGGAGGAGCTGGGATGTAACACAAGTATAGAAAGCTAACCAGGTAATAAGTATAGAAACCAAACCAGGTCGTGCATGTGCAAGACCGGAGGGTTAGGACCTCGATAGGAAGACAGGACTTAAATGAGAAACCAAGGTGGCAAGGGAGCCCCTTCTGGTGATACAGACAGGTCGTGACCTGTTTGGGCCGCCGCGGGAGCGGACTGCTGGGCGGGATGGACCTGTGGTCTGACCTGGCAGAGGCACTGCTTATGTTCTTATGTTCTAATAGATTTTTCGCCTGTGTACGGAAGATCCAGATATTTTTTTGAACACAAAAGAGACTTCCTTTGGAGTGATCTAATAGGTCACACTAGTGTAACATCCATTTAGAATCCTAGCGATTTGCCTCCGCATTGACCAATAACCATCAATGCAGTATTTGACATCTCACTTGAGAGCGGAGCTTTAGCCAGTCAGCTGAGAACACACACAACGTAATGACGTTAGAAGTCATTTAAACAAGCGTGGTTTCACCTGCGGCGGTCTCTGCCATAGTTAGCGTCTGAGGTAGAACGCTGCTGTAAGTCACAACCTCATTGAATATTTTTCTGTGTCCAGATATGTTCTCTGCCATTTTCTAACATTTGATTTTTGCAGATACCGGTCCAGAGCCCTGACGCAGCTTGTGAGCGAAACAGCAGCTAGCGTGACGTCGGCAGGACTGGCAAGGACTGGCGGGGATGCAGTGACAATTTAAAAAATGCACCCTACCTGCAGCTAAGTGCTTTAATTGTTTTTTTAAAATGTAAGCTACAGCAAATTTTGCAGGCAGGAGGGGGATTCAGAGCCGGTGAAGACTAAACTCCCTTTCCAGTGTGATTCAAACAATCAGTAACGCACGGAGATAATAATAATAATAATAATAATAATAATTTTATTCTTATATACCGCCATACCCGGAGAGTTCTACATCAGTTACAGTAGTATCTGCGTTGGCACGCAGATTTACAAACAGTTTGAACAATTTTAAACAATTTATCAGATAAAAACAAATGTTAAAGCAGGGTTTACAGCATTTTATCATGTAAAGACAATTTATCCGATATAAATAGTTTATCGGATATAAGCAGTGCTATAAGATAGAAGTCTATTAACATATCATTGATGCACTGAAGTGTTTGGTGAATTTGTGCTCAAGACAAATTTTAATAAGTTTTGAGAGAGTTATTGGACTTAGGGATTAAGTGACTTGCCCAGAGTCACAAGGAACAGCATGAGATTTAAACCCACAACCTCAGGGTGCTGAGGCTGTAGCTCTAACCATTGCACCGCACACTCCCACAGTAAATATGACTTACTTGTAAGAATAATAGGCAACAACATTGTGATCTCCCAATGGACAACAGGCCTTGTTAACTTTCTTTGAATGTAGGAGCCAATCAAAAAATTTAGGAACCAACTACCGAATGTTCTCACATCTTCCCTATGAATTATACCAAAAGCAGATGATGAAAGGGAAGAAGGATTTCCCCTGTAGACACTGGATTTTCTCTTTAACATCTTCTGCTGCCTGATTTGCAAAGTGAATCAAAAAATGATAGAAACCATGGGGTTCATAATCAAAAAAACGTCTAAAAAGTGTCCTAAATGGCTACTTGGACGATCAAAAAGCCTGATCGTCCAAGTACCCATAACTAAAGCTGATTTTTAGACGTATCTAAAAACAGCTTAGGCCTTTCCCCTGCCTCTAAACGCACAGAGAGAAAAGAGGTGTGTTTAGAGGAGGGGAAAGGGTGGGCAGTGGGCGGGAGGTGGGCCGACCTACACCTAGGCATTACAACAGGTATAACCAAAACCGTAGACAGGTTGCCTAGTCGGCACTTAGACCTTTTTGACTTAGACGAAGTCAAACCAAGTCTAAGTGCCGAAAAAGGGGCCGCTGAGATGATTGTAGCTGCTGCGATCAGCTCAGCGGCCCCAGCAACCTGCCTGCCCCTCCACTGCAAGCATGGTGGCAGGAGAGAAGCCTCATCTTCCCTACCGCGATGCCATCACCACCCGAACTGCCGCGACCCGTGGAAGGAGAGATGCCCAAGACCTCTTGCCCCGGCGATCGTGCCCCCCCCCCCCACATTGAGTACGAGCAGGCCAGGAGGGAGCCCAAGCCTTCCTTGCCCCGGCGACCCCCCCTCCGAAAGCAACGGGCCAGGAGGGAGCCCAAGCCCTCTTGGCCCCTGCGACCCCCTACCCCCCACCCCCCACTACAATATGAGCAGGGGTCACGGTTCGATGGGGCAAGAGGTCTTGGGTTCCCTCTTGCCCCGATGTTGTCGGGGGGGGGGGGTCGTGATTCGACATGGCAGGAGGGCTTAGGCACCCTCCTGCCTGTATCATTGGCGGGGGGGGGGGGGGTTTCTGTAACCGGTATTGTTTTTGACAGACACCGGTTACAGAATCCAGCTTTTAGGCGAAGGACTGGTGCCTCCTTCGCCTAAAAGCCCTTCTGTTGGACGTTTGGGGCTTAGGCGTTTTTTGGTTCATTATGGTCAAAAAGTGTAGACGTCGTGGGGGTGTACTTGTAGACGTAGTGGTGATCTGGGCGTTTAGTAGAGGCAGGCCATAATCAAAACAAGGACGTTTGTTTTGGTTATGGACACTTTCCCTGCTTCTGCTTTGCACGTTTAAGGACTTAGGCCAAAAAGGGACTTAGATGGTTTTTTTGATTATGCCCCTCCATGTGTTCCTAGGAAAGGAAATATTATTCATTTGAACATTTAAGTCACCTAAAATTAAAAGATTAGAAAACGGAAATGTAGCCTCAATAAGAATTTGCCTCTCGGTGTACACACCTGCAAAATTGCCAGTATTCTATACTTTTTCACACACAAGAGGCACATATACAGTATATGAGCGTAGTGTTATAAAATTACCCTTTAAGGATGTAATTTTATAAAGGTTTTATTTTCATATATGTACTGTATACATTATACATATACATATATAATATGCATGTACAATGACAAGAATATCCCAAAAACAGACAGGCAAGTTGTGCATCTTGGTTGTCCATTTTCTCTTTCAATTGCAATAACATAAAAATATCATATCTTTCTATTGCTGTTTATACTTGATCTGCAGCTTTATTCTTATTTCATCTCAGCTAAGGATCTCCTGCGATATGAATTCCAATAAAAAATGTTGACTTTACCTTCCATTCTAGGTTCTGTTCTCTCTCTCTTTGATATTTAAGTTTATCTTCTCTAACTCAAAGCACTACGATCATGTATTGTTGGAATTAAAAGATTTTAGGAGACTGGGATATCTGTCCTTCTGCTGTTATTTCATTTGCTAACAGAAAGATATCAAAAACCTTATAAAGTAGTGAGTATAGTTAATGGCACTTCTCATTTCATGGTATGCAATGACTAATAGTAGACCTAACCCTGTTTAGGGAAACTGCTTGTTCTAAAAATTTAGTTATGCTGCAAATATGCAGCAATCAGACTGTAACAGATCTACTAACAATATGCAAAGTGTCTTCTGTTACATACCCTACAGCAAATCAAACTGAAAAGAATATTTGTTCATTATTTGCTGTCATTGAAACTCTGATTTTGTTGTTCCTAGAATTCTTTTTCTCTCTGTATTATCTCTATTTATTTTCATTTTACAACCTTTTCCACTACTGTAGGCACCATGTACAAACTAGGGAAAAATCTACATGACCTTTGACCCTGGCTAATCAACAGGGGAAGGGGGAAGGTTGAAAATTCAAGAAATAGCAACAGCCAGAAAGTTGAAACTAGAAACATAGAAACATAGAAACAATAGACGGCAGATAAGGGCCCACGGCCCATCTAGTCTGCCCACCTTAATGTCCCTCCCCTACCTTTGCCCTGTGAATAGATCCCATGTGCCGATCCCATTTGGCCTTAAAATCAGGCACGCTGCTGGCCTCAATCACCTGTAGTGGAAGACTATTCCAGCGATCAACCACTCTTTCAGTGAAAAAGAATTTCCTGGTGTCACCTCGTAGTTTCCCGCCCCTGATTTTCCACGGATGCCCTCTTGTTGTCGTGGGACCCTTGAAAAAGAAGATATCTTCCTCCGCCTCGATGCGGCCCGTAAGATACTTGAACGTCTCGATCATGTCCCCCCTCTCTCTGTGCTCCTCGAGCGAGTATAGCTGTAATTTGTCAAGCCGTTCTTCGTATGGTAGATCCTTGAGTCCCGAGACCATCCGGGTGGCCATTAGTTGAAGGATTTAAAAATTTGTACAAATAGCAAAACTAAGGGCTCCTTTTACTATGCTGCGATAGCGGTTTTAGCGCACGCAGGATTTTAGCGTGCACTATACCCGCGCTACGCGGTTACAACTAACACCAGCTCAATGCTGGCATTAAGGTCTAGCATGCGCAGCAATTCAGCATGCACTACGTACGCGCTAAAACCACTATTGCAGCTTAGTAAAAGGAGCCCTAAAGTCCTGAATAAACTTGAAGGGGAAGTGTAAGTTAAATGAACAATAGCTATGCATAAAATCATGAGTGCCAGTATTGAGGTTTCCAAAGTTGTGTGACTGATGTGAGAGCACTGGCTCAATAGGATATCATAACCAGTATGAGAAATGTGTGATCAAGCAAGAGTTTGGTTTCTCTAATACTACCTCCCCAGCAAGAAAAATCTTTGCCTCTAACTGAGCTACTTAAACATCAACGGATTAGCCTAGGCCTACATGTATTAAGCGGGGGAGTAGTTAATTGGGCTAATAACAAGGATAATAGTGGCACAGTGTCATTTTCGGTATGACATCTAAGTCTGAATTGAGACATTTTACCTTAAATGTCTCAGAAAACATCTAGTTCAAAACCATAATCAAACAAGAAAAAAATGGGGGGGAGGGGGGGTTGTTTTTTTCTGCATGGGAATATATGAACAGGAGCAAATGTCTGCAACTTAGATAACTGTCCTTGGTAGTAGAAAAAAAAATCAACCAATTATTAGTAAAGCATAGAATGTTAATGGTTCAGCCATTAGAGTGGGAGATGGGAGATAAGGGCATTAAGGGCTATAATTTGGTCTTAGTTTGTCTTTTTAGACCAGGTAGAAAAGTCCATGATTTGATAACATATAACTGGCTTATGCATACATAGTGTTAATACAGGAAGAGATGATTCCACACAAAAAAACAACCCCCAGAAAAAAAGTTTAAATTTCTGGTTTGATTATGGCTTTCAGCTAGACGTTTTCATACT
The DNA here is from genome assembly GCF_902459505.1 of Geotrypetes seraphini. Lineage (NCBI taxonomy): Eukaryota > Metazoa > Chordata > Amphibia > Gymnophiona > Dermophiidae > Geotrypetes > Geotrypetes seraphini. The sequence goes on along the minus strand of NC_047087.1, from coordinate 216,993,696 downwards.
CAATATGTCCATCTGTAAGTACTATTTATGGGACATCTTTCTGGAAGCATTCCTGGCAAACTGGCCATACAGACGCAGCTTAGTAAAATGACCCTATGTGAGAAAAATGTGCATATAAATGCAGGCTTTTCCTTATTATGACCGGGATAGCCATGCAAATGATTCCTCGCAATTGGAAGAATTGGGATCACCTTAGTTTTCCTTTCTGGTGGGCGAGCTTATGTTTAACTTTTAAATATGAAAAAATGAATGCTGACGTGCTGGGGCATAATAAGATATTCAAATTAGTCTGGGGTCCATTGACATCTTTTGTAGATTTGCTATAGTTGTCCTTTATCTTTATTTTCCGTTGTTTTTCACCCACACATCCAGGGGAAGTGAGAGCGGGAGGTGGGGGGTATATCTTTTGTTTTGGTATTATTCCTGATGGTAATGATGGATGGGGGATGGAATTTTTATTTTTTGTATAGATACTGATTGATTATAGTCTGCGACTAAAAAGCTGTTTGATTATTTCCATCTAATTTCTATGTATTTTGGTGTGCTGAAAACAAATAAAATATTGAAAAAAACTCCTAGACATCATGATTTGCCAGAAAGTGCAAAATTGTCTTCAAATTTATCATTTTTCTTATATTATGGGTTTTAACCAAATTTAAAGTCCAAATTACTATTTATTAATTCACATAAGTGCATTTAAGATATAAAATGCCAAAATAAACCTTAAAGGGGTTGTCCAAGTTAGGTAAACAAATATATAGCACTATAAATCTGATGGTCAGCAATATATACATAAGCTAAGCAAGTTTTAGGGGAAAAAAAATATTTCCTCATTTCCCTAGTTCTCTTCTGGCCCTTTGTTGTTATTTGCAGGTAAACAATCTCTGCCCCTCCCCCCTGCAAAGGGGTGAATACAAGTGCTGCTCTGAGTGACATGTCTGACTACTGGGATACTCAGCAGCATGCTGTATGTGTAAGCCTCAGCCCTGAGTCTGTGCTTTTAATGGTAGAATGGGTTAATCTTTCCAGAAGAATCCAGTGGGAGGGAGACTCAGGGCAGATAGCAGCAGCTCTAGTCAATGCAGGGGGGCGTGGCCAGCACTGTGACGACTCGTATAAAGACAAAGAGCTGCTCTCTTCTGCAGTCCACACTTGGGTACGAATCATCAGGTTCTTGGTTCTAGGCTGTTCACACTTTTTTATCGCAGTTCGTGTTAGCTCGTCATTCTTCAACCGTTATGTTATGGCTCCGCGAAAGTGTATTAATTTGCCAGACAGTTTCTGTTTCATCTGTGGTGAATATACAGTGTTGAAGCAACAGCAGAATATTACAAACTGTGAAAAAGTATACTTCGCATACTTTGGACTAAAAATTGGAGATCAAGATAAAGTTTGGGCGACTCATAAAGTGTGCAAACGGTGTGTTGATGACCTCCGAAACTGGTTCAAGGGTAAGAAAAAATATTTCTGTTATGGGATTCCTATGGTATGGCGAGAGCAAAAGAACCATAGTGACAACTGTTACTTTTGTTCATGCGATGTGAAAGGGTTTAATTCCAAATGGAAGCTTTCCATTTCATACCCCAATCTTTACTCAGCAATTTGTCCCATTCCCCATGGCACACATATACCAGTACCCAAGTCTCCTGCTACCTTGGAAGAGATACCTAGCTCCGATGATGGTGAAGTCATACCTGAACCAGATGAATCAAGTTCTTACTTTGAAGATGATATAAGACCAAAATTGTTTTCTCGGGAGGAGATTAATGATTTGGTAAGAGACTTGAATCTTCCCAAAGATGCCGCTGAGTTACTCGGATCAAGGCTGAAAAGCAGGAATTTATTGTTGCCAGGAGTGTCATCTTCATGGTTCAGACATCGTGAAATGGAGTTCGTTCCTTACTTCGCCCAGGAAGACAAGTTGGTTTATTGCATCGATGTCGAAGGTCTGATGGGTCAATTTAAAATCCAATATGATTCAAAGCAATGGCGTCTTTTTATAGATTGTTCAAAAAGAAGTCTCAAAGCAGTTGTACTCCACAACGATGGTTTTTAGACTTCCATACCTGTAGGTTATTCGTACACTTGAAGGAAACCTACGAGAACTTGGAATTGGTTCTTTGTACACTTAAATATGAAGACCATGGTTGGCAAGTGTGTGGGGACTTGAAGGTCTTGTGCATGCTGCTCGGGCAGCAAGCTGGGTATACCAAATACCCTTGTTTTCTGTGTCTATGGGACAGACGAGACTGACAAAATCACTGGACCAAGAAGAGTTGGCAGCCGAGGGTGCTAACAGTCGGTGAAAATAATGTCCTCCAAGAAACTTTGGTACCTTCCCATAAAGTTCTTCTACCACCTCTCTACATAAAATTGGGATTGATGAAGCAATTCGTAAAATCACTTCCAAAAGATGGAGAATGCTTCAAATACTTGGTCACCAAGTTTCCAGGCCTTTCGGAGGCAAAATTGAAAGAAGGTGTGTTCGTCAGACCAGACATTAGAAAGCTTATAGTTGATCAAGAGTTTGTCAATACCATGACGGATCCTCAAAAAGAAGGGTGGATTGCATTTAAATAATTCGTACAGAAATTTTTAGGCAATAACAAAAATCCTCACTAGAAAAAGATCGTCGGACGAATGCTGAAAGCATTTCAAGCTTTAGGTTGCCTGATGAGTTTGAAAGTGCATTTCCTCCAGTCCCACCTTGCCTACTTTCCTGAAAATTTGGGAGCTGTGAGTGAGGAACAAAGTGAACGATTCCATCAAGACATTAAAGAGATGGAAAGGAGATATCAGGGAAATGGAGCATTGCAATGATGGCAGACTACTGTTGGATGCTTCAGAGATACATTCCAGATGCTACTCACAAGCGTAAATGCACCAAGAGGAGCCTCACAGGGAAGAAGAATTGAGTTTAGTGTGTGTAGGTGAGCTCATTTCAGTTCAAAATAGGATTTTCATGAAAAAAATTGTAATAAAACTTTAATTTTAGAAGTCTATTTCCATTTATTTTGAGATATTGCCTTATTTAACATAGTTACCTAAATTGTCAGGAAATGTAATGTCCTATGACAAAATAGAGGTCATTTTCAGATTTAGCGCACCAAAAAACATAAAGATTATATGGAATAACCAAAACAGCTCTTGAAAAAATTTTTTTTGCAGACCTGTGATAAGTGTTTGATCGATTATCATTATTTGTATATAAATTGTATTACACTTATTGTTGGTATTAAAAACTAAATAAAGCTCAAAAAAAGAAAAGAAAAGTGTGCATAGTATGCAAATAGTAGAGGTCTTTTACTAATGCACGCTAGCCGATTTAGCGCACGCTAAATGCTAACATGCCCTTTATATTTTATGGACGTGTTAGCATTTGGACCCTGAATCTGTACGCCCGGGAGGGGTGTCCTATACAGAATCGGGCCTACATTAACCCCGATTCTGTATCCAGCGTCCATGTTACAGATGCCAGTTAGAGAATTGGGTTAGAGTAGACACGGTCGCTACACTTATCATGGCAAGGGATAAGTATAGCGGCCGCCTGTCTGATCGCTGACAGGAGGGTACCAAACCCCTCCTGCCAGAATGCTGCCTCCCGACACTCCCGATCGCCGGCAGGAGTGTCCCCAACCCCTCCTGCCGGAATGCCACCCCCCAAACTCCTGATCGACGGCAGGAGGATGCCCAACCCCTCCTGCTGGAAAGCCGCACCCCCTCTGGACCCCCCGCTAATGACCCCCAACTAACCTCCCCCCAACTAACCTCTAAAGTGTTGGCCGGCCGGCCGGCCGGGTCTTGCTGCTGTCCAGCCGGCAGGCCTGCCTTGTCGAAATAAGGTGGGCCCGCCCCTTCCAAGCCCATCCCCGCTAAATCTAAGGCCTGATTGGCCCAGGCTCTAGAAGCCTTCAATATAGGCGGCCTGCTGGGGAGCATTTTTTAAAAAAATGTGCATCCCGATTGGATGATTAGACAGCTGTAGGACGCCTACAGCTGCCTAAAATCGGGACGCACTTTGCAGAATCAGGGCCTTAGCGCATGCTAATATTTAGCGCGCACTAAATCAGCTAGCGCCCCTTAATAAAAGACCCCCAGTGTGTGCACTTTTCAGCAACTGGCATTCATTTCCGATAGCAGCCCGAATCTAATTAACTCATGTCCTAGAAAGTTCATGCCTCAATAGATTGGTTAATTTATAAAGTGCCACTAGCTTCTTGTCATTTTTATTAAGACTCTACATTTAACCCAATATCTTAAAAACTATTGGTAATAAAGATCATCTTTATTCTATTTATTTATTTAATTAGTTTTCTATCCCATTGTCCCCAAAGAGCTCAGAACAGGTTACAGGTTAAACATACATAGTATACAGTTAAAAGGTTATGATTTGCACTGGATTTACCATAATTTCAGCACAAGTTTATGTTACAAGTTATTATTCTAACAACACATACTAGGGTCTAATACTAATATACGTGGAGGGGCATAATAAAAAAATACATCTAAGTCAGTTTTATGGCCTAAGTCAATAGTCGCCCTAGGTCGGCAGTGCCTAAAGTCCATTCTCGAAAAATACATCCAAAATATATATTTTTTTCGAGAATCGTCTAATCATACATCCAGCCGTTTGATCGTCCAGACGCTAAGTCATCTGTCTTTATACCCCATTCTCGTCCAAAAATTCTTCCAAGTCAAAAAATGCCTAGAACAAGACCTTTTGGATGTGGGAGGAGCCAGCAAAGTGATAGACTGGCCACCCAGACATGGCAACACAGTAGTGGGGCACCTTACAGGGCACTGCTGTGAACTTCACAAAAAGGCTGCCACATAAACATCTCACCTGAACTCCCTTATAGGTCATGGTGAGCCCCCCCAAAATACCCCCCAAACCTACTAGACCCACCTGTCTACAACCCCAATAGCCCCAGACTACTTAAGCCACCTCTTTGCTGTTATACTAGGCTTTCCTATGCCAGGTGCTGATGTTCTGGAGGCAGGTATATATGTTTTTATTCCGATTTTTATGGTGTTTTGTGTACGTGTGTGTTGGGGGGGGGGTCAATGATCACTGGGGCAGTGTGTGGGGGTCTGTACTTTGTGTCTGTAGTGGTAATCTGGTCACTTTGGATCCCTCTGGGCACTTAGACCTGTTTTACATCGCCTAGTCACAACGTACAAGTTCCATCTAGGCAGTCTCGTTAAACTTTTGGTTATACTTGCGGCACGACTAAGTCTAGCTCAGCCCACAACCCACCCAAATCCTGCCCTCACCACTCCTTCTAAAATGCCCCTTTCAGCTCTGGGCGTACAGCAGCATTGAAAAGGCCTAAGCTGGTTTTAGATACTTCTAAAACCCATTTCGATTATCGGCACTTGGACGACTTGTCTTTTTGATCGTCCAAGTGCCGATTTAGGTGGGATTTTAAACGCATTTCTGTTTCGATTATGAGCCCCATAATATACAGTTTACTGTTACAATTTGCCATAGTTATCCTTACAGAGCAAGTTTTCCAGTACAAGTTTTCAAGTTTTATCCTAATTGACACAGAGATAGGTTGGATTTGCCATAGTTACAGTGCAATATTTTACAATTCAAGTTTTCCTTACGTTTTACATACTGGGTTATGGTACCAATATTTATTTATTTGTGATCCATTGGTCAAGGACAGGACGGATAGGTGAAGAGGTATGTTTTTATTGCTTTCCTAAAGTTGAGGAGTCCTTCAAGAGATCTGATCTGTGGGGGCAATCGATTCCAGTGGCTCGGAATGAAGTGCGAGTAAGAACGTCATTCTTATTTTAGTTCTATTATATTATTCCATGTGTTTTTATTTTATATCCACCTATTTGAAAATGGAATATAATAGAGACAATGTTAACATTTACCCCCCCCCCCTGTTTTAAAAAACCATAGCGCAGTTTTTAGCGCTGGCCACAGTGGTAACAGCTTCAACACTCATAGAATTCCTATGAGCTTTGGAGCTGTTGCCGCCATGGCCTGCACTAAAAATCATGCTAGGGTTTTATAAAGGGAGGGGTTAGGGCGGAATTCATCAAGGGGTGCTAACTTATTTACCATGCACACTAAACATTAACCCCCTCTTTTACAAAGGTGCGCTAAGCTTTTTAGCGCACACTAAATTTTAGCATTCGCTAAACGCATGCTAAACACTAATGGGTGCATATTATCCTATGGATATGTTAGCAGTTAACACACACATTGATTTAGCATGCGCTAAATCCACACTTTAATGCGCGCCTTTGTAAAAGAGGGCCTAAGACACCTATTATATTCCTATGGGCATTAGCATGTACCATGTGCTAACACGGTTAGCATGCATTAAATCAGTTAGTGCTCCGTGATGAATTCCCCCATATATCAAATTAAATTAATAACTGGGTTATGAATATATATCCATCAATCTACCAATATCTATACCTATAAAATATATACCGGTAGATTGATTGATAGATATTTGTACATAAGATTCTGAGCTGGTTTCTCTGTTAAATGTGTCAAGTTCACAGTGTACTTTAATCTATCTCTGATGAAGTACAATTTATCAAGGTGTGATTTGCCTGGTAAATGTTCATTTTAATTGCCCTGAGACTTAAATAACTACTATTTTGCATTCATGAGCAATTATTTGTTTTTAGGTTTTTTTGTCTCACTTATTTGGTTAATTCTTCTGCTCACCTAGCTGCATTACCCATAACAACTATTATGAATGCTTGGCTCAAGCATAACCTTTGTAAGACTAGAAAATTACTATATTGCTTATCATGAAACAAAGGCTTAAACAGAATCAAATATAGGAGTGCAATTTGTCACCATGTTTATTTGCAAAGAAATGGTCAGAATCACCCAATTAAAACTGACATCCAGACAACATTTGTTCATGATGGAACACCATCTGCTTTCTCTTTGTATAAGTTAAATATTTTCACAGTATAAAATTTATGGCCTCCATACAGCAATGCCCACATTTGGCACACAGAAGACCCATGGGGGAACCGAGTTCAGTCAAAGGGTTACTAAGAAACCATTTGTAAGTTGGTAAGAGGAAAATAAATTTTATTAGTTTGAATATACATTGTGAAGTGTTCCTATTGAAATCAAGCATTCGTCTTATATTCCACTAAATCTAAACATAAGGTTTGTTCTTAAAAGCTTACAGAATTAAAACAAAGCAAAACAAAACATACAATTACAAAATTGCATCTCCAACTGGGGCAGTAAATTAACATCTATTAAAACCAAACCTAATTACAAATTATTCATATCCCACACCCCTCATCATTAAAATCCACAAAGCTTCTTTTCTTGTTACTGTAACCCTCTCTGCTCCAAAAACCAACAGATTTTACCTTCCTCCCCAAATCCTATGTCAGAAGTAACAGTACTTGTATATTCCACAGATTCAAAGCTTTTACTCACAGGTTCTATGTCCTTTGACTGCTGCTGACAAAGCTATGTGCTAGGCCAGTATAAGACCAGGATTCTACCCTCAGATCACACCTCCTCCTTCAGCAGTTGAGAAAGCTATAATATGTGCCAAGCCAGTGCAGGGTTTTGAGCATCTCACTGAGTTTAAGAATGAGCCTAAATATTTATTCTATTTGAATGTTTTTTTCAAAAATTGTCAAAGATAAATAACAATAATAAAACATAGATCAATAACATTCCATAAAATATAAAAAAATTATAAGTACCCTCCCAAAAACACAAGTACAATTAAGTCAAACTATGATCCAAAACATAGAAAGTAAAATAATATAACTAAACAATACTCAACCATTTCCTCTTTCTTCCAGGGTTCTTCAGTGTTCAATGTTGGTCCCTTTATTATTCAATGATTTATTTCACATTGGCAAAGCTAATACATTAATTAGTACTGTATGTTTATTTTTATGCAGACAAATTCAGTTGGTAGCGGCCTATGAATCTTGGGATAATATATTTCAAATGAATTTAGAAGAGAAATTAGATAAAATTAGAATCTGGTTGGAGTCATGGAGGGGCATTTTTGATAATGCGTCTAAGTCCGACTTTGGACATTTCCCACTAGACATCCAAAATTGGACTTCCAGAAGTGTCCATTTTCGAAAATGCTGGGTCCAAATATTTTTTTAAAAAATCATCTAGTTGGACGTCTTGTCCACCAGAACGTCTAACTTTATACCCCATTTTTTACCACAAAAATGTCCAAATGTCCACATGAAACCCATTTGGACATGGAAGGGCTAGTCTTCTAATGGACTGGCCACAAAGGCATGCCAACATAATATTGGCAGAAGTACATCTCACCATAACCCCTTCTAATGTATGGTGAGCCCTGCAAAACTATCCTAAAACCTAATGTACCTACCTATCCATCACCCCAATAGCTTTCATGGTTGTAGGTGGCATCTATATAGCAGTATTGTAGAGTTTTGATGGATTTTGATGGGCTCATACTGTCTACCATAAATGTAGTAATTTAGAGTGGATTATGGGCTTGGCTCCTCCTCTCCATGGTTTACTAGCCTACACACATTTAGGCTTTCCCATACCAATTGCTGTTGTTCTAGAGTTAGGTATGTACTGTTCTATTCAAATTTGGGGGGAGTGTGCCAATTGTGGAGGGGGGTAAATTTTTTATAGGTACCATCAAGCCTATATTATGCGTCAGGGTATGTATTAGATCCTCCCTGAGCTCATGGAAAATCTTTCAGATTGGTTGTGGCTGGAATGGCAACTCCTGTCTCCATTGAGATTGTGTCCAAGTGTCCAATAGAATTTTATTGGACACTTGGGAAACACTAAAATTTATTAATAATTTAACATCTATTTCAATTCATAAATCCACTTGTCAGTCCCTTTGGCTGAATCCAAGATTCAAATTGGCGGGTTTAAGATCATCTGGAAGCATTGGATGAAGGTGGGCATACATACTCTAGATGATGTTATTTCTGATAGAAAACTGCTTGATTTTTCATGACTACAACAAACATTTGGTATTACAGTTGAAGCAGGCCATTCAGGAGGGGCTCCATGATTGCAAAAATCTTAAAACTCAGTATAGTTTGCTGTTCCTGTGCTTCCAGACGGATTTCCTGGGTCACCAGGCCGCTCAGTGGTATAAATTAATATCTGGATTTTTGAATAAGAAACAAAAAAATGGTCTTTGTGACATTTGGAGCATTGAGATAAAGCATTAGATTACTGCATCTCAATGGCCACGAATATGGACTTGGAGGATGAGATGTATGGTGTCTGCATCTATGAGACAAACATGGTTTTTTTTTGTTACATAGAGCATTCTGGACCCCAGTTCGTTTACAGAAATTAGACAGCTCTAAGTCTAATAGATGCTGGCACTGTCATCTTGAAGCTGGGATGTTAGATTATCTATTATATTATTGTCACTTGATACTTCAATTTTGGAGGTCCATTTGGGATCAGGTGAACAAAGTATTGGAAAATCCAGTGGCACTAACATACGACACTGTGCTTTTTGGCACTTTAATGAGAGCTAAAAGTCATATATCATCTCGCAATAACAAACTTTTCTTTATTATGACAGGGGTTGCCTAGAGATCTGCATGGGAAAGGGGACGATGGGAATCCCGTGGGTTCCCCCTTCGGGTCACGGGCATCCCGTGGGAACGCCCCCTAGGGTCGCGGGGATCCCATGGGGATGCCCCTAGGGTCGCGGGTTTCCTGCGGGGTTGGATGCACTCGAGCCGCGAGGCTCATCTTCTTTTCCCTACCTGCCCTGCCACAGCACACAGCCGACCTGGAAGTCTTCCATGATGTCAGTGCTGACGTCGGAGGGAGGGCTTAAGCAAAGCCCTCCCTCCCTCCGACGTCAGCGCTGACATTGAGAAGACTTCCGGTCAGCTGCTGCAGCAGGGCAGGTAGGAAAAATTCAAGGGAGTGGCATACCAAGGGGGGGGGCAGGAGGGGGCGGTCCGCCCTGGGGGAGCCTTAGGGTGGGGTGCAGAGCCGGCCAGATACCCTTACCTTCGTGGCACTTTCCCCCGACCGACCAACCGATCAACAGGCCCGGTCCAACAAAACTCCCTGCCCTGTAGCCTCAAATCTAAATTACCTTCTTACAGCAGCTGGATTCAGGACGTGCCTGTAGATCTCAAGGACCGGAATTGAGCAGCCCTAATGTAAGGTTTGCAAATGTTTGAGTTCCGTTTGAGATAATCCTGCATAGACCACATTGTAGTAATCCAGATCAGAAATGACAAATGCATATACAAGTGTTTGTGGGGCTGAAAAATCTAGGTTTTTAAAAAAATGGACACATCTATGTAGAGCAAAACAAAATGGACATAATACCTTGGACACTGAAGGAGGATGAGAAGGAACAAGATCTAAAGTGTGTCCCGCAGCATGAGTTAAAAAGTGTGCCAGCTGCTTAAGGCCTAGTGAATCAAGAAATGATAAAAACTATGGGGGTAATAATTAAAAAAAAACAAAAACGTCTAAAAAGTGTCCTAAATGGCTACTTGGACGATCAAAAAGCCTGATCGTCCAAGTACCCATAACCAAAGCTGGTTTTTAGACGTATCTAAAAACAGCTTAGGCCTTTCCCCTGCCTCTAAACGCACAGAGAGAAAAGAGGTGTGTTTAGAGGAGGGGAAAGGGCGGGCAGTGGGCGGGAGGTGGGCCGACCCCCGGCTGACCCCCATGACACCCCCACCCCCAACCCACCCCCCTTCCCCGTACCTGTTTTGCAGTTGGCCGGACAGACGGGCGCCCAAACCCGCCTGTCCGGCAGGCAGCCACTGGCAGAATGAGGCCGGATTAGCCCAGCCATCCCAAAGGCCCGCCCACCCCAGCCCATGTGCCTCAGGCCCCGCCCCCAGGAGGGGCTTAAGGCTCCAGGGCCTATTCTGATTGGCCCAGGCGCCTTAGGCCCCACCTGTGGGAGGGCCTTTGGGATGGCTGGGCCAATTCGGCCTCATTCTGCCGGTGACTGTCTGCCGGACAGGCGGGTTTGGGCACCCGTCTGTCCGTCCAACTGCAAAACAGGTACAGGGAAGGGGGGTGGCGGTGGGGGGGTCGTGGGGGTTGCGGGTTGGCTGGGGGGGGCGGTTTGGGGTTCTGGGGGGGCAGACATTGGGGGGAGGGGGGTTCATCAAGGGCAGGAGGGCCTGGGATCCCTCATGCCCTTAATTTAGTGGGGGGTGGGGGTAGAGAGTCGCCTAGGCCAGGAGGGCTTGGGCTCCCTCCTGGCCCGATCGAGTCGGGGGGGGGGGGTAGAGAGTCGCCTGGGCCAGGAGGGCTTGGGCTCCCTCCTGGCCCGAACGATTCGGGGGGGTCGCGGCTGCCGCGGGGCAAGAGGGCTTGGGCTCCCTCTTGCCCCGATCGAGTCAGGGGGGAGAGGTTGGTGGTTTGACATGGCAGGAGGGCTTGGGAACCCTCCTGCCTGGATCGTTGTGTGTGTGTGGGGGGGGGGGGGATTCTGTAACCGGTGTTGTTTTTGACAGACACCGGTTACAAAATCCAGCTTTTAGGCGAAGGACTGGCTCCTCCTTTGCCTAAAAGACCTTCTGTTTGACGTTTGGGGCTTAGGCGTTTTTTTGTTTCATTATGGCTAAAAAATGTAGACGTGGTGTGGGTGTACTTTTAGACGTAGTGGTGATTAGGCGTTTAGGCAGAGGAAGGCCATAATCAAAACATGGACGTTTGTTTTGGTTATGGACACTTTCCCTGCTTCTGGGTTGAACGTTTTGGGACTTAGGCCAAAAGGGGACTTAGACACTTTTTTTGATTATGCTCCTCCATGTGTTCCTAGGAAAGGAAATATTATTCATTTGAACATTTAAGTCACCTAAAATTAAAAGATTAGAAAACGGGAATGTAGTAGAGAGTTGCACGGGGACAGAAATCCCACCCATCCCCGCCCATCCCCACCAGGATCCTCTCCGTCCCCACCCGTCCCCACCAGGATCCTCTCCGTCCCCGCTAGGATCCTCTCCGTCCCCACCCATACCCGCAAGGAATTACCTCCATCCCCGCCCCCATAAAAAGCAGCAATTACTTCTGACAGGATCATCAATTCCACAGTTTCTTTTGTGTTTGCGCTGCTGTTTTCCTTGTGGAATATCTTTGGTGGAACCCTTTATTTTGTTTTCTGTTCAGGTAATTAACTTATAAACCCCCTCTTTTATTAAGGCTGACGTGTCCATTATATTATATGGACGAACCCTGCTTCCAAAGCCTTCCATCCCCGTGGGAGTCCCGTTGGCTACAGGGGGGTCCCGTGGGAGTCCCGTGGGCCAAAGGGGGGTCTCCGTGGGAGTCCCATGGGTTAGGGGGGATTCCCGTGATCCCCGTTCCTATGCAGACCTCTAGAATGTAGCTTCAATAAGAATTTGCTATAAAGGATCTCAAACTGCTATGGGCAGAGAAGGAGGACAGTAAAAAATAAAATAAGTATCATTTTCGAAACATCACTCATTCTTTCAAATATTTAAGAATCAACTTCTGCTATTTGGGAGTCAAAATGGATTGAAATTATTGTAGGGTGAATAGAACAGACTATCAATCAACAGACTGTGGTTTTGTCCTTGATTAAGGACTAGTTTATGCTTTGTAAACCAGTCAGCTTTAGTTTTACGACAAGACTGCGGGTTTGAGAAATCTGGCAATGAAAGAACAACTGGATAAACCTGAAGAATGCTATTAGCATATGTATAAAAATATGACCAAATTCCTGGATTAGTGTCATCAAGGGGATGAGGAAAATATAAAAAAGTAGCAGTGAAAGAAGGGAGCCTTGCAGAATGCCACATAAGAGAGGTTGAACTGTTGAGGTGGATGGCTTCAATTTAATAACAAATGAATGGTCAGTCAAGAAAGAACGAAACCAAGATTGAATTTCCTACTTGAATAATGTCAGCTAGGCAACAACAAAAGATGGTGGTAAACAAGATCAAAAGCCGCCGACAGGTCGAGTGAAACCAGAAGGACTATCTTTCCTGTCTTGATTACTGAATGTACTTAACTCAAGAAGGCTTTAACAATGGTTTCAGTGCTATGGTCTTTATGAAAGGCAGATTGTGTAGGGTGAAGCACACATGTTTAATCAATGAATGAGATCAATTGTTCAAATAGAAGTTGTTTGGTCAGCTTGAAAAGAAAACATAAATTAGAAATTGGCTTATTCTTAGAATGAGAAAGGTATCAGTCAGATGATAGCTTTCTTTCATAAAAGAGGGACTATGCCTTCAGATAAGCTAGTGGTGATCAAATTAAGAGCAACTGGAAGAAGAAAATGGACTGAGAGTTTCAATCAGGAATAGGGAACTGGATCCAAACATGTTGTGGATCACACTGCTGAAAGTACCTTAGATAGTTGAGTTAATGAGGGCAGTTAGAATGTGGACCGTCGAGAGAGAGGTATATTACTAAAGGGAAATTCAATGGTTGTGAAACAGGTAGAGGAACTAGCAGAAAAAGGTTAACTAAGTTTGGCAATCTTATAGGAGAAGTAGGTAGCCAAAGAGTCAGTGGTTGGTACAAGGATAATCTGGTGGTTAGCTGAGAAATAAGCAAAATAAGGCATCTAGATAGATTATCAGAGTGAGCAATGAGATCAGAGTAACGTTGTTTTTTGCCTGTTGCAATTTAGAGTTATACTCATGCTGGAGAATCTGACAAATCTGAAGAACCTGAAGGATGTCGCTTTTTATGCCAGATTCTCTCAGCATGCCTAAATTGCCATATTAAAAAGCAAAGACCACTAAGGAAGCACAGATCTTTTTGAGTTAGTGAGGGAGTGATCATGTGAGAAGGGGCAATGTAGTCCAGAGTTGAATATAAGCTTTGTTTCCAACAATCAGCTTGCTCTTCTAATGGAAGAGACAGGAAACCTGAAGGAAAAAAAGGATGTGCACTCTGAGCGATTAATGTGAGTCAAAAATATAGTTTGAGAGTCATGAGTTTGGCAGTCCAATGCAGGAATAGTAAGAAGAGTTTTCATATGAATCCATAAAAAGGAGGACGGATTGAGACAACTGAATTTTACTTCAGTGGAAGTAAAACCCAGATGTCTCAACCTGTCCTCTTTTTTCTGAAACAGAAACAACAAATGACTATACTAAGAACAGTGGCGTACCAAGGGGCGGGGCGGTCCGCTCCGGGTGCAGCCTTAAGGGGGGGTGCACAGCCGGCCCGGTCCCTATCGCGCTCCCACCCTCCAAGTGAGAGCAGCAAGCCTCCCTCCAGTAGTGTCAGTTGCTTCACGGCTTTCTCCTCCCTCTGCCTCGTCACTGATGACGTCATCAGTGACGCTTCACCGGCAGGAGAAAGCCGCGAAGCAGCCGGCGCTACTGGAGGGAGGTTTGCTGCTCTCGCTGGAAAGGTCGGAAAGGTTCACTTGGGGGGGGTAGAGATAGGAGGGTCAGCGGGGGTTCAGCTGGGAGGGGGGAGAAGCAGTCTGCCTCAGTGCTCCAAGGCCTGGCGCCATTACCTTCTTCGGGCAGCAGCAGCTTTTACAATTCACTGCTGTTGCTGGCTTCAGGCCTTCCTCTCTGCTGGGTCCTGCCTACTTTCTGTTTTCATGAAGACAGAGAGGAAGGCCTGAATTGGGCAACAGCAGTGAATTGTGAATGCTGCTGCTGCCTGATGAAGTTCAGGACACCAGGCCTTAGGTGACAGAAGGAGGAAAGGGAGCAGAGGGGGAAAAAATTGGGGAGAGTGTTGCTATACCCAACTGGAGGGAATGAAAGGAGATGCCAGGGCTTGGAGGGAAGAAGAGACGCCAGGGCATGGAGGGAAGGAGGAAGATATGCCAGATCAAGGGAAAAGGAAGGGGGAAAGGAAGGAGGAGATGTCAGAGCATGGAAGGGGAGGGAGAGATAGAAGAAAAGGAAAAGAGAGAGATGCCAGAAATTAGGGAAGGGATGATGCCAGACCGTGAGGTGGGAAGGAAAGAAAGGAGAAGAGAGAGATGCCAGAGCATAGGGTAGGGGGTGGTGACAGAGAGAGAAAAACGGAGAGGTGACAGAGTTGAAATCAATCATGTACAAAGGAGAGAAGAGGCACGGGATAGATAGTTTATGGAAGGAGCATAGAAAGAGGGAAAATGCCATATGGAAGAGAGAGAGAGTGCACACTGGATAGAAAGAGCACAGAGGGCAGTGAATGGAAGGGGCGAGATAGAGGGTGAACAGTAGATGGAAGGGGTAGAGAGAGGGAAACAGACACTGAATGGAAGTGTGGGGAAAGGAAGGACAGCTGCTGAATGGAAGTGTGAGGGAAAGGGGGAGCAGATGCTGGAAGGAAGTGGGGAGGAGAAAGAAAAAAAGGGCACATGCAGGATTGAAGGAAGAGAATAGAGTTAGTTACTGGAAGGGGTGAGAGAAAGAGGTGGCAAGCTATAGGTAGACACAGTGAAAGAAGGAAATTGAGGTCTGAGTAGTAAAAAAGAATTTAGACAGAGGCAGAAAATAAATTGAGAAGGAAGACCAGGGAAGAACAGGAGGAAGGGAGCAGAGAGAGAGATGCCAGAGCAGGGGGGAAGGAGAGGAGACAGATACCAGACCAATGGGGGTGAAAGGAGAGATGGAAGGGGCAGGCATACAGTTTCTGGAAGGGGCATAGAAGGAGAGAAGATGCCATATAGGGGCAGAGAGAAGGCAGACAGTGGATGGAAGGAAGAGAGTAACAAGAAGATGAGGAAAGCAGAAACCAGAGAAGACAAAGGTAGAACAAAATTTTCTATTTATTTATTACTTTAGGAGACATGTGTCACTGTTTCTGTGGTATTGCATTGTATGCAGAGTCCAGCTTCTTTCTGGTTCAATTTAACCTTTGACTATGTATTTCTATTTTATCCCCCCTTTTACAAAACTGTGGAGCGTTTTTTACACCAGCCATGGTGGTAGCTCTGATGCTCAGAATTCTATGAGCGTCAGAGCTGTTACCACCGTGGCTAAAATTCACACTACAGTTTTGTAAAAGGGGGAGGGGTAAGTTTGTGATGACATTCCATACTAGGTGAAGGTGTTTTCTGTGTTCTGTGTGTTCGAAAGACATGATTTTCTGTTAGGATTGACTGCAGGATTGATCTGTACTAGTCTGGCTTGTTTAGTTTTACAATGGGTGTATTGCTGTTGTACTTCTCACTGCAGTATGTAAGATGCTGCCTTTTCCTAGGTACTCATGTGTGACGTGTAGCTTGTTACTAAAAATCATGTTTTTCGTACAGATGGGGGGGGGGTGCCAAAAATGATGGGCCCCGGGTGTCACACATGCTAGGTACGCCACTGACTAAGAATTCCACAGTCCAGAATGCAAAATTGAAAGCAAAAATGGAATTCAAGGCATTATTATCTAGTAATTCGTATCTTCTAATGTGCCCACGGAAAAATATCTTTTTAAAAATTTTAACTTTTTTAACAATAACCTGGGAGGAGAAAAGACCTCTGACTATTTACTAGTCATTACACGCCAGCCAAATGGCTGTTCAGCTACTATAAACAGTGTTGGAATCATCGGTCTTCCTCCACCCCATTACTCAATATATATGTGCAAAATATAGATATGCGCTTAACTCAATATATATATGCAAAATGTAGATATGCATTTAAAATTTCTCAATATAATCATCATAAGCACTTTAGCTTGTAGCTGCTGAAGCATTGATTCTGAATACTAATTCTGATTCTGATGGGCCTGTTTCACCCATTGCTTCCTCAGAGAATCAGACCAACAAATGCAAACTGAACATAACAGTCTGCTTGCCTCTTTTCAGTTCACACCTTTAGTGCAAGGAAGGAGTCAATGCTTAGACCTGAAAGTGCTCTGTTAACTTAGATAACTCTTGTTGGTACACCTTAATGATGTTTTTCCCTCTTGTTTTTGGAGAGCAACCAGGAGTTAGAGGGAGAGAAGACCCACAACCCTCCAAGCTGCAGTTCTGCAAGGTATAAGGAGCTGAATCTCATGCCCTAAATATTTTCCAAATGCAAAGTGATTTCACCTTTTAATAGAGTTCATACAGTACAACACATTTCCTATATATTTTTTACTTGAATATGAGCTGTTGCGATATTCAACAATCATAAGCAAAGGCCTCCAGGTGGCACTGATCAGTTTTTAGGGATTCAAATAAAGAGTTAAACAATGTATTCTTGTTTTGCTTGTCCTCTGAATTATATTTTAATTGCTTTCTGTTCAGTTCCTATCTTACTGATCCTTTTGTCCTGAGGAGATGTTATTCATTCCCTGTTTTAAGCTCTAAGATGAAAAACTCTATGTATATTAAATAAAGATCTGCTCCATATTCCTTCTCTATCTTGTTCTTAAATGTGTTGCAACAATCTCATTCTGTTAAATGAGTTGTATATTATAATAATGTATATGTGATTTCTATGATGAGCTTTACATGGAAATACATACATTCTGAAAGGAATATATCTGACTAATTTGCAGAACTGTGTGACTGTTTATAGCAGTTTTAGGAATATAGAACATGGCTGAATCCCTCAATATATCACAAAGTTGTTTTTGCATGTTTTTGTTTTTTTTCTCTCACTCAGTTTGGAAATATATAAGCAGTGGCGTAGTAATGGAGGGGGGGGGGAGCTGCCGCTCGGCACTGGCTTGGTTAGGGTGCATGCACCCATCCTCCTCGCCACTCCCAACTCCTTCGCTGCTCTCCCCCCCAACTGCTGCACGTGTGTGCCGCTTCCATTCCCAGCACCTCTGTAATGTTCCTGGCGTGAGCAGCAACCCCCAACCTGCTGTCGTGCCGGCATTGGCTCTTCCTCTGATGTCACTTTCTGGAGCCGACCTAGGAAGTGATGTCAGAGGAAGAGCCGATGCTGGCGCGACAGCAGCTTGAGAGTTGCATCTCGCGCCAGGAACATTACAGAGGTACGGGGGAAGGGAAGCATTAGCACATGGCAGGGGAGGGGGCAGGGAAGGAGCGTTTGGAGGTGGGGGAGCAGAGAAGAGGGTGGGGGTAGCCTCTCACCCTCGCTACGTCACTGTATATAGGAGTCCTTAAAGCCTCTCCCTCTCTGTTGCTTTCTTATTGATATTCTAGCTCTACCTTTTATCCTACACAATCTCTCGTTTCACTGCTCTACCCCATCCCCTATTTTAGATTGTGAGCCACCTAGAGGGCCTGTTTGGTAGTCAGGATAGAAAATTCTAATAAACTTGAAACTTGATTCCTTCTACTAATATGAAATTTGTACAAGCATATGACTGAGTAGCAATTAATGTGATGGCTTATCACTTAAGATGGATCAATTACCACAGTGCTACAGAGAATGTCAAACTCTGTACAAACAACAAGAAGTCCAAAAAAGGAGCAGAGCGCGCAGAGCAGAGCAGAGCGCGTCATCAAATGAACCACACTTTAAAAGCAACCAAATACATAAAGCATATTAATCAGGAGAAAATCATCTGACTCGACACAGGCTGTGTTTCGGCTGAGAAAGCCTGCCTTAGGAGTCCTTATGAGTGACAAACCAGTACAGTATACAGACAATACTTATGAATGGAATATCAGATCATAAATAGTATCAGGTGTTGAGAAATAGCAAGGGCTAAAAGGGCAGCTGCGTAGTGAAACTCCTGATTAGTATGTTTTATGTATCTGATTGCTATTAAAGTATGGTTCATTTGAAGACCAGAAACACTCTGCTTCTTTTTTGGGACTTCAATTCTCACAGTAACACTAAAATTCTATAAATGTTTTGCATCCAGTTATAGAAAAGGGTCAGTTATGCATGTAATATAATTAGCTTACTGGCACTAAATTGCTATTTAATTGGAGATAACTATCAATAATTGATATTAGTAAGAGCACTTGGCACTAATTAGCAGTTTGAAACATAAAAGCATGATAGCAGATAAAGGCCAATTGGTCCATCCTGTCAGCCCATCCACAGTAACCATTATCTCTTTCTCTCTCTAAGAGATCCCACGTGACTATCCCAGGCTTTTTTGATATCAGACACAGTCTCTGTCTCCACCACCTCTACCAGGAGACTGATGGCTTAGCTTAGCTCACAGGGGAAGCCCCAAACAGCTGAGTTGGCAGGGGAAGCCCCAAGTCTGGCAGCTTTGGAAAGTCCTGCTGGCTCAGCTGATCAGGGATTCCCCAGTGATCAGCTCAATTGGCAAAGAAAACAGCAGCAGACAGAAGACCTCCCCAACCAGCAGAAGGGATTCCCTCTCCCTTCTGCCTGAATGATCCCCCCCATGCCCCCACACTTGAAACTGGCAGGAGAGATACCCACTCCCTCCTGCCTGAATGACCCCACACAAACCCCTCCCCTACATCTGAAATCAGCTGGAGGGATGCCCACTCCCTCTTGCCTGAACGACACCCACATACCTTTATGGAAGACTGGCAAGAGGGATGCCCACTCCTTCCTGCCAGCCGGCCACCTCTTTAAAATGTCAGGCCTTCCCCTTCCCAGTGTACCCTGGGATGCACTGGGAGGGGCCTAAAGCTCTGATTGGCCCAGGTGCCTAAGGCCTCTCCTATGCCGAATAGTACATCTAAAGGTGTGTTCTTTAGAGTGGGGTTTTTCCCTTACAATTTGGTGTAGGCCCAGTCTTTCCAGTTGTTGGACTATCCGTTGGGCTTTTGACAGGTTGGGTCATCTACATGTAGATTAAAGTCAATGCATATCCAAAATGTGGAGAATTTTAGGTTGGTTTCTGTGATAAGTTTCAAAATATTTTGTCACCCTTCTGTGTCTAGGTCAGGGGTAATATATAGCATCATTATGCCTATTGTGTTTGTGTTGGAAGTAAACATTCTGCTCCTGCTGGCTGGGTGGTTTTCATTTCCTGGAATCCCAGGTTAGGATTATGTATTACTGCTACCACCCCCACCCCCTCCTCTCTTCCCTGTTCTATTTTTGAGTATGATGTGGTAGTCCGGTGGGCACGCCTTGCTGATAATGACCCCACTGTTTTATGTGAGTCAGGATTTTATCATCAGGAAATCTAGTTTGTGTTCCTCTATTAGGTCTGCAATCTGTATTCCCTTCTTGTTTATGGATCTTGTGTTTAGTAGGCTCCTCTCCATGATGTTTTTTGCTGTTGTGCCTTCTGGTTGGTGCCTGCTTGTTATCTGGTCTTTCTTTTTCTATTTCCCTGTGTCACCCAACCTCTCCCTGGTAGTGTTGATCCTACTAAGCCCTCACTAAAGCACATTTTTTGCATGTTGGGATTGTCCTGATACACCCTCCTTTACTGCTAGGTGGTACAGTTGGTTTGTAGCAGGTGGTAATGTTAATTATTCAAGCTGATTGTTTAAGCTGTTTTAGCCAGTGCCTGTTTAAAGGAACAAGCTGGTATGCAAGCAGTGTCTAAGGTTTGTATATTAGTCTTGACAAGGCCGACTAGCAGTGACATGGCCAATACATGGGCAGTGGTAAGGCTAGCAAACAAGCGTACAAGCGGTGTCAAGGACAGGTATGCGAGAAGTGGCTAAGGCTAGCATACAAGCAGTGACTAGTTGGTATGTGACTAAAGCTGGTGCATTAGCTGTGACAAGACCATCTTATATTCACAAGGTCAGTATACAGACAGTGAAAGGCTATTATATAAGCATATAAACAGTGACAAGGCTAGCATACAAGCGGTGACGAGGCTGACTGGGAAAGTTTTAGGCGGTAAGGCTAGCAAATATCAGTAAAAGTTAACTTAAGTGGGTTAGACCAACATGCACGCAGTTACCTTAATTTACTCTACTGACAAAAACAGTTATCTCCATTATATGTTTTCATCAGGTAGAACTTAAGAAAATTCTACCCTATAGCCAGTTCCTAAGGCTCAGAAGATTATGTACATCATCAATAGAATTTGAAAATTAAGCCATTATCATGGCCAATAGGTTTTCTCAGAGGATATCCTTCAGAATATTTGATTCATGAATATTAATGGTCAAAACTTCACCCTTGTGATGATCTTTCGAAAACTGGTACAACACTGAGAGCATCCTGCCTATTCAAAATGGAAATCCACATTGGACTCTCAAAAAATTTCTATTCTGAAATGCTAACGCTAAGCGATTGCTGAACAATATAGCATGCCAGGCCCCACAAAAACATTTAGCTGATTTAGGTGCTGCTACAAATGGCACCTAACTGTGATTGATATGTAGTAGGTGCCACTTTGCTAGACACCTACCAACTTAGACACCTTTTATAGAATTGGGGCCTGACTGCCTCAGTCTGAATATTGACCCCATAGTATTTGTACTATATGTGGTCCTTTGGTATTGTCATATGCCTTTGTACCATGTTTACAAAGCTGTGAATAATGCTGATACTCAAAAACATCAAAATAATTAATAATCTAAAACAATTCTAAGTATACAAGGGAATGCTGAAAAGTTCTCAATCCAACCAATTTTCTAAATTCTGAATGTTATTTTGTTACTGTAGCTGAAAAGAGTGTTATTTTATTTTGCAAAGTGCCAATTTGCAGAATCCTAGTGCTATGTTTTGACATTGTTTCAGATCATTGATTAAAGCATGTCAACAAAAAGTGTGGAATTTTCAAATGTGGAATTCCAAGCCATTGTGAAGTTCCTATTTCTGCAGAAGAAACACTGAGTGACAAATGCCCATCTTACTTGACAGTGAAGAAGTGATGTGCAAACTTTCAGCATGTAAATTTCAAGACCAAAGATGCAGCAAGGTCTAGGAGGCCTCAAATGGTATCAACTCCAGAAATACTCAACCATGTCCATGACCTGATTTTGGCTGAGACACTACAGATATCCAGAGAATGTGTATAATCCATGAGCAGCTAAGTGGATGTCCAAATGTTTGAATTCTGATGAGAAACAACACAGAGTGGACACTTCCAAGTTGATTTTACAACATTTTCAGTGAGCTGGTGCCAACGTTTTGGAATGATTAGTTACTTTTGATGAACCATAGTTACACCACTATGATCCTGAGATAAAATAACAGTCCATGAAATAGTAGCACTCAGATTCTCCAAGGCCAAGGTAATTTGACCCAAAATTCAGTAGGAAAGGTCATGACCACAGTGTTTTGGGAAAAAAAAGGAGAGGGAAGCTGTGGAAAGGAGTTTCTTTTTGCAAGACAATACATCTACTCACAAAGCTGGCAAAATGATGGCTGCTTTGATGTAGTTGGGGTTTCAGTGTATAGACCAGGGGTCCTCAAAGTCCCTCCTTGAGGGCCGAATTCAGTCGGGTTTTCAGGATTTCCCCAATAATATGCATGAGATCTATGCTTTCAATGCATATTCATTGGGGAAATCCTGAAAACCTGACTGGATTCGACCCTCAAGGAGGGACTTTGGGGACCCCTGGTATAGACCATCCGCCCTACTCATCAGATCTTGCTCAATCTGACTATTTTCTGTTTCCAAACCTTAAAAAGAGTTTGAAAGGATAACAATTAAGTGATTTGGAGGTGATAGCAACAGAGCAGTATTTCAGTGACCAGACATCAGGGTATTTTTTGGAAGGGTTATAGAAACTTTAGATACAACAAGCCAAGTGTGTTGAACTTAGGTGAAAATATGTGGAATAACTTGTCAGTTTCATGGCTCCAGGTGATTCCCTTCTTGGTTGGGCTAAGAACTTTTCAGCACCCCCTCATATTTTTCTTCTATAATGCAAGCTTTACCATCTATTTCACTTTACACCTTCTGAAGCTGTACTTAATGAAAGTGTAGTTTCTCAGAATAAATGCTTAAAGGTACTATGTAAATAAATGATAAAGAATTTTTCTGCACTTAGCAGTTTTATTCAGCACATACACTATTATTTACTGAGAGCTTATCTGACAATTTTGTGGGATAATTTTAGATTTTTTTCTATCTTTAGAGTATTATATACTTCAGTTTTCACTTTGACATGTCACTTGATACTCCAGTTTTATCCTGTCATTAAAATTTGCAATTTAAAATGGATAATGAGCACACTCAACATTTTCTTTTTATTGATTCCCTCTAGGGGTTATAGTCTTCCTATTTTTGACTACTCTAGTTGTTCGTGCTTGCATAAATTAAACAAATTCACTTCTCCATTAAGTTTGGCATTCTTTATTTAAAACAGAAAGAAAGGAAAATCCTTCTGAGTAACAATCACACAATCACCATCTAAAAGAATAGTCTACCTTAATATTCTGAAATCAAATGTTATTTCTCTTCCTCCCTCTCTCTATATAAACAATATATTTGAAGAGAGATCTATTTCTATCAACCATTTATATAGCACCCACCAATGCATTTAACTCCTAATTCTGTAAACTTGCATATTCAAATTTCCAATTACCATGCAAATATGTGCCCATAAGTTATAGACTAATGGGTCCTTTTAATAAGGCGTGCTAGCCATTTTAGCGCTCGCTAAAAATTAGCACGCACTATACACTATACACTAACGCAGCGGTCAAAATGGCAGTTAGGGAGGCAAAACTTCGAGTGGAAGAAATTCTGGCAAAAAACATTAAAAAGGGGGACAAATCTTTCTTCAGGTATATTAGTGACAGAAAAAGAAACACAGGCGGGATAGTACGCCTTAGAAGACCGGACGGAAGTTACGTGGAAGCAGATTCCAATAAAGCCGAACTACTGAATGAATACTTCTGCTAATCTTCACCTGTGAGGCACCGGGACATGGTCCACAGTTGAAGGCAACACAAAGCACAGAAGACCCGTTTCAGAATTTTGAGTTCACACCAGGTGAAGTTTACAGTGAACTGGCAAGACTCAAGGTGAACAAAGCCATGGGACCAGACAATTTGCACCCAAGAGTGCTCAGAGAATTGAGCGATGTCCTGGCGAAACCGTTGACTGAGCTATTCAATCTCTCCCTAAGTAAGGGGAAAGTTCCCCTGGACTGGAAATTAGCTAATGTCGTTCCTCTGCATAAAAAGGGTTGCAGGGCAGAGGCTGCGAATTATAGACCGATGAGTCTCACATCAATAGTGTGCAAACTCATGGAAACACTAATTAAAAGCAAATTGGACACAATCTTGAATGAAGGGAATCTTTGGGATCCCAGTCAGCATGGATTCACCAAGGGTAGGTCCTGCCAATCCAATCTCATCAGCTTCTTTGACTGGGTAACAAGAAAGTTGGACTTGGGAGAGTCTTTGGACGTCGTGTACCTGGACTTCAGTAAAGCTTTTGACAGTGTCCCACACCGCAGGCTGTTAAGCAAGATGGAATCGATGGGGTTAGGAGAAACACTAACAGCATGGGTCAATGATTGACTGAGTGGCAGACTTCAGAGGGTGGTGGTTAATGGTACCCTCTCTAAAACATCAGAGGTGACCAGTGGAGTGCCGCAGGGCTCGGTCCTGGGTCCACTCCTTTTCAACATATTCATAGGGGATCTGACTCAAGGGCTTCAAGGTAAAATAACACTATTCGCCGATGACGCCAAACTATGTAATATAGTAAGTGAATGCAGTTTACAGAATTATATGGCGCAGGACCTGCTTACATTGGAAAGTTGGTCCTCAACCTGGCAGCTAGGCTTCAATGCTAAGAAATATAAGGTCATGCACCTCGGAAGCGGAAATTCATGCAGGACGTACTTCTTGAACGGAGAAACTTTAACTAGGACTTCAGCAGAATGAGATTTAGGAGTAATCATCAGTGCAGATATGAAAACTGCCAATCAAGTGGAGAAGGCTTCATCTAAGGCAAGGCAGATATTGGGTTGTATCAATAGAAGTTTCATCAGCCGAAAGCCTGAAGTCATAATGCCGTTGTACAGGGCCATGGTGAGACCTCATCTGGAGTACTGTGTGCAATTCTGGAGGCCACATTACAGTAAAGATGTGCGCAGAATTGAATCGGTTCAGCGGACGGCCACCAGGATGATCTCGGGGCTCAAAGGTCTCTCGTACGAAGAAAGACTGAACAAATTGCAGCTCTACACTCTCGAGGAATGTAGGGTGAGGGGAGACATGATCGAAACATTTAAGTACCTCACGGGACGTGTCGAAGTAGAAGATAATATTTTCTTTCTCAAGGGACCCTCGGCCACAAGAGGGCATCCGCTCAAACTCAGGGGTGGAAAATTTCATGGCGACACCAGAAAGTATTTCTTCACAGAGAGAGTGGTTGATCATTGGAACAAGCTTCCAGTGCAGGTGATCGAGGCAGATAGCGTGCCAGACTTTAAGAATAAATGGGATACCCATGTGGGATCCCTACGAGGGTTAAGATAAGGAAATTGGGTCATTAGGGCATAGACAGGGGGTGGGTAAGCAGAGTGGGCAGACTTGATGGGCTGTAGCCCTTTTCTGCCGTCATCTTCTATGTTTCTATATTATATCCTATGGACATGTTAGTGCACGTTAGCATTTAGCACGTGCTAATTTTTAGCATGCGTTAAATCAGCTACCGCACCTTAGTAAAAGGACTACTAAGGTCATTTCTGCCCATAATTTAATTTAATAATTGACATAGTTAAAGAGCTTACTCATTATTGAGAGTGTTCAAGCACCCACAGACCCTTGGAGCTGGCTCCTATGGTACCATTTCCTGTCTTTTGCCTGACCTTTGATGCTTCCTTTCTGGACAAGTTGGCATCTCAGAAGGTTCAGCAGTTGATGCAGTAGCGTACGTAATGGTTAAGAATTGCTGTGTCAAATAGTTTGGGCTCTTCCTATCCTGCTTTTCAATGTTAGGTGTCCTGAACTCCATCCAAGGATAAACTCTACAAAAGTAGTTATACAAATATGAGAAACACTGCCTCTGTTGAGATTTTTCTGCTGAAATTTATCTTGTTTTTAATTTTGAATAATATTTCTTTAACTGCTCTGAAAAACTAACTTATTCATGTTTATTATGTGAGGATTGCTGGATCCTTCCATTGTACACACTGCAGGGGAGTTGGGTTAATGTGACTTGCTTGCTAATGATGACAAGTTATATTATGCGGCTGTGATGTATAGCATCCTGATGTGCTGCTTGATGGATTATGCCATCAAGGCTATGAAAGAACAGTGAATGAATGTTTGATGTCAACTCTCATTTAAATGATATTTTTGTGGTTGTATTTAGCTTTATACATAAAAAGAAAATTTTTCTATTTGTTGCCTTTATAAATAGTCTTATACAATGAACCCCAATAGCATACAAATGCCCTCCTATAAATTTATACGTGCTTTCTGCAGAACAGATGTAAATTTCTGTGTGAAAGCTTGTATGCTATTGGGACCAACACCCAGGTACCTACAAATAAATGCCTTTTTGGTACTTTAAAGTTGGCCTTTGATAAATTAACCTCCTAAATGTATTATTCATTTTGACCATGTAAGTAATTTGTTCTACATATATGAATTTACCATTCGCATAGAGACCTTCTTTGTTCAGCTACAACCGATGGGCAAGATGGGAGAGTTTGTGGGCATGCCACACAGGGAAGGTTTTTGGGTCACTATGCTCCTTTTTTAGGGTTTTGTTTGTCTTCATTAATTCTTTTAGCTTGTGGTCACTTATTCTGAGGAGGGATAGCATAGCTGGTTTTAAGAAAGGTTTGGACAATTTCCTGGAAGAAAAGTCCATAGTTGGTTATTGCTCCACTGCTTGCCCTGGAATGTTGCTACTCTTTGGGTTTTTGCCAGGTACTGGTGACATGGATTGGCCACCATAAGATGGGTTACTGGGCTTGATGGATACTGATCTGACCCAGTAAGACTATTCTTATATTCTTATGACTGTGCGCTTCAGGTTGTGAGTAAGGGCAGGAGCTCTGGAAAGGTTGAATGTCTGCACTTATTGATCAGTGTTGTGGCCCTATCTAGGAAAATATTTGTTAGATTTCCTTCATCCCTTCTGGACCCAAAATGCTCTGACTTTAAAAGTTACAAAGACCAATGATCCGTGGCATTATGGGGCTCTCAACTAAAATGTGCAAAACTTTGGAGGCATAACCTATGGAACTTTGTAAGTCTAAATGCTTTGAAAATGAGTCCATTAATGCACTATCACTGCAAAACATCTGCAGTAAAATGTTAGTGTTATGCCCCACATATTCTCCAAGAGGTAATGAAGAGACAATGGGGTAGAAATTCAGCCAGTTACATTCAGTGCTTTTTTATATCTAGTCTAATTTGGAATTTCTGAGTCACACTATGTCCAAAGAGATTCAAGGCAACTTATAATTTGGAAATTATGGGTATAACAAATTGGTACGTTGCAAACAAAATAGGAGAAGATACACTTTTATAGAGAGATAGGAATTGTTCAGTTTTTGAGTGGTGCAGAGTTAGTTAATAGTCTTGAGTTGGCAGGTTGTATAGTATAGGTACCCATGAGGTAGGAGGTACTGAGTTGGGTTTGAGAGTTATAGTGTCAAAGAGGTAGGTCTTTAGCTTCTTTTGAAATCTGAGGTAGTTTTGTTCAGATCTGATAGTAATTGGGAGACTGTTCCATGTTTTTGCTCCAATATATGTGACACATGGCGCTAAACATGCATTTGTACTTGAAGTATTTTGTTGAGGGGAGGTTCAGCTGCAGCTTGCCGAGATTTCTGTGCGAAGAACACCATGCCAAGGAGAATAAGTAAATAATTGGTGCAGCCGAGCTTCTGTTGAGTATGCAGAACATTATGCAATAAATTTTGAAGTTTATTCCAGCTGGGACAGGGAGCCAGTGTAGTTGTTTGCCGTAGGTAGAGATTGAATCATAGTTTTTCAGATTGAATAGGATTCTTATTGCTATAAATTCAATTCCAAGTCATGTGCAGGCACTGGCACTGAATATGCAGTGTTAAGTTCTGCTGAACTTATGTGGATCTTGGCAGTTATTTAACCAGAGCCCATACAAGTCAGTTATGTGGGCCCCAACTGAATATCATCTGAGAACTGCATAACTGCAAAATCCTTAGAAGGCCCTCTGATTCTCCACCCCCACATGGAACCCTCCGATCTGCCCATCCACCCTCCCAACCCAGAAGCCTTGATCCCCGCCTTCTCCATCAATCACACAACCTCCTCCCATCCTTCAAACATTCAGGATAACACCCCCCACCTCCTATCTGCATATCCCTGAGGGGTAGAAGCAAAGCCTATTCACTCCCACCCCCAGCAGCTACCATTCCAATATGGCTGCTGTGATGTTTATTGATAGCTTTGTGCTAGTACTGCTTAATTAAGTAGGTGTCAACACTATTAACATCACCCACATATCTGCCAGCTCCTCTTCAACACTGCCCCATGTATTGCCCCTAACCTGACCACTTTTTGTTGGGCAGAGACGATATTCAATAGCAGTACCCAGTTAAGTGCTGCTATATATCTGCAATTGGGTAACCCTAATTGATTTAAGTGGGTTCATTAGAGATAACGTAGATGCAGCTTAGGAGCTTGTTTCGCCATAGAATCAGCTCTGTGCACGGAGTTGGAGCAAAGGTTTAAGGTGTAAACAAATAACGCTCCCTGATGCAGCCGATTCTTTGGCAAAACAAGGTTCTTTTTTGGAGAATTGAACGCTGGCAGTAACAACGGAAGATCAGATGTTAAGAGAACAACACTGTTTGGAGTATGAAGGCCAGTTTTTGAGCTAAGTGGCAATTGCCTTTTTTCCCCCGTGCACAGTAGTGGACGATTGGTCCAGTTGTTAAAGTCACATTTGTTTAAAGTGAAGTTTTTTGCCCATGATAAGACTATGAACGGCTTGAAATCCTGAGCAGATTGCCATCTTAATTATACTGTATATGCTTGAGGCTTTTTCTTCACTACTTGATTTAAATGTGCTTTTTCTGAGGTCAGATCCACCACTGGCTGATAACATATTAGCATATTTTTGTGAATATATTTTGTTAGCAATACTTATTTTTGCTTGTGAGAAACATTTAAATACCTACGTGGCGTAAATGCGCATGAGTCGAGTCTCTTTCATTTGAAAGGAAGCTCTAAAATGAGAGGGCATAGGATGATAGGTGATAGGCTCAGGAGTAATCTAAGGAAATACTTTTTTACAGAAAGGGTGGTAGATGCATGTGACTGAGTAGCAAATGTTGCACTCCTGCATTGTGTGTCGCTCTGCAAAGAGAAAGTGCAAGTAGATGAGTCAAAAGTATCCCTTCAGTGCTGAACCTCCTGTGTACATCAGAGCCCAGCTGTTCAAGTACTGGTTCACAGAAGTAAACGAAAATGGGGAGCTTCCTCAACACTGGTGGAGGTGGGAGCATGTGGAAGAATTCTACCCCATCGTGACCCTTGGAGATCTGCATTTGGAGACTTTTCTCTCTCAGTTTGGACTGAAGAATAAAGGGTTCTTACTGCGTTCCACAGATGCACCTCTGCCCTTTACTTTGAAACTTTTTGCGGGGCTATCTCCAGCCACACACGGCTTCTTGTGTTCTATTCTCATTGTTTATCATTGGTGTGGCAATATGTTTGGTGAAAGCACTGAAGGACAGGACACCTATGAGTGTTGCAGGCAAACAGAAAGGGGCAAGAAAGGTTGACAGTGGTGAGTCTAGACCCAACAGTTTCAGAGAAAAAAATGGACAAACGTAGAAAGAAAAGCCGGTAAATATTACCAAGAGCCTAGAGCTCAAAGCAAAGCCAGTCCCTGATGCAGCTTGTGATGGCCCATGGAACAGGAAAAAGAAGGCAGACAGGAATTAATTTGTTCAGATTGAGTCCCACCCAGTAACCAGATTGGATGGCTTTGGGCCCAGCAGTGATCTAGCCTGTGTTTACTGGTTTTTCTGTAGTGCATACTTTTTCTATTACTAAAATGGATGATGTTCTAGTAGTTTTAGAGGTGTTACTGACTGCAGCCAATCACAGAGCGGCACAGGATCACGCAGGAAGCACAAAGGTCGTGCTCCTGCATTGTGTGTTTTTCTGCAAAGAGAAAGGCAGCCGTCCAGCAGGAGACCGCGCTGGACCACCGCCACTTCAAAAAGATACCGGGGAGCTGCGGGCTGCTTCGGGCTTCCCAGCAACAGATGCACCAAACCACCAGACGCACATATGTGTAGAGGAGGAAAAACAAAGGAAAAAAAAAAATTCTGGACCAAATGTTTTTTTTCTTGCTTTTTCCTTCTCTACAGGTGGGTGCGTCTTATGGTCCAGTGCATCTTATGGAGCAAAAAATATAGTAATTTCTATTTCACTTTAAGCTGCAGTGTTATATATTAACCCCCAAATTATATATATGGTGGCTAAAGTTGTTCCCTGATACAGTTTGATTATTTGGGCTAATTGACACTGATAATTGACAACTGATACCTCATAATTGAGACCAAATTAAAGTTATATGCACAACTCAGAAAACACAATTTTATAAAAAGTATGCTCCATTTGCAGTGCGTAGATTTAAAAAGAGGATGTGGCTAGGGGCTGATCATGGTGTTCCTAAAAGTTAGGCGCATTGTTATAGAATACACCTGATGTGCTCATAATTTAGCATAATGTACGTGTAATCAATAGTTTTAAACAAATATCTCCAAGTGCATTCCCAACAGGTATTTTTATTCAGCTTAACCCAGCTGGGTAAAAATACCTGTTGGGAATGCACTTGGAGATATTTTTTTGAAACTTTTGATTATTGTGAGTGAGTTTATTATTTTGAAATTATCTATCATCATAATTTAGATGTAGACATTTAGGCCTAGTTTTAGCTGGCCTAAATGCCTGTACCTAAGTTATGCATTGTAGAGTAGTGCTAAGCGAGGTTCTATAAAAGGCACAAATACCTTGTAGAATCGCACTATGGGCCTGATTCTGGAAGTGGCGCTTGCCACCGCAGGTGCCTGCAAATGGGCACCTGCTGCGTATCTATCACAGGCAGGCACTGTGTTTTTTTTTTTTTTAACATAGGTGCCTTAGATGTAGGCCAGCATTTTAAAGGCTTACATTTAAGGCACCAATCCTGCACCTACAGAGGCTCATAGGGATGCCTAAGGCCATTTCTGGTGCAAACCACACCCACACCAGCCATAGTCATCTATAGTCATCCCTTAAATGCCTCTGTAGGTATCAGACAGGTACCTAAGTATGGTGCCTGCATTTTTAAAAAAATAACATAACATGCCATCCCAATTGGTTCTTTAGATGATGGTAGGACACCTACCATCATCTACTTTGGGACGCCATTTGGAAAATTGGACCCTAAGTGCCATTCTAGATGGTGCCAAATTTTTAGGCACAATATATAGAATATGGCCCTAAATATTTGCAGCTTTTACAAGGTCAATGTTCCCACCCATAAGAGGAGGAAATCATATCAAGGGATGTCTGGGGATGGCGGTGCAAGGAGTTTCAGGGGGCATCAAACAAGGGAGGTGGAGCACTGATGTGGAACTTGTGACAGTAGCCATGCTAATAGACTACCGATAGCGTGGCCACAGTCATTGCTTTTGCTTGAAGTGTTGGTGATACAGCTGCACTATTGGTAGTGGGGATATTCAGACCTCAATGCAGCTCAGACATACAACCTTCCAGTGACACGTTCGCAGGTAGCGAGGGGTCCCTAGTGGTCAACATATCGGGAGTTTCCCTCTCTAGTGCACAGACTCAATTGTTGGAGAAGGGTCTTTCCTTCGTTCCTACCACTGTCTTGGATTTATTTACAGCGCACAGGGACGTGGCTCGGTTTGTCAGGGGCCTCCAGATCAAGCTGTTTTTTTCCACTCAGGAGGGGCCCCAGGATGACTCCTTATTTAGGGTCAAATCTCACTGGATCCCTCCGGGGCCCATGGATGCTCATATCAGAGTATTCCGTGACCTGGTATTACGCGACATTGACCAGCTTCGGCAGGTTCGTCCCAGGCGTCATTTTGTTAATATTACTAAGGCCCAGCAGCTTGCTCTGGAGGCCCTTAAGAACGCCCCCGACTTGGACATTAAACCCGCCGATAAGGGCGGGGCTGTGGTCGTTCAATCTATGGCCCAATATAGTGCCCAAGTGAATGCCCATGTTTCCAATGCAGACTGGTATACAAAACTTGAGGAGGATCCCTCCCCCACTCTGCATAGGGAAATTGCTATTATTGTGCAGGGGGCGTTGCAGGATAATATCATTACCAAATCCGAAGCCAGATATTTATCCCAGTCTCCCAGCCGCAACCCTCACTTTTACACTGTACCCAAAATTCATAAGACTCTCAATAATCCCCCGGGCAGACCTATTGTGTCGCTCCGGGGTACCATCCTTGAACCCTTATCCAAAATGGTTGACCACTTCTTGAAACCCAGGGTTGCTCAGGCTCGGTCCTTTGTATTAGACACTACCAACTTTCTTAACAGAATTGAGGCCATCCAAGTGCAACAATCTGATCTGCTGATAACCATGGATCTGGAAGCTTTATACAGCAATATACCCCAGACTGAAGCCTTAAAGATTGTTGAACATCACCTATCTGGGGGGGCCTTTTCACCATCGTATAACTAAAGCTTTTCTCATGCAATTAGCCACCCTGGTGTTACATAAAAACTTCTTCGAGGTGCGTGGGGAGTTTTATCTCCAAACGCACGGGGTAGCCATGGGCACAACCATGGCCCCCAGTGTGGCTAATCTTTACGTCACGAATTTTGAGGAACAGTTGTTATATCCGTCTGGGTGGATGTTGCATATTGCCATATGGCTTCGTTACATCGACGATGTGTTCCTCATATGGACCGACACCAGGGCCAGGTTTTATGAATTTTTGACCTGGCTCAACACTCTTGATAGGCATTTGAAGTTCACTGCCACCGTCAACGCAACTAGTGTCACCTATTTGGACACTATGGTCAGCAAAACTGATGGGCAATTGGTTACGACGGTTTTCCGGAAGTCCACAGATCGGACGTCATATTTACACTACACCAGCTGTCATCCTGGCAGGTTGCGCCAATCGTTGCCTGTGGGGCAATTTCTCAGGAATCGTCGTATTTGCTCTTCTTTGGTGGAGTACAAGGCTCAAGCCAAGTTATCATTCCAACGTTTCAAGGCCCGTGGCTATCCTGATTGGACCATCAGAAGAGCTTATCGTAGAGCACGCTATGCCAACCCGGAGCTGTTACGGTCTCCTGCCATCAGGCTACCTTTAGATCAGCAAGTGTGTGTTATATCGTTTTCCAACCAAGCCCACCAGATAGCGCACATCGTGAGAAAGCACTGGCATGTTCTGGATCACCATTCTGCTTTTAAGGAGGCTCCCTGCATAGCTTATGCCCGTCCCAAAAACTTGAAGGACTTATTGTCCATGAGAAGCCGGGCTCACATTGGGGGCAGCCATAAACCATGTGGCCACTGTGATATGTGCCCCCTATCTTTGTCCATTTCCACCTGGCAACATCCCCGGACCCAACGCACTTATTATCTCAGATCTCAAACGTCTTGTGATTCTGAATGGGTAGTTTATGTCATCATCTGCCCATGTGCGTTGTGCTATGTGGGGCGGACCAGCAGAAGAATTAGGGTCAGATTGCAAGAACACAGGAGCCGGATTCGCACTGGATCTCACTCTGCCCCCCTTGTGCCGCACTGTGCTGAACTCGGACATCGGTTCACCGATTTGTCTTGGTTCGTGCTTGAGCAAGTCCCTTGGGATTTCAGGGGGGATAGACAGTCCCATTTGAATCTCAGGGAACAATATTGGATTTTCCAATTACAATCTGTCTATCCCAATGGTCTTAATGAAAGTGTGGAATGGAACACCATCATTTAATAGGTTTGTTTCATTCTCTTCTGGGTTCCAGGTTTCAGTGGGGTTTTTTTGGCTGGGGTTATTGGTTTATTGCTTTATTTGTTCGTTTTTAGGATGGGTTATATATCTTGTTCAGAGTGTTTGTGTATTTATGGGCGTGTTTTCGCCCTTGTGTGTGATTGGTTTGCAAGTGTTGTATGATTGGTTGGTTGGTGTATGACGTCACCTGTAGACCCGTTTTAGGCGGCGTGCTCTCCCGCCCGGGCACCCCGCCCTCCAGCCGACCTCTTCGTTTGTGTTCCGTCGGGGGTCAGGTTCCTGAAGAAGGGCTCCTCCCGAAACCAGCGCAGTTGAACCTTTTCTCCTGGCGCGGTTTGTTGCGTTTATTAGTCTGTGAGATGGTTTCAGATAAGTATTGGATTTATTTGGTATTTTTTGTATGGTGATTCTTGATCTTGTTGTGTAGTTCAGGGGGTCTGGCTGGCAGGGTTTGTTTGGGGGTCGCTCAGGTTGTTTGTGTTGAGTTTGATTTACTCACTTTGATTGTTTGATTGGTTTGATTTAGTGGACTCAGGTCCCTTTAAATTTCAGCACATTTAGGGTGCTCGATGATGGTGTGGGGGTGGAGGCTTACCGCCTTGACCCAGAAGTGAAGTGTCGGAGCTGCGCTCCTATCACTGATGGTTCATACTGAGAGCACCCTATATTATATTTATCTAATTCTGGTTTGTAAGTTGTGTAGCCAATTTTGGCGTCCTGAGCGTCCTCCACACAAACCTTGATGTGACTAGGTTGCCTTTTTGTGTTATTTCTATAGTAGGATTTTTGGCAAATTCGGAGTGTATTGTTGTGGTGTGGGCTATTGGTAGTCGTGACAACTAGCATAAGGTAACGATCCACATGCATACTATCACCGCAGGCCACTCTCTTTTCCACCCACTTCCATGTTAAACAAGTAGTACAGATTTTTTTTTTTAGTATATTAAATATTAATGGTAAAACTTGTGCAAGCTGCTTAATACAGCTTACTAAAAGGGCCCTTATGTGTCACTCAGTGCACCCGCACCCCTCCCCCAATCTCTCTGCTACAATTTCATTTTTCTTTGGTCTGAGTTTCTAAATGCAGTGCAAAGAATGTAAATAAGTATGTTTTTTGAATTACAATTTGATATTCTGCCAGAAAAGTGATCCAAATTCCAAATGCCATAAAATAATTATAGAAGCTTTTTTCCCCTAGTAATTAGGATGCAACTAATTTCCATGTTTCAGTGGGCTCAGTGATGAGTGGGAAGGGTGAGATAGTCACACACATTTGTTTTTTTTTTAACCAAAAATTGCATATTTACAGTTTCATCTAAAAAGGTGCATAATTTGTCATAATTGCTCAGAGAAAACTAAATCAATGTTGTTTAGAGAGAATCTATTTCACCTGCAGTCAGTTATTATGCACTGGTAGTCCTTTCTTGCAGAACTAAAATGAATTGTGTTTGAGTGTGAGAAACTCAGCAGAGCTGTTGCTGCAGTTACAACAGCACTACATTTGTATAACATATTCAAGATGCACACAATTTTTGTTAAAAAAAAAATTAATTTGAAAGACATTTCATCACATTCACATATGGAATGATAATTACAAATAGCATAAATATGAAAAAAAAAAAAATAAAACTGCTTCAGCAAAGAGTTTGAGGTAGAGCAATACAGCAACAATCTGTCTTATCATGCAAATCACATAAAGGGCAATTCTGTAAATTCATACCTAAAGATATGTGCCAATTGTGTGTGTAGATTATAGAATGATTTATTTATTCAATTTTCTATACCGTTCTCCCAAGGGAGCTAAGAACAGTTTACATTAATTTATTCAGGTACTCAAGCATTTTTCCCTGTCTGTCTCGGTGGGCTCACAATCTACCTAATGTACCTGGGGTAATGGGGGGGATTAAGTGACTTGCCCAGGGTCACAAGGAAGAGCGTAGGTTTGAACCCACAACCCCAGGGTGCTGAGGCTGTACCTTTAACCACTGTGCCACGATTGATTCCTCTATTTGGCATTTACAAGCGTAAGTGCTAGGTATTTTTTTTTTATAACATACATACCAAAATAGTTTAACATCACTGTTCTCTCTAAGATGAGTAGATGTTCTCTAACTATACTATTACCAGGAGGGTGTGGTGTAGAAACATGATGGCAGATAAAGACCAAGTGATTCATCAAGTCTGCCATTTGCAGCATCCACTTTCTTCTCCCCTCCCTAAGAAATCCTTCATGCTTATCCCACTCTAATGAATTCAGATAGCCATTGTCTCCACCATCTCTATCAGAAAACTATTCAACACATCTACCATTGACTCCATCTCGTTTATATCTTTTTGAAGGTGTGGTCTCTGGAATTATACACAATATTCTAAATGAGATCTCACCAGAGGATTGTACAGGGGCATCAATACCTCCTTTTTCCTACTGGCCATTTCCTACTGGCCATTTCTCTCCCTATGCACCCAAGCATCCTTCTAGTTTTTGTCATCACCTTTTCAGCCTGTTTGGCCACCTTAAGATCATCACATCCAAGTCCTGCTCTTCTTTTGTGCACAAACTATACCGTTCCCTTGGGTTTTGCAGCCCAAATGCAAGACCTTGTGTTTCTTAGCATTAAATCTTAGTTGCCAAATTTCAGACCATTCCTCGAGTTTCACTAAATCCTTCCTCATATTATTCACATCATTAGGGATGTCTACTCTATTGCAGATTTTATTTTCTATCTTGCAATACTTTGCAGTTCAATGCAGGTAACACATCAAAGAAAACTACATAAACAGTAAATTACAGAGTAAACAACACTAGTACAAAAAAATCATTCCCCCCAAAACTTCTTAAACAAATAAGTTTTCAACATATGTTTATAATGTAAATAAGATGTAGATAACTTAACTAAGAAACAAAATTAGTTTTCTAAATTAGCTGCCTGATAAGAAAACATTTGCTCTAGGTATCTATTAAATGTACAGCCCTTAACTGAGAGAAACACACACAAAAAAGTAAAATTACAAAAAGAACGTTGGGAGGAATTAAAAGAAAAAAGATCAACTAAATATTCTGGTGCTAAAACATAAATCACCTTAAAACACAAACAACTCAATAAAAAAATAGCCCTGCCATTAAATGGAAGCCAGTGCAACCTGTGGTAATAACGAGTTATATGATCAGATTAAATCAATTGGAAAACCAAGCATATTGCTGTATTTTGGATTACACAGAGTCTATGGAGGTGTTTGTTGTAACCTCCTAAATAAACGATTTTACAGTAATCTAAAACAGATAGTACTAATGACTTTACTAATATGCTAATGGAAACTCATCAAAATAAGACCGAATCGAACGCAACTGCCAAAAAATAAAAAAGCTCTTTCAATCTACAGCATCTATCTTTGCACCCATTGACAAGTTCCTATCTAATTGTACCCCTAAGAATTTTATAAAATATTGATAAAGTACCTGAATGTAAAACCACTTAGGACAGGGGTGTCCAAAAGGTCAATCGCGATTGACCAGTCAATCGCAAAGGCAACGCGAGTCGATCACGACTCGCGTTGCTTTTGCGTTCTCCCTGTTCTCCAACGCCACAACAGGCCAGCAGCAACTTCAGAAGTGCCGGGCAAGCCAACCTCCCCCCCCCCCCGATGTCAATTCTGATGTCGGAGAGGAAGTTCTGGGCCAGCCAATTGCTTCCTGGCTGGGCCGGAACTTCCTCTTCAACATCAAAATTGATATCGGGGGGGGGGGGGGAGAGGGGTGTGGAAGGATGCTGGCCTGTTGCAGCATCGGGAAACAGGGAGAACTCGGCGGCAATGGCGGTTTGGGGGCCTGTTCCCAGATGACAGCCCTGGTGGTGGCTTGGGGAGAAAGAAAGGGGAGACAGAAAGACAGGGAGACAGAATGAAAGGGGGGTAGGGAGACAGAAAGAATGAAAGGGGGCAGGGAGACAGAAAGAAAGACAGAAGAGAGAAAGAAAGTAAGAAAGGGGGCAGGGAGACAGAGAGAAAAAGAAAGAAAGAGGGGCAGGGAGAGAGGAAGGAAAAGGGGGAGGTAATATAGTGTGTAGGGTGGCAGGGGGCAAGCAGGGAGAGAGGAAGAAAAAGTTGGACTCATGGATGTTGGTTGGGGAATGGAATGAGGTCTGGAGGAGACAAAGCATGCAGGAGGCAGAAAGGAGGGAAGAAATATTGCATGCACAGTAAGAAGAAGAAAGTACAACCAGAGACTCATGAAATCACCAGACAACAAAGGTAGGAAAAATTATTTTATTTTAAATTTAGTGATCAAAATGTGTCCATTTTGAGAATTTATATCTGTTGTCTATATTTTGCACTATGGCCCCCTTTTACTAAAACACAGTAGCGGATTTTAGCGCAGGGAGCCTCGAGAGCAGTGCGGGGCATTCAATGCAGCTCCCTGTGCTAAAAACTGCTATCAGCGGTTTAGTAAAATGGGAGGGGGTATATTTGTTTATTCTTGTATAGTTGTTAATGAGGTGACATTGTATATTTTAAAGTCATCTGCCTTGACTTCAGCCCCTCCAGCCAAATATAAATGATAATTAATATTTTCTCTGTGTACAGTGTGCTTTGTGTTTTTTAAAATTTTATTGTTGGTAGATCATTTTGACTTGGTAATTTTAAAAGTAGCTCGCAAGCCAAAAAAGTGTGGCCACCCCTGACTTAGGATATAAGTGGTATATAATTCTAATCTAATCTAGCATTTGTATACTGGGTCATCACGTAAAATGAGCTTGACTCAGTAAACAATAGCTGTAACATAAAGGAATCATGAAAAGTGAAAAGTAAAATAAGAACTCGAATTAAAAAATATAACCGATCTAAGAAAATAACTATTAATACATGAAGATTATTGGATGTCCAAATATTTCTTTCTTTTTTTTTTTTTAATTCTTTATTGATTTTTAATCAAAAACAGTGTCATACAAATAGAACAGTAGGTATTACATACATTACACTAATTCATGTTCAGGTAACATTAAATATCATTTCTATTCAAATTCAGGCTATCCTCCATGAGTCTAGTAGGTGTGGCAAAGAAAAAATTAAATTCTCTCATCCATACTTCCACTGTTGTTATTATATGGGAAACTTGTGTACAGACTTTGATGACAAAGATGTAACAGGTAAAACATCTGTGATACTATCCACATAACTATAAAGTTTAACCCAGTAATTGAGTTTCCAGTGAAGAAAGATACCCTTTGAAAAGTAGTGGAGAAAGGGGTCCACATGGATTGCTTCATACAAGTCAAATAACTCTATCAGATAACACCCTTTAGGTTTTACCATTAGATAACACCTCAAGTCATGAATCCATTGACTTGTAATTC
This sequence comes from Geotrypetes seraphini, assembly GCF_902459505.1. Classification (NCBI taxonomy): domain Eukaryota; kingdom Metazoa; phylum Chordata; class Amphibia; order Gymnophiona; family Dermophiidae; genus Geotrypetes; species Geotrypetes seraphini. Next base: position 216,954,674 of record NC_047087.1, on the reverse strand, counting down.
CAATCTAAGCAGTGTAACAATAGCTTGTGATCTACTAGGTCAATGGCACTGCTAAGATCAAATTGTAAAACTAAAGCTCCTTTACCTCTACTAAAAAGGACATATAAATGATCTAGCAAAGAATCCAAATCTGTCTCAGTGTTATGAAGAGGTCTATATAACCTGATTGAGAACTATGCACGAGATCACAATGCTCCAAATAATATAATTGTGAGTAAACTATACTGTCCATAAGCTTAACAAAGAAATGGATAAAAGCTAAGGGCCTGTAATTAGTTACTGCTGTAAAAGACCCTTTGCGATCCTTGAGAACAGGAGTAACAATAATATGCCCTCAATAAACAGGAAACATTCCTGACTGCAACACAAACTGTAACCATTTGAAAAGCTCACCAAGAAATTGATAGGAGCTTACTTGCAGCAACATGAGTGAGCGGGAATCCAAATACGATAAGAACAAATTTTGCATATAATTTTTGAATAAGAACCAATCAAAAGACTTAAACGTACTCAAATGCAAATCGACATAACAAGCATCAGTAGTAAGCTGAGGAATATTCCCATACAACTAGCAGGATGATCTCAAAACATCTGCTTTAGAATAAAAATTTTGCGTCAAAACTTCTGAAGTTGGAGAACATTCTTGAGGCACATGGCTATAACTATCAACATCCATCCATTTATTTACTAAGCAAAACAAAGCAAAGAGGAAAATCTTATCGGATAGTTCTTTAGCAATATCACTTACAAAAATGTTAATAACAACAGGCCCAAGAACCAAACCGTGAGGCATACCACTGGTAACATCACTTTCTTCAGAGCAATCTCCATTGACCACTTCCCTCTATCATCTTCCACTCAATCGGTTCCTGACCCAGTCTGTCATTTTGGGGCCAATACCAAGAACACTCAATTTATTTATGAGACTTCTGTGAGGAACACTGCCAAAGGCTTTGCTAAAATCTAAATACACCACATCTAGTGCACTCCCTCTAGCCAATCCTCTGGTCACCTAATCAAAGAGATTGGCCAGATTTGTCTGACAAGTCCTGCCTCTAGTGAATCCATGTTTCCTCAGGTCCTATAATACACTAGATTCTATTAATTTACTTACCATAGAAGTCTGACTTATGGGACTTTAATTCCCTAATTTTTCCTTACTTTTACTTTTTTGGAGAGGGACCACATCCACTCTTCTCCAGGTATCTAGTATCACTCCTGACTCTAGAGAAATATTGAAAAGGTCAGCCAGCAGGGTCACCAGAATATTCAAATATTCCTTTAGTGCCCTTGGATGTACATCATTTGGCCCAATTGCTTTGGCCACCTTTAGTTTAACTAGCTTCTTACAAATACAATCCTCTGAAAATCAATCAGGGTCTACCATACCTCCAGCCCTATGTGTTTTCAATCACTAGAGACAGGCAGATGCCCTGGAGTCCTGCACAACTTGTCTGTCCCTCACTCTTGAAAACGTGCTAAGGAAACATCATCACCTACTGGCAGTACGTAAGTGTGAGGGGATGTAAACATGGGCAGATTGAGGGCAGATCATGTACGTGTCAGTGACATACACATGTAATGTATAGAATACTATACGTTATGCATACTTCAAGGTACACCTAGGCACAAACAACTTCAACTACCATTGAACTGGTATATTTGTAATAATTTTAGACACTCTTCTCCCAAGCCCTCCCATTCCTTGTTAGGCCTCTCAGGTCAACCTTTACTAATCCCTGGAGTCCAACAGCTATGGGGCAGAGGTAAAAGTCAGTCACTCCTGCTTCTGTTGGCACCAGGTTCAAAATCATTCTGATGACCCTTAGCATTAGTCTTGGTATAGTACCTCTAGGGATCAAGCTGTCATATTAAGGATTAGTAAAGGGTTTCAAAGTTGGTGGCCAAAATATATACAACCTGCGCTATGCAGATGATACAATGCTCACCAGCAGCAAAGATGACATGCTGTATGTACTGAGAAAAGTCAAAACCGAAAGTCATAACTTGGGATTAGAACTGAACATAAACAAGACAAAGATCATGAACATGCAAAATGATGAAGATTTTGATCTTGAAGGCGATAGAATAGAAGTTGTAAAGAATTTCAATCTCCTGGGCTCTTTTGTAAACTAAAAAGCAACTAGCAGGGAGGAAATACTCTGCAGAATAGCGCTTAGTCACTCTTCAATGTAGGCTCTTGACAAAGGCAAGGAAATAACACTCCATATGAAGATCAGACTTGCCAATGTACTCATTTCTCAGTGGTCAATTACAGATGTGAAAGCTGGACACTTTGGAAATAAGACAGAAAGAAGATTGACTCCAGGGAGGGTGGGGGGTTGGGTGGTTGGGAGGAATTATTGATAATGATATTTTAGGTAACTTGGTTTCATTTTATATTATTTACTTGGTTCTTATGTTATTACTATATGCAAAATAATGTAATTATTGAAGGATAATTCTGTTATCTATATAGATATTAGTGTTATGACTGAATGCAATAATATACTGTTCTTTTATTTATATAACACTGTTCTTGTTTAAAAATCAATAAAGAATTATAAAAAAAGAAGATTGACTCCTTTGAGCTTTGGTGCTGGAGAAGGATTTTAGGCATGTCGTGGACTGTCAGAAGAAATAAAAAATCAATTTTGGAAGAGATCAAGCCAGCTATGTCACTCAGAGCCCAAATGATGAAGTTACAACTGTCTTATTTTGGTCACACCATCAGAAGAGAGAGATCACTGGAGAAGGACATCATGTTTGGGAAGATTGAAGGAACTAGGCGAAGAGGGTGACCTGCAATGAGTTGGCTAGACATGTTGAAAACAACCATGGGGATGACTTTGGAGGACCTTTCCAGACTAGCACAAAACTAATTTCTTTTTAGATCCATAATTCATCAAGTTGCTGGGATTCAAGCACAAGACGATGGCATATAACAACAACAAAGGTAGACTAAGAGAGACTACAGTAGAGTAGGGGATTAGAAGGAGAGTGGAGCCCTTCAAGAGGATCAGATGAGGGACATCGGGAGGAGAATCTGGATTTGGAGGGGCTTCAAGGACATGGTGCAAACTACTGTCTGGGCCCTTAAAATGTGACCCAGGAGATTCAGGCTACAGCTCAGCCAAAAGAGAATATGAAGAGAGGCTAGCCAGGGAAGCATGAAATTTCAAACAGTTCTTCAGCTATGTTAAAGGGAAGCAGCCGGCTAGGGAGGAGGTGGGACCGATGTATGAAGGAGATAGGAAGGGAGTGGTGAAGAAGGAAAAAGAAGTGGCAGATAGACTAAACATGTTCTTTTCATCAGTATTTACAAGAGAAGACACATCCAACGTGCCAGAACCTGAAAAGATCTTCAAAGGAGACCAAGCAGAAAAATTAACATCCATGGAAGTAAGCCTTGAGGACGTACATAGGCAGATAGAACATAAGAACATAAGAAGTTGCCCCCGCTGAGTCAGACCAGAGGTCCATCTTGCTCAGCGGTCCGCTCCCGCGGCGGCACATCAGGCCTAGTGCCTGAACAGTGATCCCTGATTAATTTTATAACTTACCTCTAATCCCATCCCTATAATCTACCTCTACTCTTATCTGTACCCCTCAATCCCTTTGTCTTCCAAGTACCTATCCAAAGCTTCTTTGAACCCCTGTAGCGTGCTCCTGTTTATCACATCCTCCGGTAGCGCATTCCATGTATCCACCACCCTCTGTGTGAAAAAGAACTTCCTAGCGTTTGTTCTAAACTTCTCCCCTTTCAGTTTCTCTGAGTGCCCCCTTGTACTTGTTGATCCCCTTAATTTGAAAAATCTGTCCCTGTCTATTTTTTCTATGCCCTTCATGATCTTGAAGGTTTCTATCATGTCTCCTCTAAGTCTCCGCTTTTCCAGGGAGAAAAGCCCTAGCCTTTTCAGTCTGTCAGTATATGAGAGGTCCTCCATACCCTTTATTAGCTTAGTTGCTCTTCTTTGAACTCTCTCAAGTACCTCCATGTCCTTCTTGAGGTACGGCGACCAGAATTGAACATAGTACTCTAGGTGCGGGCGCACCATAGCACAATACAGTGGCAGGATGACTTCCTTCTTTCTGGTCGTGATACTCTTCTTAATGATACCCAACATTTTGTTTGCTTTCCTTGAGGCTGTTGCACACTGCGCCGACGCCTTCAATGTTGTGTCTACCATCACTCCCAGGTCTCTTTCAAGGTCGCTCACCCCTAGCGCTGATCCTCCCATTTTGTAAGTGAACATCAGATTTTTTTCCCTATATGTATGACTTTGCACTTCCCTATGTTGAAACTCATTTGCCATTTTTTGGCCCATTCTTCCAGTGTTGTCAGATCTTTTTGGAGATCTTCGCAGTCCTCCATGTTATTTACCTTGCGATATAGTTTGGTGTCATCCGCAAATTTAATAACCTCACATTTTGTTCCTGCCTCCAGGTCATTAATGAATATGTTGAAAAGCAGCGGTCCCAGCACCGACCCCCTGCGGAACTCCGCTCGTGACCCATTGCCAGTCTGAATAATGGCCCTTTACTCCAACCTTCTGTTTCCTGTCCGCCAACCAGTTTTTGATCCATCGGTGGACCTCCCCTTGCACCCCGTGGTTCCATAGCTTCCTTAGTAGTCTTTCATGTGGCACCTTGTCGAAGCCTTTTTGGAAGTCAAGGTAAATGATATCTATGGATTCCCCTTTATCCACCTGGCTGGTTACCCCCTCAAAGAAGAGAAATTAAAAACTGACAAATCGCCGGGCCCAGACAGAATCCACCCCAGAGTATTGAAGGAACTAAAGGAGGAAATAGCGGAACTACTACAGTAGGTTTGTAATCTATCTCTGAAAACAGGCGTGATCCCGGAGGATGGAAGATAGCCAATGTTACGCCCATCTTTAAAAAGGGATCGAGAGGTGACCCAGATAACTACAAACCGGTAAGTCTGACCTCGGTTCCGGGGAAAATGGCGGAAGCACTGATAAAAAATAGCATCGAGGAGCATCTAGAGAGGCATAAACTTATGATAACAAGCCAACATGGCTTCTGCAAGGGAAGATCATGCCTGACGAACTTATTGCACTTCTTCGAAGGAATTAACAAATGGATGGACAAAGGGGATCCCATAGACATTGTATACTTAGACTTCCAAAAAGCCTTTGACAAGGTACCCCATGAACACCTACTTTGGAAACTAAAGAACCATGGGTTGGAAGGAGACATACACAGATGAATCAGGAATTGGTTGTTGGGCAGGAAGCAGAGGGTAGGAGTGAAGGGCCACTACTCGGACTGGAGGAAGGTCACGAGTGGTGTTCTGCAGAGGTCAGTGCTTGGACCGCTATTATTCAATGTATTTATAAATGATTTAGAAACAGGGACGAAGAGCGAAATAATAAAATTTGCAGATGACACCAAGCTATTTAATGGGGCTAGGATTAAAGAGGACTGCGAAGATTTACAAAGGGACCTGAACAAACTAGGGGAGTGGGTGACGAGATGGCAGATGGAGTTCAATGTAGAGAAATGTAAAGTTCTACACGTAGGAAACAGAAAACCGAGATACAGTTACACGATGGGAGGGCTGTTATTAAGTGAGAGTACCCAAGAAAGGGACTTGGGAGTAATAGTTGACATGACAATGAAGCCGTCGGCACAATGCGCAGCGGCTGCTAAGAAAGTGAATAGAATGTTAGGAATAATCAAGAAGGGTATTACAAGCAGAACGAAAGAAGTTATCCTACCGTTGTATTGGGCGATGGTGCGCCCGCATCTGGAGTACTGCATCCAATATTGGTTGCCGTACCTAAAGAAGGATATGGCGATACTTGAGCGGGTCAGAAGAGAGCGACACATTTGATAAAAGGTATGGAAAACCTTTCATAAGCTGAAAGATTAGAGAGACTGGGAATTTTTTCGCTGGAGAAGCGGAGACTTAGAGGGGATATGATAGAGACTTACAAGATCACGAAGGGCATAAAGAAAGTGGAGAGGGACAGATTCTTCAAACTTTCAACAACTACAAGAACAAGAGGGCATTTAGAAAAATTAAAAAGGGACAGACTCATAACCAATGCTAGGAAATTCTTCTTCACCCAATGGGTGGTGGACACCTGGAACGCGCTTCCAAAGGGTGTGATAGGGCAGAGTACGGTATTGGAGTTCAAGAAGGAATTGGACAATTTTCTGAAGGAAAAGGGGATAGAAGGTTATAGAGGGCTACTATATAGGTCCTGGACCTGATGGGCCGCCGCGTGAGCGGACTGCTGGGCATGATGGACCTCTGGTCTGACCCAGCAGAGGCACGGCTTATGTTCTTATGTTGTTAATGCTCCTAGCTAGGAAACATAATGCTGGTTTTAAGTAACATTATTTTTCCAAGGATAACACAGCTTACAATGTTCAACATAAGCCACACTATTCAACTTACAGTATATGGTATGGAGGGGTTTTGCATGCATTTGTAGGCTCTGCATCTCATTATTGTATTCTGCAGTAACTATGGCTGTAACATACCTTATTAACTATGCTCTGAAATATTTACAGGGAATTTCAAGAAAAAAAAAGATGTACTAACTATAATAACCCTAATTTTCATCAATAGTAATACTTTCCTGCACAACTGTGTAGTTTATGGCATATCAGGGAAAATCATCATTATTTGTTCACTATAAAAATAAAAAAAGAAACTTTTCCATCATCTTTAAAGTAATATTTCCTAACCTTCACCTTATCTACTCGTATTTATGAGAAAAAAAGATAACCACTGTTTTTAATCAGACAGTAGAGATAGGTAACAAAATGATAATTGGATCTGATTATAATGTTAACAGACTTAAAATTCGGTGTTTTTAATTAAGTTGAGAGAACCAAATGCATATTAGTACAATCTTTGTTTTGCAGAGAATAGGTCACCTCGTATATTGGCTGAACTGGGCCACTATGCCAGCTGTGATCTGTAATGTTTTCATTTTTATAACTAATAGTAGAATTTTTTTCCTGTGCCTGGTATTTTTCTGCTAGTTATTAGTGAGAACTTCAAGTTTCAAGTTTAATAGGGATGTGAAATACCACCTATCATAGGCACTGGAACGAGAGGGCCACAGGGGCCGTGGCCTCCCCAAAAATTTGATCCCTGGTAGTCCAGGGGAGCAGCAGGCAGGAGCAATTTATCCGCATTCCTGCCCACTACTAACCCAGTCGATGGCAGCTGACCCAAAGAAGGGAGTGATGTCAGACCACTGGAATGGGAAGGAGAGAAAGAGAGAGATGCCAGACTACAGAATGGGAGGGAAGGAGAGGAGAAAGATGCCAGACCATATGAGGGAGGAAGGGGAAAGAGAGAGATGTCTGACCATGGGAGAGGGATGAGATGGTACATATGGATGGAGGGGACGGGAAGACAGAGGGAGGAGATGGTGCACAGTGACGGGTGCGACAGGGAAGAGATAAGAAGAAATGCTTCTTATGGACAGATGGAAGTAATGGAGAAGAAAGAGGGAGGAGATTGTACACATGGATAGATGGGAAGAGAAGGCATGAAAAAGTAGATTTTGAGAAGAAAGCAGAAAAATGGAAGAAAGTTGAATGTTAAAAGTTAATGCTAAAGGCGGATGTATGGCAGAAAGTAAAGGAAAGAAAAACAGGAAATGGATAAGGTGGCCCTGGATACACAGTTAAGAGCACAGACAGAAGGAAGTGCAGCCAGAGACTGGGAAAGATGGTTTGAAAACCAAAATCACCAGGCAACAAAGGTAGGGGAAATGGCTTTATTTTCAATTTAGTGATTGAATTGTGTCAGTTTTGAGAAATTACATCTGCTGTCTATATTTTGCACTGTTCAGGAAGAAATGCATTTGTTTCTATTTCTCTGGGGGTTGTACTGTATGCAGAGTCTTGCATCTAAGGGTTTTGTTTGTGTATATCACAGGTGTCGAAGTCGGTCCTCGAGGGCCGCAATCCAGTCGGGTTTTCAGAATTTCCCCAATGAATATGCATTGAAAGCAGTGCATGCACATAGATCTCATGCATATTCATTGGGGAAATCTTGAAAACCCGACTGGATTGCGGCCCTCGAGGACCGACTTCGACACCCCTGGTGTATATATTAGTAGTTTTAGTTTGTGGTCCTGTATTTGCATAGGGGTTCTCTATGTTCTGCATATATGACCAAGGCCAGGTATTCTAGTAGGAATGAATGTTGAGAAACATAAAGTGTGCTTTGCGTTTAATTTTGTGGTTAACCATTATGTATTTTTAATAAGGTTATATTGTGTGTATAAATGAAAAATTAATGGAAAAAATGGTATTACAATTAGTACTATTATGGGCAGGGTCTGGGGTGGAGAGTGGGTGAGATCTGGGGCAGAGCTTATGTGCTCCTCCAAACAAACAAAAAAATGGTTCCGCTGCCTATGCCACCCATCTGAGTGATATACATAATCTGAAAGGGAATATGGAACCTCAAAGAAACAAAAATGGAACTAGAATAATTGATGGGAAAGAGGGGGCTAGAGGAGGAAAAGAAGGGGGAGAGATGTGCTCTACAGGATGGCACCGGGAGCATCCATTTCCACATATCCAGTGGCTAGTACATAAAACAGCTCATCCTGAATACCTTAGGAAATGTGGACATGATTAATTAAATGCTTCTTTGAATTGACATGTTTTAAGAGCAGCCTTAAATTTTACCTCCATGTTATATCTACATTGAAAATGCTGCAATCTTATCAAAGCATCTCATTCAACACGAGATAAATTATGGTGAAATCGTCTATCAATCTGTTCTGCCTCTTCAATGTCTTTCAAAACAGTGAGACGAAAAGCACTCAACAAAGGGTCAGGCAGACCAGGGGAGGTCCAACACAATTTGTTCTTCACAACAGAACAGTCCACAGAGGGTTCCCCCTGCTAGACTGAAATGTAATTTCAACTGGAGCTTCCTCATAAAACGCTCCAGTTCCACCCTAAACTGAAAAGGGGAATGTTTCTCTATAAGAACAAAGGATAACCCTTTAGCCAATAAACTTTCTTCTAACCATGACAGCACATAATCTGAGATATTCACCAGAGATGATCAGCCCGGGATTGGGACCTGATTAGATATCTCTTGCCCCGATTCCTGTGTGCATTACCCCGCCCCCTGACTTGCCTTGACTCCTCCTCCTTATCAGTTTTTTGAGAAGAATCATCACTACCACTAGAACCACCCGATGACGATTGGAACCTGGTAGTTTTTTTCGGAGCTGCCTTATCACTTACACCATTCTCACGCTTCATCCACACATACACGAAGCCAGAGGAATAATCTCTCTGGTCCCGATGGAACTTTTAGATCTTTTGCTGATGCAATTCCTCTTTGGGGCCGAGGATAACCTTTTTGGTGACATTTGATATAGCAGCCCTGAATACTTCTATCCCCCAGGATTAGGCTTTAGAAATTTTATGCATCAGCTGCCACGTCCGTGGATGGTCCCTCTGGAATTTTTGCTGGAGTTATCTTCAGTGGCTATGAAGAAGAATTATTTTCTGTTTGAAGGGCATTTTTACATGCAATTGTCTGGTGTGGCGATGGGGGCCACTTTTGCCCCCACAATAGCCAATTTACTTATGGGCTATTTTGAAGATCAGTTTATCCACAATACCCGGTTTCAGAGAGAGATTCTGGGATGGGCTCGCTTTATTGATGATATTTTTTGTTTATGGGGGGGATCTCTTGATGGTTTCCTGCTTTTCAAAGAATACATTAATTCATGCCACCCCTCATTAAAGTTTGACATGACATATCATCAGACAAAGATAGCATTTATGGATGTCATGGTGGAATTGATGCAAGGTCAGTTTAATACCACAGTGCACATTAAGAACACTGATCACAATTCTTTGTTACAATTTAGCAGAATGCACCCCTGGGCTATGAAAACTAGCATTCCATTTGCTCAGTTTCTCCGCTATAGACGCATTTGTAGTATTAATGCCGAATTATGCAGACAGTCGATTCTGTTACAAGAGAAATTTGATCAAAGGGGGTATCCGGACTCTATTGTAACCAGGGCGGCAAGGAGAGCTTTTTACAATCACAGGGAGGACTTACTGGAATATTGTGATAGTCAACCTCAGCAGGATGTGATTGCAATTGTGTCTACATTTAATCAAATGTAACGTATAACAGAGCAAGTTCTACGTAGACATCTGAACATTTTGCGGGTACATCCCTGTTTGCAACATGTGAGGGTATTATTTTCCTATGGTTGAAACAGGAATTTGGGTGACATGTTGAGTCCTTGTGTCCTGAGACCTATAGGGGGGGTACAGGATAGGTATTTATCCCCTGTGCATCGCAGCTGTGAGAACTGCTCAATATGCCCCCTGATGATTGAGTCTGATGAGTTCATTCACCCCACCACAGGCAGGGTTTACAAACTTCGCAGGGCAACATCATGTGTATCAGAAGGGGTTGTGTATGTTATTGTGTGCTCCTGTGCTATGCTCTATGTGGGTCAAACTTCTTGCCGGTTGAAAACCTGGCTACTGGAGCATAGATTGTGTTTGAACACTCAGCATGTGGAGGAACCTATGGTTATACACTGTCTTAAGGCTCAACATGTATTGCTATTGAACATCTTCCTTATTCATTTAGATGGGGTGATTGGCGCTGCCTATTAAGACAACAAGAACAACACTGGATTTACCTGTTACAGTCTATTCAACCTATTGGAATGAACACCTGGATTGAATGGGCGGCATTTTTTGGTTGATTTTATCTGGATTAGTTGAATTCTGTCTCTGAGCGGTGATTGGTCTGTGGACCCAGAGAGGTGGAGCTTGGATCAATAGAAAAGCTACAGCTCACAGTGGTTCCTGCCGCCAGTATAACATTGATTGTGGAGGATGTGAAGTGGTCTTGCCTGGAGGGTTGTGTTGGATTGCCTTGGAGGTTGGAAGATTACACCCCTAACGCAGCAAGAGCGAAACTAAGATTTCCCTGTCGGTTGGGCTGACTGGCTCTGAAGTCCGTGCAATGGTGCTGGCTTGTGAACAAGCGTGATTGGAAGCAGCTAGGATTTCAGTTGTAGTTAAGCCATTTTTTCTCTACCTTCCTAGCTCAAGTTGCAATGATTATGACTGTTTCTGTGTTATGCATGAACTTTTCCACACAATGACTTGATGATATTTGTGGTGTGCTACTGTAGGGGTTTTTTTTTTGGGGGGGGGCTGCTACTGAGCCTCATTTTTTTCACCACAGATTTTTTTGATACATCTAAGACACAAAAGTGGAGTTTTTTGCCATATGAAGCTTAACTGAGGCTTTTTTCCACATTTAATTTGTGTCTTGGTTTTGTTGATTTTTCAGCTTGGGTGAGTGGTGTGTGTGTGGCCTTGTAGTGTCCCGAGAGACCCCAATTGTTCCATTTGGGGGCATATCTTGAGGTGGTTGTTGAATGTTTATGCCCTTATCCTTAGGTTGAGTGTAAATCCTCAAGAAACCCCAAGTCTATATCAATAGACTCCAACTGGTCCACTCCTTGCTGGATTAGAACTTTTAAACAGGTATATAATAGAGAGAAGTGACAGGCATTGTATCAGAAATTTCCATACCCAAAATCTCCTTGAGATACTTTTGAAAAATAATCTCAAGAGAGATTAGATGAATTTTGGGGAAATTTATCATTCATATGTTTCTAGACCTTGCAGCATTCTCCATTGACTCAAGTTTTAAATGAATAGTGTGGAAATCCTTCATCGAAAACATGGAGAATGACTGAAGGTTTGAAACCTTTTTCTCAGTATTTGTCACACGTGAATCTAAGATTTTAATATTGGAATCGACATTCTGAAGTTTATTTATGCCACCGGTCAAACTATGGCCATCTTTTACTAAGGTGCGCTAACCATTTAATGCGCGCTAATCGATTTATCGTGTGCTAACACGTGCATGTTAATCTATGGATGCATTAGTGTTAAGTGCGCACTAATTCAATTAGCGCGTGCTAAGTGGTTAGCGCACCTTAGTAAAAGAGGGGGTATGTTTCCACAGGTTCAAAGATACCCAATTGTCATAGCACACAGCAAAAATAAGCAACAGAAAATAACTTTCATGAACATAAAGAAACAATTCAATTCCTGTAATTTGGTCAGACTGGATTATAATTCCAAAAATCCTTGGTCTCTAAATTGACCAAGTTATATCAGTTTCCTTCACTGAGGCTGTCGGATGAAATCCTGACCAATGTTGCACAATAGTGCAGAAATCATTTGAATGATAAATCAAAATAGTGCTAATGCAAAAATAATTCTTAGCACAAAACAAACTATATCCTAAATTCCTGGTTCTCTTAAATACTCTTGTGCCTGGGCAGTGCTTGAGCTGAGCTAGAATAATGCTGGTAAGAAACTGTCAGACTTTGTCAACAATTGAACTAGGCAAATGGCAATCTGAGCAAAAATGGTCCAGCCACAGTTCATTCCTTGGGCTAAATAACCACCTCATTAACACAGCTGAAAACTTCAGCAGCACTGCATGTATTTGTTCCTAAACATACAATTCATGAATTATTCTTGGAAATAAGATGCTTTCAAACAGAGAACTAAAGGTAAGCTTTTAGTAATGTTAGGGATTAATTCTGTAGAGAGACAGCAAGACTTAATCTCCACTGTCTCCATAGCAACCACCTGGAGCTGCCTCAACTGGATGGAGCACAGTGATTTGAAGCAAATGAAAAGCAGGACTGCCTCATTCAAACACTGTTTCATGTCATACACATTTCAAAGACATTCCCAAAATGCTTTGGCTCAAGTACCCATGAAGAAAACTCAGCATTACAAAATCCCAGGTAGGTAAGAGTGTAACGTCCAACACAAAAATCAAAATTCCTTTTGCAGTCAAACCAGGGCACCATTAAAGAGAGTGACACACAAAAACTCACACTGATTTAGTTGAGTTGCATTTCCTCTGGAATGTTACAAACTTCAGGCAAGTTCTTCTGGATTTCCATAGCCTCTGGTATCACAGACAAACCTTCTGCTGGGACAAGAGGAACTTCCTCTTCCTCCACCTCTTCCTTTATCCAGTCTGAACTGTTTGGGTTGGACGCTCCTGGAGCAAGCTTCTGTTGCCTTCCAGTCTCTGCTGCTCCACCCCCTTCTCCTCCTTCTGCACCTCTCTGCTCATGATACTTAATCCTATCTTTAAGCAGCTGAAGACCCCACCTCCTAAGCAAAGGCAGGAGAAAAGGAAAAGGCTCTCTATCATACTGAGCAGGCTTCAAACCCCCTGCTTCTAGCAGTTCTCTGCCTTAAAGGCACAGGCTCACAATTAGGTACTAAACTCTTGGCTGAGTTTTGGCTTGCCTCAGCCAAGGCAAAGCTTCTTTGCCCCACATTCTCCTGCCTTTCTCTAGCATGTTTTTCCTTGCTTTTCAAGAGGTAGTCAGCTCTTCCTGGGATCCAGGCACTAACTTGGTCTGCCTTCCTACAACGGGGCTTGATGACAATCCTATCTTTACTTGGGACAAACCCTGAGCTGGCTATGGGTTTGTCACACCTAGGAAAGGCTAAAGCAGCTAGGGCTCTTCAGCTTAGAGAAGGGACGGCTCAGGGGTGATATGATAGAGGTCTATAAAATAATCATTGGAGTGGAAAGGGTAGATGTGAATTGCTTGTTCACGTTTTCCAAAAATACTAGGACTAAGGGGCATGCGATGAAGCTACTAAGTAGTAGATTTAAAACAAACCGGAGAAAATATTTCATCTTGAAATGTGTAATTAAATTTGTTGCAGGAAAATGTGGTGAAATCAGCTTAGCAGGATTTAAAAAAAGATTTGGATAATTCCCTAAAAGAGAAGTCCATAGGCCATTATTGAGATGGCTTGGGAAAATCCACTGCTTATTCCTAGGATAAGCAGCATAAATTTGTTTTACTACTTGGGATCTTGCTAGGTACTTGGGACCTGGGTTGGCCACTGTTGGAAACAGGATTCTGAGCTCGATAGACCTTTGGTCTGTCCCAGTATGGCAATTCATGTTCTTAACAATCACCTTTATCCATAGTGCCCTAGCTCAGTTAATGTTATTTACCCACTAGTCCAAACTGGTGGGTTTCTCTTATATGTTAAGTTTCAAAATTAACATGTATCTAAATATAGTACATATAAAATTTTCTACCTTATTTCTATTTATCATTTCTGTTGCACTACAAGATATATGCAACACTAAACAGGAACTCTTAAGAGACAGAGATTGACATGCTTGACAAAGCTTACAATTTATTCATGACCGACAAACAGAGCAAAAAATGTTACATTTATTATGTGAATGAAAACAACATAAGTATTAAACAGGCAAATAAGAAACTAAGATTTAACCAGTGCAATTTTTATATTTGAACAAGGACAAAGATAGAGTATGCCGTGCCAACTCTTGAAGTCTGTTCCAAGCGTATGGCAAAGCAAGGTGAAAGAAATGAAGTCTGGGGTTGACGGTGGAGGAAAAAGGAACAGATAAGAATGACTTATTTAAGGAGCAGTTCCCTAGGAAACCACATGCTAATTTCTCCATTAATACATTAATACATGAGCCCTTACTGCCACCTTGAATCCTGCAATACCGTCCGATTGCTAATATTCTATTATTAACAAAGATGATTGAGACTATCATGTCCAAACAACTATCCAACTATTTAGATAAATTCTCTATTCCTTTACCATCTCAACATGATTTTCGTCCCAATTTCAGTACTGAAACTCTATTAGTTTTTCTAATTTCCAAGGTTCAAATTACTATCTCAGAATTAATTTGCCATTTTACTACAATTTGACCTTTCCACTGCTTTTGACGTAGTCAGCCATGATATCTTGATTCAATTACTTTCAGATATAAGATTAGAAGAAAAAGTTCTAAACTGGTTTAAAGGATTTCTTACATTATGCTCTATGTGGTAAATTTTGAAGGTAAGAAATCTGCTGCATGGACACCAGATTGTGGTGTCCCACAGGGCTCTTCGTTGTCTCCGATTCTTTTTAACATTTATATGACCGCATTAAAATATAGTAAAACCTTGGTTTACGAGCATAATTCGTTCCAAAACCATGCTTGTAATCCGAAACACTCGTATATCAAAGCAAATTTCCCCATAAGAAATAATGGAAACTCAGACGATTCATTCAACAACCCAAAAACTTTAATACAAAATACTGTATGTACTTGTTTTGCAAGACCTCACTCATTTAGAATAGTCACTACACTCCCTCAGCGTCAGAGAGAGATCCATCGGCTCAGTTGTGATGATGTGACATGTGTACTGTATACTGTACGTGCTTGTATTGCTTGTTTAGAACAGTTACTACACTCTTGTAGTGTCAGAGAGAGAATGACCATCGGCTCAGTTCTGATGTTGTGACGTGTGTATACTGTATGTACTTGTATTGCAAGACATTGCTTGTATTATCAAGTTAAAATTTAATAAAATGTTTTGCTCGTCTTGCAAAACACTTGCATACCAAGTTACTTGCAATCCAAGGTTTTCCTGTAGTATAAATTAAGCTCCATTGAGACGATGTTCCTAATTTGAGCAACTTCATAGCTAATATATTGTAAACTCTTGTATATCTAAATTGCAATTGTGGTCACTTCAAGCTCACATGAAGCTTAACACAACAAAGACAAAATTATGGTTGGGCCCAGAAATTGGTAATATGCCAGCTTCAGTACTGAGAGATCTGAGGGCAAAAGGCTTTAAGGGCTCACGAATGCCTAGTGTAAAATATTTCTGGCCCCTCCCAGTACTGAGTAATTGTTTTTTTGTTGTTTTTTTTAAAGAAATTGACACAGCCACTTGTTTTTCCACAGTGGGATTTGTATTGCTCTTTTGAGAGACAGTGTATTCTATAAGTGTTTTAGATAAATAATCTTACCAAAATATGTTTCTGTAGTCTTCACACACTGAGAAAAGTTCATCATCTGTTCCATCAAGATCATTTTGCAGTATTGGTTCAGATCATTATCTTGGCACAGCTGGATTACTGTAATTCCATTTAAGTGGGATTAAGCAAAGTAAACGAAAAACAACTGTAATTGATTCAAAATGCTGCAGCTAGACTGATTTTTGGAAAGAAAAAATTGGATCACGTCACCTCTGTTGAGGAAATTACACTGGCTTCCTTTTCAATTGAGAGTTCAATTTAAATGTGCCTGTATTTAAAATTTTACATAAACTATTTGTTCCTTTGATGTCTTTATCTCTAAAGACCATGAGATCGTTGGGCTTGAGAATAACTGATATATATAAGCTCTCTTTTCCATGATTAAAAGGAATTAATTCCATTAGTAAAATTTCACACTCCTTTCCATACTTACTAACTGCGATATGGAATGGACTACCTCCTCAAATTAGATCATGTTTATCTCTTTAGATATTTCCCAGAACCTTAAAAACCACTGTTTCATTGCTTTTTAGGCTATAGCTCCAATGAATGTTAATGGATCTTTCTTTGTGATCTAATTTTGTAAACCAATCAAGCTCCTATTTCTAGGAGATGATTCGGTATATAAGACTAAGAATTAGATTAGATGGTTAGGGCTCACACATTAATCCTTTGCTAATCACTTAATGTACAGCAATGCCCTTTTTTTTTTTTCCTTTTTGTGTTACCTACCAAATGTGTTCTCCGCTAAATGTTTTCTTTCTCTCTTTAAAGATTGTAGTTCATCCCTTTCACCTTCCGTACCAGTTATGTATTAGAATGGATAGAATTTGATTGTAATTATGTTAAAGAGTTTTGTTCTACCCCTTATTTTTAAAATGTTATACGTTTTCGTTCCAGAAGCATGCTCATAAATCATTCCACCTTCCATCTCCCCGGCCACCGGCGCTGCTCCACCCCAGCCCACCACATCCCCCAAAGATCCCCTCACCCCTGAGGCCACTAGTGCGCTTCCACATCTCTCCCCCCCCCCCCGTGAACTAGCATCGCTCCCCCCTCACAAGCACCCGCGAACTGGCATCCCTCGCCTGCCCAAACTGAAAGCTTACCCTCCAATATGGCACCGGCACGTAGCACCAACCCACAGGAAGTGCCGGTGCCAATGCCCGAAGATCGTGCCTCTCCTCCGACTGGGCCTTGAGCATCTGGGCCTTCTAGCTCCCGCCTCTCTCCCAGATTCTCAGAGAGAATGAGAGCCAGAAGGCCTTGAGCATGCGCAGATGCTCAAGGCCCAGTCGGAGGAGAGGCACGATCTTCAGGCATCGGCACCTCCTGTGGGTTGGTGCTGTGTGCCGGTGCCACATTGTGGGGTAAGCTTTCAGTTCACGAGGGGATGCCAGTTCACGAGGGGGGGTGATGCTGGTTCTCTGAGGGGCAGCGTTTGCAGGCAAGGGGGGCCATGCCGGTTAGCGGGTGGGGGGACTCGCAAATCGAGTCAAAGCTCGGTTTGCGAGTCATAATTTGCGAGAATGTTTTGCTTGTCTTGCAAAACACTCGCAAACCGGTGCACTCGTAAACTGAGGTTTGACTGTATTCATATATCAGCAGCTGCTCAGTAGATAAGTGCCTTATCTATTAATGTTCAGTAGCACTGTCCAGATTGTTTTATGCAATTTCTCCTCATTCTTAATAATTCTGTCCTATATACAAATTGCATTGAATATGTTTATATTAGTAAAATAAAAAAAACATTGCACACTACAATAAAACCCACTAAAATCATAGAAAATGTAAAAAAAATTCTTGCAAAATGAAAGAACACTTGGGATTATGGACTCCATTGTATATTTGACAAATCTAGAGCACTGCTTGCTGTGTGATGAGTATTGACAGAGCAGAGGAAACTCTTTCAAAGTCAGGTCCATTCAATTTACACAAGAAGGAATCACTCTAATATATTGCATGGATTTCTGCTCAAACTGCAATATTTTGAACAGTGGGATGTATGTCTTAGAGTACTTACCCGAGAAAGCATACACACGTATATTGCCTATAGCACTTTGTTAGCGAGGAAAAAAAAAATTATCTGTTAAAAGATGAAAGCAATGCAGTTGCTGGGACCATAAATGTACAATATCTAAACTGTTTCCTGCTTTACTATTTTATGATGTTGCAACTAATTCATTGCTTTTAATGGTTTTACCTTTTTTGTACTTAAAACTTTTCTCACTATCTCAATTTGTCTTTAAGCTTTACAATTGAAAAGATTTCAAAAAAGCACTGGAGTGGATTTAGTGACAAAGTAGATTAATGATTCTGTCTTTAATACATGAGGTTTTCACTGCTGTTAAGTGATTTTAGGCCCAGCCTCATCTGCAGTGACAGGAAATCATTTTGATTTAAACAGCTTTTGAGATCACCTGTAGATTTAGTTCTAAAAGTCTCAGCTAAACTTCAATAATCTGTGTCTACATCAATTCTTATTATGAAGTGATAAAGACCAAATGTACTAATACTCTATGGAACATAATTGCTGAAACACACATTAACGTGTTTTCAAGGCGTGCAATTCTAACACGTGTAGGAGGTAATTCTATAACTACTTGCTCTAGGAAAAAGTAGGCAGAACATTCTCTATGAAGACTTGTTAGATTTTCAAAGAAAACAATACACCCAAGGAAAACTATGCACCCACATTTACACCAACCATCTGGTGCACCTAGATTTTGTATGAAAAATATACCGTATTTTTTGCTCCATAAGACGTACTTTTTCCACCCCCAAAAAGGGGGTGGATATAAGGGTGTGTCTTAAGGAGTGAATGTAAAAAAAAGCAAAACAAAACTGGTACCTCTTTTTGGCATCCCGGCGTGCCTGCTTGGTCCCTCTCTGCACTCCGAATGGCTGCCTGTCAGTTCTCACGGGACGAGAACTGATAGGCAGCCATTCGGAGTGCATGGAGGGACCAAGCAGGCACACAAAAAGTGCGCGCCTGTCTTGTGCACTGCTGTGCCACTGACGCTGCCGAAAGAGAGCAGGGGAACTGAGGCAGGAGTGTGGAAAGCATGCTGGACCGCTGGGATGCCAAAAAAAGGTACCACAGGGGGTGCCTGCCTGCCTGCCTGCCTTTGCCTTTGGGCTGGCTGGCTTGGGACTGGCTGGGCGGATTGACTGGGGACTGGGGGATGTCTGGATGGCTGACTGGCTTGGGGTTAGCTGGGGTCTTGCTGGCTATCTTGGGGTTAGCTGGGAGCTGGCTGGCTGTCTTGGGGTGGGTTGGCTGGTTGCCTTGGGGCTAGCTGGCTAGCTTGGAACTGGCTGGGGGCTGGCTGGCTTTGGGGTGGGTTGTCTGGTTGCCTTGGGGCTGGCTGGCTGGCTTGGCACTGGCTGGGGGCTGGGAACTGGCTGGCTGGCTGCCACTAGGCATGCCTACCATTAGACGTGCCCACCACTAGATGTGCCCTGTACCCTGTCCCAGTCTACTACTAGACTACCAGTGGGGGGACAGGGTACAAGGCACACCATTTGGTTCAGAATTTTTTTTCTTGGTTTTTCCTCCTCTACAGAGCTCATGTGCCTAAGGCCCCACCCACAGGAGGGGCCTAATGCTACTGGGTCTATTCCAGTTGGCCCAGGTGCCTCAGGCCCCACCTGTAGGAGGGGTTGAGCCACCTGGGCCAATCAGGCCCAAAGGCTAGCCATTCAAAGGATGGCTGGCCTGCCGGCCGGCCGGGCTTACCACCTGTCCTTCCAGCCAACTAATTTAAGGTATAGGGAGGGGGATTGGGGGTGGGAGGGTCTCATGGGTCGACATGAGGGGACCAATCTAGGGTTCAAGGGGGGTGTTCATGGGAGGGGGGGTGCGTCGAGGGCAGGAAGGCCTGGGATCCCTCCTGCCCGTATCTTAGTGGGGATGGGGGTTAGGGGGTTCACCTGTGCAGGAGGGCTTGGGCTCTCTCCTGCCCAATCATAAATGGGGGTGCCGCAGGGCAGGAGGGTTTGGGCTCCCTCTTGCCCAATCATAATCAGGGGTGCCACAGGGCAAGAGGGCTCAGGCTCCCTCTTGCCCAATCGTAATCAGCAGGGGGGTGCCGCAGGGCAGGAGGGCTTGGACCTTGGGCTCCCTCTTGCCCTGATTGTTGTACGGGTGGGGGGATTCTGTAACTGGTGTTATTTTTTACAGACACCAGTTACAGAATCCAGCTTTTAGGCGAAGGACTGGCTCCTTCTTCGCCTAAAAGCTCTAGTTTTGGGCATTTGGGAGTTAGGCTTTTTTTAGGTTGATTATATGTTGTTAGTGTAGACGTAGTGGTGGTCTGGGCGTTTAAACAGCTGAACGTAGAGGCAGGCCATTATCACAAAAGACCTCCTTTTGGACATTTTTTTTGATAATGGACATTTTCCCTGTTTCTACTTTCAACGTTTAAGGCCTTAGGCCAAAAGGGGACTTAGATGTTTTTTTTTTTATTATGCCCCTCTGAGCGTCTGGTGAGAATTTAGGTTTTATTTGATCAAAAACCTATCTGCTCGATTTCTCTGTTGTCCATGGAATTTTTAACAGTCATCTCCAGCACTACAACTCAAATGTCTCAATGTTTTTCCTGTCTTGCTTTTCATGGTCCAATTTATGTATCCATACGATATAATAGAAAATAAAACAAACAAAAATAATTGCATAAGTCAAATCTTTGTTGGTAATGAAACATCACATGACTTTCCCTAGTTTTGAGCATTGTGGCTTAACCTGGAAAGAAGGAATGGAAAATGTATTTATGTTGGTGTGATATACAGGCCTCTTTCACAGTCAGAAGGAATGGACAAAGATTTAATTAAAAACGTTCACAAGATAGCTAAGAAAGGGGAAATACTACTGATAGGTGATCTATGCCTCATGTTGATTGGGCTGCCCTGCTGTGGGGTCGTCTAGAAGCAAGGAAATCTTGCATTTGTTATAGGATTAGTTCTTCTAGCAATTAGTAACAGAACTATTCTAGACTTAGTGCTTACAAATGGGGAAAGTGTGCCTGAGGTTATGGTAGGTGATCATTTGGCATCTAGTGATCACAGGATGGTGAAGTTCAATATTAAAATGTGGGATGAGGGAGAGGAGTCAAGATGGCAGCAGGAGAGTAGGAGCTGTAATTGTGCTGAATATTGAGTGTGAAGTTTACGGTCCTGACCTGATGGGAAAAAGAAAGGCAAGACCACATACCTTTCCCGCTGAAGATTGGGTTGGTGCTATCTCTGGACAACAGCCCCCAAATGATTTGTGACTTCCATGTTGGAGGCATTTTTGGAGAAGGCACACTGTGCATGATGCTCAAAGTATGGGAAATAAGATTTTGGATCTAGAAGCTGTGATGGAAGAAGATGAGTTGGATATAGTGGTGATCACAGAGACATGGTTCACAGAGAACCATGACTGGGATATAGTTATACCAGGCTATAATCTGTTCAGGAAAGACAGGGTATGAAGAAAAGGAGGGGGAGTAGAACTAGAGCTATATGTTTCATATGAAAAGTCCAACCAACAACAACACCCAAAGAAAGGTGAAACTTCCTTCAGAACTGTAAAAAAAACCTTTTACTTTATTGCGTAAATTCTGAACAAAACTTATGACCCAACACTGACAGTGTTACGGCTCTTGCTTGCCTCAGGGGTCTTTGTGCTCTTTAAAATAATGCATACAAATATGATGAGAAAAATCCGATGTGGTGTGTGTACTTCACACTCCATTCTGGAGTGCAAAAAGCTTGTTTTTGCCTTGTACACTGCTGGTTCTGAGATAATGAGGCAGCTGTCCAGCGATGGAGGGGCAGGAGCACGGAAAGCTCACTCCTATCAATATACCACCAGGCTATAAGGGGGATTTAGAAAGGAACTGTAAACCTGGTTATTCTCAAAAATGTAACTCTTCCTCCCTCTCTGGTTATTCTAGTCCTCTAAATTTTCTCTTCATTTTGCCTCTTCCCTCTACTGGAGTTCCTTTCTACCCTAACTCTTGTTAACCGTGTTGAGCTTTACGAATGTAGAGATGATGCGGTATACAAACCTAAGGTTTAGATTAGATTAGATTAGATTACTGGGGGATTTAGAAAGATACGACCGGGGGGAGGGGGTGGAATTGTTATATTCGCTCCAAAAGATGCACAGACATTTCCACTCACTTTTGGGGGGAAAAGTACATCTTATGGTATGTGTTTGCCCATTTCACATTCTTTGTTGCTTAAAATTTATAAATGCTTACCACATGGTTCTGTTTTGAGTAGCTGTTGTGGTAGGTTGTTTTTTTGCATTAAGAGTGAGAGCTGGTGATGCCTGCAAAAATCATCTGCAGTTGTATCCAGCCTTCTTGTTTCTGATATATCCAGAGATTAGCTCAACACAGATATTTTTCTGCTCAAGCAGTTAATTTGTATCTGCATCATTTTCAGCAAAGTGTCCCCTGAAGAAGGCATCTTCTAAATGCTGAAACTGCGATCCTTGTTGGGACTTATTACTTTGAATAAGGAACTTACTATTTTGAATAGACTTATTTTGGTTAAGACATCCCCCTTGTCTTCCCTTGTTGTTTTGTCTGTATCCATTCATCCGCAATTTATATGTTTTTGTATTCATCAGTCTAAGACAGATCAGCTGTGTGTAGGTTTGATAATCTGTCTTTGGGTAATTCCTATGGCTCTCCTTCGTCCTGTGCATTGTGCGCAGTTACATGCTGCCTATAAACCACAGGGAACACTTTATTGACCTGTTCATGCTGATGAGGCCTCGTTAACATGTTTTCAATTTACGGCTGTAATAAAAATGTATTTGATGTTGATGGGATGTGATCCTGAGCATTATAGAACACATTCCTTCCATATAGGGTTGGCTTCTTAAGCTGCTGGGCATGGGGCTTCTGAGTCATTGCTGTGTAAAATTGTGCACTTGTATTTCCTGTGTTATAGTTATTATGTGACATCCACTGAATTATGATTCTGTTTAATTTTATTGTTAAATCAGTTTCTTTTTCAGATTCCTTGCCTCCGGATAACTATGGGGTCCTTTTACTAAGGTGAGCTAACCATTTTAATGCATGCTAAATACTGAGTCCATAGACTATAATGATATGCGGTTGGTTTGGTTTCGTATTTTTCCATGGCTGGTATGGAGGGATGCTCGGAAAGTGGAGGCAACTGAGTTCCTTCAAAAGTGGGTCAATTCTGAGGTGTTCAGGTTTATTACATCCATGGGGTGAATAGATTTATAACCAACTCTAACAAATTATACTAGACACTGTGGTGTACAGGTCAGGAGCATAAACCACAGATTTATACAAAATGAGCCTCAGAGCTAGAGACACGGCGATTAACACCAGAGCCCTATAATTTTCAGCTACTCAGCTGACCTGCTTCAGTCATTGGCTCCTCTTTCAGTCGGCCGCAGTCACGGAAAAAACTCAACCATGAGAAAAAAAATGTGCTGCATCCAGTTGTAGAGTGCTATACAGCACAAGGATCTGTACAACACAGTGTCTAGTAGTGTGGTAATACAAAAAACATAAACAACACGCAACAAATACACAAACAAGCCAAGTACTTAGCTGCACACAGTTGAGACATTCTTTCAGAGGCAAAAATATGTGGTACAATGCACAAACCAAGATCCACATGTAATCCCCTCCTGGGGCTAAACTTCAAATCTTCAGTGCTCTCCACCACTAATCATTGTTCCAAAGAGAGCACCTACATCCACTTTGTATACTTAATCACATCCTCTTTACACAGTTTCACAGTCCCAAAAGTTCTTACGCAGCTTCCATCAGCACTACCGGCTAGTGGCAGAAAATCTAAAACCCTTCCTCGACAAGAGCCTTGTTTCACTTTATCACGCTGGCTCAGGAGAAAAGAGCCAACCACAGCAAAATAATACACATCATTTCTTCTATCACCACGGCAGTGATTCAGATTTAAACTTCCCCCCCCCCCCCCCGCAAACCACGTCATCCATAGCATGTGATAAGCTACAGGAGGAAGATTTAAAGGGCAACCTCGTTCTTAATAGAATGCTTGCCATTTGATGGTACTGTTTAACCCACAGGGTTCCATTGATTGCAGAGTGTAAATCCAGAATTGTTCCCTTTGTCTTAATTTTCTTTTGAAATCCCCCCCCCCTTTTACCCATAAACAGTTGTTCCAGTATCAGACATTTTAGAGCCTCAAATGTATGTCCTACAGTCATACAATGTTGCACTATCGGGGCTTCACATTTTTTTAAGTTTAATGCACGACCGATGTTCAATCAGACGAGTTTTAAAAGATCTAGAAGTTTTCCCCAGATAGATCCTTTCACATGGGCATCTAACAATGTAATCACCCCCACCAAGTCTAGAAAGCTTTATCAGAAAACCCGTCTTGGCCCAGTAGAACTCTTCACATTCTTCCATAACTCCACAGACAGAACAATGAGTACATTTTTTGTGCCACTCTCTACCCTACTACAAGACCAAACATCCGATTTACTGACCATGTCAGCTATATTCATATGTCTAGAAAAAACCACCTGACATTGGATTTGGGACAGCACAGGATGAACTTCAAAAAGGGGAAGATATTTACATATCACTTTAGCCAGAAAGTTGGATGAACTGCTGAATTTCAAAATTCACTGAGTAGTGTTCTCCACCTCAGATTTTTGCTTCTCTTGTAGTAAAGCATCATGATCATTATATAAAGCTGTTTTGAATGCCTTATGTACAGCAGACCTGGGATAGCCCTGTTCTTCCAACTTCTGTTTTAAGTTCCCAGCAACCTGTTTGTAGGAGTCAGTAGAATCACAAATCCGTCGGTAACGTATAAATTGAGAAAAAGGAATGCTTGTCTTGACATTGCCGGGATGCATACTATTGAACACCAACAGAGTGCGGCGGTCAGTGGGCTTCACATACACAGAGGTAGAAAAGCACCCTTCCTGAAGGGTCACTTTTACATCTAAAAATATCACACAGTGTTTGTCCATTATGCAGTCAAATTTGATGGTAGAGTGGTAGCTATTTAATTCTTGTACAAAGTATATAGCTCTTGTTGGTTCCCTGTCCAAATGACAAAAATATCATCAATGTACCTCATCCAGCAGCGAACAAACTGAAATTTGCTGCTGGTGTACACAAACGTATCCTCAAAAGCAGCCATAAAATTGTTAGCTACTGAAGGGGCAAAAGAGGCGCTCATAGCGACCCTTCTTAATTGTAGAAACCACTTGTCATTGAAAATAAAAAAAATTATTATGCAGAGCTAAATGGATCAACTGCATCAGAAATTCTGTTGGCACTGTCATTGGGCACGGATGCTTTTCCAGCGTTGCTTCTACTATAATATAGGCTTCATCCAAAAGGATAGATGTATATAATGGTTGTACATCCAGCGTTACAAGCCAGATGCCTTCAGTATCGGCCTGCCAAATATTCAAAAATTGGGTCATGTCTCTAATATATGAAGCCGCAAGAGCTACTAGCGGCTGAAGGAAACTGTCCACATATTTACACATTCTATCCGATAGAGAATTTCTAGAGGACACAATGGGGTGTCCAGGGGGGTGTTCAGCATTTATATGCACTTTTGGCAAGATACAGAAGATAGGAATAGTAGGAGTTTTCAACCTAAGAAATTTCCCCTCATTATCGCTTAAGAATCCCAGTTCCAAAGCTGTTTCTACCAAAAAGTCTATTTGGTCAAAAATATTCTTAGTAGGATCCTGCTCCAGCTCTTTTGTATACAGAAGTGTCACTCAATTGGTGGTATACTTCCCCCATATAGTATTCCTTACTTAGAATCACCACATATCCACTTTTGTCTGCTCTTCTTATTACTATAGAGGGCTCAGTTCATAAATGCTGGAGAGCTGCTGCTTACGCTCTAGTTAAATTATACTCAGGGGTAAATTTCTGTCTTTCCATTTTCTCTAAATCTTGTAAAATCAACTTATGGAATACCTGAAGAATAGGGTTAGCAGGGCCCAGAGGGACCTACCCGCTCTTCTGCCACACATCAGAAAACACTCTTGCATTATCAGGTTTCCCCTCAAAATGTTGATTAATGGAAATAGAACGTATAAACTTAGTCAAGTCCACTATAGCACGAAAAGAATCATGCCTCCGCATGGGGACAAATGATAGTCCTTTATTCAGAACTGCTGTTTCTTCAGCAGAGAGTTGGAAACTAGATAAATTAATTATAGCAAGTTTTGTCTCTGACGTGCTTGTGCATGGTCAGTAAATCGGATGTTTGGTCTTGTCATAGGATAGAGAGTGGAGGAGGAGGACACAAAAAATGTACTCGCTATTCTGTCTGTGGAGTTATGGAAGAATGTGAAGTGTTCTACTGGGCCAAGACAGGTTTTCAGATGAAGCTAAGACATAACAGTTCCTGTGACTCGGTGGTGGTGATTTACATTGTTAGATGCCCATGTGATAGGATCTATGTGGGGCAAGCTTCTAGATCTTTTAAAACTCATCTGATAGAACATCGGTCGTGCATTAAACATAAAAAATGTGAAGCCCCAAAGGTGCAACATTGTATTACTGTAGGACATATGTTTGAGGCTCTAAAATGTCTGATACTGGAACAACTGTTTATGGGTAAGAGAGGGGTGATTTCAAAAGAAAATTAAGATAAAGGGAACAATTCTGGATTTACACTCTGCAATCAATGGAACCCTGTGGGTTAAACAGTACCATTGAATGGCAAGCATTCTATTAAGAACGAGGTTGCCCTTTAAATCTTCCTCCTGTAGCTTATCAGGTGCTGTGGATGATGTGGTTTGTGTACAGGGGTGGATGTTTAAATCTGTCTGCCTCTCCTGAGTCAGAAATGATGTGTATTATTTTGCTGTGGTTGGCCCTTTTTTTCCTGAGGCAGCATGAAAAAGTAAAACAAGGCTCTTGTTGAGGAAGGATTTGGATTTTCTGCCACTGGGCTGGGAGTGCTGATGGAAGCTGTGTAAGAACTTTTGGGACTGTGAAATTGTGAAACTGTGTAAAAAGGACGTGATTAAGTATACAAAGTGGATGCAGGTGCTCTCTTTGGAACTATGATTAGTGGTGGAGAGCACTGAAGATTTGAAGTATAATCCCAGGAGGGGATTAAAAGTGGATCGTGGTTTGTGCATTGTACCATGGATTTTTGCCTCTGAAAGAACGTCTCAACTTTGTACACCTAAGTACTTGGCTTGTTTGTGTATTTGTTGTGTGTTGTTTATGTTTTTTGTATTACCACACTTTAGACACTGTGTTGTACAGATCCTGGTGCTGGGTAGCACTCTACAACTGGATGCAGCATGGATTTTTTCTCATGGTTGAGCTTTTTCCGTGCTGCGGCCAGCTGTAAGAGGAGCCGATGAATGAAGCAGGTCAGCTGAATAGCTGAAAATGATGGGGCTCTGGTGTTAATCGCCGTGCCTCTAGCTCTGAGGCTCGTTTTGTATAAATCTGTGGTTTATGCTCCTGGCCTGTACACCACAGTGTCTAGTATAATTTGTCAGAGTGGGTTATTTATTTACCATATTTATATTGACAAATTTGACCTTGTGGGTTTTACAAGTGAAGTGAATAGATTTATCTCATGATTTGATTTCTGTTGACTGTCCTAGGTTATAACACTCCGATGGAGTTCATCTATCTAATATTGGGCTTGATATTTTTCTGAGTACTTTTCAGGATTTGCTGGAGGATTGTTATAGTGCCAAGCAGGGTTGCAGATTTTTTGGGGGGGAAATGGTGATAAGCAGGGCTATCACTACTTGTGGCAGAAAAGTGGAGGTATTGGGGGAAAATTTATTGTCTCAGTGTCGCTAAGCATGAGAGAAGTAATGATGCTTTGGTCTGCTGATGTGCAAAACCATCATGGGTGGAGGCAAGATCTGTAACACTGTGGGTGCTGCTGGGAAATAGGGGATTGATGGAAGAATGGAGAATTGTGCTGAGTGGAGCTACTTCGAAACTGAATAGTTCCAGTTGGGGGTGTGGTGTTAAGCAACACTGAGCTGATAAATTCTGTCTTGAACTTGTAATTACGTTACTGGTGTTAATTGAAAGTGTTGAATAAAGCTGAGGCCCTTGTTTGTCACTTAAGATGTCGTTTCTTTATTCGGGTGAATGGTTTTGGAACACGAGCCGGTGTGTAAATGCCAATGTTAGAGAGCTCACAATTTATAGTGTGAGCATATAACATTGGCTGAGACCATTCAAATGGTATTGTAGGCAGTATTTATGGTTCAGAATTGGGGGAGGTGGGGAGGGGGCTGGAAGCAGAGGGAGGGTGTTGGGATGAGTGATTATAATTTTAGTATGAAGTTATTTGCATGGAGTTGGTGCAAGGGTAGTTAGGAGGGTGGTGATATTCTGATTGGTGGAGAGGAGATGAAGGCGATTGGTGGTTTCCTGAGGAAATTTGGTTCATAGACATAATCGCAGAAGACAAAGGCGTGCGCCGACAACTGAGTGCAAGACGGAGGTGCGCGCCAAAGAAAATTACTATTTTTATGGGTCTCTGACGGGGGTTTTTGTTGGGGAGCCCCCCCACTTTACTTAATACAGATCGCGGTGGCATTGTGGGGGGTTTGGGGGGTTGTAACTCCCCACATTTTAATGGAAACTTAACTTTTTCCCGAAAAACAGGGAAAAAGTGAAGTTTTCAGTAAAATGTGGGAGGTTACAACCCCC
Organism: Geotrypetes seraphini; assembly: GCF_902459505.1. NCBI lineage: Eukaryota > Metazoa > Chordata > Amphibia > Gymnophiona > Dermophiidae > Geotrypetes > Geotrypetes seraphini. Next base: position 216,926,055 of record NC_047087.1, on the reverse strand, counting down.
CAAACCCCCCACAACGCCCCCACAACGTGGCGCGATCTATATTAAGTAAAATGGGGGGGGTTCCCCCCCGCCAGAGCCCCTAAAAACAGTAATTTTCTTCGGCACGCGCCTCCGCGCTGCGCTCAATTGTCTGCGCATGCCTTTGTCCCGGCGCGCTTTTGACCTGACACCGGAAATTTTGGTAGGTCTTAAGCATTTTCCAGTGGGAGGGAGTATGTAAAGTGGTGGTGGGTTTGAGAGAAAAGGTTTCCTGGTGTTGGGTTGGTTGAAGCTTTAGCTGTGGAAGAGAAGTGGAGGTGTTGGGGGAAAATTTAATGTCTTCGTGTGGCTAAGCGCGTGAGGAGTAATGATGTTTTGGTCTACCCGTGCGCAAAATCTCCATGGGTGAAGGCAGGATCCTGTGATACCGCAGGTGCTGCTGAGAAATAGGGGATTGATGGCAGTATGGAAAATTGTGGCGAGTAGGACTAGTTTGACACCAAATAGCTCCAGATGAGGGTGTGATGTTAAGCTACACTGAGCTGATGAATTCTGTCTTGAACTTGTAATGAAGTTATTGATATTAATTGAAATTGTTAAATAACGCTGTGGTCCTTGTTTGCCACTTAAGTTGTGTTTATTTATTTATTTGACAGAATGCTTTTGGAATACAAGAAAGTGTGCATATGCCAATGTTGTGAGTGTTTGATATTGTAAACCACTTAGAATTTGTAGTTTTGTGATCTATAAGTAATTTAAATAAATAAAAGTAAATATCAAGTGGCTCTCAATTACTGTATATCCTGAATTAATTACATTTTCTCCTGACTTGCGTAGAGTATTTTTGTTCCTGTTCCATTTGAGAAACGTGTTCAGTCTGGGTTAAAAGGCAATTACTTGGTATTTGATAGGACTGACATGGACCTCAGAGAGAGAGAGAGAACAGAATACAGTAGAAATCTTTCAGAATTTGGCTGAAGTATTTGAGATTCCCTTGGCGAAATGAAAAATGGCAGGCCTGTGTTCAATGCTCAACAGTCTGGGAACTGAGCTGGATTTGATTCAGATTGAATCCTGTTTGTTGCAGGACAAGATTTCAAAATTACTGAAATTGGTAGAGATTGCCATCTTCTCTAAGAAAGTAACTTCACAGCAGGTGCAAGTTTTATTAGTTCACTTTAAATCTGTGTGTCACCTAATCTGAGTTGGGAGGGTGTTAATGCAGCATTTGTCTTTACTGAGTGTTCTCAGAAGCATAGGCCCTCTTTTACCAAGGTGCGGTAACCGATTAGCGCGTGCTAAATGCTAACGCATGCATGTTAGTCTATGGACGTGTTAGCGTTTAGCGCGTTCTAAAAGGTTAGTGCACCTTAGTAAAAGAGGGGGTTCATTTTGTTAGAGTGACGCACAGTTTTTAGCGCTGGCCACAGCGGTAACAGCTCATAGGAATTATATGAGCATCGGAGCCGTTACTGCCGTGGCCAGCGCTAAAAAATGTGCTACGGTTTTGTAGAAGGGGGGGGGGGGGGTTAATTTGGGGATGTGGAAATCATTCTTACAGGATTTTAATGGACTGTGAGTTTGGCAGTGTATTACAGTGTCAAATACTAACAGAAATTTTTCTGACTCCTTGGGAGGGATTGGTTTAATGTGTTCTTCTAGGTTCTTGGTGTGCTGAGAGGTGGTTGGTGAGTTGGATAGAAATAGGAGGATATAAGACTATTGTATTTTTAGAGTTATTTTTTGTCTGATGGATTATGTATTTTAACAGTATGGCTGTAGGAGAAGTGATTAATACACAATTGGTTGAATTGTCACTGTTGTTAGAACTCCTGCAGATTTTAGGGTTCCATTCCATATGTTTTGAATATAACTCTGTCTGCTAAGCATGTGTTCAGGTAATAATAATGTAATATTCTTCTGATCACAGAAAGTTACTGGTCAGTTAAAAGGTATGGGATTTTTACTCATGTTGATTGAATTAAAACTTTATAAGAAGTTGTAATATTCAGTGAAGGGCATTGGCACATTGACACTCAGGGGTCACAACTGGTTGTGGTTTCACACTTTTTTCTTTTTTTGTAGCATTCCTTCCTGAGAAAGCTTATCACATGCTAAACTCAAGTCGAAGGGACGACTCGGTAATCAGTATGGGACAGTAAGAGCACAGGCATGCCAGTGAAGTAGGAACCGTGGATTCCACCAGTGATAAAATCTTAAGATAAGTGATTATTCTTTACAGTTTTCATGCTTTTCTTCTGGGGGATTGGGAACTGTGAAGTGTGATGATTGTTCCTTTGGTAGCCTGTGCTTCTTATTAACGAGGCACTTTAGGTTGTGGGCTGAGCATTTCACTATTATTATTATTATTTAACATATGAGAAAGAAGGAAAGTGATAATTTAATAGAAATAATATGTGTTTTTGATGAATCCTGTGATCAGAAGAATATTATTAAAAAGGCACAGGTTTCTTTTTTCAGTTTACTGAACTCCCTGTGTTTACTGAAAATAATAATGTAATAACAGATTCTGTATCTCATTTGCAGTTGACATTGCTCCATGCTTTAGCTCCTGGTGCAGGTGAGTTCCTGACATGGTACCACAAGTCAATGGACACACATTCCAGTTCATTTGCATTCTTGTAAAAACACACGTTGTAGGCCACAACTTTGGAAAATTTATGAAGCTGGCTGAGTCTTTGACATATTTAGACTATTACAGCTCATTGATCAGAATGCTGTGATGATATAGCTTATCACTCAGACTAAAAAGATTTATATATGCCATGGCATGCACGGTTGGTATCATTAGTGAGTATAGCCTTTGTATCAGAGATACAATGATTCTGATGAGACCTGAAAGCATCTTTCTTGGTTTATACATTGGTTAGGATTTCACAAGGGCAGGAAGGAACAAAACATTAGGTGCTTTCTTGACAACTTATACAGTAGAGTATTGCATGGTATCTGTTTGAGATTGTTCCTTAGGTTTGTACATCCCCATATGCAGTTGTGTTCTTTATGTGCCTTTTTTGAAGCTACACATTGGAGTGAATTAGTTGCCTCAGTGAAGTCACCAGAGAGTTTTATGGTATTATTACCTCCCATGCCCCGCTACTATGACCAAGCAGCTACAAACAATCCAAAACACAGCTCTGAGACTCATCTACTCACTGAGGAAACATGACCATATCACAGAAGCTTACATCTACTCACACTGGCTACCAATCCAAGAAAGAATACTATTTAAATTCTACTGCATGTTATTTAAAACTCTAAACGGAGACAGCCCATCCTACCCGAACAACCGACTCATCCAAGCATCCTCAACCAGACATAGAAAAACGTACTCCCCTTTCACCCCCCCGGTCAAAGAAGTAAAACGGACAAAATTATACGATGGCCTCTTAGCCACTCAAGCCGCAAAACTAGATAACCAGATCTACAACCTTCTGATAACCACCCCAAACTATAAGATATTCAGAAAAGAAATAAAAACTATACTCTTCAAGAAATTCCTGAAACAGCCCTAATCTCAATTACTCTGCCACTCCCCCCTCCCGGCACACTGAAACTACCTGTGCAACCCTCCATTCATAAATATCTACCTACTCTACACCACTTTTTACCACTTGACAAATGACCTTACTGCTTACAAGTCTAGAAATGACAAATGATCTACTCTTCACAACTCTAGAAATGACAATTGTTCTTCCATTGTAACCCCCATCAATAAATCTTTTGTAATCCGCCTTGAACCGCAAGGTAATGGCAGAATAGAAATCTCTAATGTAATGTAATGTATATGAGAATTCTACAAGGGCTGATTGAAGAGTAATGAGACTGCCTCTGTTTTTCTTTACAAGTAAATGAAACAATCAATTTATTAAAAACATATAAATAGCTAAAACATATACAAAAAATAATTCAAGCCTATCAGAGAGTCTATAATCCTTTTCGTACTGGACTCCAGCATGGTCCATGTTTCGGCTTCAACAAAAAGCTTTCCTCAGGGGTGTGTTTGTAAAATCCAGTAGATGACATCGGTAAACTTGCAAAGACCAAAAAGGATTACTCTTGGTTTGTACACAAAGCCTGCAACACAATGTTGTTCTCAGTCCCAAAGTGCAACAGACGAATAAATCTGCAAATGAAGCCAAAACATGGACCGTGTTAGGGTCCAGAACGAAAAGGATTATAGACTCTCTAATAGGCTTGAATTATTCTTTGTATATATTTTAGCTATTTATGTTTTTAATAAATGATTGTCCTTTGAGGCTGATATATTGTGTCCCTTTCCTACTTTTTCCTGTACTTTTGCTATACATGGGGTTGTGTTTTCTTTTTTGTTGTGGAATACACTGGTTCTTGTGAAACACATATATCAACATTTCTGTGGAGTACCTCAGGGCTCCGTCTTAGGGCCGATTCTATTCAATTTATTCATAGGAGATTTGACCCAAGGGCTTAGAGGAAAAGTATTACTGTTTGCCGACGACGCCAAACTATGCAACATAGTAGACAAAAGCAGTGTGCCTGACTTTATGACGCAGGACCTACGGCAGCTGGAACAGTGGTCATCAACTTGGCAGTTAGGCTTCAAATGCTAAAAAATGTAAAGTAATGCACCTAGGCAAAAAAAATCCACACAGAACTTACACACTAAATGGTGAAACCTTGTCCAGGACCACGGTGGAACGTGATTTAGGAGTGATCATTAGCAATGATATGAAGGCTGCCAATCATGTGGAGAAGACTTCGTCCAAGGCAAGACAAATGATGGGCTGCATCCGTAGGGGTTTTGTCAGCAGAAAACCTGAAGTCATAATGCCACTGTACAGATCCATGGTGAGACCTCATCTCGAGTATTGTGTTCAATTCTGGAGACCACACTACCGGAAAGATGTGTTGAGAGTTGAGTCGGTTCAGCGAATGGCTACCAGGATGGTCTTGGGGCTCAGGGATCTCACGTATGAAGAAAGGTTAAAAAAACTGCGGATGTACTCACTGGAGGAGCGAAGAGAGAGGGTGGACATGATTGAGACCTTTAAATATATCACGGGGCGTATAGAGGTGAAAGATGATATCTTCAGTCTTACAGGGCCCACGGTAACCAGAGGACACTCGCTGAAAATCAGGGGAGGGAAATTTCAAGGTGATGCTACGAAGTACTTCTTCACCGAAAGGGTGGTCGATCATTGGAACGAGCTGCCTCAGCAGGTGATTGAGGCCAACAGCGTGTCAGATTTTAAGAGAAAATGGGATATTCATGTGGGATCTATAGGGGAGTAAGAATCAGGGAGTGGGTCAATGGTATGGGCAGACTCGATGGGCTATGGCCCTTTTCTGCCGTCAATTTCTATGTTTCTATGTTTCTGAACCTGCTGTTGGACTGTCCTAGTCTTCATTGTTGGGACACAACAAGAGAAAATCTTCATAAGTTTCGTAATGGCAGATGAGGAAGATATGTCTGTAAGAGTACGTCAGAGATGAGTGATTGAATTTTGTATTAAAGTAAGGGGAGGATAGGAGTGGCACCAACACCCCTGCAAAGATGGTGCTGCCCCTCCCCCCCTTCATATGCCACTGGGCCTAGTTATTAGTAATTTGGGTTAATAGTAAACTAACCTGTCTTAATATTAGCCTCCACTGATAACTCTTTCCCTCCTCCCCCCACTTAGTAGAACTACAAATACATTACATGGAATGTTAAACTATAAAACCGTCACGGAAATTAAAAAAATAATAAATTAGAAAAAGAAAAATAGACAGGGTACTAAACAGAAAAAGAAATAAACTAAATAATTATAGCAAAATGTTTTAATGCTGAGAGTCAATAGATAGAAGATTTTCAATAAGAAATTGGCATTATGCACATATCAAATGAAATAAAACTATAAGCAAAATTGCTTGGATATGCCATAGAACCTTGAAACCATGCTGCAGAATGTTCAACCTTTTTCTTAATAATATCCTCATGAGCTGCCAAAGAAAACCAGAGACCTTGAGTATAAACTGTGTTGTCCTGTCACACTGAAGGCAGTCAGTTAATCACAGAGCTCTCTCCTCTGCAAAACTCAAAGAAGTGCAAAAATTATGCACAGGAGTAAATCTCAACAGGGCAAATATCCCCCAAGACAGCCCATATATCTGTGTTTTTGTAGTCTGAAAAAATGCTATAGGATGGATCTCTATCAATAATTGTCCATTTAGGTGGCTCTGCAATTTTTCAGAATTAAGGATATGATGTTATATAAAAAAAAAAAAGATTGAAAATGAGAAATTAGTTAACAATGGTGCTTTATTCACATCAGGACTAAAAGAGAACAGATAATAGGAGGAAACAATAGCCCGGCAAGAGAACATTGAAAAACACTGCTTAAAAGTTTCACCTTCTCTCATGAGCGCAAGTGATGCACCAAGTCCTATCAGCCATTACCTTGATGCCTATACCCAAGGTGCCAGGAGCAGACTTAACTAAAGTAGATAACTTCAGGCCAGTAGCAGGAATACCATGGCCTGTCAAACTCCTTGAGTTCTGTGTTAATGCAAGGCTATCTGATTTTCTTAACCTGACAGATCACTTCCACAGTTCCCAGCATAGCTTTAGACCAGTGGTCTCAAACTCAAACTCTTTGCAGGGCCACATTTTGGATTTGTAGGTACGTGAAGGGCCTCAGAAAAAATAGTTAATGACTTATTAAATAAATGACAATTTTGCATGAGGTAAACCTATAGTTTATAAATCCTTCCTTTTGGCTAAGTCTTAATAATAATATTGTAATTTATAGCTAAAGAGACATATGATCAAGAAACTATTTCATTTTACTTTTGTGATTATGATAAACATACCGAGGGCCTCAAAATAGTACCTGGCAGGCCGCATGTGGCCCCAGGGCCGCGAATTTGAGACCGCTGCTTTAGACCATTGCATAGTACAGAATCCTTACTCCTGGAACTAACCTCCAAAGTGAAATCATATCTAAACAGAGGCAGGCAGGCTGTGTTGCTGCAGTTTGACATCTCAGCAACTTTCGACGTTGTCACAGTCACTAGGATTTACAACCTTTTCATACGCTGATGACATTCAGCTAATGCACCCTTTCAACCCAGAAAACATAGAAGAAATAAAAATTATCAATGACAAATTAGAAAAAATGAAAAACTGGTTAAAAAATAACAAACTGGCTTTAAACACTAAAAAAACAAAAACTATGCTTTTCACTTGGAAAGGAGACATATTTCAAAAAATACCATTCACACTTGATAACACTCCTATAGAATCGGTATCTAAGCTGAAAATCCTCGGTGTAATAATCGATGTTGATCTATCTTTTCATGACCATATCAGCGAAATAGTTAAATCATGCTTTTACAGATTACGGCTCTTACGCTCAATTTCTACTTTTTTGGATACTAAATCACTCAATATTTTAGTTCACTCTCTTATTATTTCTAAACTGGACTACTGTAATTCTCTCCTAATCAACATAACCCAAAAAGAAAATAGACGTCTCCAAATCATCCAAAATACAGCAGTCAAATTAATTCATAATGCAAAGAAATTTGACCATGTTACCCCCTTACTAATTAAATCACACTGGCTTCCTATAACCCATCGAATTACCTTTAAAATTTTATTTTTGGTTTACAAAACATTGACCTTCAATGAACCCCAATATATTGCAAAAATGATTGTCCCACACAAATCTTCTCGTTCTTTAAGATCCTCTTCATCACAATTGCTCTCAATCCCTTCGCTAAGAATCATAGGCACAAGACGAAATGATATATTCTCTGTGAAAGCCCCTACACTGTGGAACTCCCTTCCAAACTTCATTAAAAACGAAACAGACCTCGTTGCGTTTAAGAAAATTTTAAAAACATATTTATTTCAAGACGCATTTGACTTATGAAACATAACATGTTAGGTTCCCATATTCTTCTTATCTCATCTTAACCCATTACTACCCAATGTGCTTTCCCTTTGATGTCAATTTCTAACAAATAACAAAATTGTAACTTTTCCCCTTCCTTCCCACCCCTTCCTGTTCGTCCACTTCTATCTGTCTTTTAAGTGACTTTTGTAAACTAAATGTATTACCACATTCTGATGGTTTTTAAACTGTACATCGCTTAGATATTGTTATAAGCGATTCATCAAATAAAGGTTAAACTTGAAACTTGAAACTTGAAACTTGCTCTCTCCTACTGCTCAAGCTGAGTGAACTAGGCCTGAATGGATCGGTATTAAAATGGTTTACGGAATTCCTAAAACACAAAACATATGAAGTAAGGAAGGGAAATGGGAGGTCTCACATCTGGTAAACACTCTACGGTGTTCCACAGGGCTTTCCATTGTCCCCTACCTTATTAAGGGCCTTGGGGAAGAAATTTGCCTCCTTCCTGACCCACATATTCTCTTATGCAGATGATATCTTCCCTCTTTGCCCAACCAAAGAGTCCTTCAATGACACCCTACTATACAAGAACCTGAGTATATGGACACAAAAAAAGTTCTTCAAACTTAATAAACTCATGACCAAAGTGCTTTGGTTTGGCGACTTCAGTTCGCTATCAAATACAGTCCTGGTACTGGCCACAGATTAGAAGCTTAAGATTGAGAACACCTCAAAAGTCCTAGGGGTCATTCTGGATTCCCAACTAACCTTCAGAGACCAAATTGACACCATGGTAAAAAAAAATTATTCTTCAGGCTTAGGCAATTAAAAGCAATACAATCCACCATCAGCCAGTCCAGCTTTAGGACAGTCGCACAGGCTGTTCATCTCTTGTACTTGGATTACTGTAACTCACTATACTATAACATCACCAAGAAGGAGTATAAAAGGCTACAGCTGCTTCAGAACACAGCTGCCAGACTTATCTTCCAAATGGGCAAATTTGGTAAGGCTAGTCCACTGTTGAGAGACCTACACTGGCTGCCTGTGATAAAAGAGGATAATTTTTAAAATTGCTTGCTTGATCCACAAGGCAATCTATGACGAAAACTCAACTGTACCGATATTGGCCATTAATATTATGCATGCAGAAACCTCAAGGGGAATCTACTTCTATTGAAAATCTAAAAGAAAATTTGGACATGAATCTGACTTCATTTCTGGAAAGTTCCCTTGAGGTGATAACCGACAGAACCACTATGTTGCTGACATTGGCTTTGGAAAGTGATAGGGAATATATTCTTCGTTTGTATTTCTGACACATTAATGATAAGTTTTTGGGCCCTAATGTTAGAATTTTTCCAGATCTGGCTCGGAAAACCCAGAAGCGAAGGAAGGAATTCTTGGCCTTGAGGCCAAGAGTCCTAGCTCTTGGGGCTACTTTTTTGGTTAAATTTCTAGCAAAATGTTACATTACCTATCAAAGTAAAAAATTTTTTTTTTGAGCCCAAACAACTTTTAGATTTTATTGGACCAAAAGAAAGGTTGGAATCTCAGTCCAATGATAAATGACCTACCATCCAGCTGTAGTTGGGTTACCTATTGCCGTTACTCTAATATAGAATTTTATTTCCAAACTGATGAAATTTTCCTTTCTTGATTTTTGAAATTGTGGACTAAATATTAGTTAATGTTTTCAATACATTTGATTGTATAATTATGTGATTTCTTTTCTTTTTGTTTGTTTCCGATCTTTTTCATGCTTGATTTAAAATTGAAAAGGCTATACATAAAAAAAAGAACCAAAACATTATGCATGCCATCCTCAACTTGAAAGCAATGCAGCACTGTAAGCAGAACTTCCCATCCCCCTACATGTCGAAAAGAAAAATATATTTAAGTCTAATTTTTAATTTCAAGGTCCCAAAGTGTGGAATGTGTGTGTGTGTATGTCTTCAATTCAAAACATTACATTAGTGATTTCTATTCCACCGTTACCTTGCGGTTCAAGGCAGATTACATAAAGGATCTATCTGGACATTTCCAGAGGAATTATAGGATAGGTTGGATCGTAGAGAAGAGGTAGTTCTTGTGGCGTTAGGTTATTTTAGAGAGCAGAGATGGCATTAGGCTGGTTTCGATTGTTGAGTAGCAGGGTTTTTAAAAACAGTGTGGTTTTTATTTCTTTTCTAAATGTTCTGTAGTCTGGGATCGTTATCAACAAAGTAGAGAGTTGGTGGTCTAATCTCATTGCTTGTGTGGCCAGGAAGCCATTGTACAGTTTTTTCTGTTTGACTTCTCTGATTGGGGGTATCACTACTTCTGATTGCTGATTACTACAACCTCAGAAGAATGTTAAAGACCCACCTGTTCATTATGTGATTCATATGTTGCATATCTGCTCTTGTCTCATAAATCCCTGTTGTAACCCATCTCTGCCAATAGACCGCATATTCTCTGCATGGGGACTCTGGTCATGTGTTTCTTATGTACGTCAATACCTACTTCCATTTTTATTTCTATTTTTTATTTATTACCGCTGAGTATTATGTAAGATATGACAAGCCTTTGATCACATTTAGGTTTAATGCAACTCTTTTTTCCTTTTCACATGGTGTGTCTGGTCAATTTTTAATTCACATTTTCAATTTATCTTTCACTTCTCCAATGTATGGTATGGTAAGCGATGTTTCATATTATACCTAGCTTAGGTAATGTTATTATAATTGTTATGCATAGTTTGGGTAGCATTCCTATTCCTTGTCGCATACAGTAGTCGTTTTCTTGTTATCTTTCCCATTTGCCTCTTATCTTTCACATATGTTACCTCCATTTGCTTCTACGTATACTGTGAGGATATTTTATCCTGTCCATTTTATTAATATATGAGTTTAACTTTCTGTCCATTTCTTTAACATATGCATTGTTTATATATGAGCTTTCACATATGAGTCTTCTATCCCATATTCATTCTGGTATATTATTGTATATTAGTTTTTTAGCCCGTTACATTAACGGGTGCTAGAATAGATGTGTAGACTTAGGCATTTTTTTCTTTCTGTCTCTCCACCTGTCCAGCAGCACCCCTTCCATGCTCCCCCTGTCCAGCAGTAGCCCTTCTCCCTTCCTTTTACCTCCCTCCTGACCAGCAGCACCCCTTCCCTGCTCCCCCTGTCCAGAAGTACTCCTTCTCCCTTACTTTTACCTCCCTCCTGTCTCTCTCAGGCAAGCTCTCCTCCCTTTTGCCTCTGGTCCCTTAACAATGCTTAAGAGCCGCGGTCATGTTCCCACATGCTGTCTGTGCGCCTGGCAGTGGAGTCTTGACCCCTAGAGGCCTGGACATTTGCAGTTCATCAAGGCGCAGGATGGCTGGGGTGTGGGAGAGGGGAAGCCATTGCCGCGTATGCGTATGAGAATGAAAACACTGCAGGCTCCTACTGCGCATGCAGCAGCACGGAGTCATGGATCACGGAGACATGGAGACACGTAGATTGAAGTGTGCATGGGCGCTAAGTGTTTTATTATAGCGGATTTGTGTATTTTTATGGTTTTTCATGTAATACATATAATAATAATAATAATAATTTTATTTCTTATATACCGCCAAAGCCATAGTAGTTCGAGGCGGTTTACAATGAAGAAGGGCTGGACAATCAGCGAAATTGGTGCAATGGTACAAACAGAGAAAATAGGTGGCAGAGAAAAATGGTACTGACAGAGAAAAATAGATCAATCAGCAAACGGTGGTACAATCGGCGAAGAATGGTACAATCAGCGAGGATAGGTACAATCAGGGTAATAAATGGTACAGGGAAGAAGGTCAAGACAATCTGCGTGAAGGACATGGTGAGAAAGAAGGGGCCAGGATATGGCATAGGGGTTTAGGGTGTGAATCGGGTGAAAAGATTAGTTTTTAGAAGTTTCCTGAAGTTTAAGTAGGTTGAAGTGCGTGAGATGATGTGGGCCAGCTAGTCATTGAGCTGACCTGCTTGGAAGGCAAGAGTTCTATTTAGATATATTTTGTAACGGCAGGCCTTTAGGGTAGAATAGCTAAACAGGTGAGTTCTACGTGTGAGTTTGGATGGGTGGTCTAGGCTGAAATGGGATATCAAGTAAAGGAGGGCTGAGCCAAGGATGGATTTGTAACAGAAACACATGTGCGCTTTGTGGGCACATCCATTTATTTAATTTATCTCATTTTAATTTTGGATTGTAGCACTTTTGGATTGTTTAACTTTTCCACATTTTCTCTATCCCAGGACTAGCAGGGTATTTCCTCTCTCTCCTTTCACTTCCTTCTGCATCATTTTTTTTGCATCCTCCTTTTATATTCATATTTACATTCTTTCTTTATTGACTGTTTTCTGATCTCAGAGAGAGTTCACACACTTTTTTCTGCTCTATTATCTTTTTCCATTTACCTCTTTATATTTCACACATCACCAGTCACTCATACACTCGCTGTATCTTTATAAAATACCACATTTTTGCATGGTTTCACATGTATTTTTAGTTCCACTAATACACGTGTTGTTTAGAAATTTTACATAACACTACATTGTCACACCATTATACATAGGACCCCTCAGGAAGACATTCTTGCCAAACACAGACTGTGTTGGGTCCAACGCTCCCAGCGGACTAGGTCCTAATGTGGATTGCTATCTTGATTTTCTAATAGAGTCCATATCTGGAATATCGCCTCGCCAGAGTGTTTCTTTAGTTTATGTGGCTTCTCCAGGGTCAATTTTTTTTGTTTTCATGGTATATTAGTCTACTTCCCACTCTATGTTATCTGTTGTAGTAGTATATGAATGGTTTCTTTCTACCTAAGTTATTTGTTGTTGTTGTAAACTGCTTTGGTTTGCTCTGCAACTTTGGCAGTATAGCAACAATAAATGATGTCTATAGGGCACAGTTTTCTAACACTTGTGTCATTCTACCTATGATCAGATTCAAATGCAGCCTAAAACCAAACCTCTTTGAAATATAAACTTATTTGCTCCTGAATTTGGTCTTCTTTTGTCACTCGTGGGATATTTCCTCATATAAGGGCCCTTTTATTATAGGGTGTTAGACCTTAATGCATTTGTGGTAGGGGGTGCATCATGAGCAGGGAGCTGGCATAGATGCTATTAGTCAGCTAACATGTTATACTTTACAGATGTTACTGGTAAATGCAGGCTTAATATAGGAGCACTTAGCGCCTCTTACATAGGAGATGGTAATAGTGCACAACCTGCAAAATTAAATGAATAGCAATGTTAAAAACTGCCATGTAGCATTTGTAGGTAGCACACGGTGAAATCCCATGTTAAAACATGCTAACTGCAAATTTTACAGCACTTTAGTAACAGGATTCCATAGACTCTGCAAAGATGACCTTCCTTGCTTTGCTGACATTGCAGTTCTAAATCAAAGATGCCTCTGCTCGTATATTTTGTCTGCCGTTCTTGTCTGCTTTTAGTAGATTGCTTGTTGAAAAGCATACACTATTATGGGTATTATAGGGAACCTTTTACTGAAGCATATTACAGTTTTTTGCATTTACCATGTGTTTAATTCATAAATTAACAGGCAGTAAGTGCAAACCCTTTGCTCTAAGGGGCAGATTCTATTAACAGTTTAATCGGCAAACTAAGGGGGCTGATTCTATAAATGGCACATAAATCGGCTGGTGCCTAGAAAAATGGCACTGGCCGCGTGTCAATCATGCTTAGGTGCCGTATACAGAATCGCGGCTAACGGTGCTTCTGTAAAAACCGAGGCACCTGCAATGTATGCCAGGGTTTTAAAGGCCTACATTTCAGGTGCCTAAGTTTTTGGAGAATCGTGCTTAGCAGTGCCTAAGTCACGCACTGCCCATAGAAACGCCCATTTAAGTTTTAGGCGCCACTAAGCGCCATGCGATAAGCACCTATCTTTTATAGCAGTGGTCTTCATTGCAGGTCCTGCGAGCCGATGGTGGCTCACGGAGACCTTTTCGGTGGCTCACACTGCTGTCCAGGGATCCATCCTCCCTGCCCACCTGTGGGATCCATCGTTGCAGCTGCTTTTTCTCTGGGCCTCCGGCAGCTGGAAGGAAGTAAACTTGCAGCCTTTGATGACCCAGAAGTTTTCCCTCTGCTATTGCTTCCTGTGCCCGCATAGGCATGAAGTACTACAGAGGAAACGCTTCTAGGCCAATGAAGGCAGCATGTTTACTTAACTCATGCTGCCGTAGGCCCGAAGAGCGAAAGAGCTGCTGCCATATGGGATCCTGTGGAGGAAAGGAATGCAGGGGAGGTCATGAGGGGATTAGCGCATCTTAGTAAAAGAGGGTCTTAGTGTTTTTTCGTTGGCACACAAAAACACACGTCAAACAAAGAAACACAGTAAAACAAGGACAAAAAAAGGAAACTGCAGACTATTGTACAAGACGCAGGCAATGCTTATTACAATAAACAATTTGTTGTGTTAGGACAGGTAAAGGGACCCAACACGATCCGTGTTTCAATCAACACATCTTCATCAGGTGCCCTATAGAATAAAGATTTGAGTGTTTTATTAAAAAGTGTGATATCAGTGTGAATGTGAATTATGGTGTGAATATAAATAATAGTGCAGGCTTGGCGTGTGTGCAAAAGTAAACTTAAAATATTCAAATATTATCATGTGGTGGTGAGCCATTTGTGATGTGGGGTTTCCATAGGCATAAGCTTCCTTATAAATAGGAGATCCAGTGACAATATGACACGTGAATCTTTAGGCATTGAGAATTTTTGAGCCTAAAGTGGTGCCGCTGAGGATTATGGTTATATTTATCTGTAATGAGGTGTGCATATGTTGTACAATAGTTAGTACATTCATATATACTACACTGTACGTTTTTGCCTCATTTAAATAAGAGTGGTGCTATAAATTATTCGCACTACTTTATCATAACTCACATCCCATAATAATGACACCAATCACTTAGTGGCAAAAATTGGGCCGCAGCTTTATTCATCTTGATTCAACAGTTCCATAAATCAATTGTTGATAACAAACATGAAAAAACAGTGTAGCATAACAACAATCACAACCCCTGGAGCTATTCGGTGACGAAATAGCTCCCTTCACAAAAATGTCCCACAATTCCAATTCCCCATCCCAGCAAGGCTCGCGGTGGTGCAGAGCCCTGCCGCCACCCATGGCGGTGTCGCACATGAGCAGCTCAGAAAAACAAATCCCCCCTTCTTTCCATAGCTACACTGATCCAAAACATGCCCCCAAAACATCATATTTCCGCCAAAACTGCGACCACCCGGACCACCCATCAACCAAAACCAACCCCCCCAAAAGAATACCCAACCCCACAAAAAGAAGGGGAGGGAGGGGCAGGAAACAACTTTTCCCACTAATCCTCACCCTTCCAACCTCCCTCCCAAACCAAAAATACCTTGATCCCGCCAAAATAACTCCAATATCCCTAATCTCCACAAAAACCTCCTCCAATCTTCTCTCTTGTTACCACACACAAAGCCCACCTACCTCCTCACTAACCCACCAATCCTGCTAAGTCCACCACTTCCTTCCTATCCCAGACCTTTTCTCCTCCCCTCCTGACTCCAATACCCTTCCTCACAGAATTAAATTTAACCCTTACCTTTCCTACCCTCAGCTTTCTGGCTCAGCCAGTGTTATGTGCCCCCAGTCGAAACTGGGAGCATAATTACTGAATTAATACTATCATAGACATAAAAAACTCCACTCATAAAATATTTATTTAAAAATGTATACACTGCTTTAAACCAATCAACATACAAAATTTAAAACACACACCAAGCAATCAACTTTACTTTTCTACAAAAATCAAAAAAAGCAAAAGCCAAACTTAGCTGTCAGTTGAATTCTTCAAACGTTCCCTGGAGATCAATGCTGACACCACCAAGGTTCTCAGTGTTTTTTTCTCAAACAAACTTCACTCTTGCAGTTCAAATTATCATCATAAGTAGTTTATAATCTCCCTTAACAAGAAACCTATTTCACCAGCAATTCTGGCTGCGTCAGGGGAAATTACTGAAAAAATTACAATTTTCCCCTGACGCAGCCAGTATTGCTGGCGAAACAAGATTCTTGTTAAGGGAGATAATAAACTACTTATGAAAGGTATTTTAAGAGTGCAGTTTTATTTATGCCTATGATAGTTTTAACCAACATGAGATTGAGACAGTCCAGAATTTTTCACAGTTCTTACTATCATAACAATCATGTAGCAAAATATATCTTCTAATATATAATATTTATTTAACCAGGAGCCGTCAGAAGCGGCACTCTATTATGTGACAAGCACAGGCGCATGGATACTATTTTGTTTTTTTTGAGGGTTACAAAATAACCCTCTTTTTTGAGCTCCCCCCCTCCCCACTGCACTTAGATGAGAATTTAATCCTCATTTAGCCTTACCCTAACACTAGCACAATTGACAGGCCACCATTGTCCTGCGCATACATGTCAGTGCGTGCATTTAACGGGGCACAATTGATGGCATACAGTTGTCCTGCACGCATTTGTCGGTGTACCACAGCAAGCAGTTGTCTGGATTAGCCTGGGGGTCAGTGCAGTGGACTGCAGAGATGGGAACCCAGGACCATATCCCATCCTAACTACTACACTTGTGGTGGAAAGTGTGAGCTCATCGAAAGCCTACTATACTGACATAAGGATGATACCTGCAGGCATAAAGACTATAGGAGTGGTAGACATTTGAGTACAGTTGGTTGTGGGTGAGTTTTGGAGGGCTCTCTATACAATGTAAGGGGATTATGGTGGGATGTGTACCTGGGACCCTTTATGTGAAGTTCACTGCAATGTCCCTTTGAGTGCCCCACTACTCTGCTGAAATGTCTGTATGGCCAGTGTACTAAAAATGCTGGCCCTTTCTATGTCCAAATGGCTTGTTTCGTACATTTTTAATGTGGATATTTTGGTTTTCAAAAATAGCAAAAAAAAAAAAGATAGATGGCACTAAGAGCGAGCACGTCTAGAAACGTCCATTTTCAAAAAAAGATAGACATTTTGCAGTTTCAAAAATTGAATTTTTTTTCTACCTGATTTTTGGATGTACTTCACAAGATGTCATTTCGGAAATGGCCCTCTCTTTGGCATAAGATTAAAAGAAAGAAGAGAGGATTAATGCTGGATATGAGGAAAGGGGGAGAAAGAAAGAGAGACTGTTTAAAAGGAGAAAGAAAGAGTGCCTTGGTGTGTGGGGCAGAAAAGCAAGAGGAGATTGAGAAGTCATGGTCAGGGTGAGGTCAAATGCTGGAGCTACCACAAATGTTTTGTGTGTGTCTGATACTTAATATCTGTTAGTTAAACTGGTTCCTGTTTAGCTCATTTCCTAAAAAAAAAATATTGCAGTATTGATTTTATTTTAGGATTTTAGGATCTATGTTATGCATGGGAGTCTTTTTTTAAGCTGCAAAAATTCTGTTATTTTAGTCCCCTGACTGAAAGCTCTCCTACGAACTTGCAGTTGTGAAACAAAAGAGAATATGTAAGCAATCCTAATGTGGAATTAAAAATGCATTATCAGCTTTCCCCAGCAAAGCAATAAAATTATGAAAGGAGGAGAAATCAATCATCTTGGCTGAAACTGATAGCAGTATGAGTATAAATAAGAGGCACAGGGCTTTCACATTTATTGCCATAAGGTTTGCTTTTTGCTGCAGAGTTTCTTTATGGTAGCTTTTAGATCCCTTTGGGATTAAGCCAATTGAAGCTTTAATTGAGATGCACTTTCAAGATAAAAATAAGACACTGTGGAGGCTAGATACTTAGGCTACCTGATCCAACACAGCATAAGCATAGCACAGTTTGATCTTATTTAAGAATTGGTTTAAATTTAGGGACTTCAAGCTATAAACTGCACCTTATTTAAGGTTAAAATGAAAAGGTTTGAAAGTTATAAGTATTGCATTTATACTGTTGACCATACCCTTCCATTCTGAAGCGATGAATGCATCATAATTCCAAGCCGCAGACATTATGACAGTGTCCCACAAACTTTGTCAAGCAGTGGCATAGTAAACATAGTGGCCACGACTCGAGGCATCCGGAAGTGCATCGACATCGACATGATGATGTCACATGCATGCATGATGTCATCATCGATGCATGTGTGAGAGCTCTCCAGACGGGCCTTGAACCACCAATTGAGGGGTGTCAGCAGGAAAGATGCACAGAGAGAAGGAGAGGCGCTGACGCCAGCTGATTGCCTACAGGACATGCCTCTCCTCCTCCCCAGTGTCTCGGGGTACACCTCAAATCTCAGGAGGCACACTAGCATGCTGCGGCACACAGTTTGCGATACAATGCCTTATGACTTCATCTTACAGATTCTGAAGATTATATTATTCTTAATAGTTTGATTATATTATTCTTAATAGTTCTAGAATTTAAGCAGGTCAATTATAGTTTTCATAAATGTCATCAAGGGGGGTGGCACAGTGGTTAAATCTACAGCCTCAGCACCCTGGGGCTGTGGGTTCAAACCCATGCTGTTCCTTGTGACCCTGAGCAAGTCACTTAATCCCCCATTGCCCAGGTTACATTAGCTAGATTGTGAGCCTGCCAGGACAGCCATGGAAAAATGCTTGAGTACCTAAATAAATTCATGTAAACCGTTCTGAACTCACCTGGGAGAATGGTATAGAAAATTGAATAAATAAATCATAGGAAGACAAGGCAATATTTTACTACTGGACTCAAGGAAAGTCTGCAGTAATTTTCTATTAAATTATGATTTCTACTTTTAGGAATATTTTTCAGTGCTTGTTTGCTAAGGCTGTGCATTTTGTTCATTTGGGCACCTAAAATTTGAAAGTACAAACAACTTGCTAATGCCTGTGTGTGTGTACAAATCAACAAATGCACAATTGGTTATATGCATTCTTAAGTTTTTGTGCACATACAGGAGGCAATTCAGTAAGTTGGTGCCTCCATTTAGGTGCACTGATGCCATGAACTGGGCACCAATTCTATAATGGCATCTGTGTGCCAAGATGCCATGATACAATATTGGTGCAAGTTGGTATGGGCATGCCTGAATTTATGTGTCACTAATTCTGCATATCAAAATGACAGATGTATATGGGCATGCCTATATGCACCAAGTGACGAATGTAACTGATAGCATTCTATAATTTGCATGTGTCCCTTGGAGATACGCCCATAACAAACCCATGATCTGTCCATGCATAACTCTGCAGTTACATGCTATAGGACTTAGGTGCTACCCTATAAAAGAGAACCTAGTACACATTTGCACAAATAGTAACTACCAGTTATTGGTGCTTATGATGCATGTGATTTGTGTGTACATCTGGATGCCATTTTGCATATTTAGCGCACTGGCCAAAACTAATTTTGGCATCATGAAAGCATCTAGATGGGTAAGAAGGCAATGTGACCGTAAAAGAAAATGTGTCACCACTGACATTCCAGCAATGCCCTCACCCCTCTTTTGTCCCTCTGATTAACTCAGATACCTAGAAACATAGAAAAATGACGGCAGAAAAGGGCCAAAGCCCATCAAGTCTGCCCACTCTAGTGACCCTTCGCCTTGAATTTGTTCACCACCCCCTGCCTTTACATTATTAGAGATCCCACGTGAATATCCCATTTATTTTTAAAATCTGCCACGCTGTTGGCCTCAATCACCTGCAGTGGGAGTTCGTTCCAATGATCGACCACCCTCTCGGTGAAGAAATACTTTCTGAAGTCACCATGAAATTTTCCTCCCCTAATTTTCAGCGGATGCCCTCTGGTGGATGAAGGTCATATAAGACGGAAGATATCCTCTTCCACCTCGATACGGCCCATGATATATTTAAATGTCTCAATCATGTCCCCTCTCTCTCTTCGTTCCTCTAGTGAGTACAGCTGCAATTTATTCAGCCTTACTTCATACGGGAGATCTTTGAATCCCGAGACCATCCTGGTGGCCATCCGCTGAACTGACTCTATTCTCAGCACATCTTTCCGGTAATGTGGTCTCCAGAATTGAACACAATATTCCAAATGAGGTCTCACCATGGATCTGTACAGTGGCATTATGACTTCTGGCATAATGCCACTGTCTTTAATTTACTTTGTGTTTTGACACACAAAAAGACATTGTCTTCTATCATTTTTTTTTTCTCTCAGATTAACCCAATTTGTTTTATACCCTATTTTAACCCCCCCCCCACACCTTTACAAAACCACATTAGCATTTTTTGCGCCAGCTACCACAGTAACAGCTTGGATGCTCATAGGAATTCAATGAGCGTCAGAGCTGTTACCACTGAGTGCTACATTAAAATATTAATTTTATACAGTTAGCCAAATGAGAGTACGGTAATTATTTCAACTGGTGGAAGTGAGATGTTTACTACTTAGAGTTATGCAGTTGCATGCCAATTTTAACCACAGATCATTTGAATATTGACCCTGGATTCATAAAAATGAATATTCAGAAATCAAGAAATGCAGAATAGAAGATATACAACATAGACATTTAAATATTTCCAAGGTATGAATGCGTAGAAGGCAGGCCTCTTCCATTGGAAAAGAAGTTCTGGAATGAGGGAGTCATAGGATGAAGGTAAAAAGGGGTAAGCTCAGGAATAGCCTATGGAAATAATTCTTTACTGCAAGAGTGGCACTTGGGTGAAACAGCCTCATTTTGCTGAATTCAAGGAAGCATGGGATACGCTTAGAAGATCTCTAAGGGAGGTATGGTAGAGTTTAGCAGTTGGTCTAGATATGAAAACTGGAAATGCCACATGGTGCATATCTGCTGTCATTTTTTATATTTCTAATTTAAAGGGTTTTTTTTCACATTCAGTTGGAACCGGACAACCGGAAGAAATCGACCAGGAGATGGAGGCTGAACTGAAGCAGGTATGCAGAAGCGGAAACGTGGTGGTGATGGGGGACTTCAACCATCCTGGGATAGACTGGAGTATTGGGCACTCAAACTGCGCAAAAGAGACAAAATTCATAGAAGTCACGAGGGACTGTTTCATGGAGCAGCTGGTCACGGAACCAACAAGGGGCGATGCCACTCTTGACCTAATCTTCAACGGACTAGGGGGGACAGCAAAGGAGGTGGCGGTATTACCCCCACTAGGTAACAGCGATCACAACATGATCCAGTGCAGGCTTGAAATTGGATCATCAAAGGGGAAAAGAACCACAACGACGGCACTCAACTTCAAAAAAGGAAATTATGATGCCATGAGAAAAATGGTGGGAAAGAAGCTCAAAGGCAACATAGGGAAGAAGGAATCCGTAGAAAAAGCCTGGACCTTATTCAAGGAGACTGTGCACGAAGCACAAAGCATATGCATCCCCAAGTTTAGAAAAGGGTGCAAAAAAAATAGAACAAAAAACCCAGTGTGGATAACAAGTGCAGTGAAGAAGGCGATAAGCGACAAGAAAGCATCGTTCAGAAAATGGAAAAAAGACCAAACAGAGGAGAACCAAAAAGGGCACAAAGAACACCAGAAAGAGTGTCACCGAGTGATTAGAAAAGCAAAAAGAGAATACGAAGAGAGACTGGCAAAGGAAGCAACAAACTTCAAGTCGTTCTTCAGATACGTCAAGGGGAAGCAACCGGCGAGAGAAGAAGTGGGACCATTGGACGATGGAGACAGAAAGGGAGTTGTAAAAGAAGAGAAAGAGATAGCTGACAGGTTAAATGAGTTCTTCACGTCAGTCTTCACGATGGAGAATATAACCACCATTCCAGAACCCGAGGAGATCGTAATAGGAGACCAAGACGATAAGCTGGTCTATTTAGAGGTAAGCCAAGAGGATGTACTCAAGCAGATTGACAGACTAAAGAGCGACAAATCGCCGGGTCCGGATGGCATTCACCCAAGGGTACTCAAGGAACTAAAAGACGTAATAGCGGAGCCACTTCGACAGATATGCAACCTATCCTTAAAAACCGGAGAGATCCCGGAGGATTGGAAAATAGCAAATGTCACGCCCATCTTCAAGAAGGGTGCAAGGGGGGACCCGGGAAACTACAGGCCGGTGAGCCTGACCTCAGTCCCGGGAAAGATGATGGAGGCACTGATTAAAGACAGCATCTATGAACACATCGAAAAAAATGGGCAGCTAAAACCGAGTCAACATGGCTTCTGTAAGGGTAGGTCATGCCTCACAAACTTATTGTACTTCTTTGAGGGAGTGAACAGCCAGATGGATAAAGGGGAATCTATAGACATCATTTACCTTGACTTCCAAAAAGCCTTCGACAAGGTGCCACACGAGAGACTGCTTAAAAAGATATGGAACCACGGGGTACAAGGGGAGGTCCACCGATGGATCAAAAACTGGCTGGCAAACAGGAAGCAGAGGGTTGGCGTAAAGGGACACTACTCAGACTGGAAAGGGGTCACGAGCGTAGTTCCGCAAGGGTCGGTGCTGGGACCGCTCTTGTTCAATATCTACATAAATGATCTAGAGGCTGGAACTAAGTGTGAAGTCATTAAATTTGCAGATGACACCAAACTATACAGCAGGGCTCAAACCAAGGAAGACTGCGAGGATCTCCAAAAGGATCTAACGCAGCTGGAAAAGTGGGCCGAAAAGTGGCAGATGAGCTTCAACGTGGGGAAATGCAAGGTCATGCACGTGGGGAAAAAGAACCCGATGTTCACATACAAAATGGGGGGAACACCACTAGGGGTTAGTAACCTGGAGAGAGACCTGGGAGTGATGGTAGACGCAACACTGAAGGCATCGGCGCAATGCGCCACAGCCTCTAGGAAAGCAAACAGAATGCTGGGTATCATTAAGAAGGGTATTACGACCAGGACGAAGGAAGTCATCATGCCGCTGTATCGTGCAATGGTACGGCCGCATCTGGAGTACTGTGTCCAGTACTGGTCGCCGTACCTCAAGAAAGACATGGCGGTACTTGAGGGAGTACAAAGAAGAGCAACCAAACTGATAAAGGGAATGGAAAATCTCCCATATACCGACAGATTGAAGCAGTTGGGACTTTTCTCCCTGGAGAAGCGAAGACTTAGAGGAGACATGATAGAAACCTTCAAGATCCTGAAGGGCATAGAAAAAATAGACAGGGGCAGATTTTTCAAATTAAGGGGCGCCACAAGTACAAGGGGGCACTCGGAGAAATTGAAAGGGGACAGGTTTAGAACAAACGCTAGGAAGTTCTTTTTCACTCAGAGGGTGGTGGATACATGGAACGCGCTTCCAGAGGCTGTTGTAGACAAGAAAACATTAAATGGTTTCAAAGAAGGTTTGGATAGATTCCTAGAAGAAAAAGGGATTGGGGGATATAGATAGGTATAGACCATTGCTCAGGCAATGGGCCTGATGGGCCGCCGCGGGTGCGGACCGCTGAGCAGGATGGACCTATGGTCTGCCTCAGCGGAGGCAACTTCTTATGTTCTTATGTTCTTATGTTTACAGTTTCAGGTTCTACAGCCAGGGGTATAATACATTTCCAAAAAACACTGAGAGATGAAAGAGCACTAAGAGCATTCCTTGTTTTGAATTTTTTTCCCTTAGCAACTGTTTTGGTTCTTTGGGGGTAATAAAATGATTCACAAAGATTATTTTTCTTGTGCAGTTTGTGTTGTAGTGGAAGCTATAAAATTTACAATCTACAAAATTTGTTATGACAGCAGATTTGCTATGGAGCATAACTATCAGTGTGGACAACTGTTAATATATATTATTTTACTATTAATCTCAGGAGTTTATAGGACACTGCCACTTCTCTTTAAGGATACTCCCTCACAGTTTCAGAACCACCTTCAGATCCATAGTCCTATCCAGGGAGGGGTTGAGCCAGGAACTAGGAACTATAAAAGCTAAGGAGGCCCAGAGGGAAGGAGACATGCCCAGCTGCATTTGCTTCTACCACCAGTCCTGTCTTAGATACCCTATCCAGTTGTCCTGGGTTGGGAGTTTCCAAAATTTGGAACTATCTGAGGTCAGCTGCTTCCTTTTGGGAAACCCTGACCTGTATACAGATAACCCAAATTGTCCCACCATCAGCAATGATTAGAAAAACTGTGCTGCCCTCAAAATTTAGGAAATGCAGTCAGTGGAGACCCAGGGCCAAGGGAAGAAGATGGGCAGGACCTGGACAGACCTGTTAGATAGTCTAACTAAGTATAATGGGGAATGGACCATGAGAAACTTAGAAAATCCAGTCAGAAGATGAGTCTCTTAGACAAGAATGGGCCAAGGTTATAGCTGTCATGAGAACACGGTGGGCAACCAGGACCCTACTAAAGTAACTCTCCTGTGTTTCAGGACTTAAGTTTTGTCCTGTATATACTGTGAATGTACTCTTGTAACCCATTCTAGGCTCCTTGGTGAGGACGGGCTAAATAAATAAATGAATAAATAAATAAATTTGTTATATAGGATGAATGAAACCCTGGAGGAGGAAGTAGACCAGTTGTTAGTTTCACACCTCTATCATAGGCAGGTCACTTTGGGGAAGAGAAAATCCGGGAGCATATCCTGGACCAGTTTCTTTGGCCTGATATATTTAAACAAGTAGCACTTTTTTGCCAATCCTGCCAGTTTAGCAGCCCTACAAGAGTTCCACCTGCTCCTCTTATTCCCATACCCATCATCGATACCTCATTCGATATATGGTGGCTTTGGACTTCCTGGAGTCACTTGAGAGAATGACCTTTGGCAACAAATATATCCTAGTTCTTTTAAATTTTATCTTTCTTGAATTTCAATTTTTATAATAACACAATCATAATGAAATAAAACAATATCCATCATACATCAAATCATATATGAAAATAGCATAAAGGAAAGTTATATCATTCTTTCAACTGTTAATTAGTCCACAATCATTGAGGGAGGAGTGTCAAAGATCGAAGACTATTTTACTCCTTATTTTTCTCAGGAAATAATCAGGCAGCCTGAAGTGGTTCCAAATACTTAACTAGGAGCATTATCTTGGCTACTGATAGGGGTACTTGCAGTTATCGCCTCCTTGTCCAAGATAAATCTTAATAACTGTGCACCTTTAAAATTAACTAAACATTTACATGGGAATCTTAATATAAAAGTAGCTCAAATATATCCTACTTCTTATGCACTTTGTCACCCACTACCCAGAAGCCATTTCACTACACACCTTGAAGATTGCTACCATGACCAATGCCCTATGGAAGTCTTTTCCCTTATAGGGATTCCTACTATAATCTTTTTGACCAGGGTATTACTTTTCTGTCATAAGTTATGAAGACACATATGCCCTACTAAAAGTAAAAATCTTGGTGGACATCAGTGTATCATCTGAAGATAGACAATCTGATGAAATGTTTCAACAAGACCCTCAAGCAAAAGCTGAGAAAATCTGTGACTGAAGGGTTTTGGTGGCCAAGATATCCAAGTATGGGATTTTTGAGGAAAAAAAAAATATTTGGACATTCTGTTTGAAAGTGGCTGTTTCTTAGCCTCTGTCTTTGGATATTTTGTGGGAAACGTTCAGAGTCAGACTTAGGGCTCCTTTTACTAAGATGTGATAGCGGTTTTAGTGCACACTTAGCATGTGCTAAATTGCCGCACGTGCTAGACCTTAATGCCAGCATTGAGCTGGCGTTAGTTCTAGCCATGTAGCGCAGATTTAGCGCTAAAATCCTGCATGCGCTAAAAATGCTATCACAGCTTAATAAAAGGAATCCTTAGACTTTCTATCGAAAATGGCCCTCAGGACTCATTCATACACTAGCAATAACATTCTTTAGGTGATACTGTACCACACTCAGCCTCATCATTTAATCCCTTTGGATGAATCACATGTAATTCATAATTTCAATATTGTTCTCTCCAGGCTAAAAAGATCACTTGTCTCCCATTACTTAAAATGCATCTGTTCCAAAGTATACCAATGAACATCTTTATGGAAATTAGCAAGTGCTGTGATGATGCTGTGTTAATATGTGCTAATTTCTGTGTTACATACTTATCACATTCTGTTAAGGAGGACCTTAAATCGCTATAATCAATGTTTCTTTTCATTCCCTGCTGAGATTTGTACTTTGTTTTATCCTATTTCTCTTAGCAAGAAGCTGCTTATAAATAACAATAATTAGAGAATTGCAGTCTGAAACTGTTCTGGAATTCAAAATGTTTATTTATAGTCCACCCAAAATGAAATGTTGTTTGGGTCTTGGAAAGAGCATACTTTGTTCCATCAGGAAATGTCACAAACTAGTCCAATGGATTAAAACAGTTGTTTTGCTCTATTTTTTAAAATAAATTTCAGTATGCTATAATGCAAATTCAGAAGTTCCTATTTAAATAAGCATGTTATATTTATTCAAGGATAAATTAACAAAAAGCTATCATATCGCATATAACTATGAAAGAGAGAGAGAACTCTGCTAGTCAATCATTTTAGCCCTTTATGATTTTCTGATTGGTATATACTGTATTCAGTGGTGGGTCATATACAGCAACAGTACTGAAATTATGGAGCTAATTTTACTGGGGCTGATGCCAGACCTTATGTGGATCTAAGCCAATATTCAGCCAGGGCCCACATAGAAAAGTCCTCCTACAATACCTCAAGAAAGCCCCCAAACCCCACAGTCCAGCTATGCCTAGGATTACCAGATGTCCGGGAAAACCTGGACATATACCCCATGGCTGCCGTGAAAGGTTGTGGCAGCCATTTTATCTTAGGAGTGGCAAGGGGAAGGAGCAGGGGGTTGAGCAGACTTGTTTGATTGACAGCGGTGTGGAACAATAGTACCTTAGAAGGCGATGGGGATGATAACATCTTGTATGGAGAAGTACGGTGTACAAAAAGATAAGTATTGCAGTTGATTTTGTATATTTCAAGCTGGCACACACCCGTACGGAGTTTGAGTACACTAGCGGGAAGCGATTTTATGGTCGCTCCCGAACACAGGATCATTCTTGTGTAGTATAATCCCGGTTTGAATGGATTTTGATATTTAAGTTTAATAAATTAAAACCACAAAAAATATAAAAGAAAAGACAAAAAAAAAAAAAGAAAAAAGATTTGAGGTGTGAATGGAGGAGGTTTTTTTTTTATGCCGATGAGGTAGCTCTAAACAATGCTTATATGTATGCTTAATAGCAACAACATGCATGAGTCTGAGGCTTTTCCACCCCCTGTATAAGATCCTCATATCTTTTTGTATATCCATTCATCTTTATGGTAAATGGTTGAGCCAAACAGGAGTTGAATCAATATATTTAATTTATTCCGATTTAGGGAACATAATTCTTTGTTTCAAGGGGTTTTTGGGGTTTGGCTTTAAACCTGTCTCCAGTGCTCCCATTGGACTACTAGAGAAAAAATGTAGGCCTCGGGTTCTATCTAGACTGCTGTAAGGGGGGTTGAGGTCATGGGTTATTCCCAGGGGAAGGTGGGAGTGGTTTTTGACTTGTGGGATGAGAGGAGGAGAGGATGGGGATTGGGGTCAAAAATAAAACAAAAACAAATTAATGTGGGTCCTAGCCTCAGGGCCTCTATAGCTAAGTGGTTTACACCTCTCCCTCCATATTCGCGGTTTCAGCAATCGTGGTTTCAATTATTCACGGTTTTTCTGTGTTCACAGATCGGTTAATCCCCTATCACAGTGAATGCGGAGGAAGAAGTGTAATTTAGAACAGTTTTTGAGCTGTCCTAAACCTGCTATTCTATGTGGATCCTGACACTGAATATTGCTGGCAACTGCATAAACCCGGCTCCTCTTTAACACCGCTCTTTGTACCATCTTCCCAGTTTTTATGGGTCAGGTCAAAGGCAATATTTAGTGGCAGTGCCTGCTTTAGTGCCACTGAATATGGAGTTAGGTGGGGGTTCAGCAATTTAAGCAGGCAAGATAGATGTTCCTGGTAATAAGTGTTCTTTCTTAATTGCCTATGCCATGAAACTAGAAAATTGCTACCATTCCTCTCAAGCTTCGCTTTTATGACCAGGACATTGCTACATATTTTGAAATTTACCTTGTGTCTGCGCATGTGTCAGGATCGCTCCACAGCGATCCGTGTAGTCACGGGGGGGGGGGGGGGGGGGTAGGGGGGGAGTGCCACCGATTGAGATATTTTGCATGTTGAGGGTTTCTGAATTAGTCGGCTGGGACCACGCAGACATAGATTGGAAACGGATTGGAAAAGTAAGTGGGGTTTAGTGAATCTAGCCCAAAGGAAATTCCAAGACAGTTTAAGTTAGATGAAAAAAGGTAAGAGGTTGTTGTGAATGCTGGTGTTAATGAAATATTTCCTTTTCACAGAAAAGGGAGGAAAATAATTAATATTTAGCTTGAATGGATTAAAAAAAAACCAAAACACTGATAGAGGTTAGAGTAAATCAAGTGGGTTATTGTGTAAAGAATAAGGGAATAAGGACGAATTAAACCTAGACACGGATGGTAGAGCTGAGCCTAATATTTAAAGGGAAGCCTGAAAGTTATTGTGGGCCTATTTACAGGGAAGCATGAAATAATTTAAATAATTATTGGTTAGCATGCTGAGCATGGTTGAAGCCTGAGCATAGAATTAAAAATTGGTTTAGGCCTATAGGTATCCTTTATGCAGCTGAAACCCCGAAGTCAGATGAAGAAGATTGAAGGCCTGAACAAGGAGGAAAAACAAGCTGGCCAACATAAAGAAAAGAAGATCTGGAGATAAGTTTTAATTTTTGTGTATATACATATGGGACAGTCAGGGCTCCTTTTACTAAGGTGCGCTAGCGTTTTTAGCCCGTGCTTAGCATACGCTACAATGCCACACGTGCTAAGCGCTAATGCCTCCATAGAGCTTGCGTTAGTATTTCTCATTTAGCACGTGGTTTGTGTGCGCTAATCTTGAGGGCGCGCTAAAAACGCTAGAGCACCTTAGTAAAAGGAGCCCTCAATTAAGAAAAAGAAAAGCAATTAAAGCACTTTTGGAGTGTAATATGTTTTCAGTATTTAACAATTTTAGATAAGTTGATCTAAATTAATTTTAATTAAAATTTATCAAATTTTTTAATTGTATTTATCCTAGATACGTGAGCTAGATCCAGTTAGGGCTATTTTTAGATAAAAATATAATTATAACCAAACTAATTGTATTTTTATTTATTTATTTTATGTTATTTATTATATATTAAAGTAAGATTTCATCATCTATCTTATTCTTACTAACTCAGTACTTAAAGCTTACTGAGTTCCCCATTCCCTTTTCCTATTCTTTTGTGCCACACCCATTGGTGCGGAAGCCTCGCCTAAGGTATCGGCCTGCTCTGTGATCACAATAGTGGGGACAGTAAGGCGGCTTTGAGGGGTGCAGACTACAAGTGGCGTCACAGGACAGGATTCAAATTTAAAATCTTTTAGATTGCCACATAAAGTGGTATCATGGGACAGGATTTGAATTTAGAATCCTATGGGTTGTGACAAAAGTGGTATCAGCATCGTATTTGGGTTGTCCATATGAATTCGGAATTATATAGGAAATACATAATACTGAAAGAATATTGTGGTAAAGAATTTTTCCAGTTAGCTGTCTCAATTAGTACACTAAATGTTACATGTTGTAAGGTAATATTCCTATGTAATACCCTATATCCTCTGAAGAGTTGGTGTTCTCTTTGGCCTGAAAATGGGAGATGCTTAGAATTCATAATGGCCCTTGTAAGGGCTTAGTTACATTGTTTTCCTTTTTTGCAGTTACCCTACCTTTTGTACCTTCCATAAATGTGTGCTTAAGTTTAAATTAATGCCAATTAATGCTGATAATTGATTAACATCCAAAAAGTGCTAATTGGCTTGTTATTCAGCTAGTCTCCTATGTGTGGAATAGTCTCCTGGTAGAGATGGTGAAAACAAAGAACTAGATTCACTAACCCTCCAAACTGTGTGCAATCCATTTCCATTTGCATGCAGGCCGACAAATTCACTAAAGGCCTGCATACAAATGGGGATGATCATTAACATGCACCCTACCCATGGCCAGGATCATTAGAGAGCGATCCTCGCTCATGCGCACACTCTGACAGTAGTGACAGGAGAAGCAGCCTCATGTCACTGCTGTCAGGGCTCAGCAACGATCTCTCCTGCCTGCCCCGATCTCTATTGCCTGCTCGCTGGACTCTCCTGCTCTCTGCCGCTGTTCCCTACAGTACAAGCCCATGGTTTTAAAGCGGGCCTGCACTGCGGAAAACAGTGGCAGAGAGCAGAAGAGTCCATCGAGCAGGCAAGAGAGATCGGGGCAGAGCAGGGCAGGCAGGAGAGCCTACATCGGCCCTGCCCGACACTCCCCCCGCCAGGCCCCAAACTCTTCTGCCTGCCCTGCTCTGCCCTGATCTCTCCCTTGCCCTCCCTCCCCGCGACTGGCACGGCACGGCCTTCGCCCCCCTCCCGGCACAGCCCACCCACCCCGGCACCACAAAGTTGGGAGCAGGAGGGGTGCTCAGTCCCTCCTGCTCCTAGGCTTCCCACACCCCGGTCCACCCCTAGTCAGCCCAGGAAGTTGGGCTCGGCCCACCCACCTCGGTACCTTTAAAATAGTTGGGAGCAGGAGGGGTGCACGGTCCCTCCTGCTCCTTGTGATAAGGCTCCCATCTTTGAGATCAGGAGGAGTGCCTGAACCCTCCTGCTCCTATGCCAATCTAGCGGCCATAGAATGGCTGAGGCACCTCAGGCTCCTCCCAGGCTCCTCCCAGGGAGGAACCTGAGGCGCCTCAGCCAATCAGTGCCTTAGGCCCCTCCCCGTGCATCAGATGATGCATGGGGGGGGGGGGCCTAAGGCCACTATTGCATAGTGGCGGCTGGGGAACAGGAGCAAGAGGACTTTCTTCCTGCTCCTGAAGAGCACATTTATGTGTGTGGGGGTACATTTTTTTGACAGGCCTGCCTGTCTTTTATTAATTTTTTTTATGGGGCAGATATTTTGCGTGTGTAACACATGCAAAATATCTGTGCCATGGATAAAAATGAATAAAAAAGACAGGCAGGCCTGTCAAAAAACCTGCAGACCTAACGGTAACTCAGTTACCGACAGGTCTGCAGCAGTCGGATTTGCTAATAGTAAAACCCGATTTAAAATAGCCAAGCAATTGTTAGTGAATCAATCGGACTATTTTGCATGGGGTTTTGCTAATTTGCGTGGGAGGATCGCTACAGGCTTTAGTGAATGGAGTTGGAGGGAAATTTGGTCGCAAAGGGCTTGCAAACCAATCGATACACGATCGGTTTGCTTAGTGAATTTGGGCCAAAGACTGTGTCTAAGTTCTTGAAAGCATGGGACAGGCCTTTGGGTTCTCTTAGAAAGAGGAGGAGATAATGAATGCTGTGGATGGGCATACTGGATGGGCCATTTGCTCTTTATCTGCCATCATGTGTCTGTTTCTATGTTTCTATTAAACTGAAGACTGAAATTGGGTATGAATCCAAATTTCTTCATGCAATTTTTAACGCAATATATAGGATTAGGCCACTGACATAAATTATTTTGCCTAAATAAGGCATTGATCCACCTTACTCTGTAACAATGTATACAAATTCCAGCAATGCCCCTGATCTACCCTTACCCCACCCATGGCCATGTACCCTTTTTATATCTGCATGCAAAATTTACACACAAATCCTGGGCTTAAATGCCTGCATAAATTTGAATTAATTCCAATTACCATTAACAATAGATTATTAGCACCCCATTAGCTCATGTGACAAATTGTACTCACAAATTTGGCATACACCCATATTTGTGTGTACAGTTTATAGCACATCATATGTACAGAATTAGGCTATGAGCCTGCACTCTTTTGAATAAGGATGCATTATGTGCATACTTTTTCTGAAAGATTGTGCCTATGCGCACATGTGCAGTCATTTGTGAATGTACGGGTACTCTCTTTGCAAACAGTGCACACTCTTTCAAAAGTGTGCACTACTATCAGAATATAATAAAAGACACATTTCCATGTTTTTTTCTGCTCATTTTCATTTCAACATGCAACAACATTGGATCTGTCATTTGACATTTTCCATATCATTGCAAATGAATGTGCATCCCTTCCATATTAGTTCTTAAAACATTCTGATATTTGTCCTTCATACAGGGGTCCTTTTACTAAGGTGCGCTAGCCGATTTAGCGCATGCTAAACGCTAATGCGTCTATTATATTCTATGGATGCGTTAACATTTAGAACACGCTAAATCAGCTAGTAAGAGGGGTTTTACCTGAAGTATAACTACTAGAACTGTATTTCCAATTAGAAATGCTAACAGAATTATACATTATGAAAGGTGAAGGCCCTAGTATAATTGACAAAATGTCAGAGAAATAGTAGGACAACCTTGTAACCCCTAACAGAAAATGCATTAAATTGTTGTTGAAATTATCATACTTTTAAAAGTTAATTAAAAGGCAATTTTTATACCACGCTCACAAGGAAGTCAACAGCGGTCTAATAACTAATTTTCTAAGACAGATTATGAATAGCATGTCTAATGCACCTCTAATGTGGCAAAAATGACTGAAATATTAACCTTAGCTTTAATAGATGCATTTTGGTACTAAAAAAAAGACTTCAGTAATTCTCTTTTGTAAAATATTTTAATAGAATATTCTGAAAAAAGATTTTTTTTTCTTCATAATTTGAGTGCTATGAAGGGGAAAAGAAAGGTAGTAAGTACTGATATAGAAGAGAAACCAAATTAATGGAGTATGTGAGAAAATGGTAAACGTTATCATTCAATATAAACCATCTGCAAAATTCTATTTTTAGGATCTATTATCAAACAAATATGAAAAAAAAGATGCCCAACTCATAGCTTTTTGTTTACATCCTTGGTAATAGTCTAGGACTAGAAAGGAGATCAATAATTTATTATATGCTGTACTCTGTCATCCTACTTCTTGTTTTCAGAATCATATCTTTGAAGTAATAAACTCTCAAGTGAAATGCAGGTAAATCAATTTCAGTAACAGTGAAACAGTGTGCAAATCAAACTTCGAAGTGCTAATTTACTCATGAAGGAAAGACATAGAAGGTCATTTTCAATAGGACGTCTAAGTCTGACTTTGGACGTTTCCCGCAAGACATTCAAAGATCAGGATGGGGAAACGTCCATTTTTGAAATCACTAGATATCCACATTTTTATTTTGAAAATTGCCTACTTGGACGTCTCGGCCGTCAGGGTGTCCAACATTAGGACACCTAACTTTTTGGGCCACTTTTGACTACAAAAACGTCCAAGTTCAAGACATTCAAATCCAGGCCATTTAGCTATGCGAGGGGCCAGCATTGTAATGGACTGGCCACAGAGACATAGACAGTGAGGCACCTTAGAGGGCAACACTCTGAACTTCACATAAAGGGTGCCAGAAGTAAATCTCACCATCAGTGCCATACCTATCATATGTGACACCCGGGGCCCATCATTTTTTGACCCCCCTCCCCCCATCTGTATGAAAAATATGATTTTTAGTAACAATCCACGTCGCACAACAAGAGTGTACCTAGGAAAAGGCAGCATCTTACATACTGCAGTGAGCAGCAGAACATCAATACACCTATTGTAAAACTAAACAAGCCAGACTAGTACAGATTGAGCCTGCACAGTCAATGCTAACAGATATGTCTTTCGTACATACAGAACACAGACAACACCTTTACCCAGTATGGAATATGTAATCACAAACTACCTCCCCCACTTTTACAAAGCACGTTTTTTAGCACTGGCCATGGCAAAATAACAGCTTTGACGCTCATAGAATTTCTATGAGCATCAGAGCTGTTACCGTTGTGGCCAGCGCTAAAAACTGTGCTACAATTTTGTATAAAAAAATGGGGGGGGGGGGGTTAAAATAGAAATATGTAGACAAAAATTAAACTGAACCACCAAGAAGCTGGACTTTGCATATAATGCAACACCACTGAAGCAGAAACAGTGATGCATGTCCCCTAATATTGTGCAAAATATAAAGATAGCAGATGTAAATTTGAAAAAACAGAGAAACATAAAAATAGAAACATAGGGCTCCTTTTAATAAGCTGCGATAGCGTTTTTAGCGCACACAGCATTTTAGCGTGTGCTAAACCCACGCTACACAGCTAGAACTAACGCCAGCTCAATGCTGGCATTAGCATCTAGTGAATGCGGCATTTTAGCGTGCGCTATTCTGCACGTTAATGCCTTAACGCAGCTTAGTAAAAGGAACCTATAATGCCAGATAAAGGCCAAATGGCCCATCTAGTCTGCCCATCTGCAGTAACCATTATCTCTTCCTCTCTCTAAAAGATCATCACTTTACAACCCCCCCACACACTTTTTTTAATGACACTGTGTTAGGGTTTTTTTTATTGCAGGCCACGGTGGTAAAAGCTTTGGCGCTCAAAGAATTCCTATGAGAGTTGGAGCTAATATCGTCACGGCTGGTGATAAAAAAGCCTAATGCAGTTTCATAAAAGGGGGCCAAAAGGTGGGGTGGGGGGGAGGGGAATAAAACAAAAATGGAAAATAAGATAATATCATTTTATTGGACTAATACATTTTTTAATTAGTTTTCAGAGGCTAGAACCTCTTTTCTCAGGTCAGAAAAGTATACTGCTGTTACAGTATCTTGTCCTGACCTGATGAAGGGGGTTTTGGTCTCTGAATTAGTCAAAAATGTATTAAAATCAGCCCAATAAAATGATCGTCTTATTTCCATTTTCTATTTATAAGTGTTTATCAACACAGCTACAATATTAGTTTATTCTAAAGCAAAAAAAAAAAAAAAGAAAAATATAGAGAAATGTTTTCTATCTTTGTCGTCTCTGGTTTCTGCTTTCCTCATCTTCTCTTCACTCTCTTGTATTCATCCACTGTATGCCCTTTCTCTGTCCCTTCCATATGACATCCTCTCTCCTTCTATGCCCCTTCCAGAAACTGTATGCCACCCCCCTCTATCTCTCCTTTCACCCCCATTGGTCTAGCATCCATCTTCTTCCCTTCCCTCCCCTCCTCCAATAGTCTAGCACAGGGGTGCCCACACTTTTTTGGCTTGCGAGCTACTTTTAAAATAACCAAGTCAAAATGATCTACCAACAATAACATTTTAAAAAACACAAAGCACACTGTACGCAGAGAAAATGTTAATTATCATTTGTATTCGAGGTTCTTTTCAAAGGTCAAGGCAGATTACTTTAAAATATGCAATGTCACCTCAGTAACAACTATACAAAAATAGACAAATATACCCCCTCCCTTTTTACTAAACCGTGATAGCGATTTTTAGTGTAGGGAGCTGCACTGAATGCCCCTCGCAGCTTCCGACACCAAAAAACACTATTGCAGTTTAATAAAAGGGGGCCATAGTGCAAAATATAGACAGCAGATATAAATTCTCAAAACAGACACATTTTGATCACTAAATTGAAAATAAAATAATTTTTCCTACCTTTTTGTCTGGTGATTTCATGAGTCTCTAGTTGCACTTCCTTCTTCTGTAATCTAATATTTCTTTCTTTCTGTCTGTCTTTCTTTCTCTCTCCCTCTTCTCCCCTCTTTATTTCTGTCTTTCTCGCTCCCCATGCCTGTCTGTCTTTCTTTCTCTCTCCCCCTGCCCACCCTCTTTATATCTGTCTTTCTCTCTCCCCCTGCCTGCCTTTCTGTCTTTCTCCCCCTGCCCCCCATCGCGCCGATTTCTCCACTTCCTCCTCCCCTCAGCCACCACGCTGATTTCTTCCTGCTTCCCCGAGCCAGGCCTGGCGCATACAAGCACCAGGCCCACAAGCCTTCACCTCTGACATCAATTCAGACGTCGGAGAGGAAGTTCCAGGTCAGCCAAGCAATGATTGGCTGGCCAAGCAATGATTGACTTCCTTTCCGATGTCAGAATTGATGTCGGAGGTGAAGTCTTGTGGGTCTGGTGCTTGTACGCACCTGGCCTGGCTCAGGGAGGCAGGAAGAACAAGATCACAAAGGCAACGAGATCAACTCACGTTGCCTTTGTGATCTAATGGTTGATTGCGATCCACCATTTAGGCACCCCTGGTCTAGCATCTCTATCCTCTCTCCCACACCCCCATGGTCTGACATTTCACTCTGTCTCTCTCTCTCCTCTCCCTTCCCTCATCTTCCTTCTCAATTTATTTTCTGCATCTGTCTAGATTAAGTTCTTACTATCCTGTCATCAGTTTCCCTTTTCACTGTCTACCTACAGCTTGCCACCTCTTTCCCTCACCCCCTTCAGTATTTCACTAACTCAATCCTCTTCCCGCATCATGTGTCCTCTTTTTATTTATCCCCTCCTTCTATCATGTGCCCTCTACTCCTTCCATCCAGTATCACCTCCTCTTTCTGTCCACTTCCATCCAGTGTGTGCCCCTCTTTCTCTCCTTCCCACTTCCTCCCTGCATCTTCTCCCCTCTTTCTCTCTCTCTCCTCCCCACTTCCATCCTGAATCTGCTCCCTTCCCTCTCCCATCCACACTTCCATCCAGCATAGGCTCCTTATCTACGCTCCTCACTAACATCCAATGTCTGCCCTTTCTCTTTCTTGTCGCTAGCCAGGGTCCGCTAAACATTTGCGGCTCACCCTGCTAGGTGGCATAAACTTCTCCAAGGCATGCTTCCAATATGGGATAGCCTTACAGGAGGTGCTTGGCTCAGGGTAAAACCACAGCACTTAAACACACCCTCTGCTGCAACCAGAAGAATTAGATGTTTTCAAATACCTGACAACAGGATTTCCAAAACATATGAGTGCCCATTGAATATTAATACTGGTGTGAACACATGAATAAGTAAAATGGGGCATATTTTTTTCTCATGCTTGATGTAAAATCTTTAACCGAAGGAATAGTGTTACCAAAAAGACCCAAGCATATTCCAATCATGAAGAGAAGTACAGTGTAGGGAATATTGTCATCCTTCAGTAGAGTTTTTATCAGTGCTCCAAAAATGCACAATCCAAATATAAAAAACAAAGCACTGGAGAGTACGATATGCTCTGTGATATCTATTCAGGTTTCATTCCCAATAGCCTGGTGTCCCACAAAGAAATTCGGAAGAGTATGAAAACTGGGAGAAAAGAATAACCCTATACTTTTCTTCTCTTATTGGATTCTCTGTTCTGTATTCCATAATTCTCCCTCAGTATAATAATTTCCTTTTGTATCTGTCTCCTATCATATAATGCCACTTGTTCTCAAAATAACGCTTTACTCCCTGGTGCAAATCTCAAACTTAGCTGCCCTGAGAAGCCTTCATCTCCCTACCGCTGCTGTATGCTTCTTAAACCAGCAGCAGCAGCAGTAAAACTTTTAAATGCAGTCATCGCGAGACCTTGCTGCATCTCCCTGGCTGCCAGCTCTGCTCTGGAACAAATAAGTGACGTCGAAGGGGGTGGACCGGCAGCCACGGGGAGGTGCAGCAAAGTCCCGTGTTCACTGAATTTAAAGTTTATTGCCACTGCTGATGTTTCAGGAAATCAGTAGAAGTAGAGTAGGGTGGGAGGTTCCGGATCTGGTGTATCAGCTGTGCATCCATGTAGGGCCTGCACTCGGGTGGACTACCCCTCCTGCACCACCCTTGACATGCTAATACTCACCATTACTCCCTTCAAATGTATGGTGAACCCTCCAAAACCTACTATACCCACCTGTCTACCACTCAAATAGCCCTAGTGGCTGCAAGTGGCACCAATATAGTAGTATAGTAGGTGTTGGTGGGCTCACACTTTCTACCATAAGTGTAATGGCTAGAGTGACTTATGATCCTGGGTCCTCCTCTCTATGGCTTATTAGCCCACTCACCAGGCTATTTAAGAAATCTGTGTGATGCTCTAACAGGAGTTTGGGTCCCCTGCCTGGTAAAAGGTTTTTAGTTAAGATTTATTTGTCAAAATAAAATTTGCCTGCACCATGTACAAGTCTGCAGTTTTTTGGTTTGTTTGCTCTGCTCTAACAGGATTTCCCATACCAGGTGCTGCTGTTCTAGAGCCAGATATGTACTGTTTCATTCAAATTTTGTGGGGCTGGGAGGGGTGTCAGTGACCACCGAGGAAGTATGTGGGGTCATTACTTAATCCCTCCAGTGGTCATATGATGAGTTTGGGTATCTTTTAGTATTTTTTTTTTTTTTTTAACAGATCTAACTCCGGACGTCTAAGCTCTGTTCAGGACATCTTGGAAACGGTTTGATTATCACTACAAGACATCCAAGTCTAAGCACAACCAAAACTCACACATAACATGCCTCCAACATGCCTCCCCCCCCCCCCCCTTGAATTTTTGATGTACAGTGCCTGAGACCCTAGCAAAACATCCAGAAAGCCAATTTCAAAAAGTGGCACTTGGACGTTGGAAATCCCTTTGGCTACTAAAGGGATTTCCAAGAGCTTACCAAAAGGAAAAGCTCCTCAATACTTTGTCTGCAATCAAATGGCAGTTTATTTAAATTCATTAGCAAAACATGCAGCTTACAAATTATTCATATGGAA
Source organism: Geotrypetes seraphini (assembly GCF_902459505.1). Lineage (NCBI taxonomy): Eukaryota > Metazoa > Chordata > Amphibia > Gymnophiona > Dermophiidae > Geotrypetes > Geotrypetes seraphini. Next base: position 216,887,697 of record NC_047087.1, on the reverse strand, counting down.
AAAAAGTATGGAAAAGGGGAAAGGCTGTCTCACAACAACAGTGTAAGAACAAGGTTTTTCTGGGTCTGTTCTCTGTTACACTGATTTTTATAGAACAAAAAGAAGGGAACAGAAGCCCCACATAAAGTCAAACAAGAGAAGAACAAGCGGGGAGTGGGATAGACCACGTCAACCTTGGGGTAGACAATCTTTATTTGTATAAAAAACTTACAGATGACTTCTGGGTAGAGAATGACACGGTGACAAAATTCATCACCATTCCCGTCCCCACGGATAACCGCAGGAAACCATCTCGTGTCATTCTTTAGTGTTTATATCAACCTCAGTCTTTCTACACAAGCGTTCTTCAATGCAAGGCTTGAGGGTCAGTGGCTGGGCCCATTCATACTCGGATTTTTCTCTCTCTCCTTAAAGAATGACATGGAGATGGTTTCCCGTGGTTTTCCACGGGGACGGGAACGGTGATGAATTTTGTCACAGTGTCATTCTCTACTTCTGGGTACCCTGTTTGCAGCCTATCTAAGAGTCCTGTTTACTTTCTATTGGCTAACTAAAGTTTTGCAGATGCTTCCATTTTAAAGAATGTATTTCCAGCATTGGAGTGACACCTAGTGGACCTATAAACCTCACCCCTGAAGTAGGTCTCTGTTAGGAGGCTGAAACACGGACTGTGTCGGGTCATTGATTACATTACTCCAAAACAGGAGTTTTCATACATTCGGACTTTTTCATGGGGTAAGTCTCCCTCCACCCTCTTCTGATTCTTGTTTTTCTGCATGCCTTCTGTTCATCTCTGCAAGTCGCTGTTGCTTAAGTGGATTCACTCAAAGTTTATACAGTGAACACAGTTTTCCTCCTGTCCCTTTTGTACACCCCAGCTCCAAATTCAGGGCCCCCTTTGCCAATTTCTTTAATGCAAAATCATACCTATCTCCTCAACATCCTGGCAATTAGGACATTGAAATACAGGTTTATGCTGGGTTAGAACATAAGAACATAAGAATAGCCTTATTGGGTCAGACCAAAGGTCCATCAAGCCTAGTAGCCCATTCTCACGGTGGCCAATCCAGGCCACTAGTACCTGGCTAAAACCCAAGGAATAGCAATATTCCATGCTACCAATACAGGGCAAGCAGACTATGGACTTTTCCTCCAGGAACTTGTCCAAACCTTTCTTAAAACCATCTACGCTATCCACTTTAACCACATCCTCTGGCAACATGTTCCAGAGCTTAACTATTCTCTGAGTGAAAAAAAATTTCCTCCCATTGGTTTTAAAAGTATTTCCCTGTAACTTCATCAAGTGTCCCCTAGTCTTTGTAATTTTTGACGGAGTGAAAAATTGATCCACTTGTACCCATTCTACTTCACTCAGGAATATGTAGACTTCAATTATATCTCCCCTCAGCCATCTCTTTTCTAAGCTGAAGTGCCCTAACTGCATTAGTCTTTCCTCATATGAGAGGAGTTCCATCCTCTTTACCATCTTAGAAATAGATAAGGGCCACGGCCCATCTAGTCTGCCTACCCCAATGACCCTCCCCTACATTTCTCTGTGAATAGATCCCACGTGTCTATCCCATTTGGCCTTAAAATCAGGCACGCTGCTGGCCTCAATAACCTGAAGTGGAAGACTATTCCAGCGATCAACCACCCTTTCAGTGAAAAAGAATTTCCTGGTGTCTTGGTCGCTCTTGTTTGAATCTTTTCTAGCGCCATTATATCTTTCTTGAGATGAGGAGACCAGAATTGAATGCAATACTCCAGATGAAGTCACACCATGGAGCGATACAGGGGCATTATGACAATCTTAGTCTTGTTAACCATCCCTTTTTAAATAATTCCCAGCATCTTGTTTGCTGCCGGCCTATAACCTATGGAAATCATAAGAACCTGATTAAAGAGCCAATGGTTGGTCACAGAAAGAAATACTGATTTCACAGTTTAGTTAGGAATGTTCTAGTTGGTTCTTTTTTTTACTTGTTATCCTTTTACAAAGCAGTTTTAAAAAGTGGCCTGTGCTAACTTCAGCACAGGTCTTTCCTGCACACCAAGGCTACTTTTAGTGCTGCCTGGAAATTGCCAATTTTTCTATTTCTTCACTAATGGCCATGCACTAATTTTCCCATTAGCATGTGGCAATGTCTATGCACTATCTGATTAGCATAGCCATGCCCACTCTCTGCTCCCAAACATGCCTCCAGCCCTAAAAAATACATTTTGTTTTTTAGTGTGTGGATAGCATGCACAAATGCAAAAACTACTACAGGATTCCTGTAGTAGTGCTTTTTAATCTGTGATAAGCACATTTTAGTGCTTATTGCAGCTTAGTTAAAGAACACCTTGCTCAATTAACAGTTTGCTTTTGGAAATAGACATTAAAAAAAACAACCCCCCAAAAAACCAGTCCCTCTCCTTTATAGATTTCAGCATGATACTTATACTCAGAATTGATTATAAACTGTCTACACCAGTGGGAATTTGGCTTGTGATGTTGTTGCAAAAAAGGCAGTTCTGTTTCCAAGGCTGATGAATTCTCATAATAGCATCAGAGGCCAAGTTATCATCATGGGACCAATTCATACCAATTCATTCTAGTGTGGGGAAGACAAATGGGGGCAGCTTACTATTATTACTATTTTGTAGCTCTTTGTCCTGATTCTGCAGCTGATAAACAAAATATATATATACAGTATGGGGTTCATAATAAAAAAAAAACATCTAAAAAGTGTCCTATATGGCTACTTGGACGATCAAAAAGCCTGATCGTCCAAGTACCCATAACCAAAGCTGGTTTTTAGACGTATCTAAAAACAGCTTAGGCCTTTCCCCTGCCTCTAGACCAGTGGTTCCCAAACCTGTCCTGGGGGACCCCCAGCCAGTCAGGTTTTCAAGATATCCCTAATGAATATGCATGAGAGAGATTTGCATACCTGTCACTTCCATTATATGCAAATCTCTCTCATGCATATTCATTAGGGATATCTTGAAAACCTGACTGGCTGGGGGTCCCCCAGGACAGGTTTGGGAACCACTGCTCTAGACGCACAGAGAGAAAAGAGGTGTGTTTAGAGGAGGGGAAAGGGCGGGCAGTGGGCGGGAGGTGGGCCGACCTACACCTAGGCGTACAATAGGTATAACCAAAACATTTCACAGGTTGCCTAGTCGGTACTTAGAGCTTTTTGACTTAGACAAAGTCAAACCAGGTCTAAGTGCCGAAAAAGGGGCCACTGAGCTGATGGCCGCTGGCGCGATCAGTTCAGCGGCCCGGCAACCTACCCACCGCAATCATCGCAGCGGGAGAGATGCCTCATCTCCCCTACCGCATGCGATCACCTCTCTACCCGAACTGCCGCAACCCGCGGCAGGAGAGATGCCCAATCTCTCCTGCCGCGGGTTGTGGCAGTTCAGGTACAGGAGTGATCGCATCACGGCAGGGGAGATTATGCCTCTCCACGTATTTATATATATATATATATATATATATATATATATATATATATATAAATTTTTTATTTTTATTTTTTTTTCCCCCTTTTATTTATGGGGAGGGTAATTTTCAAAGCCATTCATCTGTGTAAATGAGCTTGAGTGGAAATTGATCTAATCTGTCCTGTTAAAAAACAGAGATTTTGCAGAGTAATGCCAATACAGGTCCAACTATCAAAAATAGTGATCCTAATAACTCAGGTTTCTGAACCACCACAATAATCACCCCAAACTAAATGGTACAGATCAATTTCACAGTTCTTAATTCTACAGTATATTCATATATGACCATTAGAAAGCAAATGCATAATAGTCACAGATCCAGTCACAATGAAACCCGGAACACAATAACATTGACATAAGTCATCAAAGATAGATTTTTGTATATTTTTCTATTTCCACTAATCGAAAAATTCAAATAATCTCATCAAATCTCAAACAACATATGGATATGCAAAATCAAAAATACATTCTCTGTTGAATGATTTAAAAAAAAAAGCATCTTTCAAAGAGAAATCTTCATCTCTCTTCTCACAGAAACACAAACTGCAATTTCCAGGCAGTAAAGTGTTATGTTTTGTCATCCATAGCTGAATTAGGGAAGCTCAAAAACCGTAAAAAGCACAAACAATATCAAAACTGTATAATACAACTAAATAACAGAAAAAGAGTCCTCTATTTATATATATATATATATATATAATTTAGAAATAGCTCACACTGAATATTTGTCCATTCCTGAAATTGCAGTTCAAAAAGGCAATGGTGTCTGACATCACTTATACAGTATATTCAGCCAATGGGCCAATCCTTGTAGAAATCAAAGGTCCCCACCTATCACAGCAGGGACATCCATTCAAGCTCTTCATTTAGACCAATGGGAGTAGCTGATTCTAATTCATAAATCCAACATTGCTTCTTATAGTTTAGTTTTCTGTCCTCAAAAATTCTAGCATTATCTAGTATTGTAGCAGGTCCAAAACATGTGGGTATTCTTAGGGCTCCTTTTACAAAGGCGTGCTAGCGGGGTTAATGCGCGTGACTTTTCATCATGCGCTAACCCCCGTGCTGGCCAAAAACTACCGCCTGCTTAAAAGGAGGCAGTAGCGGCTAGCGCGTCCGGCAGTTTAGCGCACGGTATTACGCGCATTAAACCGCTAACGCGCCTTCGTAAAAGGAGCACTTAGTGTACTTACTTTACAGCTGCTAATTTTTAAAGGGAAGCTATTGTGCAGGATGCATAAGGTCTTAAATGACGATTTAGGATGTTTTTTTTAGATGTCTATGTTTTTTGATTATGTGCCTGAAAATATATTACCTGATCATGAAATGTGTCTTCTTCTTCATCATCATTTTCTTCTTAACACTATTTTAATATTCGGTGGCATTTACAGTAACCTAGACCTCCTCCTGTCTCCACTGCATTTTCTGTTCTTTTTCCCTCATCATTTTATCTGTAAACCAGTTAGGGCACCTTTTACAAAGCTGTGATAGCGGTTTTAGTGTGCGTAGAAATTTAGATTGCGCTAAACCCACGCTACGAAGCTAGAACTAGCACCAGCTCAATGCCGGTGTTAGCGTCTAGCACGCACAGCAATTCTGTGCACGCTAAGCATGCGCTAAAACTGCTATCGATTAGTTAAAGGAGCCCTTAGATATGCTGTTAATTTTGCAGCATATCAAATAAAGATGAAATGAGATGTGAATATCCATTTTAATTAACAAACATATCAGCTTTATGTATGTTTCCATCCAGAAATATAGTAATATCAAATCCAAAACACTGAAAATTATTTAGGAATATAGTCAAGAAGACTATAGGCTCCTTTTACTAAGGTGCGCTAGCGGTTTTAGCGCACACCACACGGTAACGCCTTCATAGAGCTTGTGTTAATACTTTCGGAGTAGTGTGGGGCTAGAGCACGTGGTATTGTAGCGTGCGCTAATAACGCTAGCGCACCTTAGTTAAAGGAGCCCTAAGATGCCACCATCACCTAAAATCATTAGACTTTTTCTTCATGCTTTGTTCTAGGAGACAGTGTAAGGAAAATGGGATTCACTCAATAAAATAATACTCTTGTACCTCACATTTGCCAAATGTAAGAGGACTACATTTTCATTATTAAGATTTCTCTGAAAGGTCAATGCTGTGAAATATGCAGTTTTTAGTGAAAAGTGAGAAAACCAACCTCTTAAGGAAACTGTTTTTGGCAGTTTTGCAAATGATTATTAGATCCCATATAATATCTGACAGTTCCAAGGGTCCTTACTGTCTTTTTCACATTAAACCCTCTAACTCTCTTTCTGTGCCCTTTTCTTCAAATGTGTTTGTAAATCTACTATGTTGGAAAGATGGACTCTGCTGCCAGTTTCATACCATAGATAATCAAATTTAGGTTTCCCTCATGTATAAATCATTTCCAAATGTTGGACCTTCTGAAGTGAGAAAATATGGTGGCTTATATATACACGGTAATTGGAAAACATTTGTATTTGATTTACTGAACTTCCCATGAAGCAATCCTCTGCCCAACAGGAAATGCTTGTGTGGGAGTAGAGGAAGAGATGCTAGGCCCTACCTTCTTACCAACAGGAAATGCATCATGGGAGTTCACAAAAGAATACACCCTTTTTCAAAGAGCTCTTATGATATATTTCCCATTAGAAAGCAGGGCCTTGTTGCACGTGAGGTCAAGCCTCTATAGGAGGGCTCAGAGCTGGTGCAGAGCACTTTTGGACTGCTGGAAGAGTTCAGGGAAGGACATTGGCTGCACGAGGAAAGGAGAGCAGAAGATGGCTGCACCCACCACTAATAAAGTTTCAAAATGGCAGCTGAGACTTCATGTGGCAGCCTCACGAGGATATTACATGAAATATAGACAGTCATTTGAAACTATTAGTGATGGGTGCAGTGGTGGTAGAGGGCAGAAAGGACTTGGGATCTTTACTATCCCTGAAAAGGTCACTAGACCACCAGGTTTTTAAGGTACATGCAGGGAGGAGGATGGTCTGTTCCCCATTACTGCAGGAGTACCACAATGCAAGTTACCATTCTCATGGCAATATTGTGGAATAGTCTACCAGTACTATGGTAATAACAGGTATTCTTTGGACACGGTCCCCATTATTGTGACTATTACCATAATAACCATGGTATCACAGAATTAATGGTTACTGTGTCACTCTTTACCACAGCGTCATGTTACCATATGTCCTTTAAAAAATTGTCCTGTATATATATACTGTAACTAACTAGTTTAAATTGGAATCACATTATTTCTGTCCTAACATAAACCATTTAGCTATACAGATGGCGGCTGAATATTGATAATATTTGAAAAGCTACAAGGAATTGCTTTGCCACACCCTTGCTCTATCCTGAAATTATGGGGATAATGTAGGGGCAACCAGGAAGAGCTTTAGTGGCATTATCCATATAGTACTGCAGAAAATTCATGGGTAAGACTGTTATATTTTAGCTACTAAATAAGTGCCTCTGAATATCCAGTCTTTTATTATTTTCATATGCATAGCAGGATACATAAGCAAAAGCAAATACAAGGGCCCTCTTTTACCAAGGTGCGCTAACTAATTCGCGTGCACTAAACGTTAACGTGTGCATGTTAGGCTACGGATGTGTTAGCATTTAGCACGTACTAATTCGATTAGCGCGTGCAATCGGTTAGCGCACCTTAGTAAAAGAGGGGGTAGGTGAAAACTTGATTATAAACAATTTACTGTACCAGATTTTGCTATTATCATTATAGAATAATTTCAATAAAATTCCAAGTGTCAAAAAAACAAAAAAAAAAATGTGACTCACTAGGATCTCTCCTACCATGCTGATATTTTTGTTCTTGTTCATTTGACCTCTTGCTACTATTTGGGTTTCTGCCTGGTACTTGTAACCTGGATTGGCCACTGTTGCAAGCAGAATACTGGGCTAAATGAACCATTGGTCTGACCCTGTATAGCTATTCTTATGTTCTTATGAATATATTATAGTCAACATTGTGCCTACCACCTTCAAACCTTCATTGCTTTGGATCGCCCTCCCTCTGGAACTTCGTTCTGAGCTCTCATAGCCTAAATTTAGAGACCTTTTTAAAACCCATTTGTTTGCCTCAGCGTTTGGTGGATGAGAGCTGAGCACCTTACCGTCCCTTGTCCTTCTCCTCTCCTCCTCCTTTCCTTTTCTGCCTTTTCATGAATTTGTAGCTCCTTTCATAGAAAACATAGACACATAGAAAAATGACGGCAGAAAAGGGCTATAGCCCACCAAGTCCGCCCATTCCAAAATACCCGCCCCCCCTGATTTTACTCCCCTAGAGATCTCACATGAATATCCCATTTTCTCTTAAAATCTGATATGTTGCTGGCCTCAATCACCTGCAGTGGGAGTTCGTTCCAATGATCCACCACTCTTTCGGTGAAGAAGTATTTTCTGTAGTCGCTATGAAACTTCCCTCCCCTGATTTTCAGCGGATGCCCTCTAGTGGTCGAGGGTCCTATAAGACAGAAGATACCATCTTCCGACTCGGAACGGCCCGTGATGTACTTAAATGTTTCAATCATGTCTCCCCTCTTCATGTTCTTGAAAAATGTGTAAACCGTTTCAATATGTATTGAGGTAGCAGTATATAAAAACCTTTTAAACATTAAACATTATTCTGTGACTTGATGTTCAACAATCATGTAAAACAGCCATTTTTTTTCCTAAAACCCCAAAACCTGTGTACATTGAATTCTTTCCAGAATCTGAAGGTTAATGGGTAACTTTATAAACCTTTTTTCCTGGGTAAACCCTATTTTATCCAAAAAATAAGGCCTTTATGAAATTACCTCAGATATTGTACATATATAAATTAGACACTGAGGCATAGATTCTGTAAAGTGCGCCTAACTTTAGGCGTGCCTTAGGTGTCCAATTTAAGTGGATAATAAGCGATTTAAGAGTCTTAAGTGTTAATTGGAACTTAGACGGACCTAGGCGTCCTTAGAGCACAGGCGCGAGATAGGCGCAGATTTAGGGAATAGTCGTGTCAAAGTTTGTAGACTTGGGCGTAACATGGGCGTGATTAAGGATAGGCACCACATAGACGCTAGTTAGGCGACAGAGGGCGTCTAAACAGTGTGGAAAATGTAGACATAGGAAAAGCTGGTCTAAGTGTAGTTTTTGCTTCATTTCAATGGAGCTTAAGTTAGGCATACGTTAGGCTTAAGTTAGGCATAAGGTAGGCATAAGTTAGGCTTAAGTTAGGCTAAAGTTAGGCTTATTTTCAAAATTTCAACTTTCTTTATTAACGTAGAACAAAATCTTTTCCAGAGAAAAGAAAATGGTAAAACCATAGGACATAATTTGAGGTTGAAGGGTGGTAAATTCAAAGGCAATGTTAGGAAATTCTACTTTACTGAGAGGGTGGTGGATGCCTGGAATGCGCTCCTGAGAGAGGTGGTGGAGAGTAAAACTGTGACTGAGTTCAAAGAAGCATGGGATGAACATAGAGGATCTAGAATCAGAAAATAATATTAAAAATTGAACTAAGGCCAGTACTGGGTAGACTTGCACAGTCTGGGGTAAATTCTCTATTAGTACGTCTAACTTCGGCGTGCTTTAGACGTCCGGCAAACGCAAGTGTCAATCAAACGGTACTTAGGCGTGCGGTAGACGTCCCTACAACCTCTTGGCGCAAGATAGACGCAGGTTTCTGAAACGTCATTAAGACGTCTCCAATGGACCCGTGATAGACTTCGGTACGATGGTTTTTTTTTTTTTTAGATTATACTTTTTTTATACTCTTTATTATCAGTCATTCAGCATTGTAAGTATAGGATGATGAAAAGGATAACCAAAACACAGTATACCATTTTGTAAACTATATATTAGTTGATCTGGCAATATCAGTGAGGTAGGGAATGGCAGACAGAGAACAATTCTGTGTTGTATCTTTTTCCTCTAGGATATCAGAATTGTACAGTTTACCATTAATACAAGGAAAAAAAATATGTTATGTTTCAAAGGAGAACTAGAAGAGGAAACATACCGAGTGGGTGTTGAACTTACATTATCAGTATGAAAGGTGGGAACCGGTAGATGTATGCTTCACAGAAAGCTGTACAGGAATGTCATACTCACCTCCTATTAGAAGTGGAAAGGATAGGACTTTGAACACCATATAGACTTCTTATAAACTTCGTTTAAGTTCCACAAAGACTGGCAGGAAAGGCACCCTAAGTCATCCAATAAGCTTTCTCTCGATTTCCCAGAGACATTATTTCAGAGAGGATAGTTTAGAAGTGATATCTTGCTCGAAAGAACACTCTCCTGGTCTTAAAACATTGCTACAATCAGCTCATTCTTCAGAACAAAGGTAAATCCCATAACTTACACTGGCCCAACTTAGAAACAGAATCAAAACACAGATTAGGCCTGAATGTGGCTTCTAGTTCACAGGAAGAGGAAGTAGCCAGCAGCACAATGCTGACCTCATTGTGACATCATCAAGGTGCACCTGGAAGGTAGATATGCCACAAGTAAAAGACAAGCCGGGAGTTGAACTCACAACCTACAGATGATCGAGATAGTGCTTTTACTCACTGACCTACACCTGTGTCTCTGGTTCCCCTGTCATAGCATACCTTAGTGATGTGCTAAAGTATACTCTACTTAGCTATCATATCTCAGTCAGTGGTCCCGGATGCAACACCCATATTCTTAAGTATGGTTCAATAAATGTAATACAGAGTCAAAATTATGCTGTTTATTTTATCAAACCCAAGCTCAACTTTGTAATGTATTGTGTATAGTCTCGCTAATGTGTTTGTGATGAAAATGAGATGCGATAGGTGTATATCCTATATAATAAAACCCTAGCCGCGCATGCGCACATACCTGCGTGCTTCTGTGATCTCTGCTCTGTGATCAGTAGGTCTGTGGCCAGCAGGAGTGCAGATGCAGCAGCCAGGCGACTCCCCCCTCCGGTCCTCACTCACCACCAAAACCACCACCGCCAAAGCCTCCTCCTTCTGCCCAGCCGGGAGGAGGGCTCCGAGTCTCTGAAGACTGTCCCAGATCAGCTTACACAGTCCCTAAAAAATTAACCTTTTCATCTGAGGCACGAGGCTGCGGTGACCTCCCTCCCCCGGCTCACTAAGGTTTCGTCTTAAGAAATTCAAATGCATTGTTGAAAATGCAAGTGACTATTCTCTGTCATCCTAGACACATCTGCAACACCCCAACAACACACTCCTGCAGCATAAACCCCTCATGTTATAATCAAGTAAAAGACAAGCCAGGAATTGAACTCACAACCTATGGATGATTGGTACAGCACGTTTACTCACTGAGCTACTTAACTCTAGCCCTAACCCTAACCATAAAGTAGCGTCTGACGTCATAGAAGCCGTTAGAATTTTGAAATCGTTTTGGACGTTCATTGGGTGTTCTGAGATCAAATACACCTGTAGATACTTGCAATGATTACCCCTTCTCAAGTCCCCAACATAGCTCAGTGCTTAAAAGCACTGCATGTATCTTCCAAAGGTCAGGGGTTCAAGTCCTGACTAAGGTTACCAAAGACATAATATTCTTTTTTTTTTCCACCCACCCAAACATGCATAGCTAAGCTAAAATATGTGAACTTCACTTCCCAATCTTCATTTATTTAATTTATAATTTGTCATTGTGTTTGTTCAAATGTAGATCGTGTGAACCTAAATACATGGGGGGAGGTGAAATTTCATTAGGTTTAAATGGTAAGCTTCTAAGCTTGTACCTAAAGTCATTTCTGGAGACTCCCATTCCCAAATCCCCAACATAGCTCAGTGCTTAAAAGAACTGCATGTATCTTCCAAAGGGCAGGGGTTCAAATCCTGACTAAGGTGACCAAAGACATAATATTCTTTTTTTTTCCACCCACCTAAACATGCATAGCTAAGCTAAAATATGAGAGCACATTAACCAGGCTGTTATAAGAGCTAATAGGAAAAAACTAGGACCTTATAAAAATGAGCAAAGGTGGGAGTCGAACCGGGGAGTTTCAGAGGTCAGAGCTCGGAACAGGAGCATTACCGTGTTGACCTAGAAATGCTTTCTCGTGCTTATAGCAGTTTGGATTTGCTTATACCGCTTCTTATAGGCAGTTAATTCTGCTAGGAGACAAAACACTGCAGTTGTATATTATTGTTTCTTCACCATTTCAGAAATGTATACTTTACCATGATAAAAACTAACAAAGTATGCCATGTTTAAAAGGAGAAATATAAGATGAGTTGAACTTAAATTCTTAGCATGGAAGGGGGAAAAGTTTATTTTTCTGCTACACAGCAAAGTTGTACAGTAATGTTATATTCAACTCCTATAAGAAGTGGAAAGCATCATCAAGGTGCACCTGGAAGGCAGATATGCCACAAGTAAAATACAGGCTGGGATTTGAACCCTCAAAGCCTGGAAGATTGGTAGAGTGCCTTTCCTCACTGACCTACAGCACCTTTTGCTCCAATGTCTCTGGCTCCCTTGTCATATCATATCTTAGTGAAGTGCTAAGGGAAAAGGAGTTTAGCTATAATGTCATAGTAGGCTGAGACAAAAGAGTGGTAGCTCAATGGTTAAAAGCGCTGCTTTCACTGAGCCCCAAACCCATATTCCCAAGTGTGCTTGAATGCATGTTAGGTGGAGCTCCATTTTTCTCACACGCTAATCTTCATTCTAAGCACTGTACTAATGGATATATGACTGTAAGTAATCTGTTACGTTTAGGCGTCATACCCGGAAAAGTGGTGTTTTTTTGCACTTACCGATCAGCGTCATTTGTGCTGCAATTCTTTAATACATATTTGAAATTTGTTTTCTACTTGAAAACCTTCCAAATCTTTAGGCATTCCTTTGCTTAAACTTATTTGAGTTCATCCTGATATGATAGCTAATGAGCATAGACAGCTTAGTCAAGTATGATATGAAAGGGTGGTGAGATGGACCTAAGTAGAAGCAGCTGTAGCTCTATGTGTTAGGAGCCAACCTGTGCTCCTAACATCCAGAGGTTGTGAGTTCTACACCCAGCACATCTTTTAATTGTGGCATACTACTTTGAAGGTGCAGATTGATGAGGTCACAATGAGGTCAGTTTTGTGCAACTGAAGACCTCCATTTTGCAATGAGGAAAGCTTGAATGTTAAGGTATGTATCTGTTTATTCTCTTTTTAAGTGCTGATAATGTGTGCTGTTTTTTCTTTGCTTTCAAAAGAGAGCCGATTGCAGTGCTGTTTGTTGAGAAAAAAAAGGGGGTTGTAAAAGCCATGTGTAAATTATATTATTGTTCGGGCAGAAATGTGGTTTGTTATCCATGCAATATAATGTGCTCCATTGACATTATATTTATTAGGACAGAGAAAAGATGAAAATTACCTATTCAAACTCACTATTGGAATTATTGATGAAAAAACACAGCAAACGTCTGCCTCGCGTCTAACAAAGAGCCGCAATTACAAAAGTTGAAACGGCATTGAAATCCAAGTTAGACCAGGGTTTCTTACGTCTACATAATACACGATATTTAGACGTAGGCGGCCGCTCAGGTAGCGCCTATCTAGCGTCCCCATTTGGCACGCCCATGGAACGCCCACGTCCAGAGCTGGAGACGGGACTATGCTTTCTGTAGACGTCAGTTCGTCAACTACCTCTTAGGGACATCTATGTGTCATTTATTTCCCAATTAACATTAATTAAGACCCTTAACTCCGTAATTGTTCACTTACATCGGACGTCCAAAGCACGCCTAAGTTAAACGCAGTAATAGAGAATTTACCCCTCTGTGTCTATATATGGTCATTTGGTGGAGGATGGGCTGGGGAGGGCTTCAATGGCTGGGAGGGTGTAGATGGGCTGGAGTAGGTTTTAGCGGAGATTTTGGCAGTTAGAACCCAAGCACAGTACCAGGTAGAGCTTGGATTCTTGCCCAGAAATAGCTAAGCAGAAAAAATTAGAAAAAATTAAAAAAAATTTAAATTGAACCAGGTTGGGCAGACTGAATGGACCATTCAGTCATTTGCCATCATCTATGTTACTATGTTACTTGCTGATGAATGGCATGTGAGCTTGCTACACCCCTGCACCTCACCAGACACTGGGCTCTGCTTAAATCCCAAGCGGGAGAAGAAAAATCAGTTGTCTTGCTTAAGATAGGCTTACATTAGGCATAAATTAGGCTTAAGTTAGGCATAAGCACATAAGCACATAAGCATTGCCTCTGCCGAGTCAGACCATAGGTCCATCATGCCCAGCAGTCCGCTCCCGCGGCGGTCCCCCCAGGTCAATGACCTGTAGTGATCTATTACTCAAGAGCATTTTGTCTTGTATAGTAACCCTCTAATTGTACCCCTGGATTCCCTTACCCTTCAGGAACTCATCCAATCCCTTTTTGAAACCCAAAACCGTACTCTGCTCAACCACCCCCTCTGGAAGTGCATTCCAGGTATCCACCACCCTCTGGGTGAAGAAGAACTTCCTAGCATTTGTTCTGAACCTATCTCCCTTCAATTTTTTTGAGTGCCCTCTAGTTTTTGTTGCCCCCGCCAGTCTGAAGAATCTGTCTCTCTCTACCTTCACTATACGCTTCATGATCTTATAAGTTTCTATCATATCCCCTCTAAGTCTCCACTTTTCCAGGGAAAAGAGCCCCAGCTTCTCCAGCCTCTCAGCATACGAGAGGTTTTCCATGCCCTTTATCATTTTTGTTGCTCTTCTCTGGACCCTCTCGAGTATCGCTATATCTTTCTTTAGGTACGGCGACCAGTACTGGACACAGTACTCCAGATGCGGTCGCACCATTGCCCTGTACAGCGGGAGGATAACTTCCTTGGTTCTGGTAGTGATACCTTTTTTTGATAATGCCCAACATTCTGTTTGCCTTTTTTGAGGCCGCTGCGCATTGTGCTGCCGGTTTCATTGTTTTATCCACCAAAACCCCCAAGTCCTTTTCTAGGTTGCCTTTTCCCAATGTTATCCTCCCCCCCCCCCCCATCGTGTAGTTGTACATCAGGTTCCCTTTACCTATGTGCATAACTTTACATTTCTCCACATTAAAGCTCATCTGCCATTTATCTGCCCACTCACTCAGTTTGTCCAGGTCCCTTTGGAGTTCTTTACATTCCTCTACAGATCTAACCTTACCGGAGAGTTTTGTGTCATCCGCAAATTTTATAACTTCACACTTTGTCCCTGTTTCCAAGTCATTAATAAATATATTGAATAGCAACGGTCCCAGCACTGACCCCTGTGGGACGCCACTTGTGACCCCTTTCCAGTCAGAATAGTGTCCCTTTACTCCTACCCTCTGTTTCCTGTTTGCCAGCCAGTTTCTGATCCATCTGTGTATGTCCCCTTCCACCCCGTGGTTCCACAGTTTCCTTAGAAGGCGCTCATACTGTCTTCCGAATCATCAACACCTGGTTGACTGTCGGCTTTCCCCTTCCTCTCAGTTTAAAGCTTGCTCTATTCCTCTCTTGATGTTGTTTGCTAGTAATCTAGTTCCCGCCGTGTTCAGGTGTAGTCCATCTCTCCTGTAGAGCTTGTTCTTGCCCCAGAACGTTGTCCAGTTCCTAACGAAGTGAAATCCCTCTTCTTCACACCATCTCCTCAGCCAAGCATTTATTGATTGTAGTTCCGTCTGCCTCTTCACATCAGCCCTCGGTACTGGTAGGATCTCCGTGAATGCTATCCTCTGTGTCCTCATTTTCAGCTTCCTTCCCAAGATCATGAACTGTTCGGTGAGTGCCTTCCTGCTGTAGTCTCTCCTGGCGACATCGTTTGTCCCGACATGGACCATCACTGCCGTCTCTTCCGTCTCTGCTCCCTCCAGGATCCTTTCAATTCTGTCGATGATGTCCTTGGTTCTTGTTCCTGGGAGACAGGTCACCAGCTGATCCTCTCTCCCTCCTGCTATGTGACTGTCCACCTGTCTCAAGATCGAGTCTCCCACCAGGATTGCAGATTTCCCTTTTTTCAGTCTCCGCATAAGGCATAAGTTAGGCTAAAGTTAGGTATACGTTAGGCATAAATTGGGCTTAGATTAGGCTTAAATTACGCTTAAGTTAGGCATAAGTTAGGTATACGTTAGGCTTAAGTTAGGCATAAGTTAGGCTTCAGATAGGCTTATTTTCAAAATTTCAACTTTCTGGCTGATGAATGGCATGTGAGCTTGATCCGCCCCTGCACCTCATCAGACACTGGGCTCTGCTTAAAGCGAAGGAAAAGCTGGTCTAAGTGTAGTTTTTGCTTCATTTCAATGGAGTTTCAGCTTTCATAGTCAGAGACTTCCTATAGACACAGATTAGGCGTGCTTTCAGCTTTCATAATATTTCCTATAGTGAGTTTGAATATGTATTTTTTTTCTTCTTTCTCCCTCCTAATAGATTTAATAAGCCACCATATCAATAGAGCACATCAATATAAACATATTGCATGGAAAACATAGTACTTTTCTGCTCAAACAGTAATATGATTTACTCATTACACCACCTTTGGCTTTCCTGCTTAAAATGAACCCCCTTTTTTCTCAACAAACAGTGCTGCAATCAGCTCTTTCTTGAAAGCAAAGAAAGAACATGAAAAACATATCATTATTGCACACATTACTTCATTTCTCAGCGTTTAAATAGAGAAAAACCAGATACAGACCTTAACATGCATTTTCCCTCATTGCAAAATGGAGCTCTTCAGCTTCACAAAGCTGACCTCATTGTGGGATCATCAAGCTGCACCTTCAAGGTAGTATGCCACAATTAAAAGATGCACTGGGTTTTGAACTCACAACCTCTGTATGATCAGTACAGGACTTTAACCCATACAGCTACATCAGCTTCTACTCAGATGGATCTCAGTGCCCTTTCATAAAATAGTTGACTGACCTGCATATGTATCATCTGATTAGCTATCATATCACAATCACCACAAAGAAAGCATTTCTGCTCACCAGGTTAATGTGCCTTGTTGCACTCTGTCCATCTCAAACTTCCTGGTTCAAATCCCAGTTTCCTATTAGCTGTCATAAGAGGGTCTAGATGGTGGACTTTGCCATTTTTAGCAGCACATTTCCCTTTCCAGGTAAACTTAGTTTCTCCTTTCCATGGCTAGGACATCCTAAGCTGTCATGGGAGGAAACATCTCTTCTAACAGAAAAATTCCATATATGGCTCACCAGGTTAGTGCACCTTGTCGCACCTTGTCTATCTTCTAAAGCTCCCCGGTTCAAATCCCACCCTCACCTTAACTCATTTGAACAGCATCCTAACAGCTCTCATAAGTGGTGGACTTTGCTGTTTTTCATCAGCATTCTGCAGTTTGCAGACACAGGTGCATCAGATACATTCATCTTCTCTCTGCTACAAGCCATTGTGGTAGGAATGGATTGCTTTCTATGCAATATCTACACAGGGCAACAGATAGAAGAGTTTACTAAAACTTCAGAGGGCTTGGACAGGTATTGAATGAAGGTACATGTTTTTGAGATGTACCCTAGAGATATTCCTGTTGGTTTATTCAGCTTGGCTGTTTGTGGTTTCATGCTTGAGGAGTGTGTGTTGGGGTGGGGGAGGGGGGTTTAGGAAGAGAGAACAGGCTGCTTTAGACATCTGAGAATTGCTACAGATCATTTTAAAGATCAACTCAAATATGTTTAAGCAAAGGAATGGCCAAAGAGTTTGAAGGTTTTCTGGTAGAAAAATGAATATGAAATATTTGCTAACCGCACTCAAGACTTGAACCCCTGACCTATGGAAGATAAAAGTAGCCCCTTAAGGCATAGAGCTATAGAGGGAACTTTGTTTAGAATTTGGTAACAGTGCCTCTACAGACTAAGCAGATGACAAATGGCTTCTAGTAAAAGCTTTGAGAAGGGAAGGAATTGATTAAAAGTCAGGACAGGTGTGTTTGTCCAAACCACACCTAAAGCACACCCAATCAGATTTGAAAGTTTTCTAGTGGGAAGTCCAAACAGTGCCTATGACATCAGATGCTACTTAGGCATGCTTAGTATAAGAAGGTCCATCAGAGCAATGTTTTCTCTTTTAGGACTTTTCTTGATTATTTTTTAACATTTTCATTCCTATATCTGCCACAACTCTCCATTTCATAGGACCATTAGCAGCTATAGTAATTTGCAATTTTGATGTTTGTCTAACCTTTTTCATCTTTCCAGGAACAAGTCTAGGTGAGAATGATATATTGCTAGCTATATAGGTGTCTTTATTAGATAAGAGCTCAGACAGAACTGATTTCATCTTTTGGACTCCTTTTGGACTTCTTTTGGTGATTCTCCATTAACTTTTTCTCCCCCTGAAATCTGCCACAATTCTCTCCATTCCACAGGGTCATTAGCAGGTCTGAGAATTAGTGATGATAATAATTGGTTCCAGGAATCTTGGCTGAAAAAAAAAAACCCATGCTGTTTGAAACTTTGGTACCAGCAAAATGGATATGCAAATTACATGAATATGTGAAACCCATAGCAGTGCTTTTCCTCATAGAGCTAAAGGTAAATCTTTTTAGAATCATAATTGTTAGGTATCCTTATTATAAAAAAAGGAATAGTGTTTCTTTTGCTTCTGTTCATTCTAGCTGTTATTCTGAGACTGTGCTGCATTTTATTTTTCCACATATGTCTTGACCTTTTCCCCCTTTTCTCCTGATTTCCGGTTCCTAGGTCTGTTCAAACTGGGTTCAGCCCAAGAGCTTGCACCTGGACAAAGCTCAAATACTAAAACAGACAGAATAAGTAAGAATGATGTACTGAAACCTTTGTTTGCCCTTGTGATGAATTATCTACATTTTCACAATACTAACATCTCACACATTTTTCCTTCATAAGGGTGTAGTTATAGAAGATTTTCTGAGAAAACATTCAATTGGTGAGTTTTACAAAGGTGTGCTAAATCCATCCATGCTCTAACTACTAACGTGTGCATAGGATAACATGCATGCGTTAACCTTTACCACACGCTAACGGCACCTAATGGTGCCACTTCAGCACACGGTAAAATTAATTTTACCGCGCGCTGAAGTGGCACCATTTAGGCATAGTTTAGGCGCTGTTAGTGTGTGGTAAAGGTTAACGCATGCATTTTATCCTATGCACACATTAGTAGTTAGTGCATGTGTGGATTTAGTGCACCTTTGTAAAAAAACAGCTGAAAACTCACTAATCAACTCTTAATTTGTCTCAATCCATCTTTCTTTTTCTTCAGCCTGCCTTCTACCAGGAGCAGATTCTGGAACCTTAACAATTCTATCACAATAACAACTTGGACCTACGAATACCTTACTCTGCATACCTGTCATCCATATCATCGAACTGCAGTTGCCTGATATTACACTTGCATGCTGCTTTCTTGGACTGTGCAATAAAAATCTTATACTATTTTTCACCTTGTGCTTATTTCTACTGAGTAGCAGCTAGGCATTAGTGTTTCCTTTAATAAGTACCACTGCTGCTCCTTAGTCACATTGGCCTTTGTCTTATCTAGTTTTCTATGAGGCCCAGGCTGCGAAGGGGGTGGGGGTGGCAAACAGGGTAGCTGGCATGTCTCCTGCTTCACAGCCTGCAATTAGCATAATATTTGAGAACATGAGATAGATAAGAGGTGGAGAGATGAACCAGGTGCCTTAACTTGGTGGTTTCTTTCAGTCAGTTTCCTACTCTGACGATGCCTAAATAACGCTGATTGCCACTTGCACTACAAGGACGTCTATAGCACACCTAAAGTTAGGCGCACTTTACAGAATCTAGGCCTGAATATTTTTGTGCCTATTTTATGCAACCTAAATGGCATGTTAAGGGAAGGAGTTTGGGTGGATCCTACACAGCTTTGATTAGAATGCACATACCAATCACCAAATCCCAAGCAGGTGTAAATGTATGAATGCATTTATCCATGAGTGCTGCAAGTTTTGTGAGGCTATTTTATAAAGGAAGATAGGTCCCTATGTTATCTTTATGAATTGATTCCAACATAGTGACGAGTTGGGTGTCCTACAGAGGAGAGTGTGGCGTTATGGTTAGAGCTACAGTCTCAGCATCAAGAGGTTGTGGGTTTAAACTCCCACACTGTTCCTTGTGACCCTGGGCAAGTCACTTAATCCTCTACTGCCCCAAGTACATTAGATAGACTGTGAGCCCGCCGGGACAGATAAGGAAAATATTTTAGTACCTGATTTGTAACCCGTTTTGAGCTCCTTTGGGAGGATAGGCTAATCAATAAAAAATATTTATCCCAGATTTCCCTACAGAACTGGGGTATTGTTGATCTCCCACATATTGAGATGTTCTTACTCCTCCTTTACTTTGAAAGGACTATACTGTATATGCTGTTTATGGTTGCCATGTTTGCATGCTGTGATTGATGCTCTGGGAGCTTTGCAGTGTTCTGCTTTTACTGCTAAAGGGCTAAGGAGCTGCTTTTCAGTATTTTTCTGTGGCAAAAAATGTATTTTACTACCCAGAAGTGATTTTGCTGTTATGAAATAGGAACTTATATATCTAATGATTCTGCTGGCTGCTTTTAAAACTTGAAGAGTAGATATTCATCCACTGCAGGTGTTATTCACGGATATTCAAAGATGAACCTTGTCCGGGCATCAACATTGAATATACAGGTTTGTGTGGATGGATATCTCTTATGCAGTTAAGTGTGATATTCAGCACAACTGCATAAGGGAGGAATTCATCAGTGGGAACTACCGCGTTAGCACGCACTAATGATTAGCAGTTGCTAAATCCTAAAGATGTCCATAGGAATATAGTAACATAGTAACATAGTAGATGACGGCAGATAAAGACCCGAATGGTCCATCCAGTCTGCCCAACCTGATTCAATTTAAATTTTTAAATTTTTTCTTCTTAGCTATTTCTGGGCAAGAAGCCAAAGCTTTACCCAGTACTGTGCTTGGGTTCCAACTGCCGAAATCTCTGTTAAGACTTACTTCAGCCCATCTACACCCTCCCAGCCATTGAAGCCCTCCCCAGCCCATCCTCCACCAAACGGCCATATACATACACAGACCGTGCAAGTCTGCCCAGTACTGGCCTTAGTTCAATATTTAATCTTATTTTCTGATTCTAGATCATTTGTGTTCATCCCACGCTTCTTTGAACTCAGTCACAGTTTTACTCTCCACCACCTCTCTCGGGAGCGCATTCCAGGCATCCACCACCCTCTCCGTAAAGTAGAATTTCCTAACATTGCCTTTGAATCTACCACCCCTCAACCTCAAATTATGTCCTCTGGTTTTACCATTTTCCTTTCTCTGAAAAAGATTTTGTTCTATGTTAATACCCTTCAAGTATTTGAACGTTTGAATCATATCTCCCCTGTCTCTCCTTTCCTCTAGGGTATACATATTCAGGGCTTCCAGTCTCTCCTCATACGTCTTCTGGCGCAAGCCTCCTATCATTTTCGTCGCCCTCCTCTGGACTGCCTCAAGTCTTCTTACGTCCTTCGCCAGATACGGTCTCCAAAATATAGTGCACACCAATGTGTTAGCTCTTCATGAAGGCTCTTGACAAAGTGTTCAAAGGCAAGGAAAAGTATTCAAAGGCATGGAGGTAACACTCCAAACGAAGATCAGACTTGTCCACGCACTCATTTTCTCAGTGGTGAGTTATGGATGTGAAAGCTCGACACTACAGAAACAAGACAGAAAGAAGATTGACTCATTTGAGCTTTGGTGCTGGAGAGGGATTTTAGGCATGCCGTGGACTGCCAGAAGAACTATGAGATCAGACCGGCTATGTCACTCAAAGCCCAAATGATGAAGTTACGACCGTCTTAATTTGGAATAGATCAGACCGGCTATGTCACTCAAAGCCCAAATGATGAAGTTACGACCGTCTTATTTTGGTCAAACCATCAGAAGAGAGAGAGATCACTGGAGAAGGACATCACATTTGGGAAGATCGAAGGAACCAGACAAAGAGAGCAACCTATAATCAGATGGCTGGCCACAATGAAAACAACCATGAGGATGATGCTGGAGGGCCTTTCCGGACTAGCACAAAACTGATTTCTTTTTAGATCTGCAATTCATCAAGTCGCTAGGACTCGAGCACAAGTCGATGGCACCTAACAACAACAATGCGGTTAGCACCCATTGATGAATTCCCCCTTAAGTGACACAACATAAAGATAGGACTGTGTTTTATGTGGCCCAATATGGCCGCCTACCTTAGGCAGTTAAGTGCAGAATATCGACACTCAACTGCATAATTGCTAATATACCTCCCACAAAATAGCTGACTTTCACTTTCGGGTTCTGTGGTAGTATTCAGCAGCACTAACTGGTCAAGTTCTACTGAGTATCAGTAGATAAGCCCTGCACAAATTATTTAACCGGCCAGGAGCTGTTTCTGGCTGACAGGAGATATGCCTGATGTTTGCAAAATCCTGAGTGGAGTAGAACGGGTACAAGTGGATCGATTTTTCACTCCGTCAAAAATTACTAAGACTAGGGGACACTCGATGAAACTGCAGGAAAATACTTTTAAAACCAATAGGAAGAAATATTTTTTTCATGCAGAGAATAGTTAAGCTCTGAAACATGTTGCCAGAGGTTGTGGTTAAAGCGGATAGCGTAGCTGGTTTTAAGAAAGGTTTGGACAAATTCCTGGAGGAAAAGTCCATAGTCTGTTTTTAAGACATGGGGGAAGCACTGGATCAGTAGCATGGAATGTTGCTACTCTTTGGGTTTTAGCCAGGTACTAGAGACCTAGATTGGGCTTGATGGACCATTGGTCTGACCCAGTAAAGCTATTCTTAAATTCTTGTGTTCTTAAATCACTCTGAATATCGACTGCTTTGTTACCTGCAACATAGCTAAGTTTCTATTTTAGTGCTGGAGCTGTAAATTGCATTGGCAAAACTTATCAGTGAAATGGAGCTATTCTAGGAGCAAGCTGTTTTTCTTCATGAGCTGTTTGACCTTCTCTTGCTATCAGTGTTGCTGGAGAAGTGAGAAAAAAGAGGGAGGTTTCCTCTGGTATATACTTTGCTTACTGTTACAAAAGCAGGACACAGTATGCTAACAACTGCATCTTTCTTGTATATGTTTTCTGTGATTAAAGGTTCACTTATCTTAATCACAAGTTTGTAGCATTCCTTGCAGCTTTTATTTTTGTTTGTTCACTAATAAGTACAGTGATTCAGAGGCTATCATAGCAAAAGCCTTGGTAGACTGGATGCCAGGGGAAAGTTTCCTGTTATGGACAGTTACTACTACTATTAATTATTTTTATAGTGCTACCAAACGCACGCAGCGTTGTACAGAGTCACAAAGAGTAAGAAAACAGTCCCTGCTCGAAAGAGCTTACAATCTAAACAGGCAAGACAGACAAACAGGATTTCATGGATACAGTTAAGTGGAACGGTTAATCAGCGGACTGGTTTGGAGGGCAGAGGAGTAGGGTTAAGGATTGAAAGCTATATTAAAAAAGTGGGTTTTCAGTCTGCTTTTAAACAAATCCCAGAATCCCCATAGGGTCATTAGCATAGAGTAATGTGAAAGGGCATACTTTAAAGCTGCCTGAGTTTGACAGTATGAAGGAATAATTAGGCTTTTATTTTTTTTACCCCATAGGTCTCACCATAAAAATAGGTTGTTCCCTAAAAGTAAATCTGTAGCAAATACAGATGTTTTACCAAGAAAGAACTTGGGACAGATAACACCAATAGCGACTAGACCTGCTGCTCACAATTGAGGAGCAACATCGTGAGCATATTGAAAAATTTTACCTAGAGATTAAACAATTAGAATTCGATAGAAAACCATTTCAGCAATGATTAGAGATTGCTGCAAAGAACATAGGGCCAGATTCTCAAAACTTTAACGCCGTTGCTTAACTGTTTACTGATTGTTTAGTCTGTACGCATTTTAGCGATGGATTATCAAAACATTATTTCTATCAATAACGAGTTTTCTAGCAGTCTTTGACAATGATATGCAAACATTGAAATGAGCCCTCCAGTGGATTCTTAAAAAATGTCAAGCCATTTTTTAAAAGCGGCGTCGGCTTTTGGTGTAAAAAATAAGCGACTGGTCTAGGGGTACTGGGCAATGTCAGAGACTGCTAGAAATCCTGTGGTGATGCAGCAGGAGAGATAATCATTTTCTCCCGCTGCATTACAACACCCCTTCCCTGCAGCAGCGGCAAACAACCCCCATCCCGGAACTAATGCAACCCCTCTGCAGCAGGAGACATGTCGATTATCTCCTCCTGCCCACAACACTCCCCCCCTCCCCACAGCAGGAGAGATGCCGACACTGTTCTGCTGCCAAGAAATCCTGGCCACACACCCCTGCAGTGGGAGAGATGCCCACTCTCCCCCTGCCATAGAACACCTCCCCCCACCTCTGATGCCCCCTCCCCCTTACATCCAAATAGATGCATAGAGGTACGCGGACTCCCTCCTCCCAGCCGGCCTGTGTCATCGAAAATGGGCCTTCCCCTCTCTGGTGCATCCTGGGATGCCCCAGGGAAGGGCCTGAGGCTCTGATTGGCCCAAGTTTTTTAAGACCATTCACATGGGAGGGGCCTTATACAACCTGGGCCAATCGGAGCCTCAAGTCCCTCCCCAGATGCACCGGGAAAGGGTCTAAGGCTCTGATTGGCTCAGAGGGGCCTTAAACAACTTGGGCCAATCAGAGCCTTTAAATGTCTTTTGAAATTTTGAAAAGATTCTTCGTTTCTCAATTCTACAGACAAGCTCTTCCATAATATTAAGACTAAATAAAAAAATGCACAATTTCTAGTCGAGACAAGATGAACCTTTGAAATATGGGGAACAACTATTCTGTTATCATTCAAAGATCTTAATAAGCGCCTAAGCGCATAGAATAACACCAAGTTAGAAATATATAATGGTTGTAACTGAAACAATGCTCTATGTCCTAAATTCCATTGGTAATCAGTGGAATTTCAAATACAAAGGAGTCACATGATCACAAATATGTACATGGCCTAACATCCAAATTGCAGCATTTTGTATTGTTTGTAAGTGCTTTAATTGTCCTGCTGTTATTCCTGCATATACTAAATTGCCATAATCCAATTTAGAGAGTACAAAAGCATGAATTAAAGTATGTAACTATTTCTCATCCAGAAAATCTCGAATAGCTCTAAATTGTCTTAATGCCCCAAATCCTTTAGCAACTATGGATAATCTAATCTAATCTAATCTAAATCTTGGGTTTATATACCGCATCATCTCCGCAGATGGAGCTCGACACGGTTTACATGGTTAGGGAAGGAACGGAACTCCAGTGGAATTATATAAGTATGAGAGAAGAGAGGTTGGTGTGAGAGTGCCAGGAGCGGGACGGGGTTACGTTCTGGAGAAGAGCCAGGTCTTCAGATGCTTACGGAATGGTAGAAGGGGGCTCAAATTGCGGAGAGGGGAAGGGAGACTGTTCCAGAGCTGAGTGATTCTGAAAGGGAGGGAAGAGCCAAGTTTACCAACAAGGGAGATGCCTTTTAAGGAGGGGTAGGATAGTTTTAATTTTTGAGTGGATCTAGTGGAGGTTGGATTTGAGGAATTCCAGGATAGAGGGATAAAAGGAGGAAGGATACCGTGGAGGATCTTGAAGGTTAGGCAGGCACATTTAAAGTAGACCCTGGAAATAACGGGAAGCCAGTGGAGTTTGGATAGGAGCGGTGTGACATGGTCAAATTTACTTTTTGAGAAGATAAGTTTGGCCGCGGTGTTCTGGATTAGTTGGAGTCTGTGGAGGCTTTTCTTTGTTAAGTTTAGGTAAATGGAATTGCAATAATCCAATCTGGAGAGGATAATGGATTGTACGAGGACGGCAAAGTGTTTTTGGTGGAAGCAAGATCTCACTTTCCTCAGCATGTGAAGGCTGCAAAAGGATAAGACCTGCTCTTCAAAATTCAAATGACAATCAATTATAATTCTCAGATACTTAATGCTGTTTACCATCTTTATACGATACAGATGTAATGAAAGACCTAGTTGTGGTGTTACCTTATCTCTGAGATACAGCATGCTACTGTTTTTGACATATTTAATACTAATGTATGTTCACTCAACCATTCTTCTATCTTTTTTAGACCATCTAAATGAGGACCTAAGTCTAATGTTAAGGGAGATAATCTATAGACCAATAGAATATCATCTGCACAGACATACGTACTAATTTCTAAGTCCTGCAAGAGGACTCAAAAATATGTTTTATGGAAATTCAGTGTTTGCAATTGGCAGATGAAATGGATTCATGACAAAAGCTGGCTAGTCAGTGTGTTGAAGTGTTAAAGGCTGAATGCAAAATGTAGACAATGTACATGCAGTACTAAAGCATGAGAGATGAATTGGCATATAGCTGTTTAAAGGCTGATGCTGGGGATTCCTTCCCAGTATAAATATAGAATTACCTAATAGTTCTGGGCATAGGGGGAAGGGGTGATATGGAGATCAGCATTCCTTGGCTAAAGAAAGTAGTAACCTCTTTCTGTTAGAAAGAAGGGTGAGAAGGAAATATACTTGCTCCCAAAAACACTGTTTCATCAAATTTGCAGAGACAGATTGTGATTACAAAAATGTTAATCAAAGCTCCTGACTGCCTTTTTGTTCAAAACTGCCAGAGGGAGATGGCAGACCCCTGGCCAGATTACCTACCCTGGGAATTAGTTCTGCCTTAGCTGACAGGAAACTTACAGAACAGATTCTAACATGAAAGGTTTGCTTGTTCTGATAGAAAACAAAGTGATAACAGTCAAAAAGTGTTCTATTATTGCTGACAAACTAGTGAGAGAGGCATCCAAGACACCGGTTGACAGACTAGAAAAAAATCAAACACACAGAGATGCATTTCTCTGGGTATAATTAAAACATGGGAGTTACAATTCAGGGAAATAGCGTGCATGAAGAGAAGACATAAAGCCCTGCATCAGAGAAAATTTTAAACAGGCTGGCCAGCTATCAGTCTGAAGTTGAGGAGAGTAGAGTACAGTAGTGCTGCCCGATTCGCAATTTGAATCGATTCACCGATTCACTTTGGGTGAATTGAATCGATTTGTTTTGGCAAAAAAATCGAACTTATCGATTCGTTGGTCCCCTTGCTAGAGACCCGTTCGGGCTTTCCCTCTGCCACCGGAGTCCTTCCATTTAATGTAACTTTCGGTTTTGCGAAACCAGAAGTTACATCAGAAGCAAGGACTCCAGTGGCAGAGGGAAAGCCCATATGGGTCTCTGCCTTGCTTGCAAGGCTCTCTCCTCTTCGGCCGGAAGTATTTCTCCTCTCCTTCCTGGCCAGGCAAAAGCGGCGGTAGCGAATGCGATTTACTACCCTGTTGCTACTCCGGGCATCTTCTCTCCATTCGGTCGCCCAACCGGAAATAGGAAGTTTTCACTGAGGGTGGGCCGCAGTGGAGAGAAGAGCAAAGGAATGGTGGCAGGAGTGGATTGCTAAATCATTACCGCCACTGGCAACATGTTGTAATGTCAAAATAAAGGTAAATGGGGAAGAGGGGATATGGACTTGGGGGAGTTAGTGGACTGGAGAAGGAGAGATGGATGGGAGAGATGAACTTGGTGGAGGGAGATGGACTTGGGGGAATGGGGAGATGGACTTGGGGGAGTTGGTGGACTGGAGAAGGAGAGATGGGGAGAAGATGGATGGGAGAGATGAACTTGGGGGAGGGGGCGATAGACTTGGGGGAGATCATGGACAGGGGAGATGGACTTGGGGGAGGGAGAGATGAACTTGGGAGAGATCATGGACAGGGGAGATGGGGGAAGGGATAGAAGAAATAATGGATCTAAAAACAGGAAAGGGAGAGAGATGGTGGACAATGAGTTTTAGAGAGGGAAGGAACAGAAAGGGAGAGAAGTTGGACACAAGGGATGGTGTAGAGGGGTGTGACACGAATGTGAAACGTATGGTATGAAAGGATTATTAATATTGAATGACACTGCCTAGGATCCATGATAGCTGTTACAGGGAAACACAAGTATTATGAGAACGAGCAAGGCCAGGAATTTTTCAGCACCTGCTGATAAGTTTCCTATTATGAGAGCAGGTCACTGTCAGCACACGAGCAAAGCCAGGAGTCTTCAGCACCTGATGATAGGTGCTTGACAGAATCACACCCTCCCTGCACGAGATAAGCATGCGTTTGTAAATCCAATCTGGCTAGAGGGGATGAGGGAAAAAGTATCCAATCCATAAAGAGGGGCTGGGTATACAACCCACGAGCTAAGCTAGTTGTTTTCAAGACATGCTGATTGGGGATTACCCTCTCAACATGAGGTAAGCACGCATTTGTAAATCCAATCTGGAAAAAGGGGATGGGGAAAAAGTACAATTTAAGGGAGGAAAGTTACCTGTAAAGCAGGAACATTTCCACCACTGATACGCTGTGTGATGACATTTTGTGAGTAAGCCTCCTGATCGTGGACAAGAGTAATGATATAATAACCGGTAATGTATTAATTCAAACTCTGTACTTAATCAATGATTATGGCTAGAAATATTGTATATATGTAATAAAACTTAATATGTATACTATTTTGATTTCCTGGCATTCTGTCCAGTGCGGAAAGTGACTGAAGGTATTTGGTAAGCCTTTTTAAATAGTAATACATTAATTGGCGTAGTCGGCAGGATTTCTCTAAAGAAAACCTGAGCGCTCTTGTGATACAGGAATGTTCAGGAAGAGAGAGAAATCCTCAAAAGAACCTACAGAGGTGCCCAGCTGGACCGAGGCACCGTATAATTTAATAGCACAAGAACTAGCCAATAATCATGGATTAGCAGAGTCATGGGAAAAGGTTCTGGGAAGTGCAGAACCAATTGATCTTGTACAAGTTTAGAAAAATGCCCCGATAAATCGGGTGATGTAGTTTAGAAAAAAAAAATTTGCCCCGATAAATCGGGTGATGTAGTTTAGAAAAAAAAATATGCCCCGATAAATCGGGTGATGTAGTTTAGAAAAATAAATATGCCCCGATAAATCGGGTGATGTAGTTGCTCTGGGTTCTGGGAAGGGCAGAACAACTTGATCTTGTACAAGTTTAGGAAAAATGCCCCGATAAATCGGGTGATGTAGTTTAGAAAAAAAAAATATGCCCCGATAAATCGGGTGATGTAGTTTAGAAAAATGCCCCGATAAATCGGGTGATGTAGTTGCTCTGGGTTCTGGGAAGGGCAGAACCACTTGATCTTGTACAAGCTTTAGAAAAATGCCCCGATAAATCGGGTGATGTAGTTTAAAAAAAAAAAATATGCCCCGATAAATCGGGTGATGTAGTTTAGAAAAAAAAAAAAGCCCCGATAAATCGGGTGATGTAGTTTAATGCCCCGATAAATCGGGTGATGTAGTTGCTTTGGCTCGAAGGAGCTGGGTATTAACTTCTGCATACCGTATGGTGCACATGCGGTAGAGAGGCATTGTCTTATGCTGGAACTTTGAAGAGATAAGTTAGATCACTATCAAAAGATAGCTGAGGAATCTGCAGTTCATATTGCTGTAAAAGTTCCTTTGTTTGAAAGAGCGAACTGCAAAGGGAGGGATTTTCACCCCCACCTTTTTCCTCCTTCGATGCTATCATGTGAGCTTGACGACGGCGGGCTTTTTAAGTTTCTCCTTTGTTCACTAGGCAGAGGGGAGGGGGAAGGGGAGAAAAAATAGAGAGAGACAACATGGGGTCTGTCTGCAATTCTACGAATGTTGCAAAAACAGGGATCGATATTTAAAATATGCTTAAATATTAACAAATTATGGATTTAAATGTAGGAACTTGTAATGAAATTAATAATGTAAACAAGGAACCAAAGGGTTTATGGATAAAAAATTTAGAAGCTGTTTGCCTGATGTAGCCTGAATTTTTTTTTTCTTTTCCTTGTTTCTTTAAGAGATGGTTAAAAGCAGGGAGATAGTCTGTAGAACGAACGTACAAGAATGTGGAAGAAAGCTTTGTGAGACGTGTTAAGGAAGGATGTGCCTTTTGTTGTAGTAACAAGCAGGCTGACTAGTCACTGTCTGAAGGCTGGCCGCGGACTTTTCAGCAGTCCGAAATAAGTTTTTAAGAACGATAAAAGAATATTGGAAATGTTATAAAATGTTAATGTATATTCCTGTAAGTAGGTTTCAGGTTTGTTTGAACGTGCCCAATCTACTTTTACTAGGCTACCACAGGGATGGTTAAATAGTCCTACCATTTGTCCTCAAATAGTAGCGGAACATTTAGATGAATTTCAGAAATTCACCTCTATACAAATTTCTCATTATGTTGACGACATATTGATACAGGGAACAACGAAGGAAGAGGTGAAAGGGCAGTTGGATTTATTAATTGACCATATGAAAAAGAAGGGAAGGGAAATAAATCCAACAAAAATACAAGGACCGGCAACGTCGGTAAAATTTTTAGGAATTCAGTGGAATAGAGGATATTAGGGAAATCATTGAGAAAGCAAAACGAAAAATATTAGATTTTCCCACTCCAAAGAATATACAAGGTAACTAGTAAAAAATATGAGTTTATGTGGGGAGAAGAACAGCAGGTTGCTTTTGAAAATGCTAAACAAGCCATACACACCGCTGTAGATTTGTGGCCCTTGAGAGAGGGGGAAGTGGAATTACATGTATCTATTAATCAAATGCATGCTAATTGGTCATTATGGCAAAAACAAAGTGGGAAACGGGTACCCTTAGGATTCTGAAACAGAAAATTCCCGGAAGCAGGTGAAAAATATATTCTCTTCGAAAAACAACTTTTAGCATGTTATTGGGCGTTGGCTGAGACCGAACAGATTACTATTGCGACCACAAATTCCAATTATGCAATGGGTAATGTCTGATCCCAAGTCAAATAGAGTAGGATATGCTCAGGAACAAAGTATTATTAAATGGAAATGGTACATTTCTCAAAGAGCTAAAATAGGTGAGCATGGGGTAGCTACTTTGCACGAAAAAATAGCTAATATTCCTAACGGAGAGCTGGAAATCATAAAGCCAGTATATGCTCATGAATCCCCAGTGAAATGGGGAGTGGGATATCTTTTTACTGACTCCTGGTCGGTCGCTAATGGTCTTGCTACATGGTTAATGGGGTGGAAGTCCCATAATTGGTTAATTCATGGTAAGGAACTGTGGGGTAAAGAATTGTGGCAAGACATAGAAAAAATTGTACAGGAGACAATAGTGTCAGTATTTCATGTAGATGCACATATGCCTGTTGATTCAATGGAACGATTGTTTAATTCCCAAGCAGATGCCGCAGCTACCATTTCTGTAACAACTACTAATGAAATTCCTAAGGTGGAAGAATGGTTGGAAGGTACAGCCATTTAGACACATCAGAAAAGTGGACATCTTGGAGAAAAAGCTACTTACAGGTGGGCTCAGGAACGAGGGATTCCTTTGATCTAACATGTGATCAGAAAATGTCTGGTGTGTCAACATATCAAGAACGGGAAGTACCACATAAGGTAATGGGGCACGGGGCGATTTGCCAGCCCAGATTTGGCAAATAGATTTCATAGGACCGTTACCCGAAAGTCGTAAATGTAAATATATGTGTACTGCTGTAGATTATTATTAGCATTCCCTTGTGCTTTTGCGTCACAATGGAGCACTCTAAGGACTTTAGACATGATTATTCAGTATTATGGTATGCCCTTACAAATACATTTTACGGGAGGTGAGCATGGGGCATTGACGCCATTTGTGAAAGCTTCAGGTTTGAAAATAATTCTACATGCAAAATGACACCAGCGCAAGGTTTTAAAATTATAACCAGGATTTATTGAATTATTGGTTCTATTTTCCCATTATTAGATCAAAAGAATAGCATAATTGCTTACGTTGCGCTCATGGGAGATCATCATCGTGGCCAAAGACTGGCCTTCTCACAATGGTCTCGTTTTTCTATCTCATTACAGTCTATTATATAACTTTTGGTTTAGTGACATCATCAAGTTTGACGACCAATAACATTTCTCTGGGTGGTCTTAAAGTTTAGACAAAGAAACATTCCTCCATGTTTAAAAGTTATACAAAGTTTTCAGAAAATTACTTTTGATTTCTGAATTAACATTATAACATTCAAGAGAATCTATAATTATTAACATGGTGCTGATAAATTCTCAACCTCTCCCTAAATTGACAGTAACTTTAGTCTGGAAGAGGAAAGCTGACAGCTTCATGTTACACACAGTGATAAGCATGGGCTTCCAATGCCCCCCCTTCCTATGCTGGAGACTGACTAATTATTTCCAGATGTTGTGCTCAAGAGTTTTTTTCTTAATGTTTATGCTTATAAAACCATTTATATAAACCATTTATATTTTACATTCATGTCACCACATTCATGGGCCCCAAACATTCATAATTTCATTCATATCTTGGCCATTCATACTTCATACATTTTATATCTCAGTTTGGAATATGGAATCTAATATGCTTTTTTTTCCTAACTGGTCTAAGCACATCTGTTTTCAATTAGAACCACGAGGCTAAAGGCGGGAAGCTGAACAAAGAACAGAAACTATTCACTGGCACAAGATGCTGGCCTAAGACAGGACAGTTATAGTACACACAAAGAACCTAAAATGGATTCCATGTAATCCTGATTTCCACCATGATTTGGCTCAACAGCAAAGTACATACACAGATATTATTATGCTTTCCCTTATATTAATCCTTAGTATATTTTTCTCTGGCCTTAGCTACATTATATTTAAATGTTTTATTCACCTGTTTTTCGTACGCTTCTATTTGGGCGTGGTCCTTAACTGACACAGAATTGTCTCTAACTAGAATTACCCAGAACCATATGAAAAACTGGCCTTTTGTAGAAAAAAACTCCACAAAAAAATACTGCACTTATCATGCTTCTGACCTCAATATCGTCCCATAAACAGCACCCCCTGCTGGCCACGAGCCACGCGCCACGCGCCACGACTCAGTCCCCTCTTGGATATTACTGAATTTATGAAGTAATATTCATAATTGAGCTCGTGGTCTTATCTGTGGCGCTGGGGTTCACTCAGGGTACGGTTCTTCTTATGGATCAGTGTGTCTGTGCAAGTATATTCTTTTAAATGCCAATTAGATAGCAAAAGCCAGAAAAATGTACTACCTAGGCCTGCAACGGCAGGTGCCTAGAAGATCATACCCAAAGCTTACTTGAATTCTCTAGTGAGAATGCAAGCAAATCCCATCCACTATTCTAGATAAAACCCATTCAAGTGTACATTTATGTAAGTTGCTGTCTAAACCATATCATATAGGAAACTTACCATTCCAGTGGTAGTTAGACAGTGTCTGTTCTAGGTGCAAGTACAGTCCTAGAGCAGAGACGTCTGTTGTTTTATTCATAGAGGTATTCATGAAACTCCAGTACTTTTAAAGTTTAAAAGTCAGAAATTTAGAGAAAGTATAGCTAAAGAAAAATAGAACCCTAGATTTCCCTAAGATAAAGAGAACCTCAGTATTACCTAATTTAATTAGTCCCTATGCTCAAAAGTGTTATAACACCTTGGAATTATATCAATAAAGTGTAAAATAATGTACAGTGTTAAGAAAACCCAAATATATGCTTAATATGGAAATGTACTTATGTGCAGATAATGCATGCACATTAGATATAAGTTTTCTTTTTCTGTGTGTGTTGCAGGAACTCATTTCTCAAATTTAAATTAAAATCATTAAAAGGACTGATGATATCAGCTGTTAAACCCAATTAAACAATATTGTGGCACTGTGTTACAGCTTAGAAGCTGCCACTGTGTATAGAAATACAGTCATATGAAATAAAATTTAAAATACAGGATACACAAAATATTTTCTGAGAACAATGCATGAAGACAATGATAAAGAAAATACAGTTATTAATACAATATCAGAATAAGTCTATGAAATTATGCAAAAGCATAATTAAAGTTCAGAAGCCTAATTCAAATGAAGTGATTTAAAGTAACGTGGTTTAAGATAAAGTCTGTTTTTTCGTTCAAAATTTTTTATATGAGTCCA
Source organism: Geotrypetes seraphini (assembly GCF_902459505.1). Lineage (NCBI taxonomy): Eukaryota > Metazoa > Chordata > Amphibia > Gymnophiona > Dermophiidae > Geotrypetes > Geotrypetes seraphini. The sequence continues at coordinate 216,854,173 of NC_047087.1, read as the reverse complement.
GAAATGTCTTTTGCAAATAGTTTTAGCAACTTGTAAGGTCGGAGTCTCTAAATTAATTTCAGTGAAATTTAAATCATGGCTTTAAAAAGTTCATGCTGCAACGTTTTCATAATTCAAGCTTGGCTTTTCTGTAACTATAGAATTGCTTTTTTCTTTACACCCGGTACAACTGAAAGGTAAGCACAGCTCATTAGTTGAAGACAAAGGAACACTGAAATTCCCGCCGAAAATTCAGCATCGGAATTTTTCTTTCTCTGTGTTCTCCACAGCTCTAGTGGTGGAATGTGGTACTGCTGGTCAGTGTAAATCCTGGAAGGAAAGCACATGTTCATTAACAAAAGAACAAAGAAAAAAAACACATAGCACGTTATCACGTTATCCCCTCTGCAAACTGTACTAATTCTTGTATTGCAGAGCCACATTCTCTGTGTTGAATTGTTGAAAGGATTCAAAGAAAGTTCTTAACTGAAACACAAAACATACAGATTAAATAGACTTTTTTCAGGGTCCTGTAGTACCAAAATTGGCCACAGGAAAATTTAAACATGCAGACACATTCTCTACATGGTAAAATTAGACTTTCTTTTTTTTCTAACATCAGGGAATTATTCTCAATTCCATATTCTTTATTAGGTTCCTATCCTGAAGAGCTTACTTGTAAAAAGTAAGCAAAATTTCAATTCCGAATTCATCCACTTACATAAAAGTTTATTATAATTGTTCTTTTCCGTTAACCAAGTTAGCAAGCCCTTTGTTTCACATTTATTTCGATTTTCAAAAAATATAGGTACTTAACCTCTACTTTTCTTAATCTTTTTATTTTAAACTTCCCAATTTAATTTTAAAATGTATTTAAATTTAATTACTCCCTAATCATACATTTTGGACAATGCACAAGTTTAAAAATACTTTATAAACCATGCAGGGGCACAAAAATTCATATTCAAAATTAATTTGAAACACTGAGATAAAAATATAAAGGCAGGGATTTTATTTTTCCCTTATGCACACTTGCCTGCTTTTAAGCATGGTATCTGTTTTTTGGAATAAATCTTTTTCTTTTCCACAAAATTATCCTTTCATTCCCAAGTCCAGCAGAATTCTTTTCTCTTCTCCCATCTTCCCTATCGAACTTTTCCATAGCACATTTCACAAGCTTTCTTTCCACATTCCTGTACATTCGTTCTACAAACTATCTCCCTGCTTTGAAACAGCCAAACATTTAATTTTCTTTTCCTTTTCACTTATGGCAAAATCCACCTTGTTTAAATATCACATTCTGACCCAACATTTCTTTTCTTGCAACACTCTTATAACCCTTTTAAAAAATAAAGGAACAAGGGAAAAATTCAAGCTACATAACGTCTTTTTTTTTTTTTTTTTTTCTAGAATGCATCTTGCACTGAGCCCTTAGGCTACAAATAGCTTCTGAAACTTTCCCAAAGTACCTCCATTGTTCCTAACACCGCAGGGATCACTACAAAAACAACATACACAAACTTTACGGAACTCTAAACAGCATGCTGGTAAAGTTTTATCAGAGAGAGACCACATTGAATCTTTTTTCTACTACATCGGAAACAAATTTAAACCACGGATACATAGGATTCTCATGTCTTGCTAAACTACCAGTTCTCAATAAACCCTTTTAATATGCAAAACAGACTTGCTCCGAGATAAGCAAATACCTGTTGGAAATCTGTAGCCCTGAGACAAAGGACTCCATTGCTGCTATTCCCTCCCCCTCTTTCCTCATGTGATAGCTCTGTGGAAGGCGAGGGAGAAAAAAGGTGGGGGTGAAAATCCCCCATTTGCAGCCCGCTCTTTCAAACAAAGGAACAGCATAGCAAGGGAACGGGAAGCCATTAACTTTATTTTTCTTTTTCCAGAGACAAGAGAAAAAGTTAGGGCAAAGCAAAAAAGACAGAGAGAGACAGAACTGGAGTTTAGAAAGACAAAGCTGAGAAACACAATTTCTTTTTTCTTTTCAAAGTAGTTACTTCAGATAGGCACTGAAAATGCAGAGAGAGAGACAAAGAAAGAAGGGGGGGTGCCCTCAGCCCGTTTTTTCAAACAAAGAGACGGGACAGAGGGAAACTTTTCAAAGTCAGATTAAAACAGACAGTTTTCTTTTTCACAGAAAGAGTTAGTTCAGAGACAAAGTTTATACACACAGCAGGAAAATATATATATTTTTTTCTCTTCAAACTCAGTAACCTCTGTTATCAGACAAGCAAAAACTTAATTTTTTTTTCTTCTTTCAGACAGGCATTGCTCAGTTTAAAAGCCAGATGGAAAAATGCCAGCACTGCAAGGGCTGTTACATTCTTTCTGTGTTACTTTTATTTCTAATTTTTTCTTTTTTCTTTTTCCATTAATATTTAATTTCTTATGTACAGATATATACAAGCATGCATGCTCATTATTGTTAAATAATATTTTTTTATTATTTTTAAATTTTTTTTTTTTATTATTTTTTTAATTTTTAATATTTTTTTTTATTATTATTATTTTTTTTCTTTAAACAGGCGTAATACTCACAATTTTCCAGTTTTCCGGTCCCGTTTTATCTCTAATTTCCCGCCATATTCCTGCGCAGCCAGTCAACCTGTGACTACCTTTTGTTACACAACCATGCGAAATCTCTAAATTTCCTAGAGGTTCCATGAATAACCTATAAGCTTTTTCAATGCGTCAAATTAGTTAGTTCCCGGGTTTCGGCACCAATTGAGCATGGGGCATTGACGCCATTTGTGAAAGCTTCAGGTTTGAAAATAATTCTACATGCAAAATGACACCAGCGCAAGGTTTTAAAATTATAACCAGGATTTATTGAATTATTGGTTCTATTTTCCCATTATTAGATCAAAAGAATAGCATAATTGCTTACGTTGCGCTCATGGGAGATCATCATCGTGGCCAAAGACTGGCCTTCTCACAATGGTCTCGTTTTTCTATCTCATTACAGTCTATTATATAACTTTTGGTTTAGTGACATCATCAAGTTTGACGACCAATAACATTTCTCTGGGTGGTCTTAAAGTTTAGACAAAGAAACATTCCTCCATGTTTAAAAGTTATACAAAGTTTTCAGAAAATTACTTTTGATTTCTGAATTAACATTATAACATTCAAGAGAATCTATAATTATTAACATGGTGCTGATAAATTCTCAACCTCTCCCTAAATTGACAGTAACTTTAGTCTGGAAGAGGAAAGCTGACAGCTTCATGTTACACACAGTGATAAGCATGGGCTTCCAATGCCCCCCCTTCCTATGCTGGAGACTGACTAATTATTTCCAGATGTTGTGCTCAAGAGTTTTTTTCTTAATGTTTATGCTTATAAAACCATTTATATAAACCATTTATATTTTACATTCATGTCACCACATTCATGGGCCCCAAACATTCATAATTTCATTCATATCTTGGCCATTCATACTTCATACATTTTATATCTCAGTTTGGAATATGGAATCTAATATGCTTTTTTTTCCTAACTGGTCTAAGCACATCTGTTTTCAATTAGAACCACGAGGCTAAAGGCGGGAAGCTGAACAAAGAACAGAAACTATTCACTGGCACAAGATGCTGGCCTAAGACAGGACAGTTATAGTACACACAAAGAACCTAAAATGGATTCCATGTAATCCTGATTTCCACCATGATTTGGCTCAACAGCAAAGTACATACACAGATATTATTATGCTTTCCCTTATATTAATCCTTAGTATATTTTTCTCTGGCCTTAGCTACATTATATTTAAATGTTTTATTCACCTGTTTTTCGTACGCTTCTATTTGGGCGTGGTCCTTAACTGACACAGAATTGTCTCTAACTAGAATTACCCAGAACCATATGAAAAACTGGCCTTTTGTAGAAAAAAACTCCACAAAAAAATACTGCACTTATCATGCTTCTGACCTCAATATCGTCCCATAAACAGCACCCCCTGCTGGCCACGAGCCACGCGCCACGCGCCACGACTCAGAGGGCAGATAAAAGAATATGCTAAGGAAAATAATATTGAATGGGTATATCACATGCCCTATTATCCCCAGGCAGCGGGATTAATTGAATGGATGAATGGACTTTTGAAAGAGGCCCTTAAAAAACTAACTACAGATGACAAATATGGGCAGTGGAGGGATAATGTAACCCCCAATTTGACGATTGGGAAACTGTCCATAGCCAAAATCTGGATTAGCAATCCTAAAGGACCTCCGGAACCAGCTGAGGTGATTGCAATCGGGAAAGATAAGGCACTCCTTGTAATGAAACCGGGAGTGGAAAAATGGGAATATGTCCCTCAGGAAAAATGTTATTTGAGAGAGTAATAATGTTTTCTGAAACTTGCAGATATACGTGTGCCTTGGAATCCTTGGAATATGGTATGGGGTAAGAGGCGCTGCCCCCGGGCGACGTATTACAATTAAAGAAGGGGTCGTTACGTCATGGAGATGGAAGCATTCTTCAATGAATCGGAAGCAAGATAACTTCACTTGCAGCGCTAACTCCAGATGTATCATTGCAAATGTGACAACAAGAGACCATACATGGAATACAGAAATTAAAAGCAATGAACACACTAGAAATGAGCAGATATGGAGGACCGTGTTTAATAAACAATTTCAAGCACCAGAAGTACAATGTAATGATACTCATGTGTAAATATGTAGTGTTACCCCTCATACTAGGGGAACCTCAGAAGCAATTTTTCTGGGCACCTAAATTTCATTTTACTCCACATTGCAAGGGCGAATTTGTAAATTACAATCAATAATATATGATGTGTGTGAATGGACTATATTATTGAAATAGCACCACGCGTAATATGTGTGGTGACTAATGAGCCAATAATTACCAAAAAATGATAGTACCCTTTGCAGGATGCTTACACAATATGTCAACACTTCTTTGGCAGAATCAAACTTATGTTTGAACACCTGATATAGGATTTAGAACAAATGTACTAGGATAAATCAGTCCATAAGGAATTTGAACAAAGGCATCACCAGATTAGTAATTATACTAACCATAATAGTACTTGTTCTGTCCTTGTGGAATTGTTATGTGGTTTACTATGCTGTAAATCAACACGGCCCACGATGGTATCCTATGGCAGTATCACTCAATAAGGACCGAATGTGACACGAATGTGAAACGTATGGTATGAAAGGATTATTAATATTGAATGACACTGCCCATGATAGCTGTTACAGGGAAACACAAGTATGAGAACGAGCAAGGCCAGGAATTTTTCATCACCTGCTGATAAGTTTCCTATTATGAGAGCAGGTCACTGTCAGCACACGAGCAAAGCCAGGAGTCTTCAGCACCTGATGATAGGTGCTTGACAGAATCACACCCTCCCTGCACGAGATAAGCATGCGTTTGTAAATCCAATCTGGCTAGAGGGGATGAGGGAAAAATTATCCAATCCATAAAGAGGGGCTGGGTATACAACCTACGAGCTAAGCTAGTTGTTTTCAAGACATGCTGATTGGGGATTACCCTCTCAACATGAGGTAAGCACGCATTTGTAAATCCAATCTGGAAAAAGGGGATGGGGAAAAAGTACAATTTAAGGGAGGAAAGTTACCTGTAAAGCAGGAACATTTCCACCACTGATACGCTGTGTGATGACATTTTGTGAGTAAGCCTCCTGATCGTGGACAAGAGTAATGATATAATAACCAGTAATGTATTAATTCAAACTCTGTACTTAATCAATGATTATGGCTAGAAATATTGTATATATGTAATAAAACTTAATATGTATACTATTTTGATTTCCTGGCATTCTGTCCAGTGCGGAAAGTGACTGAAGGTATTTGGTAAGCCTTTTTAAATAGTAATACAAGGGGGTAGCGATACTGGATAGGAGAGAGAGCTTGTGGGGAAGGAGGGAGAGATACTGTGTGAAAGGGTAGTTGAGAAAAGGAGAGATGGTGGATCTGGGAATGATGGGGTCCATCGCTGCAGCTACAGGAATAGAGATGAAAAAAAGGAAAGATGCCAGACCTCCATGGGAGGGAATGGAAAAGGAAGGGGAGGACAGAGATGGAAGATGGATGGTTAGCATGGAGAAAGAAGAAAATGACAAATGGGCAAGAGACCCTGTCAAGCGAGTTATCAGAAGACGTTTGTCGCAGAGCCTGGGATCAAAATTATTTGAATAATAACCAGACAACAACGGGTAGAAAAAATAATTTTATTTTCTGTTTTATGATTACAATATGTCAGATTTGAAACGTGTATCCTGCCAGAGCTGGTATTAGACCACTAACATGAGCTAGGATTTAACAGAGAGAGGAAAAATCTTTTTTGTTTGTTATTTTGTTTACACCACAGCACCAGTGAGGGTGGGAGGTGGCAAAGGGGGTGGAGTGGGTGAAAAATCTATAAAATAAACCCACCAGAATGTTTGAAAAATAAAAAAAACACTCAATTGGGTAGGAAAATCAAATCGAATTGAAAAATTGATTCAATAGGCTGAATCGAATCAAAAATTTTTTTTCCTGAATCGGCAGCACTACAGTACAGGTAGTCCCTGAGTTACAGACGCCTGACTTAGGTACGACTCATACTTATGAACGCGAATGCAGCTTCATTAGATTTCACTGAGCAGTATTTCCAGTTGCATAGACTCTCCTGTAGCAGATTCAGGAATGATGCATGGCCACATTAAGAACAGTGTGTGGTTGTACATGCTGTACCTTAGAGGGAACACTGGCTAGGGACAATTGGTCCTTTTGTCAGGTGGGAGCAGATGTAAGTAGCAAGAATCTTAAAATCTACAAGTTCTGAGAACAGCTTTAAAAACATAACTCGTTCTTAACCCGGGGACTGCCTCTAATTCTTAGTGGGTGATGGTATGGAATCCTGCATTTAAGATGTACACATGGCACCCTTTATGTAATGTTCACAGCAGTGTCCTTTAAGGTACTCCACTGTTCTGCTGGCACATCTAGGTGGCCAGTCCACTACGTTACTGGCCACTCCCATGTTCAAATGCAGACCATTTGGATGTTTCCAACTTGGATGATTTTACAGACAAAAATGGCAGCCTGGATGTCCAAGCAGACAATTTTAAAATATATATAATTTTGGACGTCTGGCGGTTCAGCTTTGGAAAATGACTATTTTTTTTCTTCTTCCAATTTTGGACTTTTTGCGGGAAATGTCCAAACTGGACTTAAACTTATTATTATTTTTTTTTAATAGCCTCCCTATGCTTTACTTATGTATTGTTCTTATTACTTTTAGGATATTATTGGCTATTATCCATTTAGGGTTCTTACTTGTGCTGTTACTTATGTCAAATCAGACAAGAGTTCTGCTGGACACACAGTGAAATAATAAAAAATTATGAAATAAATTCATTTTCCTTTTTTGATCTTTTATTAAAGAAGTAAGATTAGACACTTACAATAGTAATGCTTTAATTTAGCAAAAGGATTACTGGCATCACCAGTAAAGGGGAAAAAATCTGAGAGATAACCTATAGGGATCAAGCAAGCAAAATTATATTAAAAAGCTTTGCTCTGAGTCTATCTCTAAGTTTACTAATCTGCAACAGTAGCATCACTAATTATCTGAATCTTTGACAAACCACAATAGTGTAACTGTTTAGACTCTGGGTCAGGACCCCAAATTGGGTTATGTTGTTTTGTTTTAATCATCTGTGGTTGTGTGAATTTTTAGGTGTTAAAATGAGGTTATATTGGAAAAATATTTGACAAAAAGTAGCAATGGAAGATAAGAACATAAGAATCCCCACTCAGTGCTATTCTATAAACAAATTACAAAATACAATTATAAGAACATAGCAATAGCCATACTGGGTCAGACCAATGGTCCATCTAGCTCAGTAGCCCATCCTCACAGTGGCCAATCCAGGTCACTAGTACCTGGCAAAACCCCATAAAGTAGAAACATGCTACCAAAATCCAGGGCACCCAAACTAATCGGGGGAATTTACTTATATAATTACTGCTAGAGCAAAAACAAATACTGTATCTAAACAAATGCTACCAGCAGATATCCGTTCTTTATATATATATAGATTTTTTTTTTTTAGCATATAATAGCTGTTATACTACAAAAGTGCTCAGAGAAAATGGTAGTAATGTGAGACTATAATGTGGATAAAGCCCAATCCAGAGCATGCAGTGGCTTCCCCCATGTCTGTCTAAATAATAGACTATGGACGTTTCCTCCATGAACTTGTCCAAACCTTTCTTAAAACTGGCTATATTAGCCGCTCTTAACACATCCTTTGGCAACATGTTCCAGAGCTTAACTATTCTCTGAGTGAAAAAGATATTTCATCCTATTGGTTTTAAAAGTATTTCCCTTTAACTTCATCGAGTATCCCCCTAGTCTTTGTAATGTTTGATGGAGTAAAAATTTGATCCACTTTTACCCGTCCCACATAAGAACATAAGAATTGCCGCTGCTGGGTCAGACCAGTGGTCCATCATACCCAGCAGTCCGCTCACGCAGCGGCCCTCTGGTCAAAGACCAGCGCCATAACTGAAACTAGCCCTACCTGCGTACATTCTGGTTCAACACTCAGGATTTTGTAGACTTCAATCATATCTCCCTCAGCTGTCTCTTTTTAAAGCTGAAGAATCCTAATCTTTTTAGTCTTTCCTCATATGAGAGGAGTTCCATCCCCTTTATCATCTTGGTCGCTCTTTGGACCAGTGGTATTACTTTTAGACAAATCCAAATAAAATAAAAAATCTTTATAGCAACCATAGTGGAAATGTAAAACTGAGCACAGCAGCTCTGAGATGGAAAAGTCTGAGCTAAATCAGTTAGCAATGATTTACAAGTTTTGCCACAAGGAGGTGGAGTTGAACTATAAAATTATGCTTATAAGTTGTATACATAAATGCATGCATATATTCTGCTAGCCTATGCACCTAAGTTCAACTGCTGAATATATAGTTACAACTTTATGGGCAAAGGTCCAATTGCATAAAATTAGGCCTGCTATTTCTGCATTTGGACACAGGAACACAAATTATACAAGCAGTAGTTACTGAATAGTATCTTTGTGTTCCTAAATTTTGGCCCTGCCTCCAGAACACCCCTAACCTACCCCACTTTCACCACATAATATTTGGCTCATGCCTACTTATGTGGCCAAAAGTTATACATCAGCCAGGCATGGAAATCCAATTGAAAGCACCTGTGCTATCAGCACTCACCGCCGACTGCATAACTGCTTTGGAATATTGGCCTCATTCTGTCATACTCATGTTTTATGCACTCTAATTACTTTCCAAATGCATCACCCTCCCATTATGATGCATGCCATGAGATACTTCTACAAATGAGTTTGCTGATTCAGTGCGATAGTAAGGGAAAGATCTCATTCCATTTTCAACGCCAAGGCTTCAAAACAAGGTGATAGCCAGCTAGTACTGTAAATGTCCTTCCAATGGAGTTTGCCACTAAATAAATTCCTAAGCTTTGATAAAAGATATTACCAAAATGTGGTCAAGGTCTTGGAAAAAAAAAAGTATTATGCAAACAAACCATTTCACAATGCTTTGTAAAACTCTTCATATCCGTGTCAATTTTTTCATATTATTCTGTGTAGAAAATGCAATTCAATATATAGCAGTCAGGTATTTTAAATTTTCTCTGTCCCCTGAAGGCCCTATTTCCAGTGACTTCCTAAACCGCAATAGCAATTTTTAGCGCAGGAAGCCGCGCTGAATGTTCCATGCTGCTTCTGACACTCAGAGTTCCTATGAGTATTGGGAGGAGTGCACCATTCAGCGCAGCTCCCTGTGCTAAAAAGCGCTATTGCAGTTTAGTTAAAAGGGGGGAGGGGAGGTTAGTCTGCAGGGCCAGAAGAAAGAAGGACATTTACCAATATTGGCACAATTTCCTCTGAACTGTGAGGTCCATCTCACTATATTAGCCTTAAATTCTCATAACCTTGCAGCTCATACCATGAGGCTGAACCTATCCAGCACAGGAAATGGATGTGCTCTTAAGAGCTCTTAGATCTATTGGGCACAGGGTCCAAGCTGCCGTGGAAAACACTGGGGAAAGAAAGGAGTTTAAGCTATCTTCCTGCTGCCTTTTTGCCACCCTCAGAATCTTGCTGAGATGTTAGGAGGTAGGTTGTGGCAGAGATAGAGGGGGGCAGGGGAGGCTGCTCAAGTCCGGTCCTTCAGATCTACTGGCAGACCAGGTTCTCAGGATATCCACAATGAATATACATGAGAGAGATTTGCCTGCACTGCCTTCTTGGGATGCAAATCTCTCTCTCATGCATATTCATTGTGGATATTCTGAAAACCTGGTCTGCCAGTAGATCTCGAGGACAAGACTTAGGCAGCCCTTGTTCTAGAGCAGGGGTGCCAAAGTCCCTCCTCGAGGGCCGCAATCCAGTCGGGTTTTCAGGATTTCCCCAATGAATATACATGAGATCTATTAGCATACGATGAAAGCAGCGCACTTGGGCTTCCATCTAACTTTGAGCCCGGCGAGAAGCAGGCTAACTACCATCACCTGCTCCATCAGGGGAGCGGAGATCCCTCCACATTGTCTGGTCTCCTTTGCCTTGGCAAAGACTGGGACCGTGGCTCCCGTTCTACTGACCACCAAACAGCACCCTTTGTCCCTTTCTATTCCCTTCCTCCCTCCTATGTCCTGAATTTGTGCCCCCTCCCACTCACTGCCTTCCAGCATTTCTTGTCTCCCACCTTGTTGAACTTCTCATTTGTCCCCAGCAGCACTCCCCGCATCACTATGTCCAATATCCACCACCCCCCACACTCCATGTCTTCCATCTCCACCACCCTATTGAAAAAAATATCATCTCGGCTTTCTGCCGCTCTCTGCCTTCCAGCATTTGTCTCCAACAGCCCTCCCCGCATCACTATGTCCAATATCCCCCCACACATTCCCTGTGTTCCATCTCCCCATCCTATTGAAAAAAAAAATCATCTCGGCCTTCTGCCCTTCTCTGCCTTCCAGCATTTGTCTTCTGTCCTTACTTACTTTTTTAACTGCTCCTGCTCCTCTTTTAAGTGCTCCTGCTTCAATTGCTCCTCAGTCCCCAGCACTGCAGCACTCCCCGCAATGCCCAATGGTGGATGGTTGGATGGCACAGTACGGCATAGCAGAAGATGACGAAAGCGAGACAGCTACCCTACACGTGGCTGACCCACAAGCCTCTCTCCGACGTGAACTCTGACGTTGGAAAGAAAGCTTCTGGGCCAGCCACTTACAAAAGAGAGTGGGGCTCCAAGGAGTGGGACGAGGCAGCGCGGCGAATCGCCAGTGCAGGATCAGGGCAGCAGGATCGCGATGGTGTCAGCTATTTACGTCCCGTTTGTTTTCTGCCGCTGCCACCATCGTGATCCTGCTGCCTTGATCCATGATAGCAGCAGCAGAAAAAGGGACATTTAGGTGTCCCGAAGTGATGGCTCGGGACAATGGGATGGTGGGTCTAATAACGGGACGGTCCCGTTGAAAAAGGGATGTATGGTCACCTTAGATATCCCCTACCACTGGGCGGAACTGGGTATTTTGCCAGGCTTGCTCAATGGTAGCTAGGCCCCTCAAATAAGTGCTGTTGAATATCGACCCCATTATTAGTAAATATGCCCACAGTATGTGATAAAATGTGTTTTTTGTGCATAAGTGCAAATTATCATGCACTAACAGTGCAGCACTATCAGTTTATAATAACACACCAGTGTGTTAGCTTATACTATCCACAGGACTAAAGAAGTTAATTGCATTAAAAACTGATTTCCTTTCTGTTACTGTTTCTATTGAGGGAAAAGATATGCACAACAGTGGTGTGTAGTTCTTTGATTTAGAACAGTGCCTTTCAAACTTTCTTGAGCCAGTGCACCCTAAAGGTGGTGGCCACAGCTTGAGGCATCCAAAAGTGCGTGGACGTAGCCATGATGACATCATGAATATGTGTGACATCATTACGTTGCACATGTGCAGAGGCCCTCAAGATGGGCCCTGAGATGCCAGTAGGGAGTGCCAGCAGGGAAGAGGGCCAGAGAGAAAGAGAGGCACTGGCATCAGCTGATTACCTACAGCAGTGTTTCTCAACTACTTCAAGCTAAGTACCCCCTAAGTCTAACAAATATCAACTGAGTACCCCAACCACAGACCTCCCTAGGCCCACCCAAGCTCTGCCCCAGATCTCATCCCCTTTACTAATTGTAGTGCAATTTTTTCCATTCATTTTTCATATACACACAATATACAGTACACAGCAGGTCCATAGTCTGTTATTGAGAAAGACACGGGGGAAGCCACTGCTTGCCCTGTATTGGTAGCATGGAATATTGCTACACCTTGGGTTTTGGCCAGTTACTAGTGACCTGGATTGGCCACCATGAGAACAGGCTACTGGACTTGATGGACCATTGTCTGACCCAGTAAGGCTATTCTTATGTTCGTAGATATAAATTTGCAAACCTGACACATTTCAATCACTATATTGAAAATAAAATCATTTAACCTACCGGTGATCCTCTGCAGGCTGCTGTAATTAGCTTTAAAGGTAAGACCGGGAGGCCAGGGGGGAAGCCAGAGGGCAGCGCTGGCGCTGTACCACGTAGGGAAGTCAGCTGCCAGGCGCCTCTCTTCCTCCTCAGTGTGCCATGGCACACTTGGAATCTCAGGAGACACACTAGTTTGAGATACACTGGTTTAGAAGACACTGGAAAATCTGTTATTATAGAGCAATAGTTCAGGAGGTTTGGTGTTGCTTTTTTAGTGGAGGTAAAAGCAGAAATAAGATTGCTTACAAGGAGCTCTGATAGCAAACTAAATTATATTGTACCCTTAGGATCTTGTTTACTTACAAATAAAGATTAATCTTTTTTTTTTCCCAAACAAGGTACAATAGGAGAAGTGCAGTTTGAAAAGGTGTTGGTTGAATTGCAACACTTATCAGGAGACCCAGAGGATTGTGTGTTCTTGCTTTTGTTGTACTTTACCCAGCTTAACAAAGCTGTTCATGTTTCTTAAGGTAGCCATCCAAATCAATATCTTATGTTTTCCTTCACAACAGTCCATTGACTTTTAAAGAAGATAGAATGGACTTGCATTGTTCCTCTCCTTAGTATTTTTTTTTTTTTATCATATTCAACCTTTTGCTTTCTATAGTTGTTGTTTTAAATTAGATTTGCTAACCTAGCAGTGGATTTCTATTCATTAACATACGATCTAATCATGACTCATTTGTATCATTATTATTGAGCTATATTATAAACATAGTCAAAAGAACATCAAACTTCAGTGCAGGTGAATGTTTAGGAATGAATTTTCTAAATGGTGTCGTTGTCAGTGGGCACCTTAAAAGCAACTGCTGATAGAATGTCAGTCACTTGACAGCACCTTTTAAAGCATCACGCCTCCGGCAAAGGTAGGAACTAGAAATGTAGGCTATGGTTTCCAGGGCCTACATTTCTGATGCCTACCTTTGATGTGAATCGCATCTACAAAGGTGTCTATTGGCGCCAACGCCACTTCCAGCATTAGCCACACCTGTAGTGGCACTGGGCACCAATAGGCACTTCTGGAAGCATGATTCAGGTGTTGTTTTCTTAGGTGCCAATAGGCACCTGGAAATCTCTTTTAAAAGAACTCTTAAATGGTGTTTCCTTCTTAACTTAGGTGCTGGTAGGGCACCTACACATGTTGACTCTCAGTTACATGAAATCTGAGACCCTTTTGCTTTTTAGCCATCAGTTCAGATCTAGATTTGTTCTTAAGTCAGAACTAACTTATGGAAAACCATGTAGTAAGGGACCCTCCCCTCTTGTGATTTTATAAGCATGATATGAGTGATTTGCCATTGCCTTCTTCTAAGATATGGAGGATTATATGACTTTCCCAAGGCCACAGGTAGCTTCTTGGGGATTTGACGCTGGGCCTGTGAGTTTCCAGCTGCTGCTCTAATTATTAAGCTTCTCTTCTGCTCCAGTCATCAGTAACCAACAACCTTTCCCCTACAATTAATCAGATTCCTATTCTTTTTAAAGATACTCTTCTTTCCCTTGGAGTTCTTTGGGTCAAGTTTCTCATTTCAATGTCATGTTTTAAAAAAGATACAAAACTCATTCTACTTCCTGTGCATAGTTAAATCTCTAAAATCCCTCCTAGATGATAGATTACTGAAAATTCTTCCATATGCCTCTATTTTAACCTATGAGAGACTACTGTAATTCATTGCTACCAATTTATTCCGTAAAGAATCATCAGTTAACATAAAATACGTCCATTAAGCTCCTCTATTATGCAATATAGTATAATCAGGGGACTCTTTTCTTCTCTGCATATAATTGGCTACCCTTCTGTTACAGATTCCATCATAAGACTCTACATCTTACTTCCAGAGCTCTCTACGTATGTAGGCCAACCAGTCTACCTTTCCTCTATGCTGCTCCTATATACACTTCTCCCTCCGTATTCGTGGTTTCAGCACTTGAGGTTTCGATTTTTTTGTGTTTTTTAGCCTGGGACCCCCCTAGTGAATCACTCCATCCCCAACCTCCCCAGACCTTACCTGGTGGTCTAGTGGTGATGCAGGGCAGGAGCGATCTTCCTACGCTCCTGCCCCATGCAGAGCCATCATCAAAAATGGCTGCTGTGAGTTCCCGTGGTCTCATGAGAATGCAAGAGGAAGGTGGGGGTTGGTCAGAATCAGCCCTAAAGTTATTCACAAATTTTCCATATTTACGGGCCGGCTCTGCCTCTAACCCCCCACGAATATGGAAGGAGGAGTGTTTGTCTGTTCATTCACAATATTCCATAAATGCCAATTTTCTGCCTATTTTATCATTCTTTATCTTTATTGAAAGCTTCTATACCGCTACTAATGTCTGTGGGGTCAATTTAGAATGGTTTTCATAGACATCTGCAAAGGATTTTAAATACAGATTCAGAAGGATTCCATTGTGATTGTTGTTAGCCTCCCAGTTGCTTGGCTTGGGTGCCATGTAATGCACATGCATTATTGTTCTATTATTACAAATATGTAAGTGAATATATATAAATAAGTAAGTATAAATACGTGAGTGTAAGGGGAAGTGAAATCAGTTATAAGGTCTCCCCCAGTCAGAGAAAATAAATTCTCAACCGTGTTACACATGGCTGATTAGAATCAACAAACTCCACCAGACCCGCTTTTACATCATTCAATCTACCCTTGTATTAATACATTACATAAATTGTGCTCTAAATCAATACATAATTGTGAAGCCACTTCCCAGTCAGTTTCAACTGCTATATCTAAGTGAAAAAAAACAAAAAATTTGTGGAATTGATGTCCAAGATGAAGATTTTATTGAAACAGATAAAAACCCCACATAAAAATGTCTAGGACCTCAACCACTAGAAACATTTGAAACCAATATGGTCCGTGTTTGGACACTATTGTCTTCTTCAAAGGTCCTATGGATGAAGATAAATAAATGTAAAATGATATGTATCTTGATGTGTACGTGGTGAAAATGTAAAATAGTGAAAATAAAGATAAAGATAAAATAAGAACCTTGTGTAATAGAATTAAAAATAAAGATCAAATAAGAGCCTTGTGAATGGGGATTAGTAGAAAATGGGCAAATATTTATGTGGAAATAGTGACTGGTGCAATATCTTGGAAGATAAGTGAGCTATAGAGTGATAAAGATAGTGTAAGTGAAAGCTATTTGTAAGTGCAAGGTGTCAAGGTGATGGTCAATCGTGATCCTAAACGCATATATTGTCCAAATTTGAACCCCAAGTGAAACAGCATTATTCGTAGATCCCTGATAACTTATAAAGTGGGGGGTAAGAATACTTCGGCAAAAGAATACAGATGGAAATGCCTGAAGGGATACACATATAATAGAATGTTATGTACCCTATAGGTCAGGGGTCACAAAGTCCCTCCTTGAGGGCCGCAATCCAGTTGGGTTTTCAGGATTTCCCCAATGAATATGCATGAGATCTATGTGCATGCATTGCTTTCAATGCATATTCATTGGGGAAATCCTGAAAACCTGACCGGATTGCGGCCCTCAAGGAGGGACTTTGAGATCCCTGCTATAGGTTCTATATGCAGTCTTGTGGATTAAATAATAAAAAATATAAAGTGAAGCCATAAGTATAAAATGGGAATTTAAATAAGAAGTTCAATACAGATTCCTTTTCATCCATGCCGTGTGCAAAAATGATAAGAGATTTTTTTGTAAGACAAGAACCAAACATAAAGGAAGACCTGGCGAAGCTTGAAGAATGGTCTTAAATTTGGCAGCTAAAATTTAATGCTAAGAAATTCAAGGTCATGCATTTGGGCTGCAAAAACCCGAGGGAACGGTACAAATTAGGGAGTGAAGAGCTTATGTGCACGACAGAAGAGCGGGACTTGGGTGTGATTGCATGTGATGATCTTAAGGAGGCCAAACAGGTTGAAAAGGTGTTTTATTGTTTGTCTTGTTGAAACGTCTAGCATTTTTAAAATATGTATACGTTTAATTTTGTAAACGGCATAGTTTTTATGTGGTATATAAATTTTTAAATAAATAGGTTGCATAGGGAGAGGTATGGCTAGTAGGAAAAAGGAGGTATTGATGCCCCTGTATAAGACTTTGGTGAGACCTTATTTAGAATATTGTATACAATTCTGGGGGCCACACCTTCAAAAAGATATAAAAAGGATGGAGTTGGTCCAGAGGAAGGCTACTAAAATGGGTGTGGTCTTCGTCATAAGGTGTATGGGGACAGACTTAAAAATCTCAAGATGGCTATTTGGTTGGAATGTATAGGGACTGGGGAAAGAATGAGGTAATCGGTTATATCATGAGTCTGTCTTATGTCTTCAGAAAGTCCTTGAAAGTATATTTGTTTGATAAGTTTGTAACATGATCATTGTTTTTAATCTTATTTTATGTATTTTATGTATGCTTCACTGACTGTACAATTCTTCTTGATTGTGAACCGCCTGGAACTCATGGTTGGGCGGTATACAAGAATAAAGTTATTGTTATTATTACCCCATTCTTTCCCCAGTCCCTAAATATTCCAACCAGATAGCCATCTTGGAATCTTATTGGATATGACCAGAACACCTCTTTTTGTAATCCGCCTAGAACCGCAAGGTATTGGCGGAATAAAAGACACCCATGTAATGTAATGTAAGTCACTTTCCTTTCTCAGCCTGAAAGACAGCAGGAGGCTTGCTTTTTGCTCTGTTAACAATCGGTCTCCTGCCTCAGCAAAACCACAGCAGGAAACTGTTGCTTGCCACTGTGTTTTTTTCATTGTGTGATTAAAATGGCTTACTTCTTTTGTTTCTTTTCTATGATTGGCTGAAACCTTATAATTGATTTCACTTTCCCTTACACTCACATATTTATACTTATTTATATATATATTCACTTACATATTTGTTTGATTTATTATAACTTTGTGTGCTACTTCCTAACCTACTGAGTGATGATTTCTTTTTGGTTTGGCAGGCATTTTCCTCCCTAAGCCTGTTTGGGGTTCTATTTGTATTAGCATTTTGTAATAAAAACATATATCCCATAAACAGGTAGCAAGTAGATAACAATGATTACAAACTAAATAAAAATATGTCTAAAATATGTATATGTGTGTAATATACCAAAATCAAATAAGAGAACACGGCTCTTACTGCCAATATCAAGCAGCCCACAGAGCTAGTGCAATATTTAGACAAATGGCCTCAAAATCCATAAGACGAATTAACATCCCCAGGTGCAAAAGCTTCTATAAGGGGAACTCCGTTCAATCATAGGCCTGCTGCGGAAACTACACCAAAGGGGAAAAACTCCCTAAACATGAGGAGAAAAACCCTTGGTCAAAAAACTGGACAACAAATTGCTCAAAATTTATGGTCAAATATATTTTATTGAGCAAGCAAGAACACAACATAGTAGCACAAAGTACAAAAACAGCTCAAAATTTTGTTTTTTGAAACAGTCCCCAAAAGAACCACCCCCCCCCCAAACCCCCCTCCCCACCATACCCTCCCCTGGGTCCTCCTTCAAGCACAAATGAACAAAGAATTGAATAACAAACTATATAAAAAAGGCACAAAAGGGAAGTACAGACAAAGCATCAATTAAGTATCCGGCTACGAGCCAGAGGGGTCAAAGTATTCCAGAAAGGTTCCCAAGTGGTCTGGAAAAGACGACCATGTCGAGAAGCCAAGTCAGTCACATCCCGTCGCTCCCACATCAAAAGAGCGATCATGCGGCTCCTCCAAAGGGAATAGTCCGGTGCCTCAGCTTCAAGCCATTTCAGCAGGATGCATTTCAAGGCAATCAGGATAGACCACTTGAGGAAAGCTGCAACTCCCTTGAAACGTGGAAAGTAGTGAGGAACAGTCCCAAATAAAAGCAAAGTGGAACTGCGAACAGTAACATGCCAAATAGACTCCACAAAAGCAAATACAGCAGTCCAAAAAAGTTGTATCTGAGGACAAGTCCAGAACATGTGGCCTAATTGCTCAAAATTTATAAACTGCTTGAGAGGGTCAGTTATTCAAAACAATGTGAGAAGTAAAGAGCAAAAAAATAGCAAATGGATCCAAAACACTTATCTTAACTACGTCGTTGAGTTCACTCGCATCCAGCATTCCATGGCTCCGTTTCCCATCCACAATGATTGCAATCCAAAAGTGTGATCCTTTAACATCCAAAATGAATATCAAGTAATTAACAACTGGCTCTTCTCAACAATAGTCCATGCTTGGCCTTGTTTCGCACAAGGTGCTGTGTCAGGAGAAGACTCCCACACATACACAGTGGACAGAAAGTCTTTGTTAGATTACTATAACAAGTGAATTCCTAAATGAATTATAAATGATCCTTGAAGGAGACATAAAAAAATGCCCCAAAAATTCTGAAAAAAAAAATAATAAAATGCTTACTGAATGGAAAACATGCAAACAAGCAAAATAAAGGTCCCTTGTACAAAGCTGCGGTAGTGAGTCTCCCACAGCAAGTGCAATGCAGCCCATTTAATTCCTATGGGCTGTGGCACATTTGCTGCACTAAGACTCATTATATAGCGCCATGATGTGATTGACACACGATCAGCAGCCGCTTTTTAGGTGGCCGCTGATATCGGTGCCATATAGAGAATCCGGGCCTTAGTGCATATATTCACATCATTCTTTTTCATTTGGTAGCAATGATGTGCTTTATGGTGCTTATTCTAGTCCAGGGGTGGGCAACCTTGATTTTTGAGGGCAGCAGCTCAGTCAGATTTCCAAGATTTCCCCAATGAACATGTATGAAATCTATTTGCATAGAATGGAAAGTGTGTGCAAATAGATCTCATGCATATTGATTGATTGATTGAGGAAATCCTGAAAACCCAACTGGGTTTCGGCCTTCAAGGACCTAAGTTGCCAACCCCTGTTCTAGGTGCTTGTTAATATAATTTTCCCCATAGTAACATCTTAATTGTCAGTATACAGTGTCTACTGGTAACAAAAATATACCCCCTTTTACAAAACTACACAAAAGTTTTTTGGCGCGGGCCAGTACGCTGAATGCTCTGTGCTGCTCCGACACTTATAGGAACTCTATGGATGTTGGAGCAGCGCAGAGCATTCAGCATGCCGGGTGGCACTAAAAACCTGTTGCGTGATTTTGTAAAAGGGGTGGATAATATTTTCAAAACAGGGTTTACGTCATGACTATTTTCTTCATTCTAATTGACATTAAACTTCAACAGGATTTCATGTAGCTTTTATTTCATTTTTTTTTGTGTATTATTTTTATATCAAAAGACAGTTGGCTTACATTTTTCTTCTTTAAAACTAATCACAAATGAACTTTTTTTTTTTTTTTTTTTTTCTTATGAATGGTGCTTGAATGAAACTTCAGTACAATGATCTACCTTGCCATTTTAATAATGAAGAAAGGTAATGCATTTTTGGAAACTGCCCCAATAATTTACAGGATGATATCAAAGTAAAACGAACTTAAAGAATCTGAGAGAAATGTATTGCTTAGAAAGGTAATTTACAGAGAGCACAAAGTAGATATGTAATACTAGAATCGGAGCACTGGAATTCCAAATGTAGCTGAAGTAATCTGTGAGTTTATTAAGTTCCAAATGTTCTTGTTTCTATTTTTTTTTATAGGTATAACTTTGGAAGGAATTGTTCTGTGGCATTCTTGGCTCTTCTTGAGAAGAAACAGATAGGGAGACATGCTCTTTATTTAGTGATTGGCATTTTTATTTCTAATTTTAAAGGTCTAATAAAAATATGACACCAATTTCTTAATACTGACAGCAAGTCTGAAGTTTTGAAAGCACTATAGCCCTCTTTTACTAAGGTGTGCTAACCAATTTAGCACACGCTAAATGCTAATGCGTGCATATTAGTCTATGGATGTGTTAGCATTTAATAATAATAATAATTTTATTTCTTATATACCGCTATACCCTAAGTTCAAAGCGGTTTACAATGAGAGTCGTGCTGAGAGAGCATGCAGTGTTTACAATAGGAGACATATGTTTACAACAAGATACATATGTTTGGAACAGGACATAAGATACAAGCTTTGGCAAGTTACAGAATGAAGGAATAATAATAAGATACGAGAGATCAGAGCTGTTTACAAGGAGATAATTACAATGTGAATAAGATACAGGATGTTACAATGTGAGTAAGATACAGGAAGATTTTTACAAGATATTTACAATGTGAGTAAGATTTTTACAAGATATTTACAATGTGAATAAGATACAGGGTATTATCAAGTGAACAAGATACTGGAGGATTTTACAAGATACACCTTAGTAAAAGAGGGGGTATGTCTACAATGGAGTCTTGGGTGGAGTTATCCCTTTTGAAACTATTTAAAAGCACCATGGCTTTTTAAATGAAATGAATGGGGAAAACAAAATAATTTGATTGATTTTCATAAGAACCTAAGAATAGCCTTACTGGATCAAACCAATGGTCCATCTAACCCAGTATCCCGTCTTCACGGAGGCCAATCCAAGTCACAAGTAGCTGGCCAAAACCCAAATAGTAGCAGCATTCCATGTCACCAATCCAAGGCGGATCGGGATGGTGCAGTTAAAATTGGGACTGTTCTTGAAGCAGTCTAACGGCAAAACATGTCGATGTGACAGGTCCCTTTCCCGACGTGATAAGAGAAGTGAAATATATTATCAGAATATTTAAGATAAATTTTTAAGTATTAACTTATTACTATTAAGGATAAGCACTTTAAGCACTTTAAAACAATTTTAAAATTTTAAAATCACAAAATGGCTTTAAAACAAGAAAAGTATTGAGAGGGCTAGTGAAGAATCCATAGCCATTAAGAGTTATTGGGTAACCACAAATTATGTGATAACCTAAATGGCATGTCTGAAGCCTTGAAAAGACATCTATAAGAGGTTTTCAAAAAGGATGGTGGACATTGATTCAAGTATGGTTGAAAATTAACATGGCAATTTTGTATGTTATTCTGTGTTGGATGGGGTGCCAATGTGCATTCTTCAAAAGTGGAGTGACGTGGTTGTCTTTCTTAGATCCTGTGATAACTTTGATAGCAGTGTTTTGAATGAGCTGAAGATGTCTGATTTCTTTCTGTAGTATACCCTTGTATAGGGAGTTACAATAATCGAGTTTTGACATCACAAGCGAATGAATCAGTATATTTAATGATTATGGTTCCAGAATACTTGCTAAAGACCTGATCATTCTCAATTTGGAGAAGCAGCTTCTAACTACAGCTCCTATTTACATGTGGTAGGTAAGTTTAGAGTCAATAATTATGCCTAGGATTATAACTAAATTGACCTGGTTGATGGGTGTGTTGTTAATGCAAATTTGTGAAGTTAGCTAAATGCCCTCCTTCCAAGGGAAAAGGAGGCAGTTTGTTTTAGTGATGCTTAGGGATAGCATGTTTTCTCATAGCCAGTTATTTATTCTATCTAACTTCAGATCGATAGGATGAATGATCTGAATATCATCTGTATATGCATAGGCTGTGAAGCCTATTGATCGGAACAACATCAGTAGGGGGGCGAGGTAAATATTGAATCATAGTTTCCTAAGATCTTCCTGCAGTTTTTCAAAGTCCGCATGTGTTTTAACAATTTTGAATAGTTTAGTGTCATCTGCAAATTTAATCACCTCACTCATAGTTCTAGTTTCCAGATCATTTATAAATAAGTTAAATAGCACCAGTCCTAATACAGATCCTTGCGGCATTCCACTGTTTACCCTCCTCCATTGAGAAAAATGGCCATTTAACCCTACCCTTTGTTTTCTGTCATAAGAACATAAGAAATGCCTTCACCGAATCAGACCTCTGGTCCATCTAGTCTGGTGACCCGCATACACGGAGGCCAATCCAGGTGTTCCCTATTTAAGACCTAGGTGTTCCCTGATGAAGTCCTTAAATTCCCATATCCCTCAATGTGATTTGCAAGGAGGTGTGCATCCAATTTGCACTTGAATCCCATAATGGAGGTTTTCATCACTACCTCCTCCGGGAGAGCATTCCAAGCATCCACCACTCGCTGTGTAAAACAGAACTTTCTGACATTAGTCCTGGGCCTGTCGCCCTTCAATTTTAGTCTATGACCTCTCGTCCGAGTCACATTTGACAACAGCAATAGTGATGCTTCTTGCTCTATTTTGTCAAAACCTTTTAGTAATTTAAAAGTATCTATCATGTCCCCTCTCAGTCTTTTCCTCTCAAGGGTGAACAAGCTTAGTTTTCCAAGGCGCTCTTTGTAGCTCAAATTTCCCATGCCTTTTACTAGCTTTGTGGCTGGCCTCTGCACCCTCTCCAGTAGGGTTATGTCCTTCTTTAGGTAAGGAGAACAGTGTTGGACACAGTACTCCAGATGTGGTCTGATCATTGCTCTGTAAAGCGGCATTATGACGTCCGCTGATCTACTCGTAATATCCTTCTTAATCATGCCTAACATCCTGTTTGCTTTCTTTGCCGCCGCTGCGCATTGTGCCGATGGCTTCAGGTCCCTTTCTTGTTCGCTCTTGCCCAATGTCATACCTAACATTTTATAATCATGTTCCTTGTTTTTCATACCCAGATATATCACTTTGCATTTGTCTATATTAAACTTCATCTGCCACTTTTCCGCCCATTTCTCTAGCTGGTTCAGATCTCTCTGGAGTTCTTCAATGTCCTTTTGTGATCCAACTGATCGACATAGTTTCATGTCATCTGCGAACTTGATTATATTACTTGTTGTTTCCTCTTCCAGGTCATTTATGAATATGTTGAATAATATTGGTCCAAGAACTGAGCCTTGGGGCACACCGCTTGTCACCTTTTCCCAGTCCGAGAACTTCCCATTTATGCCTACCCTCTGCAATCTGTTGTCCAGCCAATTTTCTATCCATCTTAGTATATCCCCTTCAATCCCATGGCTTTGTAGTTTCCTCAGAAGCCTAGCGTGTGGAACCTTGTTGAACGCCTTCTGGAAGTCCAAGTAAATTATATCCACCGGGTCTCCACTATCGATTTGTTTGTTCACCTTCTCAAAAAATTGAAGTAAATTTGTCAGGCATGACTTCCCCTTCCTGAAGCCGTGTTGACTAGCTCTCATCAGGTCGTGATTCTCCAGGTGTTGCACTATGCTATCCTTGATTAATGCTTCAACCATCTTCCCAGGAACCGACGTAAGACTCACAGGTCTATAGTTGCCCAGTTCTCCTCTCGATCCTTTTTTGAAGATTGGAATGACATTAGCTATCTTCCAGTCATCTGGTATTCTTCCGGTTCTAATTGACAAGTTAGCTAGGGTTTGTAAAAGCTCTCCGATTTCTGTCTTAAGTTCCTTTAGCACTCTTGGGTGAATTCCATCCGGTCCAGGGGACTTGTCACTTCTTAGTCTGTCGATCTGATAGTATATCATGTCCAAGTCCATATCCACTGTGATGAGGCTATCCTCAATTTCTCCCTTGAATGCTTTCCCTGGTTCGGGCATTGATGCAGTGTCCTCCACGGTAAAG
Organism: Geotrypetes seraphini; assembly: GCF_902459505.1. NCBI lineage: Eukaryota > Metazoa > Chordata > Amphibia > Gymnophiona > Dermophiidae > Geotrypetes > Geotrypetes seraphini. Next base: position 216,830,136 of record NC_047087.1, on the reverse strand, counting down.
ACAGATGTCCAATAACCAATTTTTAATCCACAATTGAACATTGCCTCTTATCCTATTACTCTTTAATTTTCTCAGGAGCCTCTCATGAGGAACTTTATCAAAAGCTTTCTGGAAATCTAGATACACTACATCAACCAAGCAAATTGATGAGATAAGACCTCCCTAGGTTGAACCTATGCTGACTCTGTCTCATTAAATCATGTTTATCAACATGTTCCACAATTTTATTTTTTATCAGTGCCCACTATTTTGCCTGGTACTGAGGTCCGACTTATTGGTCTGTAATTCCCCAGATCTCACATGGAACCCTTTATAAAAATTGGTGTAACATTGGTCACCATCCAATCTTCAGGTATTACAGACAATTTTAGCAATAGGTTACAGATCACTAACAACAGATCAGCAATTTCAAGTTTGAGTTCTTTCAATACCCTGGGATACATACCATCCGGTCCAGGTGATTTTTGCTTCATACATCTTCCAGGTTCACCGAGATTTCTTTCAATTATTCCACCTCATCACCTTTGAAAACCATTTCCAGTACTGGGACATTTTTTATATCTTCTTCCATAAAGACCGAGCAAAGAATTCATTCAGTCTCTCTGCTATGGCCTTATCTTCCCTGAGTGCTCCTTTTACTCCTTGATCATTCAACGGTCCCATGGATTCCCTCACAGGTTTTCTGCTTTTCATGTATCTAAAAAAAATTGTTACTGAGTTTTTGCCTCTTTGTCAAATTGTTTGTTCTTCCTATTCTTTTTAGAAATTTTTATATTGTATCATTACAAAGTAGAGGATATGGAAATAAACCATTAGATAATAGGAAATATGTAACCTTTACAGGAAACAAAAACATAAATTCCATCAAGCCCTATATTATGCCCTCCCCCTTTTTCAAAAACAGCATTTTTTTTAGAGCTGGCCATGATAGTAACAGCGCCAACGCTCATAGGAGTTCTATGCTGTGGCTGGCTCTAAGGTTTAATAAAAAGGAAGGTTAGTGTTCTTTGTAGAATTGCCTCCTATGCTTATAGCAGTAGAAGCAGAAATATTGGTGGAATAGACTCTACTGCTAAGCAGATTGCTGATCTCAGAGACATCAATTGACAACCAGTCTTTACTTTGGCCAACTTTAAATTTTACCTTTCATCCCAGAAACAGCAAAAAGGTAAAGCACAGATTCATTAAAATATTAATCTATTTTTAATTTGTTACTTCTTGAGTGTTGTACTTTATCAAAAGAGTTGGGGATGGAACTGTAAAAATAACTGGGGAAGTGTCCACAAATAAACTCAAGTAGAAGAGGAATTCCTCCAGTCGGTCTTTATTACCATAACACAACCTGACCCAATGTAAAACAACTTGACCTCCTGTCTTTTGATTTTGATCTTTACTTATATGGAGTTTTGTGTTTTTTTTAAAATGTGTACCTTACTTTATACCAATGGTCTCCAACAGGCTGTCCCTGAAGTCCTCCATTGTGGCCCTCAGTTGGATGAAATGCTCTTCAAGTCCTGTAAATGTATTAATTTCAATTTTGCCCACTTGATGTGGAAAGGCATTTTCAATATGACATCTAAAGGCTCCTTTTACAAAGGTGTGCTAGAATTTTTAGCACACGCACTGGATTAGCACGTGCTACCTGAAAAACTACCACCTGCTTGAGAAGGCGGTAGCATCTAGCATGCACAGCAATTTAGCATGCTCTATTCCACGCATTAAGGCCCTAACGCACCTTGGTAAAAGGAGCCCTAAGTCTGAGCCTGAACATTTTGGGAAAAAAAATCAAAAATTCCAGTAGAGAAAATGACCATTTTCAAATCATAAAAACATCTTTTTGTTTCAAAAATGACCGTTTTCTAGATGTTTTTGAACTTAGTGGATCTATCTTTTAGGACTATTATTGAAAACAAAACTTCCAAAGAAAAACACATACAAATGAGCTATTGGGATGTAGTAGTGGCCAGCATTCTTTGCAGACTGGCCACACATATCTCAGCAGGGCAGAGGTGCACTCTAGGGCGTACTGCAGTGTACGTCACATAAAAAGTCCCAGATACACATCTCACCATAACACTCTTGTATTGTATGGTGAGCCCTCAAAAACCCACCCAAAACTTGCTGTACCTACCTGTACACCACAATAGTCCTTATGCCAGCAGGTGTCCTCTTTACGTACAGTAGGTTTTGGGTGGGTTTTGAGGGCTCACCATACAAAATAAGGAGGTTGTGGTGGGATGTTCACTGCAGTACCCCCATAGAGTGCCCCTCTCTTCTGAGATGTGTCTATGTGGCCATCTGAAGCTGTAATAGAGGTACTGTTTCTTTACATCTTTGGATGGTGGGAGGGGGGGGTCGAATACCACTGGAGTAATGGAGGGGGGGGGGTCTTGCCTTAAATCCTTCTAGTGGTCATCTGGTCATTTGGGGTATCTTTATGGCCCTTATTTGTTTTTAAAACAGGTCTAGCCCCATATGTCTAAATGGAGCCCTGGACGTTTTGTTAAATGTTTGATTTTCACTGCAAACATCCACATTCTAAGCCTGCCTTAAACCTGCCCAAAATACGCCTTCAAAATGCCCCCTTGGAATTTATATGAGCAGGGAGCGAGCAGCCTAGAAAAACACCTATAATATGTTTTATGAAAATAGTGATTCGGATGTTTTAGCAAGAAAAATGGCCAAATGCCACTTTATGAGCCCCATAGTAACTGCAGTCTCTTAAGTGTCTTACTCAGGTGTTTGGAATTGGCTACTGCTGACAATTTAAAATAAAGTGAGTTTTTAAAATATATATTTAAAATGTTGTAGAACCAATATTAGTATTCATTTTTTAATGTTTAATATTCAGCCTGAATAAGCAGGTGAAGGCAGTTTATAAAATTAGTAGTATGTTTAAGCCTGAACCCTTTTGGCGGCCCTCAGAGCTTTTCTCATATTCACACACTTTACATGAAAAAGGTTGGAGACCACTACTTTACACTGCAGCTAAGCACTGAAGCACAAAGAAATAAATGTTTATAAGACATTCAGTTCTGAAACGATGCTCTGTCACCGGAGCTCGCCTCTAGAAAAATATTAGGGATGGCAGGGTCAGAGGCTTAAGCTCTGTCTTTGAAGAAAGAAGAAGCTGTGGTATGTTTGAAGTTTTCTCTTAGTAGGCACTACTTTTTAAAGTTTCTCAAATGACATTTGTGACCTTCACTTTTGTCAAGTCTTAATTGCTACTTTTATTGGCACTGGGTAGCGGAAGCTTCTTTTCCTGTGATTCTTCAATGAACTGAGATTTTTCTCATACACATTCACACAAAAGGAAAGAAAGCATAAAACTGCTGTCTTTTCTTCCTGCTGCTTGCTTTCATTTTTTCAAGAGGATAGAATACTGTACTGTCCCTTAAAATACACACACACAAGGCAACATGAGCGGAGTAGCCTATTGGTTAGAACTGTGAGTACTAGAGAAGCTAGAATTCAGCCCCTACAGATACTCCTTATGATATTAGGTAAGTCACTTAGGGGTCCTTTTACAAAGTGTTGGTAAGAATAGGCCTTAGCATGGCCTTATGGAAGTCTTTCCTTCATGCTAAATCCATTTTTACTTCAGCAAAAAGATTTAATCTATTATTTTCATTAATGGCCAAGCACTGATGTTACCATGGCCCATGTACGGTCTGGCTACTATTCATGCATTTATATTGTATAATTTTATCTTTTAAAATTGTGATATTTTTGTACGTTTTTTGAATTAATAAACTTTATAATTTTATAATCTTGGAAGTCCAGGAATTGGTTCCACATTTTTGTATTTACCATTAGAATACATCCATTTTAGAAAATTGCTGCATGCGCACTTACCATTACCCACTAAGGGATCCCGTATTAACCATGTGCTAACCAGATAGCCATAGGAAACCATAGGAAATAATGGAAACTCAGACAATTCATTCCACAACCCAAAAACTTTAGCACAAAATACTATACATACTTGTATTGCAAGACCTTGCTCATTTAGAACTGTCACTACACTCCTGCAGTGTCAGAGAGAGAGGAACCATCGGCTCAATTGTGATGTGTGAATACTGTATGTACTTGCAGTGGCGTACCTAGCATATGTGACACCCGGGGCCCATCATTTTTTGGCACCCCCCCATCTGTACGAAAAAAATGATTTTTAGTAACAAGCCATATGTCACACATGAGTACCTAGGAAAAGGCAGCATCTTACCTATGCAGTGAGCAGTACATCAATACACCCATTGTAAAACTAAACAAGCCAGACTAGTACAGATCCATCCTACACCGTCAATCCTAACAGAAAACCATATCTTTTGAACACACAGAACACAGAAAACACCTTCGCCTAGTATGGAATATGTCATCACAAACTAACCCCTACCCCTTTTACAAAACTGTAGTGTGGATTTTAGCCACGGTGGTAAGAGCTCTGACGCTCATAGAATTCAGAGCATCAGAGCTGCTACCACCATGGCTGGCGCTAAAAAACGCTCCATAGTTTTGTAAAAGGGGGGATAAAATAGAAATACATAGAAACATAGAAACATAGAAAAAAGCGGCAGAAAAGGGCTACAGCCCACCAAGTCTGCCCATTCCAAGTATCCCCCCCCTGAATTTACTCCCTTAAAGATCCCACAAGAGTATCCCATTTTTTCTTAAAATCCGTCATGCTGCTGGCTTTTATCACCTGGAGTGGGAGTCTGTTCCAATGATCCACCACTCTTTCGGTGAAGAAGTACTTCCTGGAGTCGCCATGAAACTTCCCTCCCCTGATTTTCAGCGGATGCCCTCTGAAAGGTTAAATTGAACCAGCAAGAAGCTTGACTCTGCATACAATGCAACACCACAGAAACAGTGACACATGTCACCTAAAGCAATAAATAAATAGAAAATTTTTTTCTATCTTTGTCTTCTTTGGTTTCTGCTTTCCTCATCTTCTTGTTACTCTCTTCCTTCTATCCACTGTCTGCCATCTCTCTGCCCCTATATGCATCTTCTCTCCTTCTATGCCCCTTCCAGAAATGGTATGCCTCCCCCTTCCATCTCTCCTTTCAACCCCATTGGTCTGGCATCTCTCTCCTCTCCTTTCCTCTCCCACACCTCTCTTCTGCAATCCCTTTCTTCCCTCATTTTCCTTTTCAATTTATTTTATGCATCCATCTAGATTACATTCTTACTACCCTCTCATCAATGTCCTTTTTTACTGTCTACCTACAGCTCGCCACCTCTTTCCCTCACTCTCTCCAGTATTTCCCTAACTCAATCCTTTCCCCCCATCATGTGCCCTCCTTTTATTTATCCCCGCCTTCCATCATTTGCCCTCTTTCTCTACCCCTTCCATCTAGTACCTTCTCCTTTCTCTGTCCACTTCCATTGTCTGCTCCCCTCTTTCTCTCCTCCCATTTGCTTCCTACATTTGCTCCCTTATCTCTCCCATCTGCACTTCCATCCAGCATAGGCTCCCCCTCTACCCGCCACACTACTATCCAATGTCTGCCCTTTCTCTCTCCATCCACCCCTCTTCAATCAGCATCTGCCCCCTTTCTTTCCCTCCAATCCAATTCCATCCAGTATCCTTCCCCCTTATGTCTCTCTCCACTTTCCCTGTACATCAATTCCATCAGCACCACCCTTCCATTCCACCCTGCCCCCTTTCTCTCCCTGCACAACTCTTTAATTCCAGCAGTCCTGCTCCTTTCTCGCGATGACTGTAGCTGCCAGCTGCCAGTCCACCCCACTCTGATGTACTAGCTCTGGAGCAGAGTCGGCAGCCGCGTGCTGGAAGGTCCCTCGATGACTCCAGGCTTTGCTCCAGAAGAAGTAAGTTACGTTGGAGGGGGTTGACCCGGCAGACGCAGGGAGTTGCGACAAGGACCCGTGATGATTGTGTTTGTTGGGTCCACCCACTCTGACATAACTTACTTCTTCTGGAGCAATGCCGGCAGACGAGTCACCAGGGGACCTTCCTGCACCTCAGCGCAGCTGCCGACTCTGCTCTAGAGCAGTGTTTTTAAACCTTTTTACACCTGTGGACCGGCAGAAATAAAATAATTATTTTGTGGACCATCAAACTACTAAGACTGAAATTTAAAAAAACCACATTTCCGCCCCGTCTCCGCAAGCTCAGTCTCCGCAAACCATCTGATCCCATCCACATAAGTCTCAGTTATGATTTTATATTGAACATATTTTATTAAAGTATAAAAAGAAACAATATTCTGTACAATTGTCATTTTATAAATAGAAATATACAGAGCAAGGACCAACAAAACCCCTGTCTTCCCTCCCCTTTACATATATCTTCTCTACTATCAAGAAAACTGAAGAAGCCAAATTATTATAGAATGTTACACAGAAATATCATGCTAACAGAATACTGCAGTCACACATGACAGGAATAGTGTTAGGGGAATGCCCCCTGGTCCGAGAGAGCCCTAAGCCAGCTAGAAGCTAAACAAGCACTGCCTGGGCTTTGCAGTCCCCAGTTATGTCTCTAGCAGGATACATATTTCAAGTTTGATATATTCTAATGACAAAATAGAAATAAAATGATTTTTTTCTACCTTTCGTTGTCTCTGGTTTCTACTTTTATCTTCTTTTCACTCTTTTCCTTCCAGCGTCTGCCCTGTCTCTTCAATCCAGCATCTGCCCGTTCCATCCACTGTCTGCCCCTTCCAGAAACTGTCTGTCTCCCCATGCCATCTCTCCTCTAGACCCCCCCCCCTTTGGTCTGGCATCTATCATCTTCCCTCTGTTCCCTCATGGTCTGGCATCTTTCTCCTTTCATCTCTCTTTCCCTCCCCCCTGTGGTTTTTAGCATCTCTCTCTTCTCATTTCCTCCACTCAGATCTGATATCTCTGTATCCTTCCCCATTCTCTGACATCTCTCTCTCCTCCCTTTCCTTCTCTGGTCGTTCTTCTTTATTTTATGCGTCCATCTAAATTAAATTTGTTCTTACTATGCAGTCCTCAAATTCCCTCTTTTCACTATGTCTACCCACAGCATGCCACCCCTTTCCTTCACCCCTCCACTATCTCACTAACTCTATTTTCTTCCCCCATCCAGCATATGTCCTTTTTCTTTATCCCTCGTTCCATCCAGTATGTGTTCTCTTTCTCCACTTCCATTCAGCATTTGCTCTCCCTTCTCTCAACTTCCATCATCTGCCCCTTCTCTCTCTTTGCCCCTACTTCCATCATCTGCCCTCTTCTCTCTCCCCCTTCTCTACACTTCCATCATCTGCCCCTTCTCTCTCTTCCTCCACTTCCATTATCTTCCCTCTTCCCTCTCCCCACTTCCATCATCAGCCCCTTTTTCCCACTTCCATCATCTGCCCTTCTCTCTCTTTTCCCCCACTTCCATCATCTGTCCTCTTCTCTCTCCCCACTTCCATCATCTGCCCCTTCTCTCTCCCCTTCTCTCCACTTCCATCATCTGCTCCTTCTCTCTCCCCACTTCCATCATCTGCCCCTTCTCTCTCTATCCCCCCACTTTCATCATCTGCCCTATTCTCTCTCCCCCTTCTCTCCACTTCCATCATCTGCTCCGTCTCTCTCTTTCCCCCCACTTCCATCATCTGCCCTCTGCTCTCTCCCCCTTCTCTCCACTTCCATCATCTGCTCCTTCTCTCTCTTTCTCCCCACTTCCATCATCTGCCCTCTTCTCTCTCCCCACTTCCATCATCTGCCCCTTCTCTCTCTATCCCCCCACTTTCATCATCTGCCCTATTCTCTCTCCCCCTTCTCTCCACTTCCATCATCTGCCCCTTCTTTCTCTTTCCCCCCACTTCCATCATCTATCCTCTTCTCTCTCCTCCTTCTCTCCACTTCCATCATCTTTCCTCCCACTTCCATCATCTGCCCTCTTCTCTCTCCCCACTTCCATCATCTGCCCCTTCTCCTCACTTCCATCATCTGCCTTCTTCTCTCTCCCCCTTCTCTCCACTTCAATCATCTGCCCCTTCTCTCTCTTCCCCCCACTTCCATCATCTGCCCTCTTCTCTCTCCCCTTCTCTCCACTTCTATCATCTGCCCCTTCTCTCTCTTTCCCCTCACTTCCATCATCTGCCCTCTTCTCTCTTCCCACTTCCATCATCTGTCCCCTTCTCTCAATCTCTCCATCCACCACAGGCCCATCTTTCTCCCTTCCTCACCTTTCCGATTTCGGCAACAAGATCAGCAAGCCCACCCCCCATCCACAATGGCAATCAGTGGCATCGGCGCCCCCCCCTCCACGACAGCACTCAAGTTTGGCCTCCTTCTCCCGGCATCAACAGAACTTCAGATCGGCAACAGGTGCTCAGTCAAAAGCTTCCCTCTGACTGAATTGCCTGGGCGGAAACAGGAAGCTGAGTCAGGGGAAGCTTTTGACTAAGCACCTGTTGCCGATCTGAAGTTCTGTTGATGCTGGGAGAAGGAGGCCAACTTGAGTGCTGTCGCGGGGAGGGGGGGCGCTGATGCCACTGAGTGCCGTCACGGAGGGGGGGCGCTGATGCCGCTGAGTGCTGTTGCCGTTGCAGCCCAGGAATTTTCTGGACCTGGCCGGCTGTGCACCCCCCTAAGGATGCACCCAGGGTGGACCGCCCCCCGCCCCCCCTAGATATGCCACTGTGTACTTGTATTGCAAGACATTGCTTGTATATCAAGTTAAAATTTAATGAACTGTTTTGCTTGTCTTGCAAAACACTTGCAAACCAAGTTACTTGTGATCCAAGGTTTTACTGTATATAAATAATGCTCAGCTAGTGCATGCACAAGCCAAATGAACAATGACTGCATTAGCATGTCCTGTGTTAGGCTTCTTTGCACTCTCGGACCTAGTTCTACAATTCCTAGTGTCTAGCTATGGGTAGCAGGAGTGATCCCCAGTCACTTCTTCCCCCTAGGATGCCTGGTTGAAAATAGTGCTAGTTATTCCCTATTGGTAGACCTATGGTACTACTGCTTTTGGCTCAATAATTGGGTGTCTGGGAAATGAGGTGTCTTCTTCTAGAAGGCGGGTGATCTCCATCTGTCAAAGGGGACCTGTTTGTGGCAGATAGGTCTTTATGAAGGTTCCAGGGAGAACTGGACTGTGTGTTAGCAGCTCTATCCTTCTCAGGAGTAATATTAATGCCAGCTTAAAGCTGACATTATTTTTCTCTGATTACTGCAGGCTGCATTATTCATTTTGTACAATAATTAGGTACTTTCCATGCAATTGAATGTCTTGCATTTCACTATTATGTAACATGTATTATTTAAAACTAACAGCATTAGAGTGTGTGGCACAGTGGCTAAAGCTAAAGCCTTAGCACCCTGGGATTGTGGGTTTAAACTCACACTGTTCCTTGTGACCCCGGGCATGTCACTTAACCCCCCATTGCCCCAGGTACATTAGATAGATTGTGAGCCCACTGGGATAGACAGAGAAAAATGCTTGAATACCTGAACAAATTCATGTAAACCATTCTGAGCTTCCTTGGGAGGGTATAGAAAATTGAATAAATAAACTAATGCACAATTTTGCCATTTAGCATGTAAGTGGCATATATTGTGTATTTTCACTTAAAGAATATTAATAACTACCCTCAGGGCATAGTTTTAGATTTACTGAAAGCTACCTTCTAATTTATGTATTAGATAACACAAAGCTACTTGTGATAAACAGAAATTTTATATTGATATGGCCACAGCACTAATTAATAATCATTGTGTTCTTTAATCAAACAAGCATTCAACAGGCACCCATCATATTTCTTTTTCCTGTCTTACAGGAGCATAACTAAACATATCTGTTGAAGTTGGGTGGAATGCAGCAGCTTCTGACAATTATTCTGGGCATGACAGGAAGCCAGCACTTATATCGCAACAGCGGGTGCCCTTGCTTTCAAGACACAGCTTTCTTATGATGGTGCTCTTTTTTTCAGTGTATACTGTTTGACTATCATCCTAACTTCACTCATCGGTACTGTAACAGTTAATTTACCTACCTTCCTGTTAATCTCCCCTCCCCCATTTCTGCCATTCCCTCATTCTGCCCCCTCCCTGATGCCTTTTATTTAAAAAAAAAAGCCCAGTAGCCCCACCCTTCTGCCCGTTCCACCTATTCATTTCACCACACTGCTTATGTAAACTCATTCTGATTCTTTGGGCCCTTTCTTGTCAGTTAGCAAAAGTTTGAAGGAACCCCCATCTTTAGTATTGTCAATCACTTCCAGATGAGATAAAGAGCATGATTCAGCTCTGAAGGTCCGTGCCTCCTTTTGGTAAAGAGCAGATAAATAGCAGGTTTTACAGATTATTTGCCTATATAGAAGTATATCTGCACTAACTCTTCAGGGTGTTTTGTAATGCCCAAATAAATATTCAGAGAGATCGAGAAAAGATAACTATTCCTCACAGAGGGAGAAACCAGTCTATACTTAGCTTTATAGGACTACATTCTAACCATGTCACCATTCAGAAATGGGAATACACTAAAAAATGATGTATCCATGTCCATTAATGTTGATTAAATTTAGTTAATCTGGATAAATTCTATTGTCTACTATTTAAAACTTTAAACGGAGACAGCCCAACCTACCTGAACAACTGCCTCATCCAAACCACCTCAACCAGACATAGGAAAACTCACACCCCATTCACACACACCCCAATCAAAGAAGTTAAACGGAAAAAACTATATGATGGCTTCCTAGCCACTCAAGCAGCTAAACTAGACAACCAAATCTCCAATCTACTGATAGCGTCCCCAGACTACAAAACATTTAGAAAATAAATAAAAACCATACTTTTCAAGAAATCCCTGAAAAAGACTTAACTCTGCAAGTTTTACTTTTTTCCTCTCACTAAATCCCTAAACCCCTGAAACAACCTGCTCTACTCTCTATTTTCCCTGAAAATGACCAGATATCTTTTTGTAATATGCCTTCTATAACTCTTTTGTAATCTGCCTTGAACTGCAAGGTAATGGCGGAATAGAAATCCCTAATGTAATGTAATAATCCCTTTACTTCCTATAGCAAGAAAAATAAATATTTATACTTTATTTATACTATATATTATGTTATATTATGTTATTGTTATATTTAGGAAAACTGAAAATCTTGAATGATATATATGTTACCTGTACAGATATTAGTGTAATGTATGCAGGGCCGCCGTCAGGGCAGTACTACCAGTCCTGCATTCAGGGGCCTGGAGCTGACAGGGGGCCCGGGCCAGTAGCACACCTAGGGGGGGGGGCGATGCGTACCGGGTGCACGCCCCAAGGGGGTGCACAGGAAAGAGAGCTGAACGGGGACGATGGGAGACCCGCGGGGTTAAATATAACTCGAGCCGCGAGGCTCGTCTTCTACTCTGACTGCCCTGCCGCTCACACAGCCGATCGGAAGTCTTCCCCGACGTCAGCGCTGATGTCGGAGGGAGGGCTTAAGCAAAGCCCGCCCTCCGACGTCAACGCTGAAGTCGGGGAAGACTTCTGGTCGGCTATGTGTGCGTGGCGGGACAGGCAGGAAATAGAAGACAAGCCTACGCGGCTCGAGCTACATTTTGCTGAGAAAGTTGCTAAGATGGGCTGGGAGGCAAACGGGGAACACAAAAGGGGGAGGGAGTGCGTTTTGGACACAAGGCATGAACTTGGGAGAAAGGAAGGGAGGGAAAGAGATGCTGAGGTGGGGGAGGGAATGCATTTTTGGACACAGAAGGCATGGACTTGGGAGAGAGGAAGGGAGGGAAAGAGATGCTGAGGTGGGGGAGGGAATGCATTTTTGGATACAGAAGGCATGAACTTGGGAGAGAGGAAGGGAGGGAAAGAGATGCTGAGGTGGGGAGGGAATGGGTTTTTGGACACAGAAGGCATGGACTTGGGAGAGAGGAAGGGAGGGAAAGAGATGCTGAGGTTGGGGAGGGAATGCATTTTTGGACACAGAAGGCATGGACTTGGGAGAGAGGAAGGGAGGGAAAGAAATGCTGAGGTGGGGAGGGAATGTGTTTTTGGACACAGAAGGCAAGGACTTGGGAGAGAGGAAGGGAGGGAAAGAGATGGTTGTGTACATGGGGAATAGAAGAAAGGAGAATTTTTGGTCATAGGGAGGGAGTGAGGTACAGACAGTGGCATACCAAGGTGGGGGTGGGGGCGGTCTGCCCCGGGTTTACGCCCCAAGGGGGTGCACAGCTGTCCACCCTCCAGTGTTTTCCCTAGGCTGGCAAACTGCGTCTCTTTAGCCACTTGAGTGCCACCACCGCCACTGGGAACAGGCCGGTGCCAAGTTCTCCCTGCTTTTCCCTGTGGGGCCGACCAACTCTCGCCACCCGCGTCAATTCTGACGTCGGAGAGGACGTTCTGGGTCAGCCAATCGCTGCCTGGCTGGCCCAGAACGTCCTCTCCGACGTTAGAATTGACATCGAGTGGCGAGAGTTGGTCGGCCCCGCGGGGAAGAGAAGCAGGGCGATCTCGGCGCCTGCCTGTTCCCGATAGCGGCAGTGGCAGCCTATTCCCCAGTGGCGGTGGCAGCATTTTCCCAATGGTGGTGGCATAGGGGAGGGCAAAGAGAAAGAAAGAAAGGGGGGACAGGGAGCCAGAAAATAAAAAAGAAAGGGGGCTGGGTGAAACAAAGAAAAATGGGGCACGGAGAGAGAGAAAGACAGACATACAGAATGAAAGGGGGTATGGAGAGAGAGAAAAAGAAAGAAGGGGGGCAGGGTGAAACAAAGAAAAAGTTTGGGGAGGGAATGAGGTCTGGAGGAGAGGAAGCATACAGGAGGCTGAAAGAAGGGAAGAAATATTGGATGCACAGTCAGAAGAATAAAGTGCAACCAGAGACTGATGAAATTACCAAAGGTAGGAAAATGATTTTATTTTCAATTTAGTGATCAAAATGTGTCCGTTTTGAGAATTTATATATGCTGTCTATATTTTGCACTATAGCCCCCTTTTACTAAACCGCAATAGCGTTTTTTAGCGCAGGGAGCCTATGAGCGTTGAGAGCAGCGTGGGGCATTCAGCGCAGGTCCCTGCGCTAAAAACCGCTATCGCGGTTTAGTAAAAAGGGAGGGGGAATATTTGCCTATTTTTGTATAGTTGTTACTGAGGTGACATTGCATAAAGTCATCTGCCTTGACCTCTTTGAAAACCCGCGGAATATAAATGATAATTAACATTTTTTCTGCGTACAGCATGCTTTGTGTTTTTAAAATTTTATTGTTGGTAGATCATTTTGACTTGGCCACAAAGGTAAGGGGGTGGGAGGGGAGCTGTTGAAAGAGTCTACCTTGACGTGGTTGCAAGCTTACAAATCTTTTGGTCAAAGAGTGCGGCGATAGAGAAAAGTATGTGTGCATTCGGCCCATGGAAGAAGGGGGGGAAATGGGAGGAAGGGGGGCCCAATAGGATTGCTCAGTAAGGGGCCCAGAAATTTCTGATGGCGGCCCTGAATGTATGTAATATCTACTGTTTGTTCATTAGTATGACACTGTTTTAGATTAAAAATCAATAAAGATTTAAAAAAAAGAAGAAAAAGAAATATACTATTTTCCTCTCATTCAGGAGAACAGATGGCCACACATATACACACTTTTTTCACTGTAATTATGAAATGAAAACTGAAGTAAAATATAACAGAAGAAAGATGAATAAAGTCTTGTCTTGCCTATTTAAAGGAAACAATTCTTCCAAAGATGTGTATCAAACTGGTAACTAGCTAGAATAAGGTATGTTAGCCAATTGATATAGCTGAACATCTATAGCTGAATTCAGTAAATGACTCTGGAAAAAAATCAGTGCTGTTCTATAAAAGGCACATCAAGATGAGCGAACTTTAGGGTACAGTGCCTAGCAGGGATTCCCACACCCAACTTTGGGTGCGAGGACTAACACCAGTTGAAATCTAGTATAAATCCTGAACACAGGTTGAGTGTGGTACCCAGAATTCTACAACACTGTATGCATCTTTTGAGAATGCCCCTGACCTGAGTCTAGAGAATGACACAGTGACAGAATTTGTCACCAACAATGCGGATAACTGCGGGAAACCATCCCGTGTCATTCTTTAGTGTCTATCTCACCTCAGTCCTTCTACAGCAGCAGTCTTCAATGCAAGGCTTGAGGTTTAGTGGCTGTTCCCATTCATACGCTGATTCTTTCTTCACTCCTTAAAGTATGACATGGGGATTTATTCCTGTGGGGATGGAGATAGTGACAAATTCTGTCACCGTTTCATTTTCTAGACCCAACCATGCCATGGCCATGCCCATTTTGGGTTGCATGCTATGGAATTTAGGCACCCAGACTTATAGAAGAACGTATAGCACAAGATGTGTGTACAACTCTTGAGTAGTACCAATTAACTTCAATAATTAATTGTTAGTATCCAGTTCTTGATGTTAATTAACTCATTAATCAATTAGGTTGGTTAATTAGGATGCAGAGAGGATGGTGTTTTCATTGTCGACTGGCAAAGCTAAGATCTTTATAGGTAAGGAGTACATAGAGAATGACCCGGAAACACATTTTTGCCCATTCTAACAGTGGCATAGTAAGGGTAGACGATTCCTTGGATGGTGGTGCCTACCCCACCCCTTCATCTCCACTCCCACTCCTTCCCTGTCCCCCATGCCATTCTCATGTCCTCCTTTCCCCCGTACCTCTTTACGAGCAGCTTTTCAGGCCTACTGCTGTTCCAGCATTGACTTCCCTCTGATGTTACTTCCTGACCCCACAGCTCAGAAGTAATTTCAGACGGGAACCAGGTAGGCGCAAGCAGCAGGCTGGAGAATTTGTGTGCACTGGTAAGATGTAAATAGGTATGTGGAGAGGGTAAGGGAAGGCACGAGTGTGGCATGGGGGGTGAAGAAGTTCTGGTGCCCCCACCAAGATGGCACCCAGGGTGGTCTGCTACCCGCGCCCTCCCTTACTATGCCACTGGGTTCTAAAGCAGCCTTTTGCCTTCCACAGCAAGCATGTGATCCACAATAAAGGACTTGCATTCTACAATGGTCTAAAAGTTCAATCTCTAATTTTCTACAGGACCGTTGATTTATGTAAAAATTCCTTAAACAGTTAATTAGTTGATATATTTACTTCTGGCCATGTTGGGGATTATGTAAACACAATAGAATAACTCTTTAATTACTTTACAACACATGCCTTTTTATTTGAAATGGCAACTGACAGCCTGAACAAAATGTCAACAGTTCAATTGTTACTTACTATATTCTCTCATGGAATGTAAGGAAATACTGGCAATGAAACAAGTACATCATAATCTATTCACATATTGAATGACCTTACATTTCTTTATGGGTTTTGTTTTTTTTACAATTTTCGATTATACATGAAAAAAATGACTTTAAATTTCTTGAATGATTTTCAAAAGAAGAGTAGACATTGGATTAGAGAATGACACGGTGGCTTTTGCCTGCGGTTAGCCGTGGGTAATCCGCCAACACAGTGGGGAAAAAACTGTGTTCACCATGGCTACGGGGACAAGGCCATTCACTGCCCCGTGGAGCGGTGAACGACCTTGTCCCCGCAGTTAAGGGAGAGAACGCACGCGGTCACCTATCGCGCTCCCTCCCTCCTTACTGATCGCTGCTGCCACCGCCCAATCCAAATATTTCCGGCAGTCATATGCAACTTCAATATTCTGGCTACTCGTAGGAAAGCAATTTAGAAATCACCGGCCATGAAGATAAGGGGCATGGAGGGAATAGGGAAATATTTGGATTGGGCGGATGTGCGGAGGTGCGGATGTGGTGCTGTTGCTCGTCTCCCTCGTCACCGGGGCTTTCGCTGCTCTCTACTTCAGGGAGGGGCAACACTGCTACAAAGTGGCCGCGAAGAAGCCGCCCGGAGTCAGGTACCCACGTTCACCCGCGTTCACCCCATCATTCAGCACGCTTGTAGCGCTGGGGGATGGAGGACGAGGCAGGAAACTGCTCGCACTGTGGGAGTGAGGCAGGATCGGAGTTTGCGGGCTCCCTGGGAGGTGGGGGGGTGCTTTTCTAGATGCTAAGGCCACACACAAGGAGATCCCCTTTCCTGGAGAGCTGAAAAGTAGAGACTTCCAGGTAGGGGAACAGAAACTCTCTCCAACTTGGCGTGAGAAGAGTCACCAAAATGCACGATTTCCAGTTTCGGAAGTCAGTTTAGACACCATATAGTATTCTGATTGGGACCTGTGTCTGGTAACCTGTGCTTCCTTCTTCTTATACTTTTTTTTTTGGTATATATTTTATTAAGAAATGCAATTCTTGTGCTATGTCACTATGTTTCCCATGTGAGTCTGACACATCATGGCTTAATTTGTGCTTGTATGGATGCTGCGACGATGGGGACGAGGATGGGGATGGGGCGGTGAAGGGGACAGTGGTCCAAGGATGGGGCAGTGGCAGATTTTTTCCCCGTGTCATTCTCTACATTGGATATTAATAGTTTGTGGTCCTTAGTAGAATTTTTACTATATACTGTAAACTGCTACTAATACCATTCATATTTCTATAGTACAACTAGATGTACATACTATAGCACTGTACATAAACACGCAAGAGACTATCCCTGCTCAATAGAGCTTACAATCTCTTCAAGACAGATAAACAATATTAATAAGTGATTTATAATACTGGAATTCGCACCACGCTCAGATTGTTCACAATAAAATACACCAACTCAGATATAGTGGCAAAAAATGGGCCACAGCTTTATTGTCATTAAGAACAAACCTTAATAAAATCAACTTATCCACATTTTCCAAAACAGTGTAGCTTATTCTAAAAATTCTGGAGCTATTTGGTATCGAAGTAGCTCCTCTTCCAAAATTCTCCCCCATTCCCCAATTCTCTTACAGCAAGGCTGGACTTGCGGTGGACTCGCGGTGCCGCAGAGTCCAGCCACCACCCATGGCGGTATTGCACATGAGCAGTTACAAAATTTAGTCACCAAATCTGTTGCATAGCCACACTGATTCAAAATTGTTTCCCCAACATAGAATTTGTTCCGCAACAAAACTGCGACCAACCCTACCCCCCCTCACTCCACCCCCAAAACAAAACCCCTCCAAAGAGAGAACCTCCAAAATACGGAAGGGAAGGGCGGGACAATTTTCCCCACCAACCCTAACCTTCCCACACTCCCTCCAAACCCCTAATTCTCCACTGTCCGCCAATTCTCCTCAGAAAAATCCTCCAATTCTAGAGCCCCATTCCCCAGCCAATCCTTACTCATTCTCACCTACACCTATCCCTACACCTCTTACTTCCACCCCTCCCC
The DNA here is from genome assembly GCF_902459505.1 of Geotrypetes seraphini. NCBI lineage: Eukaryota > Metazoa > Chordata > Amphibia > Gymnophiona > Dermophiidae > Geotrypetes > Geotrypetes seraphini. The sequence continues at coordinate 216,812,873 of NC_047087.1, read as the reverse complement.
TTACTTAACTTGCCAAACAACCCACTACCCATTCTCCTACCTACCTGCTAATATTTAATTAACCCTTTCCCCCCTAACACAATCTTCGCTGGCTCATCCAGCGTTATAAGCCTGCAGATTAATCTGTAAGCCACTTTATCAGAATGATTAAAACAGTATGGCTATTAAACAGGCAAAAAGAGCTGAAGATTTATTAAACATTAAATAGAAAAAAATAATGCATACTGTATATAGCACAAGAATATGAACATTTTCTATCAATAAAATGCTTGAAACATTGACAACTTTGTTTACATATCATTTCTTGAGCCTTTGGGGTCAATATACAATATGAATTACCCCACCCCCTTTACAAAACTGCGATAGCAGTTTTTAGCGTAGGCCAGTGCACAGAATGTTCTGTGCCGCTCCCGATACTCACAGAGTTCCAATGAGTGTCATGAGCAACGCAGAGCATTCAGCGCATCGGCCTGAACTAAAAACCGCTATTGTGGTTTTGTAAAAGGGAGGTTAATGAGGTAAGAGAGGCTTTTACCCAATTAATGCATGCCTAGAACATATGAACATAAGAATTGCCACTGCTGAGTCAGACCAGTGGTCCATCATGCCCAGCAGTCAGCTCACACGGCGGCCCTCTGGTCTAAGACCAGCCCTACCAGCACACGTTCTTGTTCAACAGAAACTTGTCTAACTTTGTCTTGAATCTTTGGAGGGTGTTTTCCCCTATAACAGCCTCTGGAAGAGCGTTCAAGCTTTCTACCACTCTCTGGGTAAAGAAGAACTTCCTTACGTTTGTACGGAATCTATCCCCTTTCAACTTTAGAGAGTGCCCTCTTGTTCTCCCTACCTTGGAGAGGGTGAACAACCTGTCCTTATCTACTAAGTCTATCCCCTTCAGTACCTTGAATGTTTCGATCATGTCCCCTCTCAATCTCCTCTGTTCGAGAGAGAAGAGGCCCAGTTTCTCTAATCTTTCGCTATACGGCAGCTCCTCCAGCCCCTTAACCATCTTAGTCACTCTTCTCTGGACCCTTTCGAGTAGTACTGTGTCCTTCTTCAGGTACGGCGACCAGTGCTGGACGCAGTACTCCAGGTGAGGGCGTACCATGGCCTGGTACAGCGGTATGATAACCTTCTCTGATTTGTTCAAGATCCCCTTCTTTATCATTCCTAGCATTCTGTTTGCCCTTTTTGCTGCCGCCGCACATTAAGTGGACGGCTTTATCGACTTGTCGATCAGAACTCCCAAGTTCCTTTCCAGGGAGGTCTCTCCAAGTACCACCCCGGACATCCTGTATTCGTGCATGAGATTTTTGTTACCGACATGCATCACTTTACACTTATCCATGTTGAACCTCATCTGCCATGTCGATGCCCATTCTTCGAGCTTGATTATGTCACGTTGCAGATCTTCGCAATCCCCCTGCGTCTTTACTACTCTGAATAACTTCGTATCATCCGAAAATTTAATCACCTTGCTCGTCGTACCTATGTCCAGATCATTTATAAAGATGTTAAAGAGCACGGGTCCAAGCACCAAGCCCTGCGGCACCCCACTGGTGACCTCTTCCAGTCCGAGTATTGTCCATTTACCCCCCACTCTCTGTTTCCTATGCTCCAGCCAGTTTTTAATCCACGTGAGTATTTCACCCTCAATTCCATGGCTTGCAAATTTCCGAAGTAGTCATTCATGCGGAACCTTGTCGAACGCCTTCTGAAAATCCAGATATATAATGTCGACTGGATCGCCCTTGTCTATCTGTCTGTTTACTCCCTCAAAGAAGTGCAGCAAGCTCGTCAAACACGATCTGCCTTTGCTAAAACCGTGCTGACTGGTCCTCATCAGCCTGTTTTCGTCAAGGTGATCAATGATGCTGTCCTTTATCAGTGACTCTACCATCTTTCCTGGTACAGAGGTCAGACTCACCGGTCTGTAGTTCCCCGGATCTCCCCTCGAACCTTTCTTGAAGATAGGTGTAACATTCGCTACCTTCCAGTCTTCCAGAATCTTTCCCGATTTGATCGACAGATTGGCTATTAGTTGAAGCAGTTCAGCTATGGTCCCTTTCAGTTCCTTGAAGACCCTCGAATGGATGCCATCTGGTCCCGGGGATTTATCGCTCTTAAGCCTATCAATCTGCCTACATACCTCCTCTAGACTAACCGTCAATCCTATCAGCTTTCCGTCTTCGTTTCCAGCATATAGCCTGATGGGTTTCGGTATGCTATGCTGAAGGAATATTCAGCTGCACTTGCCCAGATAGTGCCAGTTAATATCCCCTCTTGCTATTAAAGCTGAAACCAGCTTTAATGGCAATAAATTTTTGGAAGCCTGGAGACACGAAGGAATAGCTGTATGAAAGTAGAGGAATATTGCACAATATTATAAAATGCCATTTATAAATGCAATCTCTGCAAATATATAGGAATCCTTTTAATAAGGTCTGCTAACAAATTTAGCACACACAAATGACTGTGTGGGCAGTCAGGGACAGAGTCAGCATTTCCCCAGATAAGTGTTGATATTCACCCGTTAACCAGATAAGTTAACCAGGCAAATAGAACTGCCATAAATACCAGTCCTATCTTTGTCTAGTATAACTTATCCAGCTAATGAATATCAGCACTAATCTGGGTAAATGCCAACTGACTGCACATACCCAGATATTTAGGGTGGTGGTGGGGGAATTCATCAAGGTGCAGTAAAGGCCTTTAACATCAGGGCCTGCTGATCATGAACTCTGTTGTTTAGACTGTGAGCATTTGTGGTACTTGATTTTTAGCCACCTTTCAGTGGCAAGCTCATTTGTACAAAGTGTTTTTGGGGGTTAATCTTACTTCCTACTGCATTGCTAAGAAGTGACTTGCTAAGACTGGGTGTGAGAGCTATGTGACCCATTTGGGTGGGCAGTGGGCCCTTTTGTAAGAGGTTGTTCAACAGTGAAGTTAGCCAGTGAGTGAGTGAGTTCTTTAGGGATGTGAGAATATAAGAATTACGTGCATTTGTCTAATATGTTGTTTTTGGTAGATAACCTTTCACTAATATACCTGAAAAATCTTTGTCACCCTTTTGACATATCTAGTCATTTGCTCTTCCTCTTATTCTTCCACCACACATATCTCTTTCTTGGCTTCTTTTAGTTTCATCCGGTATTCCTTTCTGTAGTCCTCTTCTTGAGTTATTATTATTTTTTAAATATTTCATGAACACCAACTCTTTTGCCTTTATTTTCTCTGCCACTAGTTTGGGGAACCATATCGGTTTCCTTTTTCTCTTATTTTTATTTTTTTTTCTCACATAAAGATCAGCCATTTTTATTGTTCGTTTCAGCTTGTACCATTGTTTATCCACTTCTCTTTATGTCCTCCCATTATGCCCCATTATGTCCTATCAGCTTTTTCTTCAGGTACTCCCCCATTTTCCACGCATCTACCACCCTTTCTATAAAAAAGTATTTCCTTAGATTACTCCTGAGCCTATCACCTCTTGATTTCATCCTATGCCCTCTCATTCCAGAGCTTCCTTTCAAATGAATTAAACTCAACTCATGTGCATTTATGCTACTTAGGTATCTAAATATCTCTATCATATCTCCCTTCCCAGCATTGGTCTCCATACCTAAAGAAGGATATAAAACTGCTAGAGAGGGTGTAGAGACGAGCAACGAAGCTAGTGAAAGATATGGAGAACCTGGACTATGAGGAATGACTTAGGAGACTGGGGTTGTTCTCCCTTGAGAAGAGGAGACTGCGAGGGGATCTGATCGAGACTTTCAAAATACTGAAAGGATTCGACAAAATGGAGCAGGGAAAACAGTTATTTACAATGTCTAGTGTGACACGGACAAGAGGACATAGACTGAAGCTGAGGGGGGACAGGTCCAGGACGAATATCAGGAAGTTCTGTTTCACGCAGCTAGTGGTGGACACCTGGAATGCTCTCCCAGAGGAAGTAATTGCAGAATCCACCGTTCTAGGATTTAAGGGTAAACTAGATGCACATCTCCTTAAGAGTGGCATAGAGTGATACGGGTAAGGGTAAATTAGATGCACATCTCCCTTGAGAAGCATACAGTGATATGGGGACTAAAACTATGCCAGGGTACACCTGGCGGGGCCTCCGCGTATGCAGATCACCGGACTTGATGGACCCAGGGTCTGATCCAGAGATGGCAATTCTTATGTTCTTCTCCAGCCTGTCCTCCAATGTACACATATTGAGATCTTTATGTCTGTCCCCCACATACCTTATAATGAAGACCACACACCATTTTAGTAGCCTTCCTATGGACAGACTCCTTTCTGTTTACTGTATATCTTTCTAAAGGTGTGGTCTCCAGAATTGTGCACAATATTCTAAATGAGATCTTACCACTTCTACAGTGGCATCAATACCTTCTTTTTCCTACTAGTCATACCTTTCCTATGCACCCTGGCATCCTTCTAGTTTTCACCATCACTTTTCAACCTGTTTGACCATCTGTCATACTCACATCTTGCTCCTCTTTCATGCACAAAAGTTCTTTACCCCTAAACTATCATTTACTTGGGTTTTTGCAGTCCAAATGCATGACCTTGCATTTCTTAACATTAATCCCCTCTTTTACAAAGGTGCGCTAAGCTTTTTAGCACACGCTAAATGCACTAAATGCTAACACATGCATGCTATCCTATGGATGTGTTAGAGGTTAGCGAATGCATTGATTTAGCGCGCTCTAAATCCACGCTAAAATACTTAGCGCACCTTTGTAAAAGAGGGCCTAAATCTTAGTGTCAAATTTCAGACCATTCTTCAATTTTCGCTAGGTCCTTCTTCATTTTATTCACACCATCAGAGGTGTCTATTCTATTTCAGATTTTGGTATCATTCACAACTAGGCAAATCTTACCTGACAACCCTTCAGCAATATCACTTACAAAAATGTTAAAAATAACAGGCCTAAAAACCGAACATTATAGCACACCACTAGCAACATCCCTTTCCTCAGAAAGATATCATTTTTCCAGTACCCTCTGTTGCCTCCCACTTAACCAGTTCCTGTCCCAGTCTGTCACTTTGGGCCCATCTGGGGGCTCTCAGTTTATTTATTAGATGCCTGTGTGGAAGACTTGTCAAAGGCTTTGCTCAAATCTAAATACGCCACATCTAATGAACTCCCTCTATCCAATTCTATGGTCACCCAGGCAAAGAAATCGATCAGATTTGTCTGACAAGAACCACCTCTAGTGAATCCATATTGCCTCAGGTCCTGTAATCCACAAGATTCCAGAAATGTCACTATACAGCACTCTGTTTTAAAAGCATTTCCATTAATTTACTTACCATAGAAGTTAGACTTAGTGGTCTGTAGATCCCTACTTCTTCCTTACTTCCACTTTTGTGGAGTGGGACCACATCCACCCTTCTCCAGTTCTTCAGTACTACTTCCGATTCTACAGAAGCATTGAAAAGGTCAGCCAGTGGAACCACCAAAACTTCCCTAGCTTCCTTCAGTACCCTTGTATGTATGCCATACAGCCCCATTACTTTGCCCACATTTAGTTTAGGCAGTTCCTCACGAATACAATCCTCTGAATATCAATTAGGCTCTACCACATCTCCATCCCTACTTACGTTTGTCTTTTGTGATCCCGCTCCTGGTGCTTCAGCTGTGAACCCAGAACAGAAATATTTGTTAAGCAATTCAGCCTTATCTTTATCAGCTTCTACATATTTCTACCTTTGAGTCTCACAATGCCACTTTTGCACTTCTTCCTATCACTAATATACCTATAAAATGTCCCCCCCCCGCCCCCATTTTATTCTGTTGGCTATTTTTTCTTCCATTTGCAGCTTTGCTTCCCTAACTACTCAACCAGCCTAACATTTCCAGATATTTTTGGCTGTCTTCCTCTTTCTGTGATCTTTTGTAGTTTATGAAAGGTAACCTCTTTTTCCTTATCTTTTCAGCTTCTACTTTTGAGAATCAAAACGGCCTTCTTTTTTACTTACTTTCCTTACAAAATGGGTTGTTGCCCTTACAACAGCTCCTTTCAGTTTTGCTCACTGCTTTCCTACTTCTTCCAGATGTTCCCATCCAGACATTTCTTTCCATAATCCTTCAACTGAACAAAGTTAGTTTGTTTTGTGTTATTTTTTTTAAGTCTAGAACCTTTACTTTTGAATGAGCCCTCTCTACACCTTTCTTAATATTAAGCCACACCACTGGATGCCAAATGATCACCCACTGTAACATCAGAATCACTTTCCCCATTTGTAAGTACAAAGTCCAGTATGGCATCATCCCATTTGGGTTTCATTATCAACAGATGTATCAGTTCTCCTTGTAGAGAATCCAGGATCTCATAGAAGACCCTGCAATAGGGTACTCCAATCAACATCTAAAAGATAGTATATAAGTCCCATTCCCTTCCCTTTCTAGTGTATTTCAAGTTTATTAGGATTTTATATACCGCCTATCAAGGTTATCTAAGCATTTTTTTTTACAATCAGGTACTCAAGCATATTTCATTAATCCCTACCTCCACCCCCTTTTTACAAAAACATAGCACGTTTTTTTAGTGCTGGCCGCAGCCGTAACAACTCCAATGCTCATAGAATTCCTATGAGCATTGGAGCTGTTACCGCCATGGCTGGCACTAAAAGTCATGTTATGGTTTTGTAAAAAGGGTGGGGTTGGCGTAAAATTTAATCAAAACAAAATCAATTTACCACTCATACCAAGGAAGTCCAGCAAGTTGAAGCGAGTTTAAAAAGAGATGCATGCAAACTAAAAAAGAAAGAATAAAACAATGCCTTTTTGTGTGGTGCAAAACCTTGTCCAGGCCCTTGGCTCTCCTGTACCTGAATGCTGTTTGTGAAATTTATGACACTATAATTAAGCATTTTGGTTTTAGTCATTGGCTGTTAAGTGTAAGGCAATTTCATTTTTAGTTTAATTGAAATGTCTGTCCATGGAATTTAATTAAAAATGCCCATGGATCAAACTCTGCTCCAGATTTAAGAATAGAAAAAAAACAAAAATTTGGTATTGCATCAAATATAAGAATTGAAGAAGCAAAACTAAACATATACAGTATACTATGAGGCTAATTAAAAAAAAATGCAGATGCCCAAAAGATCAAAACTGGCAACAGTGTGTTATAACTCTACGATGAATCAGATAACATATGCCTCCATGCTTCCAGTTATCTCAGCTAGAAAGCACTGCTCCATAGGTCTAAACCGTTAGAACCAGATCCTCAAAAACACCAGAAGCTCAGAACTTCATTGCCTTGGGCTTTACGTGCTGCCTCGTCACTGGATCAATTTTCTTTCAAATATTTGTATTAAATATTTTAAATAAGTGCTTTTGTCACACTACAAAGTGAAATAAAGACTTTTACTTAGCTTTTATGTCAATGTGGTTCTGCCACTAGGGTGTCTCACCAACATGTTTTGCTAAATAGCTTTATCAAGGTGTAGCCCTAGTCCATTTTTACTCGCCACTATCCTGACCACTTTTCATTCAAGATCTTGAATGAAACGTAGTCAGGAGAGTGGCGAGTAAAAATGGACTAGGGCTATACCTTGATAAAGCTATTTAGCGAAACATATCAGTGAGACACCCTAGTGGCAGGACCACATTGACATAAAAGCTAAGTAAAAGTCTTTATTTCACTTTGTAGTGTGACAAAAGCACTTATTTAAAATATTTAAAATATTATATACAAATATTTGAAAGAAAACTGATCCAATGACGAAGCAGCATGTAAAGCCCGAGGCAATGAAGTTTTGAGCCTCTGGTGGTGTTTCTGAGGATCTGGTTCTAACGGTTTAGACCTACGGAGCAGTGCTTTCTAGCTAAGATGCCCAAAAGATGGCATAAACCAGCACAAATGTCCTAATTGCCAGGACGTCCATCTATCGATTTTCAGAATACTCTTTCTGTATGTCTTGTGAGGCATTCTAGTTGCTGTACATCCAAAACTCAAAGGGGCATATTGGAGGTCTTGCGGTGATAAACAAACTTTTTTCAAGATATCCTGAATGGAACTTAGATGTCTGGAGTTAGGCCAGCTTTAAAAGCTTCTAAGTGCTAAAAAGATACCCAAACTGACCATAGGACCACTGGAGAGCTTAAGTAATGACCCCCCTCCCGCACACACACCCCCAACCCCCAAAACTCTGAATGAAACAGTACATACCTACCTCTGGAACAGCAGCACCTGGTATGGGAAATCCTAGAAGAGCATCACACAGGTATCAAGTAGACTGGTGGGTGGGCTAGTGATCCATAGAGAGGAGATCCCAGGCCCATTAGCCACTCTAGCCACTACATTTATGGTAGAAAATGTGAGCCCACTAGAACTCTACCATACTGCCATATAGGTGCTACCAGCAGCTATAAGGTCTATTGGGATGTTAGGTAAGTATAGTAGGTTTTGGGAAAGTTTTGGAAGGGGTTATGTGAGATGTACTTCTAGCACCCTTTATATGAAATTCACAGCCCCACTGCTCTATTGCTATCTATGTAGTCAGTCCATTACAATGCTGGCCCCTCCCACATCCAAATAATCTGGATTTGGACATTTTGAACATGGATGTTCTTCTGGTCAAAAATGGTCACAAAACTTGGGCATCCTAAGGTTGGATATCCTGACAGCCAAGACATTTAAGTAGATGATTTTTGAAAAAAAAAAATTTAGATGTCTAGTGGTTTCAGAAATTGACAATTCCCCATCTGTTCTGTTTTAGTTTCTTTAGGGTATCTGTTTGCCGGTTAAAATATGACACCAAACGTGATGCAAAGAACAAGCTTTCATTCCCTGTACTTCAGTCTAACAAACTGCTCATGCACATATGCATAAGTTAAACATAAATTAAATATACATGACCGCTGGAGATGCATGTTTCATCTATACCAGTGACTGGAGAGATCTTGGTTGCAGTCAAACACAGAGACCTTCAGTGGGAAAACACCCTTGGACGTCCATAGAAAAGATCTCTGAGTTTGAATATCACCTGCTCCCTCGCCTTTTATACTTTATCCAAGACGGATAATTAACTCATAATTAATAAGGCTGGCATTTTATGGACATGATATCCACTGTGTTTGGATACTCAGGTACTGGCCAGATTCCAGAGTGAACCAAAAACAATGTCACTTCTGTCCTCAGATCCTAATCCTAATGTATCAAGTAATTACCTAAGTTAATTGCACACATGGAATAAATATTGTATGTGTGTTTTCAATTAGACTTAAAACTTTGCTTTTCTGAATAATTTGCATATGAGGTAATCAAGTTCAAAACTTATAATCTGTACTTGTAATCACTAAAACAGCATCAAACCAGCTCTAATCAGTACTTTTAATCACTAAAACAGAAGTTGTTACTGTCCACCTGACTAATTGTAATTGTATCTCCTGTTATGCTGCAGAGTTATAAAACAATGATATCATCAAACAGGCTCTTACTGCTTTTTTTTTTTTTTTTTTAAACGACCCCTCTAATTGAGTTAAATTATCCATTTAACTAACGTGTATTAATATCGCATTTCAGCACAAAAGAACAAAACACTTTTGTTTTCAAAACTCCAGATTACCCACAAAAATGACTCCTTGCTTTCTGGAAGACACCCTCTTTTGGATGTCTTGTGAGAAAGGTCTAAAAAACAGACTTAGATGTCCTATTGAAAATGGCCCTCCACATGTATGTTTATAAAATTTTCTTAACCATTTTTTCACAACAAAGTGGTTTACAAGCACAAATACAACTTTGTATCAAAACATTGAATTCTAATCTAATCTGGGATTTGTGAGTCACACTAGAAAAAGAATACCAAATAAATAGTTAAATAGGAATTAGTATAATATCAACTGTGTCCATCTCTCAACCCAATATATCATTGAAGGCTTCCTTAAAGAAGTTAGTTTTCAACTCTTTCTTTAAATTTTGCCTAAGGGTCACTGGCAAAGTGCCAAACCCAATGCAGAAAAAGGCAGGAGCAACTGTGGATCACTCTTGCTGGACTCCCACTGGACTTCAGGGATAATGCATGACAAGCCCAATGAGGGGCCTATGGGTTGGTGGGATGGCGGTACAACAAGAGAGAGAGAATTTTGGGGAGAAATCCTCCATCTGGTGCTTTTTTCTTTGAGAGCACTTGACTGGGGGAGAGCCTTGTTTTTAGGACAGATATGGATGGGGTCTTTGGGGGTTGGTATGAGATTGGGAGGTAATCAGGAAGCAGCTAAATCTGAAATATGGCCTTCCTTTTATTTATTTTTTTTATCATGTTTATTAAGACAGTAGGCAAACTGAACAAGGAGAACATCAGCAAATACATTATGCTCCCAATGCAACAAAACAAGCATGAAAACATACATGAGCAAAATGTGACATCCAGCAGATAATACAAGGAAACCAGAAAATAGAGTCCGAGGAAGAACCCTCATCCAGCAGCCTCCGTCCAATTTTGGTAAAAGACCTAATACAATCCCCAAATGATTCCACACTTACAGCCATCCCTCATGCCCTGAGGCACGAGGCAGGCATACACAGACACACACAGACACCCACTCTCATACACACACACACACGCTCTCTCTCTGCCTAGGGGCCTTGCTTGCTCCAAATGGATCGGTACAAACCTATAAGACTGATCCGGTATAGACAGTGCAACAGGAGATATAGCAGAGTACAGGCATAGACAATCAAGCATTAGTGTCCAAAAACTGCTGCCATAAGGCACAATAAAGTTTCCAGGTCTCCTGTGGGCGGTTCGAGTAAGTGTCCAACTCATATCGGGCTTGCTGTGTCATCATGGCACTCCACAGAGCATAAGGGGGGGGGTGCTTCTCAGAGGTCCAGTATTTCAAGATAAGCTTTTTCCCTAAAAGAACAGCATGCAGGACGAATTTCTGGGAAGACGTAGTTAAGCCCTGTTGTTGCATCTCCTGGACGTCCCCCAGCAGTAAAGTGGGCACATTCTATGGCATGCCCATCTGCAGCAAGCCGTCTAAGCATCGTTGCACAGAGACCCAGAAAGTCAATTGCGGACACTCAAAAAAGGAATGCATAAACATAGAAACATAGAATATGACGGCAGAAAAGGGCTGTAGCCCATCAAGTCTGCCCACGCTAATGACCCACCCCCAGACTTCACCCGGCTAGAGATCCCACATACATATCTCACGTTAATCACCTGCAATGGCAGTTCATTCCAATGATCGACTACCCTTTCGGTGAAGAAATACTTCCTGGCGTCGCCATGAAATTGCCCGCCTTTGATTTTCAGTGGATGACCTCTTGTGGTTGAAGGTCCTTTAAGAAAGAAGATATCGTCTTCCACCTCAATGCGGTTTTACATTTGATACATTTGTCGTCGGACCACAATACCATGACCTTTCTCCGAGCGCGGGTAAGGTAGAACCTATGCAATAATTTAAACTGAGTCTCTTGCAGAGTAACTGCCTTCACATGAAGGAAGAGTGTCTGAAAGAGAAGATGAATATCAGAAATGGAAACTTCATACCCCAGCTCAGTGGACCAGTCCCTCACCAGGAATGCTAAACACCTCTCCCCTGCACAGGCTCTATCCTCCCCATACCAAGTGGAAATTTTGTTAGCCGGAGTGGAGATGGAAAGAAAAATCATATCCAATTTACCATACTCCCATTGTTCCCCATGTGTGCGTACCAAGGTGTGATAATAGTGGTGTATTTGGAGGTAGGTAAAAGTATGAGCAGGTGAGAGTCCCCAGTAGCCCCGCACTTGTGCTAGAGAAGGGAACTTAGAAACATAGAATATGACGGCAGAAAAGGGCTGTAGCCCATCAAGTCTGCCCACGCTAATGACCCACCCCCAGACTTCACCCGGCTAGAGATCCCACATACATATCCCATTTCTTTTTTAAATCGAGCACGCTGCTGGCGTTAATTACCTGCAATGGAAGTTCATTCCAATGATCGACTACCCTTTCGGTGAAGAAATACTTCCTGGTGTCGCCATGAAATTGCCCACCTTTGATTTTCAGCGGATGACCTCTTGTGGTTGAAGGTCCTTTAAGAAAGAAGATATCATCTTCCACCTCAATGCGGCCCGTGATATATTTAAAAGTCTCAATCATGTCCCCCCTCTCTCTACGTTCCTCGAGCGAGTATAGTTGCAGTTTATTCAGTCTTTCCTCATATGGGAGGTTCTTGAGTCCCGAGACCATCCTGGTGGTAATTCGCTGAACCGACTCGATTCTCCGCACATCTTTTTGATAATGTGGTCTCCAGAATTGAACACAATATTCAAGATGAGGTCTCACCATGGATCTGTACAGGGGCATTATGACTTTGGGCCTCCGGCTGACGAAACCTCTACGGATGCATCCCACCATTTGTCTAGCCTTGGATGCAGCTTTCTCCACCTGCTTGGCAGTTTTCATGTCTGCACTAATGATTACTCCCAAATCACGTTCTGCCCTAGTCCAAGCTAAGGTCTCACCATTCAGAGTGTAAGTTCTGCATGGGTTTTTTGCTGCCAAGGTGCATGACCTTACATTTTTTGGCATTAAAGCCCAGCTGCCAAGTCGAGGACCAATGTTCCAATAAGAGCAGGTCCTGCTCCATACTGTCGGGTAAGGTGCTGTTATCTACTATGTTGCATAGTTTGGCGTCGTCGGCGAATAGTGTTATTTTACCTTGAAGCCCTTGAGTCAGGTCTCTTATGTATATTTTGAAAAGGATCGGTCCCAAGTGGAACTGACCCCCACTCAAAGATAAATCCGTGCCCAGGGTTATGTCACACCCCGAATGCCCCCTGCAGACCAGCCTGCAGACCAGCCCACCCATACCCGGGACAAAATCTGGGCTGTGAAGAAGGGAGAGAAAAGGAGAAACAAATGGAAGCCATACTTGCAGCCGCCTCCACCACCGCCATGCCTTGTGTAGTGGAACCAAGAACGGATACATAGGAGGTTGAGGCTCTCTGCTCCCTCCCCTAGACCCATGGATGACAGACATGAAAGACCAGGGATAGCAGCAGTCATCAAGCAAGGCCGAGGGAGAATATTGATGGGAAGATACCAACGTATCCAACCTAAAAGTGCGGCAACATTATAAATGCGAAGGTCTGGCAGACCAAGGCCCCCCCGTTCCCTGCTATGGGTCAATTTAAGAGTACTAATATGGGCCACCCTACCTCCCCAGATAAAAGAGCGGATAATTGATTGGTACAAGCGCTCATCTGTACGTAATAGCCAAACTGGAATAGTCTGCAGGAGGTAGAGCAATTTTGGAAATAACACCATTTTTACCAAGGCTACCCTGCCCATTAAAGAAAGGGGGAGCGAACGCCATTTGAGGCATAAGGACTTGATTTTCCCGATGGTGGTGGTAATATTAGCAGTGTACATTTTACACGGATCCCGGTAAAGCATGATACCAAGATATTTCAACTTCCCGGGCGCTATACCAACTCCAAGCGTAGCACCTGTCGTTTCAAAGTTAATTTTTAAGCCCGAAAACCTGCCGTAAAACCTGATAAGTGCCATTAAATCGGGCATAGTCCGGTCAGCATGATTGACATACTGATGCAAAATTCCCGACCACTGATGCGAAGTCCCTCCAAGGCTGGGTCTCGACAAATTCGGATGGCCAGAGGCTCCAGGGAGAGAAGAAAAAGAAGCGGTGAGAGGGGGCAGCCCTGCCACGTGCCTCTCCCCAGAGGGAAAGGCTCAGACACCCCACCATTCACCAATAATTGAGAATGATATAAAGCGGAGATCCAATCGACAAAAGTGCCCCGAATGCGGAAGCGCTTCAAAGTGCCGAAAAGATGGGGCCACGATACCATATCGAAGGCCTTCTCTACATCCAGGCTGGTAATAAGTGCTCTGTCAGCTGCGGCATTGTGCGGTAATTACAACACCGCGAGGACCTTTAAAAGATTTATGGAGGCGTGGCGGCCCAGTACAAATCCCACTTGGTCTTCATGGACGAGAGTAGGGAGGAAGACATTAAGGCGCGATGCAAGAATGCTGGCTAAGATTTTAATATCTTGATTTAAGAGAGATATGGGCCGATATGAGCCAAGAGCGTCGAGCGGGTGGCCAGGCTTAGGGGGTAACAGTGCGCAGGCCTTGAAAATATGCTTGTAGAGGTAATACGGCCACGGGGTCCAAAAGTTTATAGAACTCAGGGCCGAACCCATCGGGACCCGGCGCCTTAGCCAATTTCAATGATTTAATGGCTTTCTGGAGCTCCTCACCTGTTATGGGACCACTGAGAAAGTCCTGTTGCCGGTCGAACAGCTGAGAAAGTGTGATATCACGAAAGAACTCTTCGCTCGCGGCAGTATCAAATGGCTGAGTGGAGTATAAGGCCTCATAGAATTTCACAAACTGTTGAGAGATGGCCTGATGGGTGGTGTGCACGTTACCCGCTGGGTCCCGAATGGAAGTAATGATATGTCTTGCTTTATGGGGGCTCACCAAGTTGGCAAGGAGGCGGCTTGTTTTGTCACCCCAATGATGAAGTTTATATTTGTAACAGTAGATATTACGACTAGCTCTTTGGTCTAATAAAGCATTGATTTTGGATTTGAGTTGACCCATGACCTGCTTGATGAGGTGCACGCCAGCCACTTACCCGCAACTGATGTTGAGTCTCAGTCAGGCAGGTAGAGACTTAAGGAACCCCTCCAGCTCAGCCAGCGTGTTGTAGAACGTGGTACTGTTGTTGTAGATCACTGTGGCCCGAGCGATATACAAGAGGGAGAAATGGATGTTGTGCTTATACAGTTCACTGCAGTGGGGCGCCATAGCTCGATGCCGCGAGGAGACCTGGGCGGGAGAAATCTTGGAAAATGAACACCTTGCAGCCCTCCACTTGTAGGTTAAGATCTTTACCCCGACAATAGTGGGCCAGTATGCGCTCCTTTAGAGCATAGTTATGGAATCTGGCGATGACCGGCCTGGGCTGCGGATCCTCATCACATTGGGACCCCAAACGATGTGCTCGTTCTATGGAAAAGGGCGCCAAAGGGTCAGATAGGGCGACAGCCTGTGGCAGCCATTCCTCAAGCCACTGATGGAGGTCGACGTCCCTGATGTAGTTGGGGATCCCCACAAAACAAAGTTTATTGCGCCGACCCCTGTTCTCATGATCTTCAAGGTGTTCCGCCATAGATTTATTTGCCGATTCCAGGGTATGGAGGCACTCTTCAAAGTTGGCCGCGGTATGCTCTTGCTGGGCTATCCGGTCCTCAGCTCTCTGAAGCCTGCCAGCCTGGGAATCCAAGCTTTTTTTTATGCCCTCCATAAAGGTATGGATGGTGGCTAGTTTGTCTTCCATTACCAGTGTGAGCGAATGGGTAAGTTCTTGGACCACAGCCGCTTCCAGGGTAAAAAAAGGTGCCTCGTGCGCCTCCACCATCTTGCCTTCCTGCACCCGCGGTCTGTCCTTCGCGGATTGAGCTGCCTTCACTGCCATCTATACGCTCCGTGCGAATGGAAAATAGGGGATGAGACGCAGAAAAGTGAGGGCTAGCGTATCCTCAAAGTGTAGCACACCGGCGATGGGTTTTAGCAGATTTTAGAAGTAAGAAATTTTGGCGAGGCCCGGAGCTATCCAGAGGCACGTCCATTCACTGTCCCGGCATCACGTGCCCCCCCCCCCCCCGGCCTTCCTTTTTACGATGTGATCCAAGAACATTGGTGGATTTTGTATTCCTGTTTTATATTAATCGTTAACTAAAAAACAATACTTGTACAAGTGGCATTCAAACATGTTAGTGTCAAAAACACATTATATAGTTGCATAGAAGCCCTCGTGAAGGTTATTGAGTAAAAACATGGACTATGTTGATTTATGTACTTATGTTATTATGGCCCCCCTTTTATCAAACTATTAGGGTTTTTTTATTGCAAGCCTCTGTGGTAAAAACTCCGATGCTCATAGGAATTTTATGAGCGTCAGAGCTTTTACCACAGCGGTCAATGATAATAAACCTTTACGCAGCTTGATAAAAGGGGGCACATGTTTTTTGTAACCCACTCTGAAACTGAGTTAAGGGATATACCGCCCTCCTTTAATCAAGCTGCAATAGAATGTTTTAACATGAGCCAGCAAGGTAAGTGCTCCAATGCTCATAGGAATTCTATGAGCATCAGAGCATTGACCTTGCTAGCCTACGCTAAAAACCTCTAGCACAGCTTGATAAAAGGGGCTGATGATGGATAAAACTCCAGCACAGCATAACATTAAAAAACAGAGAAAATATTTCTTCCCTCAACATGTAATTAAACTCTGGCATTTGTTGCCAGAGAATGTGGTAAAAGCAGTTAGCCAGGTAGGGTTTAAAAAAGGTTTGGATAATTTCCTTAAAAAAAAGTCCAGAAAACAATATTAAAACTGCTTATTCCTAGCACAAGCAGCATAAAAATCTGTTTTATTCTTTGGGATCTTGCCAGGGACTTGTTTTATTCTATGTATAAGACACCTTAGTTTTGCCGAAACATGACCCGTGTTGGGTCACTTGTAATTTTATATTTTATTTGGGGTTTTTTTTCAGTGGGTCACTTGTGACTGCATATATCCTTTGTGGATTATTTTAAAGATTTTTTTGGACTCTTATTAAACTATAACTAGTACATACGATCCTGTTCCACAATTTTTGTTGTTTTTCCGTTTTATTTCTCTTGTGGAACCCTTTGGTGCTATTTGCACTTGGTTATTTTGACTTCTAGGTTTGCAAAGAGCAATACCCACATGTAGTTTACATTTTACAATCTGCATATTTAAATATGCACATATTATTGGTTACCTCCTTGTGTGATTCCTATGCCAGATATTCAAGTGCAGGTTTGCAAGATACTGTTCCTATATGTTGGTTGCCATTTTACAATCTACATATGTAGTTGTTTGCACATTCCTCCTTCCCCCCTTCCTAAATGGGTTTTTACACTTTTCGTAATGGCTTCTCCTTTATTACTGGTGTTATTACATCACATACACATTTATCCTTGGCAGTCCCTTCCCTTGATTTCTAAGAAACACTGAGGGCTCCTTTTACTAAGGTGCGCTAGCGTTTTTAGCGCACACAGGAAATTACCGTGCGCTATTCCACGCGCCACGCTTCTAGAACTAACGCCAGCTCAATGCTGGCATTAAGGTCTAGTGCGCACAGTAATGCAGCACGCGCTATTCTGCGCGTTAAAGCCCTAGCGCACCTTAGTAAAAGGAGCCCTGAGTGTACTATGAAACACAGTGTTTCTTAGTGCAGCGCTTTTGGCAGGAGTTTTTCACGACTGTTCCATTTGAGATTTTGTTTATTTTCATCCAATTTGGTTTTTTGAAACTCTATGTACCATACCTATGGGATCCCTGGGGAAGAAGTGTTTTTCGAAACACGGGCCATGTCGGGTCTGGTACACACGAGATCAAGGACCAGTTTTGGGATAAATTTGGTTTATGTATGTTATATATGCTTTTATGACTTTTATTGAATAAATTCCTGCAACTTGTACATTTTTCTGCAGTTTTGTTTTTGTTTTTTTAGAACAGGTCCTTCATGAGTCAGATCCTGTTTTAAAATACAGTTGGAATTGTATACATACTAATTTAGACATGTCAACTCCAGTTTCTACATTCAGTCTAAAATATGCCTCTACTTGCACTTTCATGCTAATTTTCCTATCCTTCATTCCATGTAAGACCTATTTTTTTGAAGGAGTGACTGGTTAAACTCTTGCTACATCATATGTGAATCTGTAGTTATCCTATAACTTTTCACTTCCATTGAAAATACACTGGGACTTATAAAACTAATCATAATTTTCTCCAGCTTTTCTGGCTATAAAAGAAACTGGGATAAGACAGAATTAATGTTTCTAAACAGTTACTGTAAACATTTCTAATTACCTGATCTTAAACTAAAATGGATATCAGACTCAATTAAATACCTAGGAATTTATTTATTTATTTATTAATTAGAGTAACTTGATCATTTTTCAGGGAAGAGGAATGCAGACACAATCGGCGTAATTATCTCAGCAATCTCCACCCCACTGCTTTGCTGCTCTTTGTCTATCAACTTCTCTTGAATCTTCTCTGAGAGCTCAGGATCTGTGAAATGGTCTGCAGCAAACTCGCAAATGTTCTGCAGTCTCTTCAGCAAGACTTCTCTGATGAAGCCGGTCAGCAGAAGCTCCACCTCGGGATGAGACAGGAGATATTTTTCATTCTCTACACGACCCTTAATCTGCTGCTCCCTCAGTTTCTACCCCTGATCCTGGTTCAGCGCTTCCCGATCCAGTTCCTTCATGCTGGAGCTGCCGACCGTTGCCAGGACCACCGAGACCTCGCCCCTTGCTCAGAGAATTTATTTTGACAGAAAAATATTAATAGCTATAAAGATAAATCTAAACAAAATTATACAGAAATCTTTATCAACATAGTTGCCTCTCCACTTATTCTGGTGGGGAACATTGGACTCTAAAAATGCTGATTGTCTCTAAGATGACATATTTATTGAGTTTGATACCCATATTATTCCCTGTTTCCTTTTATAAATTTGTAGAGAAATTACTTACCAGCTTCTTATGGATTTGTACAGTGGCATAGCAAAGGTGAGAGGTGCCCTCCCCCCCTCCTTCCCCGCCCCCTCCTCTGCTGCACATCACCCTTCCTTTCCCCTGTACCTCTTTAAGTTCCTTGCATGAGAAGCATCTCCAACTTGCTGCCAGTGCCAGCACAGCCTCTGATGTCACTTCCAGAAATGATGTCAGAAGGAGCACCGACACAGCGCGGGCAGCAAGTTGGAGATGCTGCTCTTGCCAGCGAAGAGCTAGAGGTACAGTGGGGAGGTGGAGGAGTGAGCGGCACAGTGGTTGGAGCTACAGCCTTAGCACCCTGGGGTTGTGGGTTCAAACCCCGTGCTGCTCCTTGTGACTCTGGGCAAGTCATTCAGTCCTCCATAGCCCCAGGTATGTTAAATAGATTGTGAGCCCACCGGGACAGATAGGGAAAATACTTGAGTACCTGATTGTACAAACCACTTAGATAAACCTTGATAGGCAGTATATGAAAACCTAATAAACTTGAAACTTGAAGGCGCACGTTCCGCCCAGACAGAGCCCAGGCTGGCCTACCTACTGCCCCCCCTCACTACACCATTGGATTTGTAAGATGCTTAGAATCTCACTAGCAAAACTGAAAGCTCCTAAAACACAGGGAAAAGTCAATTTTCCTGATCTGTTACTTTACCATAAATCTTTTATATTAAGACAAAGCATGGAATGGATTTCTCCATTAGATTCTCTATCTTTCCCATGATGACTTCACTTAAAATGTACATATATCCAATTTGTTCCTTTATCTAAGTTAATTTTACCTAAAAACAGGATGCAGTAACCCTATTATCAAATCTTCACATATGCTTAATTATCTAGACTCCTTATTAAAAATCCCAATATCAAACTCTTTTTCCTTACCTATATGGAATAATCAACCATTCATAATAGATAAGAGAATAATATATTGGTCAACATGGCAAGATCACAATATTTAGGATATTACCGTAGTGCCTTTCTTGATCCAGCAACGATGAACTGAAGAACTGCAACCAATTAAAAGATTCACATTTTTATGCTTGGTTCCAATTAAGATCAACCCTTCGTAACTCCCAACTTTAATATAAAATTTTACATAAAATATCCAATATATTCACTTTTTATACTAAAATATATTGGGGTCCTTTTACTAAGGACTAGAACACTTCCAGGGAATTTCCAGTGCTCTTTCACCTCCTCTCCTCCTGATCCCTTCCTCCACCCCCCAGAGACAAGCAAAGTCCTCGATCAGACCCTCTACCCCTCCACTCCCTGTAGACCCCCCCCCCAGGTCTACCTTTGATAGTCCTAGTGGTCTTGGGGTTCCTAAGGGCAGGAGTGACTCTGGTTTCAAAATGGCCACCATGGCCTCTAGCGGCGCTGGAGAATCTTCTGTACTTCATTGAACTATTTTGAAGATTTTCCTTTTTCCCATTATTTCAAACTCTTCATATCTAAAATGCTGACAGGTTTTATTCTCTTACCAAATAAAACAATTAATAAGCAATTTAGGATACTCTAAATATCAAGATTGTTGAACTAGAATTTCATTAAAGTGCAATTACTGTGGAGATTACATCATGATTTATGGTAGAAATAGAAAATCTTTTATTGCATAAATGACTGTAAAGGAGCTTTTAAACATTTATTAGCTCAATAGTTTATGTATTTTATGGCACATGCTGATCTTATATGAACTGTTCAATAATTATACATTTCAAACACACATCCTTGAGGCTTCATGGTTTAAATAGTACACACATTATTCATGTGGTCTTTTACAGTAATACTACCAACCATTAAAACCTAAATGGCAAAATGCCACAATTCTGAATATGATCCTGTATATGGTTCATACATACTGACAATATCTTTTGTGCCAAATATACCCCTGTTTTACAATCCCCGCAAGAGGTTTTTAGCGCCGGCTGGCATGCTAAATGCTCTGCACTGCTCCGATGGTCATAGGAACTCTATGACCATCAGAGCAGTGCAGAGCATTCAGCGCACCAGTCTACGTTTAAAACCTCTTCCACGATTTTGTAAAAGGGAGGATAATGATATATGCTCTGAATGCTCTACGCTGTATGTATATGTATGTGCTCAGAGACCCAGAGACCACATGAGGAAAAATCCCCAAAGATAAGTCTCACCACCCAATCATTGCATATATGTCTCTACTGAAAAAAAAATCACTGGAAATCAAAATTCAAAAAGATTTTCATGCTTTCAAAACATATGAAAAACAAAACTTATCTTAAAGCAGTTTTGGGGTCCCGACATAGACCATGTTTCATTTCTGCTTCAGGGAACCCGAATGAAGAAACCAATTAGTATAGACAATGTGGATCTCTATTAGTCTTTCAGTATCCTCTCTCCTTGTGTTATTTAAGTCAATGAATAACCACATTTTATGGCATTTTGCAATTTATTTTTTCCTGTTGTATGCGAAAGGAGTTTTTTTTCCCCCACAATCTTTTTTTACTTTTCTTTATTGTTTGCAACTGTTTGTTGTATGTGTGTGGTCAAGACTATGATTTTGCATGTATCTGCTATGACCCACTTTGGGAAAGGCGGGATACAAATAAATAAACTATAAACTATTAAAACCTGCCAGAAGATAATCAATATGCTAAGAAATGCAAGGTCATGCATTTGGGCTGCAAAAACCCAAGGGAACAGTACAGTTTAAGGGGTGAAGAACTTATGTGCATCACAGAAGAGCGGGAATTGCATGTGATTGAATGTGATGATCTTAAGGTGGCCAAACAGGTTGAAAAGGTGACGGTGAAAGCTAGAAGGATGCTAGGATGCATAGGGAGAGGTATGGCCAGTAGGAAAAAGGAGGTTTTGATGCTCCTGTTTAAGACTTTGGTGAGACCTTGAGGCATACCATTGGTAATATCCATTTCCTCATAGCAATCTCCATTGATCACTACCCTCTGTCGCCTTCTGCATTTTCAGTAGTGAGAGACAGACAAGCTCTGCAAGAGTCCATGGAATCTGCCAGTCCCTAATGATTGAAAACATAGTATTGAAGCACCACCAGTGGTGTAGTAAGGGGGGGTAGGGTGGTACATTCTGGACGCCATGTTGGTTGGGGTGCCAGCAACTCTCCTCTCCTCCGCCCCACGCCTCTTCCCATTCCTCCCTGTCATGCGCACACTCCCCTTCCCTTCCCCCATACCTCTAGTTGAAGTTGTTCTCGGTAGTCAACAACATGCTCTTCACAACCCCGTCAGCTCTCCCACTGGTGTCACTTCTGGGTGCCGCACATAGGAACTGACATCAGAGGGAGAACTGACGGAGCTGCGAAGAGCCCATTCTTGATCACCGGGATCAACAACTTCAACTAGAGGTACTGGGGGAGGGAAGTGGGGAGGGGAAGGGGAGGGGGGGGCCCGCCCCAGAAGCCTCTCATCCTTGATATGCCACTGAGCGCCACCCCCTCTGGTAGCACTGCCGTTGGAGGACTCCTGCTCATTATAGAGATAACAGTGCTCAAAGATCAGGCTTTTTATAATTTAGTAAATCAATGGCTGTCAACCCTGTCCTTTGGCTTCAAGTCTATTCAGGTCTTCATGACATCTGCAATGAGTATGCATGAGAAACGTTTGCATACAATGGCAGCAATGCCTGCAGATTCATACCATGTATACTTACTATGGGTCTCGGGAAATGTTTGGAAACCACCATTTTAAGTCATAAAGCATCATTTTGAATCATAACAGATGTACTATTGATTCATGAGAGTGACAGTGGTAGCAGGGCACAGCAATCAATTATAATTTGGCAGCATAAGGTTTATTGAATTTAAGCAAATGTAAAATTAATGAACATTCCGGACAAGACATTACTGACAATTTAACAAGCTAGAGGTTAGAAAATGCTAATAATGTTTTAACTCTCAAAGGTTAAATTTTTGTCTTGGATTTGAAAAACTTTTCATCCTTTTTCAGTGAAATTGAGGGTTAAAAGATAATAAAATCTTATGGTATTAGAATACATTTCAAGAACATTTGTGTATGTTTGTTCCATGCCTTTTGTTTGAGCAGTAGGCTGTGATAAGGCTTAACAATGTGTTTTTGGCTGTAGGCTGATGCAATTGCTCTGAGAAATCAAAACAGCGCTTAGCTCCTGGCATATTCATTTTTTTGTTCTAGATGCAAAATTGCTTATACAATGAGAAAAGTTTGAAATCAACTCCATTTTGCTTGCCAGGAGAAGATGCATTTTCATTTGTGATAACAGAAAACTGGCAATGAATTAATCAAGGCGCTGCAAAAGGAATTTCAATCATAGTCCTAATAAATACAACAGAGGTATATGTGGTATGAGGTGCTGGTGGTGGTGGCAGGGGGGGGGGGGTAGAACTGCCTTTGTAAACAACAGGATACTATTCATTCCTATTTGCACTCACATTATTTAGTTAGACTATCTTAGTTGGCAAAATGTAAAGCTGTAGAGATTTCAGAATATTTGTTGGCACCAGACAAGTACCAGATGTAGTGTAAATTAGAGGGTTGTTTTAATGACCCTGATGACACTTAACATCTTCTTTCACTTTTCCCATTCTTCCTCATCAGTTTCATGTGAGTTGTCATCATGTCTCTCAGTCTTTCTTCCTGAATACATTCTTATTTACAAATGTAAATAAGTAAAATAGAAGCCCTGTATATTCTTCCATCAGCAAATGCCCCTCATCCTCCTTTTGGTTCATTCTTATTTTGGCTTAACTGGTGGTGGGAGTGGGAATCTCTCCTGCTGCTGGTGGGATGTCATGGGGGTGTTTCTTGATGGTGGGAGGGAGTGGGCATCTCTCCCACTGCTGGGGGGTGGTGTCGGGTATTGCTTGATGGCAGGAGGGAGTGGGCATCTCTCCCGCTACCATGGGGGGGGAGGGGGATTGCTTGACTTTGGCGGCAGGAAGAAATGGGCATCCCTCCTGCCGACCTTCAATTTATTTTTTTTTGTGCATTTGTTCTGCGCATGTGCTGATTGCTATCACCAGCAATAGGCACATGTACATTTAGCAAACCTTCGCTACTCTCCACTAACCTCATTTGCATGCGTGTTTTTGGGAGAATGACACACTTTTTAAAAATCATTATGATAACAGCTGCGACAGAATCTAGCCCTGAAAAGGAGGGTAAGATTTACTGTGATCCAACATGCAACAGTCTTGGATGGATTTAAAATGAGTTGATTTTCCTTACACCAGGATGCAATCTTGGAGAGAGACAGATTGAGTTCAGACAAGTTAACAGCAGAGAGGGCACTAAACAAAGACATAACAGTGGTGCACAGGTTGGGGGAGGGGCAAAGGAAAAAGGAAGAGTTTGGCAAGAAGATCATTTCACTTAGGGGAATATGAAGTCTGGCTATGCAACCTGATATTTGGAGATGGCTAGAATGGGTATTTGCTGATGGTGCCTTTTCATGGCTATAGCCAATCTGTATTTTATTATGATATTTAAGACAATAGGCTACTTTGACCCTGGTATTAATTTAAAACCATAGGGGCCAACTCTGTGGGTGCTAGAGTACTACCAATATTTTTTTGTAGCGCTGCTCAGACACCAGAGCTGAAATCTTCCCGATACAGAGCTGCAGGGGAAATCAGGAAGTAAGTCTGTGTCTCCTCAGCTACTGCTCCCGCCTCCCCCTGCAGCCTATTAGTCACACTCCTTAGCCAGCCAATAGGCTGCAGGGGAAAGCAGGACAGACAGTTGATCTCCTTTAAACTACTGGTCCTGCATTTCCCTGCAGCTTATTGGTTAGCTAAGGAATGTCTCAGCAAAGGGCTAATACCATGGAGTAGAGGTAGGATTACCAGAAGTCCGGATTTCCCCAGACATGTCCAGGGGTTAGGACGTCTTTTCAAAACTGGCACTTTGGGTTTTGAAAGGCTTGGAACAAATCACTGTCGGGCAGGAGCGCATCTGCGCATGCGCGGATGCACTCCTGCCTGACGAGAGCAGGCAGTGGTGGGAGGGCGGGGCAGGAATGGGGCATAACAGGGTGGGAATGGGTGGAACTGGGCGGGCCTGAGGGCAGGTCTAGGGATCTGGATTTTCCAAACAGAAAATCTGGTAACCCTAAGTAGAGGAGAACAGCAGTGTAGGTCAGAAAGGCTTCCTGTCTTTGGTCTACCAAAGAGAGAGGGAAAAGTGCTGAGAGAGACGCTAGAAAAAGTATGAGGAAGTGATAGAGAAGCAGGAAAAGGAAAGAGTAGACACAGGCACTGATAGGTTGTGGGAGAAAAAAATGGTAAAGGAAGAAATATGGACTGATAAAGGGAGACTAGAGCAGAATGGAATGTAAGCTGAGGGAGAGGGCATGGGCTGCGGTAGTGGGTAAAGGATGGGCTGAAGAAAGAGAACCAGAGATGAGGATTGGGAGAGGAAGTGTGTGGGATTCAAAAAAGAGGAGGGATGATAGGGGAAATAAGCTGAGAAAAGAGTTCTGAGAAGACCAGGTTAGAGGGAAACAGAAGGCTGAGGAAAGGGAAAATGTGAAACAGAACAGATTAAAATAGATTTAGGGAGTAGAGCAGGCCAAGAACAATTCAATTCCCTGCCCCCAATTATAAAGCATCAAATTATGCCTATGCAGGAGGAGAAAAATTAAAAAGTACAGAGGGAGGAAAATGAAATTAGGCAAAAAATGAAAAAAAAAGGGAAATAGAATATGGTTCAGATGGGCTGAGGGGAAAGAGAGACTGGAGAAAACTGCTATACAGTAAATGACTTGAATGCAGTGAGAGAGAGAGAGTGTGAAGCTGACATGCTGGGAGGGAAACAGAAGAGAGACTGGATCCTAGCTTTGATTTGTCCACATTCCCTGTCCCTGATCTTGACATTTAGATACAGGCTGGTCATCGCTACCATTTGCTACCAGATACATTTTGGGCTCCTTTTACAAAGGTGCGCTAGGGCCTTAACGCGCGGAATAGCGCGGAATAGCTAAACTGCCACATGCGCTAGCCGCTACCGCCTCCTTTTAAGCCGGCGGTTATAATTTTGCTAGCGTGCGCTATAGCGCGCCCGGTAATTTTGTGCGTGCGCTGAAACCGCTAGCGCACCGTAGTAAAAGGAGCCCTTTGGTTTTCCTTTTGTTTTTCCGGGCGAGGGGGAAATTTGTTGTGAGTTCTGAGTTGAGCACCCCCAATCGTTTTCAAAAGTTGCCTCCTATGGTTAGGAATTCCTGCTTTTCTGTCTGTTTTCCATAATTTGTTATGCAGTTAGATAGATGGCTAAACTCTGCTTCTACTTTGTATACACAGATATATTTTCTTCTTAACTTCCAAACATTTATTTAAAAAATAGATAAACATAGAACTTAATGTAATGTGAAATGGAAATAAGAATAACTGCATGATGTCTTTGCTTCAGTTATTCTCATCCAGCTGTCATGTTCTTCTTGATTTAGATTTTTCAGCAGGTCACACTCTGGCAAATTTTATTTTGTATTAGTATTTGTTAGGGATGTGATCTCTTTTTCTGATAGCAGTTATACTTGGAACTGAGTTGCTTTATAGCTTTATTATTTTTTATTTCTCTTGCACCTTTTCATTAATTAATCAAGGTGACACATTTGGGTAGCATTGGTACTTTGAATTTCCCTAGCTCCAGGATGCTAACAATATAAGAAACAGAGTAAAACAGCATATTTAAGTGCTATTTTACCACATAAAATTTATCAAGGCCTTCATTAACCCATAGTTTCTCATTACCATGATTTATCACAAATTTGCTCTGCATTTCTGTGATTGTGAACATTGTGTGTTTCTTGCTTCAGTAAAACAGAAATATCAGGCCTCAACTCATAATTATTATCTTTTAAACTAAAAGAACTGATGCATATAAAAATATATATCATCCTCCAATCCCTTTCAAAAAGATTGCACCCTCCTTCTTGAACCAACTCCCATACCTGCTGATCCCTTTCAAAAAGGTTTCTCCATGATTTGGTATATCTGCCCCCTGGTGGTAGTGTGAGACTACTGCTATGGGGCATTTTGGACAGGGGAGCTACTAGGGCATGAACAGACAGGGATTGGCTTTTTACTTTATGGACCCTGAAGATAAACAGTAAAAGGACAATTCCCTAGATGTCAAGAAGATGCAAACCAGGTATTGAGAACTTCAGCTCAAAAAGCAGTGAAATTATTTTTTTCACTACTATGAAAACCTGAGGGATAATTGTACAACCCTAACCACCTTTGCTAGACAGATTAAATGGAATTGTGTTATATTTATTTGCTGTCACTTATACCAGTGGTTCTTAAACCTGTCCTGGGAGACCCCCAGTCAGTTGGATTTTCAAGATATCCCTAATGAATATGCATTAACATATACCATCAAAGAAGAAGCCAAATTACTACAAATAATGACTTTATTAATTCCTTTCACTCCTTTACAATAAATATATTCCTTACATTCTCATATATCTTTAATTCTCAAATATCACTAATTCTCATATAACATTCCATTATAAAACATCATATTGCAACCAGGGTATATACCCCTGTTGCATAGAAAACCTGGAACATCAGTCCAGTCTCTGAAATCCAAATCACTGACAGTTTCAACTGTTTTTCTTTTATTCCATAGACTTAACTCCTGTAGTGTTTATAAAATCATAACACTCTTGATTTGCCTTTGATGACTTCAGACAAAATAGTAATCAGCCAGCTCAACACAATCTTGCCTTTCGCCACAAAGGCGTCCTCAGGAGCTGAAACCGCGTGAAGTTTTCAATCCATGTACATCTACAATATAAATACCATTTCACCACCTTAATGTTCATAACTTTTCCATTTTATCTAAACTAACAGTTCCGTTACCTGACAATCCTTTTTGTTTTATCATGAAGCAACAGCAGCGAAGGCTCAAATCCTCCACTCCTGCTCAAAAGGCAAGTTTAAACTCCACCCATTATCTCCAAAACTACCCAATCAGAAAACACCAAATAGGCAGTCTCATAGGTTATGCCAATCTACCTCTTTAGTCAATCTGATTGGCTCAGTCGTTCCCCATTGATAGATAATTTGTTGTTCTTTCCATAATGATACCTCTGATACATTACCCCCCCCCCCACACACACACACACACACACACAGGAGAAAAGTTAAGAGAGTCTGGTCGAATAGACAGGAAAGCAAAGATGCAAATGAAAGAAAAAATAGTTGACAGCAAAATGTGGGGGAGAAGACATTTTGAGTTATATTAGTGATAGGAAAAAGAGCAAAAGTGGCATTGTGAGATTCAAAGGTGAAAGGGAGAAATATGTAGAAGCTGAAAAAGATAAGGCTGAATTGCTTAACAAATAGTTCTGTTCTGTGTTCACAGCTGAAGCACTAGGAACGGAGCTGCAGAAGACAAACCCAAATAGGGATGGAGGTGAGGTAAACCTGGATTGATTTTCAGAGAATTGTGTTGGAGAGGAGCTAGCTAAACTAAAGGTGGACAAATTGATGGGGCCGGATAGTTTACATCCAAGGGTACTGAAGGAACTTAGGGAAGTTCTGGTGGCTCTGCTGGTTGAACTTTTCAATGCTTCTTTAGAATCAAAAGTGGTACAGAAGGACTGGAGAAGGGTGGATGTGGTCCCTCTCCACAGGAAAGGAAGAAGTAGGGAATTATAGGCCAGTAAGTCTTACTTCTGTGGTAAGTAAATTAATGGAAACACTTTTAAAATAGAGAATAGCGCAGTTTTTGGAATCCAGTTGACTAGAGCAGTGTTCTTTAACCACTGGTCCATGGACCAGTGCCGGTCCACAGAAATTTCCTGCCGGTCCACAGGGCCAGCACGTGCATCAGGCCCAAAACAGTGTTCTTCAACCGCCGGTCCAGGTGCAATCGATGCGACGTTATCTTCGAGCCAGCTTCCTCTTCCTAACTGATTCAGTGCACAAAGCCACGGGCAGTGGCTCCTATGGGCATCCTGCGCCTGAACTGGAAGCCTTCTCTCTGACGTTGCAACGTCAGAGGGAAGGCTTTCAGATGAGGCACGGGACGTGCAAGGTGCAATTAGTACTATTATGGAGGCGGGGTCTGGGGTGGAGATTGGGTAGAGATGGGCAGGGTCTGGCCCATGACTTAGCCCAGTGTTCTTCAACTGCTGGTCCACGGACCGATGCCAGTCCACAGAATAATTTTTTTATTTCTGCCAGTCAATAGGTGTAAAAAGATTGAAAAAAACTGGACTAGAGGACCCAAGTCAACATTGATTCACTAGAGGCAAGTCTTGTAAGACAAATCTGATCAATTTCTTTGACTGGGGGCCAGAGGATTGGAAAAAGGAGTGCGCTAAATGTGGTGTATTAAAATTTTAGCAAAGCCTTTAACAATGTTTAACACAGAAACATAGAAACATAGAAGATGACGGCAGATAAGGGCCATAGCCCATTAGGTCTGCCCACTCTACTGACCCACCCCCAAGTCTACTATCCTAGGGATCCCACTCCTGGTGACAGGTTCCCTTGGCTTAACCCTCTAAGGGATCCCACATGGGCATCCCATTTGCTCTTAAATTCTTGCACGCTGTTTGCCTCGATCATCTGCACCGGGAGCTCGTTCCAAGGATCAACCACTCTCTCGGTGAAGAAATATTTCCTGGTGTCGCCATGAAATTTCCCGCCCCTGAGTTTGAGCGGTTGCCCTCTTGTGGCTCAGGGTCCTTTGAGAAAGAGAATCTCTTCTTCCATCTCGATAAGGCAGGTAATATACTTAAACGTCTCGATCATGTCTCCTCTCTCCCTACGTTCCTCGAGTGAGTACAGCCGCAAATTTTTCAGCCTTTCCTCGTACGATAGATCCTTGAGCCTCGAGACCATCCTGGTGGCCATCCGTTGCACCGACTCTACTCTCAGCACATCTTTTCGGTAGTGTGGCCTCCAGAATTGCACACAGTATTCCAAATGAGGCCTTACCATGGTTCTGTATAATGGCATTATGACTTCAGGCTTCCGGCTGACGAGACTCCTGCGGATGCAACCTAACAACTGTCTTGCCTTAGATGAAGCCTTCTCCACATGATCAGCAGTTTTCATGTCTGCGCTGATGATCACTCCCAAGTCTCGTTCTGTTGAAGTTCTAGCTAAGGTCTCACCATTCAAGGTGTAAGTTCTGCACGGATTTCTGCTGCCGAGGTGCATGATCTTGCATTTCTTAGCGTTGAAGCCCAGCTACCAGGTCGAAGACCAAAGCTCCAACAAATGTAGGTCCTGTGTCATACTATTGGGTGAATTGCCATCTCTCACTATATTGCATAATTTGGCGTCGTCAGCGAATAACGTCACCTTACCTTGAAGCCCCTGAGTTAGGTCACCTATGAATATGTTGAAAAGGAGCGGGCCCAAGACTGAGCCCTGCGGTACTCCACTGGTCACCTCCGATGTTTTAGAGAGGGTACCGTTAACTACCACCCTCTGAAGTCTGCCACTCAGCCAGTCATTGACCCATGTAGTTAGTGTTTCTCCCAGCCTCATTGATTTCATCTTGTTCAACAGCCTGCGATGCGGGACACTATCGAAAGCTTTGCTGAAGTCTAGTATACAACGTCCACGGATTCTCTCAAGTCTAACTGTTTTGTTACCCAGTCAAAGAAGCTAATGAGATTGGATTGGCAGGACCTACCCTTGGTGAATCCGTGTTGACTGAGATCCCGTAGATTCTCCTCATCCAAGATTGCGTCTAATTTACGTTTGATTAGTGTTTGCAGGAGTTTGCATACTATTGATGTGAGACTCACCGGTCTGTAGTTTGCAGCCTCTGCCCTGCAACCCTTTTTGTGCAGTGGAATGACGTTAGCTGTTTTCCAGTCTATGGGGACTCTCCCCGAACTTAGGGAGAGATTGAAGAGTCCTGATAGCGGTTCTGCCAGGACTTCACAGGCGTCTAATAAATAAACTGAGTGCCCTCAGGATGTGCCCCAAAGTGATGAACTGGGTCAGAAAATGGTTGAGTAGAAGGTGACAGAGGAAGGAAGCTCTGGAATGAGATAACATAATATGAAGTTAAGAGGTGATAGGCTCAGGAGTAATCTAAGGAAATATGTTTTTACAGAAAGGGTTGCAGATGTGTGGAATAGTCTCCCGATATAGGTGGTGGAGACAAAGACTGAGTCTGAGTTCAAGAAAGCGTGGGAAAGGCACGTGGGATCTCATAGGGAAAGGAGGAGATAGCGGATGCTGTGGATGGGCAAGCTGGATGGGCCATTTGGCCTTTCTTTGCCTTCATGTTTTTATGTTTAAGAACCAGAAATGCCATTACAATTATGAGCCTATGAACTTTTCTACTTACAAAGTTGCTAAAATTTACTCTTACAAATAAGTGGCAATTGTGCTTGGTGTTTCAGCTTTTAGCAGTTCATTCATATCTAGTAATTAAATCAGAAGTAATTATTGTGATGAAGAGTGTGTGGAAGTTAATATTCTAACAGAAAAAGGCTAGATCTAAAAATAATTTAGTTGAGTGCACATTTTGGCATCTCACTCAATCAAAATTCAACACATTGATTGCATGCTTATTAAGCTAATGCAGAGTCTTGCAATATAGATATTTTATGCAATGTTTTCTCACTCTGTTTAAATGTATTCTACCAACCGACTGATTTTGTGGTGATTGGTTTATTAATACTTGTTACTATTTCACTTTAATGTGCCAGAGCATCATTCAGTTCAATAGTCAAAAGTTCTATGTAATTAACTTCAAGAGTTAGACACTTATGTCTAGTTTATTACAAATGATTTGATGCTGAGTACCTAAATTTAGGATCCTAAGCAGAGAATAGGGATAGGGGAGGGCCCAGGGCAGAAGAGTGGTTAGTTCTATTCTGAATTCTAAAAGTGGGTGATTGATTTAGGTGGGTAGACTTAGATAACTTTAGCCTTATTTTATTGCTGAAACGTAATGCTGGTTGCTGTCAGAGGGAATTAAATGGTTCAGAATGGGCATAGTTTATCCAGGAAATGTAGAATCTAACAGTAAAGGGCTCTTTTGCTGAAATACGGTAAGGTTTTATACTTATGGCCAAGTACTTATGGCTCACTCTTATCCTAACTTACTGGCTATGGATGGATTCTATTGATTTATTCATGTTGACGAGTCTCCTTTAACCTGTTTTCAGTTTGGTGCAGTGCTAAAGAAAGCCTTGGGTTGTGTGGGTTTAGACCCTGCCTTATTTCTGAATTGGTGCATTTATTCACCACTTGGGGTGTTGGGTATTCAGTAGACATTTGAACTATGTTAGGGATTTACCTTACTAATGCTTTTTTTTTTTCTTAATTTCTGTGTCATAGTTTACCTATAGACAACTGCATTTGGCTTTGTGGGCACACATTCATATTTTGGGCTGGGAAGCATCCAGCGGAATCCTGTTGGGGTTCAATCTTTGCTTATCATGATTGGGCATCAACATTCAGTGGCTGGCACTTTCTGGACTGCACTGGGATTAATTACTGACAACTTTATATGACGCTCAACATTTTTCTTTTCATGGCTTAATTTTAGTGCATTTGGGAGCAATAATTTATATGGGGTTAAGGGGATTGATTTAAATAAGCAAATTAAGCATGATTTTATTTTATTGTCATGTTCTTTTCTTTGTTTTAGAGTGGCTTGGTTCCAAATTATTTCTCATTTGGTATGGAAGGAGGCTAGGAATGTTAAAAACGTGGAGCACCTTAGGAGGTGCATCAATGTAGAGGTGTCTAAATTTGTGGGTTCTTTGGAGGGTATGGTATTGACACATGACTTTATAACAGTGGATTGTCTAGGACTTTATCATCCCGATTGTATTCATCTACCAGATATTGGTCTA
Source organism: Geotrypetes seraphini (assembly GCF_902459505.1). Lineage (NCBI taxonomy): Eukaryota > Metazoa > Chordata > Amphibia > Gymnophiona > Dermophiidae > Geotrypetes > Geotrypetes seraphini. Next base: position 216,780,463 of record NC_047087.1, on the reverse strand, counting down.
GATATCTTTTTGTCTATAGTTCAGAATTTATTGGAATCAATTTACGGTGATTCCTTTTGCCGCAACTGAGTTATGGTTGTTGGGGGTGGGGTGGGGGTGTAAATGGTGACAAGCTTCAGTTGTCACTACTTTGGTGGAAATTGGGGTTCTTCCAACAGACCATTTAATTAGAATGAAGGTGTTTAACACAGTTATTTCTATGTTACTAATTAAGCCCTGAATTGGTTGCATAATTCATTTGGATTTTGAGGAAAACAATTTAGGTTTAAATGTATACCTATTTAGGATAAGGGATAGATTTTCCAATGCAAATGATCAGCCATGGAAGCAGAACTGAGTTATCAAAGGTTTCCAGAGTCTTGATCTATTGGCTCTGTTATGTAAGACTATTTGTTTTAATGAGGAAGGAATAATCTGCATGCATGGTCAGATGCTTTATAGCATATTGAACCGATACATCTTTCTTAACGGAAAATAAGACAAAAGAATCTTCCAAAGCTGTTTGACAGTCCCCCTGATCAATGTACCAGATTTGTGTAATGGAGCATACCCTGACCACAGTCCATTCATAAACAACCATCTCTTCCTAGTGTTTTATTGTGTGGGTTGGTCAGGATAATAATAATGTGCTTCACAAATGAGAAGGACGACAAAAAGAAAATTTAGCTACAGTGGGAACCTAATTAGTAATCTACTCTCAGTAATTCTGGAACTCAGAGGTTGCCATTACTTATTGGTATTGATATCAGTCATGATTACCGATAACTGTATTATTCATCCTTTTGAAATACCTAACATTATTGGAAATAATGGTATGGTCAAAGGGTAATAAATTCTTTTAGTTATTTGAATTTAGCTGTGGAAAAAAAAAAGTGAGCAAGTCTATCTGAAGTTAAAATGGTGCATGATGGTATGCGCACAGGTGTCCTCCAGTAACTACCAAATGTGCTCATGCTAACTTTTTTTTTTAGGAGTAATATCCGGAAATGACATTGAGCGTTCCTGTGCATTACATTGCTACTTTACTCTGCACAAACTAGGTAATGCATGGCTAGCATGTGACTCCTTACCACCTGCAAAATGAGTGATGGCATGTGCACATGTGGCAATTTGACAAAATGACCACAATAAAAATCCCACAAGAGCAATCCATGACCTCTTTTCAGGGGGGGAGGGGGAAGCTGGTAATCTTTGTGCGCCGAGTGGAGGAACAGACCGTGACTGCTAAACTGATCGAGGCAGGGAGATCCCTTACCGCAATCCGTTCAGCGGCAACATTATTCTCTAACCAACACCTGTAATATGGGCGGTGGTTGGAGTTTTGGTTAGGCGGCTTAGGGCTATTCAATATAGGGCACCCATGTGCGATTCTCAAAAGCCACTTAGGCGGCTTCTGAGAACGGGCACCCTATACTGAAACCGGGCCTAAGTGTTTTTAGCTGTTTTAAACAGTTGTGATGCACTTTATTTGTTGAAGATTCTTCTGAAAGTGAAATTCTCCTGAGCATTCCTGAAATTGTGTTGGTGTGACTTCCGGTTTGGACTCGGACAACATGGCTGCGTGAGCTGCTTGCTCCTACTTTCCTTTCAGACAATCGTTCCGAAACTACTTGCTTCATTTACTTTTTCCTTCGCCTGAAGCCCTGCCATAAGCTATTATCAACATAGACTGCGTTATGGCCAACAAGAAAACCAAATCAGATGTATTACCAGCTAATAAACGTCTTAAATCGGCACCTCCTTCTCCTGACAAGTCTGGCGCCATCACGGTCCTCGAGGAGGAGAATGACCCGATTCTAGCTGAGCTACAGAGTATAAAATCTCTAATGAAATCCCACTGGATATATCAAAAGGACATGCGAGGAGAATTGGAATTGATTCATACGCAAATGGCTGCCTCTCAACAACATTTTGATCTGCTCTCTAACCGTGTTGCGACTGTGGAAAAAGATATTCCAGCAGTACGTGCTAACTCAGCAGCCATTTTAAAATTATCTGCGGACCTCGAAGATATGGCCAACTGCAGCCGTAGATCGAATTTGAGAATTCTTGGCATGCCGGAGGGGGCCGAAGGTAGCGACTCCTTCCTCACATCATGGCTTCCTAAATTCCTCGATATTGAATTCTCCCCGGCTCTGGAGTTAGAGCACGCTCACCGTTCTCCTTCCACTCTGCAATCTGGAAACAAACACCCGCGCCCGCTGGTTGTTAAGGTGCTCTGCTTCCAGCACACTCTGCAGATCCTGACCGCCGCGAAGGGAAAAGCGTCTATGCTGCACCAGGGCCGCAAGATCATCATTGTGCCCGACCTAGCTCCCACTACTGCGGCGAGACGAAAGGCCTTCCTTGCCATGAGACAGGATCTCAAGGACTTAGGAGCGCAATACGGCCTCTTCTACCCAGCGAGATTCCGTGTTACTTACCGGAATAAAACGGATAACTACTCGGACCCTGAACTCCTGCGTGCCTGGCTTCACCAGATTAAGATGGGGTAATCCTTAGCTGATTGTCTGCGACAACTCTCTCTGCCCTGGACTCCTTAAAGCTTCCCTTCCAGGACCTGCCTTCACGTGCTGACTGGTTTCCTGCCTTAGCCTGACTCCTGCACTGCCTTTACTTTTTGGGGACACTGTATTTCGCCCTTTATTGTCTTTTTTCTGGTGCTATTTGATGTTCACACTTCCTTATTTTTAATGCCATATTATTCTCTCTTCTGGAATTTTAGCATATTATCGCTCGCCTTGCTATATGCTTCTTTCTTTTTCCACCTCGCCATCTTGTTCTCTGCTCACCTCTGCTTATCCTCCCTCTTGTTTCACTGGCGCTCCTTCTCTTCAGTTTCGTTAATGTACCTGACTCTTTTTGTATTTTCACTTTCCTGCTGGGAATATTTGCCCTTTTGTAATAATGTTATTTTCTTTGGTGTTTTCTTCCTCACTTTTTACTTTTGTCCACTTACCGATATTACTTCCTTTCTGGTCCCTTTATTTTCATGTTCGCTTGTTCTATTCAATGTCAACCGTTTAATACGTTGCCTCTTTTCTACCATATGATTTTTTCCTGTTCCGCTTTCTGAGGCGATTGCCCATTCCTTCTACCTAATATTTCCTTGCTTCAATTTTTGCTTTTTCTTCTGTCCATCTTTCTCATATGCTGCTGCATTTTGTTCAGTTCTATCTCTACATTTCTTCCCGCCATTACTACATGTGGTTATTGCCCTCCTGCTAATAATATTGCATTCTGTGTCACTTTACGGACCCTCCTTCCTATTTTGATTTCTAATCATAATATTAACTATGTTATTAATTTTCGATTCATCACCTACTAAATAATTAGGATTAGGATTAGTCGACTGATGTATTTACAGCCTTAGGTTTATTTCTTGTAATATTTATTTTCCCTTATTGACCCCTATCTCTGTGATCTATCCTTCAGTGTATTAAGATTATTTCTCATGTCACTTATTTTCTTTCTACCATACTGCCATGTTTACTTAGATGAGATATCAAATCTGTTATGAATTTTACGTTACTTTCTCTGCATTGTATTGATTTACTGTCTATTGATGAATTTACAACCTTCCTGTTTTTTCTTTTTCTTACCTATTTCTCTCCATAGCTTCCTCTCTCTAATGATGTCTTACTGGTATTTTCTGGTTTATTTATTATGTCTTTTCTCTTATTTTCACCATACCATTGCTTCCTTGATGCAATATTAAGTACCATATCATTGTATTCTGCACTGCTTGCACAATAATGAACTGTTCCTTGTTGGATTTATGCATTGTTTTAGGACCATTTCTCCCAACACGCCTTCTCCTTCTTGGTTACCCTTTTCTCTCTTTATCATGTTTCCCAGATGAATTTGGCAATGTATCAAGATTTTCTCCTATGATATTTATTTTTTCTTTCTTATGCTGCCTAATCTTACTGCTGAAATTTTGTTCCTATCCCGGATATATCTGCACAGCACTGACTTTATATCTGCTTGATGAATTTACTTATTCTCAATTACCTCCTGTATTAGGCATTTCACTCTCTGACCCCCTCCCTCTGTGATGAATTGAGTATGAACTCTTGATTCTTGATTTTATCTTATGATATTTATTTGCTGTTAGTTATTATGCCTTGTCTTACAGTTGTATCATTTAATCTAACTTGAATCCCCGCTGTTTTATTATACTTGGTACCTCATGAAATTTTTTATACAACCCTATTAGATATTTTTCTCTTTATTTTATTTTGTTCCATGATTATATCAATGCTCTCCTCTTCTCATAATTTTTTCATTTTTCCTTGTCCCCTTAGGCTCACCATAACCCTTTATATCTAGCTATTGATCTACTTTATTTCCATGAGACCATTTATCATATTGTATATTAATGACTTGGCTACGGCTCTTTACTACCTATTATGCATGTTTCACTCTTGTCTTATTTGGGCTAGCTTTCTACTGCAGGACAGATTTCACTGATTCCCCATGCTTCTGTAACTATGTACCGTACACGTTGTACCACCTGATTTTATACACTCTCTGCTCCAGTGTAGATCTCGGAGCTCCCCAGGCTTATGTCCTTGTATTATTTTTTATACTTTGTACTGCCCGTTTACATATCTGGAATTTGTTCCTCTTGTTCTACATATGTTTTTGTAAGTATACTCCCCCACTTTATCTTGGACACCTTACCCAGGTTACATTTACCATTGTTGGTATTTGAATTGTTCACAATATGTTTCATCTCAAAGATATCTCATAATCATCTGAATGTTTTGTACCTCACATTTTGTACCATCTGACTGTGCACCCTGTATATTTCACTATGCTTCATACCTTCTCTGTTATACACATGTTTTAAGTTTATGTCCCTCCTATTGGCTTTGGGTAATATAACCACATGCACTTACCATTTCTGGTATCTGTAACGATCACATTATCTCCGGATATGTGTGAGTTATTGCTGCTCTCTTGCTATATGTTTGACAAACTGGTGTTTTCTTCCCTCCCTTCCTCTTCCTGGAGAGGATTCCTCTCTCTCTCTCTCTCTCTCTTGTGACCTTTTCATTCTATTTGTACTTACTTTGATTTCGATCGGGACGGACATCCCCTCTCATACTTTCTTTCACATTCATTCCTTCCTCTACTTTCATGTCATCCCTTAAACTTGTATCGTGGAACGTAAACTGTATCAATCAACCTCTTAAATATAAAAAAATTATTGATTATCTTAAATCAAAAGACTATGATATTCTCTTATTGCAGGAGACTCATCTTAATTCTATAGACTGCTCCAAATTCCGTGTTTCAGGATATGCCACACATTTATTTTCTCCAGCATTTCATAAAAAGAGAGGAGTATCCATCTTCATCAAAACCGCACTGCAAGCTCGTGTCTTACATCAACTGTCGGATTCGGAAGGCAGATGGATCGCAACCTCAGTTCAGATTTGTGATTTGTTCTTCTCCATCGTCAATATCTACGCTCCAAATATCGATTTGCCTTCCTTTATGTCTTCCTTAAGGGACACACTCCTGAATGTAGCCGATAACCCTTTAATAATCGGAGGTGACTTTAATCTTCCACTAGATATTAACAAGGATAGACATTCTCTTTCTCAGTTCCGCCCTTCTAAAATGTGGTCAGAACTTCACCACATTATTCAGGATCTGGGTCTCTGTGACCCTTGGAGACTGCTTCATCCTGAAGAACGCTCTTTTACGTTCTACTCTGCTCCTCACCGCTCTTATTCTAGAATTGACTTCTTTCTCATCTCTAAATCTCTTCTTCCTTTAGTCCGCACCTCTCTTATTCACCCCATTATTCTTTCGGATCACGCTCCCATCGGTTTGCATGTGGAATTACAACATACACGTCCTAATCGTATCTGGCGGCTTAATGCCTCTATTCTCTCGGATGCTGCTTTTCAAGATAAAATTCGTAGCTTTATCTTGGAATTCTTCACTAACAACGCCTCGTCTATTCCCTCTTATACCACCATTTGGGAAGCTTTCAAAGCGAGTCTCAGGGGTGAAGTGATTAGATTCTCGGTGTGGAAGCGTAAGTCCGACTTTTCCTGTATGGAGATATTGGAAAAGGACATTTCCCTATTGGAACACCAACAGATCATGAACAACCTAACTCAGGTCTCCCCGGACTTAATTAAGAAAAAAGTTGAATTCAATTTGCTATCTCGACATAAGGCCCAACAAGACTTTTTGATCTCCAAAACTGGTACCTATATCTCTGCCAACAAAGCCGGTCGTTTTCTAGCTCATTATCTTGCAAATCGTAAACAACGGTCTAGAGGGGCGGCTTTATTGAAAGAGGATAGCACTTCTGTTACTGATGATGCTTCCATATCTCAGCTCTTTACTACCTTTTACAAGACCTTATATTCCTCACCTACTGCCTCCTCCTCTAGCTCTAGTTATGATTTTTTCAAGGACATTTCTCACCCCTCTCTGGATCACTCTCAAGCTTCCAGCCTTGGTGCCCTTGTCACAGAGGCCGAGATTCTGGAGGCCATTAAATCTCTATCTTCACACAAGTCGCCAGGACCTGACGGATTTCCGATTGAATTTTACAAAACCTTTTCCAAAAATCTTGTTCCACAGCTGAAACATCTTTTTGACTATCTTTTTTCTAATCCCGAAGATCAGGGTGGATTTGTGGAGGCGCATATTATAGTTTTACCTAAAGCAGGGAGAGATGAAACTCTGGTGGCTAATTATCGACCTATCTCTTTGCTTAATACTGATTGTAAGATTTTAGCCAAAGTCTTAGCCTCACGACTAGATAAAATTTTGGGCAGTCTAATACATCCTGATCAAGTAGGTTTTATGAAATCACGCTTTATAGGTGATAACGCGTGCACTTTTCATGCTATTTTGGATATAGCCCATTCTTCACCTGACCCACTGAAAGCAATTTCCTTAGATGCCGAGAAGGCCTTTGATATGGTCAAGTGGGATCATTTATTTGCCGCTCTCCGTTGGTTTGGTTTTGGTCCAGATTTTGTGCGTTGGATTAGATTATTATACACCAAGCCTTATTCTAGATTGCGAATTAATGATTCTCTGCCCCCATATATCTTCATAGAGGCATTTGACAGGGCTGCCCCTTGTCTCTGCTTTTATTTAACTTAGCCCTTGAACCACTGTTACTGGCCATCCGTCAACATCCTCTTCTAATAGGGATCCCAGTGGGCTCCTTTCAAGTTAAAACACTTGCGTATGCTGACGACTTGCTTGTGTTTCTTTCTAAACCAATCTCCTGTATTCCCGTACTTCTTCAATTAGTATCTGAATTCTCTCGATGTTCGGGTTACTGTATAAATTGGGACAAATCAGAAGTCATGCCTCTTAATGATGTTACTTCTTTAGCCGACTGTGGGCCCATCTCCTTCCACTGGGCTAGCTCTTCTTTGAAATATCTTGGTACCCTTTTCCATCAGGATACTGACACTATGATGTCTATTAACTTGTCTGCTTTAATGATTAATAAAATTGATTCTTTGGTGAAAAGATGGTCTCCTCTTTCCCTGTCATGGTGGGGATGCCTTGAAGCTATTAAAATGACTATTACACCAATTATTAATTACTATCTTTCTATGCTTCCTAGACTAGCCCCAAAGGAGTTCTACAAAAACATCGAGAGCAAGTTATCAGTTTACCTCTGGTGTAAGAAGACCCCTCGCATCTCACTGAAAACCCTTAAGTCCTCTAAAGAAAATGGGGGCATGGGCTTCCCGGACTTTTTTTTTTTTCCATATAGCATCACTTCTGTGCTACAGTTCAATGTGGACACAGGATCCTACTTTGTCCCTGGAACTTGCTGCCTGGTTTCGCATTGAACAGCATATTGTACGTCCGATTCCGCTTTCTAGTTTGCCTTTCCTCTCTCCCTCTTCACTACCATCTAAGTCTACTGCCATCATTGCTACTCTCCAAGCGATCCACCATTTTGATCATATCACTGTCTCTGATAGACGCCTTACGACCTTCTCGCCTCTCTGGTACAACTCCTCCTTTCGTATCGATAATCGTCTTATTTGCTGGCGCTCCTGGATGGATAGGGGGGTTCGGACATTGAATCATATTGTGGACAATGGGAAGCTTTTATCTTTTGCCTAGATCATGGACAAGTTTGCCCTACCACCCCCAGAATGCTTTCATTGGATTCAACTCTCTCATTGCTTGATGAAATGCTCTCCTTCCATTTTTACATATACTCAGACGACTGTCTTCATGACACTCTCACATATAGGTCTGGAACTTGGTCATACCACATCGCTCTTCTACAAAGAACTTCGCTCTCATCTATACCCTAGATCTAAGAGAACTACCGATGTTTGGTCACCCTATACTACTTGGAGTGGCTCTGATCAGGAATGGGATCATTATTTCAGTAAAATCATTCGCCCTACTGCATCTGCTAGCTTATCCCAATCATTATATTTTCTTGTGTACAAAGTCTTCTGGACACCTAATAAGGTGTTTCTAGCAGGACTCAGAGACTCCAATTTATGCTGGCACTGTGCATCAGAATTGGGGGATCTTCATCATATGATCTTTGCATGCCCTATCCTCACGGAGTTTTGGACCCAAATATGGCATATTATCCAGCGCATTCTTCCTATTTCCTCTGAGTTCTCATTTGATATCTTACTTTTCAGAGCTTTAACGATTCAAATGATTCTTCACAACTGGAAGTCTGCCGACTTACTTAATGTGGTTTTCTGGTGGAACACTGTTCTTATAATCCATTTGTATGAGATGAAAGCAGCAGAATTTTCAAACAGAAATCGGATTATTTCCCGAATATGGGAACCCATTCAACATTTTTCTCCTTAACCATTGTCTTTCCCTTGTTTCCTTTGATCCCGTCCTTATTCTCTTTCTTTATTCGCTCTCCCATATGGGGGTGGGATGTCCGTCCCGTATCCTTTTTATACTAGCTTCTCTCTTTTAATATCTCTCTAACTTGGTTCATCTTCATCTTCTCTTTCTCTTTTCTTTTCTCTTTATTTCCTCCCCAGGTTTATATAAGGTTCCCCCGGACCCTCTGGTTTTCCTCTGAGACTCTCTTTGAGATACTTTGTATGTTAACTTTCTGGTTTTCCGGATGGTTCTGTTGAACCTCTCTGTTCACCAGTTAATTGATGATTTTGTTTTCTATTTGTTATTGAAAAATCAATAAAAATATTTGAAATCAAATTGTGTTGGTGTGTAATAAAAATTGTTAAATTGTAGTGGCAACATAGTGTGATGGACTCTTTCTTACTGGTGTCTTGCTGGAAACTATATGCACCCGGAAGTTCTTAAAACCTCAGTAGCGGATTGGCGGAAATGGGCCTTATCCTAGGGGATAGCAACTTGTGCCAACAGACTACTGTGACACTTCATCTGTTTCTATGTGACTGGGACAATGTTGTGCTGAAGCTAGGGGGCGCTACATATACAAAATGCTGCCAAAAAGTTCTCAGCCCAACCAAGAAGAGAATGATGTGGAGCCAGGAAACTTACAAGTTATTCCATACTTTTCTTGACACTTTTTGTTTCAGTGATATGAAATGACACAAAAAGTGTCAAGAAAAGTGTGGAATAACTTGTAAGTTTCACTTCTCTACATCATTATCTTCTAGGTTAGACAGAACTTTTCAGCAGTTCCTCATACAAAGTGCACTTTGTAGATTTTAGACCAGAATAAGAAATTATTCATCCTGGGAATTTGTAAAACATTATCTAATGTCTATAAATGTAAATTCTCTGGTCTATTATGAAGTAGTTAGAAATTGCTTTGTTCAAATATTATTAATAGCTGTAAAATCTATTGGTACTTAATCAAAAAGATTTATTGCAGCAAATAAGATCTGATGGTCAATAACTGGGTTTTAACATTGATTTATTATAGCTGTGGCATTCTTGTTTTTAGCTCTTCAATTTTGTAAGCTCTGCTATGTGACAAAAATATAGAAAGCCCAACTTAACTTAAGCGGATTATGGAATGAAGCAAAAAGACAGGACTATCCTGTTCTTCCTGATATGAATTTATTTTACAGACGTGTGAACATATGAGGGTTGATTCATTAGCCATGGCAACTATAGTGTTACCCCGTGAATTTGTGGACTCACTAATTTGTGGTATGCTCTGACCGCCTCTTCCTGTACTAAAGTTAGGCTACACCAATCAGAAGCTGCATGTCAAAGCAGCTCTAGATTGGTGTAGCCTGACTTTAGAAAAGAAAGAGGCGGTCGGAGAATACCGCAAATGCTTTTCTGCACTCGCTGGCACCCCAGCTGCCCTCTCCTGCCTTTTGACAGGCACAAAACCGCATTTGTGGTTTTTCAAAATTTGCGGATGTTCCTGGAACGGAAGCCCTGTAAATTTGGGGGGAGTACTGTATTTGTTTCTCTCAAAAATGCACCAACACTGGAAATCTAATATACTATACAGTATATGTTTGAAAGTGTGTGACATGTATTTCTTAATGTTGCCACCAGATGAGAGATGAGTTCAGCGGTCTGGAATTGATCATGCTCCCAGTTTCAATCTTTTGGTGACAGCTGTGTGTAATGGAAGTAATGTCAAGATAGCAATTCTCCATGGCAAAAGAAAATGCACAGGAATGTAATGCAGACCTACGAGAAGCATTGGATGATCATGCTCTGCCATATCAAACAGTGATGATATGGGTAGAGGCCTTCAAATGAGGAAGAGTGTCAACTGCCGACCAGCTGCGATTGAATAGTGCCTAACTGAAGGCAGGTGCTTGACTGTGAGAGAATTAGCCCGGCATACAGGTATTCCTGCATCAACAATGAACTGTGGGCAACCTGGGAGACTACTTTGAAGAATGTTAACAGTTAGACAGTTTGTACTTGTACTTTGGTTTTCATGTTGTACATTGTAAGCTATAATAAAACAATGATTTCAAATGTCATGGTTTTTGCTTCTTCCTTACCAGAGACTCCTGTACTCATCTCTTATTTGGTGCAACATTACGAAGTACATGTCACATACTTTCATTAGATTTCCAGTGTTGGTGCATTTTCAGGGAAAAAAAAAAGTTTCCAAGACTTATGAATCAACCCTCGGTATTTCTGGATGCGAGAGAATGATGTCTAAAATCCTATTTGAGTTTAATTTTCCTAGTCTAATAAAAATGATAAAACAATGGAAGACAATCAACTAGAGAAGAGGTGAACCTAGTCTCAAAAGCTGTAAATCAGTTTGATTTTCATGAAGTTTATAAAGTATATATTGCAACTCAATATTTAGAATTTTGTTAATTTGCGTTGCCTTCAAACATTGCAAAATTCTGCAGCAAGATTTTTGTGCAAAGCCAAACTTCATGATCATGTTACTCCATTATTAATTCAGTTGCATTGGCTCCCAGTACGGTAGCTGTATTTTTTAAATACTATGTCTTACTTTTAAAGCTTCACATACAGGTCAACCATTGTACTTAGCTTCTATCACTATCTCTTACATTCCATTGCGAGCATTGCGCTCTCTTGATTTCAATAGATTAGTTTTACCATCACCAAAATTAGCTCATTACGAATCTACTCGTACTGCTGCTTATTTTTTTATTTCACCACTGCACTGGAATAATCTTCCCCAGCACATTCATGCAGAACTTTCTTACCCAAGATTTAAATCTTTATTGAAGGCATTTTATTTTCAAAAAGCTTTCAATATTTCTATAAATTGATCATTAGTTATTTTAATTTGGGGCATCGTATGAGGAACTGTAATTGTGACATCAACATTTTTAGATTATAGAATTTTAGGAATTAGATATTTAGATTTTAATTTATAATTTTATAGAATTTGATGGTTTATTTAATTATACTGTTGTTTGTAATCACTTGTTTCATTTTGTTTTGTAAGCCGCAATGACTATTGATATTCACTAGGGTATCAATTTCTCTATTTTATAGAAGTTTTCCTCTTTAGGGTCTGTCAGTTTTGGAATTGTCATAATTTTTAAAAGCACTAGTAAAAAAAATGGTACAATTTCATTTGGAAAATCAACAACTGGTTTTACATTATCTGTGATATTTTTATATACCTACTTGGAATTTCTAGGAAATTATGCAAAAATATACAAATTACTGAAATATGTTTATGTGCTCTGATAATAGTTTATGTGTCTGCATTGAATATTAATGCTTTTTGGGCCTGATTCTATAAATGGCATCTAGGCTAGGAACCACTAAGGTGCCCCACTGTTCTGTTGGCACTGTTCTGATGGCCACTCCCACGTCCAAATGGTCTAGGACGTTTTCAACTTGGATGTTTCTATGGTCGAAAATAGGGTATAAAGTTAAGCATCCTAAAGTTTGGATGTCCTTTAGGCCTAGACATCCAACTTGGCGATTTTCCCCTAAAATATTTTTGGTCATCTAGCAATTCAGTTTTCGAAAATGGACATTTTTGTGCTTCTGACTTTGGATGTTCATGTCGGACTTAGGAAGTCCTTTTCGAAAATGACCCTCAACGTGTAAACTCATAGGAAGTCAATTTTCAAAATTAACTGGGTGGGAAAGGCTCTTGCTTGTTTTAATGATGCTGGTCAGCCCTAATGCTAATATTCAGTGGTATGTAACTGGATAGTGCATGAAACATTAGCATCAACGGCTATGGTGCTATCTGATTAGTGCTGGGGTGGTCTGGAGCAAAGTCAGGAGGAATGCAAATGTTTTCTAGCACTGAAAATTTTCAATACTGGTGCACAGTTAGCTAATCAGGCATGTTGGACCACATAAACTGACTGTTAGCTTTAATTGGCTAATGTTTGGGTACCTAAAAAAATATAAAGATATAGAGTGCCAGTACCTTAATAGGTTCCAGCACATAATATTGAGGTCTGATTCAGCTGATTGTGACCAGAATTTAAGAAAATACTGACTACCACCAACTGAATATAACCATATGACAAATTATTTGTTTCATGTGATTGATTTATTTTATTTAAAAATTTCTTATATACTGCTAATCTATAAATCTAAGGGCTCCTTTTACAAAGGTGCGTTAGGGCCTTAACGCGCGCAATAGCGCGTGTTAAATTCCCAAGCGCACTAGCCACTATCGCCTCCTTTTTATGAGGCAGTAGATTTTCGGCTATCACACACTATAGCGCAAGGTAATTTTGTGCGTGCGCTAAAAACCCTAGCGCACCTTCGTAAAAGGAGCCCTAAGTGGTTTATAACATTAAAACATACTATTCTTCAAGACATGCAGTATTCAAAAAAATGAACACTGTCTAAAATTTCTGTTTTAATTCTCAAGTTTAGATTATTTCAATTAATTTTCTATACCACCTTCAATTGAACATTACGGTGGTTTAAATCATTGATTGCATTAAATTATAGACACATAAATAAATAGAATGATACAATTAATAAAATAACAATAATCCAGGGTAATTCAAACTTGCTAAAACTGCCCTATGCTTGTCATTCCATTTACCAGTAAAAGAAATGGAAGCCATCTCCATCCTACTCAATGCAGCATCTACTGTATGTAATTGCTGCTTAGCTATGTGAAGGTAATTTAAACTATCCCCCTCTTTTACTAAGGTGCGCTATACTTTTTAGTGCTCGGTAAATATTAGCGCACGCTAATCATGCGCTAAATGCTAATGTGAGCATGTTATCCTATGGATGTGTTAGCAGTTTGCACACATGTTGATTTAACGCGTGCTAAACGTGCGCTAAAATGCTTAGCGCACCTTTATAAAAGAGGGCCTATGTGTCTACAGGAATGAAAATGTTTACCATTGCTGGGATGTCTCTATGGAATAAGTTATCTGGTCAAATACGATTATGTGTAAAATATTCCACTTTTAAAAAACTGCTTAAGACTAAGCTATTTGTTGACGCTTATTTCTAATATGACATTATCATTATACCTCTGACACTGTCTTGTTTTCCCCTAATTTAAAGCAGATGAGTATTTGTTGAATGTATTGTAATGGGCATTTTTTTATGCTATATGTGTGATGATTTTGGATTGTTATGCTTTAGTGTGTGTATTTTAATATTTTTATGTATGTTATTTTGGAAACCGCTGAGATTTTTGGCAGTTTAGACATTTTTAAAATAAATAATTAAATATATAATTCTATAAACTAGGCACTAACATTTATGTGTGCATTGTCTCCTGAAATCTTAATATTGTGCCCAAAACAACATGCCAAAATCTGGGTATATGCCTAAGATGCACGTGCAACTTTTAATTGATTAATGAGCCCTTAACTAACAATAATTGAAATTAATTGACTTTGATTAGAAGTTGCACAAGCATCTGGCTGTGCCATTCTATAAGGATCACACCCAACCTTTCTAGTATGTATCTGAAAAGGGGGCATAGCCAAGGGCATGTCGGAGATATTCCAAAAAGTTGAATGTGGAATTACAAAATTCGGCCTAAGTATACCCAACTTGAGTGCCAGCATTCTAGATCCTTTGTGTTCATCCCACACTTCTTTGAACTCCATCACCGTTTTCCTCTCCACCACTTTTCTTGGGAGCACATTCCAGGCATCCACCACCCTCTCTGTAAAGTAGAATTTCCTATCATTGCTCTTGAATCTACCACCCCTCAACCTCAAATTATGTCCACTGGTTTTACCATTTTCCTTTCTCTGGAAAAGATTTTGTTCTACATTAATACCTTTCAAGTATTTGAACGTCTGAATCATATCTCCCCTGTTCCTCTAGGGCAGGGTGTCCAACCCACGGCCCATGGGCCGCATGCAGCCCCGTGAAGTATTATGTGTGGCCCCACTCACGATGTGGTGTTTTCCTCTGCCGGCTCCCTCCTCCATCTTGCTGCAGTGTTTGCTCAAAGCCGCAACCAGCGGATCCTATGTGCCTCTTGCGGCTGACCCGGAAGTGTTCCCTCTGTCATTGCGAAATCAGAGGGAACGCTTCCAGATCAGCTGCAGGTGGCGCATGGAAGACACTGCCAGTGGCTTTGAGCAAACGCTGCAGGCAGGGCTTTTGCTCCAAAAGCTGCAAGTTCAGCGCCGCCTGCAACTTCAGCCAGATCCTGGTGAGCCTAGAGTGACTGAACATCAACGTGGCCACTGAGGAGGAGCTGATGACCCTGACGGGGGTGAGCCGGGCCATGGCAGCTGCAGGTGGCATGTGCGCCCATCGAGCCCTTCCCCGGCGTGTAAAAGTACCGACCCTTGCTGTGCATGGCCACGTGGAACCTACAGCGCTGCTCCATGGATAAGGCCAACAACCCAGTGCTCTGCATGACCCTGCTGGAGAACAGGTAAGGGATCAGCAATATTAAGCAAATGTTTCACTTGGCCAGTAGGGGTAGTTTGGGGGTGAATGTTGTGCTTCTGATGGGTGTGTGAAGGGGGGGAATGCTGCTTCTGCACAGGGAAGGGGGGAAGAAAAATGTTGTTGTTGCACTCAATTGGAGAGAGAGAGGGAAGGAAGGAGAAGGAAAAGGGAGAAGAATGATTGTATCAAGTCCATGGGGGAGGGAAGGGAAACTAAGGAGACAAATGCCAGACCAGAGGGAGAAGAGGTGCCAGAAAGGATGGGGTATAGGGGAAGGGAAGGGAAGGAGATTGAGATGCCTGACCATAGGGTGGAGTGGTTAGGAAGGAAGGAAAGGAGAATAAAGAGATGTCAGAGCATAGGGGAGTGGTGGGGACAGAAAAAAGGAGAGGGATGAAGCTGAAATGAATCATATACAAAATAGAGAAGGGGCACAGGATAGACAGTTTATGGAAGGAGCATAGAAAGAGGGAAGATACCATATGGAACGGGGAGAGAGCAGACAGAGAAATGGAAGGGGCAGAGAGAGAGGGCAGACAGTGGATGGAAGGGGCTGATGCTGCATGGAAGACAGAGAGAGTGCAGATGCTGTCTAGAAAGAAGAGAGTGAGGATAAGATGATTAAAGCAAGGGGGATTTGTTCAGAGATGTTTGGGGGTTTTTGGGTGGGAGGGTATTAAAAAAAGTGCCAGATTGGGCGTGGGGGAGAGCTTATGGGACCAGAAACAGAGGACAGAGAGAGATGGTAGGCAATGGTCTGAAGGGAGAGAAGTTGGACCTTGGGTAGGGTTGAGGAAGAGGGAAAGAGATACTTGAAGGGAGGACTGTTAGGAAGAGAAAGAAAGAAATGGTGGATCTGGAGAAGGGAGGCAGGCAGGCAGGGGGAGAGATGGGATGGGGCAGTTGGGAAGAGAAAGGGAGAGAAGTTGAATCTGGGGATGGGAGGGAGGGAGAAATGTTAGGCTTGTCGATGGAAGGCAGAGAGATGCAGCATCTCTCTCTCTTTTTTCCTCTATTTCATTGTTCAGCATCAAGGGGGGAAGGAAGAAGAAAAACAGAAAAGGGAGGGAGCAAAATGTTGGACCATGGCGATAGAGGAGGAGAGATGGAACCATGGGAGGGTAGGAGGGAAGAGAGCTGAGATAAGATGATGCTAGGGGATGGAAAGAAAGGGACAGGGAGTTATAGCCTTACCAGTGGAGAGAGGGAGGGGGATTCTGAAAGTGGTGAGCCATGTGGATGAGGTCAAAATGGAGATGACAAGATAAGTGAGAGAGCAGTGAGTACAGTGGTAGAAATGTAATGTAATGTAATGTAATTTATTTCTTATATACCGCTACATCCGTTAGGTTCTAAGCGGTTTACAGAAAATATATATTAAGATTAGAAATAAGAAAGGTACTTGAAAAATTCCCTTACTGTCCCGAAGGCTCACAATCTAACTAAAGTACCTGGAGGGTAATAGAGAAGTGAAAAGTAGAGTTAGAGGAAAAATAAAAATAAAATAAACATTTTAACAAGACAGCATTGATCTAAATACTTTGGAAGGTAGAAGAGAGGAGAGAAAGGAATAGAAGCAGAAGGGGGAGCTGTTGAACAGTAGAATTCTGGAGAAATTTAAATGATAGAAATAGAACAAAACAAAGACAAAAGGCAAAACAATAGATAAGATTAAAGATAAATCATAAGCTGGAAAGAAAAATAAAATAAAACTTTGTCTTCAATCCACAGTTTCAGCGTCAGTGATGAAGTGGAGCAAGTAAGTTTAGGAGGAGCGATTGACGTTTCCAGAAATGTGGTAATGGGGAGTATATAGAAGGGAATAGGACGCTGGGAAAGGAGTGAGATGGAAAATGGGAGAGCTAGAGACAGAGAAAATGGAGAATTCAGAGATAGCTGAACATTTAAAAAGAAGAAGGGTGAGAAAGAAGGCAAGATTTGAGTAGACAGAGGCAAAAAAGAAAAAGTTAAGAAAGCTAAAAGGGAAAAATCAATATGTTGGAGACAGGCATAAGAAGGAAATGGAACGAGAGAAAAGGAGAAAAAAAATGGACAGCAGACACTGGAAAGAGAATTAGTTGAAGATAGAGAAAAAACAGAAAGAGAAACTGGGACCAAGATGATGGAAAAACAAAACATCCAGACAACAAGGTAGAAAAAATGGTTTTATTTTGAATTTATTAATTGAAATATGTTAGCTGTGGGATATGTGCATCACAATTATTTTTGTATTCAGTGGCTTAGTCATATACAGCTGATTTGGGGGAGGGACTGGAGCCCAAAATTAGTGGATGGGTACCAAAGTTTCTCCCTACCTGAGTGCAATTTATAAATACTTGAGCTAGTGAAGACATCTTCCTTCAGTCTGGCAACTCAAAATTTCTAAGCTTTGCAGCCAATGGCAATATCCTTAAGCTGCCCCTGCTTTCATGCATACATGAAAGCCAAAGGGGGGGGGGGGCAGGGAGGAGGGAAGGCAGCAGCTCTGCAATATTGCTGCCAGCTGCAGTTTATTAAAGTTGGGAAGTTGGAGGGGGAAGAGGTGGCTGTCAGTTTGTGAGGCTTGGGGATCCCTACTAGCTATAGCAGGGGAGATATTCATTTTGAGGGAGCCTAAGCTAATAGTGGGTAGCCCAAAAAAACAGTAATATTTACCCTGATTAAACAATCCTCCACGTGCGCTGTTGACAGCTGATTCAGCATCCCCACTCTGATGAGGCTCACCTCTGAAGAGGCTCACCGTAGCTGTAATAGAAGTGAATAGGAGAACCAGGAGCGTGCATCCCTGCTCATTAGAATGGGGATGCGGAAACCTGTGGCTGCTCCCACTATCAGCGGTGTACGTGGAGGATCACTCAGTCAGGGTAAGTATTACTGCTTTTTTGGGTTCCTCTCCACAATGTCCCTTTAATGAAGGTTTATTATTAGATACGTACATCTTCTATATTAATGATTGCAAATTTGGGACCTGCTCAATCTTGTTTTGGCTCATCAGCTAGTGTTACGTGTTTGTGCGGCTCCAGAAAAATTTTTGCAGGGAAGCCAAGGCCCAGGGCCCAGGGAAGCCAAAAGGTTGGACACCCCTGCTCTTGGGTATTCATATTCAGGGCTTCCAGTCTCTCCTCATACGTCTTCTGGCTCTAAACTCCTATTATTTTTGTTGCCCTTCTCTGGACTGCTTCAGGTGTTCTTACATCCTTCGCCAGATACAGTCTCCAAAACTTGTATATGTCACTATTCTACCTAGGTGCTATTATGTAAATACCCACCTATTTTTCATAGTGAGGTGTGTATTGTGACCGGGCCTGTCCCTGAGTAGGTGGGAAACCGGGCTCAGACCACAGGTAGATTTATTAATGCGCCTTTTATATGGCTGGATGAACAAAAACCCGGAAGACGGATTTCTTAGGAACTGGAACCAGGTTTATTAAAGTTTTTTTTAAAAAAAACCATGTTGGAACATATAGTACGTTCTTCACCCTTTCCTCCACTAAGCATAACAGGGGCTTCAGTTCTTGTGTCCTGCCTGGAGCTTCCAGGTCCATAAAATAAAGCATGTTAACATCCCAAACCTCCCAACAGAAACAAAGCAAAGGTTTGGCTTCCAAATTCTCCCACACAGAATATGTCCAAGGTTACTGAACTTAGCCAGGCCCAACTTGGGCTAACTTTCAGGAGCTTCTTACCCCTCCAAGTCCTCCAGAGGTAAGGTAACTAAACAGTTCTGACCATTACTTCTCAATTGGCCAGGATTGCCCTGACCCTGCTTCAAACACTGCTAGTGTCCAGGGCTTCAATTAGCCTAGACTGGATTATTGAGGAAAGGGCAAGACCTCTCATATCTCACACTCCCCTAAGTCCATGTCTTCCCCAGGCTCACTCTCCCCAGGAATGCTGTTCATTTCCCAGTCCATAGACCCATAACCCTGGCTGGTTCTCCACCCTGTGTCCTCGGGCTGCTTCTCCCAACCCCCATCTTGCCTGGGTGTTAGCTCCTTGCTAACCGGTCCTTTCCACCGCCAATCTCTTGGTGCACCCTCCCAGGGTTTGTACGGCCAGGCAAGGTCACGACCAGGGCCTTCACTTTCCCTCCTGATGGGCTGACTCCTGGATAGCATACGGGGCTGGGGCACAGGAACTTTGTAGTAGCTGAAATCCTTCCTGGTTGCTGGCTGATTGGGATTAGTCCCACCTGAGCTCCCCAACTGACTTCCCCTTGTTTGTATTTGAGGCTTTCTGACCTGCACACCTCGAGTGTTAACCCCACCCCCTCCTGAGTTGGGTTTAGGTTTCAGAGAAGGAGGAAAGGAGTAATAGGGGGAAGAATTAGGTTCAAGTGCCCTCCCCCTCTGGCTCTTAGGCTGGGTTATGACCGGGTTTTTCTCTTCCCTTCCTGGCTGTGCCGGCCCCATGCCAGGTTTTCCCGGGCCCAGGGCAGGGTGCATGCTAAGTTTCGTAGTTCTTTTGGCTGGGACAGGGGCTTCCCTGTCACAGTATTCATGGGCAGAGCGTGAGTGAGACATGTATGCATATAACTTACAGAATACTGTAAGTTGCTTGTGCCATTTAGATGCTCACACTTAAGCCAGCTCTATGGCTAGCATATATGTACAGTATAGGCCTAGATAAAAGGAATGCAAATACCGGGCTACATTTATATTCTATAGTGGAACCAAAGTCTCTTGATTTTGGTATAAAACAGATTACTACTCCATTAAGCCTATCAGAAGAACCAGACCTTCATTTGAGCTTTAAAGCATAATAATCTCTATCTTTAGGTAAAAAGGAAATAAATTCCACAGCATCAGTGCTATATAACTTAAGGCAGATCACCTGGTTACTTCTAATAAACGCATGCAGCTTGTAGCACAGTCCATAACTTCTGATCAGCCAATATCAAGGAAAGCAATTGAATGTGAGTTGGAAATATAGCCAGTTGTTTTTACATATAGCTCCTGGAAATCAAGAATCAGGATTTTGTACTTAGGGCCCTTTTTACAAAGCCGCAGTAGTGATGCTGCCGCGGTAAATGCACCGAAGCTCATAGGAATTGAATGGGTTTCGGTGCATTTATCACGTCGCTACTGTGGCATTGTTAAAGGGTCCCTTAATTTGGTAAATTATTGACAGCCAGTGGTAATATGTTTGAAATTGCATATATAGCATAGCAGTTCCATTGCCATGCTTTGAATCAGTTGTGCCTGATTTAAATATAGAAATTAGAAATGAGATAACCAGATTGGTATGTACTCAGTTCTAATGGTATTTTAGAAAAGGGTCTGCTAACATGCAATCTGCTAAAATCAATTGAGTTCATACTAAATATTCTTCCTGTCTTTCTGTGTCTATTACTTAATTGCACAAACTTACTGTCAAAAATATTATAATGCATTTATTCAACAACAAATCTGATCAAATTCATCAAGATGATTATGATTTGTTCCAAGAATTTGAGATACGATAATGAAAGAAAAATCCCACATTTAATTTAGTTCTTAATCATACCACAGTCAGAGTAAAATTACTTCAGGATTCCAACTGATAATTACTCTACAGTTGCTTCCAATATAGCAGGCATTCCTTTAGAAACAGCATCATAAATCATAATTAACCAGCTTAATGAAAACATTTGGAGATAAAATTATTGTAACTATGTAGAAAAGGCTATGGTGTATGGTGCCACTTGCAATATTAGCATATTCTGTTAAAGAAAACTACCTGCCTACGTATGACAGTCATTTGGATTATTTTCAGAATGAAAGAATGGTTAACTAAACCATTTTTAGTGGCTTTGCTATCCAAGTTTCCAAGTTTATTATAAATTTGATAAAACGCTTATCAAAATACTCACGCGTGTTACAGCAATAAAATAGGGATAAGAACAAAGAGAAAACCAGAATTAAAAACAATATTAAACAGACGAAATATACTAAGACAAGCGTACGAGTTGAGAACTTGCTAAAACTATGAACAAGACTGTTCCAACAGAGTGGGCTAGAACCCTATTATATTATATTATACTATATTATTATTATCATCATTTTTATGATTGCTTGGACTTTAGAAAGATCTCTTACAGCTACATTTAATCCAGTGTTGAATTTCTGTCAAGTAATCAAGTCTTAGGACCCCTTTTACAAAGCCATGGGAGCGACGCAGCTCATTCAGCGCATTTGCTGTGTTGGGACTCGCTATGTAACTTTGTAAAAGGGGCCCTTGATCTTTTTCTCTGAAATTGATTGGTATTCCTGATTGCATTTGGAGAGGAAGGGGTAGCTCCTCAATCTCTTAACGTTTTTTCTTCTTCTTACCATTGACTTGACCTTATACATGTTCCCTGTACATCAACCATACATGCCATGAGGCCCATTGGCACATAAAGGCTAATTTTTCTAAAACACTTTCTACATGTAAAGAATGTTTAATGTGTGGAAAATAGAAATGATAAAATTACATATATTTATTTATTTCATTTGTTGTCTATTCCGTTCTCTCCAAAGAGCTCAGAACAGGTTACATGGAAGTATATGTGCATACATGATAAGAACTCAACAATACCAAATTTACTTTTAAGAAATATAAAGGCAGTTCTATGACCTAGGTACCCATGTAAATACAAAGGGGTACTGAAAAGTTCTCAGCCCAACCAACCAATTTCCTAAGTTCTGAGCATTACTTTGCCACTGTAGCTGAAAAGAGTATCTTATTTTGTTAAGTGCTAATTTGCTGTCTATTCCGAAATAGAACAGGTTACATGGAAATATATGTGCATAAAGGCACATACATGGAAGTATATTGGCACATAAAGGCACATAAAGGCTAATCTCTAAAGGCTGAGTGGTCATAAGGGCTGACGGCTTATTATTGGGGGGATATTCCTTGATAAAGCTACACAGCGAAACATGTCGGTATGACATTCCCCTAGCCGAAGACCACACCTAAAAGCTAAGTGATAGCTTATAAAAATATTTGAAATTTGAAAGTGTTTGATAATATGCAGAAGTGAAGAATAGTTGTCAAAATTGGATAGAATAATTAGGACCCGATGACGAGTTGACACATAAAGCTTGGAACAATGAAATACTATTGAGTTCCAAGTGGTGCCGCTGAGGATCCTTTAAAATTGTATTTAAACTTGAATATACATAAGGGTATTCTAATGGTGGAAAAATTATACTGCCATATGTGGAATAGTCTTGATTAAGGACCCTTGTGAAAAATAGACTGTGTTATTGGTGAATTTATTATTTGTACTATGCACCTTTGGGGTGTGCTGGTGTTGTATTTGCTGTGTTTGCATTAATAAAAATTGTTTCAACCTAAAATAGGCATAAAAGAAGCATACTTATGGAAATTTTTTGAATTACCTGTCACAGGATACAGTCCAGTAACTATCAGGTTTCCACGTCAGAAGCAGAACTATAGAAAAATCAGACAATCAACATGCCAGTGGTGTGACAGTGCTGTCTGTGCTTCATTATCTATAAAGTTATTGTCAAAAAAACACCGTGGCCATTTAGATTTGCATAAAAATTAGGGAGATTTGGACCGAACTGCATTCATAGGTAAATTGTTCTAACTATATATCACATAATAGAAGTAAAGTAGAAGAGCTAAACAATTGCATACCAAGCATCTGAGACACCCGGGACCCATTATTTTTTGACCCCCCCCCCATCTGTATGAAAAACATGAGTTTTAGTAATAATCTACACGTCACACATGAGTACCTAGGAAAAGGCAGCATCTTACATACTGCAGGGAGCAGTACATCAATATACCCACTGTAAAACTAAGCATGCCAGACTAGTACAGTCCTGCAGTCAATCCTAACAAAAAACCATGTCTTTCGAACACACAAAACACCTTCGCCTAGTATGGAATATGTCATCACAAACTAACCCCTCCCTCTTTTACAAAACTGTAGTGTGAATTTTAGCCACGGTGGTAACAACTCTGATATCGCATAGAATTCTGAGCATCACAGCTGCTACCACCACGGCTGGCGCTAAAAAATGCTCCACAGTTTTGTAAAAAGGGGGCTAAAATAGAAATACATAGACAAAGGTTAAATTGAACCAGCAAGAAGCTGGACTCTGCATACATTGCAACACCACAAAAATAGTGACATATGTCTCCTAAAGCAATAAATAAATAGAAAATTTTTGTTCTACCTTTGTCTTCTCTGGTTTCTGCTTTCCTCATCTTCTTGTTACTCTCTTCCTTCCATCCACTGTCTGCCATCTCTCTGCCCCTATATAGCATCTTCTCTCCTTCTATGCCCTTCCAAAAACTGTATGCCTCCCCCTTCCATCTCTCCTTTCACCCCCATTGGTCTGGCATCTCTCTCCTCTCCTTCCCTCTCCCACATCTCTCCTCTGCAATCCCTTTCCCTTTTTTTCCCTCATTTTCCTTTTCAATTTATTTTCTGCATCCGTCTAGATTATGTTCTTAATACCCTCTCATCAATTTCTTTTTTTACTGTCTACCTACAGCTCAGCACCTCATTCCCTCACCCCCTCAAGTATTTCCCCTTTCCCCCCATCATGTGCCCTCCTTTTATTTATTCCCTCCTTCCATCATGTGCCCTCTTCCTCTACCCCTTCCATCTAGTACCTTCTCCTCTCTCTGTCCACTTCCATCATCTGCTCCCCTCTTTTTCTCCTCCCATTTCCTTCCTGCATTTGCTCCCTTATCTCTCCCATTCACACTTCCATCCAATATAGGCTCCCTCTCAACCCTCCCCACCACCATTCAATATCTGCCCTTTCTCTCTCCATTCACCCCTCTTCAATCAGCATCTGCCCCCTTTCTTTCCCTCCAATCCAATTCCATCCAGTATCCTTCCCCCTTATGTCTCTTTCCCCTTTCCTTGTACATCAATTCCATCAGTACCACCCTTCCATACCACCCTGCCCCATTTCTCTCCCTCTACCACTCTTCCATTCCAGCAGTCCTGCTCCTTTCCTGTGATGACTGTAGCTGCCGGCTGCCGGTCCACCCCACTCCGACATACTTGCTCTGGAGCAGAGTCGGCAGCCGCGTGCTGGAAGGTCCCGCAATGACTCATCTGCAGGCTTTGCTCTGGAAGAAGTATGTTATATCGGAGGGGGTGGACCCGGCAGACACAAGGAGTTGCGGCAAGATCCTGCGATGACTGCATCTGCCAGATCCATCACCTCCAACGTAACTTACTTCTTATGGAGCAAAGCCAGTAGACGAATCATCGGGGGACCTTCCTGCACCTCAGCGCAGCTGCTGACTCTATTCCAGAGCAAGTACATCAGAGGGGATCCACCGGCAGCCACGCTGAGGTGCAGGTCCTATTGCACAGTAGGGCAGGATGACCTGGACCTGGCCGGCTATGCACCCCCCCTAAGATGTGCACCCAGGGCAGACCGCCCCCACAGCCCCCTTGGTATGCCACTAGAGCTAATAAAAAAATGTTTATTAGGAGATATAGAATATGTGGCACTTGGGTGATTTGAGCTTTAACAATTGGTTGTATATTTTGCAGGGGGCATCCTTGAAACAGCCCCTGGGCAAAACATGTCGGGTGAAGATAGTCCCCAGCCAACATAGAAAAACTGAGCACATAGATAAGTGCTTTTTTTTTTTTTTTTTAAGAAAAATTGAATATAAAAAGTTATGAAAATATTAAGGAAAACAAAATGTATAAAATTGGGTCAATGAGGAGTGCCAAGTAATGATTTAAAAAGCTGAATCATTATCTACACTGTGCACATATTTCCGTGGATTAAAAGTGATCAAAAAATGGAAAGCATATCTGAAATGACCTATATAGAAGATTCTAATTGTTATATTGAACATATATATTAGTTCTATTGCTTCACATTTATTCTTAGTGTATTTGGTGAGTCTAATAGCCGAATCTAATAGCCGAAAATTGAGTACTGATGTTGAACTACACGTATGTTCAAAATGGCAGCTGCTGACCCCTATCAACCACTATTTTGAATCCAGAGCCAGAGTGGTCAAGAA
Source organism: Geotrypetes seraphini (assembly GCF_902459505.1). NCBI lineage: Eukaryota > Metazoa > Chordata > Amphibia > Gymnophiona > Dermophiidae > Geotrypetes > Geotrypetes seraphini. Next base: position 216,755,155 of record NC_047087.1, on the reverse strand, counting down.
CAGAGAGGGAACACTCCAACCTGGACCCACTTGCCCATTATAGATGCCCCACCAAGTAAGTCCTAGGAGTTCTCAGGGGATCTAGGGGTCATCCCTTCAACATCCCCAGCCAATTATTTTCTATCCCTGCACCATTCCTATCATATTGGTTTTGTCCCTTCACCATCCCCATATCCAACCCCCATTTAAAAGATCTCATACCTTCAAACAAAACATAAAATGTATCTTAAAACTTCTTAAAATGTAACATAAAATAATTGGAATAACTTTCTTAAATATGCAAGAAAAAAATACTAATTATTAACATGCAATGTGAGAAAATAATGAAATATCTACAGAGCCAAAACTCAGTTCCATTTTATGTTCTTTGATTGTTTATCCTACAACTGAAAAAAGAAGTGCTAGTTGCAAAAGTTCCAAACAGGGAACAAGCAACATGTGTCAGTTTCAGTCAGTGGGTACTAAGAGATTAGCAGAATTCCTTGCTCAAGCTCAATATGAATGTATTCACTTTATATATCACTGAATATGTTTCCGGCTTTTGAATAAGTCTCCCCACACACACACAAAAAAAATCTGCCTCTGATTCTCCTTGTTTTGGATGTTATATTTGCAGTTCGGCAGTTGGCTGCACCTCAACTATAGCTTGATCTGTTGTCAGTGTTTGCAGATTGTTTAAGGCACTTTTTGACTGTCTTCAGATCTCGATGACCAGCAACATTGCTGCCAAGTATGGGCTATATTTACGGGAAGGGGTAAAACACGGACCTGACGGACCTCGCGGATCTAAATCTGCACGTCCTTAAAAATCTGAGGTCCGTGCCGCTTGTAGTTAGTTTCTGGCTCTGACAGACCTCGGTGACAATTTAGTGCTGACAGATCCGTCTCAGCATAGGGAGGGAAAAGTATTAGGATCCGTCAGCACTAAAATGTTACCGAGGACTGTCAGAGCCAGAGACTAGTACTAGTGCTGGAGCGGCTCTAAAACAAATCCTTTAAACTGGTTTCCTGCAGCCCCAGTAAATCGGCTCTGACAGACCTCGATGACATTGTAGCTCTGACGGACTCTAATACTTTCCCTTCCATATGCTGAGACGGATCCGTCAGCACTAAATTGTCACCGAGGTCTGTCAGAGCCAGAAACGAACTACAAACGACATGGACCTCAGATTTTTAAGGACGTGCGGGTTTAGATCCGCGAGGCCCATCAGCTCCGTGAGGTCCGCGTTTTACCCCTTCCCTAGATTTACTAAGCAAACCGATCGTGTACTGATCGGTTTGCGAGCTCTTTGCGACCCGATTCACTAACCTCTGTCCCGATCATCCTCCGATCTGCACATGCAAATGAGGGGGATCAGTATTCAAATGCAGACATGAAGCGATTCATTAAAATAAAAAAAGCAACACCGACTGGGCTGGCCCATCCAAAGTAAGCGACTGCTGAAGACCAGTCGCTGAGATCTTTTCCGACTGCCCTGCCTTCTGCTGCCCTGATTCTCTGCCCCATCTCAGCCCTGATCTCCTGCCCTTCCCCACACTGCAAGCCCGTGGTTTCAACCTGCGGGTTTAAGGCGGGTTAAAACCATGGGCTCGCTGGGCTGTTTAGAAGTAAAAGTTAAAAAAAGTCACAGCTCTTAGACACAGGCGCAGACTATCTATATATGGTCTGTGCATGCGTTGGGATTGCTCTCTAGCGATCCGTGCGGTGGGTGGGGGACGTGTCAACGATCGTCCCCATTTGCATGCAGGCCTTTTGCATACAATCAGGCACAGATCGGACACGGAATTGGGGGTTAGTGAATCTAGCCCTATGTCTCTAACCATAAAACAATGATTCATGTGACCTGCAAGACTCTTCTTTAACTATTCTACCACATGACTGTATGAGCTTGTAGTTGTCAGGTGCTATTTCAGCTAATATTTTGTTGGAACCACCAGATGTAGTGAAGGCTTAGTATCTGTTGACAGTTCTTTTATAGCTCTGTCAAATGGTTTCAACACCATAACATTTGCAAGCAAGGAGTCAACTGCACACAATGTAACCACCTCCATGCACAATGTTATAAGCTTATTTGCCTTCTGGGGAGGTCATTCAGATCAATTTTTAATGGCTGGAGTTGTAGTGTGCAGAGGTAACGACAGAAAAATCACTTAGAAAGTAACTATTCTGGACTCGTTTCAAATAGGAATAACTGTACCTAATGTCCCTCTGATTCTATATAATTGCTGTCTTTTATTAAAAAAAGGTTGGCACAGTGTAACTATAAATTATTTTATTAGATATCAAAAATACTCAGATGTCTAGCATGAAGGTACCACTATCCCCCCTCTTCTACAAAACGGCACTAGCAGTTTCTAGCACAAAGAGCAGTGCTGAATGGCCCGCGCTACTCCCGACGCTCATAGGAACTCTATGAGCGTTAGGAGCAGTGCGGGCCATTCAGCGCGGATCTCTGCACTAAAAACTGCTAGCGCAGTCTAATAGAAGAAGGAGTATATCTTGAGCTAAATTAATACTTGTCCCAGAATTAACTAACCTGTAGCAAATAAAATACCAGTGACTAACTAATCCCATAACTTAAGGAGATTTCACATCCTCACCCTTTTTCAAGCTGTTTGATCAGTGTTCCTTGGGTAAAAATTTTCTTCCGGTTACAAACTTGATTGTGAGCCCAAATTGAAAATAGTTTGAATCAATTCCAGGTTATTTCAGTGCACACAGCAGGTCTTGGTCTGATAATAGTCCAAAAGATATTCAGCTGCAGAGTTCTTTCTTACTCTGGTTTAGCACATAAATCAGTCCTTCAGCATAACTAATAAATTAGTCCTTTTTCCAGGGATGTGCTAGCCGACCAGGAAATCATCTTCTTTTTCCTTTCCTCTCCTTCTGCTTCAGCCCCCAACTCCTTCATCTCACTTTCTGGATCTGATTCTCATTCTTCCCATGCTCAGGTGACCACCTGGCCAATCAGAATTTATCCTGATCAGGGACGGAACCCAAGGAGCATGAAAAGGTATCTTAATGTACTTTCTTCCAAGGTTAATACATCATACCCAGCCAAGATGATAAAGAAGCAGGACAAACGTCATTACTATGCTTATAACTTTCTTCTGTATACTTTTTCGAGCTGAACTCTGTAGCAAAGCAAATCCATAGTCTCTTTATTCAAAAGAGCTGATTCATCAAAGTTCCTTATGGCTCAGAAAAAATGGATTCAGTAAAATGGTGTCTTAAACCTTTGAAAGAACAAAGATGTAACACTCCTACAGAGTCAACAAGAGATTATGAGATTGAGATTATGAACTGTGCAACCTATCTAGATCTCATCTCAAAACAGTTCTTTCATATTAGCTGTGTTGTCAGTCACATAGATGAGACTAACTTGATGGAGATTATACTCTGCCAAAATGCATAAGATAAATCAAGAATAATTCTTAACGATCTAATGTCCCAGGTTCAAGATGACAATGCCAACAACTATTAGACTTGGAATTATCTAATTTCTGTAACCGAACTGGGATCCAAACTGCTCTATGTAACAAAAAAAAAAAACAAGTTTCTCTCATAGATGCAGACACCGTATATTCGTGGCCAATGAGACACAGTAATCTGATGCTTTATCTCAATGTTCCAAATGTCACGAAGACCAGTTTTGGTTTCTTATTCAAAAATCCAGAAATTAATTTATACCACTGAGCGGCCTGGTGACCCAGGAAATCCGCCTGGAAGCACAGGAATGGCAAACTATACTGATTGTTAAGATTTTTCCAATCAGGGAACCCCTCCTGAATGGCCTGCTTCAACTGCAACCACCTATAACTTTGAGATTTAGCAATATCAAATTTATTATTTTATTGTCCCTTTATACTTCAATTTTGGAGATTTATTTGGGATCAGATAAACAAAGTAATGGAAAATCCACTGGCACTTATATATAACATGGTACTATTTGACACTATGATGAGAGCTAAAAGCCAAATATCATCTCACAATAAACTTTTATTTATTATGACAGGAGTTGCCATTCAGCTTATTTTAAGAAATTGGAAAAACTGGGATAAACTGAACTATACCTTTTGGTGGGAGTCTATATGTCATATTTTTAAGATGGAACGTAATATGGCCATACATCAGGGATATTATAAGAAGTTTCTGAAGATTTGGGAGCCATTAACAAAATTTTGCAAAGAGTGATTAGTGATTATGCCCTTTGGTCATACACGTCAAAGGTGGGAGGGCAGGTTGGAAAGGATTTTTCAATTTCTCAATTTGAGTGTATTTTTTGAATATAATTTTTTTGGGGGGTGATATATCTATTTATCATAAATTATAATTGTAAATGTATTTAAGTGCTTTTATAGGATTATATGATTGTATTATATCCTGCACTTAATCATGGCTTTAAAATGAATAGACATTAAAAAAAAAAAAAAAGAATAATTCTTAACAGTGTGTGGCAAGTGCTTAAAGCTACAACCTCAGCATCTTGAGGTTATGAGTTCAAATCCCATGCTACTCTTTATGACCCTGGGTAAGTCACTTAATCCCCCATTGCCCCAGAGTGTGAGCCCACCAAGACAGATAGGGAAAAATGCTTGAGTACTCGAATGTAAACCACGTGGAGAGGTATAATAAAAAACCCAAAACGTCTAAGTCCCCTTTTGGCCTAAGGCCCTAAACACTGAAAGTAGCAGCAGGGAAAATGTCCATTCAAAAAAAAAAAAAAAAAAATCCAAAATTAGGGTTTTTTTTAGAATGGCCTACCTCTACATTCAGCAGTTTAATCACCCAGACCACCACTACATCTAACCTTAGAACACATTATCAACTGAAAAATTGCCCAAGTCCCAAACGCCCAAAACAAGACCTTTTAGGCAAAAGAGGGGCCAGTCCTTCGCCTAAAATCTGGATTCTGTAACCGGCATCTGTCAAAAACAACAATGGTTACAGAATCCCCCCCCCAACGATCGTGGCAGGAAAGATGCCCAATCTGCCGGCACCCCAACCCTCCCGCCAGCAAGAGGGAATCCAAGCCCTACTGCGGAGGCGTGAGCCCCCAAATCCGTCTGAATCCCTCAAATCCCAGCTGGAGGGAGCCCACCCCCTTTAAATACGGGCAAGAGGGATCCCAGGCCTTCCTGCCCATGGTGCACCCCCCAGGACCCCCCCCAATCAACCCTCCTGAATCCCCGATCGGCCTCCTGAACCCCTGAACAGCCCTCCCTAACCCTGCGACCCCCTGACACCCCAACCCCCAACCCCACAACTCACGTTAAGTTGGCCGGATGGACGGGTCCCAAGCCTGTCTGACCAGCAGGCTCGCCATCCTCTGAATGGCGGGCCTAAGGTCTTATTGGGCCAGTCACCTAAGGCCCCGCCCATAGGAGGGGCCTTAGGCACCTGGGCCAACTGGAATTGGCCCATTTTCCTTAGGCCCCTCCTGTGGGCATGGCCTTAGGCACATGGGGCCAACCCAGCCCCTTAGGCTATAAGTGATGTATAAATACTAAAATAAATAAATAAATCTATCAGTGGTCTCCCTCATTGTCAATATTGCTAAACACAAGTATCAGTTTTCATTTCTTTCTTTTTTTAGCAGAGGTGTTAGTGTCAAATTTCAAGGCTTGCATGGGAACATAATCTGGTCACCTTCTGCTCTCATATTTATTTACTTCCAACCTATCCCCTCCTATCCCCATGGTAGCAATGACTTTATTGTCCCCATCCCTGTGGATTTCCACAGAGCTCCCATTGTCTTCAGTTCTGTGCAAACCTCTACTCGGGACTCGTATATTTAAATCTACAATTTCTTAAAGTTCTTCCTCTTAACAATATAATACTGAGGGTTGTTCCCTGCTCCCATATCTCTTCATCTCATCTCAAGTTGCCTGCAGGTTGTAGAGCAGGCTGCTGGCTTCAAAATGCCACTAACTGAATCATAATAGCAATCTTGCAGTACAGCTCCTAGGGTCAGATTATCATGAACTTGCAAGTTATTAAATTTTTTCACATCATTTGGGAAGGCACATTTTTCCAGCTGTTGTAAAAAAAACAGCTATTTTCAGTTGGGGAAGCCCACTGACTGAGCCTCTGAACGACATCATTAGTTGAAGGGAAAGGGGTGAGGGGTGGGGTGGGGGTGGGGGTGGGGTGGAAGGGGTATTAAGAATTGGTTGATTGGCTAAAGGGTGAGTGAAGGGTAGAAGGACTGTGATTGGGGAATGGTGTTGTGGGGTTTGTAAGAAAGAGAAGCTGTCAGGAATTGAGTGTAGGAAAAATGAAGCTGATTGGTTAATTTAGGCGGGAATTGCGTGAAAGATTGTGAGGGAAATTTTGTGGGATAACGGGAGGTAGGAGACGGAGGAATAATTGGGTTGCAGAGTATTGGAGGGAGTTTTGGGCAATTTTAAGTTGTCCTCCCATCCCACCCAGTCTTGGGTTGGTGGGGTGGGAATGTTAGTTTGGTTCACTTTGGGGAAGTTTCCTTTGGGGGGCGGTCGCAGCACTGTGCTAAAATGGGTTTCTGCCAGGCGGACACTAGTTGGGTGAGGGGTGTAATAAGTATTCTAAGTTTATTATTCTGTGTGCGGCACCGCCACAGATAATTGTGAGGCCTGGTGACACCGTAGGTCTCACAAATGGGATTCGTGAAAGTGAACATGATTACTGGAATTGGGGGTTGAGCAGCTAGGTCGTGACTGACTAGCTGAGGGGAGGGGAGGAGAGCTGGGGGGAGTGGTCGCTTAGGAAGAAGGTGATAAATTGTAGAACATTGTTATTAAGACTTGTTGAAGTTAAATAAAGCTGCGGCCAAATTATTGGCAATACTTGAGTTGGATCATTATTTATTTATTTAATAGTACATTTGGTTAATTGCTGTGGAGTGCAGTTGTGCGAATGTCAAATGTTATGTTTTTTTCTTTGAAAACTCACAAATGATGTCCTTTTAGCATGCTTGTTTATATGTTTTTATATATTAATTAGCTGATTTGCCATGAATTTGCATCCCAGCAACATATTCATGCAAAACTGCATAAAAATGCTTGTGCACAATAGTATGAAACACCTGACCATTGACATTTTTGCACATTGCTAGGTCTTTGTTGTGCCATGTGTATTTTTGCAAAATCATTTTACCCTTTTGTACATAGGGTCCTCAAAGATAACAAAAACTTCAGAATTTTCATATGGATGCATAAAACAGAAAAAAAACGAGGGGGTCGCTGAAAAGTTCTCAGCCCGACCAAGAAGAGAATGATGTGGAGCCATGAAACTTACAAGTAATTCCACAGTTTTCTTGACACTTTTCATTTCATATCATTGAAACAAAAGTGTCAAGAAAAGTGTGTAATGACTTGTAAGTTTCATGGCTCTACATCAGGAGTGCCCAATAGGTCGATCGCGATCGACCAGTAGCTTGCCAAGGCAAAGTGAGTCGATCACCCAGGACTCACTTTGCCTTGGCGATTTATCGGGCCGATCAGTCTTCCTCTCCCCGACGTCAATTCTGCTGTCGGAGAGGAAGTTTGGGCCAGCTACCGGTCGATCATGATCGACCTATTGGGCACCCCTGATGTAGAGCCATGAAACTTACAAGTGGTGGCGGTTAGGGTCCTTTTCCCCGATGGCAGCGGCAGTGGCAGTGGCTTGGGGAAGGGCAGGGAGAAAGAAAGAAAGGGGGCAGGCAGGGAGACAGAAGGAAAGGTCAGGGAGAGAGGAAGAAAAAGTTGGGGGAGGGAATGAGATGTGGAGGAGAGGAAACATACAGGCTGAATGAAGGGAAGAAAGATTGGATGCACAGTCAGAAGAAGAAAGTGCAACCAGAGACTCATGAAATCACCAGACAAGGTAGGAAAAATGATTTTATTTTAAATTTAGTGATCAAAATGTGTCTGAATTTATATCTGCTGTCTATATTTTACAATATGGTCCCCTTTTACTAAACCACAATAGTGGTTTTTAGCGCAGGGAGCCTATGAGCGTCGAGAGCAGCGCTGGGCATTCAGCGCAGCTCCCTGCGCTAAAAACTTTATTTTGTGGTTTAGTAAAAAGGGAGGGGGGTGGGTATTTGTCTATTTTTGTATGGTTGTTACTGAGGTGACAGTGCATAGAGTCATCTGCTTTGACCTCTTTGAAAAAACCCCGGAATAGGAATGATAATTAACATTTTCTATGCGTACAGTGTGCGTTGTGGTTTTTTTAATTTTATTGTTGGTAGATCATTTTGACTTGGTCATTTTAAAAGTAGCTCGCGAGTCAGAAAAGTGTGGGCACCCCTGCTCTACATCATTCTCTTCTTTGTTGAGCTGAGAACATTTCAACAGTTCCTCGTATTGTGATGTCATCATGCCTCATTCCAACAGTGCCTAAGAGCCAACTTTATCAGTGATGTCACAGTGGCTTAGTTTCCTTATACTTGTGTCCATTTGCTAGATTCATTTGCCTCATTGAAATGAAATGTATCAAGAAAAGTGTGGAATAATTTGTAAGTTTCATGGCTCCGCATCATTCAATTCTTAGTTGGGCTGAGAACATTTTAGTAGCCCCTCATATATATTGGATTTAAGAAGCAAAAAAGGTGCTCATCTATTTTTGTTTAACAGCTTTACAAAAATAGGAGAGAAATGATATGGAAAATTAATGTACAGTCAAAGAAATGTGAGCCTGAATATAGAATGCATTAACTAAGTGCTAGCAGGACATGCAGGATGTACTATTTTCACATTTACAGTTTATTGTACCATTTGAATATAAGCTAGATAAATTTTAAGCTTGCGTTCAGTTTTAGAATACAGAAGACGCAGAGCTGTAACCTAGTTCAGTCCTAAGTGGTTTCAGTAGGAATATTCATGGTCCACTAATCTTTGGCTGGTTTTCAACATTTTCAGAATCTTCATGATCTTTGGGTTTGTTTTTTTTTTTTAATTTGAATCACATATTCATTTTAATAACTTTTGTTGCATGTAGGTTAAACAAGCAAAAAATGCATGCACATTAATTGTACATTTATGAATTCACAGGTTTATGCACATAGATCTATTTTGTATGCAGTAAAACTTTTAAGGCATCCAAACAAACCAAAGGGTCATATAACTAATGTGCGCTCAGGGAGCTTACAGTTTAGCTGTAAGCTGATAACAGTGGCTGAGCGAACCCTTATACAGTAGTTACAGTGGGCTGGGGGTAGAGAGGCATTGGTTACAGTGGGCTGAAGGTTGGCTGGGATTGGTGGTTGGGGTGCTAGGACAGGAGGATTGGTTGTTAGGAAGGGTAAAGGGAGATTGGTGGAGGGATGGTGTGGGATTAAGGGTGATTTTGATGGGTTAAATCATTTTGGGAAGGGTGGGAGTGTGGGAAGAGGTGGGTAGGCAAGGTTAAATTTATTCCCTTCCCGCCCTCCCAGTTTTTTGGGTTGTTTGGTTTTGGTGGGTGGTGGTTGGGTTGGTCACAGCTTTTGCAGAAATGTGTTATGGGGGTGAATTGTGGACAGTCTGGCTTATGAAGTTATGTATTTTATGTGCTTATTCTGCTCGTGCGGAACCGCCATGGGTGGCCGGCATGATTCTGGGATACCGCGAGTCTTGCTGGGGGAAGTGGGGTTTGCTGGAATGTGATGAATTTGGTGAGCTGAGCTAATTCGACACCGATTAGCATCAAGGGGTTTGAGTTTTGTGAGTTGAGCTAGTTCGACACCGAACAGCTCAAAGGTTTATGGTTGTTAAGCTACACTGAATTATTTATGTATGTAAATGTTATGTTTATATGAATTCATTAATGAATAAGTTTAATAAAGCTGCGGCCCATGCTTTGCCATTACTAAGGGGTCCTTTTTTCAAGGCGCGGTAGGGGTTTAACGCGCGGAGTACCACATGTTAAACCTCCTTCCGCACTAGTCGCTAACACCTCCATTGACGGGGCATTAGTATTTTGGCTTGCCGCGGGTATTAGCGCATGATGAAATGTCCGACGCGCTAACCCCCGTAGCGCACCTTGATAAAAGGAGCCCTAAGTGTTATGTGTCTTTATTTAGTGATGTGTATATGAGGAGTGATGCGAATGCCAGTGTTATGGATTTAAGGGCAAATTCTATAAGAAGCGCCCAAAAGTTAGGCGCCGAAGTAGACACTGTTCAGCGCGATTCAAGTAAAATTGGGTGCTGTTTGGTGAATCACGCTGAGCGGCACCTATTTTGGAGGTGCCCAATAAATAGGCCAGCTCTAGGCACAATTAAAATTTAGGCGCCTAGTTGAGCGCTTAAGCATGCTTAAGAGCAGCAATTCTGCAATAAGGCGCCTAACATGTAGCCACGGCCACGCCTAACATGTATAGCGCCTATTTTTTTAAGGCCGCCTAAATTTTTAGAGGCGCCTTATTGCAGAATCGCTCTTTTCTGGATGAGTGCCTAAGTTTCAATTATTGCTGATTAAAAAGCTTAATTGGGCTTCTTAATCCATTTAGATAGACACCTATCTAGTTGGGCGCCTCCAAAATAGGCGCTGTTTACAGAATTTGGGCCTTAGTGGGGAAATAAGGCCAGTGGCTAATAAAATGTTAGTATCTTACAAGGATCCCTGCCCAGATAGTTTATCTCCTGAATTTTTTAAGATACCAGAGCATTTCTTTGATGAATCAGTGGTAAACTTTCCCAAGCCACAAGGATATCTGACACTGCTCCAAAATGGTCATCCAATATATCTGTTTAATTTGGGTTACAAAATGTATGCTCCATTGTTAGCAACATGATTGGTCTTATTCATTCAGACCAAGTTGGTCTTCTTAAAGGATAGCAGGATATGGATAATACATTTACCCCAAATTCTATAAAGTCAGCCTAAAGTTAGGCACCTATATCAGTACACCTATCCAATGTGGGTGCCTAACGTAATTTAGTAATAGGCTTAATCGACATTGATTCCTCTTGCTTGCCAACGCGTTTCGATACACTTTATCAAGGTCGGGGATACATGGCCAAATTCATTTCTAAAGACTATACATTAACAGCTGCCATAGCGTCGGAAAGCAAGGGGAATGAATTAAGAAAAGTTAAGTAACTTCTAATAAACTATTTCAAATTAAAGAAAAGAATAATTTAAATGAATTAGAAATAATGTTTTTGGGACTAATGAGGATTAGGACTACTGCGAGTTAAGGTACTCGAGCGGTGGTCTGAAGATCCCTATAAACATTAGAGTTTTATCTGCACTCATAGAAAACGTTGGGAGTGAAGGTTTTTGGATTTTCTTGACTTCATAAAATCATTGGCATAAAAGAACTCCAACCTCAAATCAAAAACTGCAGCATAAATGCACAAAACAAAAAGCAATTATCTGGAGCAACACAGCCATGTAGATTCATAGCGTAGGGAACATTTTCAGACTTCAGTAACTGCATATAAAAAGGTCATCAAAACGGCGCCAAAAAAATCAACAGAGGACACTATTCTATAAATGGTACTATGAGTTGTGTGCTGTTCACAGAAGAGTTTTTAAAGCTGATTTCTGCCTCAAACTTTGGTACAAGGATTTATATCAACTGAAACTTGGTATAAACCCTGGCATATAACTTACACACAGATCCCCAGTATTCAGTAATATTGCACACATCTTTAGTAAATGCCCCTAACCCACCTATGCCCCCCATGTTCACACCCCCTTTTGGGTTGTGCACTATAAAATTTGTGTTTGAATCTTTATAGAATAATGCTTAGCAAGATTAACATGCAAATCCAAAATGTTGACAAGTAACACCAATGGTTAATGGCTAATGAGCCAACTAGGACTAATTGGATGCTTATAATTGATAGTATCCACTTACTGGCGCTAGTTGGCTAATTAGCCAATTTAGTTTTGTGTGAATCTTAGGATTGCACACCATTTTTAGAATCCTGGGGTTTGTGTTGGGGTTGGGGGTGGGGGTTTGTGTTGTGTTGGGGTAGGGTGGGGGCGGGGCAATGTATTCATTTAAACCTATTCATTCTTTGAGTGAATGGCTATGCGTGCTCTAACTTTTCAAGTAAGCAAATTTTATGCAAGCTAATTTGTAGGCATCCATGCGCACAAGCAACTTGTATGCGCTTTGGAATTTTATGCTCCCAAATGAACTGAGCGCATGCTCACAAATGCATACCCTACTGCCACAATGTAGTTCACGTCAGAAGGGAGTTAAGTGGTCTTGAAAACTCATATGCTGCATATTGTTTGATTTATTTTTACATCCAGTAACAGTTATCAGAACCTCTAAAGAACTGTTTATTTTCTACACGAGAGGAACAGTTTTATAAGTTACTAGCTGATGACCCGGCGTTGCACGGGTATTTAATTATAGCAATAATACTGTAAATGGATTCAAATAAAGATACTTTATAGTGGTGAATGAAATTATTGTTTTACAGCTTAATAAAAAGTACAATATTCAAATAATAATGTGAAATATTTGACAAAATGAATACAATACAACTAACGCAAAACGTGATTATAAACAACATTTTTAGTTTCACCTCCAGGAGCAAGAACATATAAATTCTTGGGTGAACCCACCCTTGAGCAAGCAACATAGAGTTGTGGGCCAAGAGACCCCCAGAACATATCACCCCAGGTAGTGAGGGATCTGCATACCAAGTTTCGTTCAAATCGGTCAAGCCGTTTTTGAATTACTGTGAGAATGGCAGCTTTTTACATTTTTTCCATTGACATGAATGGGTGAAATCTGATTTTATGTTTGTAGCTCCGCCCACGTGTGCAGGTGGGCCGCGAGACCCCCAGAACATATCACCCCAGGTAGTGAGGGATCTGCATACCAAGTTTCGTTCAAATCGGTCAAGCCGTTTTTGAAATACAGTGAGAATGGCAGCTTTTTACATTTTTTCCATTGACATGAATGGGTGAAATCTGAATTTCTGTTTGTAGCTCCGCCCACGTGTGCAGGTGGGCCGAGAGACCCCCAGAACATATCACCCCAGGTAGTGAGGAATCTGCATACCAAGTTTCGTTCAAATCGGTCAAGCCGTTTTTGAATTACTGTGAGAATGGCAGCTTTTTACATTTTTTCCATTGACATGAATGGGTGAAATCTGATTTTATGTTTGTAGCTCCGCCCACGTGTGCAGGTGGGCCACGAGACCCCCAGAACATATCACCCCAGGTAGTGAGGGATCTGCATACCAAGTTTCGTTCAAATCGGTCAAGCTGGTTTTGAATTACTGTGAGAATGGCAGCTTTTTACATTTTTTCCATTGACATGAATGGGTGAAATCTGATTTTATGTTTGTAGCTCCGCCCACGTGTGCAGGTGGGCCGCGAGACCCCCAGAACATATCATCCCAGGTAGTGAGGGATCTGCATACCAAGTTTCGTTCAAATCGGTCAAGCCGTTTTTGCGTGATCGCGGCACATACACACACACACATACATACATACATCCGATTTTATATATATAGATTTTCTTGGCTGTTTTATAGAAAGTGTTTTATTCAGAATACTGGTTTGAATGTTGACTTCCTAATGATGACAATGCAGGCACTGCCTCTTTCAAAGTGATGATAAAATGGTAAAGACTTATGAAAAAACAGTCCTTGATACCATAGAATTGTGCTGAGATATTCAAATTATTTTTGCATCCTTCAGTGAAGTGTTTTATGCCTTCCTACTGAGCACATTGTGTTCATTCTGTAAATGCAAATAGATTCAGTTCCAATTCATTTCATCCCCGTGTTTTACTTATTTGTATCCCACAGAGCCATTCTTTTGGTGTCGGATATGAGTTCCTTTTATTCAATTCCCTTTTTTTTTTCATTATTAATGCACTGCCCTACCACTGAGCTGAACTAGACATCCTGTCTGTCACTGAGGTACATTTAAGAGCAGTGTCATTTATCGTAAACTCCACTGGTTTTATGGCATTAACCACACAGAGATTTGAATAGTAATTTGTGACAATCATTAATTCAAACCTCTGACCCAACAGATTATAGCTTTATTTTATATATTTAATCTTTTTTACAGAAATAGGCTACGTTTTGCATAGTTCAACTAGTTAGAAAAAGAGATATCTAAGGGCTCCTTTTACGAAGCCGCGTTAGCGGTTTAACGCGCGTAATAGCGTGCGCTAAACTGCCGGCCGCACTAGTCCGCTACCGCCTCCTCTTGAGCTGGCGGTGGTTTTTTGGCTAGCGGGGGGGTTAGAACGTGATAAAAAGTCACGTGCGATAAAGCCGCTAACGCGGCTTCGTAAAAGGAGCCCTAAGTTTGGTTGTTCACACTTTGCAGCGAATTTTATCAAAGACTGGCTAAATGTAGCCTTTTGTAAAATACTGTCTCTGAGTTTTACTAAACGAACCGGATGCCTGATACAGGCTGTGTTTTGCCCTTTGCAGGGAAGTCAGACAAAAGAAAAAAAAAAAAAAAAAAGATGTAAAACATAGGTACCCCAATATGCTAAAATAGTAGCTCATTGTATCAACTCACTACCTAACATAGCTTGTACATACTGTATAGCTGATTTGCATTTGTAAATAGGACTATTTACACATGGAGTTGCTTCAAAGACAACCTCCATTATTTCTAAACTAGAAATAGTTTAGATATAGTTTGGAAAGCTGTATTTTAAAAGATTTAAATTGGAGATGATTCTATAACCTAGGTTAGAATAATGACATTTAAGTGTATATGTGTGCATGCATGTGCATAATTGTCATTTTTTTTCAAGTGTGTTTTTGTAAATACTAGCTAAACTTATAGAGCATGTATTTGGAAGGGGAATGCACTTTACATCTAGGTAGAGCATGGGTGACACTCAAACTTGTACTCATAACTAATAGGCTTCTGTAAGCGAGGGGTGTCAAATGTCAGTCCTTGAGGGCCGCAATCCAGTCGTGTTTTCAGGATTTCCCCAATGAATATGCATGAGATCTATTAGCATACAATGAAAGCAGTGCATGCAAATAGATCTCATGCATATTCAGTGGGGAAATCCTGAAAACCCGACTGGATTATGGCCCTCGAGGTCCAACATTTGACAGCCCTGCTGTAAGCTATGCAAGTACTTACAGCCATTAGTCATAATCCCTTGAATTCTATAGATAAATAAATGAATGAGTCAGTGGTATAGTAAGGGGGGATGGGAATTCTATGAGCGTCGGAGCTGTTAATGCCAGAGCTGGCTCTAACTACCGCACTACGGTTTTGTAAAAGGGTGTGTGTGTTTGTGTGTGTGTTTACTATGGCAGAAGAGCTAAAATGGGTGAGGCTGAGAAATGAGTTGAGTAATTGACATCAAATTCAAAATTTGCATGCTTCTTGTTTATCAGGCAGGAAAGGAAATTTGCTATTTCATTGAAATGATGGAATTTCTCTTTCAGGTATATCGTTCAGAAACATTCACAATATGCAATTCAGAGAGAGAGAGCTTTTTTAAATTGTATTATCTGTCAGGCAATGTGTCTCAGCCTAATGAAACTGAAGTTGCCTTGCTTGTAATAGAACAGGTTGATAGATTTTTCAGCTTTCTTGGAAATTTCTCAAGATATTATTGATCAATAAGCTTCTATTATTGTTTCATTTGTAGCTGAACTTAAGAGAAATTTAGGGAAGGAGTAGCCTATTTTATTTATTTAAGTTACTTTATATAGTGGCTAGTGCAGTGACTAGGGAACTGGGTTCAGTATGATTCTCACTGCAGTCCTAATAATTATTGGTGCTTAGTTTAATCTTTATTCAATCTATATCTAGATTCAATTCAATCTAGATTGGTGCAGCTAACTGATCTAGGTGCCTAACTTACCCCTCTTTTACAAAACCGTGCAAGAGGCCAGCATGGTAAATGCTCTACACTGCTCCAATGCTCATAGGAACTCTGACCATCAGAGCAACACAGAGCTGGTGCTAAAAACCTCTTCCGCGGTTTTGTAAAAGGGGGTAAGATAGGCACCTAGATCAGTTAGGTGCACCAATCTAGATTGAATTGAATCTAGATATAGATTGAATAAAGATTGAACTAAGCACCGATAATTATTAGGACCCAATATCAACGCTAATTGACTTATTCAATTAAACTATGTGCACAAATTGGGTGTGCATCCAAATTTGTATATGCAATTTTTAGCATGATACAGTATATCATAACTGAGGAATAGTCATAAAAGACCATTTACATAAATAAAAAGACCTTTATGTGCAAAGAGTCCTTTATAAAATTACCCACAAAGATACATAGATGCTTATGTATCCATAAAGTGGGCTTTAGTACAGGGGTAGGGAACTCCGGTCCTCGAGAGCCGTATTCCAGTCGGGTTTTCAGGATTTCCCCAATGAATATACATTGAAAGCAGTGCATGCAAATAGATCTCATTCATATTCATTGCGGATATCCTGAAACCCGACTGAAATACGGCTCTCGAGGACTGGAGTTCCCTACCCCTGCTTTTAATAGGTTCCCATTTGGCACTCCCCACTTGATATAAAATTACTATTTACAAAGATAAAGGGATGGCACTTCATACATGGCCTTTTTGTGGTTATAGTCAAAGTGATTTACATATTATATGCAGATACTTACATTGTATCTGAAGGTATTGAGTGTTAAACGACTTGCCCACAATCACACAAAACTGAAGTGGAACTTGAATCCAGTTCCATAAGTTCTCATAGCATTCGCACCAGCCCTTAACTATCTCCCCCTAAGAACATTCAGCATGCACAATATATATAACCCAGTCTTAAATTAATAGACTTCACACTAACCCCCATCCCCCATGCCTTTTACAAGCCACATTAGACTTTTTTATCGCCGGAATTCTGTGAGCGTCGGAGCTAATTCTGCCATGGCCAGTGATAAAAAAGCCTAACGTGGCTTTGTAAAAGGAGCCCTAAATCTGTTTGTGGCAAAATGTTTGGCTGCAATTTTGTTAGCACAATAAACTTGCAGTAAGTAACACAATACAAAAGTAACACCGAATGTGGCTTTTCCCATCCACTTGAGCTAGTCAGTGATGAACCTAGCTCCTTTAAAGATTACAACAAAACATTGCCTATTTATTGCATGGCCTCACTTTCACTCATGACGGTGCCACCTATGAGTTATCCCTGCTGCCTCCAATAACTTCCACAGTGTTCTAGCCACATCTGGATCTAGTACCAGCCTAGAAAGTATCAAGCTTAGAAAGATGCAACAACCCCACCCCCACCTCCTAAACTCAACAACAATCACCGTACTTCAAAATTAACCCAAAATGTTTATTTGCAATCCCTTAGGTCCATAAAAAATGCATAAAATCTTCTTTCTACTTTGAGCATGGAGATGCGGGGAACAAAATTAAGACTTAGGTCCTCTTTTACTAAGGTGCGCTAACCGATTAGCACATGCTAATCGATTTAGCGCATGCTAAATGATAACACGTGCATGTTAGTCTATGGATGCGTTTAGCGCTAAT
Organism: Geotrypetes seraphini; assembly: GCF_902459505.1. Classification (NCBI taxonomy): domain Eukaryota; kingdom Metazoa; phylum Chordata; class Amphibia; order Gymnophiona; family Dermophiidae; genus Geotrypetes; species Geotrypetes seraphini. The sequence continues at coordinate 216,737,729 of NC_047087.1, read as the reverse complement.
CGGTTTGTACACCTTAGTAAAAGAGGGGGTTGGGGATGGGGATAAAAATGCGCTTCACTGCGGAAACGAAGAAAAAAAATATTTGGTTGTGGGCAGGGAATGGGGATGAATCTTTGTCTTGTATCAATCTGTAGTGTTTATGTGTAGTTCTGTTCATTTTAATTTCTTATATAAGTCTGAAAGCAACTCCCAACAGGGAAGGAGTGAGGGAGGAAAACATCAATTCATACCCAACATTCTTACTCACTACCTCCCACTCGGCGTCCAAATTCCTGAAAGCCCACCAAAAATTCCCCAGTTATACTCAAGAGTTGCTCCTTTCCCCAGCCGCCTTACTAATCGCCTTACATGTCTTTATTACCAACCTGTCCCTTTTTTCAGTTCAAAAGTTTTATTAAATTTTAAATAAAACAGTAAACAAACAGGAAAAACAAATGCACAACAGAAGGCATAAGAGGGAAACATGTAGGATACAAAGGTGGAATGAACTACCAGTAAAGTATGTGTATAGTGAAATAAGATATAATCAATAAGTCTGTTCAGGAGATGCAATCAACAGAGACACAAAATACCAAGGACCATTTAAAGTGGTATATTACAATTTGAAAATAAAGGCTCCAAAGTATATATACGGTATATGATTTTATAGAGTTAGCTGCATTAGCCTTTTCATATTTAGCAGTTAAGCAAAGAGTATTCCACCATATATTGTAATCTGTATTAGCTAGGTTCTTCCAATGATGTAATACATTTTGTAAAGCAAGAGTACTCATAATATGGAAAAGTTTCAGACCACTGTATGATAAGGGTAAGGTCTCATCTAGGCAACAAAATCCTAATCTAACATAGAAACAGAAAATGAAGGAAGAAAAAGACCATATGACCTACTGTATCTAGTCTGCCTAACCATGCCATCTACTATCCACTCCTCTCCCTTAGAGATCCAATACACTTGTCCCAAGCTTTCTTGAATTCAGACACTTTTTCTCTCCACTTCCTCCACTGGAAGGCTGTTCCAAGCATTCACCACCCTGTCTGTGAAAAAGTATTTTCTGAGGTTACTTCTGAATCTATCCCCTTTCATCTTCATCCTTTACCCCCTCATTCTAGAGTTCCCTTTCAAATGAAAGAGAATCACCTCTTCTTTATAATCCTTCAGGACATAGAGATAGTGGAGAGGAACAGATTCTTAAAACTTTCAAAAAATAAAAGAACAAAAGGGCATCCGGAAAAGTTGAAAGGGGACAGATTCAAAACAATGCTAGGAGGTTCCAGAGGGCGTAATAGGGCAGAGTACACTACTGGGGTTCAAGAAAGGATTGGACAATTTCCTGCTGGAAAAGGGGATAGAGAGGTATAGATAGAGGATTACTGCACAGGTCCTGGACCTGTTGACCCGCTGCGTGAGCGGATTTCTGGGCATGATGGACCTCAGGTCTGACCCAGCGGAGGCATTGCTTATGTTCTTATGTTCTTAAAAGGTGGTGTTGGGCAATCTCGGCCAATGTTATTAGCCTCGCAGTCTAAACTGAGGGGCCCTGTTTAAATAGTTGATCTGGAGTTAACCAGCGCTTTTCAGTGTCCTAAGTTCGTACCCCCTTCCTCTCACTGTTCTGTGTCCCGAGTTCATGCTCCCTCCCTTTCTTCTGTGTCCAAATGTGCTTCCACCCTCCCCTTCTGTGTCCCAAGTTCATGTCCCCTTCCTCTCTCCTTCCTTCTTTCCAGCCTTTGTCTGGTTCGTACCCCTCCCATGTCCCAACACGCTCCTTCCTTTGTCCCAAGTTCATGCCCCTTCCCCCAAAGAGCAGCAGTATCAGCAGCACCTCTCCCTCCCCCCAATGAGCACCAGTAGCAGCAGCACCTTTCCTCCACCCCATAAGTAGTAGCACCTCACTCTCCCCTGGGCAACAGATTCTAACTTGCCTGCACAGCTGCTAGCGGTAGTGCAGCAATTTCCTCTCACAGCTTCAGGACCTTTGCTAAGCAAGGCCCACCTCCGATGATGTAATTTCCTCTTTCCTCTGAGGCGGGTCCAGCCTAGCAAAGGCCCTGAAGCTACCAGAGAAATGTAATACGGTCCTTTGTGAATAATGTGCACTATATGTGACATTGTTCACGAAACAAAAAACAATTAGAAATATCTATAAACATGGGAAACTGAATGAAACACTTTTGGTCTGCACATACCTAGGCCCCCTTTTACAAAGGCAGTTATAGCGGCAGGTCGGAGTAATCGCTCCGACGCCTAAAGGGATTCAGTGGGCATCAGAGAGTTTGCCGCATGGAAGCTGCTACTGCACCTTTATAAAAGGTGGTGGCTAGTGTAACTTTTTGATAGAAATATTTCAGTACTACAGAATCTACCCATAAATTGCCATAGGAAATTAGGGGTCTTGATATTGCTAACTTTTCCTACCATTATAATTTTGATGAAAATGTCATGCTTTTAAATTTCAAGACATCAGTCATCTGGAGTAAAGACTTCTCAAATATGGCTGGATGTGTAGCATGTTGGAAGGGAGATAAGATTGTCAGCTAAATTGCTGGGCAGTATTTCAATACTGGCAAAATTTCATCATTTTGTCTGCTATTAATCCAAGTGTGTAAGAAGATCCCACATTGTATAGACAATTATGCGCCATTTCATGTATGCTAATTGAAATAACTAGCCTCTATATTATTTTCTCTTCAGAGTTTTCATAGATAAGTCAGAGTAATATATTTCTCATGTCACATTTCCATCCTTATTGCTAGAGGTGCTTTTCCTCTTTTTCAATACCATTTGTCCATGTATAATTTTAAAAAAATATAAGGGATCATGTTTTTAAAGTGTTTTAAGAAGTAACCCCCCAATTCTATATATGAGGTCTGATCCAGAAATGGCGCCTGCTGTGATAGGTGGCTACAAAATGGGTGCCTACCGCGTATCATTAACCGTTAGGCGCCGTGTCCAGAATCACATCTATTTCCTTCTGCAGACACCTTAAATGTAGGTCAGCATTTTACAGGCCTACATTTAAGGCATCTGCCTTGCGCGTACGAGACATGCCTAGGCATGCCTACAGATGCCTAAGACCACTTCCGGGGTAAACCATGCCTACGTCACCCTTAGGCATGCCTAGATGTCTCTATATTCATGTGAATGATGCCTACATTGTAGGCACCTTTCGCTCCATCAGATTTTTTTAAAAAACATGTCTTCTGATTGGTCCATTAGATGGCAATAAGACACCGCCTACAATTAAGATGTCGATTTTAGAATCAGGCCCACGGTGTTTAAAAAAAATCAGCACTGACCTGTGTGACACTAAGCATGATTTTATAAAAATTATGTGCACCATATAAAATCTAACTTAGCACTGCCTAAGTGTCCTTTTGCGTCGCTGGGTGTCCTAACTTGTAGGCGTATCACATTTATGCCAGGGTTTTTCATGGCCTAAATGCCTGCTCCTAGGTGTGCCGATGTAGGCACCTAACTTTAGACACACTATATAGAATTTGGGGGAAACAAATGAATTAACATGCCATCATGATTAGCGCATGGCCATTGTATGATACAGTGTATTGCAAACTGTGTGTTGCATCACACTTGTATGCTGTCCGAGATTCCAGGAGAAGGAGAGGTGCCAGCGCAAGTGCCGACTGACTGCCTACAAGACGTGCTTCTCGTAGCTTCACTCCATCAAAAATTACAAAGACTAGGGGACACTTGATGAAGTTACAGGAAAATACTTTTAAAACTAATAGGAGGAATTTTTTTTTTTCCACTCAGAGAATAGTTAAGCTCTGGAACGCATTGCCAGAGGTTGTGGTAAGAGCAGATAGCGTATCTGGTTTTAAGAAAGGTTTGGACAAGTACCTGGAAGAAAAGTCCATAGTCTGTTATTGAGAAAGTAATGGGGGAAGCCATTGCTTGCCCTGGATCGGTAGCATGGAATATTGCTACTCCTTGGGTTTTGGCCAGGTACTAGTGACCTGGATTGGCCACCTTGAGAATGGGCTACTGGGCTTGATGGACCATTGGTCTGACCCAGTAAGGCTATTCTTACATAGTAACATAGTAGATGATGGCAGATGATCTACAATCTAAAAGTTTGTTGGGTATTTTTTTTCTTCTTCTTCTCCTTAGCTATATCTGGGCAAGAATCTAAAGCTCTGCCCAGTATTGTTCTTAGATTACAACTACTGAAGTCTTCATCAAAGCTCACTCAGTCCATCTACACCCTCCTAGCCATTGAAGCCCTCCCCAGCCCATCCTCCCCCAAACGGCCATATACAGACACAGACCGTGCAAGTCTGCCCAGTACCGGCCTTAGTTCTTCAATATTTACTTTTAGTTTCTGATTCTAAATCCTCTGTGTTCATCCCACGCTTCTTTGCACTCCGTCACCATTTTTTTCTCCACCATTTCTCTCGGGAGCACATTCCAGGCATCCACCACCCTCTCCATAAAGAAGAATTTCCTTACATTGCTCTTGAGTCTCCCACTCCTCAACCTCAAATTATGTTCTCTGATTTTACCATTTTCCTTTCTATGGAAAACATTTTGTTCTATGTTAATACCTTTCAAGTATCTGAATGTTTGAATCATATCTCCCCTGTCCCTCCTTTTCTCTAAGGTATACATATTCAGGGCTTCCAGTCTCTCCTCATACGTCTTTTGGCGCAAACCTCCTATCATTTTCATCGCCCTCCTCTGGACCACTTCAAGCCTTTTTGTGTCCTTCGCCAGATACGGTCTCCAAAACTGAACACAATGCTCCAAGTGGGGCCTCACTAACGAACTGTATAGGGGCATCAATACCTTCGTTCTACTGGTTAAGCCTCTCTTTATACAGCCCAGTATCCTTCTGGCAGCAGCCACTGCCTTGTTGTACTGTTTTTCGCCTTTAGATCTTCAGACACCATCACCCCAAGGTCATTCTCCCCATCCATGCATATCAGCCTCTCCCCTCCCAGCATATAAAGCTCCTTCCAAATATTAATCCCCAAATGCATTACTCTGCATTTCTTAGCATTGAATTTTAGTTGCCAGATTTTAGACCATTCCTCTATCTTTTGTAGATCTTTTTTCATGTTTTCCACTCCCTCCTCGTTGTCTACTCTGTTACAAATCTTGGTATCATCTGCAAAAAGGCACACTTTTCCTTCTAACCCTTCAGCAATGTCACTCACAAACATGCTGAACAGGATCGGCCCCAGCACCGAACCCTGAGGGACTCCACTACTCACCTTTCCTTCCTCCGAACTACTTCCATTAACCACCACCCTCTGGCGTCTGTCTGTCAACCAGTTTCTAATCCAGTTCTCCACTTTGGGTCCTAACTTCAGCCCTTCAAGTTTGTTCAAGAGTCTCCTATGAGGACCGTGTCAAAGGCTTTGCTGAAATCTAAGTAAATTACATCTAGCATAGGTCCTCGATCCAGTTCTCTGGTCACCCAATCAAAAAATTCAATCAGGTTCGTTTGGGCATGATTTACCTTTAGTAAAATCATGTTGCCTTGGATCTTGTAACCCATTAGATTCTAGGAAGTTCACTATTCTTTCATTTAGCAACACTTCCATTATTTTTACAACAACCGAAATGAGGCTTACCGGCCTGTAGTTTCCCGCTTCATCCCTGTGACCACTTTTGTGAATAGGGACCACATCCGCTTTTCTCCAGTCCCCAGGAACCACTCCCGTCTCCAGATATTTGTTGAACAAATCTTTAATAGGACCGCCAGAACCTCTCTGAGCTCCCTCAGTATCCTGGGATGGATCCCGTCTGGTCCCATCGCTTTGTCCACCTTCAGTTTTTTAAGTTGTTCATAAACACTTTCCTTCGTGAACGGCACAGAATCTACTACATTTTCTAGTGTAACTTTGACAGACAATCTCAGTCCTTCTCCAGGGTTTTCTTCCGTGAACATAGAGCAAAAGTATTTGTTTAACACATTTGCTTTTTCTTCATTACTCTCCACATATCGGTTCCTAGCATCTTTTAGTTTACAAATTCCATTTTTCATATTCCTGTAGACAGTCAGCCTCTCCTTCTCCCTGGCACCTCTCCATACCTCTTCCTTGTCAGCACCCCTACTGGCAGCTCAGAGCCCCATCTGGAGGGCCTTCATGCATGCACGGACATCATTATGGATGGGGAATGGGCATAGACTGTGGATTGCAGTTATCACACAGCCACAATCCGAGCACTGTCACTAGTACAGATGACATGAATGTGGTTATCACCTCATAAGTTAGTGGTAGTAAGTGCATCTACAATTTATGATATGCTCAAAAGGGTTTTTTGTTTTGTTTTGTTTTTCTGCATGATAACTATATGGGAACATCCCCAACAGTTAGCCAACAGGCTTTGTATTTACTAAATGAGAATTCTGCAAATTGCCATGCAGTATGTATAAAACTTTACCACCCTTTAGTAAAAGGGCCCCTAAAGTGATTATTTATTAAATTATTTTCACAAGTACAATTGTGTTTTAGACACATATAAAATTAGGACACTCCTAATATAATATGGATAGCCCAACAAACCAGAAGAGCAGTGATGTTGTTAGCAGTTGATACAAAAAATGTATTTGATAGAGCTCATTTCCCATCTATATGTGAAGTCCTGAAGAAGGAGAAAAATGGAAAAACAGATTAAAATTCTATATTCAGAGCTCCTAGCCTAGCCTGTCCAAAGATAAATGGAGTCTACTTATAATTGGTCTAGCTTGAATAAGTCACTGCCGGAGTCAATAGATTAAGTTGAAAAAGATATAGGGAATGAGGGAGGGATGAAAAGAGACAGATGCTAAACTGCAGAAGGAGAGAGGGAAGGGAGAGAGGGATGCCAAACTTCAGGTGCTTGGGGTACACCACTTGTAGGGGGCCTAGGGCAAAAGTGAGTGGGACAAGCAAAATAGACCCACCAGTGACCTACATAAGGTCACATATTAGCAAGGAGAATTATTGCTTTAAAAAATGGGAGGAAAAAGCCTCAGAATCTAATCTAGTAAATCTATTCACCACTGGATATAGAAGTGGGTAATTAATGTTATACAGTAGACTAAAAAAACCTCCCATGATATGTTTCAGCAAAACAATCCCACTATAATTAGCTCGTGTATCAAAACAGTAAACAAAAACTTATCTGTGATTAACAATTTTCAAAAGGTCCAACCCAAGCCCAATCGACGGTGGCCAACGTTTCGCCATGTATTAAGATTCCTATTTATTTATCAAATCCCACAGGTCCAACACAAACTTGTTTTTAGCAGAGATCAGAATTTTTTTTAATATATATATCAGAAAATGCAAGAAACAACATCTTGTGCAACATTCAGAAAAAAAAATGTACATAAGAAGGCAAATACTGTAGTTGATCAATCCACCAGTGAAAGAATCCAATTCTAGAAACCCAAGGGGCAGAACGAACCCCCCCCCCCCCCGACACACACATTAAATAAACATTCCAATCTGGTAGCAACTCTGCCAATAATAAATTTTAGCTGATACTGAAAGATTTTAGCTGATACTGAAAGATTAGAGAAACTGGAGCTCTTTTCCCTGGAGAAGCGGAGACTTAGAGGGGACATGATAGAGACTTACAAGATCATGAAAGGCATGGAGAAAGTGGAGGGGAACAGATTCTTCAAATGTTCGAAAACTACAAGAATGAGAGGGCATTTGGAAAAATTAAGAGGGGACAGATTCAGAACCAATGCTAGGAAGTTCTTCTTCATCCAAAGGGTGGTGGACACCTGGAATGCGCTTCCAGAGGATGTGATAGGACAGAGTACGGTTTTGGGGTTCAAGAAGGGATTAGATAATTTCCTGCAGGAAAAGGGGATAGAAGGGTATAGATAGAGGATTACTATACAGGGCCGCGTGAGGGGACTTCTGGGCATGATGGACCTCTGGTCTGACCCACCAGAGGCACTGCTTATATTCTTATGTTCTTAAATCATCCCTGTACAGGGTTATGGATGAAGAAGCAGAAGGAACAGAAACCACTTTATCAGCAAGAAATAGCTATTGAGACTTATAAGAAATGGATCTAATTCCCTGATGCCTAATAACAAATTTAACCCCCTTTTACAAAGCCACACTAGCGGCTGCCGCTGTGGTAACTACCCCGAAGCCCATAGGGGTTTAATGGAATTCAGGGATTTTGCCGCGCAGCTTTATAAAAGAGGGCGTTATATTGAGGTTTTTGACAATACTGTACCTATGCAATTGCACCACCCTAGATCTCATTAATAAAAACAATTTCCTCATCTTCTGTGTTGCTTCTGCTACATCTGGAACCCCCCCCCAAAAAAAAATAAAACCCTGACACTACATTACATTACATTACACTTACAATTGATAAGCATTATGTCCCTTTTCTTCATGAATAACTTCAAGATGCATCCCTATATGGTCCTGAATCAAAATTCAGAATCGGGGTTGCCAGTTGCAGATTCTGTACTTGATTTAGCAAATATTTCAATAAGATTCAAGGAATAAAATGATAACTACAGAAATAGAAGGGTGGACATTCTGTGGAATTTTCAAAACTTCAAAAATATTTCTTTTAAGTAAGTACACGGGTAGAGAAGTAGTCTGCTTTCTAAGCAAAATTAAATAATGTTTGGGTAGAGAGGCCAAGATTCTATAACTGGCGCCTACTGGTGTAGGTGCCAAACTTACCCCCACCCCCTTTCATCAAGCTGCGATGCTGAGCAGTGTAACTTAAATGCTGAGCTGCCCATTGGAATAGAATGGGTGGCTTAGAATTTTTTAATTGGTTCAATTGGCACTGTTAATTGAACAGTGCCTTTAAAAACCAATTAAAAAATTTTCAAGTAGGCATCTACACTGAGGTGCTTACCCAAAAAGTAGGTATAGTTATGAGCGGAGTTTAGGCATTGATAGAGTTAAATGTAGGCATCTAACCCAATTTAGGTGCTGCTAGGCATAATTCTTCAAAAGGTGCCTAACTTTGAATGACATATGGTAAGCCCAGAGTGCTCACACTGTTGTAATTATTTCACCTTAGATTTCAATACTTAAACATTGTTTATAGTCCTGAACACAATCTCATTGTTTTACCAGTGAGCTCCATCAATTGATTGAGTATCTGAATAATCTGACTGGTCAATACATGATCTAGTTCCCTATAACCTCCCACTTTCTTTCTGAACTAAAAACTTTATATTTCACCCAGTGGCGTACCTAGGGTATGTGGCAACCGGGGCCCATCATTTTTTGACACCCCCCCATGTAAAAAAATATTTTTTGTAATTTCCATGAAACGGAATAAATGGTCAGAATAGAAACAGGCAGTGAAAATTTTCTTATATTCCAAACATAACATAATATAAATTATGTCTGAATTGTTATGACATCAGAAGTACATATGGAGTAGTTGCAGGTGATGCTTGGGACAGTTCTGATTGTGTTAGTTCGGTTTTATGTGTTTTTTGAATAGAAGGGTTTTTATTTCTTTTTGAAGGTTTTGCAGTCTGTGGTCGATGTCAATTGGTTGTAGAGTTGGGGGTCGAGTGTTGCAGCTCGAATGGCTAGGAGGTTGTCGAACAGTTTTTTTCTTTTGACGTTTTTGTTTGGAGGGTGTGTGAATGGTGAGTGAGTTCTCCTATGTCTGTTTGAGGTGGATTGAATTATTTAGCTGAAGAAATTAGTTACCTCCTCATCCCACACACATTAATTATCTTCCATTTTTGTTCCCATTATAAAAAACACTGATAAGTTCCCAGAAAAAAAATACATTAAAATAAGAAGTGAAAACAAAGGTCCCTACAGATGAGAACATAAAATAAGAATAGCCTAACTGGGTCAGACCAATGGTCCATCATGCCCAGTAGCCCATTCTCATGGTAGCCAATCCAGGACACTAATACCTGGTCAAAACCCAAAGAGTAGCAACATTCCATGCTACCGATCCAGGGCAAGCAGATACTTCCCCCATGTCTTAATAACAGATTATGGACTTTTCCTCCAGGAATTTGTCCAAATCTTTCTTAAAACCAGCTACACTATCTGCTTTTACCATAACTTCTGGCCACTTCATTTTTAAGTTTAGATCTTTCCTTTCAAACAGAGACCTTGCTAGATGTCAAATACAGCACAAGGTAACTTCACATGGACTTAGCTGTGCAGGAAATGTGAACCTCCTCATACACCCACCATATAGTGCAAAAATGTGCAAAGGTCTGTTTTTTTCTTTCGATCACTACATAGCCTAATGCCACACAAGCAGCGCTGTTACAAACATATTCTGTAGGTCAATGCTAAGGATAACAAAGTTTCCTTCCTTGGACCAGAAGGAGATACTGATAAACCACTGGAAGAGATTCCAAAACAACACCCAAAGACCCACTCAGTGGGTGAACCAGTTGAGTGGAGTGGACTAACTGGGGGGTGGAAATGGGCCCGGAGTTTGCTCAGCAGAATTTCCCAGACCACCTCTTCCTCTCAACACATTGACACGCTGCCACCACCACCACTAGGAACACCTCACTGGGTAGGCCAGCTATGCTATAAACTTTATAAAACACATTATTATATTTTCTTATAAAGCACATATTTTAACTGAACTCTCTGACATCCTCAGCCTTTCCATTCACAAAAATAGAAGGAAGAAAAGTTCCCATTTCCTGCTGTCTCATGTCCCCGGCCTATACAATATTTTTTTTCTGCAGATCCTTCAAAAGTCTGACCAAATCCTCGTTTCACTTGCATTATAAAGTACTGAGGATGCCATCTCTCCCCAATCCCAGGTCCTAAAGTCTAAGACAGTAGCGCAAACTAATGCTGCCAGATTCAGGAAAAAAAATTTCGATTCGATTCAGCCTATTGAATTGGTTTTTCAATTTGATTTTCCTGCCCAGTTGGGTGATTTTTTTCAAAACTCCTGGTGGGTTTTATAGCTTTTCCACCCCCTTTGGCTTCTCCTAACCACACTGGCGCTGTGGTGTAAATAAAATAAAGAAACAAAAAGGACTTTTCCTCTCTCTGTTAAATCCTAGCTCACGTTTGCAGTCCAACACCAGCTCTGGCAAGATACACATTTCAAATCTGACATATTGTAATCACAAAACAGAAAATAAAATTAATTTTTCTACCTTTTGTTGTCTTGTTATATTTCAAATCTTGTTGGTCCAAGGCTCTGGTTTTCTTCTGATAACTTGCTTGCCAGGGTCTCCTTCTTTCTGCATGCTAACCATCCATCTGCCAACTCTGTCCTCCCTTTCCATTTCCCTTCCCTCCCCAGGAAGTCTGGTATCTTTCCTTTTTTTCATCTCCCTCCATAGATCCACCTTTTCTTAACTACCCTTTCATCCGGCATCTCTCCCTCCTTCCCCACCACCCCAGGATCCACCATCTCTCCCTTTCTTTTCCCAATTACCCTCCTATCCAGTATCTCTATCCCTCCTCCACACCATCCCTTGTGTCCAATTTCTCTCCCTTTCTGTTCCTTCCCTCCCTAAATCCCATGGTCCATCATCTCTCTCCCTCTCCTCTATTTTCAGACCCATTATTTCTTTTCCCCCCCCAAAGTTTGGCATATGCACGTCTCTTTGAACACCCCCTTCCCTCCGTGTACTTCTAAACCAGGGTCCCCCTAAAGGCCTGTCCCCCCTTAAAGGTCTGCATGTCCCCCCTTGAAGGCCTGCACCCCCTTTGAAGGCCTGTCCCACCCCCTTGTAGGCCTGTCCCCCCTTTGAAGGCCTGTCCCCCCCTTGTAGGCCTGTCCTCCCCTTGAAGGCCTGCCTGCCTGTCCCCCCCTTGAAGGCCTGCACCCCCTCAAAGGCCTGCACCCCCCCTGAAGGCCTGTCCCCTCCTTATAGGCCTGTCCCTCCCCCTTGAAGGCCTGCACCCCTTGAAGGTCTGTACACCCCCCGAAGGCCTGTCCCCCCCTTGAAGGCCTGCCTCCCCCCTTGAAGGTCTGCCTGTCACCCCCCTTGAAGGCCTGTCCCCCCTTGAAGGCCTGCCTGCCTGCCTGTCACCCCCCTTCCCCTTGAAAGTCTGCCTGCCTGCCTGCCCGCCCACCCCACCCTGAAGGCCTGATGCCCCAACCCACCCCGAAGGACCGCTCGCCCCCCTGGCCTCCCCACACCACCTATGAAGCAGCCGCAGCAGGATCCCGACGTCAGCGATCCCTGCGCTGCTTAGGCGCTGCTTCCTGCACCGCGGTCCCGCCCCTCCTCTGATGTCAGAGGAGGGGCGGAACCGCAGCGCAGGAAGCAGCGCCCAAGCAGCTCAGGGATCGCTGACATCGCGATCCTGCTGCGGCTGCTTCTTAGGTGGTGCTGGGAGGCCAGGGGGGCGAGCGGTCCTTCGGGGGTGGGGGGGGACTGAATGGCAAGGCCGGGAGCACCCCCTCAGGGCTGGCACCCAGGGCGGATCGCCCCTCCCGCCCCCCCCTTGGTACGCCACTGATTTCACCAAAGTTTTTGAAGGCATTGATTCTTGATCATAACAAGGTAATTCATGAAGCAGTGGAACCCCCCAGAAAGTAGCCCAGCAGAAGGGATGCCCTCTCCCTCCTGCTGCCACCCTCCAGAACCATTAACCCCCCCCTGGTGGGGGGTGGCAGGAGGGAGTGGGCATTCTTCCTGCTGATGGTGCTTCACAGGGGGTATGGGTGATTGAGGGCTTGCGGCAGGAAGGAGTGGGCATCTTTTTTGCTGATCTTAAGAGTACTTGTTGGGAGGTTCTCCTGCCGCTCAGCTGAGCCTGGCAGGTGTATCCCCCCCCCCCCCACACACACACACACCGATCAGCTAAGCCAACAGGACTCTCTGAAGCCGTGGCTTCGGGGAGGCCTGCCAGCTCAGCTGATCGGGGATTCCCTTGCCATGATGAGCTGATGGCAAAGGATCCCTCGATCAGGTAGGTGTGATTCTGTAACTGGTACCGGTGACATGGTGCCAGTTGGAGAATCTGGGGGTAAGGTGCCTGTTTTTTTATTATTTTTTTATAATTCTTTATTCAGTTTATAACTTACATCAAGTATATCAACATTTGATGTAAGGTGCCTGTTTTTACAGACAAATACGATTCTGTATAGGACGCTGGTATGCAATTCTTAGCTGCTTCTTAGGTGGCTGCTGAAACTAGTGCCCTATACAGAACCTGTCCCTAAATGCCTCCATCAAAAGTAAAGAAGCTCATTTTGAAAGCAGTTAGACACACAGATTACCAAAGATTTATATCATACTTTGTGTGTCTAAATGCTTGATATAAAGCTCCAAAAGTGTTTTAACTTTTTCAAAAACAAAAGTGAGGTAGTTATTTTCTTTCCTTAAGTTTAATGACAGATCATTTTGGGCGAACTATAGGAGTTGTGATCCAGGAAATGTATTTTGAAGTAGTTATGTAGAATTCCTCTCCTCCCCCCCCACTCCCCCTGATACTCACCAACAGAGAAAGTGTCACAGAGGTTTCGGTAGGCGATACGTTGGCCTCCAGTGACCACAACATGGTATGATTCAACCTCAGGAATGGTTTCACTAAATCAAACACATCAACCAAGGTCCTCAACTTTAAGGGCACTAACTTCAAAAGCATGGGAGATTTCATCCATCGGGCACTACAAAACCAAGCCGAAACAGATAAGGTAGAGGTAATGTGGTCAACCATACACGAAGCAACCAACCGCTATATAAAATCAGTAAGTAAACGGCGAAGAAATAATAGACCACAGTGGTTCTCTGCGGAGATCTCAGACCTCATAACAAAGAAGAAAAGAGCATTCATCTCCTGCAAATAATCAGGAAAGCGGGAATCTAAGGAAGACTATCTGGCCAAGTCAAAAGCAGTCAAAACAGCAGTCAGAGAGGCCAAACTCCGAATGGAGGAGAATCTAGCGAAAAACATAAAGAAGGGCGATAAATCCTTCTTTTTTTTTATAATTCTTTATTTAAATTTTCAAATAAACAACAATTGTGCTTAACAGGCAATATATGGTATTAATACATCCAATATTTCTTTTAGTAATCATAATAATTCAAAAAAAATAATAATACAGAAATAAATCAATTTTCATTATTGGATCAATATATTAACAAAAAGGAAGTAACCCATACTTTTTTTTAACATAGTTCTCAATAAAGGAGGAAGGAGACAAAGAGAGAGAAATTCTTCCAGGAAAGATCACATATTAAGAATTTAAAGGAAATTAAGTGAAAACCGATGGTTTAACAATAATGAAAGATTTGAGTTATACCGAAAATCACTATGGTGCAAAAGAAACTCCTTTTCCCTCTAGAAAGAAACGTAGCTGCTGCGAATCATAAAAAATATATCTATTGTTTTGAAATACAACAAAACATTTACAAGGAAATCTTAACTGAAAAGAAGCTCCTAGTGATAGAACTTTTTCCCGATATGTAAGAAATTCTTTCCTTCTAGTCTGAGTCCATTTTGAAACATCAGGGTATATGTATATTCTTTCTCCCAAAAAAGAAACTTGTTTTAAACCATAATACAATTTCAGAATCATTTCTTTATCCTGATGAAATACCAGGGATACTATCAGTGTAGCTCGTCCGGACAATTCAAGATTTGATGATTCCAAGAAAGTTATTAAATCTTGTTCAGTAGTTGTATCAGGCTCTTTTATTGTCCTTTTTAGATAATAAATCCTTCTTAAGGTATATTAGTGACAGAAAAAGAAACACAGATGGGATAGTATGCCTTAGGAAACCAGACGGGAATTATGTAGAATCGGACTCCGATAAAGCCAAACTTTTAAATGAATACTTCTGCTCAGTCTTCACCTGCGAGGCGCCAGGATCCGGCCCTCAGCTGCAGACAAGGGAAAGCTCGGAAGACCCGTTTTGAAATTTTGAGTTTACGCCCAGCAGTGTCTGCTATGAGCTATCAAGACTCAAGGTGAACAAAGCTATGAGACCAGACAAACTACACCCCAGGGTGCTCAGGGAGTTGAGTGATGTCCTGGCGGAACCGTTATCCGTGCTCTTCAATCTTTCCCTAAGTACAGGAAGAGTCTGTTGGACTGGAAAATGGCTAACGTCATTCCACTCCACAAAAAGGGATGCAGGATGGAGGCTGCGAATTACAGACCTGTGAGTCTCACATCGATAGTGAGTAAACTTATGGAAAAACTAATCAAACACCAATTGGATATGATTCTGAACGAGGAGAATCTACGAGATCCTCATCAACATGGATTTACAAAGGGAAGGTCCTGCCAATCCAATCTGGTCAGCTTCTTTGACTGGGTAACAAGAAAGCTGGATATAGGGGAATCCCTGGATGTCGTGTACTTGGACTTCAGCAAAGCGTTTGATAGCGTTCCACACCGCAGGTTATTGAGCAAGATGAGTTTGATAGGATTAGGTGAAACATTAACTGCATGGGTTAAGGACTGGCTTAGAGGTAGACTTCAGAGAGTGGTGGTAAATGGTACCCTTTCTGAAACGACAGAGGTGATTAGTGGAGTGCCACAGGGCTCGGTCTTGGGCCCGATCCTATTTAACATCTTCATAAGAGACTTGGCTGAGGGTCTTCGAGGTAAAATTACATTATTTGCCGATGACGCCAAACTATACAACATAGTAGGCAAAAACACAGTAGGCAAAAGCACAGTGCCCGACAGTATGACGCAGGACCTACTCTTACTGGAGCATTGGTCAAAGACTTGGCAACTAAGTTTCAATGCCAAAAAATATAAGGTCATCCACCTTGGCAGCAAAAATCATAAGAACATAAGAAACGCCCTCACCGGATCAGACCGAGGTCCATCTAGTCCGGTGATCCGCACACATGGCGGCCAATTTAGGTACTCCTTTTTGGAGACCCGGATTTACCGTATCCCTCAATATGATATGCAAGAAGGTGTGTATCCAACTTGCTCTTGAATCCCAGTACAGTAGTCTCCTCCACAACCTCCTCCGAGAGTGCATTCCAAGCACCCACCACGCGCTGTGTGAAACAGAATTTCCTGACGTTTGTCTTAAACCTGCTGCCACTCAGTTTCAGGCTATGACCTCTTGTCCGTGTCACATCTGAATATTTCAGTAATGCTGCCTCTTGGTCTATTTTATCAAATCCTTTTAATATTTTAAAAGTCTCTATCAAATCCCCTCTCAGTCTTCTTAAGGGTAAACAGTCCCAGCTTCCTGAGTCGATCTTTGTAGGTCAAATGTTCCATTCCTTTGATAAGTTTCGTGGCTCGCCTCTGCACTTTCTCCAGTAGAGTTATATCCTTTTTAAGGTATGGAGACCAGTGTTGGACACAGTACTCCAAGTGCGGTCTGACCATTGTTCTATAAAGTGGCATTATGACATCTTCCGATCTACTTGTAATCCTCTTCTTAATTATGCCCAACATCCTGCTTGCTTTCTTCGCCGCCACCACACATTGTGCCGATGGCTTTAGGGTACTGTCAATCAGTACCCCCAAGTCACTTTCCTGTTCGCATTTTGCTAACTTCACCCCCAACATCCTGTACTCATGTTCCTTGTTTTTCTTTCCTAAATGCATCACCTTGCATTTGTTTATGTTAAAGTTCATCTGCCACTTTATTGCCCACGTTTCCAGCTGGTTCAGATCTTTCTGGAGGTCCTCGCAGTCCCTTAGAGAGCCAACCGCCCGACATAGTTTTGTATCATCTGCAAACTTTATTATATTGCATGTTATTTCCTCTTCCATGCAGAACTTATACCCTAAATGGTGAGACCCTAGCAAGGACTGCAGCAGAATGAGACTTGGGAGTGATCACTAGTGAAGACATGAAGACCGCCAATCAAGTGGAGAAAGCTTCCTCCAAGGCTAGAAAAATCATGGGTTGTATCCGTAGAAGTTTTGTCAGCCGTAAGCCCGAGGTCATAATGCCGTTGTACAGATCCATGGTGAGACCTCATCTGGAATACTGTGTACAATTCTGGAGGCCACATTACCAAAAAGATGTGCTGAGAGTTGAGTCGGTTCAGCGAATGGCCACCAGGATGGTCTCGGAACACAAGGATCTTCTGTATGAGGAATGATTGGGTAAGTTGCAGCTATATTCACTCGAGGAACACAGAGAGAGGGGAGATATGATTGAGACGTTCAAATATGTCACAGGCTGTATCGAGGTGGAAGAAGACATCTTTGTTCTTATAGGACCCACGGCAACAAGAGGGCATCCGTTGAAAATCAGAGGTGGGAAATTTCATGGTGACACCAGAAAATATTTCTTCACCGAAAGGGTGGTTGATCGCTGTAATAATCTTCCACTATAGGTAATTGAGGCCAGTAGTGTGCCAGATTTTAAGAAAAAATGGGATAGGCATGTGGGATCTCTTCATGGAGGAAGTTAGGGGGTGGGTCATTAGAGTGGGCAGACTAGATGGGCCATGGCCCTTTTCTGCCGTCATTTTCTATGTTTCTATATTCAGCCAGTGGCAATCAGCATTTTTTTTAAGCACTGATCATTGTCGGCTAAATTTTACTCCAATATTCAGTGCCAGGCCATGTTCAGGCACCAGTACTGAATACTGGGGCATAATTCTAAGGGCAGGATTTTCATAAGTTTAACGCTGTCGCTAAACTCTTTTCTGGCAGTTTAGCCTGTAAGCAGTTTAGCAGTGGATTATCAAAAGGGAGTAACACTGGACCAAGGTCTAACCATGAAAGACCATGTGGACTCCCTAGTCAAAAAAGGGTTTTTTACTCTATGGAAACTCAGATCCATTAAAGCATACTTCGACGCATCAGCATTCAGAATCCTGATACAATCCCTAATACTAAGCCACCTTGATTATTGCAACAGTACCCATCTGGCAATCTCCCGAAAGCAAATGCAGAGACTACAACTGATACAAAATGCAGCAGTCAGGCTGATTTTCGGGCTGAAGAAGTCCGATCACATAACCCCTTCCTACCGACTCCTGCACTGGCTGCCAATGGAGGCACGTACGAAGTTCAAGCTGGGATGTCTATGCTTCAAGGTATTATCTGGTCTAGCCCCTAAATACATAACAGCCCTCTTTTCATTCCCAAACAACAGACATGAAAGAAGTGCACACCTGAAATTCGTCTCCCCACCAGCTAGAGGATGCAAATATAAGAGATACCATCAACAACTTCTATCGTATCAAGCAGCCTTATGGGGCAAAGACTTAGAAAAACTAATCACACTCACAAACAATTATGGAGAATTTAGGAAACACCTAAAAACATTCCTGTTCTCAAAATACCTAGGTAACGAACAAGAACAATAGCCCCCTTCGCAATCCCACCCAAATCTGATCTTGTAAACTGCTAACCCCCAATCACTAACAATGATTGCTCCATTCAATTTATGGAATTTTTCTAATTCATTGTAAACCGCATGGTACTTCATGGTCCTGCAGTATACAACCTGTTGTTATTATTGTTAATGCTGTTACTACCAGATGAACACTTCCATACTCTGTAAGTAGCTGTCTGTACAGTTTCTCTTTATTGTAAACCGCCTAGAAGTCGCAAGATTGTTGGCGGTATATAAGAATAAAGTTATTATTATTATTATTATTATCTCTGTCTTTAGCGAGGTTTCTAGCAGCCTCTGACACTGACATGCAAATGAGCTCTTCAACATTGAAATGAGCCCTCTGGTGGATTCTTTAAAAATGCTGAGCCATTTTCAAAAAGCGGCATCGGCTTTTGGCAACAAAAATAAGTGACTGGTCCAGGGGTGCTGGTCAATGTCAGAGACTGCTAGAAAGCCCTGTGCTAGAGATGCCCATTCTCTTCGCTGTATCACAACACCCCTTCCCTGCAGTGGCAGCAAATACAACACCCTCCTCCAAACGGTGGTGACACCCCCATGTAGCAGGGGAGATGCCCATTCTCTCCTGCTGCCCTAAAATCCCCCCATTTTCAAGTGATCCCCCTCCTCCGTCTCCGCTGCCCCTCCCTCTTACCTCAAAAGAGATGACTCAGAGGGATGTGGACATCCTCCTCCCAGCTGCTGTGTTGTTTAAAATGGCCCTTCTCTGTACCTTTTCTAATTCTGCTATATTTTTTTTTTAGATATAGCGACCAAAACTGCACACAGTATTCAAATTGCAGCCATACCATAGAGCGATACTAGGTAACATTTCCATCTTTTTTTTTTTTTTAAATTCCATTCCTTTCCTGATAATTCCTAGCATTGTATTTGCTTTCTTAGCTGCCGCCACACATTAAGCTGAGGATTTCAACATATCCTCAACAATGCCACCTAGATCCTTTTCCTGGGCAGTGACTCCTAACATAGAACCCAACATCACATAGCTAAAGTTTGGGTTCCTCTTTCCCACATGCATCACTTTGTACTTGCTCACACTAAATGTCATCTGCCATTTTGAATCCGTCTCCCAGTCTCACAAGGTCCTCTTGCAATTTTTCACAATCCTCTTGTGATTTAACAACTTTGAACAACTTTGTGTCATCAGCAAATTGAATTATCTCACTGGTTATTCCTATCTCTAAATCATTGATAATTGTGTTAAAAAGCAGTGGTCCCAGCACAGACCCCTGTCTCAATTCCTCTCTACGTGGCCAATGTAAAATGGATCTTCTATGTTTGGACTTTGCCTTATTAAGCCATATATATATATATATATATATATATATATGTATATATATATATATATATATATATATTTATTTATTTATTTATTTTAATAGCAAGCAACTGTGAATCAGGTGACAATGTGATTTGCTTGTTATAAGTATATTGTATATAAAGTGACTGTATATATATTGTATATAAAGAACAGTTCATTAAAAGAATTGTGCATGATAGATAGATTAATGTAATACATAGTATTTTCAGTGTTCAGGGTGTGCAGCTTAGAGCTAGATAGGTAAAAGGCAATAAATTCATATATATTACTTTGAAAGCCTATCACAGTGGCTACTGCATAGTACCCAATCTAAATAAAATGAAAAGGCATTCAACATTTTATTGATTCATGCTGATAAATTGTTTCAAGTGCATGACCAAGCATGACAATTATGTAAAAGTTCAACTTCAGTTGAAGTGGAAAATGCTCTGCTTCAGTTGCTCTCAATTAGATGTTTAGGACAATAAAGAGATAATAGGCATCACAGGCATGTACATAATTTTAGAAAAAATATTATTTTACTTTTTAAAAAACAATCTTGGAGCTATACCATACAATAGAAATATATTGAGGTGGTCACTTGTGCATAAAGATCCCTTGTGTTTTTGCAGATATTTTTTTCTCAGTATTGCTTTTTTAAATAGCACTTCTGATTTTAGGCTTTAATCAATAAACACTGTTCAGTCGATACTCAGTGAGTAAGAGCGCTGAATATCATGACTCGCCAAGCATAATGAGTAGAAAGGTCAGGAGTACTAAGCTATGTGGGCACCAGCATTGAACATCTGCCAGCACACACATGATCATTTAATAGATTCTTGATATATCGTCTTTCTGTGGTACAACCAAACCATACCAACTGTGGTACATACAAACGAACCATACTATATACAGGCTAGCTAGCGGATAGCATAGCTGGTTTAAGAAGGGTTTATTTCATTGTGACTGCAAGGCACATCTATTTTTAGCATCAAATTCACACAGGCACTTGTTTGATTCTTTTTCATTGCGGTTTGTTTCAATACCTTATCCACCATGGACCCCTAATGAAGGCGTATTATCCGAAACATGGACCGTGTCGGGTCCCTTGGTTGGTAATAAGGTTGTAGATTTACTGCATTTCATTGACGGTATAATAAACAATGCCTGCATCCTGTACATAGTCTGTAGTTTTTGTTTTGTTTTTCGCTTTGTTGCTTGGTTCACTGCAGATTTGGTTGGATATTTTCTTTTTTTGTGGTTTAAGAAGGGTTTAGACAATTTCCTGGAGGAAAAGTCCATAGACTGTTATTGAGAAAGACATGGGGGAAGCCACTACTTACCCTGGATCAGTAACAAGGAATGTTGCTATTCATTGGGTTTTGGCCAGGTACTAGGGACCTGGATTAGCCACTGTGAGAATGGGTTACTTGACTTGATGGACCATTGGTCTAACCCAGTAATGCTATTCTTATGTTCTTATGTACTTTCTCTGTCCTTGGTGGGCTCACAGTCTAACTTCCAGTATAGGCAGGTACATATTTCTAATGTCTTCCTCTGCCCTTTCTACCAATAAGGTCTGATCACTTCTCCCATTCACTGAGAAGTCAAGATTCCCAACTTCTTCTGACAAGTCAAGACTCCCATTCTACCACCTCAAGCAATGATAGACCCTGAATTCCCTGGTGATCCACTGGGGTGATGGTGGCAGGAGTGATCCTATGAGTGATTACTATGAGCGAAATAAAATTATTAGTGAATGGGCTATCCAGAACAGAAAGCCAACTAAATTTATGCTCTTCATATTTATATCTTGATATGCCAGAATTAATTAATTAAATTTGTTTTATATACTGTTCTCCCCAATGCGCTCAGAGTGGGTTACAGGTTCACATACATAATATATATAGTTAAAATGGGTTACAACTAGCCATAATTACAATACAATGCAGTTAACTGGTTAGTCAAAATGGTCAATTCCACATTGACTCAATGATAGTTCTCAAAGGAATTAATAGAACTACTACTTACATCAAGGTTTCAAGATTTTATTAAAATTTGATTTAATTGCTTATCTAATTTCTAAACGAGTTTACAATATATATATAAAAATAGAGCATGAACATAATAAAAATGCCATAAGAACATAAGAATTGCCGCTGTTGGGTCAGACCAGTAGTCCATCGTGCCTAGCAGTCTGCTCACGCGGCGGCCCTTGGTCAAAGACCAGCGCCCTAACTGAGACTATATTAACAATACCATTAATATTTTTTTTAAAAAAACAACAAATTACAAAGAAACATCAACTAATAATTGGCATGTTAAAAAGGGATAAATGAGACAGACAGATGGGAGACAAAAGGAAATAGGGTTAGAAATACAATTTGGATAGGAACGAAAGACAAATAAGGAAAAAAAACAACAAAAGGAAAGGCTCATTGCTGCTTAATTCCTTAAGGCAGTTTAAAAGAATACTGTAAAATTTAAATCAAATGTTAAAAGCTTCTTTAAATAAATGAATCTTCAGTAGGCTTTTGAAAAGTTCGAGATTAGCTTCTTCTCTAACAAGAGCTGGTAAGGTATTCCAAAGTTGAGGGGCTACGACTGAGAAAATGTCATGTTTTTTGGTTCCTATTATATGAAGGGAAGGGAACCGTCAGCAATTTATGATTAGATGATCTAAGACTGCGGGGTAGGTCATATGGGATAAGATATTAATCAATAAATTGGGGCAGTTTAGAATGAATTGTTTTAAATGTTATGAGAGAGATTTTGTAAGAAATTCTTTGATTAATTGGCAGCCAATGGGCATTTTGAAGTAGGAGGGTAACGATCGTATTTTTTTGATTTTGTTAGATAGGAGTAGAGGTAAGGTTATAGGGACAGGATTAGAGGATTAGAGGTAAATTATAAAATTAGTCAGACCACTGCTCAGGCAGTGGGCCTGATGGGCCGCCGCGGGAGCGGACCGCTGGGCAGGATGGACCTCTGGTCTGCCCCAGCAGAGGCAACTTCTTATCTTATCTTATCTTCTTATCTTAATTTTATTGCGGCAGTTTGAATTATTTGTAAACATTTTAATTCTTTCTGAGGTACTCCTGTAAATACGCTATTACAGTAAAGTTTAATCAAGACCCACAGCCAGAAACACACAAGACAAGGGTATCATACACGGGCTCAAAAAGACTGTGGTTGATCATCAGAAGAGGTAGGTTTCACTGCTTTCCAGAAGTTCTTTAGACCCTCCAATATAGCTCTGGGTTTACTGTTCCTAATATCCTTAGCTAGCAAGGACTGTGTAGAATTGGTTTACCACGATGGTTTTACTTTCTATAAGGGGAATTTTGAAAGTGTGTGTCAGGACAAGAAGGTTTAAAAAGAAGCTTAAATCATCATTGGACATGTTTTGATTGCTGGACATGTTTTGACTACTGGACATGTTTTGACTGCTGCTATTTATAGAGGCTGCTCTTGGAACTTCTCAACTTTCAACCCACCTTCAGTCTACTGTCACTTTATATGGATTTTGAACACATCATTGAAGAGTTTGCCAGGAGAAAAGAAAGAAGAAAGTTACTGTAAAGTTTCTTATGAATATTGTTTTTAGGCCACGGTTTTGCAATTATAGTTTAATAAATGTTTTAGATTTATTTCTTCAAAACTGCCACAAATCCCAGTTTACTAAAGTGAACTAATGAGCATACTGGTATGCAAATGGGTGTGGGAGGTTAAAATGTTATTGTATTGGTTTATCATTGTATGGTATTGTATATTTAACTTGCCTCTGTTTAGTGGGAAATGTGAAATCAAATGGAAATCCCACCTAATGATGAATCAAGGTTGAAATACACTTTTTATATATGTATGGAAAGGGTTCAGAGTTTAAGTGTTGGGCAAGTAGATGGGAAGGGAAGGAAGGGGGGATTTGTTCAGGGATGTTTGGGGGTTACATAGAAGAAAAACTGGTATGGTAATCCTTGTGTTTGTTTTGAATTTTAAAATAAAAGAAAAAAAAGAAATACAAGTGGAAATAAAGAAGTAAATAAGAAAACAGGTAAATAAATTGGGGTGAGGCAGGGGTAGAATATGGGCAGGGCGAGGGGGCCAGTGTACTTGTGTACCTAGGAGCCCTCGAAGAATTAATCCTGCCCTCATTGGGAGTAATAGATTCCAGCGGACTTTATAATATTTTAGCTGTCAGATCATGACAAACTCTATCCACTTTGTCATGAATGGTATGCCTGTTACTGGCCTATAGTTTGCAGTTTGGAATAGGTCTAAGGGCAAGATTCTCAAAACTTTAATGCTGTTGCTAAACTGTTTTCTGGCGGTTTAGCCTGCACGCATTTTAGCAGCGGATTATCAAAACAGATTATCTCTGTCTTTAGTGAGGTTTCTAGCAGACTCCGACAATGGCATGCAAATGTGCTCTTTAACATTGAAATGATCCCTCCGGTGGATTCTTAAAAATCGCCAAGGCATTTTCGAAGAGTGGCGTCGGCTTTTGGCAACAAAAAGCAGCGACTGGTACGGGGGTGCCGTTACAGTGCCAGTATTTGTGTTTTGACTGTGGCTAATGAAAAAAAAAAAAAGTGTATCTATATATTTTATAAGTGGAGTGTAGTAAAATCACGCTTCTTTTGAGTTTATGGGAGAGTCAAGCATGTTTCATGCGCACTTGTTAAACTCATATACAGTACATAGACTAATCAATGACCATATGCATAACCATATAATCTACAAATGAATCTACAGTCTATAAACCAAAGTCAATAGTCATAATCTACAAACTGAGCTAACATGTTATGCTAGACTGCTTACATGTTAAACTCATTCTGGCCATCAATCAGGTCTAAAATTAGAATTTTTTACATTGTTCAAATGCATTGTAAAGCAGTAATAATATCTGAAACATAAGTCTATATTAATAACCAACTTTGCAACTCCTCTCAACTGCCTCAGTCTATGTCATCCAACTGTAACCCACATGTATTTATAAACAACCAAATCTATAACTCCTCTAGTACGTTCCACTCCTTATATGTTAACTTGTAACAAAACAACAAAGTAAGTAGTCCACCAAAGAATCCAACATGATTGGCAGACAATAAGGAGATTCAAATCAGATTTATTCAAGGTACTCCCAAGAACCATGCCTGATATGTTTCGCCAAAGAAGGCTGGTCAACGCTAACAGAAAACCATGTCTTTCATACACACATCACAGAACCACCCTTACCCAGTATGGAATAAGTAATCACAAAGTAACCCCCCTCCCTCCATTTTTTTTTTTTTTTTTTACAAAAGCATGGAAGAGATTTTTAGCACTGGCTGGAACGCCGAATATTCTGCAATGCTCTGACACTCGTAGGAACTCTGATTGTCGGAGCAGTGCAGAGCATTCAGTATGCTGGCCAGTGCTACAAACCTCTATGAACCGCAGGAAAGGTACTTTTGTTCATGACAGAAGAGTGGGACTTGGGTGTGATTTTATGTGATGATCTTAAGGTGACCAAACAGGTTGAAAAGGCAATGGCAAAAGCTAGAAGGATACTAGGATGCATAGGAAGAGGTGTGGCCAGTAGGAAAAAGGAGGCATTGATGCCCCTATATAAGACTCTGGTGAGACCTCATTTGGAATATTGTGTGTAATTCTGGAGACCTCACCTTCAAAAAGTACAAAAAGGATGCAGTTTGTCCAGAGGAAAGCTACTAAAATGGTGTGTGGTCTTCATCATAAGGCATATGGAAATAGACTTAAAGATTTCAGTATGTATACTTTGAAGGAAAGGTGGGAAAGAAAGATATGATAGAGACATTTAAATACAATCAGCAAAAAATTATTAGCCTAGTGGTGGAAATACCCCATGAAAGTACATTTATAATAGGTGGAGAGAAAGCCTCAACTTATCAACAATATACGAACGGCAACCCAATGAGTTCTTAAGTCAGTCCTGCTCTGTATCATAGGCAAAAAACTCCACATGTTTCAAAATGGGGGCATCGTTTGCCCCTTCCATAGCAAATTTGTTTATGGCTAAGTTTGAACAAGACTGGATATATGCATCGAGTTTTATGGTCCATATTAAAGTGTGGAGAAGGTACATAGATGATATTTTTCTGCTATGGACCTCGACGCAGGAACATCTTGAAAGTGTTTTTCAATATTTAAACAGCTGTCACCCCACAATTAAATTTGAAATGAAATGTGACAGTGTAGAAATTCTGTTTTTGGACGTGAAAATCATACAGGATAATGGTAGATTTGTAACATCTGTCTTTACGAAACCTTCAGATAGGAATACCTTGTTGCAGTACTAGTATCACATTGAAGAACAACTTGCCGGTGTCACAATTCTTCTGGTATAGAAGAATATGTCATTCTACTGAAGATTTTGTGAATAATGCACAATTGTTACATGGTAAATATGAACAGTGAAGTTACCCAAAGTCTGTCATCTCTAAAGCCTATAAAAGGGCGAGGTTTAGTGTTTGGGAACAATTGTTACAATATAGACCAAAGAATGACAAGAGTGATTCTATAGCATGTGTTCTACGATATTCTGGCATATCACAGCGGCTTGGTAGAAAGATTAAATCTTTATGGCCCATGTTGCAAACTAAGCAAAACTGTCAAGATTTGGATTGTAAAATTGTATTCACTCAGAATAGAAATTTGAAAGTTTTGCTGTGCCCTGCGGATGTTTGAACAAAGAAGGAAGGAGGGAGGGTTGGACTTTTTTCGGTGTAACCAGTGCACTGCTTGTTCTTTATTAAATGAGGGAGATCAAATTTGTATACCGGGAAGAAAATGTATTAGAATGACCCAGTTTGTTTCTTGTGAAAGCATTGGAGTAGTTTATGCAATACTCTGCCCTTGTGATCTGTGCTACATAGGACATGCTGCACGCAGTCTTAAAACAAGGCTGTTTGAACATCGTTCTAACATTTCACACAAAAGACAGGTAGATATACTCACACGACATTGTGTTGAAAAAAATCACTCTTTTGAGGAATTTAGGTGCTTTGTACTACATCATATTCCCCTTACAGCTCATCGTGGGGATGTGAAAAGATTGTTATATCAAAGTGAACAGCGGTCTATTTTCTTTTTGAAAACTATCTGGCCTAATGGACTTAATCAGAAAGTAGAATGGTGTGCCTTCTACTGATGGTGAGATCGTTTGTTCCAGTAAATAAAGTTTTTTGACAGTGACCCCTATGAACCCGGAATTATAAATTCCAGCACCATTCTGAGCCGCGTGTGGACGGAGCAGGAGAGAATAAACAAAAGCCTTGTTGGTGCCATCCAGTTCCTTGTCTTTTGTCAGCGTGAGAAGTGCTATAGCAGGAAGATCTACTCGCTGCTGTTTGGTGCCATTGTCAGAAGATAAGTGAACTGTTTTGTTCTTTTTCTGGCTCCCTGTGCACAGTGGTGGCTTTGGTCCCGTTTTGAAAAATTATATTTTGAAACGTGTGGAGTATTTTGCCTATGATACAGAGCAGGACTGGCTTAAGAACTCATTGGGTTGCCGTCTGTATATTGTTGATAAGTTGAGGCTTTTTCTCCACCTATTATAAATGTACTTTCATGGAGTATCTCCACCACTAGGCTAATAACAATTTTTTGCTGTTTGTATTTATATTTTTTTATTGCAATTTGGATTCTTGAGAGACATTTAAATACCTACATGGCGTAAATACACATGGGTCGAGTCTCTTTCATTTGAAAGGAAGCTCTGGAATGAGAGGGCATAGGATGAAATTGAAAGGTGATGGGCTCAAGAGTAATCTAAGGAAATACATTTTTATAAAAAGGGTGGTGGATGCGTGGAACAATTTCTGAGAGGAGGTGAATTCAAGAAAGTGTAGGATAGGTATGTGGGATCTTTCAAAGAGAGAACGAGATAGTGGTTACTGCAGATGGGTAGACTGAATGGGCCATTTGACCTTTATCTGCCATCATGTTTCTATGTTTCTTCTGCTTTTTTTTCTAAAGGGAGGGGGGAGGAATAGAAATATATATTCAAAAACTGAACCATAAAGAAGCGAGGCTCTGCATACAATGCAACACCACATAAACAGTGGTGCATATCCCCTAATACTGTACAAAATATAAAGATAGCAGATGCAAATTTGAAAAAAGAGAAACAACAAATCACTTTACAAATTAACAAATAAAAATAAAACATTTATATTAATAGAGCAGATTCAATTAAAGTCACCCTTCCCTGTTAATATCTTCATCCTAAACAAACTAGATTCATTTATAATTAATTTTGATCATTACTGTTCTTAATTAAAGTAATTGAATATGTATAAATACTATAGTTCATATGATAACAGCATTTCAAGAACTTGTGGCCATAGAGGACTCCATCGAAGTAGAAGACTTGATCTGCACTGCCGTACTTTCCACAATATTCATGCCAGCACTGTCAGGAGAAACCTCTGAAGTCTTCTCAAAGACAGCGCTGCATCTCCGGCAGCACTTTCCCCGACTCCAGGAGTCATCTGCACAGCACTCCGATCCTAAGCTGGTTCTGAAAGGTCAGACTCTCTTCCTGTGTGCATCCGATCCCCCAGCCTCCGATACATATTCACACAGCATACTACCTTCTGCGATCTCAGCCATGCTTTCTCTAGGCGGCTTTCCAAAACACAGAGGGCCAGGGACTCTTCCAAAGTGTCATCATCTGGTCTTGGCAGGCTCTCGGCTTCTTGTTGCCTCTCACCATTGATGAGCCGCAACTCTTCCAGGCACAGTTTCCGTAGCGCACTCTGATATGGCTCCCACCACAAAAACTGGACGGCAGGTAGCAGGTAGGCTCAGGGGTGACAGTTCAGGACAGAGGCGCTATATTTAGAAATGTGACTCGCATATGCACAGCTCCTTAAGGGAAATAAATGAAAATTCAGCCGCGCCTTACAACTTTCCTAACTCTGGGCACACTGGGAACCTTCTCCCCACTCTACATAGATTAAGCGCCACTTGCTGATGTCTTGCAGTGTCCATTCTGCCACTTCCGGTAATTTCCTACTGAAGGGCAGCCATAGTTTACCTCTCAAATCACCTGCCAGGAGCCATTAGTGCAATGATCGTTTCCAGCGCTCCATTTCTGAAGTCCAGGCCCGAGTCCAGTAACACTGTCGATCTAGACACAAGCCCACTTAGAGGGCCTCCTGATCTCATCATTGCGGACCAATCAGAGCAACAGGAAGAGTCCCGCCTCAGCAATGCTTCTCTCCCATTGGTGGGAGCACCGAAAACGTTCAGGGAAGTAAATTTCTATGAAATAACTTATATAATAACTGTAAATTAATGAAAAAACAGTAAATTAAAATTACCCAAAACATATCCAACTTTTTTTCCCCTCCTTTAACATATCCAAAGGCCAACGCAAATAATTAAAGCTTTGAAGACATAAAATAGAATAGCAGGTTAACTGCCATTTTAAACTGACAGCAACTGTCAGATCTCTCAGTTATATCTCCATATGATGTTTTTGCATTTGTAAAAATTCCTCTAGTCCTAATAATGAGTGGTACTGTTGTTAAAGGTGACCCGCATAACAGAAGGGTAAAATAAGCCATTTCTTGCCCCCAAGTCCCGAAGCTGACCTCGAAGGTTCAAAAACTGTTTTCTGACTGAAGCAGTCTTCCTGGCAAAATCCGGCAAAAAGTGAAGTCTTTTCCCCTTTCAATTCACTGTTTTCAACTGCTTAGCAGCCTCAAAGATCTGCATGACATGCTTGAAGTGCAGTACTTTGATCAGCATAGGCCTTGGTCCCCTTTGATTGCTCTGTATATAAGATGGCACCCTGTGTGCCCTCTCTATTTCAAAAGACTCTTGAAAGTGAAGGGATACAATTTCAGGGATGAGTGTGGTAAGGAAAGTGATGGGTTTTTTCCCTTCCAAACCCTCTGGTATTCCAATAATTTGAATATTCTCCCTCTTGCTTCTATTTTCCATCTCTACCAAATCTGCTGAAAGCTGGGCAATGATTCTGTGATCCAACTTACTTTGAGAAACAGTCTCCTCCACTGCCTCCATCCTCTTCTCTAGCTGTTCAACTCTGACATTGTTTTTCTCCATCTGCTGGGACAGATTGAAAACCTAATTCTGCAGACCCTTCAGTTTAAATATTGTATCCTTCAGCAGATCTTTAATTATCTGTAGGTCTGCTATAACCTGCTCCAATAGCTCATCAGATTCCTTTGGCAGATGAATTTTACATGGTGCAGGGAGATCAGCTTTCAGCCTCTTGGCTTTTCCTCCTGATGTACAAGCAGCCTTCTTCTTTTTTTGTCTTCCTGAAGCCATAATTGATCTGTAGTATTGCCGTACTTCAGAAAAAAAGAGAGAAGGATCTTTTTGAATTCCTTCAGAACATTCAAATATGTGAGGCAGGGAAGAGAAGACTATGCTGCCATCTTACTTGCCTCCAAGTTCCAGAATAAAACAAAATATGGAAAGAAGATAATACTATTTTATTGGATTAATACATTTTTAATTAGCTCTCAGAGGTCAAAATGTCTTTCCTCAGGTCAGTAAAGTATACTGCTGTTACAGTATCCTGTCTTGACCTGAGGAAGAAGAATTTGGTCTCTGAAAGTTAGTCAAAAATGTATTAAAATTAGTCCAATAAAAGGATCACCATAATTTCATTTTCTATTTATAAACATTTATCAATGCAGCTACAATACTACTTTATTCTAAAGCAAAAAAATATAATTTGTTTTTGTACCTTTGTCATCTGGTGTCTGCTTTCCTCATCTCCTTGTCATTCTCTTCCTTCCATCCAGTCAGTCCCCTTCCAGAAACTATCTGCCTCCCCCTTCCATTTCTCCTACTGCCCCCCCCCCCCCATTGGTCTGGCATTCATCTTCTTTCCTCTGTTCCCCTCATGGCCTGGCATCTCTCTCCTTCCGTCTCTCCTTCCCTACCCCTGTGGTTTCTCTCTCCTCTCTCTTCCCTGGTCTTCCTTCTCTATTTTTTGCCACAATAAATTTCTTTCTTACTATTCAGCCCTCAATATCCCTCTTTTCACTGTGCCTACCCACAGCTTGCCATCCCTTTTCTTCACCTCAAGCACCACTTAACCTCTTCTGCTGGTTGGCCTATCTCCCTTCTTTCCCCTCACCTTTGTGGTCACCTTTTCATTTCAAAATTGATGTTTTCTTTTTCAGACAGGCCCCGGCATCAACGGCAACCATGTTCATGCAAGCGGCTGCTCGGCCCAAATCTTTCCCTTTAACGCGAGCCACCCAGGTGGAAGCAGGAAGCTGTGTCAGAAGGGAAGCTTTGGGCCAAGCAGCCACTTGCAAGAGAATAGTTGCTGTCAATGCCGGGGCCAGTCTGAAAAATAAAACATCAATTTTTTTATGCCTATGAGGGTTACCCTGCTATACCTGCCACGTGTCACTGTAGGGTGGAGGTTGGGATCTGAGCAGTGGCGTAATAAAGGAGGGGCGAGGGGCAGACTGCCTTAAGTGCCTTCTTGGTGGGAGCACTAGTACCTCTCTGCCCTCTTTTCCCCACCCCCGTACCTATTTAAAATCTTCGCCAGCATAAGCAACTACTTCTAGCCTGCTGCTCGTGCTGGCATGGCTCCCTCTGAAATCACTTCTGGGTCAGGGGCCAGGAAGTGACATCAGAGAGAAAGCCAGACTGAGAAGCAGGATGGAGAAGCTGCTCATGCTGGCAAAGATTTTAAAAGGTACGGGGTGGGAAGGGAGGGCACGTGTGTAGTGTGGAAGGAGCGGAGGGGTGAAGAGAAGAGTGTAGGAGATGGAAAGGAGGGTGTAGGGGGTGCCACTAACCCGGCACCTTCTGCCCTCACTGTGCCACTAGATCAGGATTTTTCCTCCTCATGTTTTTCATTTTATTGGGTGCTCTTTTCCTCTGGGCACTTGTTGCAGGGGAACTGTATTAGTGTTTGTGTTACATAAGAACATAAGAAGTTGCCTCCACTGGGTCAGACCAGAAGTCCATCTCGCCCAGCGGTCCGCTCCTGCAGCAGCCCATCAGGTCTATGACCTGTGAAGTGGATTCTGACCCCTTCTATGACCTACCTCTAGTTCTATCTGTACCCCTCAATCCCCTTATCCTCCAGGAACCTATCCAAACCTTCCTTGAACCCCTGTAAAGTGCTCTGGCCTATCACATCCTCTGAAAGCGCGTTCCATTTGTCCACCACCCTCTGGGTAAAAAAGAACTTCCTAGTATTTGTTCTAAACCTGTCCCCTTTCAATTTCTCCGAGTGACCCCTAGTGGTTTTGGGCCCCCACAGTTTGAAAAATCTGTCCTTATTCACCTTCTCAATGCCCTTTAGGATTTTGAAGGTTTCTATCATGTCCCCTCTAAGTCTCCTCTTCTCCAGGGAGAACAGCCCCAGCATTTTCAACCTGTCAACATGTAGGTACCTGTTTTATTTTTGATGATAACTAGAAGTGTGTTTGGTTATTATTGCATTTTTCTGCTTTATTGTGTATTGGTTTCTATTCCATTATAGAATAGGATCATATCAGATGCTCTATTATTTTTAATGTTTTGGTTTTAATGTTCTTAGGATATTCAGTTCTTAGGATATGTTGAATGTTTGAAAGCGGTATTTAATAACGTTGTCAGCTGAGCATTTTTTTCTGGCTATCATATGTTGTACCTTCTTTGAGAAGCTAACTTTGGCCCTCTTTTACACAGGTGTGCTAAGCGTTTTAGCACGGATTTAGCACATGCTAAATCAACACGTGCTAACCGCTAATGCGTCTATAGGATAACATGCATGTGTTAGTGTTTAGCGTGTGGGGTTAAAATGATCTATGTTTGGTTTCAAACAACTACTGTATATTGCAAGAGATAAGTTCTACTATTTTGTTGTAAATATACTAAAATATATTTTTTTTGTCTGTGTGTTGAGATAATTAGATCTGTGATGATGATATTTTTAGGATGAAAGTCCTGGCAAGTTTGTTTTTAAGAACACATTGAATTTTTTTTCTTTGTTTTAACTGCTTGGTTTAAGAATAATTTTGCATTTGGAAGAAATATATTAGATATATACTTGAATGTGTTTCTAAACTGAGCATGTATGCCATTTTATGGGCTTGAAATTTAGGTTATAGTTATCAATGTGGGCTATTATTAAGATGCATTATTTTACAAATATTTATCATAGGTCCCATTTTATTCAAAATGATATTCAAAGTGATTTAAATGGCAAGAGAAACAGCTCCTGCATTACATCATGTATATTTGTTAGAAACCATGCACAGTGATTTCCAAATAAAATTACAGCCTCTTAATTCTCTACCTTTGACCAATCCCTGCTCCCATTCATCTGCAGGGAAGGGACAATGTTCAAAGATATTTCTACATGGACTAGCTTGTATGTATCCTTGTAACAACTTCTTTATGCATGAGACTAATTAGCATTTCAGTAGTCGGGATCCTGAAACACAAATGTACCAGCTGCTTATGTCAGCTGACTAATCAGAAACTTTGAATATGCTTCAGAGTCTGCAATAGATCTTTAGATTTACAGACTCTTTGACACATTCACTGACCTTCTTCTCAAAAATAGTCTCTTAAATCTTGGTATGACAGAGTGAATATGAATGAAGAAAACAATTCCAGGGGAGAAGCTAGGGTCTGAACATGAAACTTACCTTTTGAAGAAAGCAGGTCCCTGAGATAAAACTCTAGTTCTGGATTATCAATCTGGCAGTTTTAGCTAAGTATAAGGAAGCTGCAATTAAAGGAGTATTAAAACAATGATCAAGTAGTTTGGTTTTCATGGACTAAGAGGGGATGATGGAATCAAGTGGGAAGGATAAAATGAAAGAAGACATGAAAAGCTAAGAATGTTCAGAGTTCCGATGCAAAATTTATAAAATCATGCATTTGGGATATAAAAATCCATGAGCCGCATATCAATTAGAATGAAAAGATTTGGAAACTGTCAAAAAGGTGATTTGGGAATAATCATTTCTGATGACTTCAAGGTAGTAAATCAATGAAATAAAGCAACTGTAAAAACCAGCATTATGCTTGGATGTATAAATGCAATGGAGTTATGAACTAAAAGAGGGTATAATATTGTCTCTGTAGACATCCGCAGTGAGGATTGTATTCAGCGCTGGAGTCCAAACTTTGTTAAGGACATTGAGATGATTAAAAGAATTCAGAGAAGGGCTACTAAAGTGATACTGAGCCCATGACACAAATCTTTCAATATAGTGAGACTTATGCTCAAAATGCATGTGATGGAGACGTGAAGAGAGAATTGGCATGGCTTTAAGCATATTTGAAGAGCTTTCATAAAGTGCAAAAAAAAATCTCGACATCAGGGCTGCCCAAGTCCGGTCCTCGAGATCTACTGGCAGGCCAGGTTTTCAGGATATCCACAATGAATATGCATGAGAGAGATTTGCCTATACTGCCTTCTTGGTATGCAAATCTCTCTCATGCATGTTCATTGTGGATATCCTGAAAACCTGGCCTGCCAGTAGATCTCGAGGACCGGACTTGGACAGCCCTGCTCTACATTAATTAAAGGGGAAAGGTTAGTGATAAGAATATGCAAAGAAGAAGCGAACAGGAAAAAGAAGAAAATATTTTTTTTGCCAAGAAGATGGCAGATACCTGGCCTGATCTCTATTGGTAGAGATAGTGGCACAATTTAAGCCTGATTGGGGTAGATACAGTAGTAGTGGTATTTATGGATGGAAAGTGACAAGTGGAATAAATTAGAGGTGGAACTTGCTTGTTTGCTCAACCATATCTAATCTACTCTTCTATTTATGAGTCGCACAAACCTGAACAAGCTCTAGGCGACAGATAAGAAAAGCAGAAGGGGAAGGGGGGATGAGCAAAAAAGGGGAGAGGAGGAAAGCAGATAACACTAGTCATCAAAGAGGTGAGTTTTCAGGTTTTTTTCAGAAGGAGGTGTAGTTGGTCTCCTTCCTGATTGTTTCTGGGAGGTCGTTACATGTTTTTACTCCCAGGTATGTTAGCATGGAGCTGAAGATTTGCCTGTAGCGAAGGTTCCTTATGGATGGCAAGTTCAGCTGAATTCTGTTAAGGATTCTTCTGGAAGACCAAACATAGCATAAGCCAGAGTCACAATGGGCTTGAAGTGTAAGTGAACAAGGAGAGGGAATCAGCAACACAAGTTTCAAGTTTTATTAAAATTTGATAAAACGCTAATCATACATTCTAAGCGTTTGACAGTTAAAAAATTAAAATGGGGAACAATTAACAGACTTAAATGAAAACAACAGGATGGTAGGGAGAAATACAATTTTAAAAGAAAAGAGAACATTTATGGTTAAAAACAAAAGGGAAATGAGAGGGATCATATCAGTGTTGAATATAAATAAAACAGAATTTGGAATGGAAGGACCCAGAGATCATTTAGCAATCATAAGCATCTTTAAATAAGAAGCTTTTAAGATTGCCCTTAAATTTATCTAAATTTTTCTCAGACCTTAAATGTGATGGTAACGAATTTCATATTGTAGAGGCAATTGTAGCGAATGAAGAAGCCCTACGTGTACTAACAATTTTTAAGGATGGGACATGAAGAAGGTGCTGAGAAGAAGATCTTAGAGTTCTCCAAGGATCAAGGAGGAATAAGGAATTTGTGAATAAAAGCAGGTTCTTTGTAGTCCATAGTTTTAAAGGAGATTAAAGTAATTTTATAAGAAATGCGATGGTGGATTGGTAACCAGTGTGCACTTTTTAGTAAAGGAGTGATATGGTCACATTTTTTCTTGTTAGTTATAATTTTTATGGCAGTATTTTGTATTAATTGTAAGCGTCGGATATCTTTTTGACAGACACCTTTGAGTAAGGAGGAATTGCAATAGTCGAGTTTGGAAATTATAAGGGCATGAATTAAAATGTTAAGTGACTGTGGATGAAAGCAAAAGGTCACGGAGAACACAGTGTAGTGGACCACAGACAGGAGAAATAAAAAGAAGACTCAAAATGAAGAAAATGAAGTTTATTCAAGGACCCAACACAGCCTCTTTCCCAGTAAATGTCAGACAATGCTCACAGATAAATAGAATGGCTACCACGTTACCTTTTTTTCTGTGAACAATATCTACTATTCACTGGTAAAGGAAGCAATTTCTGTACAAGACCACCATACAACTCCTGCCATAGGTATTTTGCCAAAACGCAGGCTATGTTGGGTCCCTGCATACATTATACTTCAGAGCTGATGAATCATTTTGTTAAAGAAGTGCAGTTAGCTCCAGCCATATGTTTCATCCTCAAAGATGAAATCTTCAGGCATCTACCAGCACTGTTGGCATGTCTGTGGGCTGAGGTGTGAGTGCTAAGCAGACTTCCTAGATAATGAGAACCTTCATTTTGCACTCAGGGAAGGTAGCCTAAGATTCCGATTGGCCATATCCCTTAGCCCCCTCCCCTTTTTGACTCTGTGTTTGTTTTCAACAAAGTGTCCTCTGAAGAAGGCATCTTCTAAACGCTGAAACTGGGATCCTTGTTGGGACCTTTTTGTTTCAAATAAAGACTTTATTATTGGTTGAAAAGACATCCCTCTTGACTTTTCTTGTTCTATCTTAGTTGCAAATAGTCCATTAATCTCAGTAATTTTGGAACCCTCACTATCTGAAGACATTGTAGCTCTAACTGTGTGCAATGTTCTTGATTTAGATAGCCCATGAGTGCTTTCTTTTTCTTTGCAAAACTTGATGAGATATTGTAATTTCCTCTTCTTTTGTTTCTCCCTTATTGAGCTGTATTGACTTCCTCCCAGCACTGTGGTAGGATACTTGTTCCATATACTCTCATTGCTGATATATAAAAGGGGGCCTGCAGCGTTTAAAAACTATTTAAACTAAGCTATGACAATGTTAAGGTGATTGGAAAGGTTAATATGCAGGAAAAGGATGTTGAGAAAAATGCATGCAGGTGATTGGCTATACATGTCACAGTGGGAACTCTGTGAAGGCAGCACTATTTACAGTAGAAATGTTTCTACAGTTGGGAAGGAACTGTGAAAGTATAAAGATAAGTGTGAAGTAAGCTTCAGAGAAAAGGAAAAAAATGGGGATTTAGGGAAACAATTTAAGATCAAGAAGATTAGTAGGGCTGAGAAGGAGAAAGAAGAGCTAAAAAGAAGATTTCTTACCTGAGGAATCTGGGAAATTATTGATGCTGAGCACTGCAAGAGTGCTATATGTCTGAATAACTAAATAAAGGTGTTTGCACAGAAAAAACATAAGGTGGAATCAGGGCAGGATTAACCAATAAGCCCAGTAGGCACATGCCTAGGGCCCAAAATGGTCAGGGGGGGCCCGATGAAGGAGGGCATCAACAATGTTTTTTCCAAACAGCGATAGGCCCCTCCAGCATCGATCGGCAACGCGCCCCCCCCATCAACGGAAAGTAAGACAAGCAAGCAACGCAGGTAAGAAAGGCAACGGGAACTGTAATTGTGCAAGCAGTGCTGCTTGCCCAAAGCTTCCCTCTGCCACAGCTTCCTGTTTCCACCTGGGCGCATGGTGGTGGGGTGGGACTGGGCAGGGGGCCCAGTGTACTTGTGTGCCTAGGGGCCCTCGATGAATTAATCCTGCCCTGGGTGGAACCAATTCTGAATTAGACTAATATAGACAGATACAGGGTGAGGCAACAAAAACATAGAGGGTTTTTGCCATTTTCTCTGTAACCAATTTAACCCCCTCTTTTACTAAGGCTTGCTAGCCATTTTAGCGTGTGCTAAACGCTAATGCAGCCGTAGAATATAACAGACACGTTAGCATTTAGTGAGCACTAAAACAGCTAGCACGCCTTAGTAAAAGGACCCCTAAATTTTAATGAGAAAATGTACATACTTATTTAGTCATCACATATATTACTATTAAACATTTAATTATCTTAAACTATCCCCCTCTTTTACTAAGGTGCACTAACCGATTAGCGCACGCTAATTAAATTAGCGCATGCTAAACGCTAACGCATCCATAGACTAACATGCACGCGCGCTAATCGGTTAGCGCACCTTAGTAAAAGAGGGCCTATGTTGATGTTACTGACATTTTATCATTGCTTACTAGCTTTTTTTTTTTCTGCATTAAAAATGTTCAAGTTAAAACACAGGAAAATAACATCATTCAAATGACACAATTAACAATGTGTCAGAATTATGCAGTCACTGTGAATGCTCAAAGGCCCCGATTCTATAAGTGGTGCCAAGATCAGGGACACCTAGCTGAGTTCCAAGTGGAACTCCAAATTGTTTCATGAGCTTAATTGATGTGGTAATTGGTCACACCATTAAAAGCTAATTCAAAAAGTTAAAGCCAATTTAAGAGCTCCACACAGAATTCAGCATGGCGCCTACTGATGCCTGCAACAAGGTGCCTACCTGCTCCTGCCCACAAATTAGGCTTGATGTCTGACTGTTTCATGATTATGTTGAGAAGTTTCAAGTTGCAAGTTTAATAAAATTTTGATTAATCGCTTTATCTGGATTCAAAGCGATATACATCATGATAAAATTACATTATTAAAATTATTACTACAATAGATAAAACAAACTCAACTTTTGACAGATGCGACAAACTGGAAACATAAGGAATTAAAGGGAGAATTTACATTGTATTAAAAGTCTGGAGAGACTTATAGGGAAAGGACATGAGGAAGGGTAGGGTGATTGAAAAAAGAGAAAAAAAATGATTTCTGATTTTTTTAAAAATCAAATTATAATTAATTTATAAATGCATCATTGAAAAGAAAAGTTTTCAATTTACTTTTGAATTTTTCTATATTAGTTTCTTCTCTTAGATAAATAGGGAAAGAATTCCAATTTTGGGGAGCAATAACGGAGAACATAAATTGGCGGCGCGTATTTATTATTTTTAAAGATGGGATAGATAATAAACGTTTTTGTTTAGGGAAATATATCAATGATGACTTTCTAGATTTTTTTTTAAAGTGTTTTGAAGTTTATTGATTAATTGCTGTTTTAATGTATTTGTTATAAATGATGTATGTCTTTTGGAATCCACCTAGTAATATTGATAGAGCGGAATATATATATATTTTTTAAATAATAATGGTTAGGGCAGAAAATAGATATGGAATGACTCAGGAAAACCTTGGCATAATAACATTATGATTCCTACCACTACTTTAGCACTACCAGATGCACGCAGCGCTGTACATTAAACACGCAAGAGGTGGTCTCTGCTCAAAAGAGCTTACAATCTAATTATGAGGACACAGGAAAAAGGGTGAATCAATATATGCTGCTTATGAAGGGAAATATAAAGGGATGAAGGGGTAGCGAGGGTAGGGGCTACAGAGGGAATGAAAACAGATATAGGACTAGATTCACTAACCTCACAGATCCAATCCGATCCGTGGCCGGACGCCCGATTCACAACGCGTCCTCATGCAAATGATGCCGATCAGAGGCATGCCTCAAACCGACCACACGGATCGCTGAAGAGCGATCCTGACGCATGCACAGACCATCTTCTTTGCCTGTAGATGGTCTGCGCATGCGCTTGCTCTCCATAGCAAAACTTTCCTTTTTAAAATTTTTAGCAATTTTTGTGCTTTTACTCATGAGACGTAGTGCAGCTCCACTTTAAACCCGCGGGTTAAAACCATGGGCTCGAACTGCAAGGAAGGGTGGCAGTTGCAGGAGAATCGGGGCGGCAGAGAGTAGGAGATGTGCCTCAGCTGATTCGAGAGAAACTGCTTCTTAAGAGAGGCAAGTTTCAAGTTTCAAGTTTATTCATTATTTGATCAATCGCCTATCAATAATTACTAAGCGATGTACATAAAATATTAATATTGGGTAAACAAGAACAAAATTGAATAAAAAGATAAAAACTTTAAACATAGACAAAATACAACGGGGAACATTAGGATGGAAGGGAAAGAACTACATTTTCTGATAGAAAAGGAAGAACAATTAAGGGTAATATACAAAAGGTAAGGGAAAACAAGTTAGTTTATTGGGAGTAAAATACATAATCAAGCAGAATGGATTACTGCTATAAAGAGCAATTGGCTTTTCAATTAAACATCGAAAGCATCTTTAAAAAGAAAGCTCTTGAGTTGGCTTTTAAATTTATCAAAGTTTTTCTCCTGTCGTAAGTATAGCGGGAGGGAGTTCCAAGTTTGTGGTGCTGTAACTGTAAAAATGAATTGCCTTTGTGTATTGATCATTTTAAGGGTAGGAATAACCAATAAAAGTTGTTCGTTTGATCTTAAAGTTTTTTGAGAGGAGTATGGAATTAAAACTTTGTAAATAAATGAAGGGGTTTTATATAGCAATGATTTAAAGGTGAGT
Source organism: Geotrypetes seraphini (assembly GCF_902459505.1). Taxonomy (NCBI): domain Eukaryota; kingdom Metazoa; phylum Chordata; class Amphibia; order Gymnophiona; family Dermophiidae; genus Geotrypetes; species Geotrypetes seraphini. The sequence goes on along the minus strand of NC_047087.1, from coordinate 216,697,822 downwards.
AAAGATAATTTATAAAGAATGCGGTGTGCCACAGGGAGCCAATGTGCTTTTAGAAGTAACGGGGTGACATGATCAAACTTTTTTGCCCCCGTAATTAATTTGATGGAAGTGTTTTGAATAATTTGTAATCTTCTGATTTCTTTTTGGGCCATTCCTTTAAATAAAGCATTGCAATAGTCGATTTTTGAGATAATTAATGAATGAATTAGTATATTTAAAGATTTGGGACAGAATCGGCAGGGACGTGAGTGACTGATCCTCAGCAGTCGCTTCTTTTTTGCTCGGGCAGCCCAGTCGGTGTTCCTGAAATTGTTTTGCATGCGCGGATCAGATCGGGTGTGGATTGGATCGGGAGGAAGGTTAGTGAATCAGGTTGGGGTCGAAAAGTGGTCACAAACTGCTCGGGACATGATCGTTAAGGTTAATAAATCTAGCCCATAGTGTATTACAAGTTGGAAGGGTTAGGACCTAAACGCAGCTTTGAAAAAGTAGGCTTTGAGCCTGGATTTGGTAGTTTGTTGTATATGCGAAAGACAAAGCCAAGTCTAAGATGACCCTGAGGTTGCGAGTTGATGAGACAGGGAGGATGAGAGCATTATCCACCAAAACAGAGAACATAGGGAGAGGAAAGGCAGGTTTAGGAGGAAAGATAAGGAGTTCAGCCTTGGCCATATTTAACTTTAGATGGTGGTGAGACATCCATGTAAAAATGTCAAACAAACATTGTTGATCAGTCCCTGTGGCAGGCTATCACAGATCATCTGCACTGCTTTCTTGAGTTCAGCAATAGTTTGCAACTTGTGATAGGCCTCCAAAAGTTCTCCCCAGACAAAAGTCTACATCACTGTGACATCATTAGCAGTAAGCTGGTACCCCAGTTTATTTATTTATTGTTAATAAGGAAGCCCCTTGCTTGGACAAAGGGCTGACAACATTGGGCAGAGCATTCCTTTAGCTATAAAGGAACTTAGAATAGGTCTGGATGGATGGGGGTGGGAATAGAGAGAGAGGAAGGTAGTGAGAGTGGGATTGATTTGATTAATCAAGGGTTAAGAAAGGTAGGGAAAGAAGTGGTAGAAGAGGATTGGTCAATAAATGTGGAGACCTATAAGGAAGGGGAGGATTGGTAAATGGGGAAGAAGAGGCAGGAATAATGAAATGTACGTGTGAGGAGTCTGGGTGGGAAGGAATTTTTGTATTTTGGGTTGGTGTGGTGAGGGCATTGGGAGGTTTTGGTGAAAGCTGTCCTGCCCTCCCTTAGTGGGGTGTGTGGGTAGAGAAGTATATGAAGTAAGTAAGAGTGATTTGAATTGCAGAGGAGATTGAGAGGGGACATGATCAAAACATTCAAGATACTGAAGGGAATAGACTTAGTAGATAAGACAGGTTGTTCACCCTCTCCAAGGTAGGGCAAACGAGAGGGCACTCTCTAAAATTTAAAGGGGATAGATTCTGTACGAACGTAAGGAAGTTCTTCTTCACCCAGAGAGTGGTAGAAAACTGGAACGCTCTTCCGGAGTCTGTCATAGGGGAAAACACCCTCCAGGGATTCAAGACAAAGTTAGACAAGTTCCTGCTGAACCAGAACGTACACAGGTAGGGCTAGTCTCAGTTAGGGCACTGGTCTTTGTCCGGAGGGCCGCCGCATGAGCAGACTGCTGGGCACGATGGACCACTGGTCTGACCCAGCAGCGGCAATTCTTTTGAATGTGCAGATTATCATGGAATGGTCACATTAAAATGTCTGTAACTTCACTGTGTTCAAAGATAATCTCATTTTACTCAGCACATAATCATAAAAAATAACAACAAATACCCCCTCCCCCTTTTACTAAGCCACAGTAGAGGTTTCCACCAAAGCCCGGAACGTTAAATGCTCCGATGCTGTTCTGACGCATAGAATTCCTATGAGCGTCAGAGCCTTAAGCATTCTGGGACATGGTAGAAACCTCTACTGTGGCTTAATATAAGAGGGCCAAAGCTGTAACATTTCATTTTGCAATTCCAAGCAATTGGTGAGAAAACCTGTAGGGTATTACTTTTTTTTTTTTTTTTTTTTGCCTCACCCTTTCTCTTTCTTTCTCTCCTCTTATCTGAGGCTTTTTTTGTGATGCTAAATATTTAGTAGCACAGTTTTGAAGCTTTGTAAATTAAATGTGTATGTGTTATTGCCATCTGCTTTACTGGAGATAAACTGTTAAATATTTAAACTTCTATTTATCATTCTAAAAGTAAAATTAATATTTTAATGTTAAATCAACACCAACCAGGAAACTTAACTAGAAAACTCATTTCAGCCATGACTTGTTTAACAATCTTTTCTTTAACTGGAATGGAGATGTGGCCTGGTGGTTAGAATTGCTGCCTCCGTACCCTGAAGTATCAGTTTGATCCCAGCCTACCCTTTGTGACTCTGGACAAGTTATTTAATCCCTCAATTGTCCCAGGTACCAGAGTTAGATTGTGAGCCTGCCACGACAGAGAAAGAAAATGCATGAGTACCTGATTTCTCTTCATGAAAAAGGCGATAATAAATAGTTCGCTCCACTACGAGTCAGAACTTATGCCTCTTATTATTTACTGTGCTAAATAAAGAATTGGTCTCAGCTGGTAAGTCCCTCCTAACTGTGTCCTTCTCTTCAACTGCCAACTCAAGACTCTGTCCCTTCTGCCTTACTGCACCATAAGCTTGGAACAAGGTGCCCAAATCCCTATGGAGGGCTCTGTCTCTAGCAGTGTTCAAGGCCCATTTAAAAGCCCACCTCTTTGAGAGTGCTTTTGATTACTAACTCCTTTCACCTCGGCTCCTGCATCCCCTACCCCTAATGTCATGTCTTGTCTGTCCAAGTTAGATTGTAAGCTCTTTCAAGCAGGGACAGTCTATAAATGTCAAAATGTACAGCACTGCGTATGCCTTTCAGCCAGGGCTGGATTAAAGGGTAGGCCTAGGAGGAACGTGCCTAGGGCCCTGAATTGTCAGCGGGTCCCAGGGCCGGCATTAGGGGGGAGCAAACAGGGCAACTGCCCTGGGCCCAACAGATCCAGGTGGCCCCGCGGTCTGAACTTTTTAGTTAAACTCCTAAATTGTCCTTTTCAGAGGGGCCCTGACACAGCAGCTGTCCTGAAGCTTTCCCTCTGCCGCAATCTGCCCTGTCAGAAATGGGAAGTTGCAGCAGAGGGAAAACATTGGGCAGCCACCGGCAGCTTGTGCGAACAGCTATTGTGTTGGGGCCACTCTGAAAAGGACAATTTAGGAGGTTAAGAAAAAAATTCGGACCACGGGGCTTGTGCAGTTAAGGCTGGGACAGTGACAGTGACAAAACTCATGGGGACAGGACGGGGAAATTGAACTCCTGCATGGATGATGGCAAATCTGTCCTCCTGTCATTCTCTACTTTGAATCCCAGAACCTTCCATGACTATAGGTAGAGAGATCTTTACTGGCACTACCTGTTTGGGATGAGTTTGCCAAAACATCTCATTACCAATTAAATATTTGACTCAACCATGCAGATGATCTTGCTTCTGGACAAATCTTTCCCAGTGCACATCCAAGACTACCACAAAGTACTGCTGTGGTTTATTGTTTGCTTCTATACTGCTACTAATGATTGGGATGTCAATTCAGAAATGTTTGCATGAGCTTCTGTAGCGGTGTTACAATACAGAGTTATTAATACCAACTCCATGTTTCAAAAGGCGTAAAAGAAACCTTAGGAGTAACTGGTCTCGAGCATGGATTTAGACTTTGGAAAATCTCATGTGAGTGCACAAATTGGTATCTTTTTCTGCTCCGAGACTAACATATTGCCTATCATCTCACACTGTTTCAAGTGGTTTCAGGAGGCTACCTGGTAGGCTACTAATGAAACCTGGTGTACTACTCTGCAATGATCAATCCAAGAGAGCCAGTTCTGCTTCCCAGACTTACAAACAATTACTTTTAGATACTTGTCTACAAGCTTCCAAGGGACCATCTATCCCTCGAATCCTATAAAAAGCACTAAAAATTCTGCATGCAAATCTGGGCATGCACCCAACATGCACATGTAACTTAATTGAATAATGAGCCAATTAGCACCTATAATAGGGATCTTAATGAGCAATTATTGGTGTTGATTGGTTTTAATTACAATTTACATATAAGATCTGTGCTTAAATTTTACATGTAGATCCAAAAATAGGGCATGGAAATGGAAGGGTCATGGGTGGATTAGGGGTGGTCCTTGAATTCACATGCATAGTTATAGAATAAGGGGGATCTGCTCCTAATGTAGGCATGAGGATTTATAGTACGATTCAGTTAGTATAAATAGCCACACCTAAAATTATGCATGGCTCCCGACACTAAGCGCTATTCTATAAATGGTACCTAACTTTAAGTACTATATGACGGCCTTCTAGCCACCCAAGCAGCAAAACTAGACAACCAAATCTCCAATCTACTGATAACGACCCCAGACTACAAAACATTCAGAAAAGAAATACAGACTATACTCTTCAAGAAATCTCTGACAAAGTCTTAACACCACAAGTACCTTCCTTCCCCAAATCAACCTAACCCTCTTTTTACCCTCTCTAAAAATAACTAGAGATCTTCTATTGTAACTCTCCTTCTATTACTCTTTTGTAATCCGCCTTGAACCATAAGGTAATGGCGGAATAGAAATCTCTAATGTAATGTAATGTAATTTATTGAATTCAGTCCTATGTGTCATGTGAGAAAAGGAGCTGGGCTAGACTTTCTCTACAAAAAAATTGGGCTACCTTCTGGACTCATAACATAAGATTGTCAAAGTCAGATTTCCCGCAGCAAACTATATGCTTCCTCACACTAATTCTTATGGACTCTTAACAGGAGAATCACCCCCCACAAGTCAGTAGCACACAGAGATGTCTAACAGCTAATGCCCTTTATTGACTCAGTGATTCGACTTGACACGTATGGGTTTTGGCCAGCAAGGCCTGCTTCAGGAGTCTTGTGACGTGTCACATCAAATCATACTGTACACAGAGTTACAAGGTGGAATATCATCAAGTGTAACATAAACACTGTCATCAGGTCAAGGGAAATTACAAACCAAGGTTCCGTGATGCAGCAACTCAAACATTGACTCACAGTGTTTATGTTTCACTTGATGATATTCCACCTTGTAACGCTGTGTACAGTATGATTTGATGTGACATGTCACGAGACTCTTGAGGCTGGCCATGCTGGCCTAAACACGTGTGTGTCGAGTCGAGTCATTGAGTTAATAAAGAGCACTAGTTATTGGACATCTACACTGTTTCTTTGTGTGCACCTGTGAGACAACACAGAATCTCTTTGCAACCTTCTAATCTGTGTTGGTTCTGTGCCACTGATATTGGGATTCTGGATCATAAGGGGTTTTTTTTCTCTTATTGTCAACCAGTTTAGAAGTAGATATGGAGGAGGATTTATACATCCATAGCCCATTTACATACTGTAACCTATTTATATCTCCTGTGCTCAAGGCTGGAAAATGAAACACAGCACAGGAGAAGCTGGTTCATCTTATGATTGCTACTGTTTTTTAAACAACTGCACTGGCTACCTATCCCATCCCGAATAAAATTCAAAACACCATGCATCCTCTAAGGAAACTCAGCCTCTCCTCTTATCCAACTCTTCTCAAGGGCATGGTCTGCCTCTCGTAGAACTCTTAACAGGATACAACTACATCTCCCCACAACAAAAAAAAATATCAAGTATAGGCAAATATTCTACTCCATGCTCACTTTCCTGGGAGTGAAAACTTGGAATGACTTCACAGAAACAATCAGAACAGAACCTAGCTACACCTTATTTCAGAAGAAACTGAAGACCCTTCTGTTTGATACCTGAACTCTACATGAATCATTCAGTATATACATCCTATAACATTGGGACTCATACATCAGCCATTCTGTACTACATTACTATTCCCAATAATAACTCTTACAATGTTCCATTGGGCAAATATTGGCCGCAGCTTTATTTCATATTATTTAAACATTAATTTTCATACTTTTGAAACATTCCAAACTTAACACTTAACAATTTATGATTTCCTTCCAAGAGCTATTCGGTATCGACACTAGCTCTCTTATCCAAACTTTCCCTAATCTCTCAGTGACTTACGGTGTCGTCAAGTCACCTCACCTCGTGGCGGTGTCGCACACGAGGACATATTTAGTATTCACAATCATAGTACTTCAAATTCTATCTGCCTATCATAAGGCTCAGGTCTTAGGTCAAAAGCAGTGACATAATTTCTTGTCACTGCTCCCCCCCCCCCACTACTGCAGCCAACTAGCCCAATAAACACGTCTGTAACAAATCCTGAATGGAACTAAGAAAAATATTTACCCCAATTAAAGATAAATGTACGCCATCTGGGCGAAATAAACCCGGACAGTCCACTGAAATGAGGTCATGGACCAAGACCAGACCTCCCATCATAGCTATAAATTTTGACACTTCAACATTCACTCGCCTGCGAAGACGCTCAATAGCTGCAGGCTTTTGTGCACCCTTCCAGCAACGGCGAGGAAGAATGTGGGACCATACCAGGCGCGCTGCAGGGAAGGAGCAAGCAATGGACAATAAATCTTGCCTTATTTGACGAATTAATGCAACCCCTGTGACAGAGCATAAATCATTGCCCCCCAAATGCACTAATATAAGCACTGGAGAGGAGAAACGATGAGCTTGATGCAAAGTAGGCAACAGCTGCTCCCAAATCATTCCTCGAATTCCAAGTCAGCGAATCCGGACGCCAGCTTCAGCCAGGCCCAAATTGTGACCCCAGCAGGATTCTCTGGCATGCTTATGGGCCCAAAAGATGTGCGAGTGTCCACAGAGCCAGACGCATATATCTGGAGACAAAGATAGCATTGGTCGAGGACCTGAAAAATAAACTAACAAACATCAGTATCACCCAACTCAATCATGCCAACTCCCTCACATAACCCTTATATTGATTGGAACGCCAACGTCCCAGTCTCTGAATCAACGCAGGAAGTGCACCAGCAGCTGCTGCAGAAGTGGCTGCCCCAATTCGAAAAGAATGGGTTCCAAATTCCCGAGGATCATATCCTAGGGCAGTCACACTCTTCTTTAAGAGAGCTGTAAATTGATAACGAGTTAAAGGTAAGGAATTCATATGCTCCAACCAATAAAGGCCCCCCGAAGGTCAAACACCATTATAGCGGAATGCCAAATGTAGCGGGCACACCTCCAAATTATTCAACCTCCGCAACACAGACCAGACTCCTCTACCCTCTTGATCCGTTTTGGACCTACGAAAATGGAGCTTCAAATAAGATTCCTCCAAAATAACGTCCTGAACAAGCAAGCCAGATTCTCCAACTGCCCGTTGTGATGGGGCTACCAACTCTCCAACCCGACATGCTGCAAAGAAAGCCACTACAAAGGCTAGTTGAAACAATAGGGTTTCATACTCAGAGGAGCAAATACTGGACAGCTGACCACATAGCAAAACCAAAATTTCATAAGTAATAGGACGGCGTCGCAAATGCGGACGGTACTCAACACCCGACCGCGCATATCCTTTTAAAAGCTGCTTAACTAAAAATGTCCCAGTGACATTTGCCCATTTGTATAAACGAGACACAAAAGCTAAACTAGCTATTGTTTGAGACACCATCGCAAAGGACCATCCCTGTCGGGCACAATATCCGATGAATGCCAGAAGTGCCGGTTCCGATATAGGGAAATCACAACCAGAATACTCCTGATCCAAAAAGAACATTAAACGCCTCCATCCAATCGCGTAAGATTTCCAAGTATTAGGTGCTAACGACCGATGCAAGAGCTGCTGACCGCCCTCTGGAAGATCTCCCATAATTCCTGCCTCATGGGTGTGGGGAAGCCATCCGCTGCAGGAGCTAGCGCTCTGAACCTGGACCACTGTGAACGAGAAAGGGCATCAGCTATTTCATTTAAAACCCCTGGCACATGCCTTGCTGACAAACACACATTCAGATGCAAACATGCTAGCACAATGAGTCTCAGCAGCTCTATCAATCTAGGGCATTTTGCCGATTGGCGATTAAGAGCAGAAACCACCGCTAAATTGTCTGAAAATATGACTACTTTCTTGTTAGCCAAATGAGCCCCCCAAGTATCCAAAGCTACCCATACTGGAAACAGCTCCTGCAAGGCAATATTGTTACACAGACCAGCTGATCTCCACTAGTGCGGCCACTGATGAGCACACCAGGCCCCACCAAAAAACACGCCAAATCCAATCTCGCCAGACGCATCTGTAAACAATTGAAGATCAGAACTAGAAACCGCAGCAGATTGCCAAATACAGGCGCCATTAAAAGACAACAGAAATGAATGCCACAGTCTCAAATCCTGACGTACTTCGCTTGTCAAACGCACTTTATAATAAGGTCTTTTCAGTCCCACTGACAACAATGCTAAACGCCTAGAAAATACTCTCCCCATCAGAATAACTCTGGCTGCAAAATTGAAAAGCCCAACCAAAGTTTGGATTTCCTTTAAAGTCAATTTTTTCCTGGCACAAGCTGACTCAATAGCTGCCACTAACTTTTGCACTTTATGCAAAGGCAGACGGGATTCCATCCGAACTGAGTCTAATTCAATCCCTAAAAATATCAGAGAGGTCACAGGCCCTTCACACTTATCCCGTGCCAACGGGATCCCTAAGGCATCTGCTACAGCTTGAAAGGCAGACATCAAATCAGCACATTCCTGGGAATCAGGAGTCCCAACGAACAAGAAATCATCCAAATAATGGACAATGGAACTGCTCCCACACACTTGTTGCACAACCCAGTGCACAAAAGTAGAAAATGCCTCAAAATATTTGCAAGAAATGGAACATCCCATAGGCATACATTTGTCAAAATAATATTGACTCTCAAAATGGAAACCAAGCAAGTGAAAGGCAGTGGGATGTACTGGCAACAAACGGAATGCTGATTCAATGTCTGCCTTAGCCAGCATGGACCCTCTTCCAAAATTCCGCACCAAAGCAACCGCCTCATCAAACGAGGCATATTGTACACTACAGAGCTGTGGATCAATAAAATCATTAACACTGGAACCTGCTGGGTAAGACAGATTGTGTATCAGCCGAAAAGTACCAGGTTCCTTCTTTGGTATAATACCTAACGGGGATACCACCAAATCTTGAAATGGAGGGACCCGAAATGGCCCCGCAATCCTACCCAAACTTAGCTCCTTCTGTAACTTAGCACAGACAACATCCCTATGCAAAGCTAAAGATTGAGAATTTCATGAGCGATGCCGCAAGGGCGGCCCCTCAAACGGTATTGGGAAACCTTCAGAAAATCCAACTCGCAAAAGATCAGCATCACGCCTATTTGGATACACATTCAACCAAACTTGTAAAATCGTATTATTGATGGGGGAAGGAGCTTTGCCCACCACTCCTGGTGGCAAAAGACCCTGAATTTCCAAAAAACTGCCCACGACCGGGTTGCATGCCTCACGGGCAACGAAAGGCTGGGTGGCCTCCCATACACTGACTACACAGTGTCGGAAGCGACATGTGGAGCGAGTACAGCGCCCCGCATTAAATTGAAAACATGCTGGGGGCGCCAAACCCCCTTTGCCACTAAGTCCCCTTCCTGCTCCCACATCAGTCCCGGGTCCTGCAGCCGCGGGAGCCCACTGAGTACCTGCACCTCCCGGTCCCCCCTGCGAATTTCCACTCCCAAACTGTCCACCTGCGGAGCCAAGGGTCCGAAAGGACGCCCCCCGGGAAGGAGTCATCTCAGCTAGCCACAGGTCAAAATCCCGTACCCCCCAACAATCCGCTTTATCACGCACTAGACTTTTCCTAAACTGTTCGTCATAATTAAGCCAAAACCATCCCCCATAAGTCCTGTACGCTCTCAAAATGAGATCAGCATAACGCAACAACCCAGGATATAAATCAGGACGAGCCTCACCTAACACACTAGCAAATACATTAAATCCTAATAACCAATTAAATATATTATTTGCTACCCGACCACCTTTTTTTTGGCATCCTCTTTACTACTATCCTTATTCTGAGACCCCGTATTTTCCCATGCCAAAAGAGTGAAGAAATCAATAAACTTGCCCCTCAAAATCTTCCTTTTCCACTTAGGAGAAATATGACAATCCAACGGAGCAATATCACATAATGTATGCCCCTTTCTAGATAAACCCGGCGCACCACCGACACTAGGGCGAAACCCCCCAACAGCCGTCCGTACAGAACTAACCCTCACTTCCTCGTCCGATGAAGAAGATGAAGAAGACTGCGAGGACCCAGATGAGTCTGAGGACTCCCATACTGACAAAAGATCCGACCCAACCATATGCCGCTGACGCTTCTCACGATCCATGCGCTTTACTACATGGCGCAGGCGCTTCAAAAACTTCTTATCCCGTAAACTTTTTCGCAATGCCTTTTTACCAGTATGCTGTAACCCAAGCGATTGTCCCTCTCGTGAGGACTCACCTAAATCACCCCCCCCCGCACCTCTCCTAACGCAGAGAGTAAAGAATGAACCAACTCACCAGATGTCCGCAGTATTGCTGCAACACTGGTACTGGCCACAGCAACTTCTTCACTCGCAGCCCTGACGGTGTCAGGGACTGGAACTGGCTCCACATCACATGTCTGAGATACCTCTGCTGTGCTACTAGGTGCCGCAGTCACCGGAACAGCCTTCCTAGCAGCTTGCCTGGCCGGTCGAGCCCGGCCAGCACCAGCCATGTGCCCTTTTGGCTGCTGCTTACCTGCATTCAATGGAACCCTTTTTCCAACCCCAGACTTACTCTGCTTTCCCCCGGTCACCCTCTGCTGACCACTAACACCTGATTTCCTCACCCCGCCCATCCCACTCCTCAATAAATGAAACCCACCCGTGTAAAGCAAAAGTTATAACACTGGTTCCACTAACCCGCCAGCTGTCACTCAAACTAATACAAAAAATTACTGCCCTATACTCACAAGCCACTTGCACACGGACTCCTGAGCCCTGAACTGAGAACACCCTACCAGGTATAAACAACACTGCCCCCAAGCCTCATAACAAACCAAAAAAGCCCCTTTCCCACTTGGACAATAAAGAAAATTCTGCCCAGCACAAAAATTCTAACAAATATATCCCTCAGACTGCAATGACCCCCCAACCGGACCCGTCTGCAACACAAGCAAACCCCACCACTAACACCTAAACCTGCCTGAAACGCCAAGAAAATACTAAAGTACCTGAAAGCCCCTGTCCGGACTCCCCCGTCGTCACGAAACCAAAGCTCACCCTCCGTGTGAGATATGCGCCGCCGACAAGAAACTCCACCCCCGTAATCGGTCACCCGACCCCGCCCTAGGAAGTGCTTGCGGCCCGACTACAACACCCTTCCCTGCACACAAAATGCAGCCAGCACGGTCGTAAACCGAGGAAGGCAAGCAGATGTCACTTACCACGGCGGCACAAAAGGGGAGGGGGAGGGGGAAGTGGGAGTGAAACCTCCACACAACTCGGGCTCCGGACTCTTCACGACGACACAAATCTTTCTTTTATACCACCACCAATCCAGTAAGTACAGAAGCAAGCCACTATACCCTAACAACCCAAAAATTTTTAGAATTACAAATACCACTAAACTGAAAACCCTTTCCTCTCCTCCCTAGCTCTTTCCTCCGTGTTTCAATTTAGCCCGCAAATATCTTTCCTACTCTCCTCAGCCCCAGCTACACCCTTTTTCCTCCAATCCCCTGCTCTTATCTCCCACCAATCAAAATGATCTTCCTTTTTGCTAACCCTTCGCTCTTCTTTCCAACCCCTATTCCACCCCTTTTCTTTAATTACTTAGGCCTTTGATATCGCCCACTGTTATTGGCCACCCAGATTAGCTGCGTGGCCTTTTTTATGTCTGATCTTTTCCTATATCTTTCCCACTAATTCTCCAATTCTCCATGACGCTGCCCTCCCCTAATGTACTCCCTTTTTATTCTCTGTAAGTCACCTTGAGCCTACACAGGTAGTGCGAGACGCACAAATAGCAGATTAGATTAGATTAAATTGAGAAAATAGGCAATTAATCTGAATGATAGCTTCTGGTGGAATTCTCTGTGCGTATCTTACAATTATGAATATATTCTAACAGAAAGGGCAGGATGAGGCAACTCATTTCTGAGAGCTTGGTTCCCTGTTAAAGAGAATGTGGACACTACGATCTGAGTATTCCTGTAATTGCAGTGAATTTGTTCATCTTTTGTCATGTTGTTGCTCCCTGGGGAAGAGTGAGTTTGCAGAAACATGCTGAGTTTTTGTAGGGGTTGAATTGTTGGTTATAGTTTTCTGTTTGTTAAGCTATTAAAAAACCTCAAAGAAAAATATTTTTATTTTATTTTTTATGGCAGCTTTTAGAATGGTCAAGCAGATAAAAGTAAAGACCAGCGGATAGTACTTCCTTAGGAACAAACAAATTTTATTGGGGAATCACGTAAAATGAATTACCCAACACAGTTCAACAAGGCCAGTGTTTCGACACATAAATAATGTGTCTTCATCAGGAGTCTATAAATTAGTGAACAAGAAAAGGACCTGGGTGTACTGATAGATAGGAGCCTGAAGCCGTCGGCACAATGCGCGGCAGCGGCAAAGAAGGCAAATAGAATGTTGGGCATGATAAAGAAAGGAATCTCGAGTAGATCGGAGAAAGTTATAATGCCGCTTTATAGGACAATGGTCAGACCCCACTTGGAATACTGCGTCCAACATTCGTCTCCCTACCTAAAGAAGGATATAAAACTGCTGGAGAGGGTGCAGAGACGAGCAACAAAACTGGTGAAGGGTATGGAAAAACTGGAATACGAGGACAGACTTATAACACTAGGATTATTCTCCCTTGAGAAAAGGAGACTGCGTGGGGATATGATCGAGACCTTCAAAATACTGAAAGGAATCGACAAAATAGAGCAGAGAAGATTATTTACATTGTCCAATTTGACACGGACTAGAGGACATGTAATGAAGCTAAGGGGGGACAGGTTCAGGACTAATGTCAGGAAGTTCTGCTTCACTCAGAGAGTGGTTGACACCTGGAATGCCCTCCCAGATGAGATTATTGCGGAATCGACCGTCCTAGGCTTCAAGAGCAAATTAGATGCATATCTCCTTAAGAGAGGCATGTAAGGATATGGTGGACTATAAATTACGACAGGTGTACACCTGGCAGGGCCTCCGCGTGTGCGGATCGCCGGACTTGATGGACCGAAGGTCTGATCCGGAGATGGCATTTCTTATGTTCTTATGTTCTTATCAATTTCCTTTTAAAAAATCCATATATTATCAACATATTTAACTATGTAAAAATCTCTTAAATATAAAACATACCATTAATATAATCCTATACTCAAAAACAACAACCCAAATAAACTAATTTGTAAAGGTAATAGCTATCTAAAAGAGTGTGTGGCAAAACAGAAACCAAGAAGAGGCTATCTAACAACATGTAATGTAAAAGCAATGGGGCTCATAATCGAAAGAGAAAAATGTCCAAAAACCGGCCTAAGTCAGCACTTGGACGAACATTTCTCAAAAATGTCCAAGCGCCGATAATAAAACCGGGTTTTGGACGTATGTAAAAATGACCTAGGCCTTCATAGTGCAGCTCAACGTCCAAAGCTAAACAGGGCGTTTTGGGAGGCGTGTTGAAGGCAGGAGTTGGGCGGGACGTGGGCCGGTTTAGACTTAGTCGTACAGCATATAAAACCGAAAGTTTTACAACAGAGCTTAGACGGAACTTGGACGTTGTGACTTAGACCATGTAAAACATGGTCTAAGTCACAAAAACTCACCAGATAAGCACTGCAAACACAGACCCCCCACACACTACCCCAGTGATAACCAACCCCCCCATAAAAATTTCATTCACAACTTTAAATTCAGCCTCCAGACCATCATCACCTGGCCGCCTGGCATAGGAAAGCCTAGTCGTCCAGCCCAAAGGCAGCTTACGTCATCTTGGGGGTGGGTTAGGGACCCATAGAGAAGAGGACCCATGCCCATCAGCTCCTGTAATTACTGCATTGATACTTAAACATGTGCATTCCCCTATACCCTTTTTTACTGGCATATAAGTGGCTCCTGAAGCCATAAGGGCTATTGGGGTGGTAGGTAAGTGGGTCTAGGGGATTCTGGAGATGATTTGGGGGGCTCACCATGACCTATAAGGGAGCTGTAGGGAGGAGAAGCCATGGCACCCTTTTTGTGAAGTTCACAGCAGTGCCCTGTAAGGTACCCCACTATTTAGGTGGCATGTCTGGGTGTTCAATCCATCACTTTGCAGACCCCTCTCACGTCCAACAGGGCTTGTTCTTGGTGTTTCGGACTTGGACGGAAAGTTGGACAGAAATGTGGAATAAAGATGGACGATTTAGCGACTTGGACGATCAGATCGGCAGGACGTATAATTAGATGATTTTCGAAAGTAAAAAAAAGTTGGAAGCCTCTTTCGAAAATGTGTCTTAGGCTCTTTTTAACTTTGGACAACTTGCGAGATGGACGTAAACGGACTTAGACATCCCTTTCGATTATGCCCCTCCATATTTCTAGCCAAGGACAAAAAATGCATGCTCACCATGACCTATAAGGGAGCTGTAGGGAGGAGAAGCCATGGCACCCTTTTTGGGAAGTTCACAGCAGTGCCCTGTAAGGTACCCCACTATTTAGGTGGCATGTCTGGGTGTTCAATCCATCACTTTGCAGACCCCTCCCACGTCCAACAGGGCTTGTTCTTGGTGTTTCGGACTTGGACGGAAAGTTGGACAGAAATGTGGTATAAAGATGGACGATTTAGCGGCTTGGACGATCAGATCGGCAGGACGTATAATTAGACGATTTTCAAAAATAAAAAAAAGTTGGAAGTCTCTTTCGAAAATGTGTCTTAGGCTCTTTTTAACTTTGGACAACTTGCGAGATGGACGTAAACGGACTTAGACATCCCTTTCGATTATGCCCCTCCATATTTCTAGCCAAGGACAAAAAATGCATGCAAATGTTTTGGTCTAAAGAAAACATTTCTCAGAAAGCTTTCAATGCAGACAGCTTTTGGAATGGAGCAGTAGATAGTTGTTAGTGCAGTGGACTAAAAATTTGGAGAACTGGGTTCCATTACCACTGTATCCTATTGTGACCACGAACAAGTCACTTAACTCTCCATTGCCCCAGGTACAAGAACTTATTTATTTAGTCAGTTTTCTATACCATTCTCCCCAGGGAGCTCAGAATGGTTTACATCAAGGGTGTCCAACTTGTGGCCCAAGGGCCACATGCGGCCCCGTGAAGTATTTTGTGCGGCCCCGGTCGAGGGCGATGCAGTGTTTTCCTCTGCTGCCCCTGGGTGTTTACCGTCTTGCCAGCTCCCTCCTTTGTCTTGCTGCAGCGTTTGCGCGGCCCCAGAAACATTTTTTTCTGCCAATGCGGCCCAGAGAAGCCAAAAGGTTGGACACCCCTGCTCAAGCATTTTTCTCTCTCTGTCCCTTCAGGCTCACAATCTGGCTAATGTACCTGAAGCAAGGGGGAGGAGGAGAGAATTAAGTGAGTTGCCCAGGGTCACAAGGAGCAGCATGGGTTTGAACCCACAACTTCAGGGTGCTGAGGCTATAGCTTTAACCACTGCACCACACTCTCCCCTTAGATTGTGCACCCACTAGGTACAGAGAATGTAACTGCATATAACAAATGTAAACCACTTTGGCTGTACCTCGAAACAGCAGTATATCGAATCCATGAAGACTGGGCAAAAAAGTGGCAAATGAGTTTTAACGTAGAAAAATGCAAGGTCATGCATGTAGGGAAAAAGAACCCGATGTTCAGCTACAAAATGGGGGGAACACTGCTAGGGGTGAGTAACCTTGAAAGGGACCTGGGGGTGATGGTCGACACATCACTGAAACCATCGGCGCAATGTGCGACAGCCTCAAAGAAAGCAAACAGAATGCTGGGCATCATCAAAAAAGGTATTACAACCAGGACGAAGGAAGTCATCATGCCGCTGTATCGCGCAATGGTGCGCCCGCACCTGGAGTACTGTGTTCAATACTGGTCACCGTACCTCAAGAAGGACATGGCGATACTCGAGGGAGTGCAGAGGAGGGCGACTAAACTAATAAATGGTATGGAAAATTTTTCATACGCTGACAGGTTAAAAATGCTGGGGCTGTTCTCCCTGGAGAAGAGGAGACTTAGAGGGGACATGATAGAAACCTTCAAAATCCTTAAGGGCATAGAGAGAGTAAATAAGGACAGATTCTTCAAACTGAGGGGAGCCACAAGCACTAGGGGTCACTCAGAGAAATTGAAAGGGGACAGGTTTAGAACAAATGCTAGAAAATTCTTTTTTACGCAGAGGGTGGTGGACACATGGAACGCGCTTCCGGAGGAAGTGATAGGCCAGAACTCTATACAGGGGTTCAAGAAGGGTTTGGATAGGTTCCTGGAGGATAAAGGGATAGAGGGGTACAGATAGAACTTGAGGTAGGTTATAAAAGTGGTCAGAAACCACTTCACAGGTCGCAGACCTGATGGGCCGCCGCGGGAGCGGACCGCTGGGCGAGATGGACCTCGGTCTGACCCAGTGGAGGCAACTTCTTATGTTCTTATGACCCTAACCAAATTTAGTCTGAGGCCTCTATGGTGTATGATAGCAGAGACCTGGATGTGTTTGTATGTAATTTGCTGAAAACAACCCATCGATGGTCAAGAAAACAATTTTTCGTAAAACTGAATATATTTGAGTAGTTTATATAGTCCACAGTTAAATTGATAGAAAATATTTTGAGAGACGTGAAGATATGAAGATTTGAAAATCTTTGACCTGTTAGCCCTAATTCTATAAATGGCACCCCTGAAAATGGCACCTACCACATGTCATTCAAAGTTAGGCATTATTTACAGTATAGAATCACGCTTAGCCAGCACCTAACATGAATTAGGCACGGTAGGTGCCGGTATATTAAGACGGAGTTTTCTTAGCCTAATATACCAGCACCTAACAGACACCTACTGGTGCCTCATTCCATGCCCAAACTTTGCCCTTAACTATGCCTTCTTTTTGGGTAGGTGCTGGTAGGCACCTCAGTGTAGCACCTATTAAGTTAGACTTCCACCCAAAAATTATTTTTTTATATTATTTTAAATTGGGTTTTTTTAACGATACTGTTTAATTAACAACATCAATTGAGCCAATTAAAAAATTAATTTAGGCACCTAGATCATCTACACATGCCAATCCAGGTGCCTGATGGTAGGCAGTTTTTAAGGAATCAAGGCAAATCAGCCAGAAAAATGGGCAAAAATTGTATCATCCCACTGTGAAATGTTGATAGACATTTTTTGTAATGACTCATGGTTACTATTGTTGCAAATTCTACAAAAGGGTTTCCAGCAAGTAGTGAGTTTGTAGTGTGAAGATTTATGCAATTAGGAATTTCTAATTTTTTATTTCTTTTGTGCTTTATGAGTTTTTCTTTCATGTCTAAAGTGTAGTATATGCTGTGTAGATCAGTGAAAATAGTTCTACTTCAATGTATTTTGGAAACTTGGAATGGCATAATAAAAAAACAAAATGTCTAAGTCCATTTTGGGCCTAAGGCACTATCATCCAAAGTTGGCAGTGTCCAAAGTCCATTCTCGAAAAATGCATCCAAAATATTTTTTCGAGAATCGTCTATTTCTACATCCAGCCGTTTGATTATCCAGACCTCTAAGTCATCTATCTTTACACCATATTCTCGTCCAAAAAAATCATCCAAGCCCAAAACGCCTAGAAAAAGACTTTTGGGATGGGGGAGGGGTTAGCAAAGTGATAGACTGGCCACCCAGACATGGCAACAGAGTAGTGGGGCATCTTACAGGGCACTGCTGTGAACTTCACAAAAAGGATGCCACATAAATATCTCACCACAACTCCCTTGCAGGTCATGGTGAGCCCTCAAAACCTATTATGCCCACCTGTCTACCACCCCAATGGCCCTTATGGCTGCAGGTGGCACGTAAATGGCAGTACAGTAGGGTTTGGGTTTTTTTGGTGGGCTCATATTGTCTTTTTGATCATCCAAGTGCCGATTTAGGCGGGTTTTTAGACATATTTCTGTTTCGATTATGAAATTTATATTTCTTAGAACAATATGAAAAATTAATATTAAAATAACTTGTAATTTTGTTCACTAACTCCCTGCTTTTTATCCCTGGTTTTTTTTAATCGTAGACCGCTGTGGTAAAATCTCTGATGCTCATAGGAATTCTATGATTGTCAGAGCTTTTACCACAGCAGCCTGCAATAAAAAAAAACCTTACGCAGCTTCATAAAAGGGGGGTCTTAGAAAATTAAAATGCTAAAAGAGGTCAGTCATGAGGGTGGTGGAAATAGATCCACTAATATCTTTTAAGCATCTAGTGTCAAAAAAATTATCAGGTTGCTAGTAGTCTAGTTATCATCTGTCAAGAGATAATGGAGAAGATATTTCCTTACATTAAAGATCACACAAAAAACAGACAAAAGGTGCCAGCTCTTGAATTATATTATTTTGTACATTTAAATATTATTCATTTAAGGGTTGCATTTGTTAAATATTCATTTCATGCAGATTTCATGCTTTTCTTATATATTTTGCGGTGGTGGCTGAACAGTAATCATTCAATTATTGTAAGGTTGCCAGATGGTGTAAGTGTTCAGGGACAAGTTGTTCCAATTTTCTTTCATCTTCTGCCCTGTTAATATTCCGAACTGATGGTCCTTGCTTGAAAAATAACACTTGTGTTGCATGCATATCCTCTGCATATATGCTTGAGTATGAATTAACATAAGAACCGACTCAGTCTGCCCCTTCTGACTTGATCCACCTGGCTACTCCAGCTTTACTGATTCCTCCCTCTATTTTTATTTTCTCTAATAGTCAAGTGCAACATTTCATTCAGGGGAGCAGTTTTTGAATACGGTGAGAACAACATCTGTTTCCAGTGGCCGCTCACCAATATATTCAGCGTTTGCCTCAATTTACTTTCACCTAACCATCCATTAAAATCATTGAAGGGTGTTTCAAGTCAATAAATGTTTGATAATAAATAACACATTTTCCAACTGGAAACTGATAGGTGTCACATTTAACAAATGGTCAGAGGTTCAGTTCATTCTTACATGGAAAAGGAGCAATCTCATTTATCAACAGTGTTATTATTTTATGCCAGGCTCTCAACAGTGCAGTTCTAACTTAACCCATGGGAAAAGCTGCAGCAAATTTAGATACAGTATGTAACATGAATGATTGAAAAGATAATGCTAACATATGCTCCAGTTTTCCTCAAGAAAGACATCTTGCTTGAAACAACTATGAGCAGTTTATTCAATGTGTAGCACAGCCCTTCAAAATGACTTAGGGGTAGTGTGTGGCGCAGTGGTTAAAGCTACAGCTTCAGCATCCTGAGGTTGTGGGGTCAAACCCACGCTGCTCCTTGTGACCCTGGGCAAGTCACTTAACCCCCCCATTGCCCCAGATACATTAAATAGATTGTGAACCCACCAGGACAGGCAGGGAAAATGCTTGAGTACCTGAATAAATTCATGTAAACCGTTCTGAGCTCTCCTGGGAGAACGGTATAGAAAAGTGAATAAATAAATAAATACAATTCTACAGAGGGTGGCAAAATGTAGGTGCCAGAAACATGGGCATTTGGTAATTAAGGGCTTTAATTATAAACAGCATTTGTCTACCATAACCAAAGCAGGCGAATTAGTCCACGTCTATCCATTCACACACTCTTTAAGTTATTTTATTAAAATCTTGATGATTTAATTGGAGTTACACTTTTTTATGTGTCATATGAGAAACAAGATGGAGACCCCTACACTTGCTATAGTATTTTCTTTATTATACTTTGTGTGACATAAACAGATTGGGTCTGTGTTATGGATCACCATAAAAATGAGTGATCATCTATTAGTAATTATCCTTCCATTCATAAAATCTGCTTATGTGCTCAGAAATGGTCGGTAGACCTCCAAGTGCCTATTTCCGATGATATGATCCGTAGGGGCATTCGCTTGGGGAGTGACCCTACCTTATCCTCAGTGGAGAAAGAAAGGAATTATAAATTCTTATTGCGAGCTTTCTATCTGCCCAAGAGAGCCCAGGTAATGGGGATTAGTCCCGGACACTGCTGCGGAAAATGTGCACATCTTATGGCATCTTTTGGGCATATGTTTTGGACTTGCCCCTTGGTGTCTGCCTTTTGGTTGCGCTTGATGTCTGCTGTGGCTCAGCTGTGGGGTTGTTCCTGGAGGTTACATCCCAGTTTCCTCTTGACACTACAAATTCGACTACACCCATCTAGACCGGGATGTGCGACTTTTACTCGGAAAACTGTGCTTATGGGCCGGAAACGGTGCATTTATTTGGAACTGCTATATTGATGCTGCTGCCTGGAATGGGTGGGGGGGAGGATTGGGGGGGTTTGGGATTGGGAGTTATGTTGTGACATACAAAACTACTTGATTTCTGTATTATTTGTGTTTACTGGTTGGTTGAATAAAAATTATTTAAACATAAAAATATATTATATATCATTTACCTACTTTCTTTTAGATTTCAACAAAAACTCTCATCAAAAGATGGTTAATGATTTACAAAATATAACTCTAGCTGTTTGATTTACACATATATCATTTCATTTATTTTTGTAGTTTGTTCTCTCAAGGATTCAATAGAGTAGCATTGTATTGAGGTATCTTTTTCTTAACCACTTTTTTGCTGTTTATTTTAATTTATTACTTTTTCTTCATTTTTCCTCTTTTCCTTCCTTTTGTCTCCTTTTTTGCTGTTTTACATTCATTATTTGATTTCCTTATGGTTTCCATATTATGTTGCATATTGCTTTGGCATTGTTTAACGGTGAGTTCAGATTTCAAGTCAATAGAAGCCCATCTAGATTTCTGTTAAGGTATGGTTAAAAACCACTGTACACACAAAAACATGCAAATTATAAAAATAAATAATGTTTCATTAATGATATTTTGATATATTACTCTGGTTCTTTTTACATATTCATGTTTATCAGTTTTAAATTGTACCTATATCACTTGCAAAATGTTTAGGACTAAAGGCTCCTTTTGCTAAGCTGCGATAGCTGAATTGCCGTGTATGCTAGACCTTAACGCCTGCATTGAGCTGGCGTTAGTTCTAGCCATGTAGCATGGGTTTAACATGTGCTAAAAACATGCGCTAAAAACGCTATCGCAGCTTAGTAAAAGGAGCCCTAAGTCTGCAGTTGTTACATGGTTTCATTGTTTTCCATACATTTGCTTGAAATTGATCATTTCCTTCATATTAATCTGCTGGTTTTGATATTTGTTCATTTCTTTTAGGAGATATTTTTGTATTTTTTTTTAAGAAAGTATTTTTGTAATATTACTGGGTTATAGGTAATTTTTATGTCTTGTATGTTTTAATTTTACTATTTTATTAAAACTTTGTTTTGTTGTTATAGTTTTAGATGCATATATTATTTATTATGTATTTTATGCATTCATTTTATATACCTTTGTGTATCTTAGACTCCTGATGCAGGCCATTTAGGCTGAAACACGTACGTGACGAGTCTTTATATGGACAAATAAACTCTGTATTTGTATTTATTTATTTATACCCTTCCTTTCCCAAGGTGGGTCACAATAGAGTACATACACATACAGAATCACATACAGTACAACAAATCAAACATGAATAAAACATCACAGTGATAATGTAAAGCCTCCAAAAATTACAAAGAGACTACCAGCGCCACACATCAAAAAACTATAAATCAAGTCCCATATTTCATCTTACAGAAGAGGTATTTCTTCAACATTTTCTTAAAACTACTCAAACATGTTTGCTGTCATAAATATCCCGGAAGCTTATTCCACTCCCGTGGACCCACACATGAAAATATGCTAGCTCTAGACACAGCTAGCCGCATCTGTTTGACTGTCGGAATATGTAGGACATCGTGAGTCACCGAGCGCAACATGCGCTGTGGTTAATATGGCAGAATGTTATCCATCAAATGTTTCGGTGCCTTATTGTGTTTACAAAGATGCGCCATAACCAATAATTTATAAAGGATTTGATGTTCTAATTTAAACCAATACAAAGATATATAGCATTCTGCCACATGATCACTCTTTCTTAATCAAAACAGAGTTTGAACAATCATATTCTGGGCTACCTGCAGCGCACTCACCCCTCTTCTATTAAACTGCGCTAGCATTTTGTAGCGTGATGAGTCTCATTCAAGTTGGCTTATTGAATCGCTTAATCGGACTTCTAAGCGATGTACAGCAAAATATACATTCTTAAGGAGACAAAAACATTACATACACTTAATTAATTATAATATAAACAAAAGGTATGAGGGATGAAATACATTTTTATAGTAAAGAAAGAACATACAGGGAAAATACAAAAGGAAGTTGGAAGACAAATAAAAGCAAAATAATTCAGTAAAATAACACTATAAAATAAAATTTCTAATTAATTTGCAAATGCATCTTTAAACAGAAAGGTTTTTAATTCACTTTTAAATTTCCCGAACACCTTCTCCTCCCATAAAATATGGGAAGCGCATTCCAAATCTGAGGTGCTGTACATGAGAAGATAAATTGTCTTCTTGTGCTGATAATTTTTAGCGAAGGAATTGATAAAAGGTTCCGTTCACTAGATCGTAAAATTCTTTTAACTGAATAGGGGATTAGTAACCTAAATAAAAATCTCATTGAATGGCCCATGTTGCTCCCGACGTTCACAGAGTTCCTATGAGCACTGGGAGCAGCACGGGCTATTTAGCGCGGCTCTCTAAGCTAAAAACTGCTGGCGCAGTTTGATAGAAGATGCCCTCAGTGCTGATGCAGGTATACCCAGAAGCACCAAATTGCAGTAGTCTAAGCATGGTAATACCACACTCTGCAAGACAGTCCTAAAAACAGAGGCATACAAATATGGGCGCAAACTGTTCAACAGACCTGATTTAAAAAATACCATTTTTATCACTGCACATACATGCCCCCTGAACGTCAGACAAGAATCTAGTAAAACCCCTAAGTATTTCACCTCCATGGATATTGCAACAGTAGCGCCTAATAGGTCAATTTTATCAGGATGAGCATATCCCAATGAGCGAACAAAACATATAACTTTCATTTTCTGAACACTCAGTTTCAATCTGTTACAATTCATCCAACTATTAATCTCTGTCATCACTCTTCGCTGTTTTATTTCTATTCTCCGGTATGAGAAGGTATTTTTTCCTGTGTTTGCCACCATCATGAAAAGATAATACTAACATATGCTCTAGTTTTCCTCAAGAAAGACACCTTGCTTGAAACAATTGTGAGCAGCTTATTCAAGGTGTAGCACAGCCCTTCAAAATTACTATGGGGTAGATTCTACAGAGGGTGCCAAAAATATGGGCACTAAAAACTTCTGAAATTCTATATATATGGTGCCTTATGTTGTGTATGCAAATCGGTATACAGAGCTTATTTGTGCATATAACAATTCTTTAATGAGCCTAATTGGTGTCAATAATTGGCAATTAACATCTCATAACTGATGCTAATTGGCACTAATTAAAAGTTATGCACACAATTTAGAAAGCACAGTTCTATATAAAGTACGTGGCAGTTCTAGTGTGTGAATTTGGATAGGGGGCATGGTCAAGGGAGGGGATGGGTGAATCATTGGCAATCCTAAAAGTCATACATAGCTATAGAATATGCCCGATCTGTGCACAACCTAGGAGCAGGCATTTAATTCTGGTTTCACCTGAGCTAAATGTATGCCAGTTATGCAACACGCTGGTACTTAGTGTGATTTTATAAAAGGTATTTGCCTCTTGTAGAATGCCATTAAGTGCCATTCTAATCAGCACCGATTCTTTTGGTGCTATATATAGAATCAGGCTTAAAGGGCCATATTCTATACATAGCACCTATAAAATTAGGAACAAAAAGGATAGAACTAAGCGAGATTCTATAAAATATCTCCTAAGTTATGCATGGTTTATAGAATCACACTTAGGCCCGGATTCTATAAACTGCGTCCCGATTGTAGGCAGCTGTAGGCGTCCTACAGCTGTTTAATCAGCCAATTGAGATGCATGTTTAAAAAAAAAAAAAATGCTCCCCAGGTAGGCCGCCTATATTGAAGGCGCCTCCAGGAGCCTAAGGAGGGCCACAGCCCACCTAAGCTCGCCTAAGGATAGGCGGTAGCCTTAGGAAAACCTAGATGGCCCTACTCATCTCCCTAGTAGAGTGGGAGATGCTTACAATATAGGCCAACAAAATGCTGGCCTATATTGTAAGTAGATGCAGCCGCTATACTTATCGAGGCAAGGGATCTCCCTGCCACAATAAGTATAGTGGCCGTGGCCACCAATCCCCCCGAATGATTGTAGCAGGAGGGTTCTCAACCCCTCCTGCCCGAAGATGACCCCACCCCATGATGTTTGCAGAAGCACGACGGGACCCAACTCCTCCTCCCTGAAGATGACCCCATCCCCCAATGTTCACCTTAGGATAGTGTGTTATGGGCTGGGGAGGGGCAGGCCCACCTCATTTCAGCAGAGGCGGGCCTGCCGGATGGACAGTAGGAACTAGTATGGTTAGTGAGGGGATCTGGGGGGGTTAGTGATGGAGGGTCTGAGGGTGGTATTAGTGGGGGGGGAGGTCCAGGGGGGGTGTGGCCTTCTGGCAGGAGGAGTTGAGAACCCTCCTGCTGGTGAACAACAGGGGTGGGGTCATCTTTGGGCAGGAGGGGTTAGGTTCCTTCCTGCCTCCACGATTGTCGTGGGTGGGGTCGTCTTCAGGCAGAAGAGGTTGGGCTCCCTCCTGCCTCCGCGATCATTGGGGGGGTCATTTTCAGGTGGTGAACTGGCATCTGCGGCTGCTATACTTATGACAGCAGGGAGATCTCGTGCCGCGCTAAGTATAGCGGCCTCGTCTACAGTAACCTGGTTCTGTATCCGGGGTCTATAACATGGATGTCAGTTACAGAACTGGGTTTATTTTAGGCGGGTCTAGGCCCAATTCTGTATAGGACGCCCATCCCGGGCAAACTATACAGAGTCCAGGCCTTAGTGCCCATACGTATAACAAACATTCAGGTGCACCCATTTAGGTCAGTGAAAATGAGACATATTCTATAACAGTGTGCCTAAGTTTTAGGAACAGAAACCAGACAAAAGAATGGGGTCAAGACAATGGACGTACAATATCAAACCAGGTTTTTTTAAATGACATTTTTAATAAGACATTGTGATCAGGCCTGCTGGTTACCACCTGTTACTTCATTATTCCCAGGCACTTCTGGTCTTCTTTCTCACTCACACAACTCACATTCACTCTTCACCAGGTCCTCTCTGGCTCTCATTGGCCCTCTGGGTCTTCAGGCAGCTTCTGGTACCATTACCAGTCTCTCTGCTGGTTGCCACTAGCCCCACTGGTCTCTCCACCAGTCACTCACCAGTCACCTTTGGTTAATGCTCTCTGGGTCTATAGGCTGCTTCCTACTGGGTCTTCTGACTACTCCTGGTACCATTATTGGTCTTTCTGCCTGTTTCCACCAGCCCTGCTGGTCCCTCTGCAGGTCACTCGCCAGTCCACATCAGCCTAGGACCTCAAATTCTTCTGTCTGCTGTTTTTTGTTCATTTACTGGGTCACTCTGGGGCCACCGCCTGTCACTTGAATTACCAGCCTTTTGGGTCCCCACCGGTCCTGGGCACTCTTCACCGATCCCTCCATTGGTCATCAAGTTTGAGTAGTCTTCAATCACTCCAAGCTCTACTAGGCCCTCCAGCTACTTCACTGCTCCCTCCCTGATGACTCTCCCAGTCACTCAGTTCTCATACCTTGAGGACTCTTTTTCAGTTAGACTTGTTCCATCAGGACCTCTGCAAGTTGTCAAGCTTGAGCCCTCTCTGGCCACTCCATGCTCTGCCAGACAGGCTGGACTAGGTCAGGCTTACCATGGGTTAGGTTGAAGTCAGCATTCTTCACCTTGAGGGTCCCCAAAGCTCCCAAAGGAGCTCTTGTTCTCTATGCTGGAGCTCTCTTTTTAAGCACCCTACTTCACTCAGGGTAAGTGGACAGCTCCCAGGGGCCTTTATCGGATCTTATGCAGATTAGCTCCTTTTATCTGCTGCTAAGGCTTCCCCCTGCTGGCCTGTGACAGGAACTTCACCCTGTCACAGATATCCACTATATATACTGTACATGCAATGTGAAAAATCTACAGACAAGGAGCTGCTGCTTCATCACAGCATATTATCGTTTATGCATGGGGAAACCTAGTCAAGATCCAAGAGGTGTCTTTGGAAGAAGCAAAATTTCATCTCTATCTTTACTGAATCTTAGCCTACTATTCTCCATTTAAAAAAAAAAAAAAAATCAAATCAAATTTCATTTACATGAAAACATAGTCTAAAATATATAGCATTTTGCTTCAAATGAAACTACTGATAGGTTTCATTGAATTTATGAGTTTGATGAAAAATTGTCAGCCCAGTTTTCACAAAGACTATAAAATAAGTTGCTACCAGGAAGATTTTGTGGTAGTTGTAAGAAGCTGGAGGACAACAGCATGAAAGATTGTTTGGGTTTTTTTGCATTTGCTTTCCACTTTGTATGTTTTCAAATTTTTTTAAAAATAAAAGTGGTTCAGAAAGTGGTGAGAATTAGGTTGAAGGGTGCAAATTTTCTTGATTGTCATGGCTTTGCTACCACTGAGGAAGAAATATCATCTTCATCTGTGGGCTGATGCAATAAGGTTCATGGTAGAATCAAATTCTACAGCGGATCTTGCATAACAATATTATCGTGGCATACTCAGAATAATGAGCATGCAAATTAATGCCACATTAAAATTGCAGTATTAATTAGCTGCTCACTAGTCTGTGCTAATTGTCCTGTCAGTGCCTGAGTACCGATTAGCTGAGGCACTGACAGCAACACTCATGGTAAAAAAGAAAAAAAGTACATGTCACTGACCCTGGCCTGAATCCATCCCCCCCCAAACATCAGATCCAAATTCTCTCCCCCTAAACACCTGGTGACCCCCCTACCAACTTTAAAAAAAACCCTGTTGGTCTGGTGGACTCCTCCTGGTCCTCTCACAACCATGTTTAAATGTGATTCCGGCACTTACCTTTGTAGGCCCCTCCTGGCACCCATTTTTTTAATGAGGCTTTAATCAGTTTTTAACTGCAGTCAATTGCCGCACCAATTAAAATCAATTAAAGCAATTAAGTTAGGCGGTGGTAGGGCATTTAATGTTGCCTAACTTACGGTGCCATTTCTAGAATCTGGGCCTAAATGACCAGATGGCATTTAAATGTGATCTGCACTAATGGTTTCACCTCCTTTGTCACTGCTTAGGCGTTGTATAAATTTCCCCCATCCTTTACAAAAGTGTATCGTGTTTTTTAGCGCCCACGGCGACGGTAACAGCTCCAGCGCTCATAGAAGTCCTATGAACATCAGAGCTGTTACTGCCGTGGCCGGTGCTAAAAACCGTGCTACGCTTTTGTAAAAGGGGGTAAATAAATAGCATAGACATTAGGTTTTGAGCATCAGTCTGCTGGTTTGCTAACTTCTGTGCTTCTAATTGCTTCAGGCAGTGGCCGTCAAGCGTGTTTGGCAGGCAGAGTCCCTTTGACTAACTGTCCACAGTAGTCACTGGAGTAGCCACTAGCACTATCAAGTACATAGACCTTCTAAAGACTGTGCAAGTCTATACTAACACTTTAAAACAAGCTCCGATCCACATAGGGAGGAGCGAACACAAATCGGCCGAAGCCTTGGGGCCAATCGGCAAGGAGTAGGAGAAGGGGGGGGGAGAGGATAGATTAGGGGTGAGCGGAAGGGAGGTCGCCCCTCTCGATCTGGCCTCACACGAGGCGGACGTGGCTTCCTTTCTGCTCACCAATTTTCTCCTTACCGGCTTTGGGTTCCTCCGGCGGCTGGAGCGGCTATCCTGTTGCTGCCTACAAGTGCGCCCCACGTCAGACAGGCAGTGGCTGGCCCAGTCCCGATGCTGAAGTCCTGGGGACAGCCTTGCTTGCTGCACCCCTGGGACTGCCCCATGTTCCTCCCGGCCTGCAGAGGCGCTGGCAAGGAAGCGCTGGCAGCGCTCCTGTGCCCCTGCAGAGCTTGGCCGTACAAAAGGTGAGCATGTTGCCGACCGGTAGCGGGGGAGGCAGGTCACCATCGGCCATGTGGCGCACGCGGTGCTCCCATCTTCACTGCAGACTTTGTTGGTTCTTCCCTTTGTTTGTTCTGAAGGTATGCCAGATCATATCAAGGCAGTAATAGAGGCACACAGTGATATCACGCTAACTGATATCCAAATGTTACAGAAAATTTGAGAAATGTTCTAACAATTGTTATGAGCTTCATTTTGGTGTACTAAACATGTTTTGTTGTTAAATTTTATACTTTTCTGTATTGTGCAATGAAATATCTAAATCATTTTCAATAAAAAAAAAAACAACTCATATGTTATAAAATCCATAATAATTTTGTCAGCGCTGTATATCCCATATCCTAACCTGACCCCCTTGAGACTTTCCTGGTATTCTCCCTGGCAGTCTAGAGCAATGTGCTGCAAACTTTTTAAAGCCGCGGCACACTAAAAGTAGGCCCATGGATGGAGGGCATCCGGAAGTGCAGGGATGCTGATATGATGAAGTCATGTGCACGTGTGACATCATCACACAGACATCCGCACATGTGCAGATGTGCTTCAGCCGCTGCCCTGAGACTCCTATCGCCACCGGTGGTGGGGTTCTAGAGAGGAAGAGGTGCAAATAGCAGAAGAGGTATGTCCTGTAAGCAGTCAGCCGATGCCTCCCTTGGGCGTCTCACGGTACACCTGGTTTAGAGGTCTAAGATGGGAGCAGTCTCCTTCTGCTTCCATTACAGCACTGCCCAGGGTTCAGAATGGCACTGATGACCCTTAGAGTTGACCGCTAGTGGTGATCCTTCCATACAAAGAAAACTTTAATGCATAGAAAACTTTGGGACAGGAATCCTAGAATTCTAACATAACTGTAGTCATAGCAAATAGGACATGAAGACTGATTTTTGTGCTATCTATAATAATAAAACCCTAAGCGCGCATGCGCACTCCTATCTGCGTGTTCTGTGATCCGTATGTCTGTGGCAGGTAGGAGTGCGCATGCGCATTTTGACTCCCCTGTCACTCACTGTAAGGCAGTTCGTCGTCATCGTCGCCCCCCACCCCCCCGACGCACCGCTCCCCGGTGCACCTGAACCCCCATTGACCTTCCCATCCGCGAGACAAAGGCAAAGGAAAAATAACACCAACTCATCCTTAGGTGCAAGCAAAAAGTTCCCCTATGGTCCTGCTCCTGCAGGCCATGGCATACACTGGTCTCTAGTTAACACCCTTTACCAGCTGGCCCCTGGCTGGATCAAGCATATAGTTCTTCAAGGTTCACAGTTTCAGTTCACACATACATAGTGAAGGCAAATGTGGTTGGGCATTACAGCTTCCCTCTGGGTCTCCTTAACTGGGCTGTGCTCCTAGTTTTTATGTACTCTGCTTCTTGTTCTGGCTTCAACCCTCCCATATCACTTCCCCCTGTGGATTTTAAGGCAGTGAGGGAGTACGTTAAGGGAAAGTGGCTATTTCCTAAAGATTTCCTCTCAGATACCCATTATAGAATCTGAAGGATACTCTTGGTGTGTGCAACTATGCATTTACCTCATATAGGGGTGTGCTAATTATTAGCAAGCGCTAAACGCTAACGCATCCATTATATTCTACGGACGCGTTAGCGTTTAGCACCTAGCTAGCGCACCTTAGTAAAAGAGGTGTATAGGAATCTATGTGGGCACTTGTATCTGCTCTTTGAAACACACAAGCTTGCTAATTCAGGCAAATATGGTTGAAATTTCAAAAGCGCACGCGGAGAGGCTCAACATTCTTCCGTCCCACCCTTGGGAACACCTCTTCTCAGAACAGGTAAATTGCATGTCAACATGAAGCATGTGCATATGTATCTAAAAGTCTAGTCCTGCTTGTAAAGCACTATTTTCTCTCTGGAAATGTTATTTAACAGTTTCTTCCAATTTTAAAAGTAAAATAATAGGGAACGTGTATGTTATTGCTATAATATTGGATCTTTTAAAGGAAAGTTCTTAGTAAATCTTAATTCCTGCAAACAAATTATGTGAGGAGGCATGATCTGCAATGTTTATATTTAATCACAATGTCATATAAACATTCAAAGCTGTGGTTGTTTTCCCAATTCTAAGTATTGCCATTAGCATATGCTTTTTATGTTGAAAAGAAATGCTACATTGTTTAATCAATTCAATTGTATTATTTGCTTTCATTGTCAATAAAAATTCACTGCAACACACAGTTCATTAAAAAAAAGATATTCAGGATATGAATTAGCATTAGTGAGCTTGTCTGCTTATGTTTAAACAAAAGTGAAGAAGTATATATAGTGTGTTTATAAATCAGTCTTTTAGTTGTGTTATTCCTATGAATTGTAAATGAAAAAATAATGTTCTCTAACAGTATAAATGTAATTTAATCCCTCATGTCTATTATTTAACATGACAAATCCTGGAGTTTACCATTTGTTGCTCTGCCCTACTTGTTAAGGCTGTCCTTTTTTGCAATGATTTGTAGGCAGGAGTACTTATAAGTCCATATTTGTGGCACAATAAGCATTCCCACAGCAATAAATTTTGATGCCATGAGCTGAGAATTGCTTTAAAATTAACATGACTTTATTCATGAAGTGGTACTTACGCATTCTGTTTGCAGTCTGTCAATTACTCATTTAGGTTTCAGTCTATGGGCAGTCTAAGAAAAACTAGTCGCATGAGCCTACACACTATGAAACACTAGCTACATATTGGAATGATTTGTTGAGACTTTGGTTCAGTCGGGTAATCCTGGGAAGATTTCCTTTTCCCGTTGGTTGTCATTCAGCAATGTTAACAGGAAAGTAGCTACACAGATCACTGCCTAGAAGTCTTGTCTCCTGAAGACGCATGAAGCGAAACACAGCCGAGTGTCTGTCAAGATCGTCAAATGTTTCTGGTTTCTACACTCTATCTCAGAAGCATTTATAAAGACAATTTAAAACTAAAGTTCTGGACTAAGAGAGAACCTGAGTTCATTTTTGAATTAGCTATGGAGGATATTTTACCCATTTAATATTGTTCAAAAACGTTCATGATTTTATACACTAGGGTGTCAAATGTTGGTTCTCGAGGGCCGCAATCCATTCAGGTTTTCAGGATTTCCCCAATGAATATGCATCAATACACAAACACCAACGGGATTTATAAAATGCCTTCAATAGCTCTAGTTAATTATACAATCATTCCAAACAAAAATAAGCTATGGGGCTCATAATCAAAACAGAAAAACATCTAAAAACCGGCCTAAATCGACACTTTGACGATCAGTAACAAAAGACGTCTAAGTGCAGATAATTAAACAGGGTTTTAGACTTATTTAAAAACCACTTAGGCCTTCACAGTGCTGCTGAACGACCAGAGCTAAAAGGGGCGTTTTAGGAGGAGTGGTGAGGGCAGGATTTGGGCAGGACGTGAGTCTTCCTAGACTTAGTCGTACTGCATGTATAACTGAAGGTTTTACAACACTGCCTAGACGGAACTTGGACATTGTGACTTAGGCCATCTAAAACCAGGTCTAAGTCCACAAAAGGTATTCAAAGTGACCAGATAAGCACTGCAGACACAAAGTATAGACCCCCACACACAGCCCCAGTGATCACTGATTCCCCCCCCCCTCATAAAAAAAGTAATAACAACTTTACATATCTGCCTCCAGAACATCAGCACCTGGCAGCCTGGTACCTGGCCTGGCAGCCTGGCACCTGGCATAGGAAAGCCTAGTAGAGCTGAACAGAGGTGGCTTAAGTGGTCTTGGGGGTGGGTTAGTGAACCATGGAGAGAAGGACACAGGCCCATAAGCCACTCTAATTACTGCATTCATGGAGAAACATGTGCACCCTCCAAAAAAATCCAAACCCTTTTGTACTGCCATATAAGTGGCTCCTGCAGCCATAAGGGCTATTGGGGTGGTAGATAGGTGGGTCTAGTAGAATATGGGGGTGTTTTGGGGGGCTCACCATGACCTATAAGAAAGCTGTTGTGAGGTTTATGTGGCACTCTTTTTCTGAAGTTCACAGCAGTGCCTTGTAAGGTGCCCCACTACTCTGGTGCCATGTCTGGGTGTCCAGTCCCTTACTTTTCTGGCCCCTCCAATGCCCAAAAGGTCCTTTTCTAAGCATTTTTGAGTTGGATTAATTTTTGGTCAAAAATGGGGTATAAAGATGGATGACTTAGCAGTCTGGATGATCAGACGGCTGGACGTACAGTTGGACAATTTAAAAAAAAAAATGCTGGACATATTTTTTGAAAATGGAGCTTTTCCCATGTTCAACTTTGGACGACTTGTGAGTTAGGCCAAAATGGACTTAGATGTTTCTTTTGATTATGCCTCTCCACATTCTTAAACCATATATTATATAATTAATTATCATTTATTAAATAATTCATATTTTATTCCACCATAAATTTTAAAATTCAATTAAATAATATCCTCCCTTACATACATTTATAATAATACCCAAAAAGCCCTCTCAATCTACCCTATTTATCCTAACTTAAAAGTTCATTCACGACATGAAGCAATGTCCAATCACTAGATCATAAAAAAATCTTGAAATGATCTTTATCACTGTGCCAACATTCAATTTTCTTATCTTTTCCTTCCGATTTCAACTCTTCTCCATACGTTAGTCTCCTCTAACAAATTGTATGGAACGTATGGAAAGAGTTGAAATCGGAAGGAAAAAATAAGAAAATTGAACGTTGGCACAGTGATAAAGATCATTTCAAGATTTTTTTATGATCTAGTGATTGGACATTGCTTCATATGCGAATAAACCTTTAAGCTGGGATAAATAGGGGAGATTGGGAGGGCTTCATAAGTATTATTATGAATGTATGTATGAAAGGATATTATTTAATTGAATTTTAAAATTTATAGTGGAATAAAATATGAGTCATTTAATAAATGAATAAATTAATTATTTATATAATATATAATTATTTATATAATATATGGTTTTAAAATATAGCTTCTTTTTGTTTGGAATCAATGAATTTGCATGAGACCTATTTGCATGCACTGCTTTAATTATGTGCTAATAGATTTCATGCATATTCATTGGGGAAATCCTGAAAACCCAACTGGATTGCAGCTCTGGAGGACCGACATTTGACCCCCCTGCACTAGGTGGAGTCTGTGGGGGTGAATGTTATTGAAATGTTATTGAAAATTCATATCAGATGGAATGTGTTTAGTATTTTGTTATAGCTTTGATCATTGATTAAAGAGCTTATTATATTGTGGCTTTAATATTTAATACAAAGATGGTGAAAAGCAACACAAATCGTGCACTCAGCACTTGTTGCTCTACTCCCCCCAAGATCTGTCCTGAAAACAATGACGATACTCAAGCGTTTTCAACTGGTGTGGAATTTTATTTGGCCGCAGCCATAACAGCACTATTACATCACAACTGTCATCAACTGAGCAGAATAACAAATCATGAAATGTGATCAACTATACATCAAGCTGAACATCTGAAGATGACATAACACTCCATGTCTAACACTTATTGGATATAACCACCACATAATCAGGTGCACAGCATATGCCTTTCCATCCTCTCCCAACGTGGGGTGCCGTACTAGCTTCCCCTGCTCGCTGGACCTATCCCGTTCAAGGATGTGTCCTCTCATCAGTAGTACGTTGCTGTGAAGATCATGGCCTAGCCTCCCTGCCGTCCAAGCAAGGTGACATGCCCCATTTCATAAACACTGTAAAGGTGTATGTCGTTGACTCATATGCTGTGCTTACCCTCCACTACCCGGGATAGCGAAACCTCGCTTATAGCGGGTTACCCCCAAGTGCTATAGATGCGGCCATCGTGTACTGAAAATATATATGTGCAAACCCAAGGTACAGATAACTTCACCAAACCGAATATATATGCCAAGGTACTGATAACTTCACCAAACCAAGTATATATGCCAAAGTATAGATAACTTCACCAAAGGTATAGATAACTTCACCAAACTGAACTGAATATATATGCCAAGGTACAGATGACTTCACCAAACCGAATATATATGCCAAGGTACTGATAACTTCAGCTAACCAAATATATATGCCATATGCAATGTACCGATGAAAATACATCCAAGCCGATGTACTATGAACTTCACCAATGAACTTCAAACGCACCTCACCAAACCAAGTCCCTGGTGAGCAACCAGACCAATGTACCAACGTGCTGATGAGCATATCCAATGTAAAGATCAGCATATCCAATGATGAACTTCACCAAACAAATGTAATGATGAGCATATACAATGTACAGATGAGCATATCCAAAGTATCCATGTGCTGATGAGCATATCCCATGTACCGATGAGCATATACCATGCACTGATGAGCATATCCGATGTACAGATGAGCATATACAATGCACAGATGAGCATATCCAATGTACAGATGAGCATATCCAATGTACAGATGAGCATATCCGATGTACCAATGTGCTGATGAGCATATGCAATGTACAGATGAGCATATCTGATGAGCATATACAATGTACTGATGACCATATCCGATGTACAGATGATCTGATGAGCATATCCGATGTACAGATGAGCATATAAAATGCACAGATGAGCTTATCCGATGTACAGATGAGCATGTACAATGTACCAATGTGCTGATGAGCATATCTGATGAACATATACAATGTACAGATGAGCATATCTGATGAGCATATACAATGTACTGATGAGCATATCCGATGTACAGATGAGCTGATGAGCATATCCGATGTACAGATGAGCATATTGAAATCAGTGTACTGATTAACTTCACCCAATCAATGTACATAGGAGCATATCCTATGTACAGAGGAGCCTAACCGGATCAGTGTACTGGTCAGTGTACTGGTGAACTTCATCAGACGACTGTACTAGTGAACATGATGGAATGATGAACCCAAACCCAACCCATGTACTGATACCTCACCCAATCAATGTGCTAAATCTATATATTCACTGTTTATCCCATCAACCCCATAACCCCAGAATGTGTGTGTATAGCAGCTGTGGAGGTAATGTAAACCTTAAGGGAAGCCTCGGACATAATGTCGTGTAGCCGTTGTTGAGGTAATGAAAACTCTCATTATGAAGGGGGGGGCTGTACCCCTGATGGTGAACTTCATCAGACGACTGTACTACAGAACATGATGGAATAATGAACCCAAACCCAACCCATGTACTGATACTTCACCCAATCAATGTGCTAAATCTATATAATCACTGTTTATCCCGTCAACCCCCTAACCTCAGAATGTGTGTGTGTAGCAGCTCTGGAGGTAATGTAAATCTCAGGGAAAGCCTCGGACATAATGTCCTGTAGCCGTTGTTGAGGTAATGTAGACTCTCATTATGAAGTGGGGGGGGGGGGCTGTACCCCTGGGTCTAGGGTAATGAGGTCGTGAGTGGGGAAAGAAAAACAGTTAATACATGAGGTATGCTGGAAGTGCAGTCAATCGAGCTGGTCTGGCACACATCGCTTGTCAGTAGCATCACCCCGTATAAGGGCCTGCTATGGTCAAGTAGCCAAACATCTCTTGTCAGTAGGATCCTCGTATAAGAGCCCGCTAACTTCTGACCTCTCAGCCTGTTCTGCCATATGGCTGAAGGGTCCTTTAATGAATCAAGGTAGATAAAGTGATAGCCAAGTTTCCAAGTTTATTCAGTTTTGATTAATCGCTTTATCTTAATTCAAAGCGATGTACATAATAAAAATTACAATATAACAAAGTAATACATTGAAGATTGTTGACTGAACTTATGACAAATATGACAATACAAGAAACATATGGGAAAGAAATGGGCAAGAAGTTACAATATAAAAATAAAGATGGGGATAACATTTAGGGAAGGTACATGAGGAAGGGGTGAAGCAGAGTCTTGAAATTAATTTATAATGAAATTATTGTTAATTTATGAAGGCATCATTAAATAGAAAGGTTTTCAGGTTACTTTTGAATTTCTCTAAATTGACTTCTTGTCTCAAGTGGTAGGGTAAAGAATTCCAGGTTTGGGGAGCAGTAACAGAAAAAATATATTGGCGTCTTGTATTTATGATTTTCAGGGATGGGATTGTCAGTAAATGTTGGTCGGTAGATCTTAGTGTTCTGTTCGTAGTGTAAGGGATTAATGATTTATATATAAAAGCTGGAGTTTTAAAAGAAAGAGATTTGAAAGTAAGCAAGCTAAGTTTATATATGATTCTGTGAGCAACAGGAAGCCAATGGGCTTCCTTAAGAAGTGGAGTGACATGATCGAATTTTTTGGCTTTAAAGATGAGCTTGACCGAAGTATTCTGTATGATCTGTAAACGTTTGATTTCTTTTTGAGCTATGCCTTTAAAGAGTGCATTACAGTAATCGATCTTTGAGATAACGAGAGAGTGGATGAGAATATTAAGTGAATTATTGTTATAGCATAGTGACACTCCCTGGATATGGTCTCTTACTTGGATAAAGTCTCTTTGATTCTAAGATTCGCTTCCCTCTATATCCCTATATATCCCTGTCAGTCCCCGCTTATAGACCCCTTCCGCTCTTACCTCTCATATGCTGACTCTCGTACTGCTGATGCTAGTGAGTACTGGATTCAACATGTTAGCTGTCGTAGGCTCCTGTGAGAGGAGCTAACACAGTGAGCTGGTCCCTGCACCAGGGCTAAGGTCTCTGGTAATGAGGTCGTAAGCAAGATGGTAAATGATATCATGGCCGTGCAGGTGATGAATAGACTGTGTGGGAAAGAAAACAGTTAATACATGTGGTATGTAGAAGTGAGGTCAATCGCGCTGGTGAGGGCAATCGAGCAGGTCTGGCACACCTCGCTTAGCATCACCCGTATAAGGGCCCGCTAATGTCAAGGAGAAACCTCGAGGACGCCCAACATATCTTGTCGGTAGGATAACCCTGTATAAGGGCCCACTAAGGTGAAGGAGAAACCTCAAGGAAGCCCAATATATCTTGTCAGTCAGATAACCCCGTATAAGGGTCTGCTATGGTCAAGGAGAAAACCTCAAGGAAGGCAATTCTCTCAGCTGTAAGGTCTACGTCTTACTTCCCTCCTGCCCTGCAAACTGGTTAAGGAGGAATTCATACATGAATGGCGGAAGAAAAGTGATCCCATAGATACTACCTGGCTATGGAGATTGATTGATGCCGACGGGGATGTTTCAGAACTGATAATCCGAAAAATATGTCAGAATGGGATCTGCTCCCGAATAACCCACTGAAGTGATCAGCTCCCGAATAACCCACTGAAGCGATCGGCTCCGGAGAGTTGATTTTAACGTTGTTCGTCCTGTCTTAAAGGCCACTGGCAAAGGACATAATGAATCGCTGGAAGCAATTATGAGATAACATTTATAATGTGGAAAGCAGGTTTATGAAAGCAGATTTATGATGTGGAAAAGGGTGGGAATATGAAAGCAGATATCATTGTCTGTCTCCTCCCCCCCGAGGGATCCCCATGTGACCTAGAAAGGTACTTTAGCGGCCTCAGTACAGCCATTGCTGTGCAAAGAACACACCTCCCGCGGAAGGTCCACAGACCAACTCTCCACGCACCTCTAACTGCCTGGGCATTCCGTGTTGTGCTTAATTAGGTATCATAAGTTTATATCATGCGCCTTCGGGATAAAATAGATACTGGTTACTGTCGATGGGCTGACGATCGCCAATGCGGTTTATTGAAGCATGGGGGACACGTCAGGGAGTGGAATATACAATAATTCCTTGGCCTTTTATCTGCCATTAGAACGAGCTCACCTTTACGCCAAAAGAGGCCAACTAGATGGACCCGACGAGGCCCACTACAGAGGAGCAGACTCACAGAGGGACAGACATGATAGGCCATTTGAGGCAGGAAGGCCGCTTAGGTCTGTATGAAAGGGGGGGGGGGGTGATAGATTCATGGGACGGCTTCCCAGTGAAGTTGGTAACGATGACGACTGTACAGGAATTCAAGAAAGCTTGGGACAAGTACCTAGAATATTTAAGTGAATCAAAGGAAGAAAGTATGGGCAGAATTGCTAAGCCATATGGTCTTTAGATGCTTATCAACGTGGATAAGTGTAAAGTGCAGTCTGTCAATAACCAAATGTCTCATGCACGAATACAGGAGGTCCGGGCAGCACCCGGAGATCCCCTCCCCCCTCCAGGAAAAAGACCCGGAAGTAGTGATGGACCAGCCGACAATGTGCAGCAGCGACAAACAGGTCAAAATGAATGCTAGATTACGAACGGATCTGAAAAGGCCATCGTGCCACTGCACCGAACCATGGCGCGTCCACACCTGGAGCACTGCATCCAGCAAGGACACTGCACAACTCGAAAGGGTCCAGGAAAGAGGAACCAAGATGGCCATACAGTGAAAGACCAGAGAAACCTGGCCCCTCATAGACCATGAGGGGACACGACTGAAAACACCCAAGGTAACAAAGGGTATAGACTTAGTAAACCCCACCCCCAAGGTAGAGAGAACGAGAGGGCACCCTCAAAATCAAAAGGGGACAGATTCCGCACGAACGAAAGAAAGCTCCTCTTGAACTAGAGAGCGGTAGAACATAAGAACATAAGAAGTTGCCTCCACCGGGTCAAACCAGAGGTCCATCGCGCTCATCGGTCTGCCCCGCGGGGCCCATCAGGTATCTGACCTGTCAAGTGGTCCCTGCCTCATCCTAGAAAACCTATCACTACTTCTGTCTGTATCCATCAATCCCCTTATACCGCTTGTTTTTTCTTGTATTACTGGATATATTTAATGAAGAAATGCATTCAGATTTGCTTAGGACCCACCCTCCAAGGCATACTGTTTGAGACCTCAAAGCAAGAAAAACAGTCATTTGGTAAAACTCAAGAGCAACTTATAGCAGAGTATCAATTATAAAATGTTCACATAAATTCATGAGAGGCTCGGTTTCTCACTATGACAGAGGAAAATACCCTCCAGTTTAGAATTTTTTTTTTTTTTTTTTTGGTGGTGGGACAGTGCCTTGCAGGGCAGGTGCCATACCTTATTCTGCCCGGTCGTGTTCAACTGGCCCCCGCACTGCAGCCCAGCACACATCGGGTGGCAGCACTCACGGCTCGCGTGGCCCTGTCGGAGAACACGCGCAGGTCCCCTGCCTCCTGCAGGTGAGCGTCCGAAGCCGAGGACACCCTGCCGCCTCCAATCGAGCTCTGCTCTCTCGTGGCAGCGCCGTAGACCATAAAAGGCCGCGTGTTCAGCGGCCAAAATCCCCCCCCCCTGCAACAAGGTTCTGCTCCGCTCCCGATGGGGCATGGGCAGCGAAAGCCCCTGCAGCGGCAGAGGCCGCCCGGCCACGTGGGCGCATGACCCGTTATTTATTTATTTTTTTTCATGGCGGCCCATCGGCAGCGGCAGAGAAGCAACTTGGGCACATCACCCGATCCGGCGAGAACCGCCCGAGGTGCCAGGTCACGAGGTGAAGAACCCGCTCCTCCGCGGCCGCCGGATCCCTCCCCGTAGCCGGACCGGCAGCGCTGAGAAGCCGGCACCGGATGGAAGCCGGGCCTGGGCCTGCAGAAACACGTACAATGATGCAGGCTGAATTTATTTATAACAAATAATTGAGTGCGGTTAACAATACCACCTTAAAATCAAACCTAGGGATCCGACATGGTCTGAGTTTCGGTTAACATGCCTTCATCAGGGGTCCCAGGTCGATAAGAGATCAAATAAAACCGCAAACAAGAAAACTGTGGCCTGTGGAAAAGTGAACATTGAAGAGCAATCCATGTATGCTTCGATGTTCGCTTTTTCACAGGCTACAGTTTTATTTTTACAGTTTTCTTGTTTGCAGTTTTATTTGATCCCTTATTGACCTGGGACCCCTGATGAAGGCGTGTTAACCGAAACACGGACAGTGTCGGGTTCCTAGGTTTGTTTTTAAGGTGGTATTGTTAACCACACTCAATTATTTGTCATAAATAAGTTCAGTCTGCATCATTGTACGTGTTTCTGGTATACCTTCAATCATATTGCTTGCATACATTTTGATATTCTTATTATGGAACCATTCTTGTATCAGTAACTCCATTAGTTGCCGCTTGTTTGTGACAATGCAATCATGTATCTTGTCCTTCAAGTTCGTCCAGATGTTTCAATAGGATTCATGTCTGCATTGTTTTCTGGCCAGTCTAGAAGTTTCATTTATTTGGGGGCCAAAAAGTTTTTAATTTTCTTAGAGGTACGGCAGTGGGCCTTGTCTTGTTCAAAGATTGCCTCTTTTCACCATACCATACCATACTTTCACTGCTCAGATACAACCAACTGCTAAAGCCTGTCGCTTCTTACGATATAATATTACCAAAATCTGACCTCTCCTTTCTAAGCACACTACCAAAACCCTTATCTACACTCTCATCACCTCTTGCTTAGACTACTGCAACTTGCTTCTCTCAGGTCTTCTGCTCATTCATCTTTCTTTACTCTAATCTATGCAAAATTCTGCTTCATGACTTATGTTCCTCAGGAGCCACCATATTCACATTACCCCTCTCCTCAAGTCACTTCACTGGCTCTCCATCCACTTCTGAATACAATTCAAACTCCTCTTACTGACCTACAAGTTCACTCACTCTACAGCCCCTCAATATCTCTCTTCACTTATCTCCCCCTATGCTTCACCCCTTGAACTCCGTTTATCAGGCAAGACCCTCCTAACCATACCCTTCTCTTCCACTGACAACTCCAGACTCTGACCCTCCTATCTTGCTGCACTGTTTGCATGGAACAGACTGTCTGAGTCATTACATCAAACTCTGTTTCTTGTAGTATTCAAATCTATGCCAAAATCCTTCTTTTTTGAGGCTGCTTTCAACTCCTAACTCCCACTCACCATAAAATTACCTATGTCCTTCCTATCATTCTCTCTGCAAGGAATTCCCCTACCCCCTTATGTTATGTCTATCTATTCAAACTAGATTGTAAGCTCTTCATAGCAGGGACCTTCTATTATATGTCAAATGTTCAGTGCTGCATACGTCTTTCTGTGAATAATATATAATAAATGTAAACCTGCAAGGCTGCCTTCTTCAAAATGTCAGAATGCCCCAAACAGTTAACATGAGCACCTAACTTTGGCTGTGTTGGATGTGAAACTTTAGAATACCTTAGCAAGTAAGCTCTTCGTTTTAAAGAATGTGACTTAAAAAAAAGAATCCAAATTTGACTAAAAGTTAAATGTAGAAATACAGTAGAATGGTATCCTCATCAGTGTTTAAAAGCCACATTCTAATGCTTTCTTCATTTAAATAGTCCTAAAGTCACTTTCCTCTTGGTTTGCTAAGGAAAAATTGCAATGAGATCTAAGTTGCACATCTTGCTGTAATAGCCATGACACTAATGAAATCACTCTAATAACAGCTTCCAGAAATGGCATCAGTGGCGAACAGTGCTTTGGTTACAATCTCAGCTGTACTAATTAGTATAAAACAAGTCACAGTGTGCATTCTGCTGGAAAAATATGCTCAGAAAATTCATTCAGCTCCAATGGGCAGGAGAATGGGGAAACTATCACTGCAGAAGATAAGTTAGTCAAATTACTGAATTACAGTAGTTGCCTATGTTGTAAGGTCATATTATTGCATAATCATAAGGAAGGTCAGTCAAGGTCATCATACCACTGTGTGTCATTATTAAATATGAATTTTGTTATAATTGTAAGTAATACAAGATAATGTTAAAACATCAGGCTATTTTTATTCACAAAGATTTTTCTGGCATTTTGTTGCTAATGAAGGAAAGTAATTACAATGACATCATATTAATAAATAATTTCAGTGTTGTCTATTAATAAAAGGACAGAAAATTACCGCTGACTGCTATGAACTCTCTGATTATTTTTAATAGAGGACTAAACATATTTTAATGCACTTTGTGGATGGTAATCTTTATTAAAAACATAAAATTATCAGTCTTTCTAACTATACTGCCGTTCAGCTAGTGCAGGGGTAAGCAATTCCGGTCCTCGAGAGCCGGAGCCAGGTCAGGTTCTCAGGTTATCCACAATGGATATGTATGAGATGGATTTGCATGCACTGCCTCCTTGAGATGCAAATCTATCTCATGCATATTTATTGTGGATATCCTGAAAACCTGACCTGGCTCCGGCTTTCGAGGAACAGCATTGCCTACCCTGTGCTAGTGGATACGTATAAAATGTTTTTGCTGTTTGGATGCTATACTAATTTTCCCCTCTTTTATGAAGCCGTGTTAGGGGTCCTTTTATTAAGGTGCGCTAGCCGTTTAAATGCTAATGTGTGCTAACGCGTCCATTATATTCTATGGACGTGTTAGCACGTGTTAGCATTTAGCGTGCACTAAATCAGCTACCTTAGGCCTTAGTAAAATGACTACTTAGGCTTTTTTATCACTGGCTGTGGCAGTATTAGCTCTGACACTCATAGGAATTTTATGAGCATCGGAGCTAATACCACCATGGCCAGCGATAAAAAAGCCTATATCAGCTTTGTAACCGGGGGGAGGGAGGGGGGATATTAAAATGTTTCCTATATTTAATGGAGACTTTTTTCTGCTTAAAAATTGATTAGTTTGATTATGTAAACCACTGTGACCAATATTCCCTCCAAGGAATGACAATTTTTTTAATGTAAGCAGCAAGTTCTAAATACTAGCAATTTCTGATCATAGTATTAGCAGTACATTTCTGTATATAGCACAAAACACCATCACACATACGTTCATTATTTTATGCTGGCCAACCCATCCCATGTGTCTAAAGCCCCGCCCACAAGAGGGGCCTAAAATAACTGGACCAATTCCAGTTAGCCCAGGTGCCTAAGGCCCCTCCTATGGGTAGGGCCTTAGGCATATGGGCCAATCAGGCCCTAGGCCCACCATTCTGAGGATGGCAGGCCTGCCAACCAGACTTGGGACCCGTTTGACCAGGCAACATTCAGGTAAAATAGGGGGATGTCCGGGGTTGGGGAGCCTGGGTAGTAGAGGGGTATTCGGGAGTTTAGGGGGTGGTTTGGGTGGCATTCGGGGGGTTACACAGGGGTGCATCATGGGCAGGAGGGCCTGGGATCCCTCCTGCCTATATTTGAGGGGAGTGGGAGGTTCAGGGTGCATCTTCAGCAGGAGGACTTGGGATCCCTACTGCCGGTATTCGTGGGGGTGTGTGATTGCCTTCCAGCAAGAGGGCTTTGGATCTCTCCTACCAGCGAACACAGTTTTGTCAGAGGGGTGTCAGCAGGAGGGCTTGGGTTCCCTACTGCTGGCGATCACAGTTTTGTTTGGGGGATCACGATTGCGGCAGGAGAAATTAGGTATCTCTCCTGCTACGATCATTACGGTTGGGAGTGGGCAGGTTGTCGGGGCTGCTGAGCTGATCGCGGCAGCTGCGATCAGCTCAGAAGCCCCAATTTGGAACTTATACCTGTTTTGACTTGGCCTAAATCAAAACGTATAAGTTCCGACTGGGCGATCTCCTAGAATTTCGGTTATACTGTCCTGGGGGGCTCCCACTCTATCTAATGTACCTGGGGCAATGGGGATTAAGTGACTTGGCCAGGGTCACAAGGAGCAATGCAGGATCCAAACCCACATCCTCAGGGAATCATGCTAAAGTCTGTATCCGTTTTTAAGCTTTTGCAAATTAAGTTATGTATGCAATCTATATATTTTTTCATGTACTTTGCTTTCAAGAATGAGCTGATTGGAGGACTTAGTCAGAAAAAAAGGGTAGGTTTTAAGCAAGAAACATAAAGCTGTGTTTTTCATGCGCTGTGCTTCAGTTAATGGATCTTTTCCTCTAATTAGCAAATAACATTGCTGTTTGTCCAGAAAAATAGAAGGTTTTGCATGTTTTGATGTGTACTTTTTATGTGGTGCCTTATTAAATGTATTTTGAGCTTAATAAAGCAAAAATAAAAACCCAGAGAGATATTTAGCAGATCGCATTAAGGACGTCCAAACTATGGGCTCCTTTCATGAAGGTGCGCTAGCGTCTTTAGCGCACGCACACGATTAGCGCATGCTATAGCGCACGCTAGCTGAAAATCTACTGCCTGCTTAAAAGGAAGTGGTAGCGGCTAGCGTGCGCTAAGTGCGTGCTAAAACCACTAGCACACCTTTGTAAAAGGAGCCCTATGTCTAAGTTCCATCCATAGAACTCAGGTCTATTTGAAGCCCAAACTATGCTGAAAAGTAGACTTCCTTTACAATGCATATAGGACCTAGTTTTACAATTGCTATGCAGCTTGCTAGCTCACTGTGTAACACACTGGTTAAACCTACAGTCTTCTACCTTAGTGTTGCTGGTTCGAATCCCAGTCACTCTCTCTGATGGAAGAGAAATAAATAAAAGCATTAAAAAGATCCAGCTCCCAGTATCACAATTCCAACTCCCTGCATCACAATTATAATGAAAACCACCATTCTAATAACATCATAATAATAAAATATTATGACATTGTTTGAACGTCTAACTCTCGCCTAAAATCTGATTCTCTAAAGGATGTCTCAAAATTTGGACATCTAAACAGTGCTGAGCGTCGC
Organism: Geotrypetes seraphini; assembly: GCF_902459505.1. Lineage (NCBI taxonomy): Eukaryota > Metazoa > Chordata > Amphibia > Gymnophiona > Dermophiidae > Geotrypetes > Geotrypetes seraphini. The sequence continues at coordinate 216,652,985 of NC_047087.1, read as the reverse complement.
TGAGCGCAATTCTACAAAGGGCGCCTATCTTGGACGTCCAAACTGTGTCTACTTTTAGGCGCGTTTTGCAGAATCGGTGCCAAACTCTCCTAATTTCTCTAGTCAATAGCAGTATTTAAAATATGACCTGTTTATGTGTTGGCGAATCGACTATCTGCTACATTCATAGTGCTTATACTGTAGACATGAAAGAACACACTATAAGCTATTAATATAAAACAATATATTAACAAAAAAAAATGGGGAAGGGTGGCAATACTAAGAAAATTGCAGCTTCATAACAAGAAATGGCTATTTTATCTGTATATATTTCTGCCTAACATCCAGTGGCCCTATCTCCTTAGGTAGGGCCACTTAAGACCCCTTTTATGAAGCTGCGTTAGGCTTTTTTTTTAATCACCAGCCACAGCGGCATTAGCTCTGATGCTCATAAAATTCCTATGAACGTCAGAGCTAATACCACTGCGGCCAGTGATAAAAAAGCCTAACGCAGTTTCGTAAAAGGGGGTGGGGTAAATATACAGTCATAAATGGGAAATTTTATTTGATTTATAGGACTGTTATTTGTACAGTCTCAGTAATTGGATAAATTTATCTGACTAGTGGCTGAATAAGTTTTTATCCTATCCCTAGAACACCCCTGGCCTTTCCTAATTTTACACAGATAAATTTTAAATGAACAAAATGTATTCATCAGTCAGCATAACATTTTTAATAAAAAGACACTTATGTGATTAATACCCAATGTTGATGGCATAAGTGCTTTTGAAAAATGACTGGATGGTTGTTAACTTCTTAATAGTAAAGGACTCTAAGGAGGTTAATGGTTTTTTGATCATATATGTAAATTTAATTAATCTCTATAAAGTTCATAAATTTGTTTCTGAACATTTGCCAGATTCAAATAACACTTGGTGCTCAGTTTTCAATTGAGAAATCACATAGATGAGGAAACATCATGAGATATTTGCCATGCTTGCAGAATTATTTGGCAATACACTTTTGGCAATTTTATACCTCGTAGATATTTATAAGCCATATAGTGAAAATGGCCTATATGGGCTTGATGGTTTAATAGAGTGCTTATGTAGAATGTCAAGCCACACACTTATTTTATAAAGGCAATGTAGGTGCCTGGGTGTCTTTGTAAAATAGACAACCAGAACCAGTCATGCACAAATCCTCTTGAACAAATTTACATTTGCTTTGAAGAAAATATAAATTCAGGGCCTGATTCTAGTAACAGCGCCATAACTAAGGCAGTGGCAGGCACGCTACCACCCCCTAACTTACCTCCCCTTTTAATAAGCTCTGGTAGAAATTTCTACCATGGCCTGGAGTGCTAAATTGCTCTGGCGTTGCAATGATGCTCATAAAATTCTAATTGATGATAGGCATGGTACCTTAATTGTTTTAATTGATGTTAACCGTCGTGGTAAATCACCATTGGGGCCTTTTACTAAGGCGTGCTAGCTAGCTAAGTTAAGATGGGCCTTGGTGACTGCTGCCTATGTCGGTGTCAGCTCTCTCTAACATCACTTCTGGGTCCCGCACTGAGAAAATTAAAGAGGTACGGTAAGCCCTTTTAAATAATCAGAGGGCTCTTAATATTGGACGAGCCCTGTAAGAGAAAAGGGGATATTCGGGGGGGGGGGGGGTAGGAGTTTGAATAATTAAGGAGGTGAATGAGATTGTGATGAGGAGTTGAAGTAATGGAGAAAGGAAGAATTCTTGGGAGGATTGGAAACAAGGAGTGACGGATACTGATTGGTGGGAATGGGAAAAAGGGGATTGGCTGATTCGGGCGGGAGAATTTTGAGGAGTTTGTTTGTGGGAGGTTGGGGTCTGAGGAGGGTAGGCAGTAAAGAGGAGCGGTAGGAAAGTTAGGAATTGAGAGGGTAGTTTGAGGTTTTAATTGTTTTACTTTTAATTTCTTTTTGCTTAGGTTACATTCTTGATACTGTAGTTCATTTAGTTGTGGTCTTTTCACAACAAACGGGAGGGGGGGGGGGCTTACCTTCTGGCTGGCAGCATTGTTGGGAGTCCGGGAGTGCAGTGAGTTCGGCGGTGGTGGTGGCTTCATTATTCGTCAGCGGTTTTGGGCTTTGGGCGGTGTGTGTAGTGCTGTCGGGATGTGTATTAAGCCGGGAAGAAGCAGCTTTCAGCTGGGATGCGGTTGCGACTTGGGCCAGGAAGAGGAAGAGCTTCCGATAGGGATGCGGCTGCTAATCCGGTCGGGCAAGGCGGCACTTATGGCCAGAATGGGGCAGCACATCCGGTCAGCGGTGTATGGTTCAGCTGTCATCCAGCTGTGTGTTGGAGCACAGCTGTGTGCTGGCGTCCCATACAGCTGGAGTTTGGGCTATGGGGGGGCCTGTGCGGCCGCATCTTTGCTGTAAGCTGTAGGCATTTGCATGAGTGCTGGACCTGGTATTTGGAGTAGAGAATGACACGGTGAAAAAATTGGTCCCCGTCACCGCCCCGTCCCCGTCTCACCATCCTCTGCACCGCCCCGTCACCGCCATTCCCTTCACCGCCCCGTCACCGCCACTGCCACCCCATTCACCGCCCCGTCACCGCCACTGCAATCCCATTCACCGCCCCGTCACCGTCACCGCTGCATACATAAAAGCCTCAAACGGGTACGATTTTAAATACTTTTCTTTATTTACGTATAAAGGAAACATTCTTTAAAACTTTAAAACTTAGTTAAATATTAGTTAATAACTATAGAAAAACAAACACGACATGTACTTTTAATGCTTACAATGTTAGCCTACATGGTAAGTAGACGCGGCCGCTGTACCTAATCGCGGCAAAGATCTCCCTGCCGTGATTAGCATAGTGACCGCGGCTACGGCTGCAAGTCTCCCCTCCCCCCAGCGATCACGGCAGGAGGGCACCCAACCCCTCCTGTAGACCCCCCCCAACGGCCCTCCCGACAATCGCAGCAGAAGGGTACCCAACCCCTCCTGCCGGTCCTCCCAATGGCCTCCCCTAAGATCGCCGGCAGGAGGGTACCCAACCCCTCCTGTTGGACCCCCCCCAACGAACCCTCCCACCCCGGAACCCCCTTAGTCTTACTTTCCAAGTTGGACCGGACGGCTCCTCACATGTATGGCCAGCAGGCTTGCCTCCGTCCAAATGAGGCGGGCCCGCCCCTACCCTGCCCAACCCACAGGATCCTAGGGCCTGATTGGTCTAGGCACCTAAAGCCACTCCCGCTATAGGAGGGGCCTTAGGTGCTTGGGCCAATCAGGCCCTAGGATCCTGTGGGTTAGGCAGTGGAGGGGAGGGGCGGGCCCGCCTCATTTGGACGGAGGCAGGCCTGCTGGCCAGACGAGCGAGGAGCTGTCCGGTCCAACTTGGAAAGTAAGACTAAGGGTGGTGTTTCGGGATGGCGGGGTTTGTTGGGGGAGGGTCCGGCAGGAGGGGGTGGGCACCCTCCTATTGGCGATATAGGGGGCCGTTGGGGGGGGCCGGCAGGAGGGGTTGGGCACCCTCCTACCAGTGATCATAGGGGGGCTGTTGGGGAGCTGGCAGGAGAGGTTGGATATTCTCCTGCTGCGATCGTCGGGGGGGCTGTTGGGGTAGGCAGGAGGGGATGGGTACCCTCCTGCCGCGATCGTTGGGGAGGGCTGGTTCTGTCGGCATGAAGGGCTGAGCACCTTCCTGCCGGCGATCGTCGGGGGGGGGGTTCTATTGGCAGGAAGGGTTGATCTGACAAATGAGGAGCCAGTATATTGGGGGGCGGAGTCAATGCGGCAACGTGCAAGTTGGATCGAGAGTTGGAGGAGACAGACAACATGGCGGAGACATCAAACACCCGGTCACGAACACGGTGAAACACAGGTAAATAGCGGTTCCTAGAAGGGTACATTGGCCTGCGGGGACAAATCTTTTCACCGTTTTTGCGGGCGGTGAAAACTTTTATCCCCGTGTCTGCGGCGATTTGGCTTTGGAGTCTCCATAACCCGCAGCCAAACCGCAGCCACGCCGCAGCTCCCTGCGGGGATCGCTCCCCGTGTCATTCTCTAATTTGGAGCTTGGTGGCCGGTGAGAAGCCATGTGGATGAGTGTCAGAGGTTTTTGTGGCTATTGTTTATGCTGGGGAGTTTCTCTTAAATTGTACTATTGTTGTTTTTATTGTTTTACATTACAGTATTGGGGGAAGGTGAGGGAATTCCTATTGGGATGGTGTGGTGGGGAAGGGTTGGCCCATAAAGTGGGGGGTGTCTTATTTTTCTATGGCTCCCAAGAAAAGTTTGCCTCTGCAGGCCAGCAAGAGAACAAGTGTCCCTGGGGTTCGTAAGGCTGCTAAGCGGCCAGCTTTAGCTCCCAGGGTGGCTGGCACTGCTGGTGGGGCACGGGGTGAGCACCAGCAGATCGCTTGAGTGTTTCAGCGGGAGCTGCATGTTCCAGAAGGACTGCACGTGCAGGGAGCTCGACTCCAGTGTCTGTGCAGTCGGAGGTTACAGGGGAGGCGGAGGAGGATCCTGTTCCCGGCACTTCCCAATCTGAATCTACTATAGTCGCTACAGTCGCTGCGGTAGCTCCTGCTGGTGAATTTGCTCGCTGTGTAGATACACAGTATGGTTGGGTATGGTGGCTGGTGGGAAGGGGACAGACAGGTTGCAGGTGGGTTACTGGGTAGTTCGGGGGTGCTAAAGGGAAGTCTTTGGGTAAACGCTTGCGTAATAAAAAATGTTTACATCGCTTGCAGCATGTAGTCAAACATTTGGATAGGGAACGTAGGAGTAAGAGGTCCGAATCAGAGGATCTCACGAAGGCTTGGGAATCCTCAGATTCGTGGAACTCTTCGCATTCCCCCTCCTCCTCTTCCTTTTCGGATGTGGTGCCTGTGGTTTCTGCTGGGGAGGTGGGTGGTGGTTGGACTGGAGCTGCAGGGAGTGGGGTTGCCCAGTTTTCTAGATCGGGGCATACCTTATGTGAGATTACTCTGTTGGATGGGCATTTGTCTCAAAAATGGAAGAGAAAAATTTTAAGAATGAAATATATTGATGTATTTGCTTTATTGGAGTCTGAGTGAGAAGGTATTGACAAGAAAAAGAGCGAGGACTCTAAAGAAGAGGGGAGGAAAAAGTGCGGTAGAGTTTTGTGGACTATATTCAATTGGTTATTAAGATTCAATGTTTATGCAAGCGTTTTAGGTGGGACGAAGCCTGGATTGTATCCAGGTTTACTCCGTTATGCTGATTTGATTTTGCGGGCCTACTAGATATATGGTGGGTAGGCCTGGTTAAATTATGATGAACATTTTAGGCGTAGTATGGCTCAGGATAAGTCTGAAGCATGGGGTTGATTTGTGGCTTACTGAAATGACTTCTGTGAGGCCAGCATTTTTCAAGGACTACCCTCCTCAGGTGGCTCTTTACCCTTGAGGAGGGGTGTTTTAGGATCAGTGGGGTTGGGAAGGGGAGGGGGCGGTGTTGGGGGAATGGGGTTGTTTGGGTGGCAAGGAAGTATGCAAGGTGGATCCGTGGGCTCCGCCTGTTTTCAGTTCAACATGTTTGATGTCGAGTTTGGCATATGTGCAGTCAGTTTACGGGCCCTCATCCTGCCATTCAGTATCCGGGAGCTTGGGCAAAGGGGCCAGCAGGGCGGTCACCTTGATCCAATGCCCAGGGTATGTCGGGTCAAGGCCCCATCACCCGTTGATTTACAGCAGCTTTCTGTTTGGTTGTGCATTTATCCAAATTGGGTGGATGCGGGCCTGCTATGGGAGGGTTCACTATACCTTTTGATGGTCCCTTCTTATCCCATAAATGTGTTAATTCCCTGTCAGTGCAAAAGTATGTGGGGGTAGTATGTGAAAAATTGGATAAAGAACTTAACTTGGGACAAATTGCGGGGCCTTTCCGGGCTCCTCCTTTTGACAATTTGGTGCTTTCATCGATTGGTGTGATACCAAAGAAGGAGCCTGGGAAATTCCGTTTAATTTATAATTTATCCTTTCCGCTGGGTCAAAGCATACATTCTTTTATTGACCCTAGTTTTTGCTCCGTTCAATGTGCTTCATTTGATTGTGCAGTGGAGATGTTGCGGAGTTTGGGTCAGGGGGCTTTAATGGCTAAAGCAGATATAGAATCTGCTTTTCGTTTATTGCCAGTCCATCCATCCTCCTTTCATTTATTGAGATTTTGATTTGAGCAGAATTATTATTTCGATAAATGTATGCCCATGGGTTGTTCTGTCTCCTGTGCTTATTTTCAGGCTTTCTCGACGTTTTTGCATTGGGTGATAGAGCACAGTTCTGGGTCTGCTTGTATTGTCCATTATCTGGATGTGTTTGGAGGTGTGGTGGGGTCTGATCAGTGTGGTGTTCTTTTAGACAAGTTTAATAGTGTAATGCATGATTTGGGTATTCCTCTAGCTGAAGGGAAGTCTGCGGGGCCTTGCTCTACTTTGTTTTTTTTGGGAATTGAGTTAGATTCTGTTCTTATGGAATCTCGATTACCAGTGGAGAAGGTCCAAGCTTTGCGTGCTGAGATTGAGAGAGCGATATAGAGGCGTAAGTTGACCCTTGCTGAAGTGCAGTCTTTGGTGGGGCGGTTGAATTTTGCCTCTCAGGTAATACCAATGGGTCGCATTTTTGCGCGGCGTTTGGCATTATTGACAAAAGGAGTTACAAAGAAGTATTACTGTATACGCTTATCTCGTGCAGTTCGGGATGATTTGTTGATTTGTCATACCTTTTTGCTGAATTTTAATGGGGTCAGAGTATGGCTACAGCCGGCTTTGTCTGCAGTGGATCTTCAGTTATTTACAGATGCTGCAGGAAGGTTTGATTTGGGGATTTATTTTCATGGGGCATGGTGCTCTGAGGCATGACCGGAGTGGTGGCGTGCTCGTAGGTGGTGTGCTAATGTTGCCTGTTTGGAGTTATTTTCAGTTTGGGTGGCATTGCAATTATTTGGCTGGCGTTTGAAGAATAGTAGAGTAATTTTGAGTTCCGACAATGTGGCAGTGGTGGAGGCTTTAAACCGACAATGTGCACATTGCCCGCTGTTGTTGGGTTTATTGCGCTTAGTGGTGTCAGTTGAATCTGACTTTGAAGGTGAGACATTTTAATGAGATTGCCGATTCTCTCTCTCACTTTCATTAGGCCTGTTTTCATGCTTTGGCTCCAGGAGCAGACGAGGGACCAACACTGATGCCTGCAGATTTGTGGCAGCATATTCACGAAAATTGCATTGTCGTATCTGGCGCTCTAAGACTGACCCTACTGGATATCCAGTTCAGCCAGTCCAAGATTCAACCCCCAACGAGATTCATCTGCATGCTTTTTTGCCCAGAACATGAAAGAATGTCCACAAAGCCAGACACATACATCGCCTGGCAAATTCCGGATATGAGCTAAACAAGAAATGAGAAAAGAAAAGCACAGATCAATCAATACTGGCAGAATGAACATATCCCAAATACTTATTGGAAGCCAACGCCCAATTCTGCAAATAAGATATGGGGACCCTCCCTGCTGAGCCTCAAAAGTAGCTGCCCCAATTCTAAAGGAATGTGTGCCAAATAGAGTAGGATCTAGGCCCACACTACTCAACACTTTTTTTCAAAACTGCAGCAAATTGAAATCAAGTTAACGGTGTCCCATCAGCATGCACCAACCAATAGAAGCCCCCTGCGGGTCGAGTGCATACCGATGTGCCAAAGACACCGGACACTCTGAAAACAGAAGCGCTGAATGCAGCCGTACCCAACTGCCCTTTCCTGTAGGTCAGTCTTAGAGCGCCGGATACAATAATGCAATTCTCGTGAGTATAGAAACACATCAGAACACAACATCCCCGTCCAACACAATGCTCACTTGGAAGGTGCCACCAACTCACCAAGCCGCAGCGCCCCAAAAAAATACAACTGTTGATTCCAACGCATTCACTGGATGGGACAGCGTGGGATGCGTTGGAAAAGAGGGATATGAATTGGAGTTGCATTGTTACTAGAGTATGTCAATTAATAAAGCTGTGGCCAAATTTCTGCCAAAGTTTATATTGTAAGTGTTTTATTTAAGTGGTGAAGTTATGAGTTGTTTGAATGCAGGGTGCGAGTTCCAAATATTAAGGGAAAAGGGAATTGGCATGCATTCACGGCAGAGGGGGTTGGGAAAAGCAGGGGGTGCCACTCACCCTCACTTTGCCACTGATCACTATATGTTGGCAGGTCCTTTTCTAAACAACTATACAAAGTAGAGTAAATATAGTCAATTCATTAAAATGCTATACCAAAAATACCATACAATAAAATTAATTAAATATTTAATTTATTGGTTTATTTAATTCAATTCATATCCTAAAAACTAACAAAATTTATTAGTGCTACTAATAACAAAATCATAGGCTGGGAAAAGCTACAGGTACTATCTAAAGCTTTAAAGTAGAGTCCATCAATCAATCTTCAAGGTTCTTAATGATGTTAAGTTTTGAAGCCATTCAGGCCCAATGAAGCTCACTTAACTTGATGATGAGTCAATTAAAGTCCCTATATCTCCTTGAGTAGTAATCTGTAGGCTTGACCAGGCCAGTTGTTCCTTATATTAATGATCCAATTAGAAATGCTTAATCAGTTCTGAGGTTCTCTCTTCTTAATCCTTAAAGTTTTCCAGTTTTAATTTCTTATACTGTTCAATCAGCATAAGCCTTCAACTCCAGCTGAGTTTCAGTTGAGTTTCAGGGAGGTTGAAGATATAAGTACTAAGATAATAAGAGTTTTCTAAATACTAAAACAGCACCACAGTGATGCTTAGTCTGAGTTTTAAAGTGATATAAAATATACATATACAGGGTTGTAAATTTTTGGAGTTACATCAGGAAATACTTTTTCATGGAGAGGGTGTGGATGCCTGGAATAACCTCCATGGGCAGGTGGCAGAGGCAAAACAGTGAAGAATTTTTTTAAAAAAAATGTAAATATGTCACTCGAATCCCAAATGATGAAGTTACAACTATCTTATTTTGGTCACACCATCAGAAGAGATCACTGGTTACTGTGGATGGGCAGACTAGATGGGCCATTTGGCCTTTATCTGCCATCATGTTTCTATGGAGAAGGACATCATGTTTGGGAAGATCGAAGGAACCAGACGAAGAGGGCAACATGCAATCAGATGACTGGACACGTTAAAAACAATCATGGGAATGATGCTGGAGGACCTTTTTGGACTAGCAGAAATCCAATTTCTTTTAGATCCGTAATTCATCAAGTCGCTAGGACTAAAGCACGAGTCGATGGCACCTAACAGCAACAACAAAGGAGATTCCTGTAGAGAAAGAGGAAAGAACAAAAAAATTAAATTACCTTATGGATGGCGACATAACGGGAGTGGTGGTTTAACAGAAATGCAAGTAGCTGGAAAGAAAGACCAGTGCCAGCAGACTTCTTTGCTTAGTGTCTCAAAAATGGACCCAATTTCTTATAATTTGATCATTTGTTGTTATTCAAAAATGGCAAATACAGAACAGGATCAAACATGTATATTGTTTATCACATTCATTTCTTATATGCTATGAATGCTTTGCATGTAAATGGGATGGGCAGGGTGAAGTCATCTTAAGAATTAGTGAGTAAAACAATAGTTAGCAATATTGTTAGGTTATTGAATGGTGTATTGAGGATCAAAGTGACTATGCTATAGTCATAATAATAAAACCACTCTTTGGACAATTGACATGGGGCGCCTTTTACAAAAGTGCGCTAAATGTTTTAGCACGCACTAACCACATTCTAAACGCTAATGTGTGCATATTAGTCTATGGATGTGTTAGCGGTTAGCATGTGCGTATATTTAGCGCACGCTAAAACGCATAGCGCACCTTAGTAAAATAGGGGGATGATATTGTGATATTCCAAGACTGTATAGACAATTGGTTTCGCCAGGGGACTGTGCTAGAATCACAGTTTTTAAACATATTTTTCAGTGATCTAGAGATGGGAATAACTAGTAAGATAATTGAGTTTGCTGATGAACCAAATTTGTTCAAAGTTGTTAAAATCGTAAGAGGTTTGTGAAAAATTACAAGAGGACCTTGGCCGACTGGGCATCAAAATGGCAGATGATATTTGATGTGAGCGATTGCAAAGCGATGCCTGTAGGCAAAGGGAACATGAATTATAGCTATGTGATGCAGGGTTCCACATTAGGGAATCATCGCCCAGTAAAATAATCTTGGTGTCATTGTTGATGATACATTGAAACTCTCTGCTCAGTGTGCAACAACAGCTAAGAAAACAAATTATATTGTTAGGACTTATCAGGAAAAGAATGGAAAACAAAGGTAAGAATGCCTTTGTATTGCTCCATGATGCAACCGCACCATAAATACTGTGGGCAATTTTGGTCATTGGTTAGACATGAATCACTTGTTTACCCTTTCCAAAAATACTAGGACTAGGGGGCATACAATGAATATACTAAGTAGCAAATTTAAAACAAACTGTAGAAAATATGTCTTCGTCCATTGTGTAATTAAAGTGGAATTTGTTGCCAGAGAATATGGTGAAAGCAATTAGCTTAACAGTGTTTAAAAAAGGTTTGGATAATTTCCTAAAAATCTATATGCCATTATTAAGAAGGGCTAGGGAAAATCCTAGTATAAGCAACATAAAATCTGTTTTACTCTTTGGGTTCCTGCCAGGTACTTGTAACCTGGGTTGGCAATTGTTGGAAACAGGATGCTGGGCTTAATGGACCTTCGGTTTGTCCCAGTATATCAGCTCTTATGTTCTTATGCATTATATATAACTGCTTATATGTAGTTTGCATAGTGGTGAATTACTGACTGCCCTGTTTGTTGTGTCAGTGTTTAATCATGGAGGAGTGTCACATTCATGGAGTGGCAGGTATAACTCTGGTCACCTTGTTGAGCAGAGTGGATGAGCCATATAGCTCTTTATCTGCTGTCATTTACTATGTTACTATGTAAAAGCATGAATGGAAAAATATTATCAACCCTATCTGCATCGTCACACATTCTCTGCTCTCTCACTTTCTTCATCTATTAATAAATATGACAGCTTTCTTTTCATATCTTAAAATTTAAAAGCCTAACCGTTTATTGTTTTAGCTACAAAGACAAATGAGAGGTTGATTCATTTTATTTTTTGTTTGTGTCTGTCTAAATGATAGCTATGAAAATGCACAATGTCTCATTGGACCAGAGTTAATTTCAAACATTGAAGTTTTCATAAATATTGCTCTATAGTAAACAACAGCCTTGCCAGAGACTAAAATCCTTTTGAAAACTCAGGCCTTGTTTTATGGAGCTGCGCCAGTGGATTTACACCCTGGTTTAAATCTAAAAAGTTCAGCTGTTTCTAGGGTTGAATTCCTAACCACTTAAATATTGAATTTACTTATGCATGATAAATAAGACAGCATTTGCAGCATTAGAGAAGAATTAATTTACCAATCTATAATAGTAGTCCTAGATCTTACAGTCCAAATTTATAGCATCCATTAATGTGAAAGCCGAAGCCAACATTTACATTATTAAAATAAACAATATGATCCAAGGGAAGCCTATACAATGACTCACCAGGATCTTAAAAAATGTGCTAAGTAGCATTCATTTTATTCTATTGTTTAAAGATTGTGCTTTACTGAGTTGAAATATCATATCCATGCTATATAAAACATATCTAGCTCACTGTACTATATAAAGTACCCATTTTAAAGAGGCACATTTATAAAGGGAAAGGGACTTGTATACTGCCTTTTTGTAATTTTACAACCACACTCAAAGCAGTTTACATATAGGTGCTTCAAGCATTTTTCCTATCTGTCCCAGTGGGTTCACAATCTATCTAATGTACCTGGGGCAGTGGAGGATTAAGTGACTTGCCCAGGGTTACAGGGGGCAGTGCAGGGTTTGAATCCACAATCTCAGGGTGCCAAGCCTGTAGTTCTAACCACTATGCCACACGTTTCTTCATATAAAGTCATTTTCATACATATGTGGCCCTATAAAAAAAAGCATATATTGCCTTTTTTTTTAATACTGTAACAATATGAGCCATGATGCAATGGTGCATACTTTGTTAGACCCCCTTTTATCAAGCTGTCTTAGGGTTTTTTTATCGCAGGCCGCTGCAGTAAAAGCCCCGACGCTCTTAGAATTCCTCAGCGTCGGAGCTTTTACCACCGTGGCCCACGATAAAAAATCCTAACGCAGCTTGATTAAAGGGGGCCTTAGTTTGTGAGCACTGGGACAGAATTCACATCAAGGCAGCTAAGAGCATTTATTTATTCATTGACCCCCTCTTTTGCAAAAGCATAGCATAGTTTTTAGCGCTGGCCACAGCGGTAACATCTCCTATGAGCATTGGGGCTGTTACTGCTGCGGCTGGCATTAAAAATCATGCTACACTTTTGTAAAAGAGGGGATGGGGCTATTTATTTATGTGGATTTATTAACTACCTTTATGAAGAAATTTATCCAAGTCGGTGTACAGCAAGTACAGTTCAACATGAAACTTGCAATTTTATTAATAGTTTAACAATAGTAAACTCAAAATCAGCAGATTGAAACTTAAAAATAGGATTACCATGAAGCAGTTTCAAAAATATAGCCTCCATTTTATCAAGCTGTGTTAGAGGTTTATAGCATGGGCTGGCGAAGTAAGTGTTGTCCGACATTCACACTAAAAACTTTTAGATCAGCTTGATAAAAGGAGCCCAAACTTATTTAACAGCACTGAAATTCAAATAGCAAATATATCAAGAATTGCTATATATCAAGAAATATATCAAGAGATATATCAAGAAATAGCGATGTCAAGAATTTTGTCCACTTCCCAAACATCCAGACCAAGACCATTTGGATATGGGAGGGGGCAGCATTGTGCAACAGAGCAGTGGGGCACCTTACAGGGCACTGCTGTGAACTTCACAAAAAGGGCGCCAGATAAACATCTCACCAGAACTCCCTTTAGGTTATGATGAGCCCCCCCCAAAAAAAAAAAACCACCCCCCAAAACCACTATTCCCACCTGTCTATAACCCCAATAGCCCTTATGGCTGCAGGTGGCACTTATATGGCAGTAGAGTAGGGTTTGGGTGGACTCACATTTTCCACCATAAATGTAGTGGTTAGAGTGGCTTATGGGCATGGGTCCTCCTCTCTATGGTTCAGTAGTCCACCTCCCAGGCTACTTAAGACACCTCTATGTAACTCTATTAGTCTTTCCTATACCAGGTGCTGAAGTTCCAGAGATAGGTATGCAAGTTATATTCTGATCTTTGTGGGGATGTGAGGGGGTCAGTGAACACTGGGGTGTGTGTGTGTGTGTCTTTATTTTATCTCTGCAGTGGTTATCTGGTCACTTTGGATACCTTTTTGGCATTTATACCTGTTTTCACATCGTCTAACCCACAACATATAAATTTTGTCCAGGAAGTCTCATAAAATGTTTGATTATCCCTGCAGGACGTCTAAGTCTAAGTTGGCCCACATCCCACCCAAATACCACCCTAACCATTCCTCCAGATATGCCCCTTTCAGCTCTAAGTGCACACCCGTTTCACAGGCCTAAAAAGTCCCTCAACATGTCCAGAAATTTGGTTTGATTTGGCACTTGGATGATTTTTCTTTTAGGTCATCCAAGTGCCGACTTGGACGAGTTTTTAGACATGTTTAAGGTTTATGAACCCCTTAGCATTTTATGCTTTTGACTGATTTCATTAATCAGATTTTAGGACTCCTGATGCAGGCTGTTTAGCCAAAACACAGCCCGCATCGAGTCATGACATTGTCTTATCTTTGATATTAAAATTCCTTTTGTATTTGAAGACCTGGACTGCTCTGCTTCCATTTTTTGATACATTTGTGATTGTGCTGGAGTTGACATTTCCTATTTTTAGTGGATTAGCATTTGAGTTGCAATACTGGGACGAATTGAAAATCCATCAAGCTCAGTATTCTGTTTCCAGCAGTGGCCTTTTCCAGGTTTTTAGCTGCTGCTGCACTAAGAAAGCAAATCTAATATTAGGAATTATTAGGAACGGAATAGAAAACAAAGATGAGAAAGTTATGTAATGCCTTTGTATTCTTCAGTTGTGTGACCACACCTTAAATAGGGAAAGGAAAGGGATTGGGACTTGTATACCACCTTTTTGTAGTTTTATAACCAAATTCAAAATGGTTTACAAACAGGTACTTTAAGCATTTTCTCTCTCTGTCTTGATGGGCGCACAATCGATCTATGTAAAAAATCTGATCATCACATCTCAAAAAAGATATATCAGAATTAGTAAAGTTATAGAGAAGAGCAACTACATTGGCACAGGCAGGGCAGGATTAACTAAAAGGCCCAGTAGGCACATGCCTAGGGCCCGAAATGGTCAGGGGGGCCTGATGAAAAAGAGTATTTTTTTTTTTCAAACGGCGATGGGCCCCCCCAGCATCAATCAGCAACACGGCCCCCCCCTTCGACAGACCGATCAGCAACTGACCCCCCCCTCCCCCAATGATGGAATGTAAGATGAGCGAGGAACGTGGGCAAGAAAGGCAACACCAACTGTAATTTTCCAAGCGGTGCTGCTTGCCTAAAGCTTCCCTCTGACGCAGCTTCCTGTTTCCGCCGGGGCGCGCCAGAACGGGGAAGAGGGCCCAGTGTACTTGTGTGCCTAGGGGCCCTTGAATAATTAATCCTGCCCTGGGCACAGGGTAGATGATAATATTTTTAAATCTACATTCATGTTTGCTTAATGTAGGTGTGATTTCTAACTCTTATGCTACTGTTTTATAAAGAAATATAAACAGCTATGTCTCTTTATATACCCCAAGTTTATCAAGCTGCGCTGCCAAGTAGTGCAAGCTAAATGCTGAGCCACCCATTGGAATAGTATGTGTGGCACGGTATTTAGCTCACGCTGCTTGGCGACGCAGCTTGATAAAAGAAGGGTATAATATTGTCTAATTAGGCATTTACTTCTTGTTTTATTTTAAACAATTTACAAGTTACAGCACTTGTTAATGAAATACAGCGCAAAGAAAAAAAAATTAAAGGGATTAATTTTTGAAGATCAAGAAAAATGCACTTCCTCAGACCACTATAGTACAAGTGGGGGAGAATCATAATAAAGGTAATGGAAGAACCTTTTATACATCAAGATTAATAAAAAGAAAATTGGAAAAACGTATAAATCGGGCTGCCTTCTTTTCTTATCATTCATTTAGGGCTCCTTTTACTAAGCCGCGTTAGGGCATTCACGCGCTGAATAGCACGCGCTAAATTGCCACATGCAGTAGACGCTAACGCCAGCATTGAGCTGGCGTTAGTTCTAGCCATGTAGTGCAGGTTTAGCTCGAGCTAAAATGCGGCTTGCGCTAAAAACGCTAACGAAGCCTAGTAAAAGGAGCCCTTAGTAGTGTCAGTTGTTGTTATCTTCTTGAGGTCCAGGAAAGATCTCCGATGTTCTGGTTGAAAAAAGAGAACAAACTATAATTACACTATAATTATACTATTATACTATAATTATAATTATACTATAATTAAACTATAATTATAATGTTGAGAAAAACCTGAACCTTAAAGAACTGAGATGGATGTTCATGTTGAACTCCATGGCTCCGGAAGGATTAAATGAAACTTCGGATTGGTTAGCGCAGGTTGACCTCAGCTATTAACTTTTGGGTATGACGTCAGGGGAGGTCCCTATAACAGTGAGTGAAAAAAGACGCCGCGGGCATTTTTCAGATGCCGCTTGACAACACAATTAGGATATTTTCAATTATGCAGGTTTGTGCTGAATGCAGTTTAGATTACACGATAATTTTGATAGTGCTTGATTTAATACTCTTTCTATCTCCTAATGGGTTGATTTTTTATGTTTTTTAGTGCCCCTAGCCTTGATAAAGCTCTGCGAAACGCGTTGGCAGAGGGGAGTATTGAATTGAATTGAACGTTGGAATAAAAGACATGTTCCACCATTATTTACAATGGAATGAAGACACAGCTTTTTAAAGATAAGTTCTTTAAAAACTTCAGATAAATGCACCGATAAATATGATAGTGAAAAAATTATTTAAAAAAAATTTTTTGTCTAAAAAAGTATTACATTATAATGATTGGGGATGCATGAAGAATTGACAGACCGTGGAAGCGTTCTTGCTTAGACTGGTCATATCTGACACCCCATTTCTCACTCACCAGAAGTGTAATTATAGTTTTGTTCTCTTTTTTGTTTCATACTTTACGTTTGTGAGGCTGGTTGAAAAAAGACATATCTCAGTCCCAGATATTTAATTATACATTTGCAAGGATATGCCAAGAGGTAACTGGCATCTAGCTTCTTTGTTTCCTCTCTCATTACTAGAAACTGCTTTCTTCTCTCTTGAGTAGATTTAGTAACATCAGGGTATAGCCATAACCTCTGATCACAAAAGAGAGAAGTATAATTTTTTAAAATAAGTCCTCATAATTGAATTAAAGTCCTGTTCAAAGAGAAAGTTGACTACTAAGGTTGCTCTTTTTTAAACCCAGTGACCTGTTATAAAAGTATCCTCCATATTTGCTGTTTTTTTACTGATGAAAAATGGATATATCTCAAAAACTGTCACTGATATATGATCAATTAAGCAATTTAAATAGTTCTGTAGTTAAATAGTTCTATAGGTTTGGGTGTGATACCTTTTTTATTGAAAAGATATAACGGGGCTAATTTAAAAAAAAAATGACTATCTTCTTCACAAGACATAATTCACCCAAGGCACTATTTAAAT
The DNA here is from genome assembly GCF_902459505.1 of Geotrypetes seraphini. Lineage (NCBI taxonomy): Eukaryota > Metazoa > Chordata > Amphibia > Gymnophiona > Dermophiidae > Geotrypetes > Geotrypetes seraphini. The sequence goes on along the minus strand of NC_047087.1, from coordinate 216,636,234 downwards.
ATTTTTTCATACCCTTACTGGGGTGGTGTATTCATCATTGGTCTTTAGATAGGTTTGGATTTCAGAATGTAACAAGAATCGTCCGTAAATTTGAAATAAGCAAGTAAAAATGAAGGCTGCTGTGTGGAGTTGAAAATATCGATTATTGAAGTGGCACAGCCTCCGAAGAAACTGCATAGTGAAACGGTTGGGTAATTGTCGGACAGAAGTTAAGGGGCAAATTCTATAAGAAGCGCCCAAAAGTCAGGCACTGATATAGACACCGTTCAGTGCGATTAAAGTACAATTGGGTGCTGTTTAGTTTGGAGGCACCCAATAAATAGGCCAGCTCTAGGCACAACTAAAATATAGGTGCTCATTCAAGCACTTAAGAGCAGCGATTCTGTAACAAGCCACGCCCTTGCCTAGCATGCATAGCGCCTATTTTTTTGAAGGCTGCCTAAATTTTTAGAGGCACCTTGTTACAGAATCGCTCTTTCATGATAACATACATAGTAACATAGTAGATGACGGCAGATAAAGACCCGAATGGTCCATCCAGTCTGCCCAACCTGATTCAACCTAAACCCTTCAATTTTTTTCTTCTTAGCTATTTCTGGGCAAGAATCCAAAGCTTTACCTGGTACTGTGCTTGGGTTCCAACTGCCGAAATCTCTGTTAAGACTTACTCCAGCCCATCTACACCCTTCCAACCACTGAAGCCCTCCCCAGCCCATCCTCCACCAAACGGCCAGTCTGCCCAGTACTGGCCTAGTTCAATATTTAATATTATTTTCTGATTCTAAATCTTCTGTGTTCATCCCACGCTTCTTTGAACTCAGTCACAGTTTTACTCTCCACCACCTCTCTCGGGAGCGCATTCCAGGCATCCACCACCCTCTCCGTAAAGTAGAATTTCCTAACATTGCCCCTGAATCTACCACCCCTCAAACTCAAATTATGTCCTCTGGTTTTATCATTTTCCTTTCTCTGGAAAAGATTTTGTTCTACATTAATATCCTTCAAGTATTTGAACGTCTGAATCATATCTCCCCTGATAGGTGCCTATGTTTCAATTAGTGTTGATTGAAAAGCTTAATTGATTTGTATTCAATTTAGATAGGCGCCTATCTAGTTGGGTGCCTTTGAAATAGGTGCCTAACATTAGGCGCTGGTTACAGAATTTGGGCCTAAATGTTCTTCTTTTATATTCTATTACACACAGTTGTTTTTTTTTCAGCCTGCCATTAAGAATCATTATTAATTATATTTATGGTTTAAAGACCAATTATGAATACACCGCCCCAGTAAGGGTACAAAAAATATTTAAGTAGTGCCTTGGGTGTAGGACGTCTTGTGAAGAAGATAGTCACATTCTGTATAAGTTTGTCTTCTGCAAGTTTGAGATTGTGGTTTTTTTGAACAAAGTGAAGTTTTCCTCTTTTTTTTTTGATTGGATAAAGGGGCAGAAGGACATTTTTCTTGCCAAATCCTTCCAATTTGCTATTTTCAAAAACTAATTTCATGATGGATATCTCTGCTGTGGTCTGTCTAAATCTCAAGGGGGCATGTTAGAGGTGAGGTATGGGTGGGACTAGCATAGGCTTATGATTTGGATATTTGTTCTGCCAATAATCAAACATTTTAGAATATTTCCAGGGCACAATTTGGATGTTTGGGACTACACATGTTTTAACAATGAATAAGTGCCAAAATGGTGCCCAAACAGATTAGATGGCCACTGCAGGGATGTAGACATGACTCCCACACTCCCCCAATGGTCACTGCACCCTCCTACTCCCCAAAGATGTAAATAAAATAGTACATACCTGTCTGTATTCCATGTGCAGATGTTTTGTCTAGTCCTAGTCGAGCAGCAAACAGGTATCTGCAGTAGACTGATGGCTAGTGCAGTGGACTGCAGAGAAGGGGACCCAGGCCCATATCCCACTCTACTATACTTGTGGTGGAAGGTATGAGCCCATCAAAACCCACAAAAACCTACTTTACCATCATGTAGGTGATACCTGCAAATACAAGGGCTATTGGTGTGGTGTACAGTTTGTTATAGAAGGTACTTGGTGGGTTTTGGAGGGTTCACCATAAGGAGGTTATGGTGAGGTGTGTACCTGGGATCTTTTACGTGAAGTTTACGGTAGTGCCCACTGAAGAGCCCCACTACTCTGCTGAGCTATTTGTGTGGCTGGCTATCTAAAACTGCTAGCCTCTTCTATACCCAATGGCTTGTTCTGTGTGTTTTTCTTTTGGGAATTTTTTTTATTTTTGTTCAAAAATGGATCAAAAGGATAGACACAGATCTGAAAAATGGCCATTAAAAAAACCAGGATAAATGTTTTGCAGTTTTTGAAAATGGGAATGTGTGGCACTGGCATTTTTTTATTTTTATTTTGCATTTTCCAAAAAACATCCAAACTCAGATTTGGACGTCAAATTGAAAATGGCCCTCAATATGTCTGTATTTCATTCATGTTAAGTTTTGAGTATTCACAGTTTAACAATAGACACTCAGATCGACATTCAAAGCAATTCAACTGTCCAGAAATGGCTCCTGATTGAATAAATGACTTGTTCAGGGCCAACCAGTCATTTTCAGCGGCACTTAACCTGTAAGTGCCGCTGAAAATTTCTGGTTAGCATCTATCTCAATTGGCTCTTTGGGGGGCACTATGGGAATGGAGTCAGCACTTGGTAACATAAGTACTGATGTTCAGCACTTAACTGGCCAAGTTGCCAGTATAAAAGGCAGTCCTATCTTTATGTGATATTGAATATTTCATTTTTTCAAGGTGCAAAGCCCATAAGAAATGAATGGGCTTCAATGCAAATTTATAAAAGGAGCCCTTAATTTCTAGGGCCTTTGCCAGTGGCAGTCAGCAAAACGCTTAGTGCTACCAACTAAATAATGACCCCACAAATGTTAAAAGACCAATGAAGAAATTTTCAAACCGCCCACATGGATTTGATGTTCTGAAGTACTTTTTAATTATAGACTTTACACTAAATCATTAAGGAAAAATATGTGCATAATTCTCCTTTTTAAATTTTAATGGAGAAAAAAGTGTGTGCAGCATCTTGCATCTGAATTTTCTGCAGACAATTTCTACATAGAGACTGAAGGGCATGTTTACTACAGTACAAGAAGTTGAACTTTTTCATGTTGTTTCAAATGAATGTACAACCCTACAGATTAATCTTGAATTAGAAATTTATAGAGCCAATTCACTGGTTTTCAAACAATTTTTAAATTATTTTAATCATTCATGGTCTGCAATTGGGTGATTTTCAAGAATCTTTTAATTTGATAGGCACTTGGACGTATTTGGGAAATGTTCATCCAAGTGCTGACTTAGGCCGGTTTTTGGATGTTTTTCTCTTTCGATTATGAGCCCCACAGACTCTAGTGGAGCTGTGGCTGCACCATGAGAGTCATGTGTTTGGACACAATGGCCGCCGGCCACCCTGTGATGTCACCATAAGTGACATCTTTAGTGAGTGTGTAGGAAGGGAGTGTGTTTGGGAGGTGTAGGGGGGAGGGGTGTGGATTTGGTGGTGGTTTATAACAGGTAATATGTAGAAATAAAGTTGTTCATTTCACTGAACTTTACTGGAAGTTTGTATTAAGCGTTGCCTGGCATGGACCTGCACGTGGTATGCACCCTGGTCAGCTCTGTGACATGGAGGTGGAGTGGGGCTCCTCATCCTCTGCATCTGGTGGCTGTTGACAGTATTGCTGGGGGGGGGGGTTAAGAGTGGTTGCCTTTTTCAGAGGGCAAGGTTATGGAGCATACAGCAGGCCATGAATATCTGAGCAATCTTCTCAGTTAGTAAAGCAGTTGCCCCACCAAACGGTCAAGACATCTGAAGTGGTTCTTGAGCTGGCCAAAGGTGTGTTTGTTGATGACTCTAGTACTTCTGTGTCATCTATTGTATTCCTCCTCTTCAGCATTTTGTGGGTGTACGATGGCACACGCTGTGGATACCCTCTGTAACCTATGGGAGAAAGAAAGGGAGAGCTGGGGGAGTGGCTGTGAAGTGCAGTTCATTTGCTGATGTGGGAGATTGGTGGGAGTTTGCTGTGCCTTGAGGACATGCTTCCAGAAACGTCATTCAGAGTTAAGGCACCTATGCCACCTACTCTTACCAGATGCTGCTTAGTGTATATGTTTCATAGTCAAGTCTATATGGTAAATTATGTCATCTCTGTCCTGTCTCGATCATTTTGTGGATGCACTTTGTAACCCGATCTGGACTCCTTTGGGATGACAGGCTAAATAATTGAACAAATAAAAGTAATAATTCATTAATTAAATAAAAATCTATTACACCTATGACTGAGGGGAAGCATGCTATGCTGTAGAATTCACCCATGGTGTTCTGTAGGGCCTGGGATGTATTCATGGGTGTGGATGAGGAAGACTTCTAGGAAATGATTGAACTGCTAGCACTGACTGGAAGCTCTTGATGCCTAGGAAGGTGAGCGAAGTGATGACCTTGATGTGGACAGGTATGGGTGCCTGCAGGAGGGGTGTCAGCTGTTGACATAAATCCTGTATAGTTGCCCTGTCAAAGTGATGTCTACCTATATATTGCTGGTCTTTGAGGTCTAGGAAGCAGGAGTGATCCATGAAGACTCTCCCACAGTGGGTTTCAAGTGGGGCCCTTCCTGCTCACTCTCTTCCTCTAGACACAGAACCTTAGCCATTTCCACTGCATTAATTCTAGCCATGATATACCTTCAGAAGTCTACTACCTATCATCTACCAAACATTCTGTTCCCCTCCCTAGACATACAAACCCCAGGCACTCGCTATCCCAGCCACAGCCAACACCAGCAATCCTCAGTTAGTCAGTCCAACCCCTCAGACAAACAGAGGTGAGAAAATAAGCACTCACTCTGCAGCGCTGAGCACACGATACAGACAGACAACACAGTTGCCAAGAGCAAGGTGAGTGAGTAAGATGAAATGGAAGAAGGGTAAAGAGGTGGTAATGCAGGTATCAGGTAGGAGGGATGGGGAAGGGGCAGTGGCAGGGGTCCGTGAGGTGTGGGGAGAGAAATGGATGAGTAAAAGAAGCAGGGCAGGTCACGTACAGGTAGAGACAAGGACAAGCACACAAACTCTGGCAATGTATCACCCAGTAACTGTGTAGATTCAGACACATGCTCAGCTTTAGCTCTCAAACAGCACAAGATCGCTAGTGGGTTAAAATACAATTTGGGTATCAGCTTATGCACTTTTTAAAAAGGTCTAACTGTAGGCATGTTTCAGTATGCCCAAAGTAAATGCTGCAATTTTCATTATCATACTTGAATGTCTTGTCCATAAACACCCCCATGGAACACCTCTATTTTGTATGCCTTGTGGGGTTGGACGTCTCTCTCATCAGTTTTCGATTATCGGTCCTGGGCGTCCAGTGCTTTCCTGGATGTATATATGATGGTTTGGACATGTTTTTTTGGACATCTTTCTATTCTGATTATGAACCCCTTTATATATATATATATATATTTTTTTTTTTCCCCCAGGATCACTATTGTTTAGAACCCTGTTCCATTGTTTTCTTTGTTGTTTAGAATAATATAATCTATGGTAAGCAGTTATGCTCAATGACTCCCTCCACTGGGGATTGGGGGGGGAGGGGAACCCTCCACATACTTTCATTCTTTGTTATTCTCATCTGTCACAATTAATGTGCTCCCAAATGTGTCAGTGAAGATAGTCCAGAAGATAACTATACAGACCTTAAATAGCTTTTAATTTCTTTTGGCACACTTAAGAAAATGGACATTAACTTAATAATGCATGTTCTGTCATTTCTTTATTTCTGTGTCAATTTTAATTTCAGATGTCATTTCTGTTTTTAATATATATGCAGCTATTCAATTTTTTTTTCATAGCAGACAGCTCATGTTTGCAATATTCACTTCAGGTAGAGCAGTAGACAGGGTGATTATAGAAAATGAAGTCTAGCTCATAAAATCAATGTACACAAAATGTTTTAGGATTCACTTACTAAAGAGTGTTAAAGCTTCAATATTTTAAACTCTTATTTTGTAGGGATGCACAATGGAAACATTTCAGTTTGGCTTATTTCTGATCCATCACCCATTTGTTTTATTCAGATTCATTAAAGTAAATAGGAAAACTGATTTTTCACCCTAAGGGTCCTCTTTACTAGGCTGTGATAAGCACAATCATGTATTAGTGCAGGTTAAAATCCACAGCTGTGGGTGTGCGTCAACATCCTGCACAAGTTTTTGCATGTGTATGTGCTATCTATGCACTAAAAACTAACATTTATTTTTCAATGCTGGGGGGCGTGTTTAGGGGCAGAGACTAAGGGCTCCTTTTACGAAGGCGCGTTAGGGCCTTAACGCGTGGAATAGCGCGCGCTAAAATGCCACGTGTGCTAGCCGCTACCGCCTCCTCTTGCAGGGATAATCAAATGTTTTACTAGACATCCTGGACGAAACTTAAACATTGTGAGTTAGACGATGTAAAAACAGGTATAAATAAAGACCTCCACACACTCCCCCAGTGTTTATTGACCCCTTCACACCCCCACAAAGATCAGAACAAAAAGGTACATACCTGTCTCTGAAACATCAGCACCTGGTATAGGAAAACCTAGTAAAGCTGCACACAGGTGTCTTAAAAAGCCTGGGGGTGGGCTAGTGAACCATAGAGAGGAGGACCCAGGCCCATAAGCCACTGTAACCATTACATTTATGGTGGAACATGTACACCCCCCCAAACCCTATACTTCCTGAGGTTGTAAACAGGTGGGTATAGTGGGTTTTGGGGGGGGGCACACCATAACCTATAGCATTCTAGTGAGATGTTTATGTGGCACCCTTTTTGTGAAGTTCACAGCACTGTTCTGTTGCCATGTCTGGGTGACCAGTCCATTACAAGATTGGCCCCTCCCTTGTTCTGGGCATTTGGGACTTGGACAAAATTTTGGTCAAAAATGTGGTATATAGATGTCCTGGCGGTCTGGACGAACAATAGCCTGGACGTCCAGATAGATGATTTTTAGAAAACAAAAACATATTCTAGACGTATTTTTTGAAAATGGGCATTTTCCCACTGCCGACTTTGGCCATCTAGCGCCATCCACCCAAATCGGACTTAGACATATGTTTTAATTATGCCCCTCCACATGTGGCTATGCTAATCGATTAGCACGTGAGCATTGTCATGCACTAATTTGGACAGGATTAACTTGTGAACCTTTACCATCTATAGAATAGGTATTGATAAGTGCACATGTGGTAATGGTCATGCAATAAGAAAATTAGAACGTGGCCATTATTTAAAAAATAAGAAATTTGGCCATTTACCGTGAGCTGTAGAAGTGACTTCAGCACGAGAAAAAGACCCACTCATGGGATAGTGCAGACCACATTTTAGCACTTGTACTAAAGCTTAGAATACACTAACCCCCCTCCCCTTTTTATTAATCCACGGTGGAGGTTTCTACTGCAGTCTGAAGAGCCAAATTCTCCAATGCTGCTTCAAAACTCATAGAATTCCTATGAGCGTTAGAGCAGAATTGGAGCATTTAGTGCTACAGGCTGCAGTAGAAATCTCTACTGCAGCTTACTAAAAGAGGGCCTAATAGAGAGGTCTTTTTATTAAGTTGCGCTAACCGATTTAGCATGCGCTAAAGATTAGCACGTGCTAAATGCTAAGACATCCATAGGAATATAATATAATTTAGCGTGCACTAAATCAGTTAGCACACCTTAATAAAAAGGCCCCAAAATTAGCTGGCACTAAATACTAAGAAGCCCATAAATATGCAATGAACCTATCCAATATACCTTTAAAGTAAGTTCTGAATTTTCCAATTTATAAGGTACACAAGTCTTTTCATTGTTTCCACTTTAGAAATTATATTTGGATAACATATGATTTTATTTTTTTAGTTGGTTCTAAACACATTTTAATGTGGTTTGGACAATGGTTTAACTCTCTGAATCCTAATTTACAATTAGTAATGACTTGTGATCAATACAAAATAGAGTTTTTGGACTTTTGTATAAAGAAAAATGTTGGGAGATTAATTACTACTCTTTCCCCCCAAAAAAAATATGGAGATATTTTGTTTTTAGAATTTCACAGTTGGCATCCTTATTGTTTAAAATATAATCTCCCAATAAGCCAATTCTTGCGGCCCCATGGTTATCCAAGAATAACAGTTAGTCAAGCCTATTTAAGAGTAAGGTTTATGCAACAACTGTTACTTTAGGAAAAGTCTACTGTAATTTCAAGACATGTTTGCTCCATCTTTGGTTTACCTAAACATTTTACTAAATCTATTAGAAATCATAGACATGCTATGAAATTGTGTCGGGGGTGGAGATTTTCTAGTTATGGCGTATCACAGGAGAAAAATATAGATGGACATTTTTCCTCTTCCTAAAATATGAAGTAACAGAGATGAGATAATTCATATAATTATTTGCCCAAGTAATCTTATTTATTTAGGGAAAAGTGGATTCCCTACTAGATTATATGTCTTAATGAACGCAAATTGTTGGTTACAATGGGTAATGATTAAATCCTTTTAGTTCTACATTGGCAGGAGAAACAACTTACTGTTACAGATATCCAGTGGAGAATTATAGATCAGGTTTTTGTAGAGTAGAAATGTGGTCATTATGAAAAATTATTAAATTAGTTTTTGAACTCTTCAATGGTCCATTAGAGGTCATGTACTTTTGAGTCATAGGATATAAATAGGTTAAAAATGCTACTGTAAGTTTGATAGCGTTAGTGAAACTTCATAATGGACTGACTTACTTTAAAGATCTGTTGGATATGGTAAAACTTGTTTACAAGTTTTCTTCTAGCTTAAAATATTACTTGGATAATAGTTTTGTTTGTAATATACTGTTATTTCTTCTTCAGGGGACATTCCTTAATACAGTTTGAGGTGAAACATGATTTTGTGTCAGATGTTAATCCCTATGCCAACTTTGATACAAAAGATGAATATAAATTGTCTTAAATTTTTCTGTTTTTATGAATATGATAAAACTGTTTTGCAAACTTACATTTGAATTGATATTTAAGTTGAAAATTAAAAACTGATCTTATAACATGATAATTATAGTACAATGACCTTGACTGAAAGCAAACTGACTCGAGAGGGGCACTTCTGATGGTCATAGCATAATATAAGAATAAGAGTATTCATACTGGGTCAGACCAATGGTCCATCTAGCCCAGAATCCTGTTTCCACAGAAACCAATCTAGGTCACAAGTACCTGACAGAAACCCAAATAATAACAACATTCCATGCTACCAATTCCAGAGCAGACTATGGATTTGGACTTATAAAATGAAGGATAAACTTTTGAAAATTTTTGAGCAAATAATAGACCAGTGGTGATGTGATGCATAAAGCTAAGGCAGCAATGAAATTTTGAGCTGCTGGTGTGGTACCGTTGAGGTCTGGTGAAATATAGAGTGAATATGAATAATGAATTATCTGCAGAATAAGGTCATCTGAGTTTTATAATGAAGATTTTGTTTGCTAACGGATGAAAGATTTGTGATTTGTCTATTATTATGTATGCTCCTTCTTTGGCCATTTTCATATTAAGTCTAAAAATGCACCTTGAGACTATTTTTAAGGAAAGCCCCATCTCTGTAATAAATACACTCCTCATATACTCCTTTGTTTTTATATTGCCTAATGGATAAAACATTGGGCTAAAAAAACAGGGAAACAGGTTGAAATTCCACAGATTCTCAATGTGATCTTCGGCAAATCACTTACACCTCCATTGTTTAAGGTACAAATATGAATTGTAAGCTGTCTAGGGCTGGACAAATAACTGCTGTACCTAAAAGCAACTTGCTTGGAACCACAACTAAAAAGGCATGAGATAAATTGTAATCTTGACTAGAATGCTCATATTTCAGTTAGCATTTTAGAAGATATAAGCACTATTAATGGTACAGTATGAAGGGCCGCTGAAAAGGGGAAGGGGTAAAACGCGGACCTCACGGACCTTACGGACCTCGCGGATCTAAACCCGTACGGCCTTAAAAATCTGAGGTCCGTGTCGGTCCGTCAGAGCCAGAGACTACTGCTGGAGTTTGGAGACTTCTTTTCCATAACGCACGTCCAAAACCTATGTCCCCGCTCTCTTGGCTTCTGCTCTGCCGCTCCAGCACTAGTCTCTGGCTCTGACAGACCTCGAAGAGATTTTAGCACTGACGGATCCTAACACTTTTCCTTCCCTATGCTGAAACGGATCCGTCAGCGCTAAAATCTCATCGAGGTCTGTCAGCGACAGAAACTATAAGCGGCACGGACACCGGACCGACACGGACCTCAGATTTTTAAGGCCGTACGGGTTTAGATCCGCGAGGTCCGTGAGGTCCGCGTTTTACCCCTTCCCACTGAAAAGTTCTCAGTTCAACCAATGAGTAAAACATTCACTCTTCCCTACCTTTTGTACTTTTCCATTTTCCTTCAAAAATTTTTTTTTTAATATATATGATGTATTCCCTTCCCTTTTACCCTCTTGGTTTCATGTCAGTTAAATAGTATTGCCCACGTAATTTTTATTATTTTTTTTACATTGTTTAAAATTTATATAACTAATTTTATTGTAAACCATTTAGATATGTCTGATAGATGGTATATCAAGAAATAAACTTGAAACTTGAAGAGAATGATGTGGCGCCATGAAACTTATAAGTTATTCCGCACTTTTCTTGACACTTTTTGTTCAATGATTATGAAATGAAACTAAAAGTGTCAAGAAAAGTGTGGAATAACTTATAAGTTTCATGGTATCACATCATTTTCTTCTTTGTTGGGCTGAGAACTTTTTAGTGGCCTCTTGTACAATTTTTAGTTGTCACCTGAACTAAAGGAGAACCTCACCAGAAAGCATCTCCAAAAGAGTAGACTTGCTGACAAAAACATGAGATGCTGATTACTGTTTTAGTTTATCTACAAACTGCATTGCATTTCCCCATATGACACACAGCAGAAATGAATTTGATGGTGCTTTTCAATAGAGAAGAAATTGCCACTATAATGATAACTAAGCTGTTCATTTTGTAAAATATCCATACTTTAGAGATACTTAAAAGAAAGCCTCATAATGGCAAAAGCATATGGAAATGATACATTTCAGGAATGGATCTCTATGTTTTTAGGCAATTTGAATGCAGTTTTATGCAGTGTGAATAACATGAAGAAAGACCTAGTGAAGCTTGAAGAATGGTCTGAAATTTGGCAGCTAAAATTTAATGCTAAGAAATGCAAGGTTTTGCATTTGGGCTGCTGCAAAAACCCAAGGGAATGGTGCAGTTTAGGGGTGAAGAACTTATGTGCACAACAGAAGAGCGGGACTTGGGTGTGATTGTATGTGATGATCTTAAGGTGGCCAAACAGGTTGAAAAGGTGACATAGAAGGATGCTATAACATGGACGTCGGTTAGAGAATCGGGTTATTTTTTAGACAGACTTTGGCGCAATTCTGCATAGAACGCCCGTGTGCGATTTTCAAAAGCCGCTTAGGCAGGTTCTGAGACTGGGAGTCCTATACAGAATCCGGTCCAAAGACAGTATCAATGAATGAAAAGTATCATGATCAGAAAGCTAACTTATTGTCTGCAAATGACAAAAAATGAATAAGCTCAACTTAAATTTTAAACCTGAGGTATAAATGATAATTAGGAATCCGAGGTTATTCCTAAATAGTGAAAAGTATCAAAGGGAGTAATCCTATTTATAAAGAGTAAAATAGATTCAGACGGTTTAGAAAGAGAACCTGTAAGCCAATAGGCGACTGCTTTGTCCTTATTTAGGAATAGCCTGTACTGAAAAAGCCATTCAGAGACTGAGGCAAAGAAGTCTGGAAGTGATATTAGCTCATTGCCATGACCTAATTGTCAAAGATCTTTACATAGTAACATAGTATATTACGGCACATAAAGACCCGAATGGTCCATCCAGTCTGCCCAACCTGATTCAATATAAAATTTAAATTTTTTTTTCTTCTTAGCTATTTCTGGGCAAGAATCTAAAGCTCTACCCAGTACTGTGTTTGGGTTCTAACTGCTGAAGTCTCCGTCAAAGCTCACTCCATCCCATCTATACCCTCCCAGCCATTGAAGCCCTCCCCAGCCCATCCTTAACCAAAAGGCCATATACAGACACATACCGTGCAAGTCTGCCCCTGTACTTGCCTTAGTTCTTCAATATGCACTATTATTTTCTGATTTTAGATCCTCTGTGTTACTATTATTTTCTGATTCTAGATCCTCTAAGTTTAACTTCTGAATAGAGTTACCAGATGTCCGGGAAAATCCAGACATGTCCTCTTTATAGAGGACTGTTCGGGTTTCCGAAGGGATTTCCAAAACCCTGCAGTTTGTCTGGGTTTTGGAAGGCCCCAAACTCAGGTCCACTTCTGGAGCGCCACACGTGTGCAGAGGCCCTCCAGACACAGTCCCGAGCTTGGGGAAGGAGACACAAGGTTTGTGTGTAGGTGGGGCTGAAGACAGAATGGGGTGGGACTGGTACGGAACAGGGCAGGGCCAGATATTCTCTTTGTTTTTAAAGAGGAAATCCGGTAACCCTACTCCTGAACAGTGTCTCACAAACTTTTCCGGCCGACGGCACACTAAATCCAGTGCCCCATCCAGAAGGCACCTGGAAGTTGACGCACTGACATCACACGCATGCGTGACATCATTGCGTCAATGTTCGCGCATGCGCAGAGACCCGTCTGGCCACGACCCTGCCCTTGCAGGGATCCAGGAGGTTCGGGGAGAAGAGGAGAGACGCCGGCCAGGAGGAGAGTCATCTGCGCCGGCTGACTTCCTACAGGACGTGCCTCTCGCCGCAAGAGGCATGTCCTGTAGGCAGGCAGTCAGCGTGGATGACTCTCCTCCTCGCCAGTGTGTTGCGACACACCAGAAATCTCAGGAGGCCGCAGCACACAGTTTGTGAAACACTGCTATAGAAGAATAAAATTAGAAGCATGTTTGCTAGTTTGTCCCAATGTATTAACATGTCATGCACCAAACTGGTACATTAGTAATATACATACTTGTGTTGGTAATGCACATTTCCACATTACAAAAATTGTGGAAAAAAAATCAAGTCCAGCAAATGCCAAAATGAATGAGCACAGCCATGCACAAATATGTGAAAGGTGGCTCATTAATATGCAAATGGTTAGTGGGGATTCTGATGAGCATTGCTATTTGTTTAAGCTCTAGCAATTAACTATACCTTTCCAGCCATGTGTAACAAACAAATAAACAAAAAAAAATGATGATGTTCATTAAACTGTGGTATTTAATTACAGCTGTTCAGTGAAAAGCATAGGAATTTATCTACATCAAAACAGGTTCTTAAAGTAACATAGGGAAAATGTAAGTATTTCTTAGCATATTCTCAGTTGCATTTCATAGGCTGAATCAGGAAATCTCACTGTACAAAGGAATATGAGTAAGCTTATCACCAACATGGTGTAGAAAACATGATTGATAATGTTTCCTGAAGACTGGAAACACCAGTCTACCTTCTGAATATAGCGTGAAATGTTTCTTAAAAGAATAACTTCTTAAAAGAGCAGTCCATAAGCCATTATTAAGAGGGATGTGGGAAAAGCCACTGCTTACTCCTAAGATACACTTGAGGATTCTCAGAACGCCACCCTGGTACTTTAATACCGCGTGGTAGCACTCCTCACCAATTTCTTCAATCGTGGGGGTTATTTATATTTATATTTTCTTTTACTTTATATTTTTACTTGATTTTAACCTTATTGTTCAACATATAATGCTCTTCTAAATCTTTGCATTATAATAACAATCATTTGAACTTATCTTTAGATGTTGTTACACCAGTCCCCACCAACACATTTTATATCTTAGGGACGGGGTTAATGCTCAACGTGATTGGGCAATTACTAGTGAGGGATTGTGATACTCCTAGGGCAAGCAGCATAAAATATATATTACTCTTTGGGATCTTGCCAGGTATTTGTGACCTGGGTTGGCCACTGTTAGAAACAGGATACTGGGTTTGATGGACCTGCAGTGTGTCCCAGTACAGTAGCTCTTATGTTCTTATGTCCGCTGCATACAAAGTACAGTCAACAGCAGGGATGATGGAATCCAGCAATGCTAGTGCTGTCCACAAAGTTCTTTATTCAGAATGCTCTTAGGGGCTAATTCTATAATGGGTGCCTAACTTAATTGGCAAAATACCTTTAATGCCTCAATAATTGGTAAAAAAAATAATCCATAATAATAAAAGGCTAAGCGCGCATGCGCTTTTCAAAAATCGTGATTCCTGGTGGCGTGAGGTGTGCTTCTGTGTCACGCCTCACGGCGCCTGCGCTAGCTGGAGGCGCGTGTTCCAGAGACTCCTCCCTCCCGCTGCCGCTGCTCTTCAAAGCGGCCTGCTGAGGTTCGCCAGCCGCTGTAGCGAACTTCGCAGGCCGCTCTCCACCTTCCCGATGCTGATATAAAAGGAAATCCAGGTAGGACGGAGGCTGCGATCGGCAGCGACTGCTGCTACTCCTCCAGCCGCCTAGCTACTCTCCGCCGGCCCCGGACGGCAGCCCCCTCCACCCCGTCCTGATCACGAGGGAGACCGTGCAAGGGGAAGGGAAAGGGAGGAAGCGTCTCTAGCACCCGTTAATGTAACGGGCTTAAAGAGCTAGTAATAATAATAATTGGGTGATAGGCTCTTATTCGATTCTATAAAAGATAGGTGCCTATTGCATGGCGCTTAGCTGCACCTAACCTCTAAGTCTCTTGGGTATGCAACTTACACGTTGTCTATTCTAGTGTAAACTTATGAAGGGAATTTTTTTTAAATAAAGTAAAATTCTGGAATCTCTCATGGCATACCCAGAATCTCTTTGGGGCACACCCTGTGCCATGGTACACAGTTTGAGAGATACTGCGGTATAGTCATAGGGGGGTCATATTGAAACTGCAGCAGTCATCAAATTTGGCAGTATCCAGACAACAGCTAAATCTGAAAATCTATAGTTTTTGGTGAGCACCAAGGGTATCTAGATTGTGGCAATATTCAGATGGCCTTTGCCCTAAGCTGTTTGGATACTTAACTAGATAGTTATTATAAAAACTGGGTAAATGCCAGATCCTCCACAGCTCTACCCACAGACTACCCCAGTGCTATCCAGGTAGAGTCACAGAGTACACAGAAATTATTCAGCAACACTGCATGTTGGATTCACTGGGATTTAGCTAGTTATTATGTCCTGTTAACCAGGTACTGCTTTTTGAATATCAGTCCATAATGTTTTGCCTTACCAAAAGAACAAGGATCTGTCTTTATTATTCTTTCGTAGATGCTCCTGTTAAAAGTCAGTTGTTTGTTTTTTAATTAGGCAAGTCCATTTGATTAACCTGGTGCCCCTAAGAATACTCTCTCACTGAGTTGCAGTTTAGCCACCTTCTGGCAAATGGTGATAACCTGCCATTTCAGAAGCTAAGTCAGAGTGATGGAGTTCAGGCCTAAAGGTGGTTAAATGCCCTGGAACAGAGTAGTTCAGGGTGGCCCCAAGGGAAGAGGTTTCCAGGAAGAGCTCAAACAAGGATCCTTTCAAAGAGTTCTGGGTTGGTTGCAGTGCTTGAGGCTGAGGACAGTTCCAGGGAAGAGAAGTGGCCCTAGCTCAGATCCTAGTATTGTGTGATAAGAAATCTTAGTCATATGCCTCCATAGGATTACAGGTTTGTGCGATCACAAGTGAGGAAACTGAAGACTGCCGACATAGGCTAATTATTCCATGGCTATTGAGTAAAATGGTATGGTAGCCATGTTAATCCATTTTTTTTAAATCAATATATAGAAATAAAACAAACATAAAGGTAATTCTTATTCTTCAGATCAGAAAAAAATATGATCTGAAAAAGAAGGGTTACCTTTGAAAGTTAACAAAAAAATGTTTTTAATCGAAAATAAAAAAGGTATCACCTTTTTAATGTTTTCTTTCTTTCTTTCCATTTCTTATATACCACTTCTATTCAAAGCGGTTTACATTCGAGTACTTTAAGTACTTCTTTCTATCTGTCCCAGAGGACTCACAATATAATTACGGTATCTATTTCTATATATTTCCAGGTAGTATATAGAAATAAAACAAAAAAAACAAAGGAAATAAGGTAATAGCTTTTTTATTGGACTAACTCAATGCATTTTATGATGAGCTTTCAAAGGTAACTCTTCTTCTTCTTCAGACCAGAAATACGCAAATGTTGACAAATAGTATATATAAGGAAAACAAGAAAGCATTTCAATGATAGTTTCACTAGAAGAGGGAGGGGTGGGAGGGTAAGCAGGAGACAGAGTTGACAAAAGCAGTTTTCATTTTTTTGTAGTGTGAAAGAAAGTCCTATTTGGTAGGTGTCAAAATATTTCATTATTTTAATCTCAAAGGACTTACATTCTTGGATTGTCTTAAAATTTCCTTTTTTGTATTCTCATGATAAAATAATTGGTGCAGTGGTCAGTTTTTCCAAAGTGTTGTCCGACAGAGGTGACATCCTGGTTGGCATTGCAATTTTTAATATGATTTTTATGTAAGTTGATTCTAGTCTTTAGCATCTGGCCTATTTCACCAATGTAACATCCCTCTGCACTTTTTGCATTGAATGATATACACCATATTAGAAGATGAACATGTGAAGGATCTTCTTATGTTGAATATTTTTCCCCATATGAGTGATTGTGGGATCCTTTGAGATGTGCTTGCATAGTTTGAAGCTTGCCACACAGCAATGATGTGTGCCATTCTCTTTGTGCGTTTGTATAGGAAGCTTGCTTTTTACCAATTTCTGATAGAAGGCTAGCACAAGTGGAGTTGGGAATATTTTTTTTAGTAATTCATCTTCCTGTAGTAGTAGTTGTAGATCTTGTATAGTTTTTCCAGCTTTGAATTGTATGTCACTTGTCCTTGTAGTGCAATAAGTTTTCTCTGGAAGTTTTAAGGGATGAGACAATATTCTTAGAGACTATTTTAGGGTTGTATCTTTTTTGTTTGAAGGATTCAGTCAAAGTCTTTAGGTTTATATCTCTGTCTCTAGGGTCTGAGCAGATACGGTGGTATCATGTGGCTTGGCTGTGTATAATGGATTTTTTTTTTTTTATATGTGAAAGATGAAAACTGGAATTGTGGAAGTGGTTGTATCTGTTTGCATTGTTGACAGAGACTGTGGTGTCTAGAAAATTGAATTTTTCTGGGGAATAGTCAATTTTGAATTTGATTGTAGGAAGGTATGTATTGAAAGAGTTGTAAAATTGAGAGTTTCTACTCCCTCGGTCCAATCATAAAAATGTTATCAATATACTGGTGGTATTTTAGGGGTTTTGTCTGATAAGTATTTAGAAATGTCTCTTCTAGTTCTGCCATGAAGAGATTTGCATAGTGTGGTGCCATCCTGGTAACTATAGCTGTGCTCATGATTTGCAGATAGCCTGTGTTCCAATAGCTAAAGGAAATAAATATATATGATAAAGGAAACGATTGCATATTGAAGAGTGTAGCCAAGTCAGGGGCAAGCGGCTGGGACTGTATTTGAACCCTGTAGGGGATTATTCTCCTTGTATGTATAAAAAATTAAAATATTTAGATTTTTACCCACAATTTCTGTGCAAGTCTGCCACATTTGTGTCATGTCCTGAAGCCAACTGCCAGCCACACTATCGCATCTGATTTTTTTAAAACTAGATCCTGCCAAATAATGTGATAAAGATGTTCTGCTAAATTGCCAGCAAATATTCTATATTTTTAAGCTTAAGTAAAACATTTAGGGACCCTTTTATTAAGGCGTCATGCTAATGTACATTAGTGTAAACTAAATGCCACGAGGCCCTTTGGTTTAAAAAAAAAAAAGGACACAGAGAATTGCTCCTAAACTTCAGTGAAAGGGATTCTTTTGCAAAGGCGCACTAGCGGTTTTAGCGCACGCTAAAATACCGCACATGCTAGCCGCTACTGCCTCCTTTTAAGCAGGTGGTAATTTTTTGGCTAGAGCGTGCTAATCTTGTGCGTGCGCTAAAAATGCTAGCACACCTTAGTAAAAGGAGCCCTTAGATCTTATTTGGTATGCAGGAATCCGAGGGAGCAGATCACATTGCTATATCAATACCTAATGGAATTTTATCAGTTATGATCAACACGGCAAGTCTTCCAAAAGAAGTGAGTGGTAATGAAGACAAATTCTAATTTAATGCCAAGCTATAAGATACAATAAATGAAATCTCTATTTGTATTAGCAGTTAATCTCAATGCATCTCAGATGCAAAGAAGTAATGGACACATTTGAATGAGGAAGCCTAAAGAATAATGGACTCTGGAAGCAAAGTGCAGCATATATCTCTCTAGTGATTTGCAATACCTGATTCCAAAATGAACCAATTCATGAACTTCCTTGGTTCTCTGATGCTCTAAATGTAGCCAATATTAATGATTACTTCCTGTCACTACCTTTGATACCGCATGCCACTTGCCCCAAGATTGTGATAATGAACTCCATCTCAACTCTCCCTTGATGATTTGCCAACATTTCAATTTGTCTGTAAATGATGTTTGAGTGCCACAGGGTGCAGAAGCTCTAATCACCACATGCATGGTTTCAATACAATAGTCAGAAACTATAAAGCAAAAAATCAAAGCCAAAAAACTTCTGATATTCAAGTGCAGAAATATCTAGCTTGGCAGAGCACTGTGCGAATAATAAAATAAGAAAAACTGCACAAACATAGTAATATACAAAATCATAATCAATATGACAAAATATATTAACCAGCCATCATTACTTCCCAAGACATTTTTGAAACAACTTTCAAAATTTCAAATCTATGACCAACGGACTTTCTCTCCACAATTCAAACTTTCCCGCCAAAATTTAAATTCATAACTAACTTTCTAAAGTTAAGATATGAAACAGAGATAAGTATTACTGGGAAAAACTCAAATTCCCAGCTAGTGGCCTGTTAAGAAAGTAATTGTTCATGTTGTGTCTTGTAAATACAGCCCTTGGGTGAGGGAAACGTAAAAAAAGACCAAATTACGCAAATAGGAGTAAAAAATAAAATAAAATGATCTATTACATAATTCAGTAATAAACCATACAACATTTTATAGCAAAAACAACCAAATTTAAAAAATAACCTATACTTCCACTGGGTGCCAGTGTAATTTGTTAAGTTAAGGAGTTACATGTTCAGTCCTGCCCAAATTAAAAAATTAACCCCTCCTTTTACAAAACTGTAGTACAGTTTTTAGCACTGGCCATGGCAGTAACAGCTCCAATGCTCATTGAATTCCTATGAACATCAGAGCTGTTACTGCCATGGCCGGCACTAAAAACTGCGTTACAGGTTTGTAAAAGGAGGGGGGGGGGGTAAGCGAAAAGTTGTGTTCTGAATCAAAGTGAGCCTTTTAAAATGCTTCTTACAGCTCACTAAATAGTCTATATTACAATAATCAAGTGTGGATAGTACCAAAGACTGCACCAAGGGCTCCTTTTACGAAGGTGCGCTAGTTTTAGCGCACGAACCGGATTAGCGCGTACTAGCTAAAAATCTACCGCCTGCTCAAAAGGAGGCAGTAGCGGCTAGCGCACGCAGCAATTTAGTGCGTGCTATTCCCCGCGTTAAGGCCTTAGCGCGGCTTTGTAAAAGGAGCCCCAAATGTTGAAAAGCTGATCTTTCACAACAATTCCAAATTGAACATAAGTTCCATAGAGTATAAATTCACTTACAAACCACAGCGTTCACTTGATTTTGCATTGTTAGATTTCAGTCTAAAAATACTCCCAAAA
This sequence comes from Geotrypetes seraphini, assembly GCF_902459505.1. NCBI lineage: Eukaryota > Metazoa > Chordata > Amphibia > Gymnophiona > Dermophiidae > Geotrypetes > Geotrypetes seraphini. The sequence goes on along the minus strand of NC_047087.1, from coordinate 216,616,383 downwards.
GTTTCAACACATACGTATCCTATAAAGCAACAATGTGACTTATGTGGCTAGTAAATTAATGGAAATCTAATATAATAAAACCCTAATCACGCATGCACACTTCTACCTGCGTGATCCGTGATCTGTAGGTCCATGGCAGGTAGGTGTGCGCATGCACACTTAGGGTTCTATTAGCTTGGGAGGAAATACAACAACGGCCCCACACTCGCGGATCCCAAGGTAAGGAGCCGCCGCAGCAGCTTTAAACTTAAAAATAACTCCGGCAAGGAACTAAGGGAGCCGTTTTAGCTGCGTGTTTGTTTTGAAAGTGCTCCAAGTAAAGCTTATGCTAAGTTCAAATATCCAATGATTTTACTTGAAGAGGTGTGGGTGGGACTTGAGTGGCTCTGACTGGAAAGAATTTATGGCTTACATACAGAGCCGACTTTTCCTTTTTTTGTGGGCTTCACTGCTGCACAGGGAAGTGGGGTGGGGGAGGGAAATGCTGCTGCACAGGAAAATGGAGGGGGAGGGAATGCTGCTGCATAGGGAAGTGGTTGGAGGGAAATTCTGCTGCTGCACAGGGAAGTGGGGTGGGGGAGAGAAATGCAGCTGCTCAGGGAAATGGAGGGGGGAATGTTGCTGCGGCTGCTGCACAGGAAAGTGGGGGGGGGAGGGAAATGCTGCTGCTGTTTCATAGGGGGCAGGGAGAGAGACAGATAGAAAGACAGACAGACAGCGGGAGGGAGGGAGAAAAAAGAAGGATAGACAGCGGGAGGGAGACAGAAAGAAAGGAAGAAAGACACGGAGGCAGGGAGACAGACAGAAAGACAGACAGACAAAGGGGTCAGGGAGAGAGACAGACAGAAAGAAAGACAGCGGGAGGGAGAAAGACACAAAGAAAGAGACAGGGGTAGGGAGAAAGACAGAAAGAAAGACAGACAGACATATATTCTAGAACCCGTTAATGTAACAGGCTTACAGACTAGTGCTTTTATAACAGAGAAAGGTGACATTCTAGAATCCAGTTGATTACAGGATCCGAGGCAACATGGATTCACTAGAGGCAGGTCTTGTCAGACAAATCTAATCAATTTCTTTGACTGCATGATCAGAGGATTGGATAGAAGGAGAGTTCAAGAGGTGGTTCATTCAGATTTTAGCAGAGCCTTTGACAGTTTTCCACACAGACATCAAATAAACTGAGTGCCCTCGGTATGGGCCCCAAAGTGATGGACTGGGTTAGGAACTGGTTGAGTGGAAGATGACTGAGGGTAGAGAGGTCAATGGAGATTGCTCTGAGGAAAGGGATGTCACCAGTGGTGTGCCTCAAGGTTTGGTTCTTGGGCCTAATCTTAACATTTTTGTAAGCAATATTGCTTTAGGGCTGTCAGGTAAGATTAGCCTAATTGAGAATGATAAAAAAATATGCAACAGAGTAGATACCCTTGATGGTGTGAATAACATGCTTTATTTATGGAGAGCCTTTATCTCCATTGAAGTTATTGAGGTTTTGTTATCTCTATTGCCTCTTTGAGTCTTCTCAAACTCCTTCTTTCTCTAGGACATTAGCATGGCAATCACTCATCTTAAAATAAATTTAGTGCAAAGAGGACTGGGGCCGAGGACAAATGCCTTCTCCATCCTTCTCAAAGTTTCCAGTCTCTATTCCAACAGAATTTAAAATATGACCAACAGACTTTCCCACCAAAATTTATAATTGTGTACATCGGATTTTCCCACCACAGTTCTAATTTGTGTACCAATGAACTTTCCCGCCAAAATTCAAAACTTCAAATTTGTGACCAATGGACTTTCCCTACACAATTCAAATTTGTGACCAACAAACTTCCCCGCCAAAATTTAAATTCATGACTAAAAGACTTTCCTGCCTCAATCACCTCAAACCACAGCCAATCAGGTTAGAGGACCCACTATATATAAAAACAAACTGCAGACCTCACAGCATATCCTGAAGAAAGCCACAGCATGAGGGCTGAAGTGTCAGTTCTACCTACCCAGATGTGGCGAGACCTGGACAACTGCAACAATCATGTAATCCTTTTTCTTCTTCTCTACCCACTATTTTAAGTTCTTGTAAACCGTGTCGAGCTCCATTCTCATGGAGATGATGCGGTATATAAACTTAAGGTTTAGATTAGATTAGATTAGATGACACCATCCACTGCAGCCTAAGAGAACATATAACAATTCTTCCCCCTAGCTCCCTACTATATATAGTAATGCTCTTGGGCAAAGCAACTTGGTTGGCTAAGCCAGGTTACCTACATTTAGCTGAGCTTTTGCTCCTAAGGGCTTTCTTTTAATAAATGACCTCATTTATTTAGTGCAATCTTAATACCGTTATTACATGTTATCTACTATAAGATCTATTTTGTTGCTATGTGTCTAAACAGGTATCATGATTATGGCATTCACACAAATGAACTGTTAGTAAATTACCCCCAAAATGATTAGTTTTGTTCAAGTTTGAAATGAGTGAGGCGTAATAGCATGATAAGTATTCAAGCAATGCTAGCCATTATTTCAAAATTATGATGTTTTAATACTGAGGGATAGAATTGTTTAGAGGGGGAATGCATAAATAATGGATCATTATTAATATTTTGTAAACCAAATATTTTTTTTTTAGTCTGGATTGATTCCTTAAGTTTAGTAATAGAAAACTTGTTGGTCTCCAGAGGGTAATTAAATATGCATTTCTTAGTATCATATACCAGACTTATGTAACCCACAATAGAATAAGAGTTATTACATATATTGTTCCATTATATACATTAAATACTAGCTATATATATATATTTAACTAGTGTTTTATTCATGGAGAAATTACTGTCTTGTAGTTTTTAAAAATAAAATACACCCATATATTTAATAAATTGTTAGAAGCAAGATAGAGCATGAATTATTTATTTGTGGAGGAAAAAACTACAATTGGCGGCTAAGTTAGAACTGAAATAAGCATAGAATATTTTTGACAACGTATTAAAGAGGTATGTCTATAACTTGGTGCCAAGACGTATGCACCACAATGGGGCATGCTTTAATGCTAATGCTTTAGCAACACTTTTGCACTCCTACGCAATTATAAAATGCTAGAGCAAAGCCACAATGGCATGCTCACTTACAGAAACTCAATGCCTGCCTAACTGTACCTTGTAATAAGCACAGCTGTTAGTATTCTATAAGCTGCCCATGTTGCTTGGTGACACATGCATGGCATGTCCATTCTTCACCCACATGTACACCCCCAACAGTTACATGCTAAGGCCCAAATTCAGTATATGGGGTATTAAGTTGTGTGTGCAAATTGGTGCACATAGGTTTTTTGCATGTGGAACTTAATTAACAAGCCAATTGGTGCTGACAATTGCCAATTAGCACCTAGTAATTGACTCTAATTATGTTACACGCACAACTTTCTAAGCATAGTCTATAATGCAGTGCACATCACTTCTAGTGTATGAATCTCAAAATGGGGCATGGTCAGGGAAGAAGCATAGGTGGAAGGTGGGTGTTCCTAAAAGTTAGGTGCACTGTTATAGAATCCACCCAATCCATACACAACTTAGGTGCAGGTATTTAGGCCTGGTTTTCACTTACCTAAATAGATGCACTTAAATGTTAGTGATGTGTATAGCTGATAAATACAATTCTATACATTACACATAACTTTTATAGTATCATTCTAAGCACCGTCCTCTTCAATGCTGATCTTAAGGCACCAAGGGCTCCTTTTACAAAGATACGCTAGCGTTTTTAGCGCACGCACCGGATTAGCAAACGCTATAGTGCACGCTACCCAAAAAATTACCGCCTGCTCAAGAGGAGGCGGTAGCGGCTAGCATACATGGCATTTTAGTGCACGCTATTCCACGCGTTAAGGCCCTAACGCACCTAATCTAATCTAATCTAAATCTTGGGTTTATATACCGCATCATCTCCGCAGATGGAGCTCGACACGGTTTACATGGTTAGGGAAGGAACGGAAATCCAGTGGAATTAAATAAGTATGAGAGAAGAGAGGTTGGTGTGAGAGTGCCAGGAGCGGGACGGGGTTACGTTCTGGAGAAGAGCCAGGTCTTCAGATGCTTGCGGAATGGTAGAAGGGGGCTCAAATTGCGGAGAGGGGAGGGGAGACTGTTCCAGAGCTGAGTGATTCTGAAAGGGAGGGAAGAGCCAAGTTTACCAACAAGGGAGATGCCTTTTAAGGAGGGGTAGGATAGTTTTAATTTTTGAGTGGATCTAGTGGAGGTTGAATTTGAGGAATTCCAGGATAGAGGGATAAAAGGAGGAAGGATACCGTGGAGGATCTTGAAGGTTAGGCAGGCACATTTAAAGTAGACCCTGGAAATAACGGGAAGCCAGTGGAGTTTGGATAGGAGCGGTGTGACATGGTCAAATTTACTTTTTGAGAAGATAAGTTTGGCCGCGGTGTTCTGGATTAGTTGGAGTCTGTGGAGGCTTTTCTTTGTTAAGCTTAGGTAAATGGAATTGCAATAATCCAATCTGGAGAGGATAATGGATTGTACGAGGACGGCAAAGTGTTTTTGGTGGAAGCAGGATCTCACTTTCCTCAGCATGTGAAGGCTGCAAAAGCATTTTTTTATCAGGGAGTTGAGGTGGTCGTTGAAGGATAATGATGAATCTATGGTGATGCCCAGAACTTTGCTAGAGAATTCCAGCTGTAGAGAGGAGCCTGTGAGCAGTGGGATGGAAGTGGGTAATTGATCAAGTTTAGGGCCGAGCCAGAGTAGTTTAGTTTTGGACTCGTTCAATTTCATTTGTACAGTGTGAGCCCAGGATTGAAGTTTGGTTATGCAAGAAGAAATGTTTGTAAAAGGAGCCCCATATATAGAATATGGCCCTAAGTGATATTGGAAAACAAAACAAACAAGCAGATTCCACAACCAAATATAGATACACAACAAAAGTGGAATGAAATTTTATCATCAATTAACAACTACACTTTATCTATTATATATCGGTGGGCAACTCGAAACTTCTAGTTTCTTCAAGCAAGTCTGCTTGTGAGACGTCTGCATCGGCGCTCCGTCAGATGACGTCACCCACATGTGAGAGTAGCTGCCTGCTGTCCCTGGATAACACCTGTTAAGGTAAGTAACTGTGCTATCAGTGCAGTTGAATTTATATATTTGATCAAATTATATATTTAATTAAGTTTTTTGTTGAGCCCATGTACCTAAGGCCCTGCCCACAGGAGGGGCCTAAGGCAACTGGGCGAATTCTGGTTTGTCCAGGCGACTAAGACCCTACCTGTGGGCAAGATTTGAGGGGACTGGGCCTATCAGGCCCTAAGGCCCACCATTCTGAGGATGGTGGGCCTGCTGGACGGACGGGCTTGGGACTCGTCCATCCGTCCAAAGTTGTTAAGGTATGGGGGAGTGTCGGGGGTGGGGGGTCAGCAGGTGGAGGGGTCTCGGGCTTCAGGGAGGGAGCCGAACATGGATTCAGGGGTCAATCGGGAGGGGGGGGCATCGAGAGTAGGAGGGCCTGGGATCCCTCCTGCTCATATCTTAGTGGGTGTAGGGGGGTAGGGGTTTTCGCTGGAGCAGGAGTGCTTGGGCTCCCTCCTTCCCCAATAATTTATGGGGGGGGTTACGGTTTTGCTGGGGCAGGAGAGCTTGGGTTCCCTCCTGCTCCAATCATTGCTGAGGGGGGTTCGCGGTTTCACCGGGGCAGGAGGGCATGGGCTCCTTCCTGCCCCAAATGTGTTGGGGAGGGTGAGGGTTGTTCGGGCAGGAGGGCTTGGGCTCCCTCCTGCCCAATTCAATTGGGGGTAGGGGGTGTATCGTGGCAGGGTAGATGAGCCATCTTTCCTTCCGTGATCGTCGCTGGAGGGGGGGGGGGGGTTATTCTGTAACCAGTGTTCTTTTTGACCAGTTACAGAATCCAGCTTTTAGGCAAAGGACTGGTTCCTCCTTCACCTAAAAGGTCTGGTTTTGGGCATTTGGGACTTAGGCTTTTTTGGGGTTCTTTATTCTGTTGTAAGTGTAGACATAGTAGTGGTCTGGGCGTTTAAACAGCTGAACGTAGAGGCAGGCCATTATTTTAAAAAAACTCATTTCGGACATTTTTTGTGAGAATGGACATTTTCCCTGCTTCTACTTTCAGCGTTTAGAGCCTAGGTCAAAAGGGGACTTAGACATTTTTTTAAAATTATGCCCCTCAAACTGTTTTATTTGATTGCATTCAGTTTCTGTGCATGAATTAGCATGCTGTATATCTCATTATTAACTAATATGTTGTGGTAAAACAGTGTGTATTAAGGTAAAATAATCCATGATGTTTTGCCTTGTAATGTCTGTAATATGGTAGAAATTATATGCATTATTCACTGAATGCATATTAGTATTTGTGCCTATGAATAAACCTAACTGGTGTTACCGAAGATTACTATGGTGAACAGAGTTGCTCCCTTTGAGAAGCAACTAGTATTTTAAGATATAGGGCTCCTTTTACAAAGCCACGGTAGTAGCTGCTGCTGGGGTAATCACTCCGACTCCCATAGGGATTTAATGGGTATCGAAAGGATTTATCATGTGACAGCTGCTACTGCAGCTTTGTTAAATGGGGTGGAGAGAGGGGGTTAATTTCAGATGGTGGTAGTCCAAACAGACAGTAACTATACCAAACTAAGTGTTAAGAGAATAAAGGTCTGGAGAGATGGGATCAGTGTTAATGAGAATCTGAATATTATCTACATAGAAAAAATTGATTATACTGAATCTCAGAATTAATGTGAAGAGGAGGGAGAGAGGCAGATTTAAAATGAGTTGTTCAAGATGCAGGCTTGGGAATCCAAAAGTTTTGAAATGTGGATATTTTTGGATATGAAGACAGTGGTTTTTAGATCGTGAAAAATTGGCACTACTGTGCATGTGCTTGGACACGTACCAGCCTGCGATCTTTGCTACATACTGAGGGACAAAGATAAAGTGTTTTTTAGGGGGCTTGCAATTACTACACAGATATTGGTGATATACTATGATAAGATTAATGCAAAAGTTAAGCTATAAAATTAACGGTGGAGTTTTTCTGGTCAAGGATGTGCTTCCTACTTCAAAATAAAATTTTTTGAAGTCAGGTTAAGTCCTTTTGGATATTACGTTTAATGTATGCTTAGGGACACTGAGATATTTTCTCCATCATGTTAGGTTGTGGATGGTTCAATGCTTGTTATCAGTATATGCATTTTGGACTTTTTAAATGTTTTTTTTAAATGGAATTTGGTAATTTAAGCATTTAACTTGAGTGACTTTTTTCTTTCTCAAGGGAGGATTGAAGAACACTACATACTGAGAGTGAAGGAACTAAATATTGCGAGTTCCTGTTTTAATAAAAAGGACCTTGACCAGGAAAGAATCTTGCATCCCAAACTGATTTCATTGAAACCTAATAAGCATAGCTCCTGGTCCACTAAATCAAATGCTTCTCTAAGCTCTTCCATTGTTAAACTTATTAAACACTGAATCAATAAATATCAAAAGTTGAATAATTTTAGATCCTTTCAACACAATCGTGTACAGCTTTTAAGCTTTAAATTGATGTGAGGGATTATAAATTGTTCCCTAGCAATATGTTTATTGTATAATAGAGCTATGCTAGAATGTCATCCCTAATTCTCTGTCACCAAGCACAACTGATAACAGCTTTAGCAGCTGTTCCTACAGTATTCAGCTGGGAATCGTAATTTTCAAAAAATGTTCATAAATTGCTTTCTATTCTGAACAACTTCCTCTAAATCAGCTCTTAGTTCATAAAGAATGTTCTCAAACCATTTAGTTGGAAAAGAATAGGTAGGTAAGTGCCTTAAGATTTTATAAAGGGACATATTTTTAATCTATTGAAATTGGTCTATCAAAATAATTTCCCCTGTTGGTACAACTTAAAAAAAGAAAAATTCAAATGCATAGAATAATATTTTATGTGGCATCTATTAAGAACGGTTATGAAACGATCAGATGGGAATAACCAACCAACTTCCTAAATTTAGAGCATTATTTTGCTACTGTAGCTGAAAAGAGTGCCATCTTATTTTGTTGTCAATTTGCAGAAACAAAATTCTATGTTTTGACATTGTTTCAGATCTTTGATTGACCGTATTTACATCATTCTCTTAATGGTTGGACTGAGAACTTTTCAGCATCCCCTTGTAAGGAAACAAATAGAATCCTATGTAGCAAGCGAAAGGGAATGGGATTTGATATATCGCTTGTCTGTGGTTACAAACAAAGCTCTTTACATATTATAAGAGGAGGTGCTGAAAAGTTATCAGTACAACCGACTTCCTAAATTCTAAAGGAGAAGTGTAAGAGAGCTCACAGATACCAAACCCTACCTAGCATCCAATGGAACCCCCCCCCCCCCCACACACACACACACTTCAGCCACCCAACTTGCAGAATTCTTCAAAAACAAGATCATAACAGCCAGGACCGCCTTTAAAGGCAGCTAAGCCTCCTGGACAAGGTAACATTACTCCCCACAGAAGAAGAGTCCATTTAAGCAAATAGAACTGACTTCCCAACAATACAATGGCCGATCTGAACCAAATCTATAAAAAATATAGCCATGCAGCATGCGGCCTTAACAACTGCCCCCCTTACCTGTTAAAAACCTCCACACTAAAATTCAGAACTCACCCAATGCAATAGATATAATCACTGCTCACATATGGCCAATTCCCACTGAAGCTCAGCAAGATTATCTTCACCCCAATCATGAAAGACCCAAAGGGTGCAACTGATCTTCCCTCCAACTACAGACCCATAGCCTCAATACCAATGTATGTCAAACTAATGGAAGGCCTAATGGCACAATACTCCACAAATTACCTAGAAGATCACAGCCTACGTCACCCCTCACAATCTGGGTTCAGGACCAACTACAGCACTGAGATACTACTAGGGTCTCTCCTGGTCACAGACCAACAACACTTAAGCAAAGGCAAGAGGATGCTGATCATAAAACTTGACCTCTCCGCAGCATTTGATCTGGTAGATCAAGCCATCCTATAACAAATACTGGAAGCTACAGGAATCACAGGCAAGGTACACACATGGTTCCAAGGTTTCCTCCAATATAGAACCTACAAAGTCAAGACAATGAAAAGTCAGAATCCTGGTTCAACCCTTGTGGTTTACTCCAAGGATCACTACTATCTCCAATGCTTTTCAACCTCTTTGTTGTCTCCCTCAGCACCAGCTTTGACAACGTATGTATAACATCCTATAGCTATGCAGATGACATCACCATACTCTTTCCTTTCGATCAACCAATACCCATCATAACAGGAAAACTGCAAAAGACATTTGAAACCGTTGAGAAATGGATGAAAGACCACAAACTAAAGCTGAACATGGCCAAAGCAAAATTCCTACTGCTCAAAAAGGACAAATCTCCAACCATATAAGAAATAGAAATCAAATATTTCATACAACCCTCCCTAAAACTCCTTGGAGTGATAGAAACATAGAAACATGATGGCAGATAAAGTCCAAATGGCACATCCAGTCTGCCCATCTTCAGCAACCATTATCTCTTCCTTTCCCTAGGAGATTCCATGTGCCTATCCCAGTCCTTCTTGAATTCAGACACAGTCTACGTCTCCACCACTTCTTCCAGGAAACTGTTCAATGCATCTACCACTTTTTCTGTAAAAAAAAGTATTTCCTTAGATTACTCCTGAGCCTATCACCTTTTAACTTCATCGTATGATAGACAGATGTTACACCATGCAACTACAAATCAACAAGACCATCCAGAAATCCTTCATTGTCATGCTCAACTTACGACAGATTCAAAAATTCTTCAACAGGAAGCAATTCTGTCCTGCAACTTCTAGACTGGAATAAATTACCTGAGTTTGTCTGTCAAATCCCTTCCTTTGTTTAAAAGCAGACTGAAAACTCACCTTTTTGATATAGCTTTCAATCCTTAACCCTACTCCTCTGCCCTCCAACCAAGCCCACTGATTACCATTCCCCCTAACTGTATCCATGGCATCCTGTTTGTCTGTCTTGGCTGTTTAGATTGTAAGCTCTTTCAGGCAGGGACTGTTTTCTTCTTCTTTGTGACTATGCAGCACTGTGTGCATCTGGTTGTGCTATAGAAATAATTAATAGTAGTAGTAGTTGTAGTCTACCATGCCCCGGGACTACCTGTGACTTTACCTATCATGCCCCGCAGGCCGCAAATACAAATCCTACCTTGACAGAACCTTCATGTTCCAAGCTAACAGACAACAATCCTGGCTGGGAAACTTCATAAATAAAACCAGACAGACCTACAATACTTTCGAAAATCAATCAAAATCACTCTGTTTGACAAATTCATCACCTAAACAGACCAACCTTCGCTCTACACATTTTCCCCCTACAAACCTGATACAATCTCTCAGGCAATCGCAACCCCCCTCTCACATCCCTCCCCTCAACCCCGCTTACATTCCCTCCCCTTCAACCCTTTCTGCTGCAACCTCCCCTCACACATTTGTAATTCGCTGAATGTCCAGCCTTCTTTCTATGTGAACCGCCTAGAAGTCGTCTGACTACGGCGGTATAGAAAAATAAAGTTATTATTATTATTATTATTATTAAAAGTTCTGTTGAAGTCAACACTCCCCACTATTAAGGTCCTTATATATCAAAAGAAATAAGAAACATTTGAAGGATGAGTAGTGGAATAATGGAGGTTTCAGGAGACTTGGCCTGTAGTATTACAAGAATACTGTTAGAGGTCACTGGTGCCCAGTGCTTTTTTCTAGGAAAAAAAAGTGTTGATATTCATGCATAGCCAACCTGGGGTTGGGGGTAACCAAGGCTTTTTTTCAGCCAGTATAGTCTACACAGTTGTAATCCTGAATAGCTCTACCCAGTGGCGTAGTAAGAGTGACAGGCACCTGGGGCAGTGGTACCCTTCCCCCACTTTCTTCCCCGCCTCCTGCCCCACATGTGCACCCCCTTCCCTTTTCCTGCACCTTTTTAACTTCTCCAGCATGAGCAGCATGCCCACATCAGTGTTGGCTCATCCTTTTACATCACTTCCTTGGCGTGAGTCCCAGAACTGACGTCAGAGAGAACGCCGATGCCGACGTGGGCAGCAACCTTGCGTCGGGGCAGTAAAAAAGGGACAGGGAAGGCAAGGGGTGTGTGCACACAGCAAGCAGAGGAGCAGGGAGAGGAGCAGAGAGGAGGAGTGGTGCTACGCCCAAGATGAACCACCCCCTTCCCCCCCCCAATTACTACACGACTGGAAGATGGCTGCCTCTGAATTTGAGGGTCACGGGTTTTAGGTTGGCTGGTGTGTATATGAATGGGGAAAAATTCAGGCTGGGAGATTTTGAGTGAGAAATGTAATGAGGAAGCTAGGACACTTTGGAAAGGCAGGAAAAAATTATGCCAATAGAACATACTGTCTGAAACAAAATCCCTGCTGGTACCTGTAAAGGCAGGACTTTTTTTGGCTCTAATTAAAATTTCCCTTTGTCATTGTGACTTGCAGTACAGAATATAAGACAGACTAGCATTTATGTTTGCTAAGGAAGTTTAGATTACTTGATATAACATGAATTTTGTTAGCTGTGTAATAGAAAAGGGTTTGTTTGAAACTGAAACTGGTACTGAGAAATAATTACCATGTTTTGTTAGAATTCCTAAGTCTTATTTATGTTTTTCAATAAATCACTGATAAATCAGAACGCCTCAGCATTTTCATTACCGACCTCAGATCACCCCATAAAAAGATTTCGGAACTTCCCCTAGGCAACACCCATTTTGTAGGTGGTAAGGGCTCACTTGATATCCCTGAGCTAACCAGTTAGCATATGATAATGTAGCCTTGCTAACTGATTAGCACAGGAATGTTCACTCTCCATCCACTGACACTGTGTCCCATGGTACACCATTTTAAGCTGTCTGGTACACAATTTTAGGCCACCAACACAGCTCAGTAAAATGGGTCTTTAGGTTAATTAAACACTTTGAGGTTATGATATCTTCTAACATTGATTTCCTGTTTTCATTAAGCTAGCTTCTCCTCCTGAGAATGGAGAATTGAAGCAGTGGGATAGAAGGAATAATAGCATTTAATCTTCCCACTCAACTAGTTCATAAAGAATCATTGATTATATCAATCTAACTACTTTTTTCATGATGTTAGCTATACATATAAAAAGTATTGAAATATTTGAGGTCAATTTGAATTGTTTCTTGCAAGGTTATAAATGCATTATTCTCATGGAGTTAATAAGCTCATTTTCTTTTATTCATTCTTTTTTTCTTGGAAATTAACACACACACACCTTTTATCAAGCCACGCTATTGGTGTTTAGCATGGGGCGGTGAGGTAAGTGCTTTAATGCTCATTGGAATCTTATGAGCGTCAGAGCAGCCATGGCAGAAATCTCTACCGTGGATTAGTAATTTTTTTGTTCCATACCTTTATAGAGAATATCTCATCCTGAGTACCTAGTATTCTTTCCTAGATTAGGGCAGTGATTGTATAATATCTACCACAGCCATATATAAACACAATATACTGTAAAGTTGTTATACTAAGCCACATAGAATATGATCTTAATATGAGTTAACATGGGGGCTCTCTGATGCAATAAGCCCAGACTTAACACATTTTTAGGGCTTTTTAAAAAAATATTGTTTTAATTGTAGGTCATGTGCTAATGTTCAAATTAGTGTGTAGTACCTGCAAAGAATTAATGCGAGAGAACTTAGGAGAAAATTCTGCAAGGACCACCTTAATTTAGGTGGTGGTAGGCATCGAAAGTACACCTACCCGTGCCTAACTTAATTGATTTTTAATTAGCTTTAAGTGGCATGATAATTGAATGCCAATTACAAAACATTAAATGCCATTAAATGCCAATTACAAAACAATTAATATTAAAAAATAGGCAGCACCCGGTGCCTACGTCCCTAGAACATAGCAATACCTAGTGACACCTAACGCGGAAATAGGTATACTTAGGGGTGGCACCAGAATTCGGCATCATTAGGCATCACTAGTCTTCCACACTTTAGGGAAATTGCATACTATAAAAGCATATTTTGACATCTCATCTTTAAAGTTACTGATCCAGTCTTTTATATATATATATAGATAGATAGATAGATAGATATTATTTATTTATTGATTTTCCAACTATCAGCAGTGCAATAAATAACTAGATGTACATATAATAATTCAAGAAATGCACATTCATCTTGCAGAAATACATAAGCAATCATTTTTACCCCTCCCCACCCAAATGACTAATCAAAAAAACCCCCACAAATACATAGATTCCTTCAATAACCTTTCCCAAGTTAAATTAATGGTATATCCCCACCCCCCTCACACCCACCCTGGATATGTTTACTCAAAGGGCTAAAATTAAAATCAATAGTAATGTCCCTTTTGTAGTGTATTCATACGTTCCAGTTTAAAAGTGTGGCATAAAGATTCCCACCAGAAATTATAATTTAACCAGTCCCAGTTTTTCTAGTTCTTCAATGTCACGATCAAGAGAAGTTTGTTGTTATGGGAAGTTATTGGGCTTTTAGCCATCAGAACCGTGCCAGATGGATCGCCAAAATCTAAGTATCAAGAGACAAAAGAAGAGCAGATGATCCAGTGTCCCTATATCGAGATGACAGTGCCAGCATCTGTTTGACTTAGGGCTCCTTTTACTAAGCTGCAGTAGCGTTTTTAGTGCACGCTGCAGATTAGCATGCACTAACCCCCACGCTAAGCGGAAAAACTAATGCCAGCTCAATGAAGGCATTAGCATTTAGCGCACATGCTAAAACCGCTAGCGGAGCTTAGTAAAAGGAGCCCTTAGAACTATCTAATTTTTGTAATCTAGCAGGGGTCCAAAAACTTCTATGCAACAAAAAAAAACCAGATGAGGGCTGGGAGGCAAACGCGGAACACAAAAGGAGGGAGGGAGTGCGTTTTTGGACACAAGGCATGAACTTGGGAAAGAGGATGGAGGAAGGGAGGGAAAGAGATGCTGAGGTGGGGAAGGGAATGCGTTTTTGGACACAGAAGGCATGAACTTGGGAGAGAGGAAGGGAGGGAAAGAGATGGTTGTGTACACGGGAATGGAAGAAAGGAGAATTTTTGGTCATAGGGAGGGAGTGAGGTACAGATGAGAGGGAGAAATATTGTCATGGAATGGACAGATTGAAATGGATGCAAGAGGGAGGAATGTTGGACATAGTGGTGAAGGGAATGGAGGGAAAGATGTGGCATGGTGCTGGAGAGGGGTGATAGAAGGAGAAATGTTGGGCATGGGGCTGGTGGGCAGGCACGAAAGATGAGAAAGGGATAAATGCTGGACCATGGTAGGAGGAACCAAAAGACAACAACAGAAGAATTTACAGAAAATGGGAAAGCGGAAAAAAGAAACTGGGACCAACTTTATGGAAAAATAAGTCTCCAGACAACAAAGGTAAAAAACGGAATTTATTGACTTAAATGTGTTAGCTTTGGGAAATGTATATAGTAGATGTCTTTGTATTGTGTTCAAAAGAAAAGGAAATGCATTTCTGGTTTTATTTCTACAGTGTTGAAGTACTTGCTGACCCTTGCTGATCCCCAAGCACAACCAGAACTCCCCTCCACCAAGCACAGCAGTCGCTGGCAACATCTATGAGCCACTGAGGTGCCAGCATCTGTGACTCAGGAACGCTACTGCTGCCTGCCAAGCTTGGCAAAAGGGACCCCCGGCCAACTGCAAAGGAAGTCCTAAGTTGTCAGCTTGGAGGTTCTCATCAGCTGAGTATTTATATTTTATATTTACATTAGAGGCTCTGGTAGAAACCCATTTACAAATTATTTATTCTTCCCAATTAATATTTCCAAATTAATAAAGTCTCTTTGCTTATCTGTAAATGGGTCTCTACCAGAGCCTTTAATTCAGTAGCATAATTAAATGAAATAACTATTTCTGAAGTTTATAGGGACGGGCGGGGATGGAGGGGATTCCTCGCGGCGACAGGTGGGGATGGAGGGGATTCCTCACGGGGACGGGTGGTATTTCTGTCCCCGTACAACTCTGCAGCTATCTCTTTGGTGGGGGATCCAGGAGGAGAGGAGGTGCGGGTAAAGGAGGAGAGGTGCAGGTGAGGAGGAGAGTTATCAGCGCTGGCTGACTGCCTATAGGACGTGCTTCTCACCGCGAGAGGCAGATCCTAGATGCAGTCAGCCAGCACCGGCGCCTCTCTTCCTTACCGGCATCTCGTTGGGGCACAGCTGGAATCTGCTGCAGCACACAGTTTGCGATACACTGCTATAAAAGAATGAGAACTGCTTTACTATAGTTTTCTCACCCACTCCATGATCTAATTAACACAATCTTAATAGCAGAAATTAATCACGTTGAAAGCTCTTGCTAAAATATGGAGGAGTGAAACATTATAAATGTGCATTGTATATCTAGAGACTAGTATGATGAGGTATCAGATGATTTACAACTTTCTATCTCCTGGTAAAACTATTTAAGAGCAAAGATGATCAATCCCCCCAAAAAAAAAGGAAGAACAGCTACAGGAGAATTAGAATACAAAGGTAAAGAAAAATTCTGCATGTCTACATGAATTAAGGATTTATGGAGTCCTTTTACTAAAGTGCATTAAATATTTCAATTTCCATGTCTCAATGCAAAGAATTAATGTGGGTAAGGGCGTATTTAACATAGCACCTTTTAGAAGTAAGAACATAAGAAGTTGCCTCCACTGGGTCAGACCAGAGGTCCATCGTGCCTGACAATTCTTTTGCAGGTTGCACATTGAAATGTCCTTAAGCGGTGGTACCCTGGTCATAGCGTGGATGTTCTTATCACCTCCTATGTAGGAGATATTGTGTGGCTCTGTATTAACTGCAAAACTGTCAGTGCATGATATTTGCCACATTCTAACTGCCATATAATATCCATGCTTGTTCTTCACACATGCCCCTCCTATTTCCACCCCTAAAACAAAATGCTAAAGATGCCCATAGGAATATAATGGGCATGTTTAACATTTAGCACGCACTAACGCAGTAGCACCCTTTAATGGATTCCCCCCCATAAAATTTGAAGTTACACTAAAGGATTTAAGCCCCCCCACTTTTTTTTTTTTACAAAAGAGTAGCGTGGTTTTTAGTTCCAACGCTTGCCACTTTTGTATTCAGATTTCCTTGTACATGTCTTGTTAATTATACAGGAATTAGATATACCTTTTTTGAATTCTCTCAGTTATCTAGATTTATTTCAGGTAATACTGCTAGCACCCCAATTGATGAACAAGAAGCACGCTCATAGATAGTAAACTGGGTTTGACTCAGGCACTCATTGGGTTTCCTTAAATAATGTAGTTTTAAATAGAATCCGACTGTTACTTTGACTTTCTCCCCCATGAATAGTGGACTGAAATAACAGAACAAAGGAGAAATAATTGCCGTATTTAATTTCTAATTGTATAAAATTATTATTTTTATTTCTGTGTAAATTGAATGATTTTGTGATCATGGAAAATTGAAATGTAATAAAAATAAAATTAAAAAAACAGTTCCAACGCTCATAGGAATTAAGAACATAAGAACATAAGAATTGCCGCTGCTTGGTCAGACCAGTGGTCCATCGCACCCAACAGTCCGCTCACGCGGCGGTCCCCAGGTCAAAGACCTGTGCCTTAACCAAGACCCGTTCTACCTGCGTTCGTTCTGGTTCAGCATCGGAGCTGTTATCGCCAGTGCTAAAAACCACGCTATAATTAAAAAAAAAAAAAAAAAAAAGGGGCGTTAGTAAACTATTATTTGGGGAAGTAGCAGTTAAAAGACGCTATTTGAGCCTGGAAATGGTTCTTCATAGGAAACTGAATAGCAGACAAGGGGCTCTTATGTCTTTTAATGAAGCATTCAGTTTGGCTCTGAAGTGAAAATTGTATTAGCTGCTACATTAACCTTTGCATGCATCTGAATACTCTCTTTTAAACATGTATGAGGTAATTTTATCACCTACCGTGTAGGTGTATAAAAAGTGTATTTATATATGTGGTGGACAATGGGGAACCTATAGACATCATTTACCTCGATTTTCAAAAGGCTTTCGACAAGGTGCCACACGAAAGGCTGCTTAGGAAGCTGTGGAACCACGGGGTGGGAGGGGATGTGCACAGATGGATCAAGCACTGGTTGTCGGGTAGACTGCAAAGGGTCGGAGTGAAGGGCCAATATTCTGACTGGCAGGGAGTCACGAGCGGTGTGCCACAGGGATCGGTGCTGGGGCCGTTACTCTTCAACATATTTATCAATGACCTGGAAAAGGAGGCAAAGTGCGAGGTTATAAAATTTGCAGACGATACCAAACTGTGCGGTAGAGTTAGGTCCAGGGAGGAGTGTGAGGACCTGCAAAGGGACCTGGACAAGCTGGAAGACTGGGCAAACAAATGGCAAATGTGCTTTAACGTGGAAAAATGCAAGGTCATGCATATAGGGAAAAAGAACCCGTTGTTCAACTACAAATTGGGGGGGGCATTGTTGGGAGACAGCAGACTTGAGAGAGACTTGGGTGTGCTGGTGGATGCATCACTGAAGCCATCTGCACAGTGCGCAGCAGCCTCGAAAAAAGCCAACAGGATGCTGGGCATCATAAAGAGGGGCATAACAACCAGGACGCGGGAAGTCATCATGCCATTGTATCGAGCGATGGTGCGTCCACATCTGGAATACTGCGTTCAGTATTGGTCGCCGCACCTCAAGAAGGACATGGCGGTACTTGAGAGAGTCCAAAGGAGAGCAACGAAACTGGTAAAGGGGCTGGAACACTGCCCATACGCTGAGAGATTGGATAGGCTGGGGCTCTTCTCTCTGGAAAAAAGGAGGCTCAGGGGAGATATGATAGAGACCTTCAAGATCATGAGGGGCATAGAGAGGGTGGATAGGGACAGATTCTTCAGACTGAAGGGGACAACAAGTACGAGGGGGCATTCGGAGAAACTGAAGGGAGATAGGTTCAAAACAAATGCAAGGAAGTTTTTTTTCACCCAAAGGGTCGTGGACACATGGAATGCGCTACCGGAGGAAGTGATCAGGCAGAGTACGGTACAGGGATTCAAACAGGGATTGGACGGATTCCTGAGGGATAAAGGGATCGTGGGATACTGAGAGAGGTGCTGGGATGTAACACAGGTATAGAAAGCTAACCAGGTAATAAGTATAGAAACCCAACAGGTCGTGCATGTGCAAGACCGGAGGGTTAGGACTACGATGGGAAGATAGGACTTAAATGAGAAACCAAGGTGGCAAGGGAGCCCCTTCTGGTGATGCAGACAGGTCGTGACCTGTTTGGGCCACCGCAGGAGCGGACTGCCGGGCAAGATGGACCTATGGTCTGACCCGGCGGAGGCACTGCTTATGTTCTTATGTTCTTATGATTGAGAGGTATGTATTTAGTGTTATTTTATAAAAGGAAGTAATAGGTGCACCAAAAAGGATATAAAAATGGCATATATATATGTATATAACTGATGTGATCCTTAATTTTAGGCAGATAATAAAGATATATAATTTAAAAAAAAAAAAAAAAACCCAGACATAATCAGAACAACAAAAGTAATGATGATTCAATGAAGTAGTTGATCTGTAATAATCAGGGCTCTTATTTTTCTTTTTTTTAAGCTAATATGCACTGTTACACTGTACTGGTAACTTTTCCCTAGCTTCATTTTTTTTACAGCCACCACAGGGTGGACAGGCAAGCACCCCCACCCTGATTACAGACTCCCCTTCCTGGGGCCTTTTTTAAAGCCCTGGTAGTCTAGCAGTCCCCTACATACACACACATACTTCCTCCTGCTCATGCTGGTTTTGCAATAAATTGTTTGCTGTGACTTCCCTTGGCAGCTAGCAAGACTACCGCGAGAGGTTACAGCACCCTCTTCATAATGAATCAACATAGGAAGTAGCTTGTCCTACCTTTGCTGATTACAACCCCAAAATGGCTGCTGTGAGCTGCCATAGGAAGTCATGGCAACAATTCTGATTACAAAACCAACATGTGTAGGAATGAGAGCGGGTTGTTCCTGCCTTGAAGAGGCTGCTAGACCACCAGGGTGGGGGTGCCTATATGTCTGCCCTGTGGAGAAGTGGAATGTCACACTGTGATCACGGTGGATGTGGAAGTAGCATTGTGATCATGAGGACAGGCAGAAGAGAGGCATTTCTGCCCTGGAACTCCCACCCCCAGCATTTTTTCTCCTAGAAAACTAAATGCACTGGTAGCAATTGAGTATCATCTTCTAACTTGAATTCTACATGCAATCTTAAACAAGTGCCTAGAGTTTTTTCTAACTGTATTAGGTTCAATGGTAAAGAAAGTGAATACCAAAGGAGGGCTTATCAATATGTGGTAAAAGACTGTACCTTTTACTGTACCTTGATTTTCCACGAGATTCAACAATCTCAGTCCCAAAGGTTTAGAAATCTTGTTTTAAAGGAATGGCATTGATTGCAAGTCACCTTACAAGCAGTATTATTTCAGGAGCCCAGGATCAATCGGGCCATAAAGCTGCAGCCCAAAGTCTCTGGGCTAGCAGTGCTGACAGAAGCTCACCCTGGGTCAAGCCATACCTACCTCCCATTACCCCCTCCCTACTCCCACTTCTAAATTAATCCTTGCCTTCTCTAAAGGATAGCTTTAGAATAGTGATGGTTTGAGGGGTCATCGCTTTGGGTGTCATTTTGCAGCTGCTTCTGGATTGGGCAGGAGTGACTGGACATCATCCTATTGAAGACTCCCCTGAACCACCTCTGTTTTAAAAAGTAGCTCTTAGAGAGGGCAATGGAAGGCAGAGCAAGCAGGATGCTTGGTCTTTAAGGATGAGGGGGATAGGCAGGGCTTAATAATAACATAAAAATTGCCATACTGGGACAGAAGCCCAACATCCTGTTACCCGGGTCACAGGTACCTGGCAAGATCCCAAGAAGTAAAACAAATTTTATGCTGCTTATCCTAGAAATAAGCAGTGTATTTGCTCAAGCCATCTCAATAATGGCCTATTGACTTCTCTATTAGAAAATTATCCAAACCTTTTTGAAACCCTGCTAAACTAACTGATTTTATCACATTCTCCAGCAATAAATTCCAGAGTTTAATTACAGGTTGAGTAAAGAAATATTTTCTCAGGTTTGTTTTAAATCTACGGTACTACTTAGTAGCTTCATCACATGTTACCTACTCCTAGTATTTTTTGAAAGAGTAAACAAGAGATTCACATCTACCATTTTCACTCCACTCAGTATTTTCTATCATATCTCCCCTGAGCCAACTGTTCTCCAAGCTGAAGAGAGCTAGCTGCAATGGAGATCGCTCTGAGGAAAGGGATTTACCAGTGGTGCGCCTCAAGATTCTGTTCTTGGGCCTGTTCTTTTTAACATTTTTATAAACGATATTGCTAAAGGGTTGTAGGCAATGTTCCCTCTAAGCTGTGCACTTGTGCGTGCGCACACAACTTGCCGAACCCGCGCACACAAATTAAAAATAGCACGCACAAAAAAATAAATTTTTGCCTAAAATGATTTTCACTGCTAAAATGAAATGTTGCAGAAGACCAGCTGTTCCGATTTCCCATTTATCACATTTATTGAAGCGCTATAATATAGATTTTAAGTAATTCACGTGATTCCGTTATCTTTGGTAGTTGAACTTGGCACGTCACGTGCCCCATAGGGCCATAGCCTATGGCCCATAGGATATGAAACACTTCCAATTATTTGACTTCCTGAAGTTCCACCATATTGTTTATTTAGTGGAATCGTAGTGTGCAGCGTGGTACTGCGGTTGTATAACTGTATTCGTTTATTAAATTGCAACCAAATATAACTCTTAAAATGTCTAAACTGCGAATGGTGAAAAGTGTAAAACGCAAGAGAGCTGCAACAGCTTTTAGGTCTGAATGGCTTGAAGAAATTGTTGAAACGGAGACACCGGAATCTCGAAATACAATGCGTGTTCGACTGTGTGAAATATTTACCTATGACGAAGACGATGGAGTTGTGTGTTGTTAATGCCAAGATGCCAAAGGAACTGGAAAATTCTCTAATGGAAAAATATGGGATGATGTTTGGAAACTGGACTTTCTGAAACGCCATCAAGTAAATCTCATACCGACAGTATTAGGAAACTCAGAAGTAAAAATCCGAATTTAAGAGGTTAACTTGTTGCTTGAAAGCCCAACCAAAAAAGAAAACAGGCAAATTAGTAATGAAATGAAGCGTTCCAGTCCTGACGAAATTAAGGTTCTTGTTGACAGTGTTGTGCTGGCCATTAAGATGAATATCTCAATGCTCTATTTTCAAGATATCAATGAGCACATGGCGAAGTATGTTAGTATTCCTGATAGCTGGAGAAGCAAAAACTATGCGTTTGAATTACTTGGAATTATCACTGGCATCGTGCAAGATGATCGAATGGCAGACATTAAATTAGCAACGTATCATACATTAACTGTTGATGAAAGCACAGACATTTCTGTCAACAAGTACTTAATACTCTACTTTAAGTATCAGCCAGTCAATTCAAATGAGTATAGGACGTCATTTGGTGGGATGCTACAGTTGGAAGCATGTGATACTACATCAATAGTAACAGCAATTAGGGAATTCTATAGGAAACATGATCTTGACCTGAATAAAATGGTTATGTTCACCTCTGATGGTGCCTCTGTTATGTTGGGCAAAATAGATGGTGTTGCAGCACAGCTGAGAAAAGACATTCCACATTTAGTGCAGCAACATTGTGCTGCACATCGGGAAGATTTGGGACTTTCTGATTCATGGAAAGAAGTAAAATTGATGAAAGAAGTAGAAACTGTAATGAGAACTGCGTACACGGTGTTCTGTCGGTCTACTAAACCAGTGGTTCCCAACCCTGTCCTGGAGGACCCCCAGGCCAGTCGGGTTTTCAGGATAGCCCTAATGAATATGAATGGAGCAGATTTGCATGCCTGGCACCTCTATTATATCCAGATCTCTCTCATGCATATTCATTAAGGCTGTCCTGAAAACCCGACTGGCCTGGTGGTCCTCCAGGAGAGGGTTGGGAACCACTGTACTAAACGATGCAAATTTCAAGAAATAGCAGATGCATCTGAATGTGAATCAATTGCTTTCAGACCTCTGAATGAAGTACATTGGTTATCTTTGTACTAAAAACAATTACTTTGCACTAGTAACTACTACTTTGCACTAGTAGTACTTTGCACTAAAAACAATTATTCGAAATTATGATCCCGTGTTAAAATGTTTTGAAGAAGACAAAGATAATGATCCTATTGCAAAGTACTGCTATAAGAAGCTGAACAGTGAACAATTTTATATTACACTTGAAGTTTTTAATGATGTCTTATCAGAATTGGCTTCCTTAACCATGGCATTTCAAAAACGTGGTTTGACACCATTGGAAGATTATCATCTTGCACAGAGTAAATTGAACAAACTTCGAATGCAATACTTAGGCGACAAGGTTAAGTGGAGTGATAAAGTCAACAGTCTTCTTGGTTGAGGAGATGGTGCCAGGAGGAGGGCTTCCGCTTTGTGAGGAACTGGACGTCCTTCTGGGGAAAGAGCAAGCTCTACCGGCGGGACGGCCTGCACCTGAGCACAGCGGGAACCAGACTAATGGCAGCCAATGTGAGGAAGGAGATCGAGAGAGCTTTAAACTGAGGAGAGGGGGAAAGCCGACAGCTGATCTCATGTTGACGCTTCGGACAACAGTATCCAGAACAGATGCTGAACGGGCTGACTGCAGGGAGGAAGCAGAGGGACCGGAAGATCTCAAAATCAGACAGCGAGGGAAACATCAGGTAAAGGGAACTTGCTGGGAGAAGACTAAGGGGCATGGGGACACAGGGGGACTGGGTGGCATGAGGGCGAAAGACGAGAGTAATATAGAGGTACCACAAGGCGAGGGGGATCAAACAGAGGCTCAAGGGGTGATAGCCCAGGAGGGGGCCGGAAGGGCTAGAAATCCCAGAGGAAAAGCAGGGAAGTGGGGTGGCAGGAATGTGGGGAAACTGAATGTGGGGAAACTGAAAGCTAAGAGGGTAAAGGCTGAGGGCAAAGCAGAAGCGCAGAGAGCGGGAAAACTGCCAGAAATCCAAGGGCAAGTGGCCCAGATAAATGCAGAGGTGGAAGAAAAACGACGGGACCTGCGGTGCTTATACGCAAATGCAAGAAGCCTCACGGCCAAGATGGGTGAACTAGAAGTCGTGGCCAGGGAGGAGGACCTGGATATAATTGGAATTGTAGAAACCTGGTGGACAGAGGAAAACCAATGGGATGTAGCGCTGCCGGGGTACAAGCTCTATAGGAGGGACAGGACCCACAAGAAGGGGGGAGGCATAGCACTATATATAAAGGACTCTATCCACTCGATCGGGATGGATATGGCAACGAAGACAGAGGGGCTGGAATCACTATGGGTCAAATTACCGAGAAACAAGGGTGCGGCCATAAAACTGGGGCTGTACTATCGACCACCTGGCATGCCAGAGGGAGTCGGACATGACTTGGAAGCGGAATTGAGACAGGAGTGCAGGACTGGAAGTGTAACAGTGATGGGGGACTTCAACTACCCGGGGATAGATTGGAGTACGGGTCACTCCAACTGCACTAGGGAGACAGGATTTGTAGAAGCGGTGAAAGACTGCTTCATGGAGCAACTAGTCAAAGAACCGACGCGAGGGGGTGCTACTCTTGACCTCATCCTAAACGGATTAGGGGGGCCAGCGAGAGGGGTAGAAGTGGGAGGACCACTAGGCAACAGTGATCACAACATGATTAGATTCACACTAGAAAGAGGGACACCCGTGGTTAGGAGGACTGCAACAACTGCGCTGAACTTCAAGAAAGGGAACTATGCTGCTATGAGGGAAATGGTGGGGAGGAAGCTCAGAAACATCTTTAGGATGGAGACTGTGGGAAGCGCCTGGACCCTATTCAGGGACACCCTGCAGAAAGCGCAGAGAATGTACATCCCCAATTTCAGGAAAGGCTGCAAGAACAAACGATCAAAGGACCCGGCTTGGATGTCAACAGAAGTAAAAAGAGCGATAAAGGACAAAAAAGTATCTTTCCGGAGGTGGAAGAAGGACCCAACAGAGGAAAATCACCAGACGCATAGGAAATGCCAAAAGGAATGCCACCGAGAGGTAAAAAAAGCAAAGGGGAAATACGAAGAGGGGCTGGCAAGGGAGACGAAAAACTTCAAGGCATTCTTCAGTTACGTTAAGGGAAAGCGACCAGCGAGAGAGGAGGTGGGGCCGTTGGACGATGGGGACAGGAAGGGAGTGATTAAGGATGATAAAGAGGTAGCTGAGAGGTTGAACACGTTCTTCTCGTCGGTTTTCACGAGCGAAGACACAACTAATATACCGGACTCAGAGGAGCTCATGAGTGGGGAACAGGCTGAAAAATTAGAGCACATAGAGGTAAGTAAGGAGGATGTCCTCAAACAGATAGACAGATTAAAATGTGGCAGGAAATAGCGGGCACAATCCAACATGTTTGCAACCTATCCTTGAAAACTGGTGAGGTACCAGAGGACTGGAAAGTGGCAAATGTCACACCTATCTTCAAGAAGGGATCGAGGGGTGACCCCGGGAACTACAGGCCGGTGAGCCTGACTTCAATTATAGGGAAGATGGTGGAAGCTATGATCAAGGACGGCATTTGCGAGCACATCGAGAGGAATGGCCTACTGAGAACAAGCCAGCACGGATTCTGCAAGGGAAGATCATGCCTAACGAACCTTCTGTACTTCTTTGAGGGAATAAGCAGTCGGGTGGACAATGGGGAGCCCATAGACATCATTTACCTCGATTTTCAAAAGGCTTTCGACAAGGTGCCACATGAAAGGCTACTTAAGAAGCTGTGGAGCCACGGGGTGGGAGGGGATGTGCACAGATGGATCAAGCACTGGTTGTCAGGTAGACTGCAGAGGGTCGGAGTAAAGGGTCAATATTCTGACTGGCGGGGAGTCACGAGCGGTGTGCCACAGGGATCGGTGCTGGGGCCGATACTCTTTAATATATTCATCAATGACCTGGAAAGGGAGGTAAAGTGTGAGGTTATAAAATTTGCAGACGATACCAAACTGTGCGGCAGAGTTAGGACCAGGGAGGAGTGTGAGGACCTACAAAGGGACCTGGACAAGCTGGAAGACTGGGCAAACAAATGGCAAATGCGCTTCAACGTGGACAAATGCAAGGTCATGCATATAGGGAAAAAGAACCCGCTGTTCAGCTATAAATTGGGGGGGGTATTGTTGGGAGACAGCAGACTCGAGAGAGACTTGGGTGTGCTGGTGGATGCATCACTGAAGCCATCTGCACAGTGCGCGGCAGCCTCGAAAAAAGCCAACAGGATGCTGGGCATCATAAAGAAGGGCATAACAACCAGAACACAGGAAGTCATCATGCCACTGTATCGAGCGATGGTGCGCCCACATCTGGAATACTGCGTTCAGTATTGGTCGCCGCACCTCAAGAAGGACATGGCGGTACTTGAAAGAGTCCAAAGGAGAGCAACGAGAATGGTAAGAGGGCTGGAACACTGCCCATACGCCGAGAGGCTGGATAGGCTGGGGCTCTTCTCTCTGGAGAAAAGGAGGCTCAGGGGAGATATGATAGAAACCTTCAAGATCATGAGGGGCATAGAGAGGGTGGATAGGGACAGATTCTTCAGACTGAAGGGGACAGCTAATACGAGGGGGCATTCTGAGAAACTGAAGGGAGATAGGTTCAAAACAAACGCAAGGAAGTTTTTTTTCACCCAGAGGGTCGTGGACACTTGGAATGCATTACCGGAGGAAGTGATCAGGCAGAGTACGGTCCAGGGATTCAAACAGGGATTGGACGGATTCCTGAGGGATAAAGGGATCATGGGATACTGAAGGAGGAGCTGGGATGTAACACAAGTATAGAAAGTTAACCAGGTAATGAGTAAAAACCAACCAGGTCGTGCATGTGAAAGACCGGAGGGCTAGGGCTTCGATAGGAAGGCAGGACTTAAATGGGAAGCCAAGGTGGCAAGGGAGCCCCTTCTGATGATTCTGACAGGTCGTGACCTGTTTGGGCCGCCGCGGGAGCGGACTGCTGGGCGGGATGGACCTGTGGTCTGACCCGGCGGAGGCACTGCTTATGTTCTTATGTTCTTATGTTCTTGACAACAGGATGAGGTCTGGAGAAAAAGTTTCAGTGGATACTAATTCCATATTAACCTTCATCAACATCCTATGTTTGCATTTGGGTGAAAGATTTCCTGAAAATGAAGTTGAGGAATGGTCTGCTTTTGACTGTACAGCAATATCACAATGCGACTTTGACTTAGGAAATGGACATATCAGATCTCTTTGTTTAAAGTATAAACAATTTCTTCCGGAAGAAAGTGTTATTATTTAGCAATACAATGACTTTAAATTCCTTGTTGCAGAAAAAATCAAAAGCAATCTGATAAGCAACTTTCCAGATATGACGAAATTTGCATTTCAGAATGATCAATTTGCAGATTTAGCAAAATTGATGGACATTGGTGCCACATTCTTAGCATCTAGTTCAGATTGTGAGCATGGTTTTAGTCTAATGAACAATTTGAAGACTAAACAAAGGAATCGTTTACATTTAGAACATTTGGAAATGCTGATGCGTGTTAAGAGTCACCTTCAAGATGGAGGATCAACAGATCTTGACAGAATTTATTCGGACTGGATAAATATGAAAGATCGCAGGAAAAACTTGGAAAACTAAATTGCTGTTATTTTCTACATTTTAAGTATAAAGTACAATGATATCTTATTTATAGGTAGCGCTCAATGAAACATTTCAATGAAACATAATTTATGTTTATTGAAATGAGACTTTATGTTACATAAAGTATAACTAACATAAAGTGTAACTAAAATTACATTGTGTTTTCGTTAATTCAGACTAAACTCAAAGACCTGCCCATAAATGCCCATAACTGAACTCCGGGCCCTCTGGCAATCAAAATAGTAATAATACTCAAACTCCTAATATGAGCCAACAATGAAATTAAAACGTACAAAATAGACCAAGCATACACGTTGAGAAGAAGACTAAATGCCTCAAGTGCCCAGGGTCAATGGCCAGAACTTATCTTGGCCATTAAACCCACAACTGAGATATCATTGGGTACTGTCTTATTTTCTCAATATGCCTTTTTATCCTTTTGTCCTTTTTTTAAAATATTTTATCTTTTGTCTTTATATACATGTTTTATAGATGTTAGTTTTAACATGAATTGATTATCACTCTAAATAAGTGCTGTAGATGTGTGGTACTTAGCTCGGGTAAGCGACTGCCCGGCACACTTCCCACACTCAGTCAAGATGGAAGATCTCTGTTTCGCTCTCTATACATTTCAAAGAGCTTCTTCAGAACAGCGCGAGGATTAACTTCATTGCTACAATACAAATGAATAAAACATCATTGTTACTAAATTTCTCATTATTATGTTACTACTTAGTAACTATAACTGCCGTAGTTAAACTGTCCTAGAAAAACGCACATGGAAACACCCCCACCTTACATAATTTTAAAAAATGAAGAAGTTTTAAAGAATCCGTTTGTGAAGCTGAAACTTCAACTGCATTTTACTTACTGTGCTTTAGTCCGTAGTTATGTATCCCGCTAGCTTATTCAGAGGGAAATGACCGTGACTGCCAGTAAAGATTCTACTGCTTAAAGCCTATATCGACGTCTGATGTCATATCCCCGTTTATTTTTAAAAAAACCTTTTTATCTAACTTAGAGACAACAGCTATTTGATGGTGATTTAAATTGGATGCATTTAAATAAACAGTTGTTTAAAAGTGAATTAAGTTAAATGCATTTAAGTAAACAGACATATCTGACAAATCAGACCAACACATCTGAGCTGGACTGAACTGACAGATGTGACTGAACTGACCCTCAACCAAAGAAAGCTTGCCAATTCAGCGTTATGTTTAACCCTTTAGGTTGTATTGTTTGGAGTCGATCAATCCACTTCTGTTCATTCTGAGGCATTTAGTCTTCTTCTCAACGTGTATGCTTGGTCTATTTTGTACGTTTTAGTTTCATTGTTAAATCATTTTTATAGCACACACAAATTTAGTTTTTCTTTAAAATGTGCACAGATTAAATTTTTTGCGCACACAGCCTATGAAAAATTAGAGGGAACATTGGTTGTGGGGTAAGATTTGCCTCTTTGCGGATGATACCAAAATCTGCAATAGAGTAGACATGCCGGATGGTGTGAATAACATGAAGAAAGACCTAGCGAAGATTGAAGAATGGTCTTAAATTTGGCAGCTAAACTTTAATGCTAAGAAATGCAAGGTCATACATTCGGACATCAAAAACCCGAGGGAATGGTACAGTTTAGGGGGTTGAAGAATTTATGCGCACAACAGAAGAGCGGGACTTGGGTGTGATTGTATGTGATGATCTTAAGGTGGCCAAATAGGTTGAAAAGGTAACAGCAAAAGCTACAAGGATGCTAGGTTGTATAGGGAGAGGTATGGCCAGTAGGAAAAAGGAAGTATTGATGCTCTTGTATAAGACTTTGGTGAGACCTCATTTAGAATATTGTGTACAATTCTGGAGGCTGCACCTTCAAAAAGATATAAAAAGGATGGAGTCAGTCCAGAGGAAGGCTACTAAAATGGTGTGTGGTCTTCATCATAAGGTGTATGGGGACAGACTTAAAGATCTCAATCTTTATACTTTGGAGGAAAGGCGGGAGAGAGGAGATATGATAGAGACATTTAAATACCTACGTAATGTAAATGAGCATGAGTCTAGCCTCTTTCATTTGAAAGAAAACTCTGCAATGAAAGGGCATAGGATGAAATTAAGAGGTGATAGGCTCCGGAGTAATCTGAGGAAATACATTTTTTACAGAAAGGGTGGTAGATGCATGGAACTGTCTCCCGGAAGAGGTGATGGAGACATAGACTGTGTCTGAATTCAAGAGGGCCCAGGATAGGCATGTGGGATCTCACAGAGAGAGAAAGAGATAATGATTTCCCCAACCCGGGCCATGTGCCTAAAGCCCCACCCACAGGCGGGACCTAAGGCTCCCGGGCCTATTCTGATTGGCCCAGGTGCCTTAGGCCCCACCAGTAGGCAGGGCTTTGGTTAGGCTGGGCCAATTCGGCCCCATTTGTCGGAGGACTGCCTGCCGGACGGACGGGTTTGGCACCCGTCTGTCTGGCCAACTTACCTAAAGGTACAGGGAAGGGGGATGGGGGTGGGGGGTCATGGGGTTGGCCGTGGGGTCGTGGGTCGGCTGGGAGGGAGGCCGATCGGGGGTTCTGGGGGGGCGGACGTTGGGGGGAGAGGAGTTCGTCGAGGGCAGGAGGGCCTGGGATCTCTCCTGCCCATAATGTAGTGGGGGTGGGGGTAGAGGATCGGCTGGACCAGGTCAGTGTAGTCATGTTGAAATTCCTTCTGCTGACGTCGTTTGTTCCGACGTGGACTATCACTGCTGTTTCCTCCGTCTCAGCTCCCTCCATGATTCTCTCGATTCTGTCGGAGATGTCCTTTGTCCTCGCCCCTGGGAGACATGGTTACAACCTACCATATTTTTCGCTCTATAAGACACACTTTTTTTCCCCAAAAAAGTGGGTGGAAATAAGGGTGTGTTTTATAGAGTGAATACTAACTACCCCCCTCCCCTACCTTAATTTCTCCGGACGTCTGGTGGTCCGGCGGTCCAGCGCTATAGGGCAGGAGCTTTCAGCCTCCTGCCCTTCCATCCGGCTTTCTCCCCAGCGGCAGACAGAGTCAGAGTGGCAAGAAGACAGGCACGAGTTTTTCGCTTCCTGCCTTGCCACTCCGTGAATTGCGGTCCAGCCCAACAGCCTCCTGTCTTTCTCTCCTTTCTCCCCCCGAGCAGCAGCGGTAGAGCGGCATACAGGCAGGTGCGAGTTTTTCACTTCCTGCCTTGTCTCACGCCATTCTGTGAATGGCTGTGAATGACCGGAAATGTAGGCCAGGGTTTTAAAGGCTTATATTTCAGGTGCCTACGTTTTTGGAGAATCACGCTTAGCCTAAGTCATGTTCCGCCCATAAAAATGCCAAGGTATGCATTGGGCATTGCAAAGTGCCATGCAATAGGCACCTACCTTTTATAGAATTGGGTAGGTGCCTAGCACCCAATTATTTTTTTTCCAATTATTGAAGCTACTAAGGGGATTTTGCCAATTAACTTAGGCACCCTTTAGAGAATCTGGCCCATTTTGCCTAAAAAATTGGCACAAAAAAAATCTGTTCTATAAACCATGCTAAAAGTTATGAACAGGGATCATGGCTAAATTTATCACTGCAAATGTGGTGCAAATGCCCTTATTCTATAATTATGTCCCTGATCAGCCCACGACCCACCCATTTCTGCTCCCATGTTTTGACATGTGTAAAATTGAGGTGCAAATCCTGCACCTAAGCTGTATGCTTGTAACTTGTAATTGATTCTAATTAGCACCAATAATTACTTGTAAATATACCAATTATTGCTGCCAATTAGTTTGTTCAATTAACTTGCACATTCAAACTGGGTATGTGGCCAAAATTGCAAACACAATTTTTAGCACTTTTTGTAGAATTAGGAGGATAATGGTAGCTAATGTACTTTTTCACTCCATGCTTCTTTTTCCAGTGTTACGTATCCCTTTTTTAAATCAAATTTGCTGTCAACTACTATAGCTTTAGAAAAGTTGGTTGGTGTTTATACAAATCAATTGTCTGAGCTGGATGTGTTGTTCTTATTTTTCATAAGGGATTTACAGTATCTCTTACATTTTATTGGCAGCATAAGGCAAGTTATATTTAGATGCAGAATGTATTTTGCTGGCCCAGAGAACTTATACCCTAAGGCCTCTATATTTAAGAAAATTATCCAGACAATGGCAACTGTTCTCGAGATAATTTATTTTTCTGGGAGTATCCATAGATTTTCAGCAACACTATATGGACAGTGTCACAGAAAATTAATGCAGGCCACCTAGCGTGCCAGCCAGTGCTAAAAACTACTTTCATGGTATTGTAAAAGGAGGGTGGGGTAAATATTTGTGTTGGTGATCACTTAAATAATTTTCCCCTGAGTACCAATGTCCATTCATATTTCTTGGGTATCATCGGAGGTAAAAAGAGGGGAAATGTTTCTATCCATGTGATTTCCTACCTCCTACGTGTAATCCATTGCATCTTCATCAGAATATTAGTATCTGAAACAATATTTCTTTCACTTGTTCCTTTCAGAGTAGATCTATATCTCCTTTTTTTCTTTCCCAGAGGTACAGCTTTTATAATCAATAATGCCTTCTGAATTACTACTCTCGCCTCAGGAATGAAAGGGTGGACAGAAATCCACCTCATGGATTATTCTTTTCTCCGCTGGCTCATAAATTTGTACTTGGAAAGCTGAAATAAAATGTAGTGGAATGCAACTCTCCCTCCCTCTTCTTTATCCACATGACTATTACTTATGCAGGAGGGAGCACAAGTGGTTCCCTTTAATCACAGTGGCAGAGCTAAGAAATGATGTTGCCAATTTAGGATGACCATTAATTTTGCCAGAGATCCCTCTGCAGGGCTAGGGTGCATAAATAACTCTATCTCCTCCCCGTGTGGATTAAAATGCACATACAAATTGTGCCTACACAGCTAAAGAGTTTCCCGGGGGTAGGGAAGAAAGATTACTGACAAGCAGTACAAGCAAAAACAGTACATTCACTTTTACATTACTAAACTCATTCTTTAGAAGAAACAAATAAAAAATACATGCATTTTATTGTAAATAAATATTCATTATCACAGAGAAAAGTAGCAAAATTCATTTGTTGTAAGATACAAAAAGAAAACTATGGATATACACAGAAAATTACTTGATTAATTAATTTTGAGACAATTTTCTGACTTTTCCCCAATTTTCTTATGTTTAAAGTTTGGTTCACCCATTCAGTTGAATGAAAATATTTGAATATGCAATAGAATCTTTTAAGACATGCAAACTGATCGTACACATGATAATTCATAAGGTTATATGCATTAAGGGGCCCTTTTAATTAACTACATTTTACAGTAATTTGCTTGTCAGCATGATGATCATGCATTATTTTTAAAAAAAATGTTTTTGTGGGAGGTGCATGTTGAGTGCAAGAAGTGGGCACAGAAGTGTTATCCAGCTGGTACTAGATATGGGAACACTTAGCACCTCTTAAATAAGAGTTAGTAAGGGATGAGCTCAGTAAAGGTCACACAAAGTTAGGTACCAGGATGATGTGTGCTAAACTTGAATTTTATCGTGGCAATTCCACATGGGGCAGCCTTTATAGAATATAGCTTAAATCCACATTTTTGCACCTAACTTTAGGTGTGAGCGTTAAGACAGCAATAGGCTGGTATAAATGCTTGTGTGGAAGTCCTAGCAGTTATTCTATAACTTCCCATCTAATTTCCAGGCATGTCCTTGATCTACCCATGCCTCTCTCTTGACTAAACCCACTTCGGAATCAAGTGCAATGGAAATTAGATATGGGGCTATAGAATAGGACATATGTAACTAACATCTTGAGTGAAATGGTGTGGTAGCCATGTTAGTTCACTGTTTAAGATAATATTTAGAAATAAATAAAACAAAACAAAAGAAATAAAGGTAATACCTTTTTTATTGGACTAACCTATTCCCCCCCCCCCCCCACCTCTCTTCATCAAGCTGTAGAAGCTAAATGCTGAATCGCCCATTCGATTCCTATGGAATTGTGGAGATAGCTGCTCTGAGACAGTTTGTTTCCTGCTAACAGTGGGTTGCATTGTAGATAAGCATCCAGACTGGAGATAGACTGGTCCATATACTGAGACACAACATCATACAAAGAAAGAGCCATAAAGAGAACCCATGTAAGAGATAAGGAAAAAAAAAAACCCAAGGAAATAGGATTGTAAAATAATAGGTAAAAAGTAGGAGGCATAAAAGAAAAAGAAAGAGGCAGACAGAAGTGAAGAGTCTGAGACAGTGGAGTAGGAGTATAAGAGTGTAAACAAAGGCAGAGATGAGGAAGGTAAGAGAAGGAGGGCTCGATGACCATGAATCCAAACTCTAAACTACAGCACCAAGCACTGATGGTGCTCCAGGTCTCCAAAGGCAACTTATTTGATTTTCTCAAAACGCAAGTCTGACCATGCCTCCCTACTCCTTGCCAAACTTCACTGGCTTCCAATAATCTCCAGAATCCATTTAAAATGTTCCTGCCTGGCTTTCAAGATCATTCACGGAATCCTGCCTCCTCTTATCCCACTGTCTTTCAACTCCTCCAGTCCCGACTCCTCCAGAACTGCCCAAAGGCTTAAACTAGCCTTCCCCTCTCCACGCGGCATCCACTATTCAGGCAAACTGGGAAAATCCCTTCTCTTCAAAATCACAGGTCTTTGGAACGACCTCACCACCCCACTGCGGAACCTGAGCTCCCTTCAGTTATTCCGCAAACAACTGAAAACCTGGCTTTTCAGCAAATTGTAGCTCTATCCTTCCCCCCTTTCTCTCCCCCCTTCTACACATAAGTTCATGTAATCCTTTTTCTTCTTCTCTACCCACTATTTTAAGTTCTTGTAAACCGTGTCGAGCTCCATTCTCATGGAGATGATGCGGTATATAAATTTAAGGTTTAGATTAGATTAGATTATTGGCTGTTTATAAAATGTGTACAGTTTGGATGATGTAGAAACATTAACGGCCTCTTTTACAAAACCGCACTAGCAGCTCTGCTGCGCTAACAGCCCCGAAGCCCATAGAGATTTAAAAGGGCTTTGGGCTGTTGCCATGCGGCTTTGTAAAAGAGGCCGTAACATATGATATTTAGGGGAGAATTCATCAAGTAGTACTGAAAGAACTGAAAAATGAACTTACAGAGCTATTGTTAGTAATTTGTAATTTATCTATAAAATCCAGCACAGTACTGAGAAAATTCAAAGCTGAAAGTCATAAATGGGATTAGAACTGAACATAAACAAGATGAAGATAATGAACACAGAAAATGCTGAAGATTTTGAGCTTGAAGGCAGTAGAATAGAAGTTGTAAAGGATTTCAATCTCCTGTGTTCTTTTGTAAACAAAGAAGCAACTAGCAGAGAAAAAAATACTCCACTTGGTTGCTCTTCAATGATGGCTCTTGAGAAAATATTCAAAGGCAAGGAAATAACACTCCAAACAAAAATCAGACTTGTCTAAGACCTTATTATCTCAGTGGTTAATTACAGATGCGAAAGCTAGACACTATGGGGGTAATAATAATTTTAAAAAAAAGTCTAAAAAGTGTCCTAAGTGGCTACTTGGACGATCAAAAAGCCTGGTCGTCCAAGTACCCATAACCAAAGCTGGTTTTTAGACGTATCTAAAAAACAACTTAGGCCTTTCCCCTGCCTCTAAACGCCCACCAGGACAGCCAGAAGCAAACGACCTGGAACTGGAGGCCGAACTGAGGCAGGTGTGCAAAAGTGGAAGGGTGGTGGTTATGGGGGACTTCAACTATCCGGGAATAGACTGGGACATTGGACACTCAAATTGCACGAGAGAAACTAGATTCCTAGAGGCGACAAGGGACTGTTTCATGGAGCAGCTGGTCACGGAACCAACGCGAGGGGAGGCCATTCTAGACCTAATCCTCAACGGGCTAGAGGGACCCGCAAAGGAAGTGGAGGTACTAGCACCATTAGGGAACAGCGATCACAACATGATCAAGTACAAATTAAACATGGGAACACCAAAGGTGAAAAGAACCACAACGACAGCACTTAACTTCAGAAAAGGAAACTACAAGGACATGAGGAAAATGGTAGGAAAAAAGCTCAGAAACAGCTCAGGGAAGGTGAAGACCGTAAAGGAAGCCTGGACACTGCTCAAAGGCACAGTGCTCGAGGCACAAGACCTGTACGTCCCAAGGTTTAGGAAAGGGTGCAAAAAAAATCAAACTAGAAACCCAGCATGGATAACAACTGCAGTTAAAAAGGCGATAAGCGACAAGAAATAATCCTTCAAGAAATGGAAAAAGAAACCAACAAAGGAAAACCAGGAAGAGCACAAAGGACACCAGAAAAAATGCCATCAAGAGGTCAAGAAAGCAAAGAGAGAATATGAGGAAAGACTGGCAGGAGAAGCAAGAAACTTCAAACCCTTCTTCAGATATGTGAAAGGGAAACAACTAGCCAGAGAGGAAGTGGGACCACTGGACGACGGAGACAGGAAAGGAGCGATAAAGGAGGAAAAAGAGATAGCTGACAGGTTAAACAATTTCTTCTCGTCAGTCTTCACCAGAGAGGACACATCCAATATCCCAGAACCCGAGGTGATTATAAACGGAGAACACGACGAAAGACTGATACAAATAGAGGTAAGTAAAGAGGATGTCCTCAGACAGATAGACAGACTAAAGAGCGACAAATCACCGGGCCCGGACGGCATCCACCCAAGGGTACTAAAAGAACTGTGAAACGAAATAGCAGAGACATTTCGCCAAATATGTAACCTCTCCCTAAAAACTGGGGAGATCCCAGAGGACTGGAAAATAGCAAATGTCACGCCCATCTTCAAGAAGGGATCAAGGGGTGACCCGGGAAACTACAGGCCTGTGAGCTTGACCTCGGTTCCGGGAAAGATGATGGAAGCAATGGTAAAGGACGCAATCTGCGAACACATAGAAAACAATGGTCAACTGAAGGCGAGCCAGCATGGCTTCTGCAAGGGAAGGTCATGCCTCACGAACTTGCTGTACTTCTTTGAGGGAATAAACAGCCAGATGGATAAGGGGGAATCCATAGACATCATTTATCTTGACTTCCAAAAATCCTTCGACAAGGTACCTCACGAACGGCTACTTAAAAAGCTGTGGAACCACGGGGTGCAGGGGGATATCTACCGATGGATCAAACACTGGTTGGCAGGCAGGAAACAGAGGGTTGGAGTAAAAGGCCAATACTCAGACTGGCAATGGGTCACGAGCGGAGTTCCACAGGGGTCGGTACTGGGACCTCTACTGTTCAATATATTTATTAACGATCTGGAGACGGGGACAAAATGTGAGGTTATCAAATTTGCTGATGACACCAAACTCTGCAGCAGGGTTAGAAACACGGAAGACTGTGAAGACCTGCAAAGGGACCTAACGAGACTGGAAGACTGGGCAAAAAAGTGGCAAATGAGTTTTAACGTACAGAAATGCAAGGTCATGCATGTAGGGAAAAAGAACCCGATGTTCAGCTACAAAATGGGGGGAACACTGCTAGGGGTGAGTAACCTTAAAAGGGACCTGGGGGTGATGGTCGACACATCACTGAAACCATCGGCGCAGTGTGCGACAGCCTCAAAGAAAGCAAACAGAATGCTGGGCATCATCAAAAAGGGTATCACAACCAGGACGAAGGAAGTCATCATGCCGCTATATCGCGCAATGGTGCGCCCGCACCTGGAGTACTGTGTTCAGTACTGGGCGCCATACCACAAGAAGGACATGGCGGTACTCGAGGGAGTGCAGAGGAGGGCGACTAAACTGATAAAGGGTATGGAAAATTTTTCATACGCTGACAGGTTAAAAATGCTGGGGCTGTTCTCCCTGGAGAAGAGGAGACTTAGAGGGGACATGATAGAAACCTTCAAAATCCTAAAGGGCATAGAGAAAGTAAATAAGGACAGATTCTTCAAACTGTGGGGAGCCACAAGCACTAGGGGTCACTCGAAGAAATTGAAAGGGGACAGGTTTAGAACAAATGCTAGGAAGTTCTATTTTACCCAGAGGGTGGTGGACACATGGAACGCGCTTCCAGAGGATGTGATAGGCCAGAACTCTGTACAAGGGTTCAAGAAGGGTTTGGATAGGTTCCTGGAGGATAAGGGGATAGAGGGGTACAGATAGAACTTGAGGTAGGTTGTAGAGGTGGTCAGAAACCACTTCACAGGTCGCGGACCTGATGGGCCGCCGTGGGAGCGGACCGCTGGGCGAGATGGACCTCTGGTCTGACCCAGTGGAGGCAACTTCTTATGTTCTTAACCTCCACACGCTGTTGCTTGTGCAGATCAGCAAGCTTGGGAATCCACTAAGTTTGGGAACCCATCGTGCACAGACTTTCCTGCATCCCAAGTCATCATGCATTATGGCAAATGGAGATCCACAGCTGATATCCAAATTTGCAGCCAATTGAGACACTGTTATTCATCGGTCTTCTCTAATTAAGGCATCTGCCCTGTCAATGTGCTCTTGTGTGCACGATGTTGATGGGCGACTAGAACAGCCTTCATCAGTTATACCTGTTCTTCCTGCTTTAAACCTTTTTACCCACTCTTAAACCTTTTGTTGATTCATAGTGTTATGTCCATACTGAGCCAATATCTGAATTTCCACAGGTTTCACTCCATCTGCCCAAAGAAAATGCACTACTGCACGTTGTTCTTCAATGGTGCAATTTTGCAATGGAGCATCCACGTTTCTGACCTCATGGCTGCCACATGAATAAAGGCTAAGCACTGCACTGTGTGTGGATGAACTATCCTACAGGCAATGTACGAGTACATATGTTGCATTTTTTGTCTTCACAGTAACTTTCTCCACCAAACAAAAGTAAAAGACTCAAACGGTGTGATTACTTAAATGGTACAAGGACCAGGAAGCCTCTGGAGTGGACCATTGAACAAAACCATTTATTCAGCTGCTCAAAGAATAGTACTCAATCGGGATCCTAGTGAAATGATGAAAAATGTTATAATGCTTTGAAAAGACAGAGGAGGGATGAATGTAGGAAGTCAACAGGGGTACATTATAAGCAGTGAGCATAGAAAGAAAAGAACATATTAGGAATTGCTGGAAACTATGAAGTTATCATCATCACTTAAGGCTATTACATTTCTAGCAAACAATGGAACACTATATCCTGAATACAAAACACATTTGTAGGCACAGGATTTGTGTTTAATATTCTATCATTACAGAAAAAAAAAACCCCAACACATTGACTATCACATCCACCAGATGTAAGCATGGGTCTCAGCAGACAGGATTCCTTATTGTAATAAAGAGTTTTGACCCTGAAGATCTATTGAGAGCAGAAGAAGGTTCTGTGGGTAAGCAAACATTGTTTTGCTGGGAAATTTGGTGGCATAAAGTTTGGGAGAAAAGCACAATTGTAGATTTATTCTCTTCACTAGATTATTTTCCTGAACAGACCAATTCCTGGTTTCACTCCATATTAATATGGGTCCTAGGAAGCCTCCTCTTCTGTTAATGTATTTGAAGTTAACAGAAGAAACAATGGCTTACTGTCAACAAAAGGTTTTACCTTCTAACTCGTTGAGAGGAAAACATTTTCTCTCCATTTCCAAAGTGTACTAAAGGCTTTTACCCCTATTGTATAATTTAGGTTCGTAGTTATCAATATAGGCTACTATTAAGACATGCTATTTTATGCAATAAGACTCCCCCCCCTTTTTTATGAAGCAGCATTAAGCTTTTTTCTCGCTAGCTTTGGTGGTATGAGCTCCAACAGCGTTGGAGCTAATACTGCCGCAGCTGGCAATAAAAAAGCCTAATGCAGCTTGATAAAATATGGGGTTAATTACTAGTCACTAGGGTTTAACAGGAAAATAACATGTCTTAATGGTAGTCTACATTGGTAATTTTCCCCCTTGGCCTTAATCAAAATTGTTGTCCTTACATGTATCTTCTGCTCCACATGATTCTATTCTAACTCCCATTAAAACATTTTTCAAATCAGTTTGGCCCAATATATTTGTTCAATGGTCAATACAAGCATGCATATATCCTATTTCCATGCTCCGAAGAAAACCCCACACTACTCATGTGCATGATACTGAGTTCTGCTCTTTTACTTCTTATAGACAAGGGTGACCCAGTCAACATTGTATATCTGGATTTTTCAGAAGGAGTTCGACAAGGTCCCCCATGAATGTCTACTTTGAAAAATTGTGAGGCATGGAATCGAGGGTGATATACTCACGTGGATTAAAAACTGGTTGGTGGATAGGAAACAGAGAGAGTGTGTATGTGTGTGTGGGAGGGTGGGGGATAAATGGACAATACTCAGACTGGAAAAGCATCACGAGTGGAGTGCCACAGGTGCTCGTGCCCGTGCTATTCAACATATTTATAAATGACCTGGAAATTGGTATGACGAGTGAGGTGATTAAATTTGCGGATGATACAAAGTTGTTCAGTGTAGTGAGGACAGAGAAGGATTGCGAAGACCTACAATGAGACATAAATGCACTTGAGGAATGGGCCGTGAAATGGCAAATGATGTTCCAAGTGGATAACTGCAAGGTGATGCATGTCAGTAACAAAAATCATATGCACAAATACAAGATGTCCGGTGCTGTACTTGGAGAGAGTCCCCAGGAAAAGAGATTGGGAGTACTTACAGACAAGTCAATGAAGCCGTCCGCGCAATATGTGGCGACGGTGAAAAGGGCAAACAGAATGCAAGGAATGATTAAGAAGAGGATCCATGGTGCGCCCCCCCACCTGGAATACTACATCCAACACTAGTCGCCATACATGAAAAAGGACATAGTACTACTCGAAAGGGTCCAGAGAAGAGCGACCAAAATGATTAAGGGGTTGGAGGAGTTGCCATACAGTGAGAGATTAGAGAAGCTGGGCCTCTTCTCCCTTGAAAAGAGGAGACTGAGAGGGACATGATCGAAACATTCAAGATATTGAAGGGAATAGACTTGATAGAGAAAGAGAGATTGTTCACCCTCTCCGAGGTGGAGAAAACGAGAGGGCACTCTCTAAAGTTAAAAGGGGATAGATTCCGTACAAACGTGAGGAAGTTCTTCTTCACTCAGAGAGTGGTAGAAATGTGGAATGCTCTTCCAGAGGCTGTTATAGGGGATTCAAGAAAAGGTTAGATAAGTTCCTGCTGAACCAGAATGTACGCAGGTAAGGCTAGACTCAAATAGGGCTCTGGTCTTTGACCTAAGGGCCACCACGTGAGTGGAGTGCTGGGCACAATGTTCTTATGTCCTTAACTTTTTATAGAGTCTAGTGTTACAGTTTGGGTAGAAACAGAAGAGAGACATTGAAAACCCCTAGCTCCTTCAAGCTTATAGATCCCAGCTTACCACCTTGACCCAGGAATACTTCAAACTATTTCTTCACAGCATCAGTCTTCCTGCACCATCATTTTCCTCCTTGAGGGTCCCAGTAGAGTGTTCTGTACAGTAGCTCCCCGAGCAGATACCTAGATACAAGTACCCTCTGCATTTGCACCAGCTTTGAATGAGTCAACAGGCATTTGTCCGGTGTGTACTAGTGGACTGTACACCTTTGAACTCAGAGAGGCTTTTTCAGTGGCAGATGTTCCCACAACAACTCCATTTCCTAATGAAATCCCTTCTACAGCTCACTGCAAGAATCTGCTCAATACCTACTAAACTGGCTGACATGGAGACAGTCAATGGTTCCAGAGGTAAGAAATGCACCTTCTCCTTATGCTTGCCCATAAAAAGTAGGTAAAATCAGCATAGATGAAGCAAAATCAGCTCAAGAACTTGTAGTTCACAGCTTCTTGTTCAATAACATTGTAGACCTGCTTAAAAATATTTTATCAAGAATACAAATCTTTATTAGAATAAATCAATATATGCATGCTAATTCACATGCTAGTGTGTGCTAAACTGATTATATGTGTACATCTGCACCATTAAAATGCATTATTAATGTAAATTAATGCTAACAAATGCACATTCATATTCTGCAGCCAAATACTCATACTGTAAATCTGAAAATGTAGATCTGAACCTTGTTGTTCACACCCAGAGAAAGACAGTATACCATACATAGCTAATGGTTTATGGACCTCACATTAAGGAATTTTGCAAAATCTTTTTTATTAATCTATTAGTGCTATTTTTCTTGACCACATCCTGTGATAAGTCTAGAGATTAATTATGCGCATCCCCCAAATTCTGTATATGGCACCTTAGGTAGTGTGTGCAAATTGGTGTGCACATTTGATTTGCGCATACAACTTAATTGATTTGGCCTAATTGGTGCTGATAATTGGCAGCTAACACCTCAAACTTACACTAATTAAAAGTTACATGTGATTCTATTTAAAAAAAGTATATTCCAGTTCCAGTGTGCAAATTTGAATAGAGGGCATGGCCAGGGACAGATCGTGGACGGATCATGGGAGCTCCAAAAGTTATGCACGCTGTATAGAATATACCCAATCTGCACAAAACTTAGGTGCAGGCATTTAGGTCTGGTTTTAGCTGGTCTAAATGGATGTGCCTAAAAGTTATGTGATGCATGGACATTTAGGGCTGATTTTGTAAGCAGCTGCTTACAAAATGGGTGTCTGCCTCGTGTTATTCACTGACAGGCGCCACTTCCAGAATTATTTATGTTTATTTATTAGTATTTATAGACCACTATTCGATACATCATCATAGTGGATTACATAATATTAAACAAAAAAGAAAAGAACTTCATAATCAATAGGAAAGTGAAATACAAAGACAATAATAATTTACAAATAAATTCTAATTAAAATAGAAAATAGAAAAAATGATTATCAAACTTATTATAAAAATTGTGGCTTGATGGGACCCTAGGCACCAAAATGTAGGCCAGGGTTTCACAAGCCTATGGGCTCCTTTTACAAAGCCGCGTTAGCGGCTTTAGCACGCGTGACTTTTAATCACGCGGTACCCCCACACTAGCCGAAAAACTACCGCCTGCTCAAGAGGAGGCGGTAGCAGCCAGCGCAATCCAGTGGTTTAGCGCGCGCTATTACGCACGTTAAACAGCTAACACGGCTTCGTAAAAGGAGCCCTATATTTCAGACACCTAGAGTCCCATCAAAATCACAGCCAGTGGCACATAGTTACACCAAAGTCTGGCGCTGCCCTTAATCATGCCTACTTCTGGTCTTCAATACCAAAGGACAAATGTCAACTTTCTATGATTGTTTAGGGCTTCAGACATGCCATTTTTGTTCGCCCGTTTTTTTGGCGATACAAAAGAATCTTAGTGGCTATGGCTGTGGCTTCTTCATTCGCCCACTCAATCAAAAGTTTTTAACCTTTTTTTTTGAACGTTTTTATATATAGATTTTCTCTTATTTTATTTTCTTATATAAAGTGCATAGTGCTCTCATAAATAATTGCAATGAAATGTTAACTTATCTTAAAAAATTTTGTAGTTTCCTTAGTAGGATCGGGTAGGGGCTTGTCATATCGACATGTTTTCGCCGTGAGACTTTTTCAAGATTAAGTCCCCTGTAGGAATGAAAGAAGACATTATAATTCCCATCCCCATACTTCTTATAATCATGTCTTTACTTATCTTTAAGGGAACCATATAGTAGATGTCTACAGAACCATATGCTCACCCTTTCTCAGTTCAAACAGACCATCCCGATATCCAAATTTACTGATCTAACAAAGATGGCCTCGGCGTCTTTTTTCTCAGGTATAAGTACCTTCCCTACTTTGTGACATCACTACTTGAAATAGCGAATCAGGATAACACATTACAGTAAAGTACTCCACTCCACTTCCTGGTTTAAACCCCCTGGCACCACCGTGTCTAGCCTGTAGATCCATTTCTGTTCCAGCCAGTTTAACCTATGTTTGTAATTTCCACCCTCCCACCCTTCCTTAATATGTGCTATAATTCGCCATCTTATATCAGTACTGTCATGCCCGTGAGTTTCCCAATGTTCAAATAAGGGGGCCTCCATTACTTTTTAATTATCCTGGACTTGTGTTCATTTAGTCTAATATTCATCTGACAACTTGTTCTGCCCACGTATATTAAATCACAAGGGCATAAAATAATGTATACGACATTATGGGTTTTACATGTAGTAGTCGTATTGGCCACAATATTGATTTCCCTACACGGGGGCTGCCACTCCAGCCCTTCTATTGTACATTTACACCATTGACATTTTCTGGCATTTCTGATGACCTGGAATGGTTTGTAATTCACTCCCTTCCGTATAGTACCGGTGGCGTGCCAGACATTCACCTATGTTTTTCCCACGATGGTAAGTGATTATAGGAAACTCCTCAAAAAACATTAAGGAACAGTTTGTAAAAATATTACCAATATTTCTTCATACTGTTTGACCACATAATTCGATCCCGTGTGTAAGGGCAACAACACACACCATTCTAGAACTTTCTCCTCCAGATAATACTTATGCTCTTTCCCTTCTTCCTGGCAGATAGATGACGACTGCAATAATAACCTCCGGTTGGCATATTTTGCTCTGAGAAAAGCTTTTCGAATGCTCTATTAGGGTACCCCCCTTGCTCTAAATTCTGTGCTCAAGTTTGTCTAGATTGATGCATAAAATCCCTGGTCTTCTGAGCACAGTCGACGCAACCTCAGAAACTGCCCAACCAGGTAGATTATACTTTCAATTTATATGGGTGGTGACTGTGGAACTTTAATAGCGTATTCCTGGAAACTGGTTTCCGATATA
Source organism: Geotrypetes seraphini (assembly GCF_902459505.1). NCBI lineage: Eukaryota > Metazoa > Chordata > Amphibia > Gymnophiona > Dermophiidae > Geotrypetes > Geotrypetes seraphini. The sequence goes on along the minus strand of NC_047087.1, from coordinate 216,572,815 downwards.
ATGATGTAATGAATCTCCCGTGTTCAAAAATTACTGTAAGATCCAGGAAATCTACCTTTCCAAAGTTATAATCTCCTGTAAATTTTATATGTTTGATTCAAAACTGTTCAGTTCTTGTATAAATGTTAACAAGGTTTCTTCAGAATCTCTCCAGATGATGAAAACGTCATCCAAAAAAGGCGCCTCCACATCCCCACTTTTCTGAAATTCTGCATGGGGGTAAATCATGTTCTCCTCCATACTTGCCAAATACAATGTTGCTACCGAGGGGGGCCAAAGTCGCCCCCATTGCCCACACCCTGGATTTGCAGGTAGTATCTTCCATTGAACCAAAAATAATTAGCTGATATAACTAATTTTGCTAGTTCCAGCAAAAAAACTAGTATGTATTCTAGGTTCCCCTGTCCGTTTTTCCAAAACATCTTTTATGGTATCCAGCGCTGCTTGTTGTGGGATCATGGTGTAGAGAGATGTTATGTCCCAAAGAGGGCAAGTATGGATGTATCAGTGGGCTGCTCAACATCTTGTAGCATAGTGATGAAATGTCTACTTCTGGTCTTCAGCATCACCATGTGCCACTAGCCGCCAGGGACTTGGGCTCCTGTTCCACAGGCCATGTAGTGGTACCTTTTTTTGTAATTACTTTTTAAATTGGTTTTAAACAATAACGGTCAATTAAAACAATTAAGTTAGGTGGCAGTAGGACGCCTACCACCACCCAACTTTCGGCATCCCAATGAGAATCTGGGCCTTAGTAAGATTCTATAAAAGGTACAAGCACCTTGTAGAATTACACTAGTACCATTTTAGTTGGCACCATTTTTTTTTGTGTGTGCTATATTTACTGTGCCATCAGTGGTCACGCAAGCTTCAAGACAGCTGGATAGCATGGGGTTATTCTCCTAATCAGCCTCCCCCAGTTGAATTCATTCAGAAAACACCAAAAAGAATTGTCAGAAGTGGGTTACCAGTATGAATTAGGCTAGAGCCTACAGAGGCTATGGAAGTAAACCTAACCGTGGCTGCGTTGTGTTCTGTTAGTTTTTGTTATTTTTGCTTAAAGTATGGAATAAAGTTTGGACTGAGAAAAGCCTTCATGTTCTTTGGAGCCATTCCAGCTTTAAAGGAAAATGTGTTGCTAAGAGAACTCATAAGAAAGTGGCTTAAAAAGACGGCTTAGGCAGTATTTCAGAGAAGAAAATTTTTATTTTCCCTTTTTTCCTGTTTAAGGCCTGTATTTGTTTGTGGCCAGGCCTGATTACAACTGGGACTGCTGAGGAGTTTAAAGTTGTTGGGGAGTTTGCTGAAAGATCTGGACGGGTCTCTTGTGGGATACTTTTGTACAACAAAAGGTAAATGAAAGCAGATTCCAGCAATGTTTTCCCACAGTCAGCTCTAAGGAGCAGGAACCTGCTATTGTTACTGTAGAGCAGGTTTGATGAATTTAAAGCACTAGATTAGTTTATTGAGCTGTGAATGGATACTGTTTAAGGAAATAGTTTCTATTTGTAATTGTGTAGTGGCTTTTATGAATCTCGGATGTAGCAGAACAATAACAGTTGGATTTAGGGATGGTAGGGCTGAGCCTAATAATTAAAGGGAGGCCTAAGAATGGCCGAGAGCTTAAATATAAGGAAGCCCGGGAACTTTTTGATAAGTAGGCAGGGCTGCGTAGAAGCCTTGAGTAGAACTCTGTAATAGAGGGAAAATATAAAGTTGGTGCCAGTAGTAGGTTTCTCTTCACAGCTACAGTTTCTGGATTCAGATTGAAAAGCCACCCAGAAAGACCTGAACAAAAAGGGAAAAAGAAGTTGGCTAATGTGAGAGAGAAAACCTGGAGATAAGGTTTTTTTTGTGTGCACACACCACTTGGGACATTTAATTTTCCTTTTGGTGAGCATTAAAGTAAATCTGATAGAAAATACAATACAATAACTCTTATCTGATTTAATATTAGTCAGTGGGATCAGGACACTGGGAATCTACAGAAAAGAAAAGCACTTTAACACTTTTTGGAGTATTTTAAACATTGAACAATTTTTAAATAGGATGTTTTAAATGCATTTTAATTAGAAATGTTCAATTGTTTTAATTGCATATAGTTTGTGAACTGGATCCAGTTAGGGTCGTTTAATAGAAAAATATAAGAAGTATAAATTCTTGATTCTGTGTCAATTATTTATAATAGCTTGCTGTATTCCTTATTCCCCTTCCCTATTTATTTGTGCCCACACTCCTCAGAGTGAAGTACTGCCTGAGGTATTGGCCTGTTTAGAGACTACAATTGCAGGTAAAGTAAGGCAGGGCTTTCGCTCTGAGGGGTTTGGTTATAATAATAATAATAACTTTATTTTTCTATACCGCCATAGTCAGGCGACTTCTAGGCGGTTAACATGGTAAGAAGGCTGGACATTCAGCGAATTACAATGCAATAATTCTGCATACTATACAATACAATGAGTCTGAATACAGTACAATACAATTTATTTATTTTATTTATTTATTTATTTAGATTTTTATCCCGTCCTCCCAGTAGCTCAGAACGGTCTACAAGTGAACATACACAATGGAGAGTAATTTGACATATAAGAAGTACAACAGGTTTAAATGTTTGGACTATAAGAATGTGATGTAATTTAAATAAAAGGAGAATAAGCAAATTAAGAGTAGACTTTACATATAAGTAGTTTAGTTTAAGAACAGTTCTATGAGTTTAGATACAGTTTGTCAGTGTAAGGACTAGGAGAGGACTATATTGAAATTTAGGGAGAAGATAGGCAGGGGAGAGAGGAGAGAGTCTAAATACAATACAATACAATGAGTCTAAATATTTTACAATAATCTAAATGGGAAACTTACGTTCTACTTGGAGTTCTAAAAGGACCCGGTAAAGAGAACAGAGTCGGGGGCTACTGAAACCCGGGTGCCTTGTTTGGGTGTGGCATGCAGCCAGCTCAAAGTAACTGTACAAGCTTTTCTGAGTGTACCTTGCTGGGGTGTGGCAGGAAGCCAGCCCAAAAGCCCAAAGGGAACTGTACAAACTTTTCTGAGTAGGTTCTTTTTTTCCCTCCCTCTCTCCTTTTCTCTCTATTCTTATATGGGGAGAAGCTCAAGAGAGTTGGGACTTTTGTTTGGACTGTTTGAACCAAATGCTCTTTTGCTTTGCCTTTTGCACTGAAGCTTAACAAACTTACCTGTGAGAATAAATACCTAACTGTTGATTTTTTTGTTTACTTTCCTTTTTGAAGTAAAAATAATAAAAATAGGGTTGGGGTTTTTTTTTGCTTTTATTCAAGTGCTTCTCTGGAGTTTGATTTTTTTTAGAACTTTGTAAGGAAGCACCCCTGGGAAGTATTGCTATTTCTACCCTGAAGGGCCAACCTCCATCTTGAGGGGCATACTAGATTCAGAAGGTCACCCGCCACGGTGCTACAGCTACTAGAGCTGGGGTCAGGCCAGTGACAATATCCACCTTTAAACACCACAAGTTAGCTAAAAAATAATTCTAGAATGATACCATCTAACACGAATTGAAGTTAATTTGAGTGGATTGTACAAATTATGATATTAATTGATGTTAATTTGTACATGAATAAATCGGTGGTCTCTTTTTGGCACTACTTTTGAAGTACAGTAATATTATTTATATGGTGGATCTGTGTGTTGGATGAATGCAGTTAAAGGATAAAGGGGATGAGACTACTTCTCTATGAGGAAAGGCTAAAGAAGTAATGCTCATCACTTTCAGAAGAGTTGGCTGAGGGGAGATAGGATAGAAATCTATAAACTACTGAGTGGATTAGGGGGCATACAATGAAACCACAAAGTAGGAAATTTAGATCAAATCGAAGGAAAGATTTTCTATTGATTGTTTATCTCAGTGAAATTATTTCCTTAACAATAACTGAAGCTCCAGAATTCTCTACTTTTACAGCTACAGTTAATTTGTCACTCATAAAAACACCCTTTATCTTCACTTCACAGTTGACAATCAAGTTCATCAAAAAAGATTTTCAAATTATTTGCTCGCAAAAATCAATCTTCACAACCTCTTTCCACATTCTTTATCATTTTCTACTCTGATGGAAGTTATAAGCAGCAAAGTACAATCAAATCTTATTGAGACTGAAGATCTGCCAACAAATGGCTTATAGATCGGAGTTTCAGCGATGACAGCAATTATTGAGTAATACAACCTGAGAAGTCCACATTTTACCTATAAAGACTACCTCAAGAGTCTGAAATAAAATGATATTGGTAATTAATATTTAAAGTACATTCCACAAATGGTTCAAAAGCAATAGTGTATTTACTTATGTCATTTAAATGAAGTAGTACATCGTTACTCACACTGAAAGAATAGAATCTACTTGTAGATGCTAACCTTCAAACTGGCCAAAGACCATTATAAATTATCCAGCTTTTGATTAATGAGCTTCCTTCTTACAAGAGTCCTTTTCAGTTGTAAGAGATATGTTTTCTAATATGCAGTAGGCTTTTGCAAAAGGTAAAACCTATGAGATAAATAAGGGAATGTGCCCAGTATTTACCCTGCATTTAGAGCCAGACTCAATAAGGGCCAGATTCTATAAATGACACCTAAGCATGCCTATATGAGGTGCCGCTCAGCGTGGTTGTGAATGAACAGCTAGGCGCTGCTTATAGAATCCAGCATAGTGGTGACTAGGCATGCTAAGGCATCACCAGGAATCCTAGAGGTAGATGCCGATAATTAGATCAGGTTTTACTTGGCCTAATTTACTGGTGCCTAACTCAGATGACTAGTGAAGCCTAAGTTAACCATGCCTATTCTCTGCCCCTAACCATGCCTACTTTTCAGTTAGGTGTCATTATGCATCAGAGAACGTCTCCACTTAGGCATTGCTAGGTGTCCTAAGAGTTCGGCTCCAAATTCTTAATTGGTTATTTTATTTATTTTTGGTTTTGTCTGAAAACTGGCATAGTCAATTATCATGCAAATTAAGCCAATGAAAAAAAAGAAAGATTGGATTCTAAAATTAGGCATCGCTAAGCGTCCTCGATTAGGGTATCTAGTACCACCTAATGTAGGCATTCTATACAGAATCTGGTCCTAAATGTTTCCCAAAGATAGGTGCTGTTATTATTTACACCTAGCATGAATTCTTCAAAAGCTTGATGCAAGCAGCTAAGTCAGTCTTAGGCTGGTATAAATGCTTATGCCTAAGTCCTGGTAGTTATGCACAGAAAAGCAAGTATTCTATAACACTGTGCCAAACTTTCAGCCATGCCCCTCCTATAACCATACACACTTTAGATTTGCATGCCATAGAAGTCAGGTGTGGTGTAGTTGTTAAGGTCAATTAATAAATCTTTAATGCAGATTGTTCATCAGTTGACCAATTAAGTTATGTTTGGAAATGAAGACCATACACAAAAATACGCTCCTAATTTCAGGTGCCAGATGTTAGACGGCAGGACAGACCCCTATCACATGGCTACCACATTAGTAGGACAAGTCTATAAACTAGATGAGAACATGTACATGATTACATGCATAATTATTTAGTATTCTAGCATATATGCTCATATTTTCACACACACATACATACATGCCAATATTCTGCCTAAGAATTATTCTGTAAATATGTGTCTATCTTGCTGTAGCAGCGTGAGCAAGGGTAGGACCTGGCACATTGAAAATGCAGTCACACAGAGGGTTTAAAGGTGAAACAAAAAAAACAAAGTATTTATATGCAACACAGTGTGTGCTACACATATATAGCAAACCCAATAATCAAGAATACACCTCAGTCAATACTCATTCCAACCAATTAAGCTGACTTTTATTCAGTGTAATCATTGTGGTGCTTTGGTTCCAAGGCATACCATCTGGAAGTTTAAGGTTTACCCCATCTGTCCTCGGATAGCTAGTATTAAACAGGAGCTCAATAAACATATGAAGGAATTGGATGCAATTAAAGCAATTTCCATCACTTCACAGACTCATACCAATTTACCACCATTGCCTCAAAGATTAAAACAATCCAGGAATAGATAGGTCACAGTAGGCGTAGGTAAACTAAGATGTGTAACACAAAAGTACTTACCCTCACAATCAATTGTTGCCCCTACAGAATTCCTTTACTCCATTAGAACATTATGATGCTCTAGAAAAAAAGAACTGAGGTAGAACTAGAACCAATGAAGATAGCTGAAGAAGTAAAGCATCCCCACAACACAAATAAAAAATCTCAAGCTCAATCAGGGAAATTATTGCTGTTAGGTGATTCCATCATCAAGGACATTAACCTTAGAATGCAGTTCAAGGACCCTCCCCCCAAAAAAAAAATGTTTTGCAAGATCCTCAACTACTAGGAGATACTGACTATAATTAGAGAAGAAATTCTAACACTGATGCTGTTAGCCACCTGAGAACAAATGACATGGCCAATAACACCCTGCTTGTAGCACAGAAAAAAAAATCTTGTGAACTGGGGGAGGGATTAAAATCTTTCATAAGTCTTTTCAGAAGTACTGCCTACTTATGGAAAGGGAGAGGAAAGATTACAATAAGTGACTACAAAGATTACAATAGGTGAGAACAATAGGTGACTCAGAGCCTGGTGTCATCAAGAAGGTTTTAGGTACATAGAAGAATGAGGCAACACATAGAAAAACAAAAGCCTCTATTGTAACAATGGGCAATATCTTATTATGTCAGGAAAAAGAATCCTTGCTGAGAAATTCAGGCAATATGTTTTTAGGCTTGCACCAAAAGATGTACAAGAAGAGACTGGAAGACCTGAATATATATATACTCTAGAGGAGAAGAGGGACAGGGAAGATAATAATAATAACTTTATTTTTTCTATACCGCCATAATCTTGTGACTTCTAGGCGGTTTACAGTGAAGAGAGCTGTACAATCAGCGAATTACAGGGTAAGAATTGGTAGGATGTCACTGAGTGATTACAGGGTACAAATAGGTTACAGTATAATCTTAACATGTTACATCGAAAGGACTGGATGGACAGCAATTTACAGAATACAATTGGTGAGGAACACACTGAACAGTCGAGTGAAGAGCAGAATACCGTTAGAGAAGAAGCGTAATATCAGCATGAAGAGAAAAGCTTTAAATAAAGGGGGGGTGTTGTTTGGCTAGGAAATAAATCTATTGAACAGAGCGGTCTTGATTTATTTCCGAAAGGCGCCGTAGCTATGATACAGATGTTTAAATACTTGAAAGACATTAATATAGAAACAAATAAAACATAAAAAACATCTAATCAGGTACTTTGAATTTCCCTCTCTGTCCCAACAGGCTCACCATCTAACTATAGTGCCTTTGAAAGAAATAATTACATACATATACCTATATAAAGAGAAGGAAGAGGGAAAAGATAATATAATAAATTCAATACTATAGATGTGTAAAAAGCACAACAGAAAGGAAAACTTCAATATCAAAGAACCCCAAAGAAAAATATTTAAAAATAAAAGCCGGAAAAAAAAAAGCAAAATTAAAACAAGCCCAACAAAAATAAAGCAAAAATAAAATAACAAACCTCAGTCAGTCTCACAACTCTCAGTCTCAGTCAGCTTCTAATTCCAAGTCCCCAATCAAGCCAGGCCAGCCCAGGCCAGTACCACAAAAGGGTGTCAGGTCAAAAGCGTGCCGGGACAAAGGCGCACGCAGACAACTGAGCGTAATGTGAAGGCGCGCGCCGAAGAAAATGACTGTTTTAAAGGGCTCCGACAGGGGGTGTGTGGGGGGGAATCCCCCTCACTTTACTTTATACAGATTGCGCCGTGTTGTGGGGGAGTTGTGGGGGGTTTGGGGGGGTCATAACCCCCCCATTTTACTGAAAACTTCACTTTTTCCCTAAAAAACAGGGAAAGTTAAGTTTCCAGTATAATGAGGGCGGTTACAACCCCCCAAACCCCCCCACAACGCCGCCGCGATCTGTATTAAGTAAAGTGGGGGGGGTTCCCCAACAAAAACCCCCATCGGAGCCCCTAAAAACACTCTTTTTCTTCAGCGCGTGCATCCGTCTTGTGCTCAGTTGTTGGCGCGCGCCTTTGTCTTCGGCGGTTTTGTCTATGAACCCCACAAAAGTGACTCCTCTGCATCAATTTCCATTCTCCTGAAAAGCTGGAACCAAACGCTGTATCTCCGCCAGCCGGCTCTGAGATGGCAGAACAAAGGAAGGTGAACCGTCCTCCCAAGGGATTCCAGAATAAGTCATGGACTGGGTGCTGGATGCAAGCGGAGGCTCTAGGCTGAAAGCTGGTGTTTAAGATGCATTCTCCACGCCATTAGGGCTGCGCTGCTGCAGCACCAGCCATAAATGCTAGTTCATTTTAGATGGTTTGATAGACGACCCCTTTTTGGATTGTAGATCACACATCTGAGTCCCTCTGTGCTACTGTGTTGAAATAGCTGATAGAATCCCCAGGAAGAGCAGCAGTTAGGAGAGAGGAAAGAAAATACAGTTCCTTCAGAACCTAACATGCTTTTTCTCCTTGTCACAAGTGACTCTGCACTAGTGGGTGGATCTTAAAGCAGTGCCTCCATGCTTTACTTAATAATAATAATAATTTAATAATTTATCAATACTTAAATATTCAAAACCATTTCATTAAAAGTAATTATTTAATGGAATATATCATTTCTTTCTCTCAAACAATCAAGAAATTATGGAATTCATAAGGCTATTGGAAAAAAAAAATCCATTTAAAATCTATTAATCCTTAACCAAATATCTGCTCGAAATTACAAACTTCTCTTTATAATGACATGAGTTGCCATATAACTTATTTTGAGGAATTGGAAGAACTGTGATAGATCAAATTACACTTTCTGGTGGGAATCTCTCTGTTATAATTTTAAAATGGAATGTTCGATGGCTATACAACAGTAACATATAAACATAGTAACATAGTAGATGACGGCAGATAAAGACCCGAATGGTCCATCCAGTCCATCCATCCACCTAATTCAATTTAAAAAAAAATTTATTTTATTTTATTTTTTTTAATTTTTCTTCTTAGCTATTTCTGGGCAAGAATCCAAAGCTTTACCCGGTACTATGCTTGGGTTCCAACTGCCAAAATCTCTGTTAAGACTTACTCCAGCCCTCCCAGCCATTGAAGCCCTCCCCTGCCCATCCTTCACCAAACGGCCATACACCGACAGGGACGGTATAAGAAATTTATGGATGTTTGGGAACCTTTGACTAAGGGGTCCTTTTATCAAGCTGTGGTAGAGGTTTAATGCGCATAATACCACACGTTAAACCGCCTGCTGCGCTAGCCGCTAACGCCTGCATTGAGCAGGCGTTAGTTTTTTAGCCAGCCGCGGAGATTAGCGCGTGATGAAATATCCGACATGCTAACCCCACTAGCGCGGCTTGATAAAAGGACCCCTAAATTCTGCATTGGAATTTCATTCGGGGAATATATAGAGGGCTTCCTGTAGGTATGTAATTTTTCTGATTATTTGGTAGGGGTTGGAGGGAAATAGTTGTGCATTAATGTTTATGTTTAATGTGCATTTCGTGTAAACTTATGTATATTGAAATTGTTTGTTTGCACTACGGTAGTTTGGAAATTTAATAAAGATTTAAAAAAAAAAAAAAAAAATCCTTAACCAGGAATCAAGCCCACATCTTTGACATGTTGGAAAAGGATGCTGCCATTGTTACTCATGATAACTTTAACAAGGCTTCTAGTACAAGTTATTATATTTGCATTTCCTATTAAAAAAAAAAAAAAAGAAAAGCTTTCTATAGTTTTTACTGTATTCAGATTGTAAACCCATGTTTTGTTTCAAAATTTGAAGTCTTCCTACAACCTTGTCTTTTTAAACTTCTCAGTATATAGTCTATAATAAAACTTCTCACGCTGGTAAAATTATACTTAAGCCGTGAACAATGCAATGACAATTAAATGTTGGCATTCTTTTTTTTATTCAATGTCCACTGCTCTCTCACAGACCTCTTAATTAAAATGTCATCATATTTTGCAGCTATTACAATGCTAGCCTCTCGCCTTTATCTAAGCTGATTCTTTTAAACAACTTGACTTTTTCTAACCGTGTTACTTTATGCAAAACCTAATTATTTAAAATTGGTAAAGCTGAATCTAAAGTTCCCACTGGACACCGTCCCCCTCTTCTACAAATCCGCGCTAGTGGCTGCCACGCGGTAACGGCCCCGAAGCCCATAGGGATTTAAAGAGCTTCGGAGCCGTTACCATGTGGCAGCCACTAACGCAGCTTTGTAGAAGAGGGTTATGTTAATTTCTTTAGGTCCTTATTTGACAGCTAAACCTTTAGCCAGGGCCGCCATCAGGGCAGTACTACCAGTCCTGCATTCAGGGGCCCGGAGCTGACAGGGGGCCCGGGCTCTCCCAGGGTCCTAGGCAGTGTTCTAAGGCAGGGGCGCCAGTAGCTCGCCAAGGCAAAGTGAGTCGATCACCCAGGACTCACTTTGTCTTGGCGATCTAATCTATCGGGCCGATCAGTCTTCCTCTCCCCGACGTCAATTCTACAGTCGGAGAGGAAGTTCGGGCCAGCCAATCGCTGCCTGGCTGGGCGGAACTTCCTCTCCGACGGCAGAATTGACGTCGGGGAGAGGAAGACTGATCGGCCCGAAGCAGGGAGAGCATGCGTCGGCGTCGGATTTGGGACCTGCTATCCATTGGTGGGTCCTGTTCCCCGATGGCAGCGGCAGTGGCAGTGGCTTGGGGAACGGCAGGGAGAAAGAAAGAAAGGGGGCAGGCAGGGAAACAGAAGGAAAGAAGAGAAACAGAAAAAAAGAAAGAAAGGTCAGGGAGAGAGGAAGAAAAATTTGGGGGAGGGAATGAGGTGTGGAGGAGAGAAAGCATACAGGCTGATAGAAGGGAAGAAAGATTGGATGCACAGTCAGAAGAAAGTGCAACCAGAATTCAGCAGACAAGGTAGGAAAAATAATTTTATTTTAAATTTAGCAAAGTGGAGGCAGTATTACCACAGTTTTCAAAGGAATTTGCCCAAATAACTTAATAATTAACTGGGTAAATTCCCTGAGATGAAAACTTCCCTTCACTTACTATGCACAGTTCTGAATTTATATCTGCTGTCTATATTTTACAATATGGTCCCCTTTTACTAAACCGCAATAGTGGTTTTTAGCGCAGGGAGCCTATGAGCGTCAAGAGCAGCACTGGGCATTCAGCGCAGCTCCCTGCGCTAAAAACTGCTATTGTGGTTTAATAAAAAGGATGGAGGATATATTTGTCTATTTTTGTATGGTTGTTACTGAGGTGACAGTGCATAGAGTCATCTGCCTTGACCTCTTTGAAAAAACCCCAGAATAGGAATAATAATTAACATTTTCTCAGTGTATAGTGTGCTTTGTGTTTTTTAATTTTATTGTTGGTAGATCATTTTAACTTGGTCATTTTAAAGTAGCTCACAAGCTCAAAAAGTTTGGGCACCTCTGAGCTAGAGCGTTGAAACTGTGTATTTCTATTTTATCCCCCCTTTTACAAAACTGTGGAGCGTTTTTTAGCGCCAGCCGTGGTGGTAGCAGCTCTGATGCTCAGAATTCTATGAGCGTCAGGGCTGTTACCACTGTGGCTAAAATCCACACTACAGTTTTGTAAAAGAGTGAGGGGTTAGTTTGTGATGAATATTCCATACTAGGCGAAGGTGTTTTCTGTGTTCTGTGTGTTCGAAAGACATGGTTTTCTGTTAGGATTGACGGTGTAGGATTGATTGGTCTGGCTTGTTTAGTTTTACAATGGGTGTATTGATGTACTGCTCACTGCAATATGTAAGATGCTGCCTTTTCCTAGGTACTCATGTGTGACGTGTGGTTTGTTACTAAAAATCATGTTTTTCTTACAGATGGGGGGGGGGGGTGTGCCAAAAAATGATGGGCACTGGGTGTTACATATGCTACGTACGCCACTGTATGTAAAGATACCAGAAAGCTGGCGTAGCAAAAACTATAAGTAAATTGTTATTCTTCTAAGTTTTGAGTATTTAACCCTCCCACAATCTCACGGGCACTCGTTTCAAGTTTCAAGTTTATTGAGATTTTGATTTAAACGCAATATCAAATATTTTCAATGCGTATAACAAAAATAAATTTGGGGAAATAAATAAAACCATTTGAACAATAAACATACAAACATATCCATAGATGATTAAAATTACATAAGGAGTACAAGGATAAACTACATTTGTTTAAAAATTCGTTCTCCGCGCCTGCTCATAAATTTGTTGACTGGAAGGATCCAGCAATGTGGCCAGATGCCATTCAGGACAAAGACAGAGAAAGAATTGTGCAATTTGGATTAATGATGGAAGATGATTTAAAACAAATGGCACAGTCTATGAGTAAAGATCTTGACGGACGTTCTTTTTATGAATATCTCCTCTATGCCAAATCACCCAATGGACGTGAGAAGATTTTACGGGACTGGCTTAGGTGGAGCATTAGCAGAAAAGTATGTGTGTATTCGGCCCATGGAAGAAGGGGAGGTGTCGGGGGGGGGGTGCATGGGGGGCCCAATAGGATTGCTCAGTAAGGGGCCCAGAAATTTCTGATGGCGGCCCTGCCTTTAGCCATAGTAGGATGAGATGCTGGTAGGAGTTAACTCATGTCATTTTGAACCTGGATCCCAAAGGGGCAAGAAAAACTTGCCATAGATATCACCCCAGCTGCAAGACACCAGAGAAACCTCAAGTAGGAAAAGGAGGAGAGGTCTTTCAGGTGATAGGTACTCTAGGTGTTCCTTCAAGGGATGAGCTGCGAGAGGGATCTGGAGTGTCTTCTGTGGGGTTATTTGCAGGAGTTAGGAGGTTCTGCACCAGTCCTTTGAAGATATCCCTGAAAGTATCAAACACATTTTAATGCCTTGATGTTTATGGGGCAAAAAATAATGCTAGCTCAAAGTTGGCATTTTTTCTGTAAAATAATATACTATGTGAAGTTCAATGCAAACTGCATTCATTAATTTGAATAATAAGCCCTTGATATTCAGCACTGTTTAACTGGTCTGAAATGGCCACTGACTAGTTAAATAGCTTTTTGTGGATAACTCATGAATAATTGGTTATCTCCAGTTGAATATTCAAGGTTAATGCTTATCGCTAAATTGTCTATGTCACATGACTTATCTGGCTAGGTCGGGATATTCAGGCCCAGATCCTGCAAATGGCATCCTGAGTGTAGGTAGTGATAGGCATCCTATCGCTGTCTAACCAGCCACTCGGGATGCATGTTTTTTTAAAAAGAGCTTCCAAGGCAGGCCGCCTACATTGGTGATGCCCCCAGGAGCCTAGGGAGGCCTGAATGCCCACCTAAACTCGCCTAAGACTAGGCGTGGGCATGGTTTGCCCCGGAAGTAGCCTTTCCCTAGTCCAGTGGATGATGCATACAATGTAGGCCAACAAAATGGAAGTTTACCGGCTGCAACTGTGGCCGCCAGTCCCCCACCCCCCAAACAAATGCGGCAGAAGGGATGCCCAATCCCTCCTGCCCATAACACCCCCCACTCCCCCTGAAGATCTCCGGCTGGAGGGTGCCCAATCCCTCCTGCTGTAACACCCCCCTGAAGATCGCCAGCAGAAGGGTGCCCAATTCCTCCTGCAGGAACATCCCCGCAAAGATCACCAGCAGGAGGGTGCCTAATCCCTCTTGCCAGAACCCCCACCCCCCACCATAGATATCATGATGACTTCCCTCCTAACCCCCCACCCCCCTCCATGGACCCCCCGCTATCCTTTAATGATGGTCCATAGGAGGGGTCTTAGGCACCTGGGCCAATCAGGCATTAGGCCCCTCCCTGGTGCATCCCACATGCACTGGGAAGGGGAAGGCCCGCCTCATTTCGACAGAAGTGGGCCTGCCAGCCAGACATGGGAAGACCCTACCGTCTGACCATCATTAAAGGTTAGCGGGGGGGCTACGGGGAGAGGGGGATTTGCGGGGAGGGTCATCACAATATCTACGGTAGGGGTGGGGGTTTTCCGGTAGGAGGGATTGGGCATCCTCCTGCTGGCGATCTTCAGGGGGATGGGGGTGTTTCTGGCAGAAGGAATTAGGCACCCTTCCTGACGCTTTTGTTTGGGGAGGACTGGCAGCCACAGCTGCTAAACTTATTGCGTCCTATACAGAATCAGTGCCTCAGTGTTTAATAGGATAAGTTTAACGCTTAAGTCTGCATAAATAGCAGTTCTATTTTTAACAGCAATCAACTTAACCAGTCAGTGCAAAATATTGATAAGGCTAATCCATTCAGCCCAATTATCTCTGTTGTAGTGATGCCCCAAGCCCTTGAGCTTAGTGGATTTTTCATTCTTTAAAATGGGAAGCACAGATCCTATCCGTGCTACTATTTGTGGGAACAGAGCCAGTCAAAGGGCCTTATTAGACATGACCATAGACATAGACATAGAATATGACTACAGAAAAGGGCCATCGGCCCAACAAGTCTGCCCACTCAAGAACCCTCCCCCTTAAGCACTGGCCTCAACTACCTGAAATGGAAGATCATTTCAATGATCAACCACCCTTTCAGTGAAGAAATATTTTCTAATATCACTATGAAATCTCCCACCTTTGATTTTTAACGGATGCCCTCTTGTTACCATAGGTCCTGTAGGGAAAATGATGTCTTCTTCCACCTCAATGCGGGCCAATAACATATTTGAACGTCTCTATCATGTCTCCCCCTCTCTCTGCGTTCCTCGAGAGAGTATAGCTGCAACTTACTAGACGTTCTTCATAGGAGAGATCCTTGAGCCCTGAGACCATCCTAGTGGCTATTCACTGTACTGACTCCATTCTCAGCTTAGCCTTTTAATAATGTTGCCTCCAAAATTGAACACAATATTCCAGATGAGGTCTCACCATAGACCTGTACAACGGCATCACAACTTCAGGCTTACGGCTGACAAAACTTCTTCGGATGCAACCCAGCATTTATCTAGCCTTGGATGAAGCTTTCTCCACCTGATTGGCAGTCTTCATATCTTCACTAATGATTACTCCTAGGTCTCGTTCTGCCACAGTTCTTGTTAAGGTCTCACCATTTAGGGTGTAAGTTTTGCATGGGTTTCCACTGCCAAGGTGCATAATCTTACACTTTTTGGCATGAAAACTCAGTTGCCAAATTGTGGACCATTGTTCCAGTAAAAGTAGGTCCTGCGTCATAGCGTCAGGCACGGTGCCTTTGCCCACTATGTTGCACAGTTTAGCGTCATCGGCAAATAAAGCAGTTTTACCTTGAAGTCCCTGAGTCAGGTCCCGTACAAAGATATTAAATAGGATTGGACCCAAGACTGAGCTCTGCGGCACTCCATTGATCACTTCTGACGTTTCGGAGGGAGTATCATTTACCACCACCCTTTGTAGTCTGCCGCTGAGCCAGTCTTTAACCCATGCAGTCAATGTTTCTCCTAGTCCTAATGAACTCTATCTTGTTCAATAACCTACGGTGTGGGACACTATCAAAAGCCTTACTGAAGTCCAAATACACGATATCCAGGGACTCTCCCTTATCTAGCTTTTTCATTACACAAAGAAGCTGATTAGATTGGATTGGTAGGACCTTCCCTTTGTAAATCCATGCTGGTGGGGATCCCTCAGCCTCTTGTCGTTCAGAATCATATCTAATTTGAGTTTAATAAACGTTTCCATAATTTTACACACTATTGATGTGAGACTTCCCGGTCTGTAATTTGCAGTCTCCGATCTGCATCCCTTCTTGTGGAGTGGAATGACGTCAGCTTTTTTCCAGTCCAATGGGACTTTTCCTGTGCTTAGGGAAAGATTGAAGAGCGCAGCTAACGGCTCCGCCAGGACATCACTTATTTCCCTGGGCACTCTGGGGTGCAGTTTATCTGGTCCCAAGGCTTTGTTCACATTGAGCCTTGATAGCTCTTGGTAGACGTAAACAGAAAACTTATTTATTATTTCAACTCATGTATTCTGAATTCTGAAATACTGAAGTCTGTGGCTTCACAGACTTCAGTATTTTGGCAATGAAGTCTCTTGCAGATCAATGGAAGTCTTACTGTACTAGGGCTGGCTTCTTGCTAGGACCCAAACACAATATGCAGCAGCTTTAGAAGAGTCATACATAAACCCAAAACTAGTTTAAGCTTGGACAGACAGGATTGGGATTCTCAGGGTGAATCAATAATAAAGAACTAAGTAGTATCAAAATACTTTTGCTGGAGGTTTGTTACCAGTGTTCATATGCTTTAAAATTAACTGTTTTGGCTAGTTACATGTGACAAGTTGAGGCATCTTTTATTACCTAATTACTCCACCTTAATGTATATAGGGATGTGCATATGTACCCAGACTCACTCTATCTCTCTTAAATTCAGTTAGACTCCCCATTCACATGCCCATTCCTTGGGCATGGAATGAAAGAATGAGTGAGATAGATAATGAACTGGTGGGCAAGAGACAGAAGGGATGAGTCTGATACAGTAGTGTCACTACATGAGGGAAATCCTAGTGGTGGCAAGTTAAAAATATATATGCCTGAGCATTGTCATACTGGGACAGAGCATAGGTCCGTCAAGCTCAGTATCCTGTTTCCAGCACTAGCCAATCCGTATCACAAGTGCCTGGCAAAATCCTAAAAGAGCTAAACAAATTTTATGCCGCTTATCATAGAAAAAAGCTATAGGAATTTCCCAAGTTCATCAGTGGCTTATGGACTTTTAGGAATTTATCCTAACTTTTTCTAAAATTTTCTAAGTTAACTGCTTTTATCACATTCTCTGGCGACAAATTCCAGTGTTTAATTACACATTGACACTGGCTTTTACTAAACCTTGTTAGAGGTTTCTACCATGGGCTGCTGAGGTAAATGCTCTGATACTCATAGAATTCCTATGAGCATCTGAGCATTTACCTCGCTGGTTCACGGTAGAAACCTCTAATGCAGCTTTGTAAAAGCCAGTGTGAGCGAAGAAATATTTTCTCTGTTTTGTTCTGAATTTACAACCTAGTACAGTGGTTCCCTAACCTGGTCCTAGAGGCACCCCAGCCAGTCAGGGGTTAAAGATATGCACAATGAATATTCTTGAAAGAGATTTGCAGTTGGTACTTGCTCTATCATGTTTCAATTGGAGAGGTGGGGATTCAGGTAAATTTTTTTGAAAGCAAGAACAATGGATTATCTATTATTTGAATACAGTTGAAACTTATGAGGCTCATAATCGAAACTTAAATATGGCTAAAAACACACCCCAAGTCGGCACTTGGACAATCTAAAAGACAGGTCATCCAAGTGCTGATAATCGAAATGGCTTTTTGGATGTATCCAGGGACATTTTAGACCTCTGAATTCTGCTCTGCGCCCAGAGCTGAAAGGAGCTGGAGGAGTGATTATGGCGGAATGAGGACGGGATGTGGGCCAACCAAGACTTAGTCATTCTGCAGCGATAATCAAATGTTTGATGAGAGTGTCTAGACGAAACTTATACGTTGTGAGTTAGATGATATATAAACAGGTGTAAGTACCCAAAAGGTATCCAGAGTGACCAGATAACTACTGCAAGGACAAAGTAAAGACCCACACACACTCTCTCTGTGTTCATTGACCCTGTTGCACCCCCACAAAGTTCAGCATAAAAACGTACATACCTGCCTCTGGATTATCAGCACCTGGCATATGAAAGCCTAGTAGAGCTGCACAGAAGTGGCTTAAGTAGTCTGGGGGTGGGCTAGTGAACCATCCATAGAGAGGAGGACCCAGGCCCATAAGCTACTCTAGCAACTTTCATGGTGGAAAATGTGAGTCCACCCAAAAAAAAACAACCCAATCCCTACTCTACTGCCATATAGTTGCCTCCTGCAGCCATAAGGGCTATTGGGGATATAGACAGGTACATGCAGTGTGTTTTGGGGGCTCACCATAACCTATAAGGGAGTTCTGGTGAGATGTTTATGTGGCACCCTTTTTGTGAAATTCACAGCAATGATTTTTTAGGTGCCCCACTGCTCTGTTGCTGTGTCTGGTTGGCCAGTCCGTCACAATGCTGGCCCCTCCCACATCCAAAAGGTCTCATTCTAGGCATTTGGGACTTGGATGAATTTTTGGTTAAGAATGTAGTGGCTGAGATAGACATAGTGGTGGTCTGGATGATCAAACATCTGGATGTACAGATAGATGATTTTTGAAAAAAAAATATTTTGGACATACTTTTTGAGAATGAACATTTTGCCGCTGCCAACTTTGGGTGACTAGCGCCCTACGTCCAAATCAGACTTACACTTATCTTTAGATTATGCTCCTCCACGTACTTATTAAGGAAGTAGAATATAGATGGGTTTGTACATATGCACTATGAAAACAGAAGAGTTGCTGTGATTTCAGTAGCAGGAGTAGTGCTATGGAATAAATTGACAGGACCGTTGACATCACTTTATGATATTCGGAAATTTAAAAGGTACTGAAAACCACTCTGTTTATAGGAGCTTTTAATTCAGGAATGATGTTGGAATGAATCCATAGAATATTGTTTTTTATGTATATGCTGTGTGTTGTTTGATAATTATGTATTTTTGTATGCCACTTAGGTTTAAGCAGGTTAGAAAAGTCATAAATGAATAAATATAGTGTAATTTGCTGACTTTTGAATAATTCAGTTCTAAATATTAATACCCCCTCCCCCCATTTATCAAGCTACACTAGAGGTTTTTTAGCATAGGCCAGCTAGGTATGTGCTCCGACGCTCATAGAATTCCTATGAGCGTTGAAACATTTATTTCACTAGCTCGCACTAAAAACCTCTAGTGCAGCTTGGTAAAAGGGACCCTACGTTATTAATGTCTGTATTAATTATTTAATATTTGCATCCACATTTTTATTTAAGTGTAGCTTTTTGAAATCACAGTTGCAACAAGTTTTCTGGATTTCTAATAATCTCCTTCTACAAAACCGCGCTAGCAGTTTTAGCGCTGGTGGAGGAGGTAACAACTTAGATGCTCATAGGAATTCTATGAGTGTCGGAGCTGTTACTGTGGCATCCGACGCTAAAAACGCTAGCACAGCTGTGTAAAAGATGGGGTATGTAAATGACTGATAAATAATACAACCATTGAGGCATGAGGAGAAGGTTTAACATAGTGGCCCTGATTCTGCAAAACACATCTAAAGTAAGGCGTCCTTTGTAGAATCGCGCTCAGCGGCTTTCAGCACTATTTAGATGTCTAACTTTTTAGGCTTCCTTTAGAGAATCAAGTTTTAGGTGAGATTTAGATGTCCAAACAATGTCCTTAATGTTATAATATTTTATTATTATGTTATTAGTATGGCGATTTTATGATGTTTTTCATTATAATTGTAATATAGGTACAGTGGTACCTCGGTTTACGAGTGCACCAGTTTGCGAGTGTTTTGCAAGACGAGCAAAACATTCGCAAAACTTGGTGCCTCGTAAACCGAGCTTGCCTCGCTGTACCAGCGCCCCCCCCCTGCGATCAGGCATCCCCCCCCAAGCGATCCGGCATCCCCCCCTTGCATTGTTCCCCCTCCACCGCGATCCTACTTCCCTCCCTCCCCCCCGAGCAGTCAATGACACTTCCTTTACCCAACTTGGCACCAGTGCCGGTGCCCGAAGATCCTCCCTCTTCTGGCGCGGCCTGGACTAGGCGGTGCGTCAGAGATCCTCCTTCTTCTGGTCTGGGCTGGGCTGGGCTGGCTTTGAGCATTTGCGCATGCTCAAAGCCTTCTGGTCTCGCTCTCTCCGAGATTGAGAGCAAGACCAGAAGGCTTTGAGCATGAGCAAATGCTCAAAGCCATTCTAGCCCAGCCCAGACCAGAAGAAGGAGGATCTCCAACGCACCGCCCAGCCCAGGCCGCGCCAGAAGAGGGAGGATCTTCGGGCACCGGCACTGGTGCCAAGTCGGGTAAAGGGTGTCATTGACTGCTCGGGGGGGGGGAAGTAGGATCGCGGTGGAGGGGGGGGTAATGCGAGTGGGGGGAGGATGCCGGTTCGCAGGGGGGGGGAGCTGGATCGTGGGGAGGGGTTTGGAACAGAGTCGGATTCCTCAAGGGGGGGAGAATGGAGCAGCGCCAGTAGCCTCGGGGGGAGGGGAGGGGAGGAGGTGGAACCAATCAAAGCAGTTTCCCTTACTTCCTACGGGGAAACTTGCTTTGATATACGAGCAATTTGGTTTACGAGCATGCTTCTGGAACGAATTATGCTCGTAAACCAAGGTTCCACTGTAGTTGGATCTGTTCAATGCTTTTATTTATTTTTCTTCCCATCAGAAAGAGTGACTGGGATTCAAACCAGCAACATTAGGGTAGAAGGTTGTAGATTTAACCAGTGTGCTACAGAGTGAGCTAGCAAGCTACATAGCAAGTGTAAAACTAGGTCTTATAGGAATTGTAAGGAAGTCTACTTTTGAGCATAGTTTGGGCTTCAGATACACCTGAGTTCTAAGGACGGAACTTAGGCATATATAGATGTTCTTAATGTGATCTGCTAAATAGCACTCTGGGTTTTTATTTTTGCTTTATTAAGCTCAAAATACATTTAATAAGCCCCCACATAAACAGGGCACATCAGTACAAAGATATTGCATGCAAAACCTTCTATTTTTCTGGACAAACCGTAATGTATTTGCTAAGTTTTGTTGTGGAAATAATTCTATGTTGGGGAAACAATTTTGGATCAGTGTGGCTATGCAACAGATTTGGTGACTAAATTTTGTAACTGCTCATGTGCGATACTGCCATGGGTGGCGGTTGGATTCTGCGGCACTGCGAGTCTTGCTGTAAGGGAATTGGGGAATGGAGGAGAATTTTGGAAGAGGAGCTAGTTCGACACCGAGTAGCTCCAGAATTTTGAGAATAAGCTACACTGTTTTTGAAAATGTTGATAAGTTAATTTTATTAACATTTGTTCTTAATGACAATAAGGCTGCGGCCCATTTTTTGCCACTATATCTGAGTTGGTGTATTTTATTGTGAACAATCTGAGCGTGGTGAGAATTCCAGTGTTATAGAAATGCTTTTGGCCATGTGTGGCATTAGGCTATGTAGCGATCGAAAGAAAAAAACAGACCTTTGCACATTTTTGCACTATAGGTGGGTGTATGAGAAGATTCACATTTCCTGCACAGCTAAGTCCGTGTGAAGTTACCTTGTGCTGTATTTGACATCTAGCAAGGTCTCTGTTTAGAAGGAAAGATCTAAACTTAAAAATGAAGTGGCCAGAAGTTATGGTAAAAGCAGATAACGTTGCTGGTTTTAAGAAAGATTTGGACAAATTCCTGGAGGAAAAGTCCATAGTCTGTTATTAAGACATGGGGGAAGTGTCTGTTTGCCCTTAATCGGTAGCATGGAATGTTGCTACTCTTTGGGTTTTGACCAGGTACTAGTGACCATGAGAATGGGCTACTGGGCATGATGGACCATTGGTCTGACCCAGTTAGGCTATTCTTATGTTATGTTCTCATCTGTAGGGGCCTTTGTTTTCACTTCTTATTTTAATGTATTTTTTTTCTGGGAACTTATCAGTGATTTTTAGAATGGGAACAAAAATGGAAGAGAATTAATGTGTGTGGAATTGGGGGGGGGGGTAAGTAATTTCTTCAGCTAAATAATTCAATCCACCTCAACCAGACATAGGAGAACTCACGCACCATTCACACACCCTCTAACCAAAAACGTCAAAAGAAAAAAAACTGTTCGACAACCTCCTAACACTTGACCCCCAACTCTACAACCTATTGACCTCAACCACAGACTACAAAACCATCAAAAAAGAAATAAAAACCCTTCTATTCAAAAAACACATAAAACCGAACTAACATAATCAGAACTGTCCCAAGCATCACCTGCAACTACTCCATATGTACTTCTGATGTCATGACAATTCAGACATAATTTATGTTATGTTTGTTATGTTATGTTTGGAATAATGGTTACATATATGAGGTTCAATAAAAGAAAATTTTCACTGCCTGTTTCTATTCTGACCATTTATTCCGTTTCATGGTTATTACAAAAATATTTTTATACATGGTAGGGGGTGTAAAAAATGATGGGCCCCGGGTGCCATATACCCTAGGTACGCCACTGAAAGATATGATTAGAAAAAAAAGAATCATGTGATTGACAGTCCAAAGTCACTTGACATTTGTCACTTTAGAGTCAAAGCAAAATAAAATTTAGGCATTAATCAATAAAAGCAGTTCAGTTGTTTGATATCATGATTCCATTCTGAAAAGCTGATAGAATTTCTGAGGGGGTTAGTTGCTGGTGAAATACTTGATAGAATCCCAGTATAATAATATTAAGTTTTTGCCTTTATACGTTGTTAAATATTCATACTCTGCAATAAAATGGAAATAATAAAACATAAACTCCCATCTTATTTATTGTTGTTTTGATTTCTGGATTTAAAATGTTAAAATATCAATTGCATAAGAATGTGGATGATTTAACTAGTAGTCGCCCTTCTAAGATGATCCTCATAAAGCCAAATTGCAGTGACGCAGCACAAATAAATGCCATGGTCCCAAATACTGCCAAATCTTCTCTGAGTGCTTTTGATCTTCTAATACAATTTTGGAGCTAGTCTGATAATAAAATATGTCCTGCAGGACTGTCTACAGATTTTTTTTTAAAGGTTTAGTTATTCTCGTGTTCTTGATGAGTTTCTTTTAATCTCCTCTGTGCTTTTGGTAAAATATTCCCAAGCATAAGAAAAACACTGTTTTCAAAGGGAACATTTAATTCACTGTCCTAGCAGAGTACTGTAAATATAGTAAATATTTTACCCTTAAGCAACCAGAATTTCATTCTAAGGAGTCTGTATTATCTAGTAGAAAAAGCTATTTGTGAATATGCTTCTTTTTTTTTTTTTTTTTTACAGCTTGATTCAACTAAGAAAATACATCTCTAGTTAGAAGAAAAAATTACTAATCCCCCTAACTCTGGAAAGTCTGCTTATAAATGCAGAGACATGACTATAACAAATGACTATTCACAGATTTGCTTTTCCACCATGACTAAATAGATACAGTAAGTCTCAGACCAGTGGTTCTCAACCAGTATGTCATAGCACACTGGTGTTCAGTGCATAGCGAGGGTGAGAGGCGCCCTAGGCGGTGGTGCCCCTCCCCCGCCCTCATATCTGCCCCCTGCTCCTCCCCCTATTTCCCCTACCCCACGTGTGCCCCCATACATCTAGTTAACCACCACAAGCAACAAGAACTTCAACGTGCTCCTCGTGACCCTGTCGTCTCTTCCACTGACATCACTTCCTATGCGCGGCATCTGGAAGTGATGGAAGAGATGATGCAATCACGAGGTGCACATAAGAACATAAGAATTACCGCTGCTGGGTCAGACCAGTGATCCATCGTGCCCAGCAGTCTGCTCCCGCGGCAGCCCTTAGATAAAAGACCAATACCCTAACTGAGTCTAGCCTTACCTCCGTACATTCTGGTTCATCAGGAACTTGTCTAACTTTGTCTTGAATCCCTGGAGGGTGTTTTCCCCTATAACAGCCTCCAGAAGAGCATTCCAGATTTCTACCACTTACTGGGTGAAGAAGAACTTCCTTACGTTTGTACAGAATCTATCTCCTTTTAACTTTAGAGAGTGCCCTCTCGTTCTCTCTACCTTGGAGAGGGTGAACAACCTGTCTTTATCTACTAAGTCTATTCCCTTCATTATCTTGAATGTTTCAATCATGTACCCTCTCACTCTCCTCTTTTCAAGGGAGAAGAGGCCCAGTTTCTCTAATCTCTCACTGTACGGCAACTCCTCCAGTCCCATAACCATTTTAGTCGCTCTTCTCTGGACCCTTTTGAGTAGTACCGTGTCCTTTTTCATGTATGGCGACCAATGCTGGATGCAGTATTCCTGGTGAGGACATACCATGGCTCAGTACAGCGGCATGATATCCTTCTCTGATCTGTTTGTGATCCCCTTCTTAATCATTGCTAGCATTCTGTTTGCCCTTTTCACCACTGCTGCGCATTGCATGGACAGCTTCATTGACTTGTTGACCAGTACTCCCAAGTCTCTTTTCTGGGGGGTCTCTCCAAGTACTGCACTGGACATCCTGTATTCTTTAAAGTTGTTGCTCGCCATGGTGAACAGCTAGAGATACGGGGGAAGGGAAGGGAGAGGCGCGCATGTGGTGAGGGGAGAAATGGAAAGAGGAGGGGCAGAGAGGAAGAGGGGTACCGGCACCCCCACCAACATGGCGCCCGAGGCAGACCACCCCCACCCCACCCCTCCTTATTACACCACTACTGGTGTTCCATGAACAGCTGGGATGTTTCTCACCAAAAATTTGGTACAGAGAGTGAATCTGTACTTTCGATAGCAAGTAGGGATGGGCTATCAATTGAAATGAATGCTGCTTGCTGATATAATACACATATCAATACAGAGAATGCACTATATACACAGAGGGCCAGATTCTTTATAATGTAACCAATACTGCACACGTAAATCTGTGTGCATTGTCAATTTGCACGTGCAACTTAATTTTTAACAAGCCAATCAGCATCAATAATTGGCAATTAACAATTAATTGGCACTTTCAACTAATTAGAACTTGCACACTTTTCTAAGCGTATTCTATAATGTGGCACACTTAAATTCTAGTGTGCGAATCTGAAAAGTAAGCAAGGCCGGGGAGGAGCATGGGTGGGTTCATGGGCAATCCTAAAAGTTGGGTGCACTGTTATAGAATATGCATGATCTGTGCAAAAATTAAGCACAGGTCTGGTTTTCATTGGCCTACATAGGAGCATCTAAATGTTAGTCATGTGGACAGGCGCTAAGGGATTAATTTGCAAAACCATGCTGTAAGGCAGTGATAGGCACCCTACCACCACCTAATTTAAATGGTTTAATTGGCGATAAACGGTGCGGAAATTGACCTCATCACCTAAAACCAATTAAAAAGTAATTTAAAAAAAAATGTAGGTACCTCCAGGCACCATCTATAGAGCTACCCAAGCCCCATCTATAGGTATAGAGGCCAAGGCACTAAATTTGTCTTGGTTTGTACAGGAAGTGGGCGTAGGCGCCTCTGTAGACACGATTCTCATTTCAGGTAGGACTATAAAACCCTGGCCCACATTTCTGGTTTGTACTTTTGACCTGGCTGCCATTCTGCAAATGGTGCTATAATGTGATTGACAAGTGAACAGTGTTGCTTTTGTAAGCAGCCGCTGATAACGGCGCTGTTTGAAGAATCTGACCATAAGTGTGATGCTTATTGTTTTGGACTCTTATCACCTCTCCATGAAAAATATGGTCCTCTTAAAAACTATTTCATTTTCATTTTTATCACATAGAAAGTCAGGGATGGTGGCCATGGCCTTGTTTGCAGTCCTTCACTGACTCATGTAGTCTACCCACCAGTACACATTTCCTAGTGCACCTCACAATGCATGCTGTGAATGCATTTAAGAGTAAAATCAATGTCTAATATTAGCAAAAACCTAATGCTGAGAAATTTCATTCTGAAGATATCAGATCTGAAATAATTTCCATTTGCAGGTGAAATATTTTAGCATTGCTATTTTCATCCATGAGATTGTGACTCAAATTACTTATGCTGAATACTGTATAAGTGGACAGATTTATATAAAAAAACAAAAAAAACTGAAAAACTCAAAACTAGAGACAATAGATTTCAATGAAAGCTGACTTCAAAACAGATTATTTAACCATACTTGATGTTAGACCTAGAGCACTTTTAATTCTGCATGTCGTGTGCTAGTTTTATCAGGGTTGGGGTTTTTTTGTAATAGATATGAAAGAGACCTAATCATAAGTTCCCATTGACTTGTACTTTTTGAACAGTAGTTCTAGTTCACTGTATAATAGCTCCCCTTTGCTTTTAGTTCAAAGCTGTTTTGCTCTCTGGGCCTTGTTGGTACTGATGGATGTTAATAATACTAAAGTCTGGCATTTCCTGAGAGCTTAAGAGACCTCAAAGAGAGCTTCAGAAGTTACTTGAATCATTTGAATTACCATTTTTATGAGAAAATATGCTGTTTCTAATTTCAATGGCTAAGACTTTTGTGGTACTTTTTTTTTTTTTTTTAATTTATAATGACAGTAACGATAGTTGTCTGTAGATTCCTTTTCTTTAGAAGATTCCATATTTCATCCCTTAGGCTGGAATTTCATTTTTATGATACTATTATTCTTTTCTTTTGCATATGCCTTAAAGTAATTCAAATGGTTGCATTTCCATTTACTACTATGTATCTGGCTTTGAAGTTTCATAGTACAGTAAATATATTTTGATTTTCAGTAAAATCTGCCCTCACTTCCTTTCCTGCAATTTAATGATTTTCAGAGTTTGTTTGATAATTTGTTCCAAAGACAGCACCTTAGCATTTTCTTATGGTATCAAAAATTACAATCTATATTACCTATTCAAATGGTGAAAACTGGAAAAATAGAGAAGGAAGGAGAGATGTAGAGAGAAAGAAGTTACCAGTTATGAAGATGAATATATTACTTTCATTAGTGTTACTACAATACCAGGAGTGGAGGAATTTGCCACATCACACAAAATAAACCAACTCCACTATTGTAAACACATCTAGCACTAATGTGTCTTATTAGGAGGAAAAAACCTCAGGTTCTGAGTGAGCTGTAATACTTAGCAGTTCTACTCATGTATAGTCAAACCTTGGTTTGCGAGTGTTTTGCAAGACGAGCAAAACATTCTCGCAAATCGTGACTCGCAAACCGAGCATTGACTCGATTTGTGAGCACCCCTCCCCCTGAGAACTTGCATCGCTCCCCCCCTACTCATGAATGCCTCCCCCTCCGCATGAACCGGCACCCCCCACTCGTCCAAACAGAAGCCTTACCCCATCTGGCACTGGCATGCAGCCCACAGGACGTGCCGGTGAACGAAGATCCTTGCTGTTGCCTGGGCCTTGAGCATCTGCGTATGCTCAAGGCCTTCTGGCTCTCGCTCTCTCCAAGATTCTCGGAGATCTCTGAGAATTTCAGAGAAAGTGAGAGCCAGAAGGCCTTGAGCATGTGCAGATGCTCAAGGCCCAGGCAACAGCAAGGATCTTTGTTCACCGACATCGGCACGTCCTAGGGCTGTGTGCCGCTGCCAGATAGGGTAAGGCTTCTGTTCGGACTGGCGGGGGATGCGGCGGGGGGGGGGGCATTCACGAGCGGGGGGTAGGAGCGATGCCAGTTCTCGGGGTGGAGTGAAGCAGCGCCGCTGGCCTCAGGTGGTGGGTGGGAATGAATCAAGCGAGTTTCCCTTACTTCCTATGGGGAAACTCGCTTTGATATACGAGTAATTTGATTTACGAGCATGCTTCTGGAACGAATTATGCTCGTAAACCATAGACAAAATAAAAAACCCTCCGTACACTTGTGTTGAATAAGTATAATCAATACCAAACAGTGAGCACAACTTGAATATTGTAATCCCCCCAACGTGGGCCCGTGTTTCTCGGCAAAGACCGCTTCTTCAGGGCACTGGGGATGCCAGCTGTAAATAAAGAACAAAAAAACATTGTCTATGCACTCATTTAATGTTTCTTACCATCTAGCAAACGTTGTACTCGCTGTAAGATTGTTGCTTCTTTCTTACGAGTGTCAACTGTTCAACAAGGTGCCTTGGCATTTTAACACTCCCCCCTCTGACATCGCCTCTTCTGATTGGTCAGAGGGCATGACAGAATCACCAGCATGAAAGCTATTCAAATCAAGCAGCCAGACTGTGAAAGGGAACTAATTAAAATAAAACCAATCTATGGTATGATTTAACCCAAAAGGCTGAACAGTATTCAATGTATAAATCCAATACCGCTCACATTGCTGCATAAACAATCTACAATTCCCTCCACGAATGTTAGGGGTGTGTGTGGATATAATCTACAGCAAAACATTGTAGCTCTTCAAAAGTGTGGGAGAACTGAATGCAGTGTTGTACAGTTAGGGCTTGTGTAATACCTCTATCGAAGGCAACACAATGTTCAGTCAATCTCAATTTAAGTTTCCTCGTAATGTGACCAACATACATCTTTTGACATGGTCAAACTAAGGCATATACAACAAAGACAGAGTTACGTGTTGTAACATGTCATAGATTGTAGATCTTCTTATCACTGGGATTTTCCAAAATCATTTATAGTCAACATTACAGCACATGTTTTACAGTTGCCATATGGACCATGCCCGCCCATTATGCTCTCAATTCTCACTGCCTGGTCTCAGCATGGCCTAGCTCAATTGTTCTTTAAAATCTACTCCTCTTCCTAAAGGCAATCCGTAAACGTTGTCCCGCGAAACATGGTAAAACTGACACCATGTCCCAATGGCCGACAAATGATCCTCACTGCATCCTATAGTTCTGTGTGAGTTACAAAATTGCATTCACAATTAAAATTTCAACAATAAAAACAAGACATAGTTCAGATAATAAATGTGTTTACGATAGTGGAGTTGGTGTATTTTGGGTGCTTTCAGGTACCAAATAGTACTAGAAAGAAGCTGATGGTAATGTCTCCCATTCTGTAGGGCTGAAATGTAGGAATTACAGTAGGTGGCAGCAAATGTACAAGAAGGCAAGAACAATAATATAGGGATTTTAATATTAAGAGCACGGTAAACATGATTGTTTCTGTTTAATAAATTATTATGTGAACTGAATACTTACTATTGAATTATGGGGTCCTTATACTAAAGCTTAGCATGTGCTAACAGGCATTAGTGTGTGCTTAGTGCCACTTGACAGTGGCGTAGTAATGGGGGGTAAGGGGGAGAAGACTGCCCTGAGCGTCATCTTCATGGGAGGTACCGGAGCTGGCGCCTCTCCGCTCTCTCGCATACTTCTTTAAATGTTCTCCTATTTGCTGCTCGCGCTGGCATCGTCTCACTTCTGACATCACTGCCTAGTCGCAGCATTATTCTAGAAGCTTGAGAGAATTGAGCATCAAGACCAAAGTCTGATGCTCACATGCCAGAGCTTTGATCATATTTAAATAAAAGTCATTAAATGCACAGATGCTCTAGACCAGGGGTGTCCAACCTTTTGGCTTCCCTGGGCCGCACTGGCCGAAAAAAATGATTCTGGGGCCGCACAAATGCACAAAAGCTGCAGCAAGACAGAAGAGGGAGCCGACAAGATGGTAAACACCCGGGGGTAGCAGACGAAAACACTGCATCGTCCTCGACCGGGGCCACACAAAATACTTCACGGGGCCACATGCGGCCCTCGGGCCGCAGGTTGGACATCCCTGCTCTAGACCCTGCATTGGCACAGAACATAGCTTTTGTTAAAGTTGCGAAGGAAGAAGAAGCTGTAAGCTATAGCTTGAAACTGTGAGGACAGGAAGGAGGAAGAATAATGCTGGTAACAGTGAGAAGTGGGGAGACTCAAACATAAACTAAGATCCACATTTTGGCCCTTTTTTTTGCCCTAAAATCTCAATTTATATTCAAGATGGCATTTGCCTATTTTGTCCTATTATGCTGGCTTAGGGCATTTTCAAAACATATGTCTAAGTCTGATTTGGACGTATGGTGCTAGACGTCCAAAGTCAGCAGTAAAAAAATGCCTATTTTTGAAAGGCAAACCACTATACGTCTAAAAGTAGTAGTAGTAGAAATATATATATATTTTTAATCCTCTATCTGGATGCCCAGGCCATTGGGATGCCCAAACCGCCAGGGCGTCTCTCTTTATACTACATTTTCAACCAAAATTTCATCCAAGTCCCAAATGCCCAGACTTGCTACTTCTCTCTATGGTTCACTAGCCCACCACCAGGCTACTTTAGACACCTGTCTGCAGCTCTACTAGGCTTTCCAATATCAGGTGCTGATGTTCTGGAGACAAGTATGTATGTTTGTATTCTGATCTTTGTGGGTGTGAGGGGGTCCGTGAGCACTGGGAGAGTGTGAGGGTGTCCTACCATGAAGCATGCAGTGGTCATCTGGTCAGTTTGGGCACTTTTGTGGCACTTAGACCCTTCTAAGACAGGTCTAGTTCCAAACATATAACTTCTATCCAGGATGTCTTGCAAAATGTTTGATTAATCCATGTCTAGCCCTCTCTTGAGACTGCCCAAAGCCTGCTCATAATATGCTTCCACCATGCCTATCTCATGTTCTGAACATACAGAGGCTGGAACACCTCGCTAGACATACAGAAAGACGGTTTTGATTATCGGCACTTGGACGTCCTGGCAATTAGGACATCCAAGTGCTGATTTAGGATGATTTTTAGACATCTATGTTTTTTGAATATGGGTCCCTTAGTGTTTAGCACAGTTCATATTGCCAACATTTATCTTTATTAAACTGAGTAGGCTGAAAGACTAACACCTACATTCTATTGCCAGCTCCTACTCCAGACTCAACATTGTACGATATAACTCTTTGTGCCTTTGAGCTATATACATAGTGATATCCCCCTGGAGGATTACCTTAGCTGTTTGCCAAAATAAAACTGGATTATCACGGTGAATACTAGTATATCCAATAATCTTCCCAGGTCTTCAGTGCTCATCCTGATATAAATATTTAGATAAGGTCCACGGGAGAGTGTATATATAAAGCCTACATTACCCTGAACATCAACCACATGGGAAAATAAGTACATCTAGTAAAGTCTACTATTTCAGCAAGTTAAATATATAGAAATGAGGCACAAATATATAGTCCAGCAGAGATGCAACATTATGCGTACAGGCAAAGTATGTCTATCTATAGACATGGGGTAAGGCATTCACCAGGCATCCATGATATTTAAAATATAGGTAAAATCAGGTAAACCCCTTACACTATTTATCCTATCCATGATGCAGATCAATTTATCTATACTAGAATCTGTGAACAAACTAAAATATCCAAGCAAAAGTAATGGATAATCCCATAGGGTTAATCATTTTTATATTACATCAGGGCTTTATTTCAAGGGGTCATCGACCTGTGGTGAGATGTGAGGAGGAGGCCATAGTGGAGTACAGGGGCATCAAGCTGTGGTCAGTTCTGGAAGAGAGGGAGAGATATCAGATTGTGCGGGGGCGGAGGGGAGGGAAGGCAGGGAGGGAATTAGAAGAATTGGAACTGGGAGTGGGGAGAAGGAAGGGTAAAAGTTGGGCCTGGAGGTATAGAGGGGAAAGGAAAGGAGAAAGAGAGAGTGAGGTGGATCTGGAGGTAGAGGGGATAGAGGGAATTAAGGGAGTTGGACCTGGGGGTGGAAGGAGGGAGGGAGATAGGGAGATAGGGTAGAATGAAGGAAGGGAGGGAGAGAGAAGGTTGGACCTGGGGAGGAGTGAGAAAGATAGTTGGACCTGAAGGGAGAGTGAAGGGAGAAAGAGAGTTGTGGTAGAGAGGAGAAGGGATGGAGAGAGAGAGTTGGACCTAGGGGTAGGAGAAAGGAAGATATTGAGGGCCTCTGGAGACCTAGGTCCCCTCCTTTGGGCTTAGGTCCCCTCCAAAGCTGAAGCCCTGTCAGCCAAAGAAATCTGCTGCATGAGTCACCCCTTTCCTCTTCATACTGCCTCAGGAGTGGAGAAGTCAGTGGTATGCCTCCAGCCACCGACACTTGCACTCAGCAAGCAAGCTTAGTTTGTAGATGAAGTGAGCAAGCTTGGTGAGTGCTAGCATTGGTGGCTGGTGGCATCCTACTGAATTCTTCAGTCTTAAGGCAACACAAGGAGGAAGGAGGCAGCTTTGTCAATGGATTTCTTTGGTAGGGCTTCAGCATTCCCATCAGCAAATGTATGATATCTAATGTGGGGAGGAAAGAGAGGAAATGGATGCACCCCCATGGATTGCTGGCTATGCCCTACCTTTAATTGTGCGATTAATTACAATGCATTTTTTAAATCAAAATGCAGCCCTAATTTTTTTTTTTTACAGTGCAATCTAAATATACAAAAATATAAATGGTGTTTCACTGAACCAAATGCTAAGTCTGCACTGCTAGACAAATTTGTTGCTAATTGGACAAAGTAATAGGGCCAATATACTAATACTAGCATACATCATATCTACTATATAGAATAAGCAGAAAATTCAGGTCATTGAAATTAGATCTGAAAGATTATAGAGAGCTAAAAGAGAAAGGGGGATGATGCAGAAAAAGTAGATGAGAAAAAAAATTAAATAGCAGTAGAGAGAAGAAGAGGAATTGGAGAAAGAAAGGTAGATAGAGATGGTGGGCAAATATTGGCATGGCAGAAGTTCCTCCATTATTCTGAATTACAGGATATACTGTACAAGTGGCATCACAAGCAATGTTCAGTGCAGGAACACTCTATTCAATTCTAGATCCGTAATACCTTTCTC
The DNA here is from genome assembly GCF_902459505.1 of Geotrypetes seraphini. Lineage (NCBI taxonomy): Eukaryota > Metazoa > Chordata > Amphibia > Gymnophiona > Dermophiidae > Geotrypetes > Geotrypetes seraphini. Next base: position 216,540,490 of record NC_047087.1, on the reverse strand, counting down.
TATAGTAAAGAAATGAGTCAATTTTCTCCTATTTTTTTACAGCACTACTCTGTTTCTCAGGGAAAAGTCCCAATCCCAGTCCCAGTTCCAGAGGTCCATTGTGGACAAGAACAAGTTATAGAAGGAAATAGATTAATTCCATACCAGTCTGGGAGTTTTCCAATATACTAGAATGTATTGCAGGAAGAACTATGAGGGGCCACTGAAAAGTTTTCAGCCCAGTCAACAAAGTTGGGACAGTCTCGATCGAGGGTTATACACTTAGGCCCAAATTCTGTAACCAGCGCCTAAAGTTAGGCACCTATTTCAGAGGCGCCCACCTAGATAGGCGCCTATCTAAATTAAATAACAAGCTCAATTAAGCTTTTTAATCAGCACTGATTGAAACATAGACGCCTATCAAGAAAGCGTGATTCTGTAACAAGGCGCCTCTAGAAATTTAGGCGGCCTTCAAAAAAATAGGCGCTATGCATGTTAGGCGTGGGCGTGGCTACGTATTAGATGCCTTCTTACAGAATCACTGCTCTTAAGCGTGCTTATGCGCTCAGCTAGGTGCCTAATTTTTAGTTGCGCCTAGAGCTGGCCTATTTACTGGGCGCCTCCAAAATAGGTGCCGCTCAGCGTGATTCACTAAACAGCACCTAATTGTGCTTGAATCGCGCTGCAAGGTGCCTAATTAAGCACCTAACTTTTGGGCACTTCTTATAGAATTAGCCCTTAAGTGTACAGCCCTCAATGGAGACTGCCCCAACTTTTTTTGGTTGGGCTGAGAACTTTTCAGCAGCCCCTCATATATGATTTTCAAATTATTTCACCAGCATTAAGGTATCAGATAATTCAACTATGACTGGAAGAAGAAATCCATGTTCCGTTCTCATCTGTGGCAAGTATTTTACTGAAAGGTTTCCTAGGATAGGAATAGATGCAAAGATCAGTATTGCGGTCTTGAACCTAGAAAACCTGCCTTAGCACTGCTTTCATAGCCTTTTTTGCAATTTGAATTGATGAGACTGTGGTATCTGACTTTATTTAATCCTTCCTATCTCCTTTTTATCTCTCTTTGTTACACTTTCCCCATCTTTTTTTCCTTCTATATCACATCTTTCCCTTTTGCTTTCTCTAGTTTCCTCCCCATCCCCATTTCTTTCTCATTTTGCCTATGCTGTGGAAGACAGAACACCATGGAAGACAGAACACCACAGAGACTCCATGGATTTGGATTGAACTCATGCTTATTTATTTTATATTTACATATTTGATATGCCAATTTTTGTGTCAAAGGAACACCAGGGCAGCCTACAAAAAATGTAAATCTTATCCCAACCAGTCAACCAGAAATACAGAGAAGACAAACTAGCAGACAAAAGACAACAGGAAAGGAACAGAACATAAGGATCTTAGGGAGAATGGAATACAAAATCCAGAAATGATAATACAAATCCAACTTAAAAATACAAGTAAACAAGAGAGAGACACAAGGGGTTAGTAATCCATTTGCTGCCTGAATCGCCACACTTATCTGCCTGAGAAAATTAAAAGCTAGGTTTTTAATTCCTTTTCAAACCTAATGTAATTGTTCTCTATTCTGAATGCCAGGGGTAAAACATTCCAGTATGCTGGAGCTATATAGAAAAATCAGTGATGGGTACATTCCAGCCTTTCTTTTGCTGGAGTTTATGATGGGCTACTAAAAAGTTCTCAGCCCAACCAACAAAGTTGGGGCAGTTTCCATCGAGGGTTATACACTTAGGCAGAAATGCACTAAAGCTAGCGATCATCGCTAAACCTGTTCCCAGGGGGAAGTGGCCCTCTCCTGCCACGATTGTTGCGGGGGTGGGGGGGAAGATTCTGTAACCGGTGTTGTTTTTGACAGACATCGGTTACAGAATTCAGCTTTTAGGCGAAGGACTGTAGGGGTGTTTCCTTATTTGCACCTGAAGGTTAGGCCTCTCTGACATCATCAAGCCTGAACCATTGTCTACCAGAAATCTTTCCAGCATGAACCATGAATGCAAGAAGAGAAAGAAGAAAACATCTTTGCTGTTATGATGCCTGATGCATTCTGGGTATGTACCAGAAATGTATTCTAGTCAAGGACATCCAGCTATGCCTACATGCTCAGCCTGTGTGAATATTGGGGGAGGAATTGCTCCTGTGCTTCTTATATAATGAAGGCACCTCTGTTTCATGGCCTGAGCAAGACTCTATACAGAACATCTAAGTTATGTTTCTGGATTGGTCCGGAGAGGTCATCTAATGAACCAAGTGGAATGTGCCTAATTATTAATTAGTCTGTGTTAGGATGTGAGGGAACTTGCATCTTATCATAGATGTTCTCTGCACTTCTTCTATAATAATTAAGACCTGAAAAGTTACCTCTTGTGACTCTTTGCCTGAGAAAGCGAAACCGGACTTTAAACTGATCTGGATTCCATCACATAAAGAAAACCTTTGCTGCCATCCTAATTTACAGCTGTTCCAGTGGCTGAAGGACTCTTGTTCCTGTACCAAGGGAATTCATATCTTTCGTACTGAGAAGAATATTCCGCCTCCCGGGCTAAAGCCTAATTGGATGGTGAGATAAGGAACTTATCTATCTTATCAGCTGGGGCTAGATAAAAGTATTCCATTTGTTGTATAGGATAAGGATTTGTAAAGCTACTCTTGGTGATAAACTGTAATAGATTGCTGCTAATCAGGAATTATTATTATAAGGAATTATTTAGAGTGTAAGAATTAGTTTTCCTCTTTATTTAGCAAGTGTGGTGTAATAATTGTGTACTGAGTTTCATATATGTATGTACAGAGACACTGTAAACAATAATTAGTTATTGCTGCTGGCTTATGAACTATATTTTTCTATTTTCATAATAAAAGTATTTCATAATGCCTGGGTCTCTATGCTTCTTAGTATAAACTGGTAAAATAACGAAGCTTGGGTAAGGAGATTATGGTTTCTCCTAGAAAACTAACAGGCACGTATTTGTTTATGTAACTGATTAGTCATCCATAAATCTTACTACAGGACTGGCCCCTCCTTCACCTCAAAGGGCTTGTTTTAGGCATTTGGGACTTGGTCAATTTTTTGGTTGATAATGTGTTCTAAGTTTAGATGTAATGGTGGTCTGAGCTATTAAACTGCTGAACGTAGAGGTAGGCTATTTTGGATGTTTTTTATGAGAAAGACATTTCCCTGCTGCTCCTTTCAGCGTTTAGGGCCTTAGGCTAAAAGGGGACTTAGACGTTTTCTTTATTATGCCCCTCCACTTATGTGATATTCAGTCTGTGGCAGTCAGTGGTGGTTAAAATTCTGGCCATCAAAGAGGTATTTTTATATCCAAATATTTATTTATTTTTTAGCATTTACATACCACTTATAACCTAAGTGGTGTACATTCAGATATTCAAACATTTTCCCCATTTGTCCTAGCAGGGCTCACACTCTATCTTATGTACCTGGAGCAATGTTGGGGATTAAGTGACTTGCCCAGGGACACAAGGAGCAGTGTGGGCTTGAACCCACAACCTCAGGGTGTTGAGGCTGTAGCTTTAACCACTGTGCTACACTCTTCCCTATTCAAGGCAAAGCTGTCCTCAGATAACAGGACTGAACATTCAATGATTGGGTAGCTGCCAGTAAAGTTCATATTCAGACTAGAACCAGAATAACAACCTGATTAAAGTTAGGACAGCCTTTTTTTTTTTGCCTCCTAAACCTGGTTAGCAAAATTAAAATTGCTGCTAATTGGGCAATTACTGACTCCGCCTATACTTCTGAGCAGACATTCTATACACTAAGGGCTCCTTTTACTAAGCTGCGATAACGGTTTTAGCATATGCTTAGCGCACGCTAAATTGCCGTGCATGCTAGATGCTAACGCTAGCATTGAGCTGGCATTAATTCTAGCCATGTAGTGTGTGTTTAGCACGTGCTAAAATTCTGCATGCGCTTAAAACGCAATCACAGCTTAGTAAAAGGATCCCTAAGTTTTCCTTTTACAAAGCCGTGGTAGCAATGCTGCCACAGTATACACCAAAGCCCAGAGGAATTGAATGGGCTTTGGTGCGTTTAGTGTCATCAAGTTTATTAGGATTTTATATACCGCCTATCAAGGTTATCTAAGCGGTTTTTACAATCAGATACTCAAGCATTTTCCCTATCTGTCCCGGTGGGCTCACAATCTATCTAACGTACCTGGGGCTATGGAGGACTGAGTGACTTGCCCAGGGTCACAAGGAGCAGCGCGGGGTTTGAACCCACAACCCCAGGGTGCTGAGGCTGTAGATCCAACCACTGTGCCACACACTCCTACCACAGCTTTGTAAAAGGGGTCCTAATAGATTAACACATTCCCTCCCCCCATTTTACTAAACTGCAGTAGAGGTTTAGAAACATAGAAAATGACGGCAGAAAAGGGCCATAGCCCATCAAGTCTGCCCACTCTAATGACCCACCCCCCTGACTTTACTCCCCTAGAGATCCCACTTGAATATGCTCTGACGCTGCTCCAACGTTCTAAGAGGAATTCTATGAGTGTTGAAGCATTTAGCACTCCAGGCCGCAGTAGAAAACTCTACTGCAGCTTAGTAAAAGAGCCTAAGTGCTGCCGAATATCTGGTCAGGATCTCCAGTAATACAGCATATACATATGGATATAAGAAGGATAAATCCTCAGAAGGTGCAGGGAACTCCTATGTACCAATGGAACAAGCTATGCCTCTCCAAACCATCCATTTGGCAAAAAAAAACAAAAAACAACCCACCTTCTTGAATTATCTTATTGCAATCTCTATTTAAAATGTATTCTCAAAATCTTTTTAAAGTGTCTGATAACAGTCAGCAAACATATCAAACATGAATCCATGCAAGTATTGAAAACCAGTGAAAAAGTTTGCTTATCTGAAGAGAGAAGATGAAATCATGATCCTCTGACGATAGCCATCATTTCGCAGCTCAAACACTACTTTGTCAGGGTAAAGGATCTAATGTACTAACTGTGCTCTCAACTTGAAACTTGAGTCTCAAAAAATGGTGCTGCTGCAGCATTCAGGACTGGTTCTGTTAAAAAAAAAGATTAGTTAATCAGACTGAAGTCACTTCTGCAGAGTTAACTCATGCAGAATATTAGAGCTGCAAGCCGTCCAGGAGCAGCAAAGAAAGAGACGGACTCATTGAATGGAAGAAGAATCATCCCCTTATGGGGCTAAGAGAAACTACCTGGGAAGAGAGTACCCAGGGTGATCCTGAAGAGAGGGACCTGACAACCTCTACAGAATTTTGAAAGGAGTTAAGAAAGTTATGCATGCGTGCCTGGCGATGACTTACAAGTGAAGACTGTTACAGTGAAGTTCTCAGGAAGTGGATACCCCCTGGGGTTTTCTGTTCACTATTACCTTGCGCCTAGGCACCAGGGTACCATTACATTGGCAGTGGATGGGAAGGAGTCCCAGTCTAAAGATGCTTCCTGGATGAAGGGAAGGAAAGTTTCCCCCAAAACAATGAATACCTGGAGAGAAGGTGTAGCTTGTCAGTGATATTGTTCCAAAGGATTTTTTTTACCAAACAAAATACAGCTTGGCCATACTAAGTGGATGCCACTGGAGGAAACTAGCTTTGGGGCTAAAATGGACTTAACAGCTACTGAACGTAGTGCAATAGTTACGGTAGCCTGAAAGTCCAAAACTAAAAAGAAGGGCAGGAGACCCACTCTGAGAAAAGTGAAACCCTCAACTTCTGCAAAAAAGAACCGAGAGAAGACTAAAACTAGTTTGGGAAAGGACTCTGATATGGGTACAGGAAACAACCATTGTCTTAACCCAAAACCCAAGTCTACCAACACCAATGTTAAAGTGTTCAAAGGTCAAGTGCACCAGAAACCAGAAAAGGCATTGATCCATGACAGTCCAAGGAGGGAGGGAACCCAGAACCTGACAGCCAGTAGCCTAATGATTACTGTGGACTATGGAATAAAGAAGAAATGGGATCAGCAGGATCCATGATGGTACAGGCAAGGATGCCTTGAGATCAGACATCCGAGTTTGTAAGAAAGACAGTGGAGAGCCCGAGAAGGCCTGGTGACTAAGGAGGTATTTTCAGGAACAGCATAGACGATTCAGAGTCCAAAATGTAAGGCCATTGGTGTGACGGGGCCCAATGGCTGCAGTTCTTACTGTGCCCTACTCACATAAGCATGAATGTGTATGTGTAATGAGAGTCCTAGGGCTGTCTCATAGATTCCTTTTGGGGGAGTAGAAGCTGGGTGCCCTTAAAGTGAGTACCCCTCAGCATTTTCTTTTTTTGTGTTACTTTATCTTTATTGAGTTTAAATTATATGATAACACAATCATAATGAAATTAAACAGTATCCACCATACAGTACATAACATAAAACAATATAAGAAAAATAAACATTCTTTCTACTGTTAATTAGTCCACAAATAATGAGGGAGAAGTATCATAAATCGGAGACTAATTAATCCAACAATTTATAAGAAATTTAGGCTGACTGAAGTGGACCCAATTAACTAACTAAGAACATTTTCTTGGTTACAAATAGGGGTACTTGAAAACATCACCTCCTTATCTAATATAAACCTCAATAACTGTGCAGATTCAAAAAAGGTATATTTAGCTCCGCTAAAATTAACTAAACATTTACAGGGGTATCTCAACATAAACATAGCTTCAATTTTTAACACCTGTGATCTCAAGAGCAAAAACTGTTTCCTTTTTTTTTGAGTTATCCTAGAAACATCTGGATACATTCTTATTTTTTGATTCAAAAACAAAGCATCTTTATATTTAAAAAACAACTTCAAAAGCCATTCTCTATCTGAATCTAATGCTAGTTGTACAAAAAGTGTGGCAACTGTTAATTCATCTGATTCTGACTTCTCTAATAGGTTTGTTAAGTCCAACACATCTATTATTGGTTCTTGCTTGTCCTCCAGGGTCTTCTTCTTTCCCAAGGGAATATAGTAAATTTTTGAAATTGGTGGAAAAGAACTCTGTGGGACTTTTAGAATCTCCGAAAGATACCGTTTAAACATATCAAGAGCTGTAGTGGATATTAACTTTGGAAAATTAATCAATCTCAAATTTTGTCTCCGTACTACGTTTTCAAGAACCTCCATCTTGAAATTGATATTATCATTATCCCTCATAAGGAGCTGATTTTGTGCTCCCAATATTTTCAATTTTTTTTCCTGATCAAGTGATTTTTTCTCAATATTCACCATAACTTCCAATTTTCTTTCATGTTCTAGTGATTTTTCCTCCAATTTTCCCACTTTTTTTTTGCAATTTTAAAGTCTCAGAAAGTATCTCTGCACAATGAGTAGACAGAGCTTGCAATTGATTTCCCAGGGAAATCTGTAATGTTGAGATTGCTTCCCAAATTGAGTTTAAATCCACCACTGAAGGTTTTTCTAGAGGAGCTAGGAAACATTTAATGTTCAAATCTTTAAGCTGCTCAGTACTTGTTTGAAAATGTAAAGGTAATGGTGATTCTTGCCGTTCCTCTATTTTCCCCAAGACTTCCTGCGTTGGAAAGGCAGTAGACAATCTCCAGGCTGCCAGTTCTTCATTTTCCTCCTCCTCACAGCTCCCGGAAGTTACCGCCACACTCTCCTCACTCTCCTCACCCTGCAAACCCAGTCGAGGGAGTGGCTGTGCCGGCGTGTCTCGTTCCTCCGGAGAGAAGCTGGCCGCCTCAAAAGAGGTGGAAGGGCTCTACGAAATGCCCCCACCTTGCGCCGAGGACTCTCTCTCCGGTTCTCCTTGGGCCTGACGTTCGACGAACGCATCTATGGGGCCAGGCAATTGCTGTGACTCGGGTTCAACAGGAAAAACCCGGGTCTTGGACTTACGCTTCACCATTTTAGGAAAATAGGCTCGGGAGCGTTCAGCGATGTTTTTCTTTGATTAATAAAAGTGCAAAGCTGGAGCTCGATCACCACGCGACCATCCCAACAGTGCTCACCAGCGCCCCCCCCACCCCCACATCTGGATATTTGAGATGAAATCAGTGATGCCACAGGGTTTGAATGCCCATATAGGCTGGATTGCATTCTTTTAAACCTGGGAACATTTGTAATTATAATAGAAGTTGTACGGGTAGATTGACATCTGTAACTGTGCCATGATTGGTTGGAATCTGGTACAGAGGAGGAACCAGAAATGGCAGGAAGTACTTCTCTTCAAGGGAATCAGTGAGTTTCTGTCGATAAACTTTGCAGCTTGTTGTGGAAGCCGGTTTTTGTTTTTTTGATGTGGAAGCAGGGATGACCCTGTTGGATCCCTGCATTTAGACTTTGAGTCTGAAGGAAGCAGAGGAAAGAAACACCATGGGAAAGTATCATTATACATTGAAAGGAGAGCGGCCAGTCATCAACAAAAGCTTAGTGACATTGCATTTTATACCAGCTGCCGTGAAGTCTGGCAGGAAGATCTTTTTCTGCAGGGACCTGTTTTTGCCAAATTATAATTAATTTTGAAATAACAATAGAGTGTGAAACAAGCCCTTTACAAGAATAGTTGGGAGGATTTTTTGGCCAATGAAGCACATCTTAGGCCTTTTTCTCTCCAAAATTTAATATTGTGGAGTCAGGTATCTTGATAAAAATTGTGTTTGCAATGAATAGGATTGGCAATATGGTGTTCCCTAGTCAGTAAACAGGCTCCTGTTTTGCAAATGAGTAAGGATTAATTTTAAAATTGGTATTGTGACCTTACTTACTCTCCAATACGATTTGGGGTAATTGAAATTAATAAGTAACAAAGCTCATACTCTATAAACAAATATATCTATAGAACCTCCTACAATTCCTACTGCTAAATAATCACTCACAAATAGAGGAATTACACCACCGCAATCATTCACCACACACTAAAGGCTCCTTTTACAAAGGTGTGCTAGGGCCTTAACGCGCGCAATTGCAAGCGTTAAATTCCAGAGCGTGCTAGCCACTACCGCATCCTTTTTAGGAGGTGGTAGATTTTCGGGTACCGCGCGCTATAGCACATCATAATTTTGTGTGTGCGCTAAAAACCCTAGCGCACCTTAATAAAAGGAGCCCTAAATTCAAAGCAGAAACAGAGGGAAAAGGAGCACAAAAGAACCAGAAAAGAAAAAGAAAGTGGAGAAAAAGCCACTTTCTTTTTCTTTTCTGGTTCTTTTGTGCTCCTTTTCTCTCTGTTTCTGCTTTGAATTTAGTGTGTGGTGTATGAGTGCGGTGGTGTATTTCCTCTATCTGTGAGTGATTATTTGGCAGTACTGAGTGGAATTGTAGGGGGTTCAATAGATATATTTGTTTATAGAGTATGAGCTTTGTTACTTGCTGATTTTACATACTTTTCTCTATTAATTTGGTAATTGAAATCACCCATTATTATACTGTTGCCCAATTCTCCAGCTTTCCTAATCTCTGAAAACATTTCTTCATCAGTCTGCTCATTTTGTCCTGGGGGACGGTAGTATAATCTCTCACTCAAACAAGATAATAACCTCAGTTAAACTCCTATAATAAGACCAACACACAACTCAAAAGTGGCCACAGCTCAATGCATAGAGATGAAGACTAAATTTCTCCAGTGCTCAAGGTTAACCCCAGAACAAATCTTGGTAGTTAAACCCTCAATTGAGCTATCATCGAATGTAGTCTTATTTTCTCTAAGAGCTCTGAATATTAGTAACAGAGCGAAACGGAGATCTTCCGTCGTTCAGGCGTGGGATGCCTGCCGGGCGTTGGTTCACCCGAGCTAAGTACCACGCTTTCACAGCAGTATAATATAGCATTGAAATAATGCAGCATTAATACGAATACGTTCAGGCGTGGGATGCCTGCCGGGCATTGGTTCACCCGAGCTTAGTACCACGCTTTCACAGCAGTATAATATAGCATTGAAATAATGTAGCATTAATACGAATATCAGCTTGCAATATGCTACATATATAATAAGAACATAAAAAGCTCTTAGAGAAAATAAGACTACATTCGATGATAGCTCAATTGAGGGTTTAACTACCAAGATTTGTTCTGGGGTTAACCTTGAGCACTGGAGAAATTTAGTCTTCATCTCTATGCATTGAGCTGTGGCCACTTTAGAGTTGTGTATTGGTCTTATTATAGGAGTTTAATAAAGGACGGTAGTATAACCCTACCTTTATATTCCTTCTCTTCACATATGGAATTTCTATCCCTATGGATTCCATACTGCTATCTATGTCATGCAGAATATTTATTTTTTTATTTGATTCAATTCCCTCTTTAACATATAGCACAACCTCCCCCCACCACCCTCCAGTTTGATCCACTCTATCCTTGCGATATAATTTGTACTCAGGTAATACAGTGTCCCATTGATTGTCTTCCTTCCACCAAAAAAGAATGACAATAAATGCTTTAAAATGTATCTCTACAAAAAAAAGTACCCTTTAGAGCACTTCTCTTGTATTATGACAGCCATGTTGTGAACTGTATAATCCCCTTCCTGTATCTATCATTTGTCTATCTCCCTCATCTTATTTGATTATTGTTATATTGTTTTATAATCTTTAATAAATAAACAAGACTAAAAAAATGTTTTTTTCTAATAGGATCAGTCTATTTATTTTAATTTAATATCCGTATTTATGTGTGTTGGATATATACTTTCTTTTCTGTTCCACATAAGAGAAGCAGCACATTTAAAGCTGAATTACTGTGTGATTCTGCCATTGATCCTTCTGCATAGGAAGCATGCAGTAGCTGTTAACTCTTATTCAGACCCATAACTGTAACCTGTGGCTTGAAGAGATAAGTCCATAAAACTTGGCAGGCTAACAAAGCACATAGAGGACTGCAGCCAAAGCAAGGAACATCCAAAAGGAAATAATATTGATCTAATTACCCGCTCAGCAGGAGCCCGAGGTTTAAATTTCACATCAAGTGGACTCTATCACAAAGGCTCCAAACAGAAAAACTGCATCTTTAAACATGTATTATAGCAGATAAGTTTATCCCCCAACTTGTTGTCTTTCACTAATTTTGTGATATCATTATTCAGTCTTGGCTACCTGTCATCTACATTCGAGATGGCTACCTGGTGAGTAGGGTGGATGGTCTATGAAATAAAATACTAACCGTGTCAAAACATCCATTGTTTTGCCAGTCTTGTTGGCAGGTGCATTGTCTTGCAGAAAGAAAACTCTTTCCGCAGCTTCCCTCTCCTTTTTAATTTCAGTGTCAACTTTAATTGGCAGAGCAAGTTACAGTAGCATTCTGCATTAACTGTTTGGCCCCATGAAAGATAGTCATTACAATACCTTCATGATCCCCATACACTGTGGCCGTGACCCTTCCTGCTGACCTTTGGATCTTGAATTTCCTTGGTCTTGGAAAACCTGAGTGTCGCCTTTGCATGGACTGTTTTGTCCCAGGATCCATAATGGTGTAACCATGTTTCATCAACAGTAATTAGTCATTCCAGAAAGTTGGCACCAACTAACTGAAAATTGCTGCAAAATCAACTTGGGAAGTGTCCACTCAACGTCGTTTCTTGTCAGCATTCAAACATTTGAGCACCCACTTGACCGACAGCTTCTGCATAGACAACTGCTCACGGTTTATACACCCATGTTCCCTGGATATCTAGTATCTCAGCAATTGTTTTTTCCAATCTTTCAAAATCAGTTCATGAACATGGTCATCAATTTCAGGAGTTGGCACCATTTGAAGTCTCCCAGACCTTGCTGAATCTTCGGTCTCAATCTCCATGTTTAAAGTTTGCACACCACTTCTTCACTGTGGCGTATGATGGGCATGTGTCACTCAATGTTTGTAGCATATGAGCATTCATGGGTTTCCTTTGGTGTTTTCTTTCTGCAGGAATAGGAACTTCATGACAGCTTAGAGTTCCACACTTGAAATTCAAGTGGCTGACACTCTATTCCATATAGCAGATCTATTTTAAATTCTATTTATAACTTGTTTTTAAAAATTTATTCTCAAACAATACAATAAGTTGATAAATATAGGTGATATTAGTTTATATCATAAACTTAAGGTTCAGACACCTGAGGCAGGCCATAGTGGCCAAAACACGTATGTGGTGTGTTTTGATCAATGTAATAAAGTCATTGAGCACCACAGGTCACCTTTGTTCTTCTTTTTTAATCAACGTTCTGGAACAATGGCAAAACATAACATTACAATTCTGCAAATCTTCCCTATAGCAATAAAACTAACATTTTCACAGAATCCATTGCCATTTGAGCCAATCTCGTTCTCCCTTCCATTTGGGATGGGCTGTCATTTGCATTGTCATTTACTGTATAGGGCTATCAGATATCCCTGATTTTCAGTTATTGTCCCTGATTTCAGACCCCTGTCCCCAACAATTATTTCTTTAGCAATCATCTCTCCTCAATTTAAGTGATGGGGACAGAAGTGTCATAGTGTATTTTTAGCATTGACCCGTATGCTTTCCCTTATGTAATTCAGCATCTCCCCTTCTTGCCATCTCCCCAGCTGGTGTCAGGCACTCCCCTAAAAACTCCCTTTATGACTTCCAGCTCCTTCCCAGTTTTAGAAGTACAGCACTGTAATGCAGAGGCTCTCCTCAATTATACTGTGTGTCTCTGACAGGTCCCGCCCTCTCTGATGTATACTTCATGTTGTATTGGAGGCAGGATCTGGCAGAGGTGAACTGCATGGTTGAGGAGAGTCTGTGCTAAAATAGCATGACTTGTAGTAAACCTCTACCACGGCTTAGTAAAATAGGGCCTAAATAGGTAAAAATAAACCCTCTTTAAATCAGTTAAATTGAACTGGTGGCTATGGCAGGAAATTTAAAGATACAGATCTGTCCAGTTAACTCCTGCAGTTAATAAGATATTGTTTTTTGAATATTGACTACAATAGTTTTATTCATTGTTTCCTTTTCAACAGACAACTGTCAGACAACAAATACTATAACAAACTGACTGGAGACCCCACAAAAGATTATACTAAACAGCTGAAAAATCTCATCAAAACACTCCCAAAGCAAGTACAACCACATTTATCCCCCCTTATGCATAACTGTGCAAGAGGTTTCAGCATCGGCTGGCACACTGATGCTCTGACAGTCATAGAGTTCCTATGAGTATCAGACCAGTGAAGAGCATTCAGCTTGCCAGTCAGTGCTGAAAACCTCTTACACAGTTTTGTAAAAGCGGGGTGGGGTGGTGTTTTAAGAAACTCATACCTAACCATCCTTCTATGGGAACATTCTACATGCTGCCAAAAATCCATAAACCTGGCAGAACAATCATATCTAGTATTGGCACACTCACAGGAGAAATATCTGGATTTATTAAATGATTCTTAAACCCTTAGTGGCTGATTCTGTATAGGACGCCAATCTCGGTGTCTGAGAATTGTGTAGCGGCATCTTAAACAGAATTTTGTCTGTCCTAATAGACAGACATCTAACCTTCCCCCCCCACACACACACACAAATTCTCTAACCAGTACACATGTCACAGGTGCTGGTTAGAGAATTGCGCCTTAGCCTGATTGCTGAGGGATCCCTGGACATCAGCTGATCACAGGAAGGGAATCCCCAATCAGCTGAGTCAGCAGGACTCCCTGAAGCCCCAGAGTCTTAGGACTCCCCAAAGCTCGGAATCTTAGGCCCCACCCATTGCATCCCAGGATGCACCGGGAAAGAGCCTAAGGCCCTGATTGGACCATATGCCTAAGGCCTCTTCCTAGTACATCCCAGGAAGCACCAGGAAAGGGAAGGCTTGCTATTTAGAGTGGGCAGGCCTGCTGGCTGGAGGGAGTAAGTATCCCTCCATCTGGCCTTTTTTTAACAAAGGCACGGGGTTGGGGTTGGGGGATGTTGGGGGTGGTCTTAGAGGTATTGGAGGTGTTTAGATTCAGGGAGTGTTGGGGGTTTTGAGCTTTGGGGGCATCAGGGATTCAAGGGGGTGTCAGCAGGAGGAAGTGGGCTTCCCTCCTGCCAAGCTACAATGGGGGGAGGGGGGTTTCCAGGGGTTTGGGAGGGTCATCAGCAGGAGGAAGTGAGCAACCCTCCTGCTGATTTTGGGGTTGGATACTGGGGGTTCCCTGCCACAGCCAGCTCAGCTGATTATGGCAGGGGCATTTTCCCCCAGTCACTAAGCTGGCAGGACTCCTCAAAGCCGCGGCTTTGGGGAGGCCTGCTGACTCAGCTGATTGGGGATTCCCTTGCCAAGATCAGCTGAGCTGCTACTTTTAGGCATCTGTCATGGCTCTAGGGATATGCATATAGATGCTTAAATTCACCCAAGGCCTCTTACATGAGAAACCATGCCCAAGCCTAGTCTTGGACAAACTTAGATGGCCCTAAGTGATTCCCTAAACCTGTGACAAATGCCTACAGTGTAGGTGGCCTGCCTTGGGGAGCTTTTTTCAAAAAATGTACATCCTGATTGTCTGCCAGATGGTGGTAGGATGCCTACCGCCGCCTACAATCGGGATGTCCTTTATATAGAATCACCCTCTTAGTGCAGAAGACAAAAGCTTCATAGAAGATACCACAGATTTCCTGAATAAAATAAATAATATCAAGCAGCTACCACCTGGTGCACTTATGGCATCACAATATGCAAATCTCTTCATGGCAGAACCAGAAGACATTTCTAAATACATAACATATAAAACTCCTAAAATACCACCGGTATATAAGTATTGATCACAATTTTATGATTTGGACTGAGGGAGTAGAGACTGTCAAGTAATTTTACAATTCTTTCAATACATACCATCCGACAATCAAATTCAGAATTGACTATTCCCCAGAAAAAGTAAATTTTCTAGACACCGCAGTCTCTATCAACAATAGTTATAATATAAATATATATATATATATAAGAAACTTATAGACAGATGCAGCTACTTCCATAACTCCAGCTTTAACCCTTCACATATAAAAAAATCCATTATACACAGACAAGCAACATGATACCACCATATCTGCTCAAACCCAAGAAGTCCAAGTGCACATGTAGAAAGTGCATCTTCGGTGACATGTTGCACTTCATGGTTTTGTATGCTCTAAGAAGTTTGTCAACCAGTTGAATATAGTTTGGTGCTCTGTGACTGCCCAAAAAATTATCAATGACATCCTTGAATGCTTTCCAGGCGATTTTCTCTGGCCCATTTAACAGATCTTGAAATCTCTTGTCATTGATGACGTGTTTGATATGTGGACCGACAAAAATGCCTTCCTTAATCTTGGCATCAGTTATTCTTGGAAACATCTGTCAGATATAGACAACTTTTGCTTCCTTGTTCATCACTTTTACAAAATTTTTCATCAGTCCAAGTTTTAAGTGAAGAGGAGACAAAAATATCTTTGGCGGGTCAACAAGTGGCTCATGTATCACATTTTTCTGTCCTGGAACCAAATTCTTATGGAATTGCCAGTTCTTTTGAATATAATGCAACTCCTTAGGACGGCTGTTCCATTCACAAATAGAACAACAGCACTTAGTATATCCAAGCTGCATTCCAAGTAGCAGAGCTACTACTTTAAGATGACCACAAATGTTCCAGTTGTACTTTGTGTACTGGATATGCTTTAATAACAGTTCCATGTTTTCATATGTTTCTTTCATGTGTGCAGCATAGCCAATAGATATCGATGGGTAGACATTGCCATTGTGTAACAAAACAACTTTGAGGCTTAACACTGATGAATCAATATAAAGACATCACTCCTGTGGATCATTTGTACAACTTAAAGCTGTGAACAACCTTCAGTGTCGGTGCAGATGCAGAGGTTTTCAACTTAAGAACATAAGAACATAAGAATTGCCGCTGCTAGGTCAGGCCAGTGGTCCATCATGCCCAGCAGTCCGCTCACGCGGCGGTCCTCTGGTCAAAGACCAGCGCCCTAACTGAGACTAGCCCTACCTGTGTACACTCATGTTCACCAGGAACTTGTCTAACTTGTCTTGAATCCCTTGAGGGTGTTTTCCCCAATGACAGACTCCGGAAGAGTGTTTCAGTTTTCTACCACTCTCTGGGTGAAGAAGAACTTCCTTACGTTCATACAGAATCTATCCCCTTTCAACTTTAGAGAATGCCCTCGTTCTCTCTACCTTGGAGAGGGTGAACAACCTGTCCTTATCTACTAAGTCTATCCCCTTCAGTACCTTGAATGTTTCGATCATGTCCCTCTCTCAATTCTCTGTTCAAGGATAAGAGGCCCAGTTTCTCTAATCTTTCGCTGTACGGGAGCTCCTCCTTAACCATCTTAGTTGCTCTTCTCTGGACCCTTTCGAGTAGTATCGTGTCCTTCTTCATGTACGGCGACCAGTGATTGTACGCAGTACACCAGGTGAGGGGCACACCATGGCCCGGTACAATGGCATGATAACCAATCTGTTTGTGATCCCCTTCTTTATCATTCCTAGCATTCTGTTCGCCCTTTACGCCGCCGCTGCACATTGCGTGGACAGCTTCATCGACTTGTTGATCAGAACTCCCCTTTCCTCTGAGGTCTCTCCAAATACCGCCCCGGACATCCTGTATTCGTGCATGAGATTTTTGTTACCGACATGCATCACTTTGCAGTTATCCACATTGAACCTCATCTGCCATGTCGATGCCCATTCCTCGAGCCTGATTATGTCATGTTGCAGATCTTCACAATCTCTCTGCATCTTCACTACTCTGAATAGCTTCGTATCATCTGCAAATTTAATCACCTCGCTCATCGTACCTATGTCCAGATTGTTTATAAAGAAGTTGAAGAGCATAGGTCCAAGCACCGAGCCCAGTGACGCTCTTCCAGTCCGAGTATTGTCCATATACCCCCACTCTCTGTTCCCTATGCTCCAGCCAGTTTTTAATCCACGTGAGTATTTCATCGTCGATTCCTTGGCTTGCAATTTTCCGAAGTAGTCGTTCATGCAGAACCTTGTCGAACGCCTTCTGAAAGTCCAGATATACAATGTCGACCGGGTTGCCCTTGTCTATCTGCCTGTTTACTCCCTCGAAGATTTAGTGCTGAAATAACATAACATAAAATGCACTTGTCTACCGCAAAAAAACATTAAGTTCTATGCGGTTCACAAAGACTAATAGTACAAATGAATAAACATCCTATATCTAACTTACAAAAATTTCTTTAAAAGATATGTATTTAAGGCACGTCAAAATTGTTGGTACGAGTTTGAGATTTTGAATATGTGAGCTAAATCCCTAGTCCATGAGGCTACTTGAAAAGATAGCAAACATAAGAACATAAGAACATAAGCAGTGCCTCCGCCGGGTCAGACCATAGGTCCATCCCGCCCAGCAGTCCGCTCCCGCGGCGGCCCGAACAGGTCACGGCTTGTCTGAGTCACCAGAAGGGGCCCCCTTGCCACCTTGGTTTCCCATTGAGTCCTATCTTCCCATCGAAGTCCTAACCCTCCGGTCTTGCACATCCACGACTTGTTCAAAGAAATTTGTTAAATCATCTTGGCAACTTTGAAAGACAGAAATTTTCATACCTGGTGAGTTTAAACACCATCGTTACAGTCTTGAACCCAATAATTCTGCTTTTGCTTTTGACAAACCTAAGTCTCTGACCAGGTTGTTTAAATCTGACTGTGTTATACGATGAGGCTCACCAGATGTACATGGTTCAAAATCAGGATCAATGTCACTGTCAGTGCTTGGCTGGTGTATTGCAGATTCTTTGTCGGTTTCATTTAAGCTCCATTTCTCTGGTGGCTTCAGTACTGGAAGACTGTCATCATGAGCCACTGGTCTCATGACTGAAGGAAGATTGTGGTATTCATTTGATTTCTTATTTTTACCAGAGAAACTAGATATATTTGTCAGACAGAAATAACAGTCTGTCAAGTGATCTTTCTGATCTCACCATATCATTGTAATAGCAAATGACATTGACTTCCGGGTACCTCAGAGCCAAGCTCTAAGTGCATCTTGCACAGCAAATGTGAGGAGCTCATGGTTTGTCTTGATCACCAATCTTGCAACTGAAGTACAGCTCATATGCTTTCTTAATAAATCTAATCATGGTGCGTCTTTGAGGCTTAAACATATACTCGCTACAAATGTATCAGAATGTATCACAGCTGTTGCGATATCAGTGAGACATTTCTGCTGTCAGAAATCATCCTTTAGCAATTAATTAACTAACTTATTCATTTAGTTACTTACATAGACAATACTATGCCTTGAAGCATCAAAATTTACCGGAACTGACAGACATGCAATGAAAATTATTCCTGTATGCGAAGTGCTTTCATATAGCCTTTTCAGGCAGCATCCATCAAGCCCATGTACAAGCATGCCCAGGCATGCCCAGACTCTATCATTTCCATCGATGTTATGCAACCTGCCCCAAATGTACGCCTGGACATGCCCACAATATATCCAGCAAGGTATAATGTGAGCAATAGGCCTATATTAAGAATTATATTAGCCTGAAAGTATAACAAGAAATTGTAAAAATGTATTTTTTTGTTACATTGGTATGTGATACGTAATTTTAAATGTGATTTTCATGATCAGCACCCAAAAATCTGGAAGTGTTGAAGATACAAAATCTTTGTTGTTCAGTGTAACAATTTGATAACTTCATAACATGTATAATTCTTTGGAACATGTTTAACTCTATATAGAATTCTATGTAGCAATATGCTGCTTGTAACCCGCCTAGAACACAGTTAATAAGGATTCAGCGGGATATAAGATTGCACATAACATAACTATTGAAGATATGATAGAGAAACAGCACAACTCGCTGGCAGGATTGTAGATAGAGGACTCCCCTCAGCTTAGAGGGAACAGTGCATGGTAATCTAGCAAGGTCCTATATGCAGGTGTAATGCCCTTTGCTTATTACAGCTCCATTCACATAATGTCCACCACCACTACCAGTGGTATTCCTTCAGCACTCACTAGTTCTGTGAGGTTACTGCTAGGGGCTGCAGCAACCATGCTATGAAAGAAGTCACAATGGGCAGGAGTAAGTAGACACCACTTTGCCTGTAAGACCTTGTTAGACCAACAAGAAAAACAGAACAATCTTCCACAATCCCCAAACAAGAAAAAGAAACAGCAGAGGTGACTTAAACAAAAAAAAACCAATAAATCAAAGATGCACAAAAAGCCTTTCTTCAAAATCTTCAATTGACTCGACACAGACCATGTTCAGCCAATGGCATCAGGAGTCTGAAGATTACCTTTTCCATGAATCAAACTCAATACTCTAGCATCCGGGGCACCTACTAACCTAAATCCAGCAAGATCCAATCAATGTAAGCAATGCGATATGCTGGGAGCAATGCCACCAGATCTGCTCTCACTCCACTCACTCTCATTCTGCCACATGAACCACAGCGTGCATTGTGTTCAGCGATTCACGCTGATTTACGCATGCCAACAGTGGTACAATTGCATGTTAGTATGTTTTCGTGTGTGGGGCCCTCAGGAGTGGAATAAACTCCCAGGGTACATACGACAGCAAACAAATTTGTGCAGTTTTAAGAGACTATTGAAAAAACATCTCTTCTGTAGGATGAAATAGGGGACCTAAACTGACAAACTGAAATGTGTTGAAGAGGGGCACTGGTAGACTTTGTGATTTTTATGAAGATTTCTATTGTAATGTATGTGATTTTGATTATGATTGTGCTTTATTGTGACCTGCCTTGGGAAGGCGGGCTATAGATAAATAAACTTAAAACTTAAACTTAAACTCCGGTTTAGCTTTTCTCCAGCTGAGGCTTTATCAGTCTTTTAAACAAAGCTGCAGATTCTCGAATGTCATTACCTGAAACTGACACCAGCAGCTGGTCAGTCTTGCACAGCAGGTAGGAAACTAGCACCACTGCCTGCAAATCTGTTCCTCACAGCTCTGGTTCTGGCATTCAATCCAGCTCCCTGCCTTTTTTTTTTTAAACAATTTCTAAGGCATTCACAATAATGAAAAATATAACTCCCTATATATGTCTACAGCTGAACATATTTATAGATAATGGTTTCCCTGGTCTTTAATATAATAAATAATCTCAAACCATAGCAATCACAGGAAGTTAGATAAACAGAAATGGTTGATGATTACCTAAACAGAATGATATTTCATGTACCAATTAGAAAGACTGCATAGAGCAATAAAGTAGGAGCCTTTAGAGGGAAAAAAAGAAGGAAAAGGAGACATAATACAGCTAAATCATGATGAATGTAAATCTATGATGAAGTATGCATGATAATAATCTCCCTGCGGCAGAGCAACAGTGGGCTAACATATGGCAAAGGCTTTTAAGCCATCAATAAAAAGCGCAAGACAGAGTGTAATTAGTAAATCTAAATATCTCAAGGCTACATATTCCATGTGCAGTAATGATTCCTACATAAAATTAATATAATGTAGTTTCTGTTATCTTTAATACAGTAATTGTGCAGTAATTATAGTACTGGTCAAACTCTAAAATGCTTGAAAGCTTCTTTTATATTGTCAAATAAACTACTCTTTTTACTGCTTTAAGTGGTGCATAACAGGAGATTCCAGAATTTACAATAGTTCTCGATTCAATTGCTCTGAAACATTCAACAGTGAAAACAAGCCAGAAATCATGTACCGTTTTCCAACCTAAATTTCTAAAAAACCAAGGTGCTATTTTTCAATTACATAAGTCCCTATTTACTATTGTGCAGTAGTATTTTGCAGTTACCTTAGAGCAGTGACCAAAACTAATGCGCAGTGGCTGAAAAGTCTTTCCAAAATTTTGACATTCGGTTTATACAGAGAAAAGTTCTTCTTCTGTGTAAACTGAATGGCAGCTAACAACAATAAAGTTAGTGAAACTTCTTTAGTGTAGCATTAACTATACCATATTAGCTGCCATTTTAACAGTCAATGGGGACTTGTATACTTCCTTTTTTGTGGCTTTGGCATTTCAAAGTTGACATTCAAAGTGGTAGGCCCTGGAGGATAAGGCCCAAATTCTGTAACCAGAACCTATTTTAGAGGCACCTATCTAAATTGTTCAACAAGCTCAATTAAGCTTTTTAATCAGCACTAATTGAAACTTAAGCACCTATCAAGATAAAGCAATTCGGCAATAAGGCGACTCTAAAAATTTAAGCGGTCTTCAAAAAATTAGGTGCTATCCATGTTAGGCATGGGCGCGTCTTATAGAATTTGCCCTTAAGTGACTTGCCCAGGATCACAAGGAGCAGAACTGGGATTTGATCTCACAACCTCTGGGTGCAGAGGCTCTCACAGTGAGCCACACCTTCCAGGCACAATAACAACTCATGTGTTAATTAAAGGGTGCATTCTTTGTTCCTACCCATTCCATGATAGATGAGTAACATGGAAGTTACCACATGCTATTAAAATGCCACTTATACTGTTAGCATGTAATAACTTTTGTATTAAGCAGCTAACATAGCTTAGTAAATAAAGACCATAGGGCCAGATTCAGTAAATGGTGCTGAAAAATATGCTCTTGGAAGCATCAGCTCTCAGCAATATTCTATAAAAGGTGCTAAAATCAGCACCTACTAGGAATTTTTGTCCAAGCATTTATGCCAGGAGAAACCTGGAATAAATTATTGCATGCAAGTTGGATGCACAGTGGATCTCTTCCACAATGCAAGAAGTCACAAATGGAAAACTATATACTAAAGCTAAGACTTAGGGTACTAACAAAATGTTTTCAGAAGCTGAGAAGGCACTTAAAATGTTAACCTGATTCGTAGGTACCCAACATTTCAAAATGATTAAGGGTGCTAAATCCAGTGGAAATTATTCCTCCTTGGACAAATTCAAATAATTTGATCA
The DNA here is from genome assembly GCF_902459505.1 of Geotrypetes seraphini. NCBI lineage: Eukaryota > Metazoa > Chordata > Amphibia > Gymnophiona > Dermophiidae > Geotrypetes > Geotrypetes seraphini. The sequence continues at coordinate 216,518,670 of NC_047087.1, read as the reverse complement.
ATACTGAGGGTGTTCAAGCACCCACAGCACACACAGAGCTGCCACTTATGTCCTGATTTGTCAGTTCAATGAGACACACAGGGGCATAGCTACCATTGAGTGACTCTTGCAAAATGCCCAGGGCTGCCCAATGGTAGGGGTTACCTGAAGTTGGACCCCAATGTGGCCGTGTAGGTCTGACCTCTGCCAGCTTCCCCCTTCCACTGTTGGTCTGTCACACACTGCTGTAGAAGTGGCAAAAGCAGTGCTGAAAGCTGGTTCTTTGGGCAGCAGGACATTCCCCCTCCCTTGTCCCACTTCTATGATGCAACTTCCTATGAGCAGTACGTAGCAGAGGAAAGGCTTCGCTGCCCAAAGAGGCAGCTTTCAGTGCTGCCTCTGACGTGATTGCAGCAGCATTGGTGGTGGGCAGAAGCTGAATGAGGCTGGAACCATATGGAAATGTGGAGGAGAGGCAAGAATGGAGAGATGCTGGGTACAGAGGAGGGAGGGAGGTGATGAAGATATGCTCAAATGTTTAGGAGAGAGCAGAGGAGGAGAGATGCTGAATTTGGGAGGATGATGGAGAGATGCTTAAATGGTTAGGGAGCAGAGGTGGAAAGATGCAGGATTGGGGGGGGGAGGGGTAATGGTACAAAGCCCAAATGTCCAGGGGGAGCAGATGGGGAGAGAGGCAGGGGGGCAATGGTGTGTAGGACAGGTACAAATATTACACAGACAATCACTATATGATACAGCAATTAACCTGAACTCGTAGCTAGGGATATTACCACATCTTATAATTCCTAGAAATTCTACAAACTGCTGTCTTATTGGAAGAATGGTGCCAAAGTGTGATTAAATCTTGTTAGAATAATAAGCCAATGTCTTAGTAAAAAGTTGCAAGCAATACAAAAATATACTAATGATTACAAATGTGTATATAAAAATAACTGGTAAATCTGGAAATGCAAATTAAATAACACACAATATATATTAAGTATGTACGTAGTTACACTACTAAGATTTCATTAGAAGTTATTACAAAATAGCAACACATATGACTTAGCATACATTACCAAGGTCCATATAACTCACTCTTAGTAAGGCAAGGATAAATCCTGGAACTGTAAGGAATCACTTCTCACCCTTCTTCAGCTGAGGTCAACGACAGCTGGAATAGAAGCGATATCTCACTTCTTGGCTACAAGCGAGGTTGCGAGCCCACAGGTTCCTTAGGATAAAGTCCAGATTCCAGCACTGCTACAGTTGCAGGTCTTCCAGTCAGCTAACAGTCACAAAATACTCTGCTGCCAATCCTTCAAGATACAATCACAGCACACAGACATAAAGTTCACCAGTGTTCTAGACAAAGAACATCCAAGGATGGGTGCCAGACAACTGCTATTTCTTTCTTCTTCTAAAATCAGAACCAAACTCCTGTGTCCAGCACAAATTCACCAAAACCTGGAGAGTGATTTGTCCAGTCTTCAAACCAGCTGCCAGGTTTAGAGACTCTACTGTGTAACAGCGTTACAAGAGCTTTACTTGAGTTTTATGCCAATTCATTCTACATCATAAGGTTCTCTTTTGAGTGACATTGATAATGTTGGACCCCTGAGGAAGGAGTGTTCTTCAAAACACGGACCGTGTTGGGTCCCATCGTCTCATTTATGAGAACCACCAGTTGGATTATCACAATTTATTTATTCCAATAAAGTTCATGTACTTTATACATGAACTCTGCAGTTCTCCTTTTTGATTCCATAGTCCAAATTAGGCCTCAAACTCTTCAGGAGATCATTTCCAATCACAAATTCCTCACTTGGACTCGAGGTAATGATCACAGGATGTCTAACAGTTATTTTCCCATTTGCAATGTAAGCCAAATTTGATCCAGTGTCTCAATGCTCTGATGACCATATGCAACCAAAGACATATCCGCTCTGGTGAAATAGGCCCTGAGTAATCAAAGTAATCTCAGAAGCTGTGTCAAGCAGATCTGGACAGGAAAGCACCTGTTGGAGAAGCAAATGAGGAGATAATGGATGCTGCAGATGGGCCTTTATCTGCCATCATGTTTCTATTTTTCTAGTTTATACTTTAAATCTCCAATACTTGGATATTGTGGGGTATATTCTATACATGGTACCTAACAAATAAGTGCCTAACTTTAAGTGTGGTTTATAAAATAACATTTATACCTGGGAATGGTGCCTAACTTTAGACATAGCCATTTGCACAAATGAAAGCATGGTGCAAATGCTTGTACCTAAAGTTAGGTACGGGCATTTGCACTGTACACTCAACTTAAAGGAATACCCCTGACCACCCATTTCCATGCCCCCTTTTTGACTTGCATGTAAAATTTAGGTATGGGTCCTGTGCCTAAATTTACATGCACAACTTGTAATTGATTCTAATTAGTGCTAATACTTATTTGTTAAAATGTCCGTTATTGGCACTAATTAGTTTATTATTCAATTAAATTGCACGCATAAATCAGGTACTCGCCCAAATTTGTGTGTGCAATTTTCAGCACAAATATACATTCTAATGCACACAATTCATACTTGCTTATTCAGCAGTGCTTACTATACATGTAAAGGGCACCCATATTACATGTACAATATATGTGCAAATTGATTTATTTATTTAGGTTTATATCCCGTCCTCCCTAAAGATCTCAGAACAGGTTACAGTTTACATTCACAGTGTTACAATGTAAGGTTTGCATACAGTGTGTTACAATATATCTTCATATAGGATTACTTACTGATGCTGGTGAAGGGTTGAGGGAGTAACTAGGAAAAAAGGTAGGTTTTTACAGCTTTTCTAAAGTTAAGAAGTCCTTTAAGGGCTCTGATAAGAAGAGGTAGGCTGTTCCAGAGATTTGGTAAGAAATGGGAATAGTATTGTTTCCAGGCTGTCTGGAGTTGGAGGGAGTGTCCTGATGGTGTATGTAGGTGTATTTTATCTTGCGAGCATAGCATTCTCTTTGGGGTGTAGAGAGGAAGTTTTCCTGAGAAGTATTTGGGTGCCATGTTGTACAAGGATTAATATGCCAACACTAGGCCTTTGATAATGCAACGTTTGGTTATAGGCAGCCATTGGGCCGATATCAGTGCTAGAAAGACTGGGGGCTCCTTTTACGAAGGTGCGCTAGCAGTTTTAGTGCGCGCTTAGCGTGTGCTACAATGCCACGCACGCTAGATGCTAACGCCTCCATAGAGCTGGCGTTAGTATATTCCGTGTACCGTGGGGTTAGTGCACAGTATTGTAGCATGCGCTAAAAACACTAGCGTACTTTCATAAAAGGAGCCCTGAATCATGGGCTTGTAGGTTTTTCAGTAGTCTTATTGTTGTATTTTGAACTCACTGTAATCGTTTGGTGTTTTTTTGGGCTGTAAGACTATTGAATAAAGTGTTGCAGTAATCCAGGTGTGTAAGGACAAAGGCATAGCATAGTTGTGTGACGTCTTGTTCCGTGAAGTAGTTTCTTATCTTTTGAAGCAGGCGGAGGTAGTAGAAGGATGAAGAGACTACTTGGGAGATGTGGTTGGAGAGTTATAGGTTTGAGTCGAGAGTAATTCCTAGGCTTTTTACTTTGTCTTTTGCCATCATGGTAGTTAATTCCTAGGTTAGGGAAGAGTGGGTGTAGAAGCATTTTTCTTTCCTAATCCATAGTAGTTCAGTCTTTGAGGCATTCAGTTGAAGTTTCCTCAAGGTCATCCAATGTTTAATTTGTGCAGGGTTGTGGTCCGGGTGTCACAATTTGCTCTTAGTGGTAGATATGTTGTCAGCGAAGGAGTGGATTTTGATTTAGCATTTTTGGGCTATGTCAAGTACTGGTTTGATGTAGAAATTGAAAAGAAGAGGTGATAATAGGGTCCCCTGTGGTACTCCATATTTGATTTGTTTCAGTTTGGATAGATTAGTGCTGAGTAGTACTCTTTGAGATCTTTGGCTCAGAAAGGATTGGAACCAGTATAGTGCTGTATCACGGATACCAATTTCTATGAGGTGGGTGATGAGGATAAAGTGATTGATGGTATCAAAAGCTGCACTCAGCTCAAGCAAGACAAGTAGGGTGTCATTTCCTTTATCCAGCAGTTGCCAGCAGTTGTCTATGATGTTGAGTAAAGACAGTTTCAGTGCTATGGTGTTTTCTGAAGCCTGACTGGAACATGGAAAGGGCCTACCGTTTGTCAATGAATGTTTGTAGCTGGGTTAGTGCTGCCTTTTCCAGTATCTTAGATATGTAGGGCAGTTTGGAGACAGGCCTGAAGTTGGTTAGTGCATTTGGGTTGCTGGATATTTGTTGTTTTTTTAGGATCGGCCTTATGATTGCTGATTTCCAACTTTCGGGCACTTGTCCTATTTGTAGCGAGGTGTTGAAATGTTTAGAATACTAACATATACTTGTATAACTGTCAGCAAGGCAACTAAGCACTATTCTACAGCTTCCTCTTAATTTACAGAGTGGGTATTTGCAAGAGGGCATTCACAGGGGTAGTGCATAGGCAAGACATAGGTGTGGCCAATGAAAAGTTCTCAGCCATGAGTAGAAGAAGGAATGGATTGGGTTATCTTCCTTATGTTTGTATAAATAATAATTATGTTTGTATAAATAATAATTCAAATTCAAATTGTCTCCTCCCATTGATGTGGACTATAAATTCCATTATTTTATTTCATTTGAAATATGTAATCCTATATAATAAAACGCTAGCCGCGCATGCGCACTCAAACCTGCGTGATCTGTAATCCCTGATCTGTGAGATGTAGGTCCGTGGCATTGCAGGAGTGCGCATGCGCGCCTAGGGTTCTTTCTTCGTCGTTGTCGTCTTCGCCCCTCCCTCATCCCAATCCCCGTTGAGCCTCCCACCCGATTTTCTCTTCTCGCGGTCTGGCCGGCTCCCTTAATCCCTTGCCGCCGCCGCCACCCCCTTCCCTTCCCTTCTCGTGGTCGACAAACCTCTTGGCTCCAGCAGCGGCCGCAGTACTGTAAACACGCTGCTTGGCGGCCTCTACTGCCTTGATTTGCTCTTCCGTGTCCCTGATGACTTCATCAGAGACGCGGCAGAGCAAATCGGGGCAGTAGAGGCCGCAAAGCAGCGTGTTTACAGTGCTGCAGCCGCTGCTGGAGCCAAGAGGTTTGTCGACCGCGGGAAGGGAAGGGGGTGGCGGTGGCAAGGGACTAGGGGAGCTGGCCAGACTGCAGGGATGGCGCGCATCTTCAAAAAAGTGTAGGCGGGAGGCGACTGAAGGAGTTTCAGCTCAGGAACGGCTGGAGGGTGCTGCAGGTGGCCCATGCAGGTAAACATTCTCACAGGAGGGGAAAGGGGCCTGCTTTGGGGGAGGGGTGTGCTTGGAGGCAGACAGCTTTGCTTAGGGGGGGGAGACAGAAGGGGGGGGCCACGGAGAGACAGGGAGGAACTGAAGCGGGAGAGGGAAAGGGGCCTTCTTTGGGGGAGGGGTGTGCTTGGAGGCAGACAGCTTTGCTTGGGGGGAGACAGAAGGGGGGCCACAGAGAGACAGGGAGGAACTGGAGCGGGAGAGGGAAAGGGGCCTGCTTTGGGGGAGGGGTGTCCTTGGAGGCAGACAGCTTTGCTTGGGGGGGGAGACAGAAGGTGGGCCATGGAGAGACAGTCAGGGAGGAAATGGAGGGGCAGAGGGAAAGGGGTCTGCTTTGGGGGAGGGGTATGCTGGGAGGTAGATCGTTTTGCTTAGGGGGGGAAGACAGAAGGGGAGCCATGGAGAGACAGTTAGGGAGGAACTGGAGGGGGAGAGGGAAAGGGGGTTGCTTTCTAGCACCCGTTAATGTAACGGGCTTAAACACTAGTGAAGAAAATAATTAAATAATAATAATAATAATAAGTTCTCAGCCCAACCAACAAAGCTGGGGTAGTCTCCATCTAGGGCAGGGATAGGGAACTCCGGTCCTCGAGAGCCGTATTCCAGTCGGATTTTCAGAATTTCCCCAATGAATATGCATTGAAAGCAGTGCATGCAAATAGATCCCATGCATATTCATTGGGGAAATCCTAAAAACCCAACTGGAATACGGCTCTCGAGGACCAGAGTTCCCTACCCCTGATCTAGGGCAATATACTTAGTCCAGCGATTTTCCATGTTTTTTTGTTCCATATTCATTGTTGGATATCTTGAAAACCTGACTTGCAAGGGGTGAACTCCAGGACCGAGTTGAGAAACACTGGTGTAGAATATAGGTCTTTCTTTTTCTTCTGGCCTAAATGTTAAGCAAACTGATACCAGGTTATGTTTCTATTCTATAACAGAACCTAGGTTCTTAGGATCCATTACAGAATAGGCACCTACCACATGGCTATGGGGTGCCTAAATGGAGGTCCCAAGTTATAGAATTGCCCCCATAGTACTGCTGAATAGTGGAACAATTTGAAACATCCTGATTGGACAATTCCAATTATTCTCAAGAAGTTTTACTGAAAATTGATCCAATTGAATTTAGCTTGTATGTGATCCATTGTACCCATTGCATAACTCCATGTCAGATATCAACATTTTTTTCTTTTTACAAAATAGGTAATAAAACCATTCAATTTGAAGTAGCTTTCTAAAAATAATTGAATCATTCACTTCAAAATAGTTCATCTAACACTTCAACTACATAAATCTCCAAATATGTCAATCCCTTTAGGGTCCAGTGAAATTGGAAATTACTTTTTGTACTCACATAGAATAGCTAAGGCAAGGTTAGGCCCCCAGAGCTTTCCTTTAATTTACTTTTTGGTTATGGGCATTAATGCACAAGGGATGATATGCTTTAAGACTGCAACCTTATTTCACTAATACGAGTACTAAGGAGGTATGTTGCAAACACCTTTGACTATGATAACATTAAGACAAAACAGACACCTCTTCCTCCCTTAGTCACAATAGCTACTAATTGCAAGCAGAAAACAAAGTTACTATGAAAGTGTTACATGCTGCCCTGCCTGATAAACCAAAATAACCAAGCAGCCAGGCAAATTTGCAGAAAGATGATTCTTTTTCTGGATCCATGCTTCACATATAATAACAACACAGTTCTATGGTTAAAAAAAAAAAAAAAAGCCTTCCATATAACAGGTTCATAAGTATAGACAAACAGAAAGCTCAGTCCAACAGCATGTAACTCCTTTTAAACTGAGGTTGTGGGTTCAAACCCCATGCTGCTCCCTGTGACCCTGGGCACGTCAATCTACTGCCCCAGGTACATTAGATAGATTGTGAACCCACCAGGACAGATAGGGAAAATGCTTAAGGTTATCTGTATGTGAAACCACTTCAAGTGTGGTTGTAAAATTACAATTACCGTATTTTCGCGGATATAACGCGCACCATTGTAAAACGCGCACAGGGGTATAGCGCGCAGAAATCACGATGATATGTACAAAAACTTTTCTATACCGCGCTCAGGCATATAACGCGCATGCTGCCCGACTCTCCTCTGGCCACCCCGACTCTCCTTTCGCTCTCCCCGACTCTCCTCTGGCCACCCCGACTCTCCTTTCGCCCTCCCCGACTCTCATCTGGTTGCCCCGACTCACCCTGACTTTCGGTGCACTGCCCCGACTCTCCTCTGGTTGCCCCGACTCACCCTGACTTTCGGTGCACTGCCCCGACTCTCCTCTGGTTGCCCCGACTCACCGTTCACCCGCCCTGACTTTCGGTGCACTGCCCCGCCTCTCCGTGCCTGTCCCCCTTGAAGTCCTGTCCCCCCTTGAAGGTATGCCTGTCCCCCCTTGAAGGTCTGCCTGTCCCCCCTTGAAGTCCTGTCCCCCTTGAAGGTCTGCCTGTCCCCCTTGAAGATCTGCCTGTCCCCCCTTGAAGTCCTGTCCCCATCCTGAAAGCCTGATGCCCCCCCTCGACGTCCGATTCTTCTCCCCCCTCGGCAGGACCACTCGCACCCCCACCCCGAAGGACCGCCGACTCCCCGACAATATTGGGCCAGGAGGGAGCCCAAATCCTCCTGGCCACGGCGACCCCCTAACCCCACCCCGCACTACATTACGGGCAGGAGGGATCTCAGGCCCTCCTGCCCTCGACGCAAACCCCCCTCCCCCCCAGCCGACCCGCGACCCCCCTGGCCGACCCCCCCGACCCCCCCACCCCCCTTCCCCGTACCTTTGGAAGTTGGCCGGACAGACGGGAGCCAAACCCGCCTGTCCGGCAGGCAGCCAACGAAAAAATGAGGCCGGATTGGCCCCTCCGTCCTAAAGCTCCGCCTACTGGTGGGGCCTAAGGCACGTGGGCCAATCAGAATAGGCCCTGGAGCCTTAGGTCCCACCTGGGGGCGCGGCCTGAGACACATGATCGGGTTTGGCCCATGTGCCTCAGGCCGCGCCCCCAGGTGGGACCTAAGGCTCCAGGGCCTATTCTGATTGGCCCACGCGCCTTAGGCCCCACCAGTAGGCGGAGCTTTAGGACGGATGGGCCAATCCGGCCTCATTCCTTCGTTGGCTGCCTGCCGGACAGGCGGGTTTGGCTCCCGTCTGTCCGGCCAACTTCCAAAGGTACGGGGACGGGGGGTGGGGGGGTCGTGGGGGGCGGCCAGGGGGTCGCGGGGCGGCTGGGGGGGAGGGGGGTTTGCGTCGAGGGCAGGAGGGCCTGGGATCCCTCCTGCCCGTAATGTAGTGCGGGGTGGGGTTAGGGGGTCGCCGTGGCCAGGAGGGTTTGGGCTCCCTTCTGGCCCAACTACACAAAGTACGGGGAAGGCGGGTGGGGGTGTCGTGGGGGTCGGCCAGGGGGGTCGCGGGTCGGCTGGGGGACGGGCGGAGGTTCTTGGGGGGGGCGGTCGTTGGGGGGAGGGGGGTTTGCGTCGAGGGCAGGAGGGCCTGGGATCCCTCCTGCCCGTAATGTAGTGCGGGGTGGGGTTAGGGGGGTCGCCGTGGCCAGGAGGGTTTGGGCTCCCTCCTGGCCCGATATTGTTGGGGAGTCGGCGGTCCTTCGGGGTGAGGGTGCGAGTGGTCCTGCCGGGGGGGGGGGATGTATCGGACGTCGGGGAGTCGGCCGGGCAAGAGGGCTTGGGCTCCCTCTTGCTCCGATCGTGGATGCGGGTGCGGGTGGAAGCGCGTGCGAGCGGTCGTTCGGGGTGGGGGTGCGAGCGGTCCTGCTGGGGGGGTGAATCGGGCGTCGGGCGGGGTGGGAACTATGTTTAAAAACTTTTGTATACCGCGCTCAGGCATATAACGCGCGAGGGGTATGCGCGGTACTTAAAATCACGTATAACGCGCGCGTTATATCCGCGAAAATACGGTACAAAAAAATCCTACTATCTCAAGCCTAAAGCTCCTCATTAGGGATGTGCATTTGTTAGCGTGCACTGAAGGGCCAATGCAGAAAGCTACCACAAGCTAAACTTTCTACCGTGAGGCTTATGTGCACGTTACTGCCCACAGAATGCAGAATGGGGTAATTAACTTGTAAGGTGCACACAAGTAAAACTATGAACGGTAATGAGACCAGTAAGTCATCCTTGACAATGCCTTAGCCTTTAAAGCATGCAGGATGTGAGAAATCTTTTGCCAGGCTTGGGAAACATAAAGGGTTAGTTGAGAGGATTTAGTGCCAGTTCGTGGGTTTTAAAAACAGTCTAGTCTTTTTTTCTTCGTGGTCCAAAACAAGCGCTTACAATTTTAAAAGACAGATAGGAGGTACAGCTTATGAGCATTTGTCTGAACAAAAACTTTAGCGCAAACACACATCTGCACCTGCTGTTCTGCACATAAATATCAGACTTGAAAAGAAATTAAGTGGAAACCATTTTTGTGAGGCTAATATATATGTGCTGAACAACAGGTTCAGGAGCTTGGTACTGTAACATCATTACTGGAGCTCATGTATTGTAACACCTTTACTGAAGCTCATGCAAACTGCTCAGAATTGACTCTCCGGTCATTAGCAGCAGTATAGAAGCTTCCGATAAACAATTGCTTTAAGGAAACAACTCATCTAGAATACAATTTGTCCAAAGAGACAATTCATCTTAAAGTTAATTTATCTAATGGACAATTGGTCTAGAAATTAAATAATCAAGTTAAAGGTGTGAAGTTGTACATTTGTCATGTGGCAGATCACTCTTTTAAAGTCAATAATTAGAATAGACCACATGCTTTGTTATAATCAAGGCATTAACCCTGGGAGCCACTTGGTATTGTGATGTCATAAGTAAAAATATAACAGTATTATAGAGGTGCAAAGTGTCATAGGCACCTTCAGAGAAATGGGCTCTGAGCTACCTGTGACAGGAATTTTGCTCCCATGGGCCACTGTGAGCCGCACAGGGATGTTTGGGAGACTAGAGAGACAATACTAGACAACCAGAGACTGCCAAAATGTATTCATATGAAAAGGAAACCAAAAATATTCAGCTTGGTTACAAGCATAAGCAGTTAATGAAATAAGAGAAAACAGGCAAAAGCAAAATTCAAAAGTGTCAGAATGCTCCATAAAAATGTTAGCATTACATAAGAACATAAGCAATGCCTCTGCTGGGTCAGACCTGAGGTCCATCATGCCCAGCAGTCCGCTTACGTGGCGGCCCAACAGGTCCAGGACCTGTGCAGTAATCCTCTATTTATACCCCTTTTCCAGCAGGAAACTGTCCAATCCTTTCTTAAACCCCAGTACCGTACTCTGCCCTATTACGTTCTCTGGAAGCGCATTCCAGGTGTCCACCACACGTTGGGTAAAGAAGAACTTCCTAGCATTTGTTTTGAATCTGTCCCCTTTCAACTTTTCCGGATGCCCTCTTGTTCTTTTATTATTTGACAGTTTCAAGAACCTATCCTTCTCTACTCTCTCTATGCCCTTCATGATCTTATAAGTCTCTATCATATCCCCTCTAAGTCTCCTCTTCTCCAGGGAAAAGAGACCCAGTTTCTCCAATCTCTCAGCGTATGGAAGGTTTTCCATTCCTTTTATCAGGCACCGCATACAAAGGAAAAAAAACCCAAACCTTTAAGAAATCTTTCAGAATTATTAGTCAGTGTGTTCTCCTGCACCACTTCAACTTCCAGCACGTAAGCCTAAATGCAAACACTGTGCTCACTCCTTTCCAAGCAGGCGTGAGCTTATCACAGTCCTGGCTTCTAGTAGCTGTTAAGCCCGTGGGCTAATCATTATTGAGAAAACAAACATGCCAAAACCAAACAGATGATTATGACACTCCTGCTTCTTGCCCTGTCCTCAAAACAAGCAGAAAAAACCCCAGGGCTCCTTTTATAAAGCTGCGCTGGGGCCTTAATGCGCGGAATAGCGTGTGCTACATTGCCGCACGCACTAGCCGCTACGCCTCCTTTTGAGCAGGTGGTAGATTTTCAGCTAGCGCGCGCTAATCCGGTGCGTGTGCTAAAACCGCTAGAACGGCTTTGTATAAGGAGCCCCCAGTCTTTTAACGTTTCACTTAATGGCATGAAAAAAACACACTCCTTTCAGGAATTACCAGCAGTCAAGGCTTTAGACTTCAAGTTTTACTGTGCAAAAGACTTCACAAAAATAATAATAATAATTTTAAAAAAAACCAACAAGCCTTAGTGTTACAGCACTCTTCCATCAGTTGCTCTTTTGGCACCAGTTCCTCATATGGCGCTGTCTCCATGGCCTGAACCCTCTGGCTCTCTGGTTCTGGTAGTGCCTCACCAACCTCTACAAGGTCCATGGCTTCTGGCTTTTCCTGGCCATTCAGAATCCTTAGCCCTGAGCACACTGTGTGCCTCAAGTGCCTGGCATTCCTCCCCTCAAGCTGCTCTGCCTTCTGGTGTAAAAGGGCACAGTCACACCCCAAACCTTCAGGTGTTGCAGGCTCTGTCTCCCTCCCCCTCTGTAATTGTAGGGAATAGCTCTAGAGTGGCGTGTGCTAGGAAATGCAGGCTGCTCACAACTCAGACTCCCTCTAGAGGAATAAGCAGGAATATCCTCAAACCTATCTACATGAGGTTTAAACTGTGCTGTGTTTTGCTTATCTTGATCCAGTGTGTGCACTGCTCTGGAGACATCTCTTGCAGGCATAGGTTACCTATCACAAAAGTTACAAGTGTTTGATGTGGAAGAATAAAGACTTTGGTCATGACTGAATGTTGAATGCAATAGAGGGCCTAGAGTAGAAAGTAAAAGTTTATGCTTTAAATATACAATCCAGAACTGCAGGTGAAGTTCAGTTAGTGAAAAAGTAGTGTTTGATGTAAAATATTTCTGTTAAATTGCAACTTTTACAGGGGATATATTAAGGAATAGAGTCCTGAAGTTTGGTAGATTTGGAAAAGGGGAATGAGAAGTTAAGTGTGTCAGAGACATGACAGGAGAAACTGCTTTCTACGAGGAGGCCGCTGAAAGTTCTCAGCCCAACCAACAAAGTTGGGGCAGTTTCCATCGAGGGCTACACACTTCGTCCAGTGATTTTCAACATTTTTTTTGTTCCATATTTTTCTGACAGAATAAAAAAGTGAAAAATTATTGGACTAAATATATAGCCCTCGATGGAGACTGTCGATGGAGAGTGTTGCGCAGTGGTTAAAAGCTACAGCCTCAGCACCTTGAGGTCATGGGTTCAAACCCATGCTGTTCCTTGTGACCCTGGGCAAGTCACTTAATCCCCCCTTTTCCCCAGGTAAATTAGATAGATTGTGACCCCGTTGGGACAGACAGGGAAAAATGCTTGAGTACCCGAATAAATTCATGTAAATTGTTCTGAGCTCACCTGGCAGAACGGTATAGAAAATTGAATGAATAGTGTTGGTTGGGTTGAGAACTTTTCAGCGGTCCCTTGTACTGGAGATGCAAAGATAGAGAGTGTAATGGGTCAGCATACTGTTGTGTATTGATTTGAGGGTCCTAGGCTCTTTATCGATAGACAGAAGTTTGCCCAAAATGGAAAAAGCAAGCATTATGAATGGAGTGAGGAAATTCTTCTGAAGAAGTTTATATGGCTGCCTGTATTTGCAGTAAATTAAATAAATTGAACTTGAACTTGATATAAAAAACTGACAACAATATTTCCCCCAAACTTCTCATTATTGTTTCTGACTTTGAACAGGCAGACATATGAATCTATGTAAAAGAATTTCCCAACTTCACTGGTTTTGAGGGTTAATGCCTTTCCATGAAGATGTTATTATGTCCATTTTTGTACAGGGAACCTCATACAATACTTTTGATTTTCTACATGGCATTGCCCACAAGCTGTGGTTTTAGAACAACACTGACAAACTTCCATGTTTTTTCATTTCTCATATTAACTTTCTTCATTCATATATCCATTTATAAAATTAACATCTTTCATAACGTTTGTGTGCTTTTGTTTAGACCAGTGTTTCCCAAACCTGTCCTGGGGGACCCCCAGTCAGTCAGGTTTTCAAGATATCCCTAATGAATATGCATGAGAGAGATTTGCATAATGGAAGTGGCAGGTATGCAAATCTCTCTCATGCATATTCATTAGGGATATCTTGGAAACCTGACTGGCTGGGGGTCCCCCAGGACAGGTTTGGGAAACACTGGTTTAGACCAATTGAGCCATTAAACCAACTGATCCTTTAGATGTGTATTTTAGCCCAATTGTCATTAGACCAATTGCAGATTAAACAAGCTATCATTGGACCAATTGTCGGGCAAACCAGGTGCATAAGCATGTTGGCACAATTGTTTTGTTTGGACATGTGTACATTGAGCTGCCTTTAACAAGAACCTTTGTGCATATGGGCCTCTTCTATCAAACTGCACTAGCAGTTTGTAGTGCAGTGAGCCACGCTGAATGGCCCGCGTTGCTCATGATGCTCATAGAGTTCCGGGGGGGGGGGGATTCATTTTGTATTGTTATTGATTGATTGTAAGTGCTGATTCTGATTTTTAATGTATGTATAATTTTATGCACTTTGTATTAGCTTTCAAAATTTTAATAAAGATTTTTTTAAAAAAAGAAACTAAAGCCCCCTTTTATCAAGCCATGCAAGGGATTTTTTTTAAATCACAGACTGCTGCGGTAAAAGCTAACAGACCCAACTCAAAAAAACTTTGCAGGTTTACAAAGATAAAATTGAAGACCTCAAAAACAGATCCCAAAGGAGTAATCTGCATTTAGTGAGACTTTTAAAAAATATGCGCTCCTTTTACAAAGCTGTGATGGTGACTGCAGCGGTAATGGCTCCAGCGTCCATAGGGATTTAATGGGCATTGGAGCCAACTACTACTATAACTTTGTAAAATAAAGGGGGTGGGGATATTTGCTATATAGCAGGGTGTTTTTGAACATTGGTTAGTGCAAACTCTTCAAATACCAGCTTAGTTGGGCCCCTAAGAGTGAAGCGTATACACAGGATCAAGGTGAAACAGGATGAGACTACAAGACCACTACTGGTGATATGTAAGTTACTGAATTTTGCACATAAGACATCAGTCCTCAAGATGTTAATATGTTCAAGTTTTATGTGTCAGAAAATATGGATACTCTGATGTTATTAATACAATTAGATAATAAATTCTCTCTTTACAATCCTGCAGGCCTTGTGTGGCGGTAACAAACTAGCTTATGAAAAAAATAACCCCGTTGTTTCTAGATTTATTCAGTAAAAGTATCTGATCAGTGTGGGGAGTTTGCGCCTATTTGCTACAAGCTAAGGAACACTGTGCTCATCACGCTTTTTCCACTCAGAGACTCATATCTTTGCTGCCTCGTTGTCACTTTATCTTTGCAAATGTGCAGTTGAAATAAAACTATTTAGTCGACACACACAAAAAAATAGCAAAACATAAATAGATAATGTCACACAACTGCAATCACACCACACAGTTAACCAGAAAATGTCTGACCAAAGAGCCAGGCCTTTACTGCACTTTTAAATGTGTAAAAAATAATTTCCCGCTAATATGTTTATGTTAATGTTTATTAAAATTTAATATATTGATTTACTTACTGAGAACAAAGTGGCCTACTAGCTATAAATAATTTAAAAAGAAAAAAAAAAAGCATATAAAAGGGACTCTATAATAATGATAGGAAAGACCTAAATACAGACTCACAAAATTCAATCAGAACAAGCGCCTTTTGGACTCCAGTTATTACTTGCAGAAAAGCTAGTGCATCATGCTATTATCACATAAATCAATGTTAAAAGGGTCTCTAAACAGAAATGTCTTTAATAAAATTTAGAATGTTTTGAAATTTTCTTCTCCCCAAATATAACTCCCCACCCCCTTTACTAAGCTGCGGTAGAGATTTCTACCATGGTCCGGAATGCTAAATGCTCCAATTCTCATAGAATTCCAATGAGCATTGGAGTATTTAACGCTCCAGGCCATGGCAGAAACCTCTACCACGGCTTAGTAAAAGAGGGCCATAATTTGCCAAGTGATTCCATTAAAAAAGGCACAAGGTAGAAAAAAAAAGTGCGCTTATTTCTAGTTGATTCCCACATAGCTCTAGTCTTGTAATGATCTGAGAAACCTAGTTGAGGTATATGAAATAGCCAAGGAATATAGATAACTTGATTGTTGACTATAATATGCTTCAAGGCCTGATTCGGTAAATGGCGCCTAGGTTAGGTATCACTAGGCATCCAGATCAGCAGCATCTAACAGTACCTAGGCAGATTCCACATGCAAATCAAAATTTTTTAATTCGATTGACTTTTAATTGAAAACACCATTAAAAGCTAATTAAACATTTTAAAAATTAAAGTTGTGTATTGAATTCAGCGTGGTGCCTAGTGATGCCTAAATTGAGGTGCCTACATGCAAAGTTGGCATGCTTAGGGGTAGAGAATAGGCATGGTAAGACTTATGTGTCACTAAACATTTGTGTTAGGCGCCGGTAAATTAAGGGCTCCTTTTATCAATGTGCAGTAGGGGTTTAACGCACGGAATATCACGCGTTAAACCGCCTGCCGCGCTAGCCGCTAACGCCTCCATTGACAAGGCATTCGTTTTTTGGCTTGACGCAAGGGTTAGCGCGTGATGAAATGTCCGACGCGCTAACACCCATAGCGCGCCTTGACAAAAGGAGCCCTAAGCCAGGAAAACCATAGTCTAATATACTGGTACCTAACATTAGGACAGCAACTGATGCCTAAGTTGAGTTAGATGTCACTAGGCACGATTCTATAAATGAAGCCTTGTGCTTGATTGGATAGGATTGAATAGGATAGTCGATAGGAGATAGTGGATGCTGTGGATGGGCAGACTGGACGGGCCATTTGGCCTTTATCTGCCATCATGTTTTTTTATGATTGACCATAAATAAAAATATAAGAACATAAGAATTGTTTTACTGGGTCAGACTAATGGTCCATCAAGCCCAGTAGCCCATTCTCATGGTGGCCAATCCAAGTCACTAGTTACTGACCAAAACCCAAGGAGTAGCAATATTCAATGCGATCTCAACAGCAGACTATGGACTTTTTATCCAGGAGCTTGTCCAAACCTTTTTAAAAAACAGTACATTAACCACTCTTACCACATCCTCTGGCAACACATTCCAAAGCTTAACTATTCTCCTGAGCAAAAAAATATTTCCTCCTACTGGTTTTAAAAATTTGATCCATTTGTACCCATTCTACACCACTTAGGATTTTGTAGACTTCAATCATATCTCCCCTCGAGCCAAGGGAAATCTTGCCTACCAATTTACTGCATTTCTTTGAAGGGGTGAATGAACACATGGATAAAGTTGAGTTGGTTAATATTGTGTATTTGGATTTTCAAAAGGCATTTGACAAAGTACTTCATGAAATACTTCTGAGGAAATTAGAAAGCCATGGGATAGCAGGTAATGTCCTATTATGGACTAAGAACTGGTTCAAATACAGAAAACAGATAGTAGGTTTAAATGGTCAATATTCTCAATGGAGAAGAGAAAATAGTGGGGCTCCAAAATTATATACAGTAACATAGTAACATAGTAACATAGTAGATGATGGCAGATAAAGACCCGAATGGTCCATCCAGTCTGCCCAACCTGATTCAATTTAAATTTTTTTTTTTTTTCTTCTTAGCTATTTCTGGGCGAGAATCCAAAGCTTTACCCGGTACTGTGCTTCCAACTGCCGAAATCTCTGTTAAGACTTACTCCAGCCCATCTACACCTTCCCAGCCATTGAAGTCCTCCTCTGCCCATCCTCCTCCAAACGGCCATACACAGACACAGACCGTACAAGTCTGCCCAGTAACTGGCCTAGTTCAATCTTTAATATTATTTTCTGATTCTAAATCTTCAGTGTTCATCCCACGCTTCTTTGAACTCAGTCACAGTTTTACTCTCCACCACCTCTCTCGGGAGCGCATTCCAGGCATCCACCACCCTCTCCGTAAAGTAGATATTTCCTAACATTGCCCCAGAATCTACCACCCCTCAACCTCAAATTATGTCCTCTGGTTTTACCATTTTCCTTTCTCTGGAAAAGATTTTGTTCTACGTTAATACCCTTTAAGTATTTGAACGTCTGAATCATATCTCCCCTGTCTCTCCTTTCCTCTAGGGTATACATATTCAGGGCTTCCAGTCTCTCCTCATATGTCTTCTGGCGCAAGCCTCCTATCATTTTCGTCGCCCTCCTCTGGACCGCCTCAAGTCTTCTTACATCTTTCGCCAGATACGGTCTCCAAAACTGAACACAATACTCCAAGTGGGGCCTCACCAATGACCTGTACAGGGGCATCAACACCTTCTTCCTTCTACTGACTACGCCTCTCTTTATACAGCCCAGAATCCTTCTGGCAGCAGCCACTGCCTTGTCACACTGTTTTTTCGCCTTTAGATCTTCGGACACTATCACCCCAAGGTCCCTCTCCCCGTCCGTGCATATCAGCTTCTCTCCTCCCAGCATATACAGTTCCTTCCTATTATTAATCCCCAAATGCATTACTCTGCATTTCTTTGCATTGAATTTTAGTTGCCAGGCATTAGACCATTCCTCTAACTTTTGCAGATCCTTTTTCATATTTTCCACTACCTCTTCGGTGTCTACTCTGTTACAAATCTTGGTATCATCTGCAAAAAGGCACACTTTTCCTTCTAACCCTTCAGCAATGTCACTTACATACATATTGAACAGGATTGGCTCCAGCACCGAACCTGAGGGACTCCACTAGTCACCTTTCCTTCCTTCGAGCGACTTCCATTAACCACCACCCTCTGGCGTCTGTCCGACAGCCAGTTTCTGACCCAGTTCACCACTTTGGGTCCTAACTTCAGCCCTTCAAGTTTGTTCAACAGCCTCCTATGAGGAACTGTATCAAAGGCTTTGCTGAAATCCAAGTAAATTACATCTAGCATATGTCCTCGATCCAGCTCTCTGTTCACCCAATCAAAAAATTCAATCAGGTTCGTTTGGCACGATTTACCTTTTGTAAAGCCATGTTGCCTCGGATCCTGTAACCCATTAGATTCAAAGAAATACACTATCCTTTCTTTCAGCAACACTTCCATTATTTTTCCAACAACTGAAGTGAGGCTCACCGGCCTGTAGTTTCCTGCTTCATCCCTGTGACCACTTTTATGAATAGGGACCACATCCGCTCTCCTCCAATCCACAGGAATCACTCCCGTCTCCAGAGATTTGTTGAACAAGTCTTTAATAGGACTCGCCAGAACCTCTCTGAGCTCCCTTAGTATCCTGGGATGGATCCCGTCTGGTCCCATTGCTTTGTCCACCTTCAGTTTTTCAAGTTGCTCATAAACACCCTCCTCCGTGAACGGCGCAGAATCTGCTCCATTTTCTCGTGTAACTTTGCCAGACAATCTCGGTCCTTCTCCAGGATTTTCTTCTGTGAACACAGAACAGAAGTATTTGTTTAGCACATTTGCTTTCTCCTCATCACTCTCCACATATTTGTTCCCAGCATCTTTAAGCCTAGCAATTCCATTTTTTATCTTCCTCCTTTCACTAATATATCTGAAAAAATTTTTATCTCCCTTTTTTACATTTTTAGTCATTTGTTCTTCCGCCTGTGCCTTCGCCAAATGTATCTCTCTCTTGGCTTCTTTCAGTTTCACCCTGTAGTCCTTTCTGCTCTCCTCTTCTTGGGTTTTTTTATATTTCATGAACGCCAACTCTTTCGCCTTTATTTTCTCAGCCACTAGGTTGGAGAACCATATCGGCTTCCTTTTTCTCTTGTTTTTATTGATTTTCTTCACATAAAGATCCGTAGCCATTTTTATCGCTCCTTTCAGCTTAGACCACTGTCTTTCCACTTCTCTTATGTCCTCCCATCCTAACAGCTCTTTCTTCAGGTACTTTCCCATTGCATTAAAGTCCGTACATTTGAATTCTAGGACTTTAAGTATTGTGCGGCCGCTCTCCACTTTAGCCGTTATATCAAACCAAACCGTTTGATGATCGCTACTACCCAGGTGAGCACCCACTCGAACATTAGAGATACTCTCTCCATTTGTGAGGACCAGATCCAATATCGCTTTTTCCCTTGTGGGTTCCGTCACCATTTGTCTGAGCAGAGCCTCTTGAAAGGCATCCACAATCTCCCTACTTCTTTCCGATTCCGCAGACGGAACATTCCAGTCCGCATCCGGCAGGTTGAAATCTCCCAACAGCAGAACCTCCTCTTTCCTTCCAAAATTTTAGATATCCACAATCAGATCCTTATCAATTTGCTGCGATTGAGTCGGAGGTCTGTAGACTACACCCACGTAGATAGAAGTTCCATCTTCTCTTTTCAGAGCAATCCATATCGCTTCTTCCTCTCCCCAGGTCCCTTGCATTTCGGTCGCTTGGATATTGATCTTTACATAGAGAGCTACTCCTCCACCTTTATGACCATCTCTGTCCTTCCTAAAAAGATTATATCCCGGTATGTTTGCATCCCATCCATGTGATTCACTGAACCATGTCTCTGTGATAGCAACAATATCTAGATCTGCCTCTAATATCAGGGCTTGCAGATCATGAACTTTGTTGCTTAGACTGTGAGCATTTGTGGTCATCGCTTTCCAGCTATTTTTCAGCGATAATCTCCTTTTTCGTATGGATTTTTGTGTCGTTTCACTTTCCGTTGCAATACTAAGAAATGAGTTCCTGATATTGCTTATGTTGCAGCCTTTACTACTATCACATCTTTTCTTTTGCCGGGGATGGTCTCTATAATTGTCCTTCGTACATACACCACCCCCACCTTCTAGTTTAAATGCCTAGAAAAATATTGTCTAAATTTCTCTGCAAGGTTTCTTTTTCCTGCTGTAGTAATATGTAGCCCATCAGTGCAATATAGCTTCTTGTCCTTCCATGTATTTCCCCATCCTCCTATGTACCTGAAGCCTTCTTGATGACACCAGGCTCTGAGCCATCTATTAAAGTCCTCTGTGTTTTTCACTCTTTGCTCTCCTTTTCCATATGCAGGCAGTATTTCAGAAAAAGCTAAAGTCTTTACAAAAGGTTTCACGCCCTCACCAAGCTCCCGAAAAGCTTTCTGTGCTGCAAGTGTGGAGTTGTTGGCCAGGTCATTTGTTCCCAGATGGATAACAACATCAGTGTTAAAATCCTTAGTTTCTTCCTTAATTATAGTCAGTATTTGCCTGGAACTCCTGGTAGCTGAGGATCCTGGAAGACATTTCACTATTTTGGTCTCCTCGCCCTGTGTTCCAAGGTTAATGCCTCTGATGATGGAATCCCCCGACAGTAATAGTTTTCTGTTTTTGGCTTTTTTATTTGTACTTAGAGTGCTCTTGTTCTCTTGAGTTTCCTTCATTGGTTCCAGTCCCACCTCCCTTCTGTTTTCCTGAGTATCGCAGTGCACTAGTGGAGCGAAGGAATTCTGTAGAGGTAATATTAGTGAAGGTGGATGTTTCTGTGTTACATGTCGCAGTCTTCCTGAGCCTACTGTGACCCATTTATTCCTGGGCTGCTTTATTCTTTGAGGTAGAGGTGGTAAGTTGGTATGATTTTGTGGAGTGATGGAAGCTGCTTTAATTGTATTCAATTCCTGTTTAAGTTTGCAGAGCTCTTCCTTAATACTGGCAAGTTGAAGACAGATGGGGCAAGCCTTAAGCCTCCAAATAGTATGTCTTGGAATTAAAGCACCACAGTGATTGCATAGAATAAAGGTCATCTTGATTGGTTGTGAAGTGACCAGAAATATAGGCTCTATACCACCTAAAACACAGTATTTTAAACAAAAATGCAGGTTCTATCAGTGCTACCCTAAAACACAGGATGAGAAAGAACATATATTCATTTCAAAAAATACCCTTCTCAAATGTCATTTCAATTTTCTTAGTCCAAGTTATCCAGAGTTGTAAATCCACTATGAATAGCTCCTGAACTTAAATCTTTTTTAGTTACTATCAAAGGGGCTGAGCCTCAGATCCCCGTGTGTTGTATATGTTTTACAATCACACTAGAAAGGGAATTAACCTCACTGGCTCATGCTCCCCTCCTGTCCTGTTAATCAAAAATACTTATAGTTCTTAAAACAGGAACTTAACTTTTAGATCCCAGGCAGGATTTGTTGAAAATAGGCAGCGAAAGTCGTTGTTGCTCAATCTTTCCTGCTGTCTCTGCTAGTCCCTTTGCTAATGTTAAGCTTGCTGTCCATTTCGCCCTCAGGCTGCATCAGGACTGTGGACCAGTATAATGTTGCAGCTTTATGATTCACAAGCTCACCACAGCAGTATTTTGGTCAGAATTGTCACTGGCGACGAGACATGGATGCATTATTGCAACCCGGAGAGTAAAAGACAAAGCATGATGAAGTAAAGGAAGTGGCGCTCACCTGGCTTTGGGAGCAGTTGAAAAACTTCTTCTCTGCAGGAATGCAGAAGCTAGTTGAATGATACAACAAATGCATCATCTTGTGGAAAAGTGATATGTTCAATTGCTCACAGTTACTTCTATTAAAGCCATTAAATATTTTTGCCTTTACTTTTTGATTTAGCTTCATAAATAATTAAAACACACCAAGATTAGCCTGTTAAAGAAAAGCAAATGTGTTCTCTTATCTCTCATAAACAGTAGGGATAATTTTGAGCCTGTGATAGTCAACATTTAAAAAAAAAATACCAGTTATCATCGGTATAAAGAGATCTAGAATCAATGACAGAATTTGGATAGACAATCCACACACACTTATAGCAACCTGCTTTGTTTTTTGGCGGGGTCCTAAGTTATGCAAATATTTATTTGGAAAGCAATGCTGAAGAGCACTGCTATCTGGGTAGGTGTGGGCTCCTCCCAAACTCCACCCATGATCCACCCTGGCCCTCTGCAGATCCTGTTGTAACAGTCAGAGAAAATATCCAGCAACATGATCCGAATCGTGACACTGAATATTGCAGTCACCAGAACTTATTCAGGGCTCCTTTTACGAAGGTGTGCTAGCGTTTTTAGCGTACGCACCAGATTAGCACGCGCTAGCCAAAAAACTACCGCCTGCTCAAGAGGCAGCGGCGGCTAGCGCACACACTATTCCGCGTGTTAAGGCCCTAATGCGCCTTCGTAAAAGGAGCCCTCAGTTTACTGTTCCTGCTGATTGAATACCGCGCATCCTTTTGAATATCGACCTGAAGTTTTTTGCTGTCACCTTATCCCAAATCTTAATGTTTAGTTTGGTATTTCTTGGAGAAGGAGGTAGATTGATCGGAGGCTCTAGAACAGGGGTGTCCAACCTTTTGGCTTCCCTAGGCCGCATTGGCTGAAAAAAATGTTTCTGGGGGCCGCACAAATAAGCAAACGCTGCAGCAAGACAGAGGAGGGAGCCAGCAAGACAGGAAACACCCGGATGCAGCAGAGGAAAACACTGCATCGCCCTCGACCGGGGCCGCACAAAATACTTCACGGGGCCGCAGGTTGGACACCCCTGCTCTAGTACTTTACTGCACTGTTGGCGTTGAGGCAGTTTAACAAATGTTTAACAAATCTCATTGAGCGTCATACTTATTTAGTAACTTACTAATAATCCTGCAGTGCTTTCTTGGACAACCTTTTAGGACATATTGATTCCAACCTGGAACTGTTCCATAGCTGAGGATAATGATAACTTCAGCTGTGAGATGCTTTCTGTACAGTACAGTCCAGGTGTCTTATTTTGTACTTAATGTTTCCCAGGTGACCATTTATGCTTTTAACAGTTTCCTTTAAGAGACTAAAATGTCATTCCAGCAAAGCATTATTACCCTCCTAGGTTTTTAGGTTCTCCATTCTAAATTCTAAAATGTGAGCCTGTAGACTTTTTCCTGTGTTTATGTTTCCCTGAGACACAGGCTGACCTGGGCTCTGCTGACATCATATTATTATGTCTAAAGCTATATCTCTGTCCTCATCCATGTCACAGTCGTGTCTGCTAGTTTGAAGGAGTGACTGACCGCATCTGGTTTTTCTGTCTGAATATCTCTAGTGCTGCTCCTATAAATGCTTCAATTCCACCATGCCTAAAAAATATGAAAGCATAGCATTACTGTCAGTGATACCAATATGGAATTACTGACTTTCATATGGTGATACAAGTCAAAAACATGGAGAGACATGGTATAAATAAGAGTAGGAAAACTCTGCTTTTCCTATGTCTAAGTGAAATGTTTACGAGAATGCATGAAACCAACCCTCTCCTCTATGAAACCACGCTGGCAGTTTCTAGCGCGGGGAGCCGCACTGAATGGCCCGCGCTGCTCCTGATGTTCATAGGAACTCAATGAGCGTCGGGAGCAGCGTGGGCCATTCAACACAGCTCTCCGTGCTAAAAACCGCTAGCGCAGTTTCATAGAAGAGGGGGCAAGTATCAGTGCCTAAATGTATACCTTATAGATGTAATTGGTGCACCAAAAGCAACAATATAACAGAAAAATTTGTTTTCAATAAGCTTACATTATGGGCTTCTTTTATGAAGGTGCGCTAGGGGCTTAATGTGCAGAATAGCACGCGTTAAATCGCCTCGTGCGCTAGCCGCTACTGCCTCCTTTTTAGCAGGTGGTAGATTTTCATCTAGTCTGCGCTAATCCGGTGCATACGATAAAACCGCTAGCGCACCTTCGTAAAAGGAGCCCTATATATCACTGTGGGATCCTTTTACTAAGGCGCACTAGTCGTTTTAGTGCAGGCTAAATATTAGCATGCGCTAAACACTAACGCATCCATTACCATACCATGCATGCGCTAAAATGGCTAACACGCCTTAGTAAAAGGACCCCTAAATCTTTAAACAAATTAAGCTATATACCTTTTCCCAAACTTCAAATGCTAAGAATGACTCAACTTTTCTTTATTAAACATTCAATTTAAATATTTCTAATAATCATTTATCATAAATATATAGAGTCCCCATTTTCACTAAATTAATTGTTTAAAATCCACTTTCACATATTGTTTGTTAGGAGAATCCAAGTTCTTTCGCTTCCGTGGTTTACCAGACATCCTATCCTCTATGGTATGTCAATTTTCCAGATGATGAAGTGAAATTTGATTAAATACCTAACCTAAGCTGCCATCTTAGCACAGCTCACTAATGCCCCCACCTAGGCAAGGAAGGGAAATATTTGTGATTTTCCAGGATCAAATAAATAGATCCATGCCATAGAACACATTGAGGCTATGCTGACAAATTCATAGGATTGCAAGGTACAAATCTCAGACAACTCATAGTACATTACATTATATTACATTACATTAGGGATTTCTATTCCGCCATTACCTTGCAGTTCAAGGCGGATTACAAAAGAATTATCCAAGATGTATTACAACAAGAACTTACCAAAAAAAAAATTGGTCATTTTCAAAAAGAGTAAGAAATGGGTAAGGTTATTTGTTTGGGGTCATTGGCTTTAGTGAGAGGTGGTGTTTGAGACTTGCAGTATTATTTCTTTTTTCAGAGTTTTCTTGAAGAGTATGGTCCTAGGATATTGACTTAATAGAGCAGGTCAGTAGAGTTAAGGGGGGCCAGTAGAATTATAAGGGTGGGTCAATGGTGTGGGCAGACTTGATGGGCTGTAGCCCTTATCTGCCGTCATCTTTCTATGTTTCTATGGTCTTTATTTCTTTTCTAAAAGTCTTGTATATATATATATATATAGTATATAGGTGAAAGTGAGTTTAGAAAACTGCTGCCACTGATTAGTTAGTGCGCAGTTAGGAAGTTAAGCCATAAAGTAAAACTGAGACAAAGAAGCATTATAAAAGCAACAAAAAGGTCCAAATAAAAAGTATTTTGACATATAACAATATCAAAAAGATGATGGACAATCTTGATAGAGGCAAAAGAAGCAAATAAAAATACTAAAAATATAATTTTAAAAAATTAGTTGTAAAGGGACAGTGCCTAAAAAATGAACTATTTGTGTCATGTCCAAAATAGAGTCTATTACAAAGGCAGTGGAACACTTTTTCATTTGAGTGTGTGTGGGTGTGTGTGTGTGTGTGTGGGGGGGGGGGTCCAAAGGCTCTGCCCTAGCAGGATCCTATGGCACAACCTCTCTTTCCAGCTCCCAACTCCCCTACCTACTTTCCCCTGTCACTGTAATTTTACATCTTCCGGCAGCAACCGCACAGCATCAGCGAGCAGGTCTGCCCCGGAAGCCTTCATTTTGCAGCAACGCTGTTTGGTGGCTGCCTGAAGATTTAAAATTACAGTGGCCAGGAAGAGGTGGGTGGGGGAGTACAGCCACAACTGACTGCCAGTTTTGGGGGAGGCCATGGCCCCTGTGGCCTCCACCGTTCCGACACTTACGTATTATTTTATTTGTAATTTGCCCTCTTTTACAAACAATCCAAAAACCAGTTTTCTGTATCACGACTTAAAAGTTGCATCAATGTTGAGAGGAAAGGTCTCAGATATCCTGCTTCGTTCAATGAATGAACATTGGATTAACAAATGCAAGTGGATTATCGTTCATCGACTAAAACCTCTCACTCATTCATTATCATTCATCGACTAAAACCTCTCACTCATTCATTATCATTCATCGACTAAAACCTCTCACTCATTCATTATCATTCATCGACTAAAACCTCTCACTCATTCATTATCATTCATCGACTAAAACCTCTCACTCATTCATTATCGTTCATCGACTAAAACCTCTCACTCATTCATTATCTTTCATCGACTAAAACCTCTCACTCATTTATTATCGTTCATCGACTAAAACCTCTCACTCATTCGTTATCGTTTATCGACCAAAACCTCTCACTCATTCATAAATGAGTGAGAGGTTTTAGTCGATGAACGATAATCCACCCTGCATTTGTTAATCCAAAGTTCATTCATTGAACGAAGCAGGATAACTGAGACCTTTCCTCTCAACTTCGATACAACTTTTAAGTTATGTTACAGAAACCTGTTTTTTGGATTTAATGTTTATTCATATAGGTTTCTAGCTTTTCTAGAAATTTAGTGCTCTCTTTTACAAAGCCAGACTAGCAGCTGATACTCAGCAAAAGCCACAATGCCCTTTAAATCCCTAAGGGCTTTGGGGCAGTTACCGCAGTGGCAGTCACTAGTGCAGCTTTGTAAAAGGGAGGGTTATTTATTTATGTTTTGTAACGCCGTGCTCATCAGTGGCATTACTTATATTTAGGTGATCATTTTAGAAGCATCTACACGTGCAAATATACACTATTATATGAGCATGCAAATGGCCATGATGCAGAAATTTCAAAGTGCATAGTTAAGGCAGGTTGTAAATTTATACATACATTTTTCATTTTACAATAAGAAATATAAATATCTTTTACACAATTTCCCTACTGACTTTTATGCCAGGTCTGAGGCATGCATAAGTTTCATAAAAGTGCTCATTTTGACCAAGGCTTTAAACAAAGGATTAAAGTATCATTTTTCTTAATCCCCTGTGACTTATTTTTGTTTTAAAACTAAACAAAAGGAACTTTATTTTATGGTCTCACTGTCTAGCCAAGGCTGGATTTACATATAAACTAGAAAACCTACAACTGAAGGCCTCACATCACAAGGGGCCTTGCGTTTCCCAAGGATGAAAAACTATTATACCTAAAATTTGCTTCCTATTTAAAAAAGAGGAATTTCTTAAATGTTACACCTTAGGGACTAAAATTAGCTCAATTCTGTAAAAGGTGCTAAAATTTATATGCCCTATGCCCAGTTTGTACATACAATTTAATTGAATGATTAGCCTAGCATTACTCTCCACTCTTTGCTCTATCTGTGGGGTGCTTTTGGCCTTGGAAGTTATCACTTCCTATCTTTTCATTTAACATGCTAACAAGGTCTTCCATATCCTCTTTTTCTTTTTATTTATGTATACAAACTTAACAATTAAAACAACTTGTTTCAGAAAAACAGTGTCATATCCCACAATAAACAAATTTCAAACTAAAAATGTGTACTGTATATAGGAAAATGATATGATAGTGGATTTAGAATCTTTCTTAGACCACCATTACTAGATTTAGGGGGGGAGTTTAGAAAATAAAGAGATAATTTTTAAGTTGGCAACATTAAAGGTAAAGGCTTAGGCCAAGATTCACTAAGCTGCCTGATTGGGCCCGATCCGGGCAGGTCCGACAAATTCTACAAACTCCAACATGCAGATGAGGGCAATCGGAGGAACTCCTCCATCTTCAGGCATGGATTGCGCTATAGCGATCCCCGCGCATGCGCAGACCATCTGTAGATAGTCTGAGCATGCATAGGACCTCCGAGCCATTGGAGTTTTTTTGGGTTTTTTCTTCTTCTTCTTCTAATGGGCAAGAGACCTAGGGAACCTAAAAGTGCTGCCTGCCTTCCCCGAACATGCTGCCTGCCTGTCTGCCCCAACTCTCTCACCCTTCCATGCACTGCAAGCCTGTGGTTTTAACCCGCGGGCTTAAGCAGGTTAAAACCACGGGCTCCCAAAAGTTTCTCGATTGCCTATTAAAACCACGGGCTTGCAGTGCGGGGAAGGGTGAGAGAGTCAGGGCACGCAGGAGGGGGTGTTCGGGTTTGGGGCAGGCAGGCAGGCAGCGTGTTCGGGGCTGCAGGATAGGAGCTGACAGGGCGGCAGAGAGCAGGGCAGTCGGAAAGGGCTTGAGCGACTGGTCCTCAGCAGTCGCTTTTATTTGGTGAGCCAGTCGGTGTTGCAGAGGTTTCTTTAGTGAATCGCGTCCTGCCTATTTTGCATGCCGTTGCCCTCATTTGCTTGTGCGGATCAGAGGATGGTCGGAAGACAGGTAAGTTAATCGGGCCAGGGTCACTAAGGGGTCGCAAACCAATCGGTACACGATTGGTTTGCTTAGTGAATTTGGGCCTTAGACCGCTAAACCCTCGGTACATTATTATGTGCTTATAGCCACTCTACTTGTTAACTACATCCTCTTTAGCTATAAAACATTAAGGGCTCCTTTTACTAAGCTGCGATAGCGGTTTTAGCATGCGCAGAATTGCCACGCACGCTAGATGCTAATGCCAGCATTGAGCTGATGTTATTTCTAGCCACGTAGCTCGGGTTTAGCGTGCGCTAAAATTCTGCGTGTGCTAAAAACGCTATCGCAGCTTAGTAAAAGGAGCCCTAAATATCTGATGCTTCTGATGGCAAATCCTCACTTGAGGATAAACAATTTCTGTATCTGACACAACCAGTTACATATATCCATACAGATACAGACTATTAGGCAGCAGAAACGCATCAAAAGGCAACGATAATACACATGGGAAACTTGAAAGGGACACAGAACGGAGGAAAAGGGTTAAGGAATGCTTGACCTTGAGGGGTTGCAAAGGAACGGTAGAAAAGTTAACGAGATGGAGCAGAGACAGGTCAGAGGAATACATGGGTGACCAAAGACACCCCTTCATGTCATAGCTAATTATCAGGGCAAAGATTCATAATTTCACAATCCGATCTCCTCTAGTGACCACTAATACATTCAGCACCAAGATACAAATAAGGTCATCATTGGTATGTAATCTGCAAAGCTGTATATGCTGATGTTTACGTGTACCACCTTCTACCTCTACATGCTTTGCATAATACATTCTTCATGTATAAACTTCTACATCTCACATACCATGCTACTGACACATCTCATTCAAGCCGTGACCCGACAAATGTGTGCGCATGACAATAGCGTGCCATCAATTGCGCTTCATACAGCGGATACTATTTTGTCTTTTTGAGGGTTACAAAGTAACCCTGTTTTTTGAAGGGAGTGAGGGGAACCCCCATCACTACACTTAAAATATTCACTTGGTATCTAGTGTTAGGGTAAGGTCTAGATGAGGATTATGGGAACCCTAAAGGGTTCCTATAATCCTCATGTAGACCTTACCCTAACACTAGCGCTATTGAGGGTGCCGCCATTGTCCAGCGTACAATTGTCAGTGGGTGCATTTGATGGGGTGCGATTGACGGGGTATAATTGTCCTACGCAGTGTACCCATTCAAGCACTTTGAAATGTAGATATAGCCAGCACACCCCACAGGTATCCTTGTATTTTCCCAAATGAATGTAATTTGCATGTGTAAATACTGGCATGTCCACATGAACATTACAGATAAAGCTTCTAAAATAACCATCACTGTGTTATTTTGCAGCCATAAGACAGAAACCTTGGATACGTCAAGAAACATACTTTTTGCTTCTTTAGACACTTACGCTCTCTTTGTCCTATATATGTCACTTTCACTGCTTAGTAACTGTTAGGACCAACAGTGTTGCCCATCAGTCAGAAACTCTGAAAAAGTTCTAAAACACATTTTTGTCTGCTTCTGGTACAGATCTATCTTAGTCATTGAGCTGTTTTGTCCTATATGTCACTTAAATACTTTTGAGAGTACAAGACAGACACAGAGTATTTCCCTGCAGCCACCAGGCAGAAACCTTGGAAAATATACTTTTCTCTGGTTCAGACACAGATTTGTCTCAGTCACAGAGCTGGGTACTCTTTTAATGAGGGTAGATTTTTTTTTTTTTCTTTTCTGTCTTCTCTTCTCATTTTTTATTTAAGGAATTCTTTCAAGGTACACCTCAAAAATAAAGTTTGATCAAGAAAAACACATTTAAGAAGCAACAAAGGGGCCATTTTACCAAACTGTGTTAAAAAGTGGCCTTAGAATGCGCTGACATGAGCTTTTCCTCTGTGCTAAGGCTATTTTTCCACAGGGATAAAATAGATGAATTTCCTATTTTCCCATTAATGGCCATATGCTATTTTTTTCATTAGCACATGGCCATTATCATGAGCCCCTATTGTCCTCTATTTTGTAGGCCATGGGGATTCATGCACTAAACCTGTACTAATCAGTAAACTGTTCCAAAAGACTTCCCTTTCTCAGCCTCTTTGCCTTTCTAGTTTACTCGTTGCTTCAGTGTCCTATTCACTGCCCTAGGAAATTCAGCCTATGTGTGTGACTTCTTCCTATGCTCTGTGTCTAGCTCCTTCAAATATTGTACTACCAGCAGCATATACTCTAAGCCACAGTTCTTCAACCGCCGGTCCACGGACCGGTGGCGGTCCGCAAGAAATTTTTGCCGGTCCGCGCAGGGCCAGCAAGATTGACTCACTTCAACTTCCTGCCGGTCCGCGCAGGGCCGGCAAGATCAACATGTGAAGCGTGCGCTGGGCCGGAGAGATCTTGGGGAGCCTCCGACAGTGGCTTTCTCCCCTCTCTGCAGCTCTCCTTTACTTCCCAGCACAGCGATTAACGAAGGCAGCCTCGGGGCTTTTGCTGAGTCGCGGCTGCCTCTGATGATGCAACTTCCTCTTTCCTCAGAGGCGGCGCGACCCAACAAAGGACCCGAGGCTGCCTTCATTAATCGCTGCGCTGGGAAGTAAGAAGAGCTACTGGGAGGGGAGAAAACCACTATCAGAGTCTGGGAAGCTGCTGGGCAGGGGAAAAAAAGGGACAGCTGCTACTGGAGAAGAGAAGGAGAAATGCTTCTGGGAGGGGAGGAGGGAAAGGAATCTGGGAAGCTGCTGGGCAAGGAAAAAAAGAGACAGCTGCTACTGGAGAGGGAGAAGGAGAGATGCTGCTGGGAGGGGAGGAGGGAAAGGAATCTGGGAAGCTGCTGGGCAAGGAAAAAAAGGGACAGCTGCTACTGGAGAGGGAGAAGGAGAGATGCTGCTGGGAGGGGAGGGAAGAAAATTACTGCTGGACAGGAGGAGGAGGGAAGGGAGAATGAAAAAAAGGAAGGAAACAGCTGGCAGAGAGATTAGAGGAGGGGAAGGGGAGACACAAGCATGAGAAAGTAGATAGATTGATGATAGGAAGGGGTCAGCAGAAAAATAAGCAGAGAGGGACAACGATGATAGATCTGGTGTAGGAGAGATAAAAATGAAGAGAGCAGTGAAGCTGGAATGAATCATGTAAAAAGGGGAGAGGGGGCACAAGCTGGATGGAAAGGGAAGAGGGGCATAAAAAGAAGACAGATACCATATGGAAGGGGGAGAGGACAGACAGTGGATGGAAGGGGCAGATGCTGGATTGAAGAGACAGAGAGGGCAGACGCTGGAAGAAAGAGAGTGAAAAGAAGATTGAAAGCAGAAACCAGAGACAACAAAAGGTAGAAAAAAATAATTTTATTTCTATTTTGTGATTAGAATATATCAGATTTGAAATATATATCTTGCTAGAGCTGGTGTTAGACATAACTGGGGACTGCAAAGCCCAGGCAGTGCTTCTTTAGCTTCCAGCTGGCTTAGGTCACTCTCTAACCAGGGGGCAGTTGCCCTAGTTGCACTCCCCTAAAACTATTCCTGTCATGTGTGACTGCAGTATTCTGTTAGCATGATATTTCTGTGTAGCATTCTGTAATAATTTGGCTTGTTCAGTTTTCTTGATAGTAGAGGGGATATATGTGAAGGGGAGGGGAGACAGGGATTTTGTTGATCCTGCTCTGAATTATTTGTATTTATAAAATGACAATTGTACAGAATATTGTTTCTTTTTATACTTTAATAAAATACATTCAATATAAAATCATAACTGAGGCTTGTGTGGATGGGATTAGATGATTTGTGGGGACCGACTCGCGGAGATGGGGCAGAAACGGGGTTTTTAAATTTTAGTCCTAGTAGTTTGCCGGTCCACAAAATAATTCTTTTTTTTCTGCTGGTCCACGGGTGTAAAAAGGTTGAAGAACACTGCTCTAAGCCATACTCTCTTGCCATTGCCAAGGTGAGTTAATGAGCTATGTGCCCCAGCTGGAGAAAGACTGCTTCTGGACTACATCTCCCAAAAAGTTCTGCTCTCAGCTGACTTCATTATGTTATTTGTGAAATATGACTATGAAAATTCCATCATATGAAAATATCTGAAATCATGTTCTCATCAGTATTTCATAGCTGAAGGTACACCTTTAATTTTATAAGTTCCTACTAATGGTGCAATATTTTACTAACTATGGCTCCTTTTACTAAGCAACATAAGAGTATTTTATTGCTTGCCAGTGAGGTAAATGCTCCAACCCTCATTGAATTCCTTTGAGCGTCAGAGCATTTATCTCACTGGCCCGTGGTAAAATTTTCTTACACTGCTTAGTAAAACCCAGCATATAATTTCTAGAAAGTATGACTTCAATATTGGTGATATTTAGAGAAACATGTAAAGAATTTCACTGAACGTTTGCTTCAGTATAAAATTGTACTTAATGGTGTATCAGAGTAAATAATTTCTTCAGCACAGCCTTCTCTCCTATATAATGAGTCAGCACAGGGTCATTGTAACTATGTATTAGACAGGCCAAAGTGAAAGCATTGCATAAAAAAATTAGAAATTTCAGAATTCAGAAGTCTACTAAAGAAATGTATTGGCAAATTCAAATTCACATTTGATCAAAAACATGAACTTCTCTAACTTTGTTACAATTATACTGTGAAGATTAAAAAGCAGTATATGCTTTAGGCTGTAAGGATTCATCCACAGGAAGGAATATGTTCACAGTATAGCAATGTATTGTAATATTACAAAATAGAAGTTGCATAGAATCAGCTGAAAGGGGTTCATTTAATTATCAGTTCTGCTCTTCTGTCAATTGACTTGTGCTCATTAAAATTGAAAGGAACTGTGGTGAAAAGAACTTATGAAATTTGTTTTACATATTTCATTAATACAGCAGAATAGTTCCTCCTGCCAGGCTTCTATAACATTAATTCAGCTTATAAAGAATTAAACCACAGTGTACTTGATATTTATTTAGATTTGGTATAGGCATAGGAATGCTTTTTTGTTGGGGGGGGGGCAAAAGTTTTGCCCTAGACTCTACCCAAGCTCTACCCCAGACCTGCCCAATCTCTTTCCCAGACCCTGCTCCCATAATAATAATTATTATTATTATTATATTACCATTTCTTCCATTTATTCTTCATATACACACAATATAATCTTATTAACAATATAATTTTGAGATATGGTGACCAGACACCTGTACTTTGCAAAATATAAAGATAGCAGGTGTAAATTTCAAAAATTGACATATTCCAATCACCACATTCAAGCTAGCAAATACAAATAATACAAGAAATGGAAAATACAGTTCCATTTTATTGGACTAGATACAATTTCCTCAGGTCAGTACAGTATGCCGCTGTTATGGTATCCTGTTCTGACCTGAGGAATGTAGCTTTGGTCTCTGAAAGTTAGGGCTCCTTTTACTAAGCCACGTTAGGGCTTTTAACGCGCGGAATAGCGCGTGCTACATTGCCACCCGTGCTAGACCTTAACGCCAGCATTGAGCTGGTGTTAGTTCTAGAAGCGTAGCGCGCAGTGTAGTGTGCGGTGATTTCCTGCGTGCGCTAAAAATGCTAGCAGCACACTTTAGTAAAAGGAGCCCTTAGTCAAAAAAGTGTTAAAATGAATCCAACAAAAAGATAACACATCATTTTCATTTTCTATTTTTATTTAATAACATTTATTAACACAACTACCATGCTATTTTTATCTTAAAGAGAAAATAAAACTCTTTTTTTCTACCATTGCTTTTTTTTTCCAGTTGTAGTCCCAATCTCTGGTTTCTACTTTCCTCGTTTTCTCTT
This sequence comes from Geotrypetes seraphini, assembly GCF_902459505.1. Taxonomy (NCBI): domain Eukaryota; kingdom Metazoa; phylum Chordata; class Amphibia; order Gymnophiona; family Dermophiidae; genus Geotrypetes; species Geotrypetes seraphini. The sequence goes on along the minus strand of NC_047087.1, from coordinate 216,484,746 downwards.
AACTTTCTTAACAGGATTTCCTGTTTGTTTTTTCTCTCCTCCTTTTCCTTTCAGCTTTCTTCAATTTATTTTCTGCCTCTACCTAGATTAACTCCTATTTTACTATTCAGTCCTCAATTTCTCTCTTTTCACTGTGTCTATGTATAGCTTGCCCACTCAATCCAGTTGCACCTTTGGACCTCAGCCATCAGTGGCTTCGCAGCCACACAGACCAAACTGCAGGCACCGGTGATGAACTGTTGATGAGCTGACACTGACATGACACTCATCTGAGGTGAGGTCAACTTGCGATTGGTCAATGAAATGTATCGAAGTGCACGGACTTGATGTGATGTTGATGTACGTGGATGACTAGACCGAGGCTAATCTACAACTGAGCCCATTGCTTTCTTCTTATGTACAATCTTTACTACTGCACTATGACTGCAGCTGACTTTGCTGGTGATCTGGCAGCATGAAAATCCTTCCTCACTCATCACTGACACATAAACACACTCCTCCAACGTCAGGTTCCAAGTCTTGTTCATGGTTGATGCAGAAAGTGTATGAAACCCAAAAAGCCCACATTTTTTTTGTTTTTATAGCTGCCCTGTTACCTAGATGTTTGGACTGTGATTGGCTGATGAAAGCAGTCTCCTGATTGGTCAGAAATAACATGTGCTGATTAGACAGTCTAGATCCAGTTCTGTAAAAGTTATAGTAGCTATGTTCCAGTATCAACAAAATGTAAAATTAGAAATGTGATCTTAAAAAGTTGATTCTACTAGCTAAATGTATCCCTTATACTATGGCACAGAGAGTAATCTATTGGGTCATCAAAGAAATTATAATAAAAGGTCAAAGTCAAAAGAATGCAAAATTCAGAAGTGGTTCCAGACTTTTGCACACCACTGAATGTGCCTATCTGCTGTGGAGCATTTGCAAATTGCTACCTCTCCATATTTCTGAATACCAGCTTAACATACTGTACATGCACGCTATTTCCATGGGGGTATGCACATGGATAGAACTCGGGTTGAAGATGGGCGGAGCTAACACCTACACAAATAATGCTATGTTATGTGGGTATCTGCAACAACTAGGTGTAACATTTATACCAGTTCACACCTAAGCATCCATGATCTTATATCTCTGAATATCCTAGTATTCTATAGAGCAAAGTGGACACATGCTTTCCGTTATAGAATAGCCTCATACCACATGCCCTCTATGTGCCTAATTCTAGGCAGAGAGGGCTAGATTCTATAAACAGCACCCTAGTTAGAACATATAGAAACATGATGGCAGATAAAGACCAAATGGCCCATCTAGTCTGCCCAACCGCAGCAACCATTATCTCTTTCTCTCTCCGAGAGATCCCATGTGCCTATCCCAGGCCCTCTTGAATTCAGACACAATAGAACACATAGAAACATGACCTAATTGAGGCTGCCTAGCAATACCTAACTAAAATCCATGCCTAACCTAAATTACTTCAATTAGCTTAAATGGTGTGGTAATTGATCACAAGAACAAAAACAGAAGAATTTGGTCCAGTTTCCAAGTTTATACTAAAGACTTACAGCACTACAAGGTTATCTCCACTGGTCCTGTTGTTTGTGGTTACTGACCAAAATTAGTGCCTGGCTTCATCAAAATATGCTTGCATTGAATGTCACAAAACCAAAAAGCATACTGTTTCTTGCCTCCGATAAAGAAGTTCTGTCTCTGCCTATTCCGTTCCGGTTTAGTTGGATACAAAGGTTAAAATACTAGGGATAATCTTGGATCAAAACTTAACCATTCATGAACAAATCAGCTCAGTTGTTCAAAAGTGCTTCTATAGGCGCCAGTAAATTAGGCCCGGTAAAATCTGGTCTAATATACAGGTGCCTACCTCTAAGATGCCGCGCAATGTTTAAGCATGCCTAGGGGCTGCTAGACAGGATTCTATAAATGGTGCCTAGTGGTTGATTGACAACTGCGCTGAGCGGCATCTACAATGTAGGTGCATGTGCTTAAGCACCATTTATAGAATCTGACCCAAAGATGCCAAGTGTAAACCACCCCAAAGAATGAGATTTATCACACCAAAAAAGTGAGATTGAAGACCAAACAGTGAGATTTTTTTTCAAACATCCAGGGTATAAATCTAGAACGGTTAACATGTAATATTGCTTTGCAAATGAACCAAGTGATATTGTTTTTTTCTTTGGAGCCTCTGAAAGAATACAAGCAAAATGGAAAGCGGTTTGGGTAAATTTTTTTACCTGAAAATTGTTTTCCAACTAGTAGTTATGGTAAAAGCTCGTACATTGTTTTCAGAGCAGACGTACTTGCAGTAAAGGGAAAAGGGACAGGGCAAGGAGAAGCAGTAGGCAGGAAGAGGTGCTCAGATTTCTTCCTACTGGATGGACCACATGGCTTGATTTTCTAAGACTTGATCAGGATCAGTACACTGGTACTGATGCTCTAATGAGTACTAAATAGGAATCAAAGGTATGGATTCTATATTGAATACCTAGTCTCAGCAACCGCCTAAGTGGAATACATGGGTGTCCTATATAGAATCGTGCATAACCCCACCTAACCACCCTGATTCTCTAACTGGCGTTCATGTCACAGGCACCAGTTAGAGAATCGTGTTGCCAGTGAGCTGATTGTGGCAAGACAATCTCCCTGCCATGATTAGTTCTATGGCTGCAGCAGGAAATCCCCCAGTCGCAAAGTCAGCCCAATCCCTCCTGCTGAAACCCCTGAAAGTCCCCCCCCCCCTGCGAATGTCTGCAGCAGAAGAATGCCCAATTCCTCATATTGCCACCCCACAAAGATCACCAAGGGATGTCCATTCCCTCCTGCTGGAAACCACCTGAAAACATGCCCACACCCTGACACTCCAAAGCCCACCCAAACCCTGCCCCTTACCTATTTCTTACAGGCTGGCCGGAGGGATGTTTACTGTTTCTGGCTGACAGGCCCTTCTCCACAGAATGGTGGGCCTTCCCGCAGGGGGACTGGGCATCCTTCCTGCCGGTAATCTTTGGGGGATGGGGGGTGGCAGGAGGAATTGGGCACTAATCCTGCCATAGTGGTTTCAGGGGTTCTGGCAAGAGGGACTGGGCATCCCTCCTGCTGGGCTGATGTCTTGGGAGGTGGCGACAGGAGAATTTGGGCACTCTTCCTGCCCCATCTGTGTCAGGAGGTTTCGCAATTGCAGCAGGAGGAATTGGGCACTCCTGCTGTGGACATTTTTTTTTTTGGGGGGGGGGCTTTGGGGGATCCGGCAGGAAGGACTGGGCATCCATCCTTCTGGGGTGATGGCTCAGGGGGTGGCAACAGGAGGATTTGGGCACTCCTCCTGCCACGCCTGTATGAGGAGGGTTCGCCATTGCAGCAGGCACTCCTCCTGCTGTGGACATTTTTTGGGGGAGGGCTTCAGGGGTTCCAGCAGGAGGGAGTAGGCATCCCTCCTGCTGGCCAACTTCACAGGGGGGGCAGGTTCCCTTCCACAGCCTCTAAACTGATCGCAGCAGAGAGATTCCCTTGTCGTGATCGGCTTAGCATCATTTTGCTGGCCTACATTTCAAGCACCTAGGGAAGACACCTAAGGTTGCCTAAGCTTACCTTAGGTCACTTCTGGATGAAACAATGCCCATGCTTAGCCTTGAGCGAGCTTAGGCAGCCCTAGGCATCTGCCTAGGCTCACAAAAATGTCTACAATGTACACTGCCTGCCTCGGGGTGGGTTTTTTAAAAATATTTTTTACATGCATCCTGATTGGCTAGTTAGACAGCAGTAGAATGCCTACCACTGCCTACAACTGGGATGCCATTTATAGAATTTGTCCCAAAGTGTGTTAGAAGGAGAAAACTATCAAATGGCTGTGACACACTCCTAATGAGTGAGACTTGGCAGCTCTGCTTTAGGCATCTTGTTATAAAATTGCCCTTCATTTATACATACGTCTAACAGAATAGTAGCCTTTCTCAGCCTTGTGGTTGTCTGTAGACAAGTGTCTAGAACAAGCTTGACTCCACAAAGGAATGGTTTAATCTTCAATTCATATTATTATCCCTTTTATAATTGTTAACTATTGTAACCTTTCAGTAAACATATTGAACTTAAAAAAAATCACTTCAAGCACACTTTAATGTAACTTTACAAATCGGATGTGCACCATAAAAGTATATCTCTATTTGTATGCCTAGAGAAAGCATTTACAAAAGTTCTATGCTAATCTATCCCAGAAGGGCCAACAGATGTTTGCAAGGTGTCATATTTATAAACCTCTCAGAAATCATAACATTAGTGTACGCACAATGTCACCTCTAACTTTTCCACCCATAAATTTATTGCTCCAAATATAACATATACAGCTATAAAATTATGGAATAACTTTCTTGGCCACAGCTTTATTTTTTTTGCTATCCTTTAACGTAGTCATACGATTCACAATTTAAATCATTAAATGTTGCCCAGTTCCCAATGCGGCTGCCCTGACCCCAGCAAGCTATTCGGTGACAAAACTAGCTTGTACTTCTTGGCAAACCCTTTCCACTTCAAATCATAGAAACACGATGGCAGATAAAGGCCAAATGGTCCATCTAGTCTGCCCATCCGTAGTAGCCATTATATCTTTTCCTCTCTCTGAGAGATCCCGCGTGCCTATCCCACGCCTTCTTGAATTCAGACACAATCTCTGTCGCCATCACTTCTTCCAGGAGATTGTTCTACGCATCTACCACCCTTTCTGTAAAAAAGTATTTCCTTTGATTACTCTGGAGCCTATTACCTCTTAACTTCATCCTATGCCCTTTCATTCCAGAACTTCCTTTCAATTGAAAGAGATTCAACTCATGCGCATTTACGCCATATAGGTATTTAAATGTTTCTATCATATCTCCCCTCTCCCGCCTTTCCTCTAAGTATACATATTGAGATCTTTATGTCTGTCCCCATACGCCTTATGAAGAAGACCATACACCATTTTAGTAGCCTTCCTCTGGACCAACTCCATCCTTTTTATATCTTTTTAAAGATATGGTCTCCAGAACTCTACACTATATTCTAAATGAGGTCTCACCAAAGTCTTATACAGGGGCATCAATACCTCCTTTTTCCTACTAGCCATACCTCTTCCTATATACCCTAGCATCCTTTTAGCTTTTGCCGTCACCTTTTCAGCCTATTTTGGCTACCTTAAGATCATCACATACAATCACACCCAAGTCCCACTCTTCTATTGTGCAAAAATGTTCTTCACCCCCTAGACTGTACCGTTCCTTCGGGTTTCTGCAGCACAAATGCATGACCTTGCATTTATTAGCATTAGATTTTAGCTGCCAAATTTCAGACCATTCTTCAAGCTTCGCTAGGTCTTTCTTCATGTCATTCACACCATGAATGAGGGGGTGTTTACTCTTTTGCGGATTTTGGTATCATCCGCAAAAAAGGCAAATCTTACCTGATAGCCCTTCAGCAAGATCGCTTATAAAAGTGTTAAAAAGAACAGGCCCAAGAACAGAACCTTGAGGCACACCACTGGTAACATCCCTTTCCTCAGAGCGATCTCCACTAACTACTACCCTATGTCGTCTTCCCCTTAACCAGTTCCTGACCCAGCCCATTTATTTATTAGCTGTCTGTATGGTACACTGTCAAAGGATTTGCTAAAATCTAAATACACCACATCTAGTGCACTCTTTCTCACCCAGTCAAAGAAATTGATCAGATTTCTCTGACAAGACTTAGCTCTAGTGAAAACATGTTGCCTCTGGTTATGTAATCCACCAGATTCCAGAAACTTCACCATTCTCTGTTTTAAAAGTGTTTCCATTAATTTGCTTACCACAAAAGTCAGACTTACTGGCCTGTAATTCCCTATTTCTTTCTTACTTCCACTTTTGTGTCAAAGGACCACATCCATCCTTCTCCAGTCCTCCGATACCACTCCCGACTCTAGAGAAGCATTGCAAAGGTCAGTCAGTGGAGCCCTATGGTATAGTCAGGTCACACCTCCAACTCATGACAGTGACGCCCACCTGTTTCTCATTTCCAACTTCTCTTGTGCATGCACTCAGACCAAAGCCACATTAGGACCCACCATCCCCCCAACTTTGGCCACCAGCCCTCTGCTTGCCACTACTCCCCCATCTACCTAAGCAGTAGCCAAACCCTTCCTCAAACAATCTTCTTATATATCCTGAATTGTACTAAGAAAAATATCTAAACATATGTCTGATAAATGTACTCCATCTTGTCAGTATAATCCTCAGCAGTCTGCCGCAAGCAACGCATGAGACAATACTAAATCCCCAATAGAAGACACAAATTTAGACACCTCTGCTTTAACTCTGTGTCTCAGTTGCTCAATCTCCACCAAATTCTGGGCACCCTTCCATATATTTTGGGGAGTGACATGTGACCATACCACATGAGCATTTTCCTAATCAAATATACCCATTTTACAGTACAGATATCATTGCCCCCCCCCCCAATAATGAATTAATATCAGGATAGGTAAGGAAAACCGATTCACTTGAAATAAAGTCGGCAAAAGATGTTGCCTACATTTGCCATGAATGCCCAGCCATCGGATGTGGATCCCATGCTCCTCCAGGTCCAAATTTCCTCCCCACCAGGATTCTACTGTATTCTTGTGTGCCCATAATATATAAGAATGTCCACAAAGCTCCCAACATCAACCCAAGCCTGGCAAAAAAGAGACCAAACAGGTTGGAACCCACACCTCTGTCTCCAGGCTCATTGGTGACCAAGCTCGGATAATGTTATGTATCCACCAGTCTACACTTGTGGGTATCTCTTACTGACTAATGTGTGCTGTTAAATAATATACTGATAATTAGATAGACTGTGAGCCCACCGGGTCATACAGGGAAAATGCTTGAAGTACCTATATGTAAACCGCTTTGAGTGTGGTTATAAAACTACAAAAAGGCAGTATACATGTCTTGATCCCTTTTCCTTTTTATTTTCACTCTGCAAAATTATGAATACCTTTCAAAAACTCATAAATGTGAAACTTCTATGCTGGAGAAAAAGATTCTGCACTAGGAGGAAATTAAAAGAAAATATGCAAAAATTAGATAAACTAGTTGTATAATATACAGAAAGAAAGAATACATATGCACATACTCATAGAGCAATGGTTCCCAAACCTGGCCCTGGAGGCACCCCAGCCAGTCAGGTTTTCAAGATACCCACAATGAATATTCATGAGTGGCATTTGTATGCACTGCTTCCACTGCATGCAAATCTTTCTCATAAATATTCATTGTGATTATCCTGAAAACCTGACTGGTTGGGTGTCTCCACGACCAGGCTTGGAAACAACTATCATAGGGAGTAACATTTCATTCTGACTCAAATATAAAATGGGTGATCCACAGTCATCCGAGGCTGTTGTGGAGTCATTTTTGGACATAATCATAACATTTAATTTATTTCTGCATGCAGAACTGGGAGGGGAGTGTTGCAATGGCTGAACAGTTATATCAGGTATGATACAATGGGAAAATATCTTCTTGGTTTCCTCTTGATAAAGGGGTTCTTCAGGAATCTGCTCTTTCTGCCATGCTTTTTAACCATCTATCTTTCTTTGTTTTGAGACAGCAGAGTGAGTCCTTTAAATTTATGGCCTCTTTTACAAAGCTACGCTGCGCTAAAGGCCCAGAAGCCCATAGAGATTTAAAGGGCTTCAGGGCTGTTGCTACGCGGGAGCTACTAGCACGGCTTTGTAAAAGAGGCCGTAAATTTAATGCAGACACTATTATGGGGTGTTTTTTTTTTTTTTTGTAAATCCATCAACAAGGATCTTGGGGGCCCTTTTAAAAAAGGGCCAGAAGTTTTTGCATTTACCTAGTGGTAGCTAAAATGAATGCCCAATAAGTTCAAAGGCTGTTCTATAACTTTTTCCTTGCTGTTTCCTCACAGACAAGTTCTAATGCACCTAATCCCACCTCAAGATTTTCAGATGTTTTATGATATTTTTTTTTCAGTGTGTATTGTTATTGTATTTTGTTGTTTGTCAATTGTGATTTTGTATGTTTGGCTTTGTTCTCCACCTAGATTTGTAGATAGGCGGGCTACAAATAATTTTAAATAAATAAATAAAAATGTGGCATTAAGGGCTCCTTTTACTAAGGTGCGCTAGCGTTTTTTAGCGCACGCAGGAAATTACCGGGCGCTATGCAGCTAGAATTAACGCCAGCTCAATGCTGGCGTTAAGGTCTAGTGTGCAGGGAAATGTAGCACATGCTATTCTGCACGTTAAAGCCCTAACGTAGCTTAGTAAAAGGAGCCCTAAGTGATCCTACATTAACTCCAAAATTAATAATGTGCACTAATTGCCAAATTCTATATATGGCACCTATAAAGTCAACGCTGACTAAAACAGCACATAGTATGATTCTATAAGGTGCCTTTTATAGAATCAAATTCAGTGCCTGAGTGTGCCACATAATTTAGGCATTTAGGACAGCTAAAACCAGGACTAAATGCCTGCGCTTACATCCTATGTAGATTGGGTGTATTCTATAACAATGTGCCTAACTTTTAGGAACACCCCCCAATCTGTCTCTGGCCATGCCCTCTTTTCAAATTCATGCACTGCAACTGGTGCATACTTTTTATAGAATTTTGCTTTCCAAGTTGTACGCACAACTTATAATTAGCCACAATTAGCACAAATTACAGGGTGTTAATTGTCAATTATCAGCATCAATTAGGCTGATTAATCAATTAAGTTGTACACGTATACCAGCTGTGCGTACTAATGTACGTGTACAACTTCCAGATCCATGTACAGAATTTGGGGACAGTTCATGTGCAGTTAATGTGCAGTTCATGCCAAATCGCCATCCATATCCTTCCCATGTTAAGTAACTAACATAGGATTTTTACCAAACTCAATGTTTTAGTGTATAGTAATAATTACTATGGGTCTACACTAAGGGCTCCTTTTACAAAGGTGCACTAGAGTTTTTTAGCGCACGCACCGGAATAACGTGCGCTAGCTGAAAAACTACCGCCTGCTCAAGAGGAGGCGGTAGCAGCTAGCGCGAGATGCATTTTAGCGCGGGTTAAGGCCCTAACGTGCCTTCATAAAAGGAGCCCTAAAGGTTAGCATGCACTAAAACCCACAGTGAAAGGGTCTTTTAATTCATATTTAGCTCATGTGGGTGAGGGTATAAGTTGTGTAAAGGATAATGATTTGAGTCTTATATTGATTAAAACTGATTTGATGATTATAATAAATAAACAGGAGCTAATATTGCCCTCTGTCATTAAGATAGATGATCAGTGGTTCCAAGTGAAACCGAAGTGTCTTATTTGAGGATGACAAAGATTTCAAGTTTGTTTGTTTGGTACAGCAAGACAAATACACATTAGCATGAACATTATTTTACAGACTGAAACCATTTTTAAATGAAAATGATTTTAGGATCATTGTTCAATGGTTGGTCTTGGCCCCATTAGATTATTGCAATGCAATCTATCTAGGGCTTCCTGCTACTACTCTGAACCCTTTACAGATGGTGCAGAATGATGCAGCTAGAACTGTATCTGGACAAAGGATTTATGACCATATCTCCCCCATTTAGTTTCAGCTGCGCTGGCTTTGATTTTATGGTGTGTGAAATTTAAAATATTGACTCACTTTTAAAGTGATTTGTTGTTTCCCTCTGACCATCAAGTTTTTATTGCCTTAATATATACCTTCCCAGAGTTTGTGCTCTCAAGTGTTTCATCGTTAAATGTAGCTCTGAGGGTTAGCACATGGAACCAAATGATGTCTGTAGCTGGCCCAAATCTTTGGAATACTTTGCCATTTGGATTGAAGTTTGAACAAAATTTGATACATTCCAGTAAGCTCTTACAAACATGTATTTGAACCAGACTTTCTGATGTTGTTTTCACTCATTTTTGTACATTTTTTATGTTGTTTATCTGTTATTTTTTGTTTGAATTATTATTTTAATATTTTTATTGAACACTGCCTAAAACTTGGATGGGTTAAGTATTTGTAATTACATAAATAAATTTGCATAGATTTGCATGCTGATGATGTTGTCCTTTAGCATGATGGTTTTAGAAAAGAATTTTCCAACCTAAATACCTTATTACATCAGCTAGATAATGAGGAACATCTGTACAAAACTGAGAAAACCATCATGCAAAGAGACTGCACAATTTATTACATTGAACTTTTAAAACATCAATATAACAGCCTTCTGATCTAAAGAATAAGAAATGATCTGAACCTCTATGTAGGAAAACCAGTCTTTAGCAGGGAACCAAAGTTAGAAAACTATGATGAGGTTGGGGAAGGGGCGGATAGTGATGAGCACACATGAAGATAACAGTGTTAAGGGCTGAGTTTGTAAACAAATTTGTATAAAATCAGCTTTCTCTATGGCAAATTTAGGTACTTTTTATAACTGGTCACATTTGTAGGAAGTCAGTATACAAACTAGGTTGGCCAGATACTCAGATAACACCTCTCGCCCAAACACAAGCACCAAAAAAGAGTCATAATGAGCTTGAACAACAAACCAATCAGCATGCAGAAAAGCAAGGTGCATGGTATTAAATTTTCAATTAGGAAAACAGTTTAAGAGGAGAAGGGTGAAAAAGAAATCTGCCCTATCCCCACATTTCTGGTAGTTTGCACTTTTTGATAAGAAAACACACTCTTATATATTGTGCACTCTTCTCGAAAAGTGCACAGTACTTTCTGAAGATGACAAGGGATGAATTTTTGGATTTCTCTCTGCCATGTTTAGTTTTTAATGATATGAAACAACATGGGTTATGTCATTGACAATTTCTCTGTCATTTATAATGTTCAAATATAACTATCCAAATTGTTGTGAAACACACTAAAATCTTTAAGACTTGGCTAAAGTACAAGTCACAATTACCTACAACAGGTAATATAGAGAGGTACAAGGGATCTCAAGCGCTCACAGCTAAAAGCCCAATGTTTTTTTCAAGGCTAATAGCTACAAAGTGAGCTATCATTGGTCCAATACACTCTCTGAATTTTTTATATATATATTACTAGTCTTATAGCTCGTTACATTAACGGGTGCTAGAATATGTGTGTGTCTGTCTTTATTTATTTTTCTCTCTCCTTAGCGCTTTCTGTATTCTGCTCCCCGTCCATTATCCCTTCCTTTTACCTCCCCTGTGTCCTCCACCATCCCATCACTGCTCACCTTATCCAGCAGCAGCTCTTCTCCCTTTGTTTTACCTCCCCCCTGTCCATCACCACCTCCTTCAAAGCCCGTTACATTAACGGGTGCTAGAATAGATGTCTGTCTTTCTTTCTGTCTGTCTCTCTGGCCCCATCTGTCATTGTTTCTCTCTGCCTCAGCACTGTGAGGTTCTAGAGAATGACACGGTGACAGAATCTGTCATGGCCACCGTCCCCACACATAACCATCCCATGCCATTCTTTAGTGTTTATCTCAACTTCAGTCCTTTTACACCAGCATTCTTCAATGCAAGGCTTGAGGGTCAGTGGTTGTGTCCATTCATACTCTTGATTCTTCCCTCTCTCCTGAAAGAATGCAGATGGTTTATAGCGGTTATCCGCAGGGATGGGGACAAATTCTGTCACCGTGTCATTCTCTAGAACCTCACAGTGCTGAGGCAGCAGCTTTAACCACATCAAATTTGGTACCTTTCCATTATATTTTCAGAGAATAGTTTTGCCCCCAGTTATCCAGCCACTGGTCTGTTTTTCTTCCCCCAACCTAACTAAAGCAAATTAGCTCTGACATTCCTGCATCTGAGGCATATGACTCCTGCCATTGAAAGGCAATGTTTCAAGAAACAGATTGATCTGACAAAAGTTAACACCAGCCTTTTTGTGAGGGGGGAGGAGTTGGGGGGGGGGGTGATCAATTGGATAACCAAGTCTACTTCTACCTTTGTAGTTACCCTGGAAGACTGTTTATAAGCATCTTAAATAAAGTAAAACCCACAGGCAAAGCCAGGATCTCTCTCTGTTAACAGGCCACTTCGGTGTGTTTGTAGAGTGCTAGGAAGCCTCTGTGGCCCTTCAAAATACCGCTGTCAATAATTTGAAGGTGGGCTGTCTAGAACCTCTACAGGGCTCCCTCACCGCGGGGGAAGTGCTTCCGGGTGGGGTATTTGATCTAACGCGCCTTACCGTCACTCCGTACTTGAGCGCGATGCCCTGCAGCATATCGCTGTCGCCCACCCGGTGTGCCACATAGCTCTCGGCCAGAGGCACCGTCATGCTAGCCATACTGCCGTAGGAGCGCGTCTTGGTGCGGGCCAGGTTCTGAGAGAGCTCGCGCAGACCTCCATCAAGGAAAAACAGCACTACCGTCCAAAGTTTATTTTAAAGTTTAAAGCCGCTGCGGCTGCTCCTCGTACTATCACTGCCTGCGTCGGAAGCCTCATGAGAGGAGCAGCCGCAGTGGCTTTAAACTTTAAAATAAACTTTGGCCAGTAGTGCTGTTTTTCCTTGATGGAGGTCTGCGCGAGCAGGGAGGCGGTGTGGGGCCATTTATTTTTAATTTTGGAGGCGGCGCGAGCTGACTCGGGCTCGGGGCCTTCCACTGTTTCAGGAGCGGAGCGGGCTTCTGGAGGTGATCAGCAGGTGGCTGCGGTCCCGTGCTAAAGTTTGGAGATGGTGACACGACAGCGTCCTCTATCCCAACTCTCTGGCAGACGCGGTAAGAGCTGAGAGGGCCGGCGGAATAAACATTTAGCCTCCCCCCCTCCAGCACGATCTCAGAACTGGTTTGGTGTCATCCACTTCGGGGGAGGGAGAGAGATAGTTTCACGCGCATGCACACTTCCTATGGGTCGCTACAGCTCACGGAAAACCGGCGCACACATAGGAAGTGCGCATGCGCGGCTTACCATTTTATTATATTAGATTTTTTTATAATTTAGTGATTTCTTATGCAAATACTCTCTCATTATAAGAGTTAAGAAGCTAAGTACTTCTATATTAACTCTTATAATGAGAGAGTATTTGCATAAGAAATCACTAAATTATAAAAAAATAATATATACATAAAAAATTCAGAGAGTGTATTGGACCAATGATAGCTCACTTTGTAGCTATTAGCCTTGAAAAAAACATTGGGCTTTTAGCTGTGAGCGCTTGAGATCCCTTGTACCTCTCTATATTACCTGTTGTGGGTAATTGTGACTTGTACTTTAGCCAAGTCTTAAAGATTTATAATGTTCATACATAAAACATTGCTGGCATATTAGCTTCTATGCCATGAGGTACAAACAGTACTTGGAATTTAGAAATGCACACAGTGCTTAAAATAAACGTGCAATATTCCCTATGAATGTCCTCAGGTTACTGTACTACCCAGCCTTGCCCTTTTTTAACTGTATTGTACATTATTGTACTGTATTGTATGACCAAATGTACTGTCCAATGTAACTTCTTTGACTGTTGGCTTGCAACCCATTCTGAACTCCCGGGAGGACGGGATAGAAATCAAATCAAATAAATAAAACACTACAATCATCTGTCTAACATACATGAGTTGGATGTCCAGCAGTTTGCCATTCAAAAATGGCCATTTTTGCTCCTCCAACTTTAGATGTTCAGCTGGAAACATCCAAGTTTTTTCGAAAATGCCCCTCCACATATGGAACTTTTAAGAACACCTCTGATATGTCCATGGCCATGACTCCTTTGACTTATGTACTAATACAATTAGGCACCATGCTATATATATAGTGGGCAGCCAGATGCACTTGCAAATTTTAATGAGTGCCAAATAGCAACAATAATTGATTGCTAGCACCCAAATATCAGTAGTTAAGGGCTCATAATTCAATTAATTTGCATGCACATCTCTGGCACATTCACACATTTGGGTGTACAAACCTGGGCAAGATATACCAAATCTGGCGGTTAATCCACACTGTCTGCACACCTTGATATTTGTTCCAAATAATGAAGGGTTTACTCGGAATTCAGATAATTGTGAGAGTACTTCAGAGCAACTATTTATGCCACTTAAACCAGTTAGATAGTTATAATCAAGTTATATAAGCAGTTACGGTCTTTTAGATTCTCATCTCTAATCCTCTGCCCTTTGATATCAATCTTAGAGTACAGGGATATCTAGTGTTGGGAGGCTTTAATTTGTTTGATCTTCTGAAATGCCCCCTAATTGCTGCTTTCAACTTTTCCAGCTTTCCCTTTTCTCTTTTTACTTCACAGTATGCAACGCTGGTAGAGAGGTTCAACCTGTACCAATGCTACCTTGAAAACATCAAACAGTTTTCCTTGCTCTTCTGAAGCTGAGTCCCATTCCTAATATTTTAGGGCTCATTTTACAAAGGCGCGCTAGGCGCGGAATAGCGTGCACTAAATTTCCACGTGCGCTAGCCGCTACCGCCTCCTTTTGAGCAGGCTGTAGATTTTTGGACAGCGTGTGCTATAGCGCACGCTAATCCGGTGCGTGCGTTTAAAACGCTAGTGCACCTTTGTAAAAGGAGCCCTTAGTGTCAGAGATGGTATTAGTGAGAGACCTTTTTAAAAAAAAAAACAAAAAAAAACTTTATTCATTTCATATCTTAAATCAAGTACAATAAATACAAATATCAATTTCACTTTCAAATACACTTGACATCTTATAAATAACCCTTATAAAATATAATAATATCCTTTTTCCTTATATAATTATGAAAAATATATTATTTTATTATAATCAAAAATACCCACCCCCCTCCCTCCCTTATTTTCTTAAACTTTTTAATTCAGGGAAGAATAATTTTTAATCTTTACAAAAATCCATCAATGGACTCCACACATCCTTAAATTTGTTATAATTCCCTTTTTGAACAGCCAACGCCCTTTCCATTTTAAATATATGACAAACAGAATTCCACCCTTAGGAGCCCTTAGTGTCAGAGATGGTATACTAGTGAGAGACCTTTAATTTAATAGAAAAATAGATGCTACATTTAGGATATTAAAAGTTAAATGCTGCTCCTTTGCACTGGGGGTAAGGAATTAGCCAGGGCCTTAGCCCTGGTCCCTATGAATTAAGGTGCAGTTTCTGGGAATCTGGAACCAAAGATAACCCATTTGGGGCTGGGATTTTCATACCAGTTTATATTCTCTCCTCCCTAACCAAGGGATGTATTCTCTCACCTTTCATTCAGGAAAGACAACACAGCCCCTGTTCTAGAAACTCATTGTTCCAGTAGAGGTACTAAAGCTTCCCGTACTTTCTCTACATTTATAACTTATACTTATGGGGAAGTGCTGAATAGTTCTCAGCCCATGCAAGAAGAGAATGATGTGGATATGGTTCAATCAATGATCTGAAACAATGTCAAAAACATAGAATTTCATTTCTGCAAATTGGCACTTAATGAAATAAGATAACACTCTTTTCAGCTACAGTGGCAAAATAATGCTCAGAATTTAGGAAGTTGGTTGGTTGGGCTGATAATTTTTCCAGCACTTTCTTGTAAGTACAAAATTGCCCATCATAGTTTAACTACGACCAGCATTGCTGGCTGATTCTCCATCACTCAGCACTGAAGCCCTGCCCGATAAGGCCCAAAATGGCAAAAAACAGAGAACCCAACTGCAACAAAACTGGACCATCAGTACCAACCCAGTAAGAGAAAATCCGGTATCATCAACCACCACACTACTAATACCCACTACCCCACTGAAAAACAAATGTAAAAGGAGAAAATGAAAAAAAAAAAAAAAACATCCTTTATACACATACCCTTCACCCTCCCACACTCCCTCCCAATTCAAAATGCCTCAACCCACCAAATTCTCCCCATAGCATTCATCAATCACTGACCACCACTCACAGCCAATCCCTTTTACTTTCACTTCCCCCTTATCCTCCAATCCCTACTTCCAAATCATCCTTCCTCTGACTCACTTAACAAACACACCTCCTAACCCAGTAAAATGTGAGGCACCGGGACACGGTCCGCAGTTGAAGGCAACACAAAGTACAGAAGACCCGTTTCAGAATTTTGAGTTCACATCAGGTGAAGTTTACAGTGAACTGGCAAGACTCAAGGTTAACAAAGCCATGGGACCAGACAATTTGCACCCAAGAGTGCTCAGAGAATTGAGCGATGTCCTGGCGAAACCGTTGGCTGAGCTATTCAATCTCTCCCTAAGTAAAGGGAAAGTTCCCCTGGACTGGAAATTAGCTAATGTCGTTCCTCTGCATAAAAAGGGTTGCAGGGCAGAGGCTGCAAATTATAGACCGGTGAGTCTCACATCAATAGTGTGCAAACTCATGGAAACACTAATTAAAAGCAAATTGGACATGATCTTGAATGAAGGGAATCTTCGGGATCCCAGTCAGCATGGATTCACCAAGGGTAGGTCCTGCCAATCCAATCTCATCAGCTTCTTTGACTGGGTAACAAGAAAGTTGGACTTGGGAGAGTCTTTGGACGTCGTGTACCTGGACTTCAGTAAAGCTTTTGACAGTATCCCACACCGCAAGCTGCTAAGCAAGATGGAATCGATGGGGTTAGGAGAGACACTAACTGCATGGGTCAATGATTGGCTGAGTGGCAGACTTCAGAGGGTGGTGGATAATGGTACCCTCTCTAAAACATCAGAGGTGACCAGTGGAGTGCCGCAGGGCTCGGTCCTGGGTCCACTCATTTTCAACATATTCATAGGGGATCTGACTCAAGGGCTTCAAGGTAAAATAACACTATTCGCCGATGACGCCAAACTATGTAATATAGTAAGTGAATGCAGTTTACAGAATTATATGGCGCAGGACCTGCTTACATTGGAAAGTTGGTCCTCAACCTGGCAGCTAGGCTTCAATGCTAAGAAATGTAAGGTCATGCACCTCGGAAGCGGAAATTCATGCAAGACGTACTTCATGAACGGAGAAACTTTAACTAGGACTTCAGCAGAATGAGATTTAGGAGTAATCATCAGTGCAGACATGAAAACTGCCAATCAAGTGGAGAAGGCTTCATCTAAGGCAAGGCAGATATTGGCTTGTATCAATAGAAGTTTCGTCAGCCGAAAGCCTGAAGTCATAATGCCGTTGTACAGGGCCATGGTGAGACCTCATCTGGAGTACTGTGTGCAATTCTGGAGGCCACATTACAGTAAAGATGTGCACAGATTTGAATTGGTTCAGCAGACGGCCACCAGGATGATCTCGGGGCTCAAGGGTCTCTCGTAGGAAGAGAGACTGAACAAATTGCAGCTCTACATTCTCGAGGAACATAGGGAGAGGGGAGACATGATCGAAATATTTAAGTACCTCACGGGACGTGTCGAAGTGGAAGATGATATTTTCTTTCTCAAGGGACCCTCGGCCACAAGAGGGCACCCGCTCAAACTCAGGGGTGGAAAATTTCATGGGGACACCAGAAAGTATTTCTTCACAGAGAGAGTGGTTGATCATTGGAACAAGCTTCCAGTGCAGGTGATCGAGGCAGACAGTGTGCCAGACTTTAAGAAAAAATGGGATACCCATGTGGGATCCCTACGAGGGTCAAGATAAGGAAATTGTGTCATTAGGGCATAGACAGGGGGTGGATAAGCATAGTGGGCAGACTTGATGGGCTGTAGCCCTTTTCTGCCATCATCTTCTATGTTTCTATGACCCCCACCCTTACCTAACTAATTCCCCCCACCCAAAAAAAAAAGAAAACCTCACAAAACTCCAGTGGCCTCAGCCAGTGTTATATGCCTCCAGCAAAGGCAGTGGAACACTATTTTGTTTGAGGGGTCCCAAAAGCTCCGCCCTAGCCCCAGTAGGATCCTGCAGCCTGACAACTCCCCCACCTACCTTCCCTGGTCACTGTAATTTTAAATCTTTGGGCCGCCGCTACACAGTGTCTACGAACAGGCCTACCCCGAAAGTCTATATTCTACAGCGATGTGCAGCAGCTGCCCGCAGATTTAAAATTACAGTGGTCGGGAGCAGGTGGGTGGGGGAGTAGAGCCATAACTGACTCTTCTGATGCCAATTTTTGGGAAGGCCATGGCCCCTGTGGGCTCCCCCATTCTGACATCCATGGCCTCCAGTACTAAACTGGAAGCACTCATATTTGAGAGATACCCTTGAGCTTAGGAAGTTGATTTTTATCTTTTATTTTTTTTTTCTCTCTCTCTCTCTCTTTCTATATATATATAGATAGATAGATAGATAGATATATTGTAGGGCATCTTCCATTCCATTCCATTCCATTCCATTAGTGACTTCTATTCCGCTCGTACCTTGCAGTTCTAGGTGGATTGCAAAGAAGCTAACTGGATATTTCCAGGAACATTACAGTTTAGGAATTAGTATTACAGAGAAGCTAACTGTACATTTCTAGGTTTATGTTTAGAAATGATTGTAGTCTCAAGGTTAGGGTTTATTGTCTTTAAAGCTGGATTCATCATTCTTTTTTCTTTCACAATTTTTTTTTTTTTTTTTCCAGAACTAGTTTAGATCCATTGGGAATGCAAGATTTGTGAATAGATTATGGTCAGACTGATATTTTGTACTGATAGGAGAAAAAAAAAGGAAAGACAAACAAAACTTTTTTATAAATTTGTGGCATATTTGATATAGCCCTGCTATTTGTCCTTCTGTACCAATGAACAGAGATTTGATTTTATTAGAAACATACTGGCTTTAAGAAAAAAAATATATAAAGACTACTGTGTATTTTCTGAAACTCTTCTAGAGAAAAACCACAGCTGTGGATTTGTTGTTTGAAACTTAAAGTAACGGTGGCTCTTGCTGTTACAGATGCCGCAAGTATTTTAATCAGCACATTGGATTTTGTCAATTTGCGATATACATGGGAGACTCTTTTTGTGTTTTACTCCCCTGGTTATTCTTAAAGTTATCAAGGAGGAAATTTTTCTGACTATTTCAGTATGAGAATTGTGCCTGCTGTTCTCAGGAGGACAACTTTAACAGTTTTTGATTTCTTACAGCTGCTTTCAACAAACCAGGAGAGGCTATTTTTATTGTGTTAATTTGTCTACTTTTGACAATTAAAACATTAGTATTACAGTTTTTTCATGTAATCTTTAATCATACTGTAGAAGATAAAAATCCTAATCTTAATTGTTTATATATACAGCAGTGTCTTATTGGCTTCATAGATATATGCTTACTTTTTTTTTCTATTTATTGCTTGCATCTTGGGGGTTTTTTTTAGACTTTGCACCTGCATTTTCTTTTTTACTCCTGCCTTTCACATTTTTTGTGTGTGTGTGTTTCTTTTTATACAGAACGATTTTTAATAAAATTCCTATTTGCATTTAAATTTATGCTTACTAAAATATGTTAAGGTTTTGTGCCTAAGGTGTCGAAAATGAGCAGAGACAGATTCGGTATAGGACACCTACTTTAGGTGCTGCTAGACACCCTAATCAAGGATGTTTAGCGACGCCTAAGTTCATAATCCACGTATAACTTTTTTTTTTTTTTTTTAAATTGGCATGGTAATTGACCACACCAGTTTTCAGCCAATCAAAATCAAAATTAACAATTAAAGAGTTTGATGCTGAACTCTTAGGTCACCTAGTAACACCTAAGGGATCCTTAGCTGCGATAGCGTTTTTAGGACATGCAGCATTTTAGCGCGCACTAAACCCGTGCTACACGGCTAGAACCAACACCAGCTCAATGCTGGCGTTAGCGTCTAGCGCGCACGGCAATTCAGCGCGTGCTAAATCTGCTATCGCGACTTTGTAAAAGAAGCCCTAAGTCAAGGCACTCTCCAGTGCCTAATGATGTCTATTTCAAAAGTAGGCATGATTAGAGGAGAATTGGCATAGTTGACTGAAGCATCATTAGGCATCCAAGGTGGGTGCCAGTAATTCAGGCCAAGAAAATTCTGGCCTAATATAATGGCACCTACTCAAGGGTACCTAAGCACACCTAGGCACCATTGGTGAGATTCTATAAGTGGCATCCAGTGATTGATTGACAACTGCACTGAGTGGCACTTACAATGTAGGCACTGCTAAGTGCCATTTATAGAATCTAGCTCAAAGTGTTTGCAGCAAATAAAAAGGGTATTACCACACAGGAAAAACACTTACCACAAGGGACATGTTATATGCCTGGGCACTGGTGCATTTCAGAGTAAAGCAAAAATAAAGTTGTCATAGTAGTGCAACACTTAACATCCTCCCCCCCCCAAATACCATCATTCATGGATTCCCCTGACCCAGTCTCTTCTACAAGATCACCCCTTGCAGTACCACTTAGAAAACCCTACTTTAAGCCCCCAAGAAAAGACCCCCCCAATAGGAACAGTGGCATAGAGAGGGTGAGGGGACCAGGGTGGAGGTGCCCCTCCCCCACTCCTTCCCCGATCACCCTGCTGCACATGCACCCCTCCCCCTTCCTTTCCCTTCACCATACCTCTAGTTGTTCACCGACGCAAGTAACAACTTCAATGTGCTCCTTTTGACCCAAATGGCTCTCCCTCTGACATCACTTCCTTTGCATGGCACCTGGAAGTAACCTTATCAGGAGAGCTGATGCGGTCACAAGGAAGTTGTTGTTTGCAGCAGTGAACAACTAGAGGTAGGGGGGAAGTGGATTCACGTGTGTGGTGAGGGGAGTGCGAAGAGGTGGAGGGGCGGAGAAGGCGGAGAGGAGAATAGGTGACAGCACCCCCAACAACATGGCGCCCGAGGCACCCAGACCACCCCCTCGCCCTCCTCCCTTTACTATGCCACTGAATTGGAACCTCCTTTGCAAACGAACAGCCCACGAATACCCTAAAACCCCTCCCCCTCCCTCTGATATCCCTGAAACTCATCTGGAAGTCTGCACCTGTGCTTCTGCACCATCTGGCTCCAGGGTTCAAATTGTACCTGTGACCCCTACTGCTAGGAGTCATCCTGCCATATAAGGAACAATTGCTTTAATATGGCAGAATGAACCCAATAGTAGTACCAAGACCCTATCACTAGGAATCATAGGTACCATTTTTAACCCCAGAGCCAGATAAGGCAAAATCATAGAGCAACTATTCCAACCTGGACCAGCAGACTACCACGGACACCCGTGTAGTCGATGATGCTGCCGGCAGTAATGTTTTGGGGCAGCATTCCAGCGTCGGGAGCCTACATTTCTTTATGCTGATTCTGCCAGTCTCCCCGACTCCTGCAGCATCAACGGCTGCCGGCTTCCCCCCCCCCCCCCACGACACCGAGTCAGGGCCCTGGAGTGAGGGAGCCTTCTGCAATGTCTGCCTGCGCACTGGCCTCACTGGACTCTCGGTGCAAAGTGAAAGATGCAAACCGCCATCCATTGTGGTTCGTGAGGGAGCAGGAAAGAAAAAATAAACCTCCAGCAATGTTTATAGATATTGTGAATTAAAAAACTAACACACCAAAATGTTTTTTTGTCATGTCTTCCACAGAACTCGGCCAATTCTTATGAAATTTATTGTGCTGTGTCCTGAATGAAGTTGATGCAAAATGTTGTAAATATTTCCCACTGCACCACAACACTAACTTGTGAAAATGAATTGTTGCTATGGTATACAAGCAGAAGCAGACAATAGTTTGTAAGCAGTCTCTATATAAAAATGGTTTTCACTGCAGAAGACCAAATTCTAAGAAAGAACTTGGTACTGCTAAAAGGTTGCCGCAGTCGATGGCACTGTGGATCGTAAGCCAGGCAGCAGATGACCATGCTCAATTTGCATACGAGAGCACATTGACATTGTACATGATCTTATACTGAGCCAGGAATTCGCGCCACAACACACTGAACAATTTGCCAAATAGCAAAAGAAGCAAAAATAAGCCAGACAACTCTGGTTAGGATAATTCATAACAATCTGAAATTAAAGTGTCTTAAAAAGTGCCCAAGAGTTAACTTTGCATAACAAAGACACATGCCTGAAACGGAAGCTTATAATGGAAGCTTATAATGGTTATATTTATTGTATAAAATTTGAAGGTTTGGTAGACTCTGAAAATTTTTCAGATGATTGTGTCTGTGAGGAGCTAGCAAAACTAAAGGTGGACAAAGTGATGAGGCCAGATGGCATACATCTAAGGTCACTGATTAGGGAAGTTCTTGAAACTCCACTGACCGACCTTTTCAATATTTCTCTATTCAGGAGTGGAAATGGAGGACTGGAGAAGGGCAGATATAGTCCCTCTCTACAAAAGTGGAAGTAAGAAAGAGGTAGGGATTAGAGAATGACACGGTGGCTGTTACCTGTAGCTAGCCTTGGTAGCCACGGGTAACCCGCTGAAACGTTGGGGAAAAAAAGTGATCGCTGTGGGTACGGGGACAAGGCCATCCACTGCCCTGTGGAGTGGTGAATGGCCTTCTCTCCACAGTTAAGGGAGGGGATGTGCGTGGTCACCGATCGTGCATGGCCCCCTCCCTCCTTCCTACCTACTGGCTGCATCTATCTCCCTCCCTCTCCCTTAACCTTTGTGGCGCGTTTTACTTTAATGTGTAATTTGTTCAAGCCACTGGAGCCTGCCTGAAGTTGCGTGCATCTGTGGGCAGAAGCTTCTCCTCTGACGCGACCGAAAGTTGCATCAGAGGAGAAGCTTCCGCCTGTAGATGCATGTGAGTTCAGGCAGGCTCCGGCCGCTTGAACAAATTACACTGTAAAGTAAAATGTGCCACGAAGATAAGGGGGAGGGAGATGCTCAGACTGCGCGATGGGTGCTGAAGGGCGGTGGAAAGGAACAGACGCTGAAAGGGGTTGGATAGAGGGAAGGGTAGTGGTGGAAAAGAACAGATGCTGAAGGGGGTGGAGAGGAACAGACTGAAGAAAAATGGGGAAGAGAGAGTGGGGAGAAGGTGTTGAAGAGAAATGGAGAAGAGACGCTGAAGAGACATGGGGAAGAGAAAGTGTGGAGAAGACGCTGAAGGGAAATGGGGAAGAGAGAGTGGGGAGAAGATGCTAAGCGGAGGGAAAAAGATGGGTGCCAGACCAATTGGGGGGGAGAGTGGAGGGAGAGATGGAAGGGAGAGGCACAGTAACAGAGCAAATGGAAGACGCAGAGAGAAGGCAGACAGTGGATGGAAGGAATTCAATGAGGAGAAGATGAGGAAAGCAGAAACCAGACAACAAAAGTAGAAAAAAAAAATTATATTTATTTATTTATTTGCTTTAGGATAAAGTAGTATATTAGTTGTGTTGATAAAAATTTATAAACAAAGCCCTGCCAGCTTAACATCTCTTTCTCTAGTTCAGCAGCCAGAACTTTGATTTATAAGGAAGGAATAAGCTAAATATTGCAGTACTGAGGCATGTATGGATGCTGCGGGGACAGTGGTCGCGAGGACAAGGCGGTGACAGGGACGGTGGTCACGGGGATGGGGCAGTGACGGGGATACATTTTTTCCCAGTGTCATTCTCTAGTAGGGATCTACAGGCCAGTAAGTCTTTCATCTCTGGTAAATAAATGAATGAAAATAGTTTTATAACAGGGAATAGTGAAGTTTCAGGAATCCAATAGATTACAGGACCCAAGCCAACATGGAGTCACTTGTCAGACAAATCTGTTCAATTTCTTTGACGGGGTGACCAGCGAATTAGACAAGTTCTCAGCCCAACCCAGAAAAGAACGGCATGGTTATGGTTCAATCAATGATCTGAAACAATGTCAAAACACAGAATTTCATTTCTGCAAATTGGCACTTAATGAAATAAGATAACACTCTTTTCCAGCTACAATGGCAAAATAATGTTCAGAATTTAGGAAGTTGGTTGGTTGGGCTGAGAACTTTTCAGCACCCCCCTCATGCATGCCCCCTCAAAAATTTACCACAGTTAATGTACGCACATGACAGAACTAAGAAACATCCTGCATTAGGCACTCATTAGCACTTAACACAGCTTAGTAAAAGGACCCCTACATTAGGGGTGTTCAGAAGAAAACTAAAGTTGGAGAAACTATGTAAAGTGAAGTTTTTCCCATGAATTTGATTGTGCTTGATCAGAAAATAATGGTTAAAAAAAAAAGTAAAGCCCATCCAGGGGTCCCTCAAAGCAACTGATTACGTAAAGCTCCATTTTTTTTCTTAAAATTTGCTATTATTCTTGAATAATGGAACAAGTTTTTTGGGCCCCCTTTTATCAAGCTGCATTAGGGTTTTTTTTTATCACTGGCCGCTGCCATATAGAAACATAGAAACATAGAAGATGACGGCAGAAAAGGGCTACAGACCATCAAGTCTGCCCACTCTGCTTACCCACCCCCTGTCTATGCCCTAATGACCCAATTTCCTGATCTTGACCCTCGTAGGGATCCCACATGGGTATCCCATTTATTCTTAAAGTCTGGCACGCTGTCTGCCTCGATCACCTGCACTGGAAGCTTGTTCCAATGATCAACCACTCTCTCTGTGAAGAAATACTTTCTGGTGTCGCCATGAAATTTTCCGCCCCTGAGTTTGAGCGGGTGCCCTCTTGTATATAAGCTCTGATGCTCAAAGGAATTCTATGAGCTTCAGAGATTTTACCACAGCAGCCAGTGATTTAAAAAAAACCTAATGCGGCTTGATAAAAGGGGACCTTGGTATTATAGCTATAATATTTCACACTCTGCAAAGATACATTGATAAAAAAACATTTTATACAAAAAAAAAATCCCTTGCAGTATTCACTGTGATAACACTGGTTTTTACCACTGGTATTATATAAGAACATAAGCGATGCCTCAACTGGGTCAGACCTGAGGTCCATCGTGTCCAGCAGTTCGCTCACACGGCGGCCCAACAGGTTCAGGACCTGTGCAGTAATTCTCTATCTATACCCCTCTATCCCCTTTTCCAGCAAGAAATCGTTCAATCCTTTCTTGAACCCTAGTACCGTACTCTGCCCTATTACGCCCTCTGGAAGCGCATTCCAGGTGTCCACCACACGTTGGGTAAAGAAGAACTTCCTAGCATTCGTTTTTACTTTGTCCCCTTTCAACTTTTCCAAATGCCCTCTTGTTCTTTTATTTTTTGAAAGTTTGAAGAATCTGTCCCTCTCTACTCTCTCTATGCCCTTCATGATCTTGTAAGTCTCTATCATATCCCCTCTAAGTCTCCTCTTCTCCAGGGAAAAGAGACTCAGTTTCTCCAATCTCTCAGAGTATGAAAGGTTTTCCATCCCTTTTATCAGACGTGTCGTTCTCCTCTGAACCCTCTCGAGTAACGCCATATCCTTCTTAAGGTACAGCGACTAGTACTGGACGCAGTACTCCAGACCCAGTAGTTAACTCCACAATAAGGTGTTAAACTGATAACTAACCCCTCCAAAACTGCGCAAGAGGTTTTTAACGCTGGCTGGCACACTGAATATTCTGCTCTGATCCAATGGTCATAGAGCGCCTGTGAGCATCGGAGCAGCGCAGAGCATTCAGCGCACCAGCCGGTGCTAAAAACCTCTTGCGCGGTTTTATAAGAAGGGGACGTAACTTTGCCACTGGCATAACCACAGACCCAGTGTAGTATGAGGCCTTGTTGCAAGGAGTTGAACAGCAGTGCAGACTTTACCCTATTTCAAGAAGATATCGAATGCTTGAGTGTTTGGAGCACCATTTGTAGATGACTACACCAAAGTGTACATGTTTAGCTATTAGCAAAGTATGTTAAATTTCTGTTATTTTCCACAATAAAGTGCAGATAATGAAGGTTCAATGAAACACAGCTAGATTATTTTTGCATAAAATATCTTTTTCATTAATGCATCATTGCAGAGTGTGAAAATTTAAAAATTATAACTATAATATCATGAAATGCGCTCCATTAAGCAAAAATAATAGCAAATTTTAAGAAAGAGCTTTATGTAATTAGTGGCTTTGAGGGACAATTAAATTCATAGGACATACTTCAATTTGCACAGTTTTTCAAACTTTAGGTTTTTCTGAACAACTCGACCCCCATATTTCCCCCCCCCCCCACACACTCCCTTTTACAAAACCGTGATAGTGGTTTTTAGTGCAGGTCGGTGCGCTGAATGCTCCGTGCTGCTCCCAATGCTAGTAGGAAATCTATGAGCTTCAGGAGCAGCATGGAGCATTCAGTGTGCCGGTCTTGCTAAAAACTGCTTTCGGGGTTTTGTAAATGGGGGGGGGTTGGGTTATAAAGTAGGATGTTACTTATTTAAACCTACTTTCTCACAAACACTTGCAACTTATCCTTATATTCAAAGGATAACTTACACGAGTGCTTTACCGCGGGTGGCGTCCTTGGCTCCTCTGGTGCGCCGGATACCTCGGGTGGTGCAGAGCGCCGAGCTCCAGGAATGTCACTTTCGGGTTTTACATCGGGGATATGTCTCTCAGCAGCGGGCTTTTTATTTCGGATGTGCTCCTACGGCTATTTGTCTGAAATGTCACCAGGTTGCTAATTCTTTGGCTCATGGGGTGTGGTTGTGTGCATCTATTTCTGCCTTTTGGATGGAGGTCCGATGTTATTTGGAATCTTTGGTGGGTTATCGGCTCCCCTCATCGGTGGAAGGGACTATTTTTTTGGCGGAGGGCTATTTGGGCGGACTTTCTGCAGGTGATAGCCTGCTCATTCGTAAGGGTTATATTGTGGGAAAGAAATGTATTCTTGCTCATTGGCTTCAGGACTCCCCGCCCACCATCTGGTATTGGCGCAATAAATTGCATCTTTTAATGGTCTGGGAGTCCATGTCCGCTCGGTTTTCTGGATCTCGGAGCAAGCTTTTTCTGTCCGTTTGGGCTTCTTATTTGGATACTTTGCCCCCTATGATAAAGAGCCAGGTGGTCAATCGCTTGCGGAAGCCAGTTGTCCCCGTATTGCCAGTGGGTTGAGGGAGGGGGTTTGGGGGTGGGGGGTGTTGGGTTGGAGCGGTTGGGGGGTTGTTTCTAGTTTGGTTTTGGAGGGCTCCAGGCTATCAGAGTACAGGCCTGGACTCTCACTATTATCTGGGATTTCTAGTTGGGTGCTACCATGATATACCGTATTGAGGCATTGTACTGTGAAAATGATTGTGTTCTCTCGGTTCTGTGTATATCATTCATGTTGGTGAATAAAAAAGTTTAAAAAAAAAACAAAAAAAAAACATATTTTATTATTTGAGATTATACATGTTTTGCAGTTTTAACATCCTTGGAATCATGTATGTTGTTATTTAGCCACATCACTCAGGCCTCCTTTTATGAAACTGCGCTGTTTCTAGCGCAGGGAGCCACATTGAATGGCCCGTGCTGCTCCTGAAGCTCATAGAGTTCCTATGAGCGTCGGGAGCAGCGCAGGCCATTCAGTGTGGCTCTCTGCGCTAGAAACTGCTAGCGCAGTTTTGCAGAAGAGGGGGGGGGGGGTCAGTTACATATTCAAATGCACCATAGATAGCAGTACTTAGCTCATGGAGAAATCAGAACAGTATGAAAATAATACAAAAACCACACACTGGAGTAATTAAAAATAATTATCTTAAATTATAATAATAATAAAAATAAAAATCAACGGAGCCATTAATATCAGCATTGGTAACCAGGCTATTATTGTAAACATTCTCCCTATGTGTCCGGGCTTGAATAATTAATTAAAATATCACAAATATGCTAAATGGATGAACATTATTTAAGATGACTAGACCGCAGAGGTAACTGTGGGAGAAGCCAAAATGGCCCATAAAGCTTTGGGTGGAAGTGAGTTATATGTGCAGCTGTCAATGCTGTTTTATCTATGCCATACCATTTCTAAATAAAGGGCAATTAGTTTTAAAACCTCAGAAACTGCCTTTAGCTCTTTTTCTTTGCCATGCTCCATGCAGGTCTTCAATAGGATAATAAGAGTCCCTCCTCCCCTTCTCCTGTGCTATTTCAAATTACAGGTATTGCATTATTAATGTTTTGAGATTCAGCTTCTTTGAAAAAAGTTATGCTGGTACTTACAAACCTCCTAGGACTTTTCCATTGCTCTATTTTGAAATGATACCATTTTGAAGCTAGAGTCTAAGGACCTTATTTTTAAGACTTTCATAAATGCAGTAAATGGAAATTCCCAGAAATACATCTTAAGAATATTTTGACAATCTAACCCCCTCCTTTACAAAGCTGTGCTAGCGATTTTAGCTCCGGCTGTGGGGGTAACAGCTCAGATGCTCATAGGAATTCTATGACGACCAGCACTAAAAAAGATAATAATAATAATAATTTTATTTCTTATATACCGCCCAACCAGAAGATCGGGCGGTTCACAGCAAGAGAACTGAGGCATATCAGCGAAGAAGCAAGATACAGTAGGAATCAGTAGAATTCTATACAATACAATAAAATACAACATGATACAATGTAGAGTGATACAAAGCAAAGTCATCGCATAAATTTACCAAACAGATAGGTTTTCAGTGATTTTCTAAACTCATAGTAAGATTGGGAGTGGGCAATCAGAGAACACATCCAAGAGTTCATTCTCCCCACATGAAAGGCTAGAGTTTTGTCTAAAAAACTTTTATAGCGGCAGGCTTTCGAAGTAGGGTACATGATCATGCCCGAGTTTCTTGTGTTCTTGTTTGATGTGAAAGGATTTAATTGGGAAGATAAGTATGATGGTAGTAATCCAAAGATAGCTTTATAGCAGAAGCAACTGAATTAAAAAATGACTCTAGCCTCAAAAGGAAGCCAATGGAGTTGCATGTAAAAAAGGGTTATATGGTCAAACTTTGTCAGTCCAAAGATCAAATGTACAGCAGCATTTTGAACCAGGTGAAGTCTTTGTAGTGTTTTCTTGGTTGACCCTAGATATGTGATATTACAATAATCTAAGGTGGATAGGATAAGAAACATAGAAGATGAAGATGACGGCAGAAAAGGGCTACAGCCCATCAAGTCTGCCCACTCTGCTTACCCACCCCCTGTCTATGCCCTAATGACCCAATTTCCTTATCTTGACCCTCGTAGGGATCCCACATGGGTATCCCATTTATTCTTAAAGTCTGGCACGCTGTCTGCCTCGATCACCTGCACTGGAAGCTTGTTCCAATGATCAACCACTCTCTCTGTGAAGAAATACTTTCTGGTGTCGCCATGAAATTTTCCGCCCCTAAGTTTGAGCGGGTGCCCTCTTGTGGCCGAGGGTCCCTTGAGAAAGAAAATATCATCTTCACTTCGACACGTCGCGTGAGGTACTTAAATGTTTCGATCATGTCTCCCCTCTCCCTACGTTCCTCGAGAGTGTAGTGCTGCAATTTGTTCAGTCTCTCTTCGTACGAGAGAACCTTGAGCCCCGAGATCATCCTGGTGGCCGTCCGCTGAACCGATTCAATTCTGCACACATCTTTACTGTAATGTGGCCTCCAGAATTGCACACAGTACTCCAGATGAGGTCTCACCATGGCCCTGTACAATGGCATTATGACTTCAGGCTTTCGGCTGACGAAACTTCTATTGATACAAGCCAATATCTGCCTTGCCTTAGATGAAGCCTTCTCCACTTGATTGGCAGTTTTCATGTCTGCACTGATGATTACTCCTAAATCTCGTTCTGCTGAAGTACTAGTTAAAGTTTCTCCGTTCAAGAAGTACGTCCTGCATGGATTTCCGCTTAGTGGATAGTGGATTGAACTAGTATCCTAAAGGACACCATGCCAAAATATTTTTTTACAGTTCTTAGTTTCCATAAAATAGTGAAGCATTTTTTAGTCAGTTGGTCTGTGTGTTTCTCGAACGTTAGATGTTGGTCTATAGTTACTCCCAGGATTTTGATATAACTTGCTATTTCAAATTTTTGGCCATTAAGCTGTGCGGCCATTAAGTAGTGCGGCTTTATAAAGGAGGGGGTAAAATAGTGAGAATTTTTATGAGTGAATAGATAACTTTGAACAGAATGCATTTTTTATAATTAATTTTGTGGAAAGGAGATGGGTAGGTAAGGAAGGTTATGTCTTATTTATACATGTATTTGCTTAATTTTAAGACCCTTTTACTAAAAATGCATTAAGCAATTATAAAAGACACCTAGCCAATCTAGGTGCCTAACGTATGCTGGCTTTTACTAAACCGTGGAAGAGCTTCTTACTGTGGATTGGTGAGGTAAATGCTCTGATGTGAATGTGAAGTGAATGAGCATCGGAGCATTTACCTCACTGCGGTAAAAAGTTCTACTGTGGTTTTTTTTAAATTGTCTTTATTAGCAATTGCAAAGGTAACATACAACCAGGATCAAAACAAGCATAAAAAACATAATCGTTTAAAAAGCTTAATCAGCATCAATAATGTCCAATTAGCATCTCATAATTGGCAAAAATTAAATTTAACTCAGTAGTTACCTACCAATTTCAGGTAGGCATCTAGAACAAGGTGCCTACCAGAAAATGGATATAGTTAGGGGCAGATTGTGGGCAGATCTTGGGTGTGTTTTGCATGTTGGTGCCTATACTGGACTTAGGCACCAGTATTTTGGCCAAGAAATCCCTGGCATAAATAGGGAGCTCTTAAGATTAGGGTGCCTACTGGTGCCTAAGTCCAGTTTAGGTGCCACTAGTTATCTAACTTATGATTGACATGTGATAAGTGCTGCATTCTTCAGTGACTATGTTTTAGACACCATTTCTAGAATCAAGACCTTAGGAGTCCTTTTACTAGGTTTGGTAAAATTAGTCTAATGACAGTTTGTCTAATGGACAATTGGTCTAAGGATATGATTCGTCTAAAAGTTAATTCATCTAAAGAAGAACTGGTTTAAAATTAAATAATCAAGATAAAGACATGAAGTCATACATTTGTCATGTGGCAGAGAACTTTTTTGCAGTCAATAACGAGAATATACCACATGCTTTAATCTAATCATAAGAATGAGAACATAAGAATAACCCTACTGGGTTAGAAAAATCATCTATCAAGCCCAGTAGTCCATCCTCATGGTGGCCAATCCAGGTCACTAGTACCTGGCCAAAACCCAAGGAGTAGCAACATTCCATGCTATTGATCCAGGGCAGGCAGTGGCTTCCTCCATGTCTTCCTCCAGAAAATTCTCCAAACCTTTCTTAAAACCAGCTACACGATCCACTCTTACCACAACCAATGCATTCCAGAGCTTAACGATTCTCTGAGTGAAAAAATATTTCCTCCTAATGGTTTTAAAAAGTATTTCCCTGTAACTTCATTGGGCGTTCCCTAATCTTTGCAATTATTGATGAAGTGAAAAATTGATCCACTTGTACCCATTCTACAATACTCAGGATTTTGTAGACTTCAATTATATCTCCCCTCAGCCATCTCTTTTCCAAGCTGAAGAGCCCTAACCTTTTTAGTCTTTCCTCATATGAGAGGAGTTCCATCCTCTTTATCATCTTGGTTGCTCTTCTTTCAACATTTTCTAGTGCCACTATATCTTTCATGAGATAAGGAGACCAGAACTGAACGCAATACTCCCAGTGAGTTCACACCATGGAGCGATAAAGAGGCATTATAACATTCTTAGTCTTAATAACCATCTCTTTTAAAAATAATTCCTAGCATCTTGCTTGCTCTATTGGAAGCTGCTGCCATACATTAGACAGAAGGTTTCATCGTATTGTCTACAATGACACCCAAATCTTTTTCTTGGTTGCTAACCCCCAAGGTGGACCCTAGCATCTGGTAATTGTGATTTGGGTTAGTCTTATCAATGTATATCACTTTACATTTGTCCTCATTAAATTTCATCTGCCACTTGGATGCCCAATCTGCCAATTTCCAAAGGTCTGCCTGCACATTTTCATAATCTGCATGCAATTTAAGAACTTTGAACAGTTTCATTTGCAAATTTAATCACCTCACTCATCATTCCAATTTCCATATCATTTATAAATAAGTTAAATAGCACTAGTCCCAGTACAGATCCTTGTGGCACTCCACTGTTTACTCTCCTCCATTGAGAAAAATGACCATT
Organism: Geotrypetes seraphini; assembly: GCF_902459505.1. NCBI lineage: Eukaryota > Metazoa > Chordata > Amphibia > Gymnophiona > Dermophiidae > Geotrypetes > Geotrypetes seraphini. Next base: position 216,452,881 of record NC_047087.1, on the reverse strand, counting down.
TAACTTCTATCTACGTGGGTGTTATCTACAAACCTCTGTTTCAGGAGCAGCAAATTGACGAAGATCTTGTTGCAGATATCCAAATGCTGAGGAAGAAAGGAGAGATACTGTTGCAGGGGGATTTCAACCTGCCGGATGCTGACTGGAAAATTCCATCTGCATAACTGGAAAGAACTAGAGAAATAGTGGATGCCCTTTGAAGGAGCTCTACTCAGACAAATGGTGACAGAACCGATGAGTGAAAAAGCAATACTGGATCTGGTGCTCACAAATGGGGAAAGTGTCTCTAATGTCCGAGTGGGAGCCCACCTGGGAAGTAGCCATCATTCTACGGTTTGGTTTGATATAAGAGCCAAAGTGGAGGTTGGCCACACAAACCTCAAAGTCCTGGATTTCAAACGTGCAGACTTTAGTAGAATGAGCTGATTGGATGTGAAAAAGTAAGGGAAGTGGAAAAACAGTGGTCCAAGTTAAAAGGTGCAATAAAAAGAGCTACTTATCTTTGTCCCCCCTCTTTTACGAAGGCATAGCTTGGGTTTTAGTGCCGGCAGCGGCGGTAACTGCTCTGACGCTCATATGAATTCTGTGAACGTCGGAACAGTTACCGCCACTGCCGGTGCTAAAACCCGCAGAGGAGGCATGTGAGGAAAATAAATAAAAATAAGAGAAAAAGGAAACCAATGTGGTTCTCCAACTAGTGGCAGAAAAAAATAAAGGCAAAAGAGTTGGTGTCCCTGAAATATAAAAAAACTCAAGAGGAGTACAGAAAAAAATATGCCAAGAGGTGCGTCTGGCGAAAGTGCAAGTGGAAGAGCAAATGGCTAGAAATATAAAAAAGGGGAGACAAATTTTTTTTCCAGGTATATTAGTGAAAGGAGGAAGACAAAAAATTGAATTATTGTAATAAAAGATGATCCATATATAATTAAACTTAATCAAAATAAACTGAAACTGATTCTCCTGTAAGAATATCAATTATTTTTATGTGAAACTGGACACGAGACAGTAATGAGCTCCCATTTCAATTTTTCTTTTCCTTCACTGTATTTATCCTATTTTTGCACAAAAAAAGGATATTAAATAATTTTTATTTTAGCATTTACCACTTATAACCTAAGTGGTGTACATTCAGATACTCAAACATTTTTCCCTATCTGTCCTGACAGGCTCACACTCTTTCTAATATACCTGGGCCAATGGGGGATTAAGTGACTTGCCCAGGGTCACAAGGAGCAGTTTGGGATTTGAACTCACAACCTCAAGGTGCTGCGGTTGTGGCTCTAACCACTGTACCACACACTCCCCACATTATCAATTCAGCTACTTAAGATGCTTCCTACTTTACTAGCAATCTTTGCCCATCCCCCATGCTCCTTGTGACCCTGGGCGTCACTCAGTCCTCCATAGCCCCAGGTACGTTAGATAGACTGTGAGCCCACCGGGACAGATAAGGAAAAATGCTTGAGTACCTGATTGTAAAAACCGCTTAGATAACCTTGATAGGCGGTATATAAAAACCTAACAAACTTGAAACTTGAAACTTTATTACTTGAAACAATCCATTGCCTCCAGTAAAGAATTTATATCCACCTATGTGATATGTGACTAAACTCTTGTAGTTGATTAAATTGTATCTCAGGGAGTCTGCTGTTTCTGCTGAGTAGTAAGAAAAGTACATAGAAATTCAGTTTGTTTATCCCAGTGAGCCTGAAAAGATCACATCTCTGTTGAAGAACAAATAATTCCTCTATATTGTGCTCAAGAGCTGCCTATCTTAAGGAAACTTATGATGTCCTATGCCTTCCATTTATGTTAGATATGAAGAGCAGAAAGATAAGATTGTGCCACAAGAAAAGAAGTTATCTCTTTTGTGTTCAGAGGCTCCAATTATGTACTCCTCCAGATGCAACCCTGGGTGATTGTTTTCACTGGTATGCACATTAGTAACTCAGGAGCTGGTGCAGAAAGCCATGCATTCCAGTTCCGTGCTAAAGCTCAGAGCAGAGTTTCCTAGTGCACGCATTTAAAAACAAACTGTGCTGTCGAATATAACAAGGAATTTGTATGGTAATATGCTCTGCACAAACAACATGATGAAAAAAAAACCCCAACAAATTCAGATACAAATGTGATAGTCCACATATGTAAGTCCTACCAGATCCAACACGGTCCGTGTTTTGGCGAACACGCCTTCCTCAGGGGTCCAGTTGGACATTAAGAAAAAAAACTTCCCTCTCTATCCCAGACGGGCTCACATTCTAAACTAAAGTGCCTAGGGAAATTGAGAAAAATGAACAATATTATAAATATAAACATATCCATCAAAATAAAATAAGAATAAAAAATAGGGAAATAAAACAGGAAGACAAAAAGTTTAAATAAGTCCTAATAAAAATAAAACAAAGTAAAATAAAAAGTGGCTTATGGGTCTTTGTCCTCGTCTCTATGGTCACTAGGCAACTTAAGACCCTTGTGTGCTATGTGTCCATATACTGGCACTAATTAGCTCATTAATTAAAAAGCATGCATAAATTGGGCATGTGACCAAATTTGTGCACACAATTTAGAATACCATATATAGATTCCTTGGGCATATACACGCTTAATTAGAGATTGATGTATATATACATGTGTAAATGTGGCACTTTAAAATGTTGCTTCCACTATTTTATAAATTATACTTGTAAATGGGAGCCCATGTTCCTTCCTAATGAATGCCCCCCTTGAATTTAAATGCTATAGCATTTGTGTGTACACTTAATAGAATACCACTGAATGTAATCTTGATGATGCCGTAGCAACAGTGATTTTCCCCTTTGATCCTCCCTGAGCACAAGCACCTAATTCAATTTCCCCTCCAGTCCCTCTGAGCACAAGTATACCTCCTCATCACTCCAAAAGACCTACCTCCCACTCCAACCCAACATGGATTCCTTGGTAATCTTGTGAGATGAGAGTGTTCCCTTTCCATGTCTATTTTCTCTGGTATTAATGACTCCTAGGAGTAGTCATGCAGAGTCATTAAGGGTCATCTTTCCATATAAGGGTAATTACTCCATGAGACTACTGAGTCACTCTGAGCAGGTGCAGAATCAAGCCATTTCCATCCTATCCCTCTAGTTAAGTCCCAGGGGTTGAGGGATAGGGAGTTGGAAGCTGTTCTGGGAGTTAGGATACCTATAGGTGATCAGAAGTGAGATTGAAAAGGGGTGCTTATGCTTTGGGGGATTGGAGGGCAGATAAGAAGAGAAAGATAAAACTGCCTTGTTTGTGTCTTCGTCTTAATTTGACAACTGGAACAGTGGCTGCGCTACTGGACTGCCCATAGAGCTGCTGCACAAAAGATGGAATTGAGCAGCTATGCTAGCAATCATTACAGCTAGCTTAAAGCAATAGCCATGCATGTGCCTTGTCTTTGTCATGTGCACAATTACCCCCCTCCCCCCCACACACACACACAAACTCATATTAAGAAGCTAGTGCAAGTTTCTTACAGCACAGGTTATACATATTTAATGTATAGTAACCATTAGTGTGGATCCATGCTAATGTCTATAGTGTGATTACATGTGCACAGAGTCGCAAAAATCCGGAGTTCAAGGAAGACCTTTAACGGGTATCAGACACATACCAACAACCACCATAGGTTTGTCGGAAAATTCCTCATTTACCCAACGGTGCCTCCACCTCCTGTTTTGTTTATCATTGATCTTTTTCTTTATTTTACATTGCTTTTACTATTAAGATTCTTATAAATTATTCATGGCTAGTGTGAAAAACTTTTACTTAGCTTTTTCATCCCCAAACGCCAACGCGTTTCGATAATCTTTATCAAGACGAAAACTGGGGAACTGGAATATCAAACAGACACATACACCACATTAAAGATAACATTGGAGCACACACATACGCCACATTAGAAAAAATCATACCTTCTCTGTACAATCTCACTTAACTTACATTTATACAAGACAAACGTCACATACCAACCATCGGCAAAAAAACGCCGAGGTTCACCGACTCTGAGAACTAAATACCCTACCCAAAATACGTCATTTCCGGGGAATTACACTCCTGACCCATACGTAATAAAAGGGGCCAAGCACAAAAAACCACTGAAAAAACCAACACCCCTTATCCAACCAAGGATCTAAAGATCCGCTTGAGCTAACCAGTCAGAAGTTTGATTTAACCCTGCCCGGAGGCTGAACCGGTGCGAACTCCGGTGGATGTTCCGATTAGACTCTATGGCCCCTAATGGGTTAAATCAAACTTCTGACTGGTTAGCTCAAGCGGATCTTTAGATCCTTGGTTGGATAAGGGGTGTTGGTTTTTTCAGTGGTTTTTTGTGCTTGGCCCCTTTTATTACGTATGGGTCAGGAGTGTAATTCCCCGGAAATGACGTATTTTGGGTAGGGTATTTAGTTCTCAGAGTCGGTGAACCTCGGCGTTTTTTTGCCGATGGTTGGTATGTGACGTTTGTCTTGTATAAATGTAAGTTAAGTGAGATTGTACAGAGAAGGTATGATTTTTTCTAATGTGGCGTATGTGTGTGCTCCAATGTTATCTTTAATGTGGTGTATGTGTCTGTTTGATATTCCAGTTCCCCAGTTTTCGTCTTGATAAAGATTATCGAAACGCGTTGGCGTTTGGGGATGAAAAAGCTAAGTAAAAGTTTTTCACACTAGCCATGAATAATTTATAAGAATCTTAATAGTAAAAGCAATGTAAAATAAAGAAAAAGATCAATGATAAACAAAACAGGAGGTGGAGGCACCGTTGGGTAAATGAGGAATTTTCCGACAAACCTATGGTGGTTGTTGGTATGTGTCTGATACCCGTTAAAGGTCTTCCTTGAACTCCGGATTTTTGCGACTCTGTGCACATGTGATTTGGATATAGCCGATCAGCATTAAGCGATTTCTGTTGTTGACATGGCTTCTTTGCAAGGAAATCCAATAGTTTTTTCTTTTTCGGAAGAAAAGAGGACTGAATTATTGAAGCGACCCACCTTGATTGAAGGTGGATCTTTAACGACCAGTTCATCTTGGTTTGAATTGGAGGTCCAACATAAGAAGCTGGTGAGGGCGGAGCTACATGCGAATACCTTGGCCCAATATGTTTCCACGGCCATGATCCCTCGAGGATTGAGGATCCAGAAAGGCCCCACTCTTTTTTCCAATGATGTTCAATTTCAAGAGAAATGGTGCGCCATTCTCAATAAATGCAGTTTCGATCTTATGTTATTAATTATTGAACAAATTACCATTTTGGAGAGTGAGTTGAAGAAAACGATCGATGAAACTAAAGCGTTGATTCGTGAAACTTGTGCCAGCGAAGCAGAGTTTATATCTCTGGAGGGTGACCATAATAGCAAGATTGAACTATATAAAGATTCGATTAGACAATCTAAGATAAAAAAATATAGGCGAGATGAGCGTGATTACACCATTAATCAAGTGTACCTTTGGCGATTTAAAAACAATGTTCCTCAAAAACAGCCTTTTGAGGATGATCACTTGTCAACGGACTCCAGTTCCTCGGGTGGCCATAGTGGAGGTCCCTCAGGTATGAGAGGCCAACGCACCCAAGGGGGTTTTTACTCTCGAGGACCCAGAGGCAGACAGAAGGGCCGAGGATCAAGACGAGTGGCATTTCAGGGTCCAATGCAACAGCAACAGCAACAAACATATGTGCAGGGCCCTCAGACCCGTTCCCAGATTCGAACCAATCAGCCGTAATAAATTTGATGAAACAAAAGCTTACACCTATCCAGGAATCAGTATTAAATTTAGGAATGGGGTTTGTACCCACGGCACAATATGATGCATTTACTACCCGCATATCAATATACAGTTTATTGCGGAAGTTACATCTTAAAGTATTTTTTCAAGAACACCAGCCAATTAGCGATGGGACGCTGATTTCAGTAAAATCAAATTGGTGCCCAGCGGTCCCTCTACACACCAATTTGTTAACTTTTCGTGATCTTGTACTTTTTGAAGTGGAGCAATTGGAAAATCAAAGCTCTTGTATGACTCCTCAATTTAATATGTCTTATCCTGAATGGTGCGCTTTGCAAGAACTACGTGACAATACATCTATGATCATTTCTCGTGCTGACAAGGGGGGGGCCATTGTGCTATGGTCAAAAGAACACTACCTAAGAGAGGCCCACCGCCAGCTGGATGACCCTCGGTTTTATCAGCGGCTACCAGATGATCCTGCTATGGAGCTCAAAAGTGAAATTTCAAAATTGGTATCAAAAGCTCTCAAGCAAAAAATGATTACCGCCAGAGAAGCTGCTTTCCTCAATCCTGGATTCCATGTGACTCCAGTCATCTATTTTCTTCCGAAAATTCACAAACATCTACACAACCCACCTGGACGTCCCATTGTATCTATGCGTGATTCCCCCCTGGAGCCTTTATCCAAATTCTTGGACATTTTTATGAAACAACAGGTTTCCTCTATTAAGTCATATATCAAAGATACTAACCATATGCTCAGAATCATATCTGAGTTGGATGTCTATGAACCACATTGGATTTTAGTCACATTGGATGTGACTGCCTTATACACGATGATCCCCATGGACAGAGCCTTGACCTTAATACATCAAATTTGTGTGGAACAAAAGATCCGACCTCAGTTATCTACAGATATTTTGATGGAAATGGCCACCCTGGTATTAACCAGAAGCTATTTTTGGTTCCACAATGAATTTTATTTACAGAAGCATGGCATAGCTATGGGGGCATCATTAGCTCCTTCCTTAGCGGCCTTATTTATGGCAGATTTAGAAGAACGTCTGATCTATCCTATGCCATCTTTCTCTAAAGTCAAGATCTGGAAGAGGTTCCTTGATGATGTCCTGTGTATATGGTCTTCAACAGAGGATGAATTGGAATTATTCATAGCAGAACTAAATAGGCTCGATAATAATATCAAATTTACTGCTACTATAAATCATAGGGAAATCCCGTTTTTAGATATTTTGATTACAAAAGGGATTACTCATTTACAAACGTCCCTGTATAGGAAAAAGACAGACCGTAACAGCTTGTTACGGTTTCACAGCTTTCACCCGGAGAGCTTGAAAAGAAGTTTGCCCATAAGTCAGTTCTTGAGGCTACGCAGGATTTGCCACAATTTAGATGACTTTCGTTGCCAGGCGAAACAGATGAAAATAAGATTCTATCATCGGGGCTATCCTTATGATGTAGTCAAAAGGGCGTATAAAAGAGCTAAGAATGCCCATAGAGATTGGCTTTTGTATGAGGGGGAGCGGGGTGCACAGTCCCAGGACACAGTGGCCTTTGTGCAGGAATTTTCCTCCCTAGCCCATAGTGTATCTAAAATTGTCAAAAAACATTGGCATATTCCTAGGATGTTAATCCCTGACTTGGATGCAGCGCCTCTGTGCTCGTACCGCAGGAGAAAAAACTTGGGGGAGATGTTAAATCATTATAAATTACAGGAGAGAATCCCCCTTACTAGTGGGAATCATTCCCCGTGCGGTTCATGCCAATGGTGCGAGTACACGATTCCGGGTGAATATTGGACTCATCCTACTACTGGGGTTATGTATAGGGCGAGATATAATACCACTTGTAGGTCTGAGAATGTGGTATATGTGTTGCAATGCCCATGCCCCAAATTGTATGTAGGCAGAACCACCCGTTCTATACGGGTCCGGTTAACAGAACATAAGTCTAGAGTCCGTACTCACTCGGAATCGTCCCCGCTGGTCCATCATTGGATTCAGTGTGGGCATACGTTAGAAGATCTGCAGTGGCGGGTCCTAGACCAAATTTTTGTAGGGTGGGAGGGAGGGAACACTGCCCGGAGGCTGAACCGGTGCGAACTCCGGTGGATGTTCCGATTAGACTCTATGGCCCCTAATGGGTTAAATCAAACTTCTGACTGGTTAGCTCAAGCGGATCTTTAGATCCTTGGTTGGATAAGGGGTGTTGGTTTTTTCAGTGGTTTTTTGTGCTTGGCCCCTTTTATTATGTATGGGTCAGGAGTGTAATTCCCCGGAAATGACGTATTTTGGGTAGGGTATTTAGTTCTCAGAGTCGGTGAACCTCGGCGTTTTTTTGCCGATGGTTGGTATGTGACGTTTGTCTTGTATAAATGTAAGTTAAGTGAGATTGTACAGAGAAGGTATGATTTTTTCTAATGTGGCGTATGTGTGTGCTCCAATGTTATCTTTAATGTGGTGTATGTGTCTGTTTGATATTCCAGTTCCCCAGTTTTCGTCTTGATAAAGATTATCGAAACGCGTTGGCGTTTGGGGATGAAAAAGCTAAGTAAAAGTTTTTCACACTAGCCATGAATAATTTATAAGAATCTTAATAGTAAAAGCAATGTAAAATAAAGAAAAAGATCAATGATAAACAAAACAGGAGGTGGAGGCACCGTTGGGTAAATGAGGAATTTTCCGACAAACCTATGGTGGTTGTTGGTATGTGTCTGATACCCGTTAAAGGTCTTCCTTGAACTCCGGATTTTTGCGACTCTGTGCACATGTGATTTGGATATAGCCGATCAGCATTAAGCGATTTCTGTTGTTGATATAGTGTGATTAAACATGCAAACTAATTAATGCAGCTTAATAAAAGGGATTTTTAGTTTTCCTAAGCCTCTTACATTGGTTATACTTTTGTGTCCAACTCAACAACAGTGTAGAACATTTGAAAGGGAGATCAACATTCCAGTCAGTTTGGTACAAGCATTTTCCTTCAACAATCTGGCATTGTAGGCCCCTATGACAGCCTGTTTAGGCAAATCTCAGCTGAGTTGGGCATAGTTTTGACCTCTCTGCTATTGTTGTTAATAAAGTTGTCTGTATTTTGAATACCCTTAGACCTTGGTCTCCTTGGTTTTTGACTTTTGTGTGGTCGGCCCAATATCTTGTTGACCGTCTACCAATTTGTTTTCTTAACCATTTTTGTAGCCATGTAGAGGTCATCCTAAAAACCTGTTTAAAATGACTTTATTTAGTTTTGCTCAATTAAATAGGGTTTCGGAGTTGCAGCTTTTTTTTTTCACATAAAATAGTATTAATGTTATTTTCTGATGCTGCGTATACTTCTAGTGCAATTTTGTGTATCTAAAGTTTGGCTGAATCATATCTAAAATGAATGTCCAGGACTATGTCAATATTAATGAGTTTTATTAATTTACAAAAGCTTGTTTTAAGCACTGGACAGTCCTCATTTATTCATTTGCAATCTTTCCATTAATTTAGACATGTAAGAACCTCTTCCAAGTTGTGAATAGAAGCTACTGAAATAATATCATTTGCACTTTGTGCATGTGCCATTTAAATTACAGCCATTTATATATTTATGGGCAAATAATAAGAAATGTTTGCAATGGAGCTATAATTGCATGAAAATAATAGTACCCTGGAAGTGTATATATTATCTTGATTATTTTGCAGTGAATCAAATTGTATTATTGCTCTTGGAAAAAAATATTTGTATTGTTTGAAACACTGTCTGAGAAACATTTTATATTCTGTTATTGAGGTCTTTAAAGAAATGTAAAACCAAATTCAAAATGTTCTTACTAATGTTTTCTTTATTTTTCTAATAGAAATTATATATTTCCACGCTAATAGTAATCAAAAGAAAACAAAAACAATATTTAGAGAAAGAACACAAACAAAGCAAAATAGTCAAAATGCAATCTAAATTTTCCAGCTAAAAGTCGGGAGCCCCTTTTATTAAACACTTAACATGTTGTTAGCACTCAGAAACAGGCTACTGTGAGATTGTCTTGAAGGATTTTGTCTGTTACCATGTATAACTGTTAGACACTTGCAAAGCAACTACCTCTTTCATTACCATATGACACAGTTAAAATGCTGAACCCACAAAATACAGTATAAGTGTAAAAACATTGGTCACAGCTTTATTAAGAACACTTTCATCGCAATATATATAAAATGGTAAAATCTGCAAATACCCCAAAATGAGCAACTTAAAAGTATCAAACTAATCATTCTTTAGTTTCCAATTCAGCTAGATCATATCAAACTAGCTGTGAAAAGTTTCCAGTACCCTCAGAGGTCCACAGTGACAATGAGCCCCACAAACTCATCAACCTTGAGGCAGAAATGTCCTCAAGGATCCAAAATGCAGTTTCATAGCATAATCAACCCCCCCTCCCCCCGTGCTTCCATGTCTCCTTCATTCCCAATAAGCTGCAACCTAGCCTCAACATCCTTCCCACTCTACCCACCATATCTCTACCTACTAGGAGGGTTGGGGGACAACAACCCAAAGCCCTCCAGCCTACCCTCCCAAAACAAAGCCCACCCAAACCCCCATATAAACAATTACAATCCCTCCCCCATCTCATAAATCCACCAATCTGAAGTTCCCAGTTCCTCCCATGTCAAATCTAGCCAGCTGATACTGCTCTCCAATTCCTTCCACCTTCTCCTCCCAGCAACAGGCTAACAGCAAACAAATTAATCCTAAAGGTACTCAGCAAAGTTAAATGCTCAGAGTCCAAATCAAGAGCGTCTCTTACTTACCCCCACCCCCACCCCTTTTCATAAAAGTGCAAAAGAGGTTTTTAGCACCAGCCAGCATGCTGAATGCTTTGTGCTGCTCCAACACTCATAGGAAATCTATGACTGTTGGAGCAGCGCAGAGTATTCAGCACCTGCCTGCCCATGTGCCTAAGGCCCCGCCCATAGGATGGTCCTTAGGCACCTGGGCCAATCAGGCCTTAGGCCTCTCCCAGGTGCATCCCACAATGTACCAAGAAGGGTCAGGCCCACCTCATTTCGATGGAAGCAGGCCTGCCGGCTGGACGGTGGGAAAATCCATCCATCTGGCCAACTTTTAAAGTTAGTGGGGGGTGTCCTGGAGGGTTTTAGCGGGGGGGGGGTCTTCGTGTGTGGGGGTCTTCTGGCAGGAGGGGTTGGGCACCTTCCTGCTGGTGAACTTTGAGGGATGGGGGTGTAGGCCTATAAAATGCTGGCCTACATTTAAGGCGTCTGTAGAAGAAAATAGATACGATTCTGGACACGGCACCTACTCGTGATTGACACGTGGTTGGTGCTCATTTTGCAGGTACCTACCACAACACACGCTATTTTTTATTAAGTAAGGATCAAATTATAATTGAGACAAACCAAATTCCAACATTTAGAGTGATCTACCATACTTAGGGCTCCTTTTACAAAACTGTGCTAATCGTTCCAATGCCCAAAGGGATTTAATGAGCATTGGAGAGTTTGTCATGCGGTAGCCTCTACTGCGGCTTCCTAAAAGAGGGGTTAAGTTTTTCTAAGAAGTCAAAACATTTTTAAGGGCAAGAGACAATACGATGTCCAATAAGAAACAAATATTTTTCAGAGAATAAAGATTTAGAACAAAATGATTTTAATATAAGGACCTTGTATGTTACTATGAATGTTAAGAATATTAGCTATGATTTCCCAAAGTACCAATAATTATTTAGGAAATTATGTTCAGAAAGGTTGTGTTTAAATGTTTCAATCTGAGTCTTGCAAGACCAACAGTTTTTTTAGAAATGGAAGAGTCAATGTAATACAATTTTAGAGGGTTCATATTTTCCTAAGGGATATGATCCCAAAGATATGATGTGATATCATCACATCAAACCTGCACAAAGATATGATCCTGACTTGGGAATCCCTTTTCTCATTTAGACAATCTTTGCAAAATCAGTCTTTAAATGTGGCAATTGTTACATTTTTGTTCGGAATTTTTTTTAATTACCAGGGTAGTATAAAAGTGGAATTTATTTAGACTTGTACTTGCACAGTCAGAAGGTTCAAAGGGCAAGTGACTTGTATTTGATCTGTAGCACCAGGGGCATTCAAAGCTGGTAAAACAGCAGTGTTTTGCTGATCAAATGCTTTAGTATAAGAAGCTTTACCTTAAACACAAATATCTATATTTATAACCCATCTTTAGTAACAGGGGATTTTGGTTCGAGTTATTCCCTCCACCTTTTAAGCTAAATATGTTTAGGGGTTTCAGTGTTTTAACCAGACTTTCCCACCTTCCTTTGCCCAAACCAAATTAGTGAATGCACTTGGCAAGCCACTATATAGAGCAGAAAATATAGTCTAAATGAAGCCAAGCCTGGGGAGCTTTCTAGGTTATCAGTATTTTTATGTCTGTTTCTTTTCTGCTTGATCATGTTGAAATGCACAGGATTTATGGGATTGTACCTTGCAGAAGTTGACAAAGAGATATCCATGCCCTGATAAGATTTGTTCACTTCATGCATTTGTTGTTTTATATGGAGTTTTATGGTTATTTATGAGTTTGAAGAAGATTTACAGGAAATGTCTTATTTCTAGGGAAGGTTATGAGCACCCGACTTATGGAGCTTACAAAGATGCAGTTCATATTTCATAGCCAGCAAATGCCTGAAGGCATATAGTAATGTCAGAACTTCAGTTTTATCATAGCGGTAGGGAACCATTTCCAGTAGTCTGCACTTTTAAACCAGGAACATTACAGCTAATTTCCCAAAGATATGATCCAAGTTGGATTCCCTTTGAAAATTTGCCAAAGGTATACACATAGTACTGACATATTTTGCACCGGTTTTATCTGTGGGTGACAAAAGTAAATCAAAACACGGTGCATGCATATAAAAATGAAAATGTCTAGAGACTACGGGAACTCCCCACAGCCATTTCCTAATGGCTATCTGCACGGGGCAGGAGCGTAGGAAGATCGCTCCTGCCCCCAAAACCAGCTAGACCACCAGGTAAGGCCAGGATGCCGGGGGGAGGCGGAAGGGAGGTGGGGGTGGGCCAGAGCCGGATATTCATGGTTTTTTGCCATTCGCGGTCTGGCTCTGCCCCTATGCCCCGCGAATAACGAGAGAGAAGTGTAATCCAAAGTAAACAAATGCTTTATCCAATAACCACAAGACCTTCCAAATTCTCTCCTCCTCAACACGAGCCGTGTTTAGATGGCTTTCTTTGTCAAGAGGAAGAATCATGTGGGCAGGAGAAAGAAGCTAACTTCATCAAAAGATTAGAAGGCAGCTGCCACGCAAGTGTTCCCCCACGAATTCGCGGTTTCACTCATTCACGGTATTCTCCGACCATCTCTTCCTGTACTACAGTCAGGCTACACCAGCTGCCCTCTCCTGCCTCTCCTCCAGCTGCCCTTCCTGGGACGTAACCCCCTTGAATATTGGGGGAGTACATGTATAATGCCTAAAAGATTAGTATGATCGTATATAGTATTGTGTTTAGCAGCAATACATGTCACTAACATTTAGGTGTACTCATTTAGGCCAAGAAAAAGTTCTAAGTTGTGTGTAGATCAGGTTTATTCTATAGCAGTGCATTTAACTTTATGGAATGCCCATGATCAGCCAAGACTCCTCCCATGGCCAGACCCTCTTTTTTTTCTAATTCTTTATTGATTTTTAATCAAAAACAGTGTAATACAAATGAAAGAACAAAAGATATTCCACAAATTACACTATTATCTATACAGGTAACATAAATATAATTCAATAATTTCATTTTCCTGCATATAATAATATCATAATATATCCTAATATACAATACAAATAAAGAATAAAGTTACCCAAATATCACTATCAATATTTATTCCCCTCCCTCCAACCCCCACCCCCCTGGATGTGTAAAGATAAATAAACCAAAGAAAAGAAGAGATATGATGAAAATACATTATTATGTTTTTACAAATTTAGTCAATGGGCTTCAAATTTTATTAAATACCTCACTAAAACCCCTACATTCTGCATTAATTCGTTCGTATCTGTATGTAGTACACACATTCACCCACCAAAATGTATAATTAATTCTATCATGGTTTTTCCAATTTTTTTGAGATTCATCACTAGAACTGATATAAACCACTTTATAGAATGCACTGACAGTTATGCATGTAACTTCTAATTCATGCCAATTAGCACCAATTATGAGGTATTAATTGGCAATTGAATCATTTTGTTAAATGATTAAGTTGCATGTTGTCACCCTAAAGTCCGTGTACTTTATGATGGGGACCTCATTGGGCATGTTTCCTGAATGTGGATAGCCCTACAAAGGGTGCTGGCAAAAGGCAACTACCAACCTAAACTTGAAGGAGCTCCCCATACCAAACCCAAGAGATATGATTTTGAAAGCATGCAGCTTTATCAGGCGGCAAAATACTGAACTATGTAGCAAGTGGTAAAATTGTGTCTATTTGTTGGCTTTGACCCTGGAGGCTTTTAAGGAGGTTATTGACAGGGTTAGAGCCAGCTTAAAGCACAGAGACAGCTGGATAGATTTCAAACCAGTTATCCTTGCTCATATGTATATCTGACCACGTTAGGACACTGCCATTAATAATCATTGCAAAGCCAGTAGCTGACTGTTATTACTTAACTGTCTAGGTGGCTTTGAAAGTTAACCCCTGAGAGTCTAGCCATGAAAGCGACATTCATCTATTTTAAGTGCTGATTTTTGTTATTATAGGTTTTGCCCTGCTGACATAAGCACCATCTGGCTGAGAGAACACGTTTATGAATATCTTGTAAATATCTGACTGCACCCCTGCAGTGCAAAATGCTTTGATGTTTCAATCAGAATTGTATTTGTTAAGAGGACAAATGTGTGGCACGCAATACAAAATTAGGTTTAATATGGAAGCACACCATGTTTTGCATTTCTGATTTTTACTCTGGCTGATATTCTTATTAGTTTGATTTCCAATCCATTTCTTCTATGACAAAAGTCCATGCGAAGAAAAAAATATAACAAGGAACCAGGACATGTCATTTATCTTCTTCCTAACAGTGCACTTCTCTTCTAATTAATATAACTCAAAAAGAAAATAGACGTCTCCAAATTATCCAAAATACAGCAATCAAACTAATCCATAACGCAAAGAAATTCGACCATGTCACCCCCTTATTAATTAAATCACACTGGCTTCCTATAACCCATAGAATTACGTTTAAAATTTTATTCCTGGTTTACAAAACTTTAACTTTCAATGAACCTCAATATATTGCAAAAATGATTGTCCCACACAAAACTTTACGTTCTCTTAGATCTTCTTCTTCACAATTGCTCTCAGTCCCCTCATTAAAAGTCATAGGCACTGGGCGAAATGATATATTTTCTGTAAAAGCCCCCACATTGTGGAACTCCCTTCCAAATTTCATTAAAAACGAAACTGACCTCGTTGTTTTTAAGAAAATTTTAAAAACTTACCTATTTCAAGACGCATTTGACATATGAAATACCACCTTTTAGGTCTAATATTCTTTCTAACCCTTTATTACCCGATGTGTTTTCCCTTCGATGTCAATTTCTAACAAAGAACAAGATTGTAACTTTTCCCCTTCCCTCCCACCCCCTCCTGTTCGTCTAATTTTGTCTGTCTTATGAGTAACTACTGTAAACTAATTGTATTACCACATTCTGATGGTTTTTAACACTGTACATCGCTTAGATATTATTATAAGCGATTCATCAAATAAAGGTCAAACTTGAAACTTGAAACTTGTTGAAGAACAAATCAAATGGCTTTTGAACTGTTTCAAAAGGTGTTTTGAGCAAACCTATTTATAACCCAGCAGGTCACATGTATGTAGCAGAATGAGGATGCATTTTTAACACAAGGTGTGTAGAATGGAAGAGCAAGTGCTATATCTTAAGACAGTTTTATAAAGGCAGCAAACCCTTTTTATCGATGCATACCCTTAACACACAGTTTTCTATCCCTTCTTCATCTCACTTAGGTGAGTCATACAGATACATGAGGTCATAGGCCTCCCCAAAAACTTAGCAACCGGAAGTATGGCTCTCCCGACTCCCCCACTTACCACCTCCCCGCCACTGTAATTTAAAATCTTTGGGTAGCCGGCGCCACATCGAAGCGAGCCTCCCGCTGTCAGCCTGCCCCGGAAGTGTTCTTTCTGCAGCATCCTGCCTACACGGGAAGAGAAAGAATATTGATCATTTAACCCTGCTCTCTGTTTTCTATTTTTGTAACCAGTTCTTAATCCATAATAGGACATTACCTCATAGCTTTGTGCGGTCAGAGCCTTTAGGGTATTCAGTAAATCCCCAACCCACAGCTCTGCTTTTTGCTTTGTTTATTTACTTTTTGCTTGATGCAGTTTGATTGGTTGTGCATAAAGCAAAGTGGCAACACTGTCAGGGTATTCAGGGGATTTTCTGAATCCCCTGATAGCCATGATGTCACTGCTCTGCTTGCCATGCACTCATCTACCCAAGCTGCCTGCCTCTCATTATCCCTGAAGTTCAACCTGCAATTGGCTGTGTGGAGCCTTGTGCATGCAGTTACAAAGTATGGCAGAGACTGGTCAACATGAAAGTAGCACTGACTGAAGATGGTGGGCTGCAGCATGGAGGGATCAAGAGTGTTTCATCTGCCTTGAGCTGCTGGCCTGACTGCTACTGCTCTATAGGTTGGCTCAGAGGTGAGTCCAGGTAGTGGAAGGCTCAGCTTTCCATTTGATTCCTTCTGGGCTGGCTTTTCTGCTGAGCTTGAGACGGGGTGATTGGAATGTTGGATTTCAATGTGAAGTGCAGGCGATTTCCTATTATCAGGCCACTGGTAGCTATGCAGAGAAACCTCATCATATTTAAGTTCTCTCTTTCCAAAGAATTCCTCCTCTATTTCTTATTCAGATTTAATGAATCATATCTATGAAAAACTTTTTGTTTGAAATATGTAGGTTAAGTTTACACAAAAACATATTTTGTTTTATGAACAGTGTTTAGACCAAATTTCAATGAAAAAATAGTGATTACATGGATAATTTCATATATATATATTGTCACAACCCCAGCCTTAAGGCTAAGCTTGTGCCAGGTAAATCTCCTCATAATCCAACCCTTACCCTGAAAAGGGCTAACCAGTATGACAGCTTAAACTCAGACAGACAGATAGGATCTGAGTTCAAATTGAACCACCAGATTACAGAACCCTGGGGAGGGGAAGATGAGTGGGAGAACAGCCTGGAGCAGCAGGAGGTGCCTTACAAAAAAGGACAGCCTAAGAGGCAGGCTCAGAGCTCAGGTAATGCACAACTGCTGGGTCCAATTAAGGCCCAAAGGAAAACTCAGCAGAAGCAGCAGGTTGCCCTTCCCCCTCACAGGTTAGGGCGTGGCCAGCTCAGTGCTTTAGAAGCTGAGCTCAGAAAGATCAAATCAGTCTACCCTGGGCCAGCCCATGAAGGAGGCTCGCGGGACTGCTCTCCTGAGTCCACATAAAGCCAGGACATTGAAATGTTAGATGTAGCTCCTGTCCCTGAAGCTAGCCAGACAGCTAGCCCGGATGCCATGGAGTTTATGGACACTGCCATGGAACCGGAAGAAATATTCATGGATGAAAGCTAAGTGAAATTGCTTGACTTTTTTTTTGTATGCTTTGAATCTTGAAGTTTTCTTTTTGAACTGTCTGGAAGCACAAGTCTGGGACCAAGTGAGCTGTGCTAGGCTCACCACTGCAGGTGTGCCTGATTTTTGGGACATTGAATGTAGTGTGGTTTTTTTCTTGGCATTTTTACTTCTGCTTGTGTGGGGCTGGATTGCTGATTGGGTGAAGGGGTAGTAAAGTGGGGAGAATCCACACAAGATCCTCAGGGTGGGATTGTGGGGCCAATTGTGGCAAGTTTATTTAAAGTGGATTCTGAAGGTACCTTTTAGGATAAGGCCCTCCGTTAGTAGTGCAGAGACTTGAGCCAGAGACTGAAGAGATGTAAAAAGGCTTTTATTAAACAAGCATATATGCTGGACTTCTGGGCAGAACTGGCTGCATAAACAGAAGACCCTGAGGATCTCGGACACCAAAGTTATATAGGATCCTAACCAGTTCAAACCAGTTCTAACCAGCTCTGGCCAAAAGGTAACAGCAGAGAGAAAAACAAAACCATAAATCCATCCTATAATCTATACATCAAGGCTAACATCCTATTGCCTCCTTGCCGTGCCAGGCACTTAAGACAGATACATAGAACAGGCCTGCATGCATACGTGATTTCTCAGAGCAATAAAATGGAGTCACAAGTTGTTCTTTGTACTAATTATGACCCATTGATCTAAAATGGAATTTTTTCATCTACACCGTGACCCAGCTATGTCAGCTAGCTAGGGATCCTTCATTCCCAACTTTTCTTCTGTAGGCTAGCTGACTAGCTGGGTTACGGGAGGTCAGGGCCATCTGTATCAGAGGTGGGGACTGGGTGATAGGAGGAAAGGGCCAGGACTAGAGCGGTGGTACTTTTGTCAATCGTAGTCCTAATAGTACGGTTAAGGGTTTTCAATAAACATGGTAACAGGCAAGGAAGAACACAAAATATGACAGAGAATACCAGGAAAATTATGGTGAGGGCTTTAAAGAGTCCCGGTTTGGAGGCCCAATCAGTCAGTGAGTTAAGTCCAAACATATCATCATCAGCCCAAGTAGCAGGACCGTAGACAGCAATGATGCGCTCCGGGGGCCAAGTGTCTTCCCATTTACCAATTTCCAGGCTTCTTTCAGAACGGGCCCGTTGATCGAATACTGGGACAGCCAGATGTTCTCCTTCGGATAACGGGAGGAGGAAGAAGGCTGGTTTGATAGTGCCCAGAACACAAGTGCCAGTCCAATTTGAGGGTAGAGTGGGGTATGCCGTTTTCCCACAGATCCAGTAGTATCCTTCTGGTGCAGCCCAAGGGGCAGAAGCAGGCAGGTTGAGGTAGACATTTAATGTGGTAGCATTGCCAGTAGTATTCCATCGTCTGGGTATTTTTAACTTAGGATCTCCGGTCCAATAAGTCCATCCGGGCTGAGAGGTGCTGTTTTTAGTCCATAAGGATTGGCACTGCAGGTGTCCAACATGAGTGGTAAAGGATGGTCCGAGACGCTGTATGCAGTGTTTTGCCAGAATGGAGTTTTTCAGGGGCCAGCTGGGTGCCCCCTGCAGACATAACAGTTTGTCAGATTTAAGGTGGCTCCTATGGCTTCAGCGAACTGTATGAAAAGGTTGCGGGTGGTGGCAGAGGGCACAAAGTCTTGTTGGTCAAGTTTCATATGTTAAAAGTCTGGGAACACAATGCTGTGTTGTTCAGGGATTCGGTGTCTCTCAATGAGTTTGATGTGCAAGACAGTACCAGGGTCTGTGCCCTTACCATATATCTGTAGGCCCACAAGATAGCGAGCTTTCCGGAAGCTATCGTCGAGATTCCATTTAAACGGCTGTAGAATAGTGAAGTTAAGTGGGTTACACATTTCCAGTAGTTACAGTAGTAGTGTTCGGAAGACCCTTCACAGTGGGACGGCTTCTGTCCCGCCAGGCACATGTATTTATCATTGTGCATATATTCCCTCCTCCATGCTAGGGCACCACAACATCCAAGGAAGGTGGGGTTCTGGTCCATGGCATGGCAAGCATCAAAGAGGACTGAGGCTGGGACATGGGGATTAGTGACCAGGGTTTGTTGAATCAGGGGGCCCTGATCCCAGACTGACCTGACCTCTATCCAAGTATCCCTATTAGTTGCTTTGGGGTCGAAACAGATCTGTGAATCTCCATTATTACATATAGAATATTCAACCTTGTTTTATATACATACAGGGGTCACTAGTTGATCCTTACACTCATAATTAGTTTGAAATCTAATAACATTTTCCGTTTTGCCCCCATTGTCCACTAGTGCCACACAAGGGGCACACCCGGGCGTGGGAGGGGTAGGGAACATGGACAATGTTGGCAAGACGTAAATCACAAGCAGTAAATATACAACAGAGTTCATGTTAAATATCTTGTCAGATCTCCGGATCAGACATGCGTGATTACTCTTCCAGAGTGTGGGGCAGCCGCGTGATTTTCAGTTGAAGGTCAGTAGGCCCTTTTTCACAAATATACTCAGCAGCGGGCTTCACACGGCTGTAGTGAATCCAAGACTCATGGCGGGACAATTTGACAGCTGTGGGGGAAGCAAGTAAGACAGTGAAAGGCCCTGCCCAAAGGGGTTTCAGCGGTTCTTTCTTCCATACTTTTAGCCACACTTGATCCCCAGGTTTGTAGAGGTGGACAGGGGTTGTAATTGGTAGCGGGGCTCTAGAAATGACCCAGTTCTGTAATTTCATAATGGTCTTTCCTAGCTGCTTTATCTCTGCGTCTGTGATAGCGTTCCCTATCTGTTCAAGAGACTCAGGGTCTGGACTGACTATCGGCGGGGGTCAGCCATACATGAGCTCAAATGGGGACAACCGATTGCGTTTACCTGGGGTACAGCGGATGCGAAATAGAACAGAAGGGATCAGTTTGGGCCATGGCAGGCGGCTTTCCTCTGCCGCTTTTCCGAGGAGGGTTTTAATAGTTCTATTGATGCGTTCAACTTGGCCAGAGCTCTGGGGGTGATAGGCCGTATGTAATTTCCAGGTGATTTGCAGAGCCCGAGAGACAGCTTGTGTGACTTGTGATATGTAGGCGGGGCCATTATCGCTGCCAATCACTAGGGGCAGGCCATAGCGAGGGATGATGTCATGGAGTAAAACCTTTACTATTTCCCTACTTTTCTCTGTGCACACTGGGTAGGCCTCTGGCCACCCAGTGTGGGAATCAATGAAAACCAGGAGGTAACGGAACCCATGGGAGGGGGGCAAGTGGGTAAAATCTGTAGAGAGGACTTGCATGGGGTGTGAACCGATAGGCTGGTGACCAAGAACGGGGGGTCTGACAGAAGAGGGGTTGTGTCGAAGGCAAATGACACAGCGGAGCAGGACATGGGAGATGAGTTGAGAGAGATTCGGGATATAGAAATTCTGTCGGAGAAGAGTGCGGAGGGCTGGGTTACCGGCATGAGAAAAATCGTGTGCACGCTGGACAACAGTGAGGGCCAGGAGTTGAGGGACGTACAGGAGGGGGGTGGATGTGTGGGAGGAGGGTATAGTAATCTATCCGGATGGGAGGGTGCAATGGCCAGGTTGCTGCGCGGCCCACTTGCGCTCGGGGTCAGTGTACTGGGGGGAAAGGGAATGAAGGAAAGGTTGAGGGGAGGAAAGGGATAACAGAAGAGGGGGTGTGGGCGGACCTTGGAGGGCCGCCTGGCGAGCCAAGCGGTCAGCCAAGGCATTACCGCGGCTGATGAAATCACGGAGGCGACGGTGGGCCCGGCAGTGCATGATAGAAACTTTGGAGGGTAGCAAGATAGCATCCAAAAGGTCCAGGATGAGTTGGTGGTGTTGGATAGGGGATCCAGAGGAGGTGAGGAAGGAACGCTGGCGCCAGAGGGCAGCGTGGGCGTGAACAGCTAGAAAGGCAATTTAGATAGGAAAAAAACAAAAATGCAAAAAGGGAGAGAAAAATCTCCAAAAATGGCCAATGGTATAGTTGGTTTCCCCGGGGTACCCCACAAACCAAACAGATAGACAACACAAAGATTACAGGGCATAAACAAACATAGAAAACAGAAAAGGCGTGAAACTTTTCTTCCAGCTGGCAAGGATTCAGAGCTGAACTTAGATCTGCAGAGAAATGCACAGTTATACAAAAACAAACATCCATCATAGCACGAATCATAATTGGGTGCACACAGTGACAAAGTAAAGTGTGATATAGCACATGGCATAATAATCACATAATCATAAAAGGCATCTAAATGGTTACTGGAACGTCCGAAAGAGAAAACGTAAGAATGTTATCACTCTGGCTTGGTGCCCTGCCAATTACATTCATAAGGCAGACAGGGACTCAACTGCTAGGGTGTGCTTCAATCTTGAAAAATAAGCAAAACTTACTAGGTAAAGTAAGATACAGTGTACAATGTTAAATATAGAGGTATTCTGAAGTATGGCAATGTCAATTCAAAGGAAAAAAAAAAGAAACATGTTAAATGTTAAGTGCAAGGTCATTTCAAGGTTACTGAAAGCAGAACATTGTCCTCCTTCTCTGGGTAGAAAAAGGCTCATTGTAACAGGTCCAGAACAGCTCTGTATGTATGACTGCGAAGACAAAGAAGAGACATTTTAACGCGACACCACCCCTGAGGTCACTTAGACATGTTCCCTGCAGGCAGACCTGGAACCCTTGTCTGCCACCTGGGTCCCGCTACACTCTGAGGAGTGGGCACTGCTGCAGACTAGATGTAGCTACTTTACTCTGCACTGTCCTTACATAATAACTACCCCCTTCCTCTGGAGTTTGAGCTACCAAGTTTATTTGAAAGGTATTTCTGTTTCCAATTGTATTTAGAATCTGATTGATAATAACACTTTATACAAACATGCATGGGAAGAAAGAATTCATAAAGAACACCAGGATAAAGACACAATACGGGAAAGCAAGGGAGACTGTTAGCACAAAAGAAGTAATCTCAATCCATCCGTTATCAATAAAACTCATTCATAAAGGGGAAAAAAAAAAAGGTTGACCACATTACACCGCTATTGATTAAGTCCCATTGGTTACCTATTAGCCACCAAATTACTTTTAAGATATTATTCTTGTTTTTTAAAGTTCTAGCTTTCAATGAGCCTCAATTCATGTCTAGAAGGATCATTCCTTATTATGCCCCTCGTTCTCTACGATCATCATCACAAGACTTATTAACTGTCCCTTCCTTAAAAATTGTGGGTACAAGAAGAAATGACATGTTTTCTGTTACAGCGCCACAAACGTGGAATGCACTGCTACTGTACATCAGAAAAGAAAAAGATCTTATCTCTTTTATAAAACTCTTAAAAACTTTGTTATTTAACTTTGTACTTGTGTCTTAAAATTGTTTGTCCTCTAAAATGTTTTTTTTTTTTTTTTTTTAATTGTTCAGCGCTTAGAATGTTTGTATAGGCGATTCATCAAATAATAATAAAACTTGAAACTTGAACTTGAATTATCAAGCCCATGTTTAGCAAATATTTCAATTTTCAGAAAAATATGGATACTTAACCTCTATCATTGTTAGTCTTGTACTTTAAATCCCCCAACACTGGAATACAAAGGCAGGGATGTGCCAAACACAAACCCCACATGTCTGACAAACGGTTGCTTTTTTTTTTCTTTTTTTATTACCAGCAGACACACTTTGACAACTGCGAGAACACGTAAACTATCTGGCTCAACTTTCTTTAAATTACTCACTGTCTGTAACAAATCCACTGCACGCAACATATATCTAAAATCACAGTCCTTATTCTCGTTCATCAGTGCAAACTCACATTCTTAATTCTGTCTTGATCCACATGCATTTTACCCTGTTAAGCAACTTACACTATCCTGTCTGCAACTTTCGGCAAAACAATCATGCTGGCTTGCTTTACCAACCTTTCCCAGGTTTCCAACCTAAATGCTATTTCCATCTCCCCGGGTAATTTCTCAACATCACCAATTTCTCGTTCTCTGTGTCTTGTCAGGTGTCCCCAGAGCTTTTGTTTTATTAATTTGACAAGTATGACAAAAAGTTGATTAAATTCCAAATACTAAGCCTTTGACAACAATAAAAATAAGGATGAAGAAAACAATAAAAAATCTTAGGGTCGCCATAATCGCCAGAAAAGGCAGTTGTAAAATATTTAAGCATGATCTGAAGGGGGTCGGTGGTGCTCTGACCCATATTATACAATCTATATATGCACCCAACAAAAGTTCCAATTTCCAGAAACCAGAATCCTATATACCTCTCTGTGCTTCACAACGGATTAAGAAGTTACTAGACAGAAGAGGTAGAGACAGGATAGAGAAGGAATCAACTTCTCACTTACCAAGACAGGTCCGGTACCGGCACAACAAAACCAGGAGCCAGAAATCTCCACCGATTCGTTCCTTCTCGAGGTGCAATCCGTTGTCTTCGACGAGAAACCGTTCCTGGTCAACCACCAGGTTAATGCCGGCTATTACGGGTCTCGTAGGAGGCAAGGTTTGAAATCCTCCGAGGGAGACGATCGTGCCAAACAGGCTCAAGTCTGTAGATCAAGTCCCTGTTCGGCTGCGCCAAATGAAGGTACCTTTTAGGATAAGGCCCTCCGTTAGTAGTGCAGAGACTTGAGCCAGAGACTGAAGAGATGTAAAAAGGCTTTTATTAAACAAGCATATATGCTGGACTTCTGGGCAGAACTGGCTGCATAAACAGAAGACCCTGAGGATCTCGGACACCAAAGTTATATAGGATCCTAACCAGTTCAAACCAGTTCTAACCAGCTCTGGCCAAAAGGTAACAGCAGAGAGAAAAACAAAACCATAAATCCATCCTATAATCTATACATCAAGGCTAACATCCTATTGCCTCCTTGCCGTGCCAGGCACTTAAGACAGATACATAGAACAGGCCTGCATGCATACGTGATTTCTCAGAGCAATAAAATGGAGTCACAAGTTGTTCTTTGTACTAATTATGACCCATTGATCTAAAATGGAATTTTTTCATCTACACCGTGACCCAGCTATGTCAGCTAGCTAGGGATCCTTCAGATTCAGCTACTCCCCTCCCCCACCAACTGCTTGTTAAGTTGGCTGGGGCAGGCCTGTTACAAGCCAGGCCTAGGCAACACAGGCTACAAGTTTTAAGCAGCATCGTGAAGGACTCTTATGAAACTGGAAAGTTTTGGTAGCCTTATTTTTTTGCCCTGCCTGGACTGTGGGACTGATAAGGCAGTGCTACTATGAACTATTTGATCACTTACCTGCTTGTACCTGCAAGGAAGGTGTGGGCTATGTTTTAGAGGCCCGGATTTTATGTTCATGTTTTCTTTTGGAGTTCAAAGACTTAACTCTGGCAAAGTGCTACTTAAGCAATAAAGTGAGACTCAAGTTTGGTAAAACTTTATTGTTCCTGACAAACTGTTTTTTTTCTTTATTCTATTGATAAGTACCAGCAGGACCTTCAACATCCTTTGAAGGCGCGTTAAGATCGGTCGTTGCTTAGCCCTGGTCGGTGGCCAGTTGCAAATCCCGGCACCGGCAAGCTCACAATATATATATATATATATATTTATTGTGACAGGGAAGCTCCCATCACGGGTTCAAAATATGCTTTAAATCCTGCCACTAAAGAAAAGGGGCCTATTCCTAAGCCAAGGAAGCTGCTCATTAACTCTGTTCCTAGTGCTAAGATCAGACAGGCAGGGCAGAACAGAGAAGGGATGGCAGAGAAGAACAGAATACCAGTTTCCAGCCACTATAATCCATTTTATAAATCATCTGTTAATTCTCCTGTAAATCCTCTGGTCAGGCAATCTGACACAGCAAGGGTTAAAGAAAGGGGTGGAGCTGAGAGGCAGAACATGGCTAGAGCACCAGTGGAAGTTCCCCAGCAAAATAAATCAAGGCCAGCTGAGAACACACACAGGCAATCAGGAACCTGGAGGGAAAGACGTTCCTCACAGAACATGGAACTGAAGGCTGGAAGATCTGTCTTACGGCCTTCTGCTAAAAAAAAAAACAACCCTCCTATCCCACAGCACTATCATGCTGACAGTACTTTGCTTTCCAAGCAGAGACTAATTAAAAGGGAAAAGCTCCATGAGCAGGGCTGGCCAAATGTGGATCCAGAGGATAGCTTGTACCCAGCTTCAGAGAGTGAGGAGTCTCTTATCGAAGTAGAGGGATATATCTCTGAGGGGAATGAAATGGACTGCAGCCCAGAAGCCCTAAGCTATAGGTCTGAATGCAGCATGATTCAGTAAGGGACTGTGTGAGGGAAGGGAATGAAAGTTTTTTCTATAGCAATGGGACTGTATAGTGAATGAGAGTTTGATGTGTGAATGTGAGGATTGGTTAGCAACAGAAATTAAACCAGAATCCCTGTATGCAAACAAAGTTATCCAGGTAGCTAGCAGAAGACTGGGGGATAGTAGACATACTTTTGAAAATATCAAGCAAGTGCACTGGTTTATCCTGTGACCTAAATACATGGAAAAGTTCCCTTTAATGTGGCTAAAAGTATGAGAATTCTGAACTCTGTGCATACTGATGTAGTCACTCTCAGGAGGACAGTTTTCAGACAGGCCAATTTACCTGGGTAAATGAATATTTACATGCATGAGTGGATTTGAAAATTACCCTCTTGACCTCTAGTAATGCAAAGGTGCCCTTGTAGTGTTAGTAGATATTTGAGACTGGTACATAGAAGGAAGGAAAAAAGACATGAGGACAGAATCCTAGGATGTGGAGTGGGAAGATAGGGGGAAATGAGAGTGAAAAGAAAGAGAAAGGGCACAGCAGAAGCTGAGGTAGGTGAGCAGATGGGGAGCAGAGGGAAACTCGTTTGTGGATGCAAAAAGACTAATGCATTTTTCTGCAGACTGAGTTTTTCTAGAAAAAAAGTGTGCATCAAATTAAAATTCTAGTCTATACGTTTGTTTTCCAGTTCTGTCTAAAACAAGCCCTTAGGAATGCTTCCCCTCAATCCACATCAAAGTATGTGTGCTATGGAACCTCAAATGTACTTTTATCATGATTGAATGATGGCAATTTTCAGATAGTCAATTTACCTGGGTAAATGACTTTGTAAATTGTCCAGCACATAACAATTCCAATTTAATTCAAAGTAGTTAAAAGAAGTTGGGGATTTCAATTGACAGTACACATACATAGGCTGAGTTACTGGCATTCGCAAACAGGGTTCAGCTCAAAGTTGGACTACCCAGGTGCAGTTTGGCTACTTCATATCAATATGCACAAATGCAATTCACACCAATTTTAGGGCTGCTTTTACAAAGCTGCGGTAAAGATGCTGTTGCAGTAAATAAAACCAACGCTCTTTCGATTCCTATGTGCTTCAGTGCATTTACCGTGGA
This sequence comes from Geotrypetes seraphini, assembly GCF_902459505.1. Classification (NCBI taxonomy): domain Eukaryota; kingdom Metazoa; phylum Chordata; class Amphibia; order Gymnophiona; family Dermophiidae; genus Geotrypetes; species Geotrypetes seraphini. The sequence goes on along the minus strand of NC_047087.1, from coordinate 216,426,095 downwards.
AGCATTGCTACCTTGGCTTTGTAAAAGGGGCATTAAATATGGATTCCAGTTTTCTGGTTCCCAAAATGTGGTACAGCAAATTAATGAAAATGAGGAAATTATTATTACAGCCAGCACTAAAAGCCATGCTATGGTTTTGTATTGGGGGGGGGGGGGAATAATGTGCTTTAAGGCCATAACACCACTTGATGAATTTCCCCAATACATGTTATTTTAACACAGTTCCAATTTTATGCAATAAGACTGAGGAAGTCATTTTACAGCCAAGCTAAAAGTAACACCAGCATGCCAGAAACCCACACACTAATAATGCTGTTGACCACTTTTTAGCGCAGCTTAGTACAAGGGCCCTAATATGTAGTAAACATGATTTATATACAATTATTAATGATTGTCATATTTTAACCTCTTTCAATCTGTTTTTAGGAAAGGAGTAATCTGATTTGGGGATTGATGAATAACCTTTTTTTAAATTCATTTTCTTATATACTGTCTGCAAGCAGTGTACAAGTATTTTTCTGTCCCTGGAGAGCTCACATTCTTCTTCTTCTTCTTCTTAGGTGCCATTGACTCGTGTTTGAGTCCTAGCAATTTGATGAATTACAGATCTTTTTTTTTAAAAAAAAATCTTTATTCATTTCAAATCTTAAATCAAGTACAATATTGACATTTATCAATTGAGCTTTCAAATATACTTGAAATCCTATAATTGATCATCATAACATAAAATATTACCCCCTCCCTTAATTATTTATGAAAATGATTTGTTTCAATTATAATCAAAAAACCCCACCCCCTTCCCCCCTTAATGTCTTAAAATTTTTATACAGGGAAGAATATTTTTAATCTTTACAATAATCTATTAATGACCTCCACACATCTTGAAATTTGTTATAATTTCCTTTTTGGACAGCTAGTATCCTTTCCATTTTATATATATGGCATACAGAGTTCCACCAAAAACAATAATTAAGTCTATTCCAATTCTTCCAATTGTAAGTGATCTGTTGAATGGCAACCCCAGTTAAAATTAGCAATAACTTGTTATTAGATGAGATTTGTTTCTTAGCCCTCATTTCTATACCAAATAAAACTGTGTATTTTTCTGTCCCTGGAGGGCTCATATTCTTCTTCTTCTTCTTCTTAGGTGCCATTGACTCGTGTTTGAGTCCTAGCAATTTGATGAATTACAGATCTAAAAAGAAATCAGTTTTATCCCCAGTAAGGTCCTCCAGCATCATCTCCATGGTTGTTTTCAATATGTCCAGCCATCTGATTGCAGGTCACCCTCTTTGCCTAGTTCCTTCGATTTTTCCAAACATGTTGTTCTCCAATGATCTTTCTCTTCTGACAGTACTTGTCTGATCAAAATAAGGCAGTTATAGCTTCATCATTTGGGCTTCGAGTGATACAGTCAGTTTGATCTCTTACGGAATTGATTTGTTAGTTCTTCTGGTGGTCCAAAGCATGCATAAAATCCTTCTCCACCACTAAAGCTCAAATGAGTCAATCTTCTTTTTGTCTTCTTTTCATAGTGTCCAGCTTTCACATCCATAATTGACCACTGAGAAAATGAGTGCACGGACAAGTCTTCTCTTCATTTGGAATATTTTCTTGCCTTTGAATACTTTGTCGAGAGCCTTCATTGAAGAGTGACCAAGTGCTATTCTGTGGAATATTTCTTCCCTGCTAGTTGTGTCTTTGATTAAAAAAGAGCCTAGGAGATTGAAATTATTTACAACTTCTATTCTATTGCCTTCAAGCTCAAAACCTTCATCATTTTCTGAGTTCATGATCAGTTCTAATCCCATGTTATGACTTTTGGCTTTGACTTTTCTCAGTAGATACAGCATGTCTTCTTTGCTGCTGGTGATGAACGTTGCATCATCTGCATGGCACAGGTTGTTTATATTTCAGCCACCGACTTTGAAACCAATGCTCTCCTCTTCTAAATTTGCTTCTTCTGATGATGGCTTCACCGTAAAGGCTGAACAGGTAAGGTGAGAAGATGCATTCTTGCCTGATGCTCACATTCTAAGGGAGTCTTTAAATTTTGGTCATGTCATTTGCAACTTGACCCATTTTATTCTTATGGGCCCTGCAACAGATAACATGCATTACCGTATTTTCACGCATATAATGCGCGCGTTATATGCGTTTTTACCTACCGCGCATACCCCTCGTGCGTTATACGCGTGAGCGCGGTATACAAAAATTTTTTTACATAGTTCCCACCCCGCCCGACGCCCGATTCACCCCCCCCAGCAGGACCGCTCGCACCCCCACCCCGAACGACCACTCGCACGCGCTCCCACCCGCACCCGCATCCACGATCGGAGCAAGAGGGAGCCCAAGCCCTCTTGCCCGGCTGACTCCCCAACTCCCCGACAATATCGGGCCAGGAGGGAGCCCAAACCCTCCTGGCCATGGCGACCCCCTACCCCCACCCCGCACTACATTACGGGCAGGAGGGATCCCAGGCCCTCCTGCCCTCGACGCAAACCCCCCTCCCTCCAACGACCGCCCCCCCCAAGAACCTCCGACCGCCCCCCCAGCCGACCCGCGACCCCCCTGGCCAACCCCCATGACACCCCCACCCCCCTTCCCCGTACCTTTGTTAGTTGGCCGGATAGACGGGAGACAAACCCGCCTGTCCGGCAGGCAGCCAACGACGGAATGAGGCCGGATTGGCCCATCCGTCCCAAAGCTCCGCCTACTGGTAGGGCCTAAGGCGCGTGGGCCAATCAGAATAGGCCCTGGAGCCTTAGGTCCCACCTGGGGGCGCGGCCTGAGGCACATGGGCCCAACCCGACCATGTCGGGACAGCGCACGGAGAGTCGGGGCAGTGCACGGAAAGTCAGGGCGGGTGAACGGAGAGTCGGGACAACGCACGGAGAGGCGGGGCAGTGCACGGAAAGTCAGGGAGGGTGAACGGAGAGTCGGGACAGCGCACGGAGAGTCGGAGCAGTGCACAGAAAGTCAGGGAGGGTGAACGGAGAGTCGGGACAGCGCACGGAGAGTCGGGGAGGGAGAAAGGAGAGTCGGGGTGGCCAGAGGAGAGTCGGGGCGGGCGAAAGGACAGTCGGGCTGCATGTGCGGTATACCCGTGAGCGCGGTATACAAAAGTTTTTGTACATAAAAATCGTGGTTTCTGCGCGCTATACCCGTGTGCGCGTTTTACACGGGTGCGCGTTATCTGCATGAAAATACGGTAATCTTTAGTAAAAGATCCCTAGGTTTGCACCTGAGGCAATGGAAAGTTAAGTAACTTGCCTGTGGTCACAGGGATATGCAATGGAATTTGAACTTGGCTGCCTGATTCTCAGCCTGCTGCTCAAAATTTTGAAATGATTCATGCCATATTATTATTCAGAACTCAATGTCCTTTGCAGGATGGCAACCACTCTTCCACTACCCCTATGAAATGTAGGTTGCTACAGGATTCAATATTAGCTCTCTTGGGTCCCCTTTTATCAAGCTGCATTAGGGTTTGGGTTTTTTTAAAATCACGGGTCTCTGCAGTAAAAGCTCCAATGCTCAAAGGAATTCTAAATAGCAGTTGGGTGGTAGGGAGGCGATATAGACGGGTGGCTTAACTACCGTGAACAGAAGTGGATTTATGAACTGGACAGTGTGGGCTCCTTTTACGAAGCTGCATCAGCGGCTTTATCGCACGCAACTTTTCTAGCGCACGCTAACCCCTGCTCAAGAGGTGGCAGTAGCGGCTAGCGCAGCTGGCAAATTAGCACGCATTATTACGCACGTTAAACCGCTAATGCGGCTTCGTAAAAGGAGCCCTGTGAGTCCTAATGAGCTTAATGCAGAACTTGAATGGATGACTTTGATTTGAATGTAGCCGTGGCTTTCATAGTGGTCTCTTCCGAATGATTATTTCAGTCATGGGGTAAGGCTATGTTTAAATGAGCAGCGTGACGCTGCCACCATTTTTAGAAAGTTGCAGAGCTGATTGCGGGTCTTTTCAGGTGGTGAGAGTATTCTAATTATAAGTGATAGTACTTTCTAAGTTAGATAGCAACATTGTTGCATTTTAAATCTGTTTCTCTGACTATTTCTATTGCTCAAGCTCTGCAGGGATTGCTCCTTGAGACAGCAAATTGGCGAAACGTGAATTCATGTTGGAGCACCGAACAGCTCTGAATATAAGATAAGTGCTTACTTTGATGAGAAGTTATAAAGCAGAAAAGAAAAAAAAAATAAATCTTTGATATGATTGTAAGTGGAGGATGGGCCAATGAAGAGGCTAACTACGTGATACCTGAGCTAAATTGAAATATGCTGCTCAGGTATAGCCACTAAGGTCCATCTCCAATTAAATGATAAATAAAGGGCTCCTTTTACTAAGGTGCGTTAGGGCTTTAACGCGTGGAATAGCACGTACTACATTGCCGTGTGTGCTAGATCTTAACGCCAGCATTGAGCTGGCGTTAGTTCTAGAAACGTAGTGTGCAGTGTAGTGCGTGGTAATTTCCTGCGTGCGCTAAAAACGCTAGCACACCTTAGTAAAAGGAGCTCTAAGTTATGAATAAGTATTATAAATAACTACAAAGATTTGTTGGGAAAATTTCTTGGAGAAAAGAAATATTCTACTAGAAATATTCTATAAGTATGATATACAGTACATGAACTACATGGAGGTAAAGAATTGTATATTTTGAAGATTTGTTACTAACAATTATACAGTCATATATGTTTATAAATATCCAAATGTGAGGGAAATTATGGTTTAATATTTAAGGATTTTTTTTTTAGAGACCACTGATTTAGGGCTGGCCTAACCATTAGGCAAGACTAGGTAGTAGCCTAGTGCAGCAACTTCTCATGGATAGAAAAGAACAATTGCTGTGAAAGCAAAATGATAGCTTCTGACAGCCACAGAAACTCAAAGAATCGCCAGAACACACTCTAACCTAAATGTTAAAGGATTTTTGTATAATCATGATTGTTAAGTGTAATTATCAGAATCTCAGAGCAGCTGCAGGTTAGGGACCTGAAAGTTAATTGGGGAGAGGAGTATAAGACCACTTATCCTTGTATCAGCTCTGTACGGATGTGATATTAGCCACAAATATAACCTTTTGGAAATGTGTAACTGACACCGAGGTCTTTTTTTCCTCTTATTTGGATTGTGGGATTTCTTTATTGCTGGTTTGATCAAACATTTTTGATTTTCCAGTTCTCTTAAATTTCTTGTATTATTTATTTGTTCATTCATTCAATCAATCAATTTTCTATACCATTCTCCCAAGGAAACTCAGAATGGTTTACATGAATTTATTCAGGTACTCAAGCATTTTTCCCTGTCTGATAGGCTCACAATCTATCTAATGTACCTGGGGCAATGGGGGAATAGGTAATTGGCCAGGGGCACAAGGAGTAGTGTGGGTATGAACCCACAATCTCAGGGTGCTGAGGCTGTATCTTAAACTACTGTGCTACACCCTACCCTCTAATGGTATTATGTGCCAATGTAAACAAACATGCTGAATTTCCATTACTATTACTGTTTTAAACTTTCCCTTTGAACAAGATCTTTAGCTCAAATCTGAAATTTTAAAAAAAAATCTTATTTAGGACCAGCAGGGTTATCTTAGGAGAAGCAGTCACTTCAGGGGCTGTAGCTAAAGTGGTGCTGGTACTGTTAGCTGGTACTGTTCCTAACCCTTCTGCATTCCCCTACCTCCTCAAAGTTGTCTGATCCAGGACACTCCTGGCCAAGACACCCCATGGAAAAGTACCAGTGGCCAAATACCATAAGACAGGGCATCCCTAGCTCATCAGTCTAGGTCAGGCAAGCCATGAGACCAATGAACCTCAGTACAGGTAGAAAACATTGCCTTGATTGGCAGGTTGACCTCTGGCAATGCATCCTGGTAAATACTAAGGGTCAGATGCTACCATTTTCCAAGATGGTACTAGTGCAAAAAAAAACACAAAAAAGTTACTGAATGTCTCTCCTAACCCAGCATATATTATTGGTCCAGAAGGTCCAGTCTACTATTACAGAGGCTGTCTGGTCAAGAACATCCTTGACCTATCATATCCTGGCAAGTCATACCCTGGCCCAGGGTGCCCATGCCACGGGTGTCTGGGCCAGAAATGCTCTAACCTACAATAGGATCCTGGGACCAGAAGTGTCCTGAGCAAGGGTGCTTGGGCTCAGGGTGCCCTTATGGTAATCAAGACAGAGATGCTTGGGTCTGATAGTTCCAAGGAAGGTTTGGTAGTCTGTATATGAGTCAGAGGTTTGAGGAGTTTGAGAGGGGTCTGAGGCCTACAGGGCCACTTCAGAATTTTTACAAGGTAGGGAGGGGTAGACGGCGAGGGATAGAGCTTGGGGATACTGTCCTTTTTTCCCCCTGAAATATTTCCCTTCCTATTCATGCATGAGCCAATCCATGCTTAAACATGGACAGGAAGGGAGACATTTTACTCACAATTCAGTAAATCACAGCAGATTACTGCAGAGATGTGCACTGTTTCTTTCTGTCAGTCATTTGCATTACATTTGCTCACTGTATCATTAGTAAAATAATTTTTCAACATGTGCATTGGGACATTTTACACTGACATTTGGAGCAGCATTTTAATGTATGGCTTATTACCTGAAGACCTGAAAAGGAAGTTTGATAACTGGTCAGATTAGGACAATATGACTTCTTTCACTGTTATAAGCCAGCCTAGCCTCTGCTTATATGTGCATTTCTTTATTTGGAATGTCTGCTGACCTAAGCCACTGAATTAAATCATTAACTGTCAAGAATGAGCTTTTAATTGAGAATAAAGTGTATCATTTCTCATGTTTGGTGAAGAAAGACACAATGAGATCCTACATCAAAGCATTTACTAAGAAATACTTCTCAGTTAACTACAGTTAAAGATGTTATTGAGACTCTGTAATAATTGCTGAGTTCCCAATTGTTATATCCTAATGGGAACAAATCCTGACGTACAACAATGAGTTAGAGAGATATTTCTGGCTCCTGAACTAAGAGAATGCAAAATTGATTAAATTGTGCTATACTTTAGGGATGAGAACATTGATTAAGTCACAATAAGACTGACAGAGTTACAGGTAGATCAGCACAATATTTTTATCTCTGCTATCATGGAATTAATGTATACAATTTGAACATCTTAGAAGACAGTGTGACATTAGGCATGCCTATATTTGAGGAGAAAATGGAAGAATAATTGTATATGGATGAGCAAAGAGAGATTTATTTTAGATACTAGATATACATTCAAAGCCAGCAATAAAATCAAGACCCAGATTTTATACAGGATCATTCATGGTTGAACTGATCCACATAGGCAAAATTTAGGAGAAATCAGTCATTGTTGGAAATATAGTACTCCCCCGATATTCTCAGGGGTCCCATTCCAGGAACCCACGCGAATCTCAAAAAACTGCGAATACGTTTTTTCATGGGGGAGCCTGAAGAGGGCAGCAGGAGAGCAGCCAGAACGCCACGAGTGCAGGAAATCACTCGTGATATGCTCCGACCGCCTCTTCCTGCATTAAGTCAGGCCTTATCCAATCAGGAGCTGCGTGTTAAAGCAACTTCTGATTGGATAAGGCCCGACTTAGTGCAGGAAGAGGCGGTAGGACCGTATTGCGAGTGATTTCCTGCACTCGCAGTGCTCCGGCTGTTTTCTCCTGCCTCTACCTCTGCCCTCTCCTTGTCGGCGGTTCGCAGTCAGAAAATACTGTGAATGACTGGGACCACGAACCGCCGACCGCGAACGACTGGGGGAACACTGTATACTGAACCACAAACAAAACAAGGAACCAGAACCCCATGACAAACAAAGTGTGGATGGAACAGCGCACAACCTGGTTTGCAGGAACAAGTGTTGTCTTAGAAACATAGAAACATGATGACAGATAAATTTGCTTAAATTTACTTTATTTTTAAAATAATTTTTGTTTTTGTTTTTCATACTTGTTAGGATATGTATATATCTTGTATCTTTCTCTATCTCTTTCTTTCCTATCTGAATGTGTTCAATGAAGTTCCTTTCTGTTTTTAATTGTTACATTGTAAACCACTTAGGTCAGTAAAATGTGAGAGCGGTATATCAAATTTTTAAATAAATATAAACATAAACACCAAATGGCCCATCTAGTCTGCCCATCCACAGTAACCATTATCTCTTCCTTTCTCTAAGAGATCCCACATGCCTATCCCACACCTTATTGAATTCAGACACAGTCTCTGTCACCTCTACCGGGAGACTATGCCACACATCTACCACCCTTTCTGTAAAACATTATTTCCTTAGATTACTCCTGAACCTATTACCTCTTAACTTCATCCTATTCCCTCTCATTCCAGAGCTTCCTTTCAAATGAAAAAGACTCACCTCATATGCATTTACATCATGTATGTATTTAAATGCCCTAATCATATCTCCCCTCCTGCCTTTCCTTTAAAGCAGGAGTGTCCAATCCACGGCCCATGGGCCGCATGCAGCCCGGCAAGGTGTTTTGTGTGACCTAGCTTGAAATGTGACATGTGGGCGATGTGGCATTTTGCTCATTGCCAGGAGATCACAAAACACTGAATCACCCATGTTTCACAGGATTAGTACTGCGCTAGGGCTATTTTTTTTTCTATAATCGGGCTATTTTGGGTGGGTAACGGGGTTTGTTGATTTTTTTTTTCATTGGTTCTGCTGCTTAGGAAGTCTGAGGTCATTTATGATTGGTCCATTGTGCCCCAGCTAAACCAATGAAAATTCATGAGTCTCGTCGAGACCAGTCTGATGGGAACAGACATCATGAGCAGTGAGCTGAGCATGCATTCAGTGAGAATACAGCTTATGCTGCTGCTGATTGGTCTGGAGGTGGTCACGTGCAGACTTAGAGTGGTACTCGGAGACGCTGGAGGTAAAGCTGCAGAGATGGGGCAGTTTGCCAGTGAAATCAGCATTGCTTCACAGAGAGACGGTAGGAGATGCTGGCTGGGGAGTGATGGGGTGATAAATGCTTGCTCAGGGGGGATAGGGAAGAGTGTAAGAAATGTTGGCTGGAAGAGAGAATTGAGATGGCATAAAAGGACAGCTAGACACAGGGACATTGCTTGAAAATGGGTGATTCTGACAGAGGGATGATAGAAGCAGGGGAATGGAGAGGAACACAGTGGAGATAAGCTCAGGAGAGAGACGGAAGGGGGAGGGGACAGATGCTAGACAGATGGGAACAAAATGTAAAATAGATGACCCTGGGAAGATAGTAAAAAAAGACAAAACCATATAAAAGCAGAAAAGGGACTCAGGGACCTAAGTGAATGAGCTGGGCATCCCTCCTGCTGGGGGATGTCTCAGGGGTTGGGGGGTCCGGTGGTCTTTGCAGAGGGGGATGAGTTCCCTGTCATGGCCGCTAAACTGAATGCGGCAGGAAGATTCTTTTGCAGCGATCAGCTCAGCAGCAACACAATTCTCTAACTGGCACCTGTGACATGGACGCCGGTTAGAAAATCGTGGTGGTTAGATGGGGTTTTGTTATGTTTTTTCTCTGTGAACAATGATAATAAGAAGCCAAAAGGAGCTAAAGAGCTGAATAAAGCTAAATGATTTTGGAGTCTAATCACTTGCAGAAAATCAACTGTAAGTACTATTTGAAGCATAATTTTTGTTTTACCTCTAATAAATTTTGACTGCAAAACAAGCTTTGGAACCTGAATTTTCTAAATGTGCTGTATCCAACTTTCTACCAGCTTCAACATAATCTCTCGTTCAGTTACAAGTACTGGAGAACCATAGGCTTGGTACCTGCCTTGCCTATCACTCGGTCACAGTGTATTATAAATAAGGGAAACAACAAAAACAGGGACAGTAGAGAAAAAAGTCAGTGGAGACAATATACAAAAACGTGTGGAGCAAAAATCTCTTATTATTTCTCAGTATTAATATCTATATATGTCAGTGTTGACCAATTTATGCATTGCAAAAAAATACTTTTAAATGGAAGGCGGAAAGACCTCAGTTTCATTTATTTCCAACTTGCAATGACTCCACTCATGCCTTTTTTTTTTAAAGCTACAAATATTCACTCTCAGTTTAATTCTATAAAAGGCACTAGATATTGCATAAGCAAATTTGGGCACATGCCCAATTTTCACCTGCAATTTAATTAATGAGCCAATTAGTGCTGATAATTGGGATCTTAACAAGTAAATATTAGCACTAATTGGAATTAATTAAAATGAATGCACATATTTTTAGGCATGGGATCTGCACATAAATGTTACATGTGGTTTTAAAAATGCAGTGTGGCTATGGGAGCATCATGGGTGGATTGAGGCTTTCCTGCAATATTCATTTCAGCTGGTGTAAAAGGCCCTGCCTAAAGTTAATAATTCCAATCAATAAACGGAGAACAACCAAGGTTCAACAAATCATAACCAATGATCCAAAAAAATGAACTCAGTTAAATATGAAAAGATGAAACCAGGTTCCTCTCCAACCTGGAAGAGAAAGTCCCGTTGAGAAAGAGAGGTGACACAGTCTCTACAAGAGGGAAGGCAACTGCTTAGTCTTGGAGGAACAGTAGGAAGAGAAATGGTGGTGGAAGAGGATCCTATTTGTAAATCTTTATTTTCATTTCAAACTTTGATAATGTATACAATTGAACAAATCAAAAAACTGTATGAAAATACATTGTTATCATCCCATTTGGCCCTTGACAGCGGCACTCACTGCGGTGTTTGGAGAGAGCTTACCTTCCGTGAGAGAGAATGAGCAATTTGGAGAGCTAGTAAAGCCTGCAATAGTCAATATGGATGAACTGTGGAAAGATATTGAGTTCCTGGACTCCAATCTCAGAAAAGCAGTAACTATGGTAAAATATGGAAAGTATGGCCAGTAGGAAAAAAGAGGAATTGATGCCCTTGTATAAGACTCTGGTGAGACCTAGTTTAGAATATTGTGTACAATTCTGGAGACAGCACCTTCAAAAAGATATTAACAGGAAGGCTATTAAAATTTGATGGTCTTTGTATGGGGACAGACTTAAAGAGCTCAACATGTATACTTTGGAGGAAAGGCAAGAGTGGGGAGATATGATGGAGACATTTAAATACCTACATGACATAAATGTGCATGAGGTGAGTCTCTTCCCTTTGAAAGGAAGCTCCAGAATGAGAGGGCATAGGATGAAGTTAAGAGGTGATTGGCTCAGAAGTAGTCTAAGGAAATACTTTTTACAGAAAGGGTGGTAGATGCGTGGAATAGTCTCCCAGTAGAGACAGTGGAGACAAAGCCTGTGTCTGAATTCAACAAAGCATGGGACAGGCACATGGGATCACTTATGTATAGGAGGAGATAGTGGAATAAGTTTTAGAATTGTGTGATATAAACCTTTTAGGAAAGTCAAGCGGTATATCAAGCCATAATAAAACTTGAAACTTGGATGCTGCAGATGAGCAGACTGGATGGGCCATTTGGCCTTTGTCTGCCATCATGTGTCTATGTTACCATATGAATCAGTGACCTGCAGTATAACAGGCCTGCAGATTATTCCTGCAGCCCAGGAGCATCAGACCCAAGACTAAAGAAGCTGGTGCCATTCCACTCCACAATCAATCCTTTCATACCCCCTCCATCAAACGGCCCCCAATCATGTATGTACAAGCCCAGAATCTGATGGATTAGCAGTCTTTGGGTAAGAAGGTATCCCAGTTGCTTCTTCCCTGATGGTATCCACACAAAAATGTCACTCATAGTAGTTTCCTTATAAAGAAAATCCATAGCAGTAGTAGAACAATACTACTACTGGGGCATCAATTTGGAGATAATGCCCACCAGCCAGGAGTGGCTGGAGATTGTTCCTGCCTGAAGACTACTATATGACTAGGTCGTGAGATTATAGACCCAGGAAGATGTGGGAGATCTGATTAGGGGCTGGGAATGTCATAACAGGGTGGAAGGCTTGAATGGGTCAGCAGAGGATGCCAACGGGGGAATGACACCAGACCATTTAGGCTTGGTTCCAGGAGCCATGGCTTTGAGGCCTGATTTTACTGTCATGATAATTTAATTCCAACTTGTGCCTGGGGTTATATTACCCTCATTTTATGCCCAGAATAGGACTTGCATGGTGCACATGATACACACCATAAGCTGCATTCTGGTTGTTGTTTTCTTTTTCTACATAGTAATGAGCTGCTTTACAAGCATTTGCATGTTTTGCATTATTGCTATCACCAAGGTGTATTCAAAGCCCTTTAAGGAGTCCTTTTACTAAGCTGCAGTAAGCACTAACACGTGCTTAGCTCAAGAAAAAATGCCTTACCACAGGATGTGCTAAAGTGTCTCATAATTTTGAGATCAATGCACATTATTACCCTTGCGCTAAAAAATTAAATTTGTTTTTATCACTGGAATTTGGCCTGGGGTTGGAGAATGGGTGTGATCTGTGGTAACTGGTTAGCACTGCTACATTACCTGCATTAACTAATTAGTGCACGCTTAGCTCATGAGCCCTACCTAATGGGTGTCAATAGGGGTTCATGCACTAATGGCCATGTGCTAATGGGAAAATTATTGAGCAGTACCCCTGATGCTATGGAGAGAAGGAAGCAAAGATCAACTACTGCTGAGAACTGAACAAAGGTTTAATTTTAAAATTCAAACATTAAATCCTTTAGGTCTGAATAAAAAAAAAAAAAAGGACTTATAAGGAGCGTTCAATAATTTATCTACCAGAGTATAAAATAAAGTAGTAAGCATGCTAAAACAAATACAGAGTAGAGGCCACAAATTAACAAAACAAATGTTCAGACAAAAAAGAAAAAAAAAATATCCACATATTTCAGAACCCTATAGCTATCCAAATGAGAAACATATTTATCATATTGTAAATATTATATTCATGTTCCTCTGCTAACATAGTATAGTAATATAGTAACATAGTAGATGATGGCAGATAAAGAACCGAATGGTCCATCCAGTCTGCCTAACCTGATTCAATTTAAATTTTTTAAAAAATTTTTTTCTCCTTAGCTATTTCTGGGCAAGAATCCAAAGCTCTACCCAGTACTGTGCTTGGGTTCCAACTGCCAAAATCTCCGTTAAAACCTACTCCAGCCCATCTATACTCTCCCAGCCATTGAAGCCCTCCCCAGCCCATCCTCCACCAAACGGCTCTGCAAGTCTGCCCAGTATTGGCCTTAGTTCAATTTTTAATACTATTTTCTGATTCTAAATCCTCTGTGTTCATCCCACGCTTCTTTGAACTCAGTCACAGTTTTACTCTCCACCACCTCTCTCAGGAGTGCATTCCAGGCATCCACCACCCTCTCCGTAAAGTAGAATTTCCTAACATTGCCTTTGAATCTACCACCCCTCAACCTCAAATTATGTCCTCTGGTTTTACCATTTTCCTTTCTCTGGAAAATATTTTGTTCTATGTTAATACCCTTCAAGTATTCGAACGTCTAAATCATATCTTCCCTGTCTCTCCTTTCCTCTAGGTTATACATATTCAGGGCATCCAGTCTCTCCTCATACGTCTTCTGGCGCAAGCCTCCTATCATTTTTGTCGCCCTCCTCTGGACCGCTTCAAGTCTTCTTACATCCTTCGCCAGATACAGTCTCAAAAACTGAACACAATACTGCAAGTGGGACCTTACCAATGACCTATACAGGGGCATCAACACCTTCTTCCTTCTACTGGCTACACCTCTCTTTATACAGCCCAGCATCCTTCTGACAGCAGCCACTGCCTTGTCACACTGTTTTTTCACCTTTAGATCTTCGGACACTATCACCCCAAGGTCCCTCTCCCTGTCCATGCATATCAGCTTCTCTCCTCCCAGCATATACGGTTCCTTACGATTATTAATCCCCCAAATGCATTACTCTGCATTTCTTTGCATTGAATTTTAGATGCCAGGCATTAGGCCATTCTTTTAACTACTTTTGCAGATCCTTATTATTTGCAGATTATTCAATGCAGAAATTGTGAAGAAGGATGCTACATTACAAAACAGGAGCTTAATAGGGCTCTGAGAATTTTTCAAATAGATGAAGTTCAAAAGATTGAATGTTCCTATTGGCCCTCTACCCCTATGCACATATGTATATTAAGGGCTAGATTCACTAAGCAATCTGATCATGTACCGATCGGTTTGCGACCCCTTTGTGACCCTGACTCGATTCACTAACCTCATGGCCGATCCGATTCTGACCACCCTTCTCCAGTCATCTAGTACTACCCCTGACTCTAGATAAGTACTGGAAAGGTCAGGCAGTGGAGCCATCAGAACTTTCCTAAGTTCCTTCAGTACCCTTGGATGTACGCCATCTGGTCTCATCTTTTTTGTCCACTTTTACTTTAGCTAGTTCCATACAAACACAATTGTCTAAAAATTGATCAGGGTCTACTACAATACACATCCAACCCTATTTGCTTGTGTTTTCTGCAGTTCCACTCCCGGTGCTTTAGCTATGAACACAGAACACAAATATATGTTAAGCAATTCAGCCTTATCTTTATCAGCTTCTACATATTCCTCCCCGTCACCTTTGAGTCTCACAATGTCACTTTTTCACTTCTTCCTATCCCTAATATCTAAAAATGTCTTGCCCCCTGTTTTACTGTGTCTGATATTTTTTCTTCCATTTGCATCTTTCCTTTCCTGACTACTTGACCAGCCTCTCTAAACTTTTCCAGATACTTTTGCCTGTCTTCCTCTTTATTCAATCTTTTTGTAGTTTATGAAAGCTAACCTCATTTTCCTTACCTTCTTAGCTACTACTTTTGAGAACCAAAGCAATCTTATTTTCCTCTTATTTTTGTTTACTTTCCTTACAACAGCTCTTTTCAGTTTTGCCCACTGCTTTCCTACTTCTTCCAGATGTTCCCATCCAGAAAATTCCTTGATACTTCCCCATCTGAACAAAGTTAGTTTTGTTTTCAAGTCTAGAATCTTTACTTTTAAATTAGCCCACCCTACACCTGTCTTAATATTAAACCACACCATGCAGTGCTCACTGGATGCTAGATGATCACCTACTGTAACATCAGAAACACTTTCCCCGTTTGTATGCACTAAGTCCAATAGGGCCCCATCCCATGCGTGTTCCATTACCAACTTCTGAAACAATTCTCCTTATAGAGAATCCAGGATCTCCCTACTTCTAGGAAACCCTGCTAGAGGAATACCCCAATCAACATCTGGCATGTTAAAATCACCTATTTGTAATGCTTCCCCTTTTACAGCTATATTCTGAATGTCTATTATTAAATCTCTGTCCACTTCTGTCTGTGAAGGAGGCCTGTATATCATACCAATATAAATATATTTTCCACTCATTCTTTCCAAATTGACCCATAGTGCCTCTTCCTAACCCTGTAGATCTTGCAATTGTGTGGCTTTAATATCATCTTTATCATATAACACTCCTCCTCCTTTTCTTCCTACCCTGTCTTTCCTGAACAGATTATAGCCTGGTATAACTATATCTCAGTCATGGGTCTTTGTGAACTACATCTCTGTGATTGCCACTAAATTCAACTTAGTCTCTGCCATTATAGCCTCTAGATCCAGAACCTTATTTCCCATACTTTGAGCATTAGCATACTGCTTTCCAGACATTGACTCTTTTTCCCATTTGTGTAGATGTATTTAGTGACTCACTTACCTAAGGGCTTATACTGGGGTTTGATCACCTTGCCCCAATAATTCTAATTCTTAGCCAGTCTGTTGCTGAAGATACTTCATTCCATTCTTTGATAGATGCATACCATCCCTGCTCAGCAGCCCTTGGAAAATCAGCCTATGATCCATGAAGCCGAAATACTTTCACAGCATCATCCACGTAGCCACACATTCATCTCCAGGATGCAAACTTCTCTGCACTCACCTTATCAAACTGCTCAGTTCCCTTTTGAAATCTTGGCTAGAATCTTTTCTTAAGCAATTTTAAATATATATATATATATTTTATATTCCACATATCCTACAATTCTATGCAGATTACAAATTATTCAGGTACTCAAGCATTTTTCCCTAACTGTCTCAGTGGGTTCCCACTCTATCTAATGTACCTGGGGTAATGAGGATTAAGTGACTTGCCCTGGGTCACAAGGAGCACTGTGTGATTTGAACCCACAACCTAAGGGTCCCAAGGCTGTAGCTTTAAACATTGCACCACACACTCCCACAATTGTAGCTCAACACCTAGCATGGTTGTTCACTTCAAACTTACATGAAGATATCTATTCAAAGTTAGAAGATGCTCTTTATACTGAAAACTTGCTCATTAGGGGAAAAAGTGAAGGAGATTGTGGACATGATTAAAAATTTTTCCATTCTACAGCATCTCTTGACCTGTTCAACCATCCATATCAACCACGTCTGCTAGATGAGCCCTTTTAAGAAAAAAATCACTATGTTTTGAAGACTTTTTATGGTGGTTTTTTTAGTGTTTTTCAAATGATGTTTTATGCAGGACACTAAGCATCAATTTGCCACCTAAATTGAGAAATTTCAACACACAAGTTCCTCAAAATGCCACACTAGATATTCGTGTGGTAGCCGTCCTCATAGGAACTTTTAAGTGTGTGAGTTTGTTGATTTTTAACGTTTCATAAAGTGCAAGTGCTTCAATAAATAATTATCATTTTTAAATCGTTATCATTTTTGTTATATTTTTAAAGAATTACTGCAAAAGCAAATACTTAGCTTTATAAAACTGGGTCTGCCTCAATCCCCACCGACGCGTTTCATAATTTCATCAGGGTCGGGGATAGGGAGAGCAGAGCAGTTTGAAATCTGAGCATATTGCTAGATCCCTGTTGAGAGTGCCGGCACTCTCAACAGGGATCTAGCAATATGCTCAGATTTCAAACTGCTCTGCTCTCCCTATCCCCGACCCTGATGAAATTATGAAACGCGTCGGTGGGGATTGAGGCAGACCCAGTTTTATAAAGCTAAGTATTTGCTTTTGCAGTAATTCTTTAAAAATATAACAAAAATGATAATTATTTATTGAAGCACTTGCACTTTATGAAACGTTAGAAAACAACCAACTCACACACTTAAAAGTTCCTATGAGGACGGCTACCACACGAATATCTAGTGTGGCATTCTGAGGAACTTGTGTGTTGAAATTTCTCAACTTAGGTGGCAAATCGATGCTTAGTGGGACTTTAGTATTGTTACTTTGGTGCACATTTTGATTTTGAGTTATGCAGGACACGGCATTTTTAAGTTCAAAGAATGCTTGAAATTAATCTCTTTGCTAGTAAAATGAATGAAAAAAGATTCCTTTACTGATGCCCTATCTCACTGCAGTAATGATTCCATGGACTCTGGTTGTTTCTTTACATCTACTCTCCAATTCTACTCATGCTCAGTCTAGTACATATTTTAGCAAGGCTGTTATGCAGAGATTCTCGTTGCACCATATTGGCCTTGACAGAACTGGTTGTCTCTCCATAACCTCGTTTTACCTCTTCACAGGCTGTTTAGTTTTCAGATGGATGTTCTAAATGCCATTTCATTTTCTAAGTTCCCATAAATATATGACAGGCTAAGTGCTTCAGTTATAGAAAGGTAAGGAAACATGTTGTGAATAATTCAGACAAAAGAGTTTACTAGGGTCAAAAACAAAAAACAGGAAAAAAGAAAAGAAAAACATGCCTATAACAAGAATTATAAAAACTACTATATGCCAGTAATTCTATAAATTGGTGCCTCATTTTAGGTGCTACAAAGGGGCATGTGTAGCAACAATTCTATAACAGTTTAAGGCTGCACCAAAGGTTAGGAGCATCTACTTATTACAGGTTAATGACTGGCATAAGCGGGCATGCTAAGTGGACCATGAATTGTGTGCAACTTATAAGATGGTAATGTTGCTTGCTGTTGCACCTTTTATATGCCCTTTTGACAATTGCACGCTAGGGAATGGATTCAGTAAATGGCACCCAAAATTGGATGCCGGAAATACTTGATGCAGAGAGCTATTCCATAAAGGGTGCTTTAAGTTGAGTGTTCTTTATAGAATAGTGCTTAGAACTCAATCCTGCACCCAAATTTGGGCACCAGTATTTCCACCAGTTTAAATGCCAGTACCCTACTCTTGACAATTAAAAAACACTTCCCCCTATAGAGGAGCTATCTATATTAAGGTAGCTCTGGCATTCAGCAGGGGGAGTGGTCCTATAGACTTTCTCACAATGCACAAATGCAAGATATACCCCTCACTCACCAATGGACCTGCCCCTTTGTAGTTTCATACTACAGCATTTATACACTATCCCCCAAGTTCGATGAAGTCTGTCTAAAGTTAGGTGCCTACTCGATTAATTAATAAGTTGAATTGTCATCAATAATTGCCAATTAGCACCTCATAATTGTCGCTAATTGAAGTTACTTGAATGTTAGGCACACAAAGGGCTAGATTCGCTAAATTTACCAATCTGGATCATTGTTGTGCGATTTGTGGCCTATTTTTGCCGAGCGACCGATTCATTACAGATTCTTCATGCAAATGATCTGATCGGACGCATGCCGTACAGCGATCCCACAGATCGCAGTAGAGCGATCGAGATGCATGTGCAGATTATCCTTGTTGGTTGTAGATGCGATTTGTGCATGTACTTGCTCTTTGCACAAGCGAGGTCAAAATAAAGGGGAAGGGTGGCTGCAGTTTACTTGCTGGCCCTAAGAGTAAACATTTTGAAAGAAATCATTTCAATTTGAGCAGCCAGATTATGAGACCAACAAAAAGGCAAAAATGGTCAAGGGTTCCAAGAGTGGTAGAAGAACAGCAAACACCACAAAAAGTTAAATCAACGGCTGGCGTTGAAAAGACAAACGTTTAAAAGTGAATGATTTTAAGAATTTTGTGAAGTTTAGATACCCTCAGTGTGAGGGGTCAGCGACGGGAGCACTGCTCCAACGCTTCACACAACAAGGTGGCACCTGAAAGACCACCACCTACACACCATCATGGGATACCTGTGTGTGTTTTAAATCAAAGTAACACTACCACCATCAAAAACAGTGTAAAATAAACACAGGTGAAAACAGTTACAGCAACCACTCTGGGAACCCCCCCAGCCAACTCCCAAAAAAGTAAAAACAGCACAACTTAGCTTCAGTGAATCTTCATCCGATGTCCAGGGGAAGTAGGACAGGGCAGATGGAATGCCACAGAACCAGGTTCAACCAAGCCTGGTTTCGGGAGCACATCCCTTCCTCAGGAACCCATAATTCAAGAAATCAATCATTGGCAGACCTCCGGGAGAGCTGGAAGAAAGGAGGAGCTAGCGGGGAGGCACACCAGACGTGCTTAAAAACCATCAGCAATGACGTCAAGCCAATCACAGCAAGAGGGGGAACAGCAACGCTAAACAATAGTGTTCCATTCAATATTGTCATTCAGTCCGTGAGGGGAGACACAGATGAAAAATCCCAAACTGCTCCCTAAGGTTGATATAAGCCATTTTGCAACTCCTAAAATCGCTCGGTATTTGTTCCAATACAAACCACGAAAGATCACAAAAGCTGTGTTTTTTTTCCAAGCAATGGGGTACAAGAGGAGCAGATATAGCTGCAGTATGACCATTTTTGCCTTTTTGTTGGTTTCTTTGCAAGTTTCTGTGGCAATTTTGTTTTGGAGTCTGTTGCAGCCAGATTATGAAACAGAACATGCTTTTTGCAGTCAGATTATGGAACAGAACACACTTTAAACCTGCAGGTTAGAACCGCGGGTTAAAACAACAGGCTCGTACTGCGCTTTTGCAGAATATATTAAAAGGGAGTTCGTATGCATATGTACAGTTGTATTTTTTATTTTGATGGTTGTTTTGTAACCTCGATACTGGGATTTCAGGGCTACAGAGAACAGGAGAGTAAGCGACTAGTCCTCAGCAGTCACTTCATTTCAGATTGGCAAACCCAATCGGTGTTTCTTCTTCTGCTTAGTGAATCGATGGTTTCCTACTTAGGCATGCCATTTCCTCTCATTTGCATGGGCGGATCGGATCGGGTGGGAGATTGATCGGGCAGAAGGTTAGTGAATCGGGTCAGGGAACGATCGCAAACTAGTCAGGACACGATCGGGACATGATCAGTGAGTTTAGTGAATCTAGGCCAAAGTAGAAGTGCCTAGTCCAAAGCACCGTTCTAAAAGTGGCCGTGGTTAAGGATAGATTATAGGCGTGTTTTGGGGTTAGGTGCTTGGTTTTTACTTAGGCGTTATTGTGTACACAATTTAGGCAGCAAACATAGAAAGAAGGGGAGACTGACTGCCCAAAGTAAGCGAGCAGCTCAAAAAAGAAACGAGGCAAGGCTGATGTTGAAACTGTGTTCATTCGTAGAGATGACAATGCATCTTTAGAGTGCGGTAGACATTACCATTTTTATTGTTCTACAGAGGTTTTATCGCCATTTTATGATTTCATAAATTCCAAATATATATCTCGAGAGTAAATTTATATAAATCTGTGATGTTTTCAAAACACATAAAAATGTATATCGCAGCCTTACAATTGCATATATAAATATTAAATTAATTCAATTAGTTAGTGCTCAGACCTACAACCTATTTAGTGTTCAAGTGAGGTAACCCGAACATAGGCTGCCATCGGACCATCATAGCACCAACAATGTTTGTACCATCGTAAGCCATATTATTGATGTCGCATATTGATGTTGTTATTGTGTACAGAATTTAGGCAACTTTACTAGTTGTTCTTTGTCCCC
The DNA here is from genome assembly GCF_902459505.1 of Geotrypetes seraphini. Lineage (NCBI taxonomy): Eukaryota > Metazoa > Chordata > Amphibia > Gymnophiona > Dermophiidae > Geotrypetes > Geotrypetes seraphini. Next base: position 216,405,351 of record NC_047087.1, on the reverse strand, counting down.
TGAAGAAATCAGGTTTTCTGCTGAAACTGGGATCCCTGTTGGACTATATGTGATGATTTGTATATAAATAAAGTTTGCCTTGGTTGGAATAGGACATCAGCCTTGCCTTTCTTCTTTTTTTTTTTTTGTGCTGCTCACAATTTAGGAACACTATTTAGACCAAGAAAGCCCTGGTATAAATAAGGTCTGCCTAACAGGATGCCAAGTGATGCCTAACTCTGCTTTGGCAGAGATAAGCGTGATTCTTTACAGTGTACCTAATTTTTATAGCATTGCATTTAGCTCCATACTAGACAATGCTGATTTTTTTTTTTTTTAAGGCAATGAACATCTAAGAACTGAGACAAGTTTATATCAAAACAAATCATAGAGATATTACCATGGGGAATGAACCCCAATCACCCAGAATAAAGTGGCACTTTTACTGGGGTAATGAACATCATCACAGGTTCAAAATCTCCCACTGGGACTGTGTTGTTATATTTAAACAGTAAATTGTATTCAAATTGTGCTAATACTTAGCTTTCACCTGACGGGAGCTCTAGTCGTTTCACCTCTCAAAGCTTCATCTGGGGTTTAAGTTTTTTAAAGCCTTCACACTGTTATTCACAGCCCAATTGCTTAAGCACCACCGCACATACGGTCTTAGTTTATTGATATATTTGAACCAATGTCGGCATTCCTGATGCTGCTAGCAACACATGTATGTTGCCTAAAATTTTTTTTAAAAAAAACTTGCTCAACTTCAAACAATGAACATCCAACAACTGAGACAAGTTTATATCAAAACCAATCATAGAGATATTATCGTGGAGAATAAACCTCAAACACCCAGAATAAACTAGCATTTTTACTGGGGTAATGAACATCACGTATGTGCTTATGTGGGAATGTCAGGTAAAGTTTTAATTTTACTACTGTATATTTTAATTCCTGATTGGCTCAAAATGGTGATTTTGAGCCAATCAGGGCCTTTGGCCCTCCCACTGCATCCCAAGATGCCTTTAAGTTGTGGTGCTGGGACAGCTAGGATCACCAACAAAGATGTTCTTGATCATATAAACCTAGAACTGTCCCTGGAAGGCAAGATTACCAGACAGAAACTGACCTATTTTGGACATGTAATGAGGGCAAATTCACTAGAAAAAGAGGTGCTATATGGAATGGTCATTGGTAAAAGGATGCAGGGGAGACCAAAAGCCATCAAGAATGACACAGGAATGAACATCAAGCAATTAAAAGAAGCTGTGGTAAACAGGGAAGCATGGTGAGGACTGACCTACAGAGTATCCAAGGGTCGGACATGACTGAAGGAATAGACAGAGTTCAAAAAAGCGTGGGATGAACACATAAGATCTCGAATCAGAAAAAATTAAGGCCAGTACTGGGCAGACTTGCATGGTCTATGTCCATATATGGCTGTTTGTTTGAGGATGTGCTAGGGAAGACTTCGATGGCTCGGATGGTTTAGATGGGCTGGAGTGAGCTAGAGTATAGACAATGTAAAATTTTTGTTAGGAATAAAACTTCAGTTAAGAAATGAATTTATCAAATAGTACAGTCTTAATTTCTTTTCAAAATGCGCCATAAGACAGCATGGTTCTACTAATATAATTACACAACCAGGACTGTTGTTTACTTGCTTGAAATGCAAGCATCCTATCCAAAAAAGACCTGTATCTACAGCCAGTGATCTTTGGGTAGGCAAATAAATTGCAATTCCTGGTTGTCCTCGTAGGGCTGTATAGCACGTAATAAGATAAAAGGTAGGTAGGGGCCAATCCCCAAACCAGCTTAAAACAAATACAAGAGAACTAAAATATTGCTTGTGCTTCTACTGGCAGCCAATGCAGCATTCGGTAGTAAGGACTGATATGATCATTTTTCTTCAGCCCAAATATCAGGTGGACAGCCGTGTTCTGCACTATTCTCAATTTTCTCTGGTTAATAGTTTTGTGAGAGCTAGCAGATAATTGACCCAAGCAGCATGCTACCTTTGTACATATAGCTCTGGGGATCAGTGTCCCAGAACCCTGAACAGACTGGTAAAGGGGAAATTTCTATTTGTCCTGTTTACCCTCTTTATACCTGTTAGTGTCCTTCTGGCCTACCTCTTGTGCACATAACCAGTCGCAGGGTACCATAGGAGGCCAGGGGTTACACTTCCTAAAATTTTTACTTATACATGCTCTTTGCAGTTTAATTGGATATGTTTTGCTGCCCACTGAGGCATTTTATTTTATAAAATGTTTTGTCTGTTCTATTTATTTATTTCATTTTCTATCCCGTTGTCCCCAAAGAGCTCAGAACGGTTTGCAGTTTCAAAATACATAATTTCCATACAAGTTTTTATCTTAACTTGATACTTGGGGCTCCTTTTACTAAGGTATGCTAGCGTTTTTAGCGCACGCAGCAGATTAGCGCGTGCTAACCCCACACTACGCGGCTAGAACTAACACCAGCTCCACCCTGGTGTTAGCATCTAGCGCACGTGGCATTGTAGCATGCACTATTCCGTGCATTAATGCCCTAACGTAGCTTAGTAAAAGGAGCCCCTAATATAAGTTTACTGGTTACAATTTGCTATAGTTATCCTTATGGTGCAAGGTTTTCAGTACAAGTTTTATCTTAATTTGACACACAGAAAGTTACAGTGTACGATATAAGTTATCCTTATGTGACGCTGGTTCTGGTACCAATATACATTTTTTTGTAGTCTATCAGTCAAGAGCAGAGGGTTTAGGTGAATATGTTTTTATTGCTTTTCTAAAGCTAAGGAATCCTTCAAGTGATCTGATTTGCGGGGGCAGTTGATTCCAGTGGCTCGGTATGAAATGGGAGTAGGACCATCGTGTTGCAGTTTGCAGTTGAAGGGCATGACCAAGGGGCATTTTGAGGCGTATTTCATCCTGGGAGTGGAGGGACCAGTTCGGCACATAAAGAGGAAGCTTAATCATCATGTAGACTGGTGTCTTGTTCTGCAAGGATTTGAATGCTAGCATCAGGCCCTTGAAGACACGTGTGGCTATGAGTAGCCAGTGAGCCGACGCTAGAGCCTGGGACCAACCTTTGATACAGCGTGAACGAAACATGGCCCATGTCAGGTTATCAAGCCTGAGATTCTAACAAGAGGGATTCATAACATAATATCAAGAGGTACAACTGACCTAAGTCAGTGAGCTACAACATAACTTGGCAAAAAGAAGATAACAGTAGAATTATGAAAAAGGTTGGTAGTACAGATTTACAAAAAGGTAGAGCTGATCGATGTCATAGAGCTGCCACCTTCTTTAAGCTAAGTAAATTTTGATAAGAAATATTATGGAATATTCATTTAGATAAAAGTGTTTTCAAGATTATCAGTACGTTTTCTAAATATTATTAATTGAAGATTTGAATAAAGTTTGAGTCCATGACGAGTTAGGTGAATCACAGAGTGGCTCTTGTGAAAGTGGTCACCTCTGAAGCTTTGAAGATAACTTCTTGGAATAAGGAGGTACAGTGGTTGTACTGTTCATCAGAATATAGCTGGGCTGTTTATATTACATTTTGTATGTTGAGTGAAAAAAATTTAGGGCTCCTTTTAACTAAGGTGCGTTAGCCTTTTTAGCGCATGCAGGATTTTAGCGCGCGCTAAACCCATGCTACGCTTCTAGAACTAACGCCAGCTCAATGCTGGCATTAAGGTCTAGTGCGCGCGGCAATTCGGCTTGCGCTATTCCGCGTGTTACAGCCCTAATGCACCTTTGTAAAAGGAGCCCTTAGTTCATGGGTTGGAAACAGGCATGTCTGCATTAACCAGCTAGCGTGTTCTGATTTAGCACACACCGGTTAATACAGAGCTAACCCAGGCATACTCAGGACCATATTTTATAAACGGTGCCATAAGTTAAGTGGCGGTAGGCACCCTACCACAGTCTAAATTGGTTTAATTGATTTTAATCGGCGCAGTATTTGACCACATCATTTGAAACCAATTAAAATATAATTTTAAAAAAGTAGTTCTCTGCAGGTGCATCCATAAAGGGCACAACAATTACATCTACAGAGGTGCCTACTGCTGCCTAAGGTCAAAGTAGGTGTGGTTTGGCCAGAAATGACCTTAGATACTGCGTAGTGCCTCTGTAGACAAGATTCATGTTAAACAGTTGCCAGGAATGTAGGCACCTATGTTTAAGTGTACTATATATACTCGAATATAAACCAACCTGAATATAAATTGAGGTAACTTTTTTCCTCCAAAAAAAGGAGGAAAAAAGGTTGACTCGAATATAAACAGTGTGGGGCTCATAATCGAAAGAGAAAAACGTCCAAAAACCAGCCTAAGTTGACACTTGGACAAACATTTCTCAAAAACGTCCAAGTGCCGATAATAAAAACGGGTTTTGGATGTATTTCTAAACGACCTAGGCCTTCATAGTGCCGCTGAATGACCAAAGCTAAATGGGGCGTTTTAGGAGGCATGTCGAGGGCGGGAGTTGGGCGGGACGTGGGCCGGCTTAGACTTAGTCATACAGCATGTATAACCGAAAGTTTTAGAACAGAACCTAGACAGAACTTGGACGTTGTTTATAAGTCATAAAAACCCACCTAAAGTCACATAAAACAGACCCCCACACACTACCCCAGTGATCACCGACCCCCCCCCACCCCCATAAACATTTTAATCACAACTTTAAAATTTAGCCTCCAGATCTGGCCGCCTGGCATAGGAAAGCCTAGTTGTGCTGCACAGAGGCGTCTTAAACCATCTTGGGGGTGGGTTAGGGACCCATAAGCCCCTGTAATCACTGCATTGATATTGAAACATGCCCTATACATCCCTCAAACCATTTTTTTACTTGCATATAAGTGGCTCCTGCAGCCATAAGGACTATTGGGATGGTAGATAAGTGGGTCTAGGGGATTCTGGAGGTGGTTTGGGGGGCTCACCGTCACCTATAAGGGAGCTGTAGTGAGGAGAAGCCATGGCACTCTTTTTGTGAAGGTCACAGCAGTGCCCTGTAAAGTACCCCACTGTTTAGGTGGCATGTCTGGGTGTGCAGTCCATCACTTTGCAGACCCCTCCCACGTCCAACAGGGCTTGTTCTAGGTGTTTTGGACTTGGACGGAAAGTTGGACAGAAATGTGGTATAAAGATGGACGATTTAGTGGCTTGAACGATCAGATCGGCAGGATGTATAATTAGATGATTTTCGAAACGAATAAAAAGTTGGATGTGTCTTTCGAAAATGTGTCTTAAGCTCTTTTTAATTTTGGATGACTTGCGAGATGGATGTAAACAGACTTAGACGTCACTTTTAATTATGCCCTCTGTGTGTGTTAATATTCAAGTGCAGTGCCTTGCCTTGCACTGTCCTGCCAGGCTCTGCACCCTGTTCCCCCACCCTCCCTGCTCTGACAGGCTCTGCATCCAACCCCCTCCCTCCCTTCCTCCCCTGCCAGTCATTGCACCCAGCCCCCCTCACTCCCTGCCAGATTCTGTACCCTGTCCCCCCTCCCTCCCAATGCCTTGCAGGCCTCCACTAGGCCTGCCATAAGTCTGCTTCTTGTCTCAGCCAATTCTAAGAATTTTTACATTCTTCCCACCTCCCCTGCATACCCTTAGAATCCCTGGTGGTCTAGTAGTGAACTGCGGTAGGAGCAACCTTCTTTCACTCTTGCCTGTGCAGAGCTGCTAGCTGATTGGCTGCCGCGAGTTCATGGCAGCCAATCAGTTAGCAGCTCTGCATGGACAGGATCAAAGGAAGGTCGTTCCTGTCCATTCATCGATGCTAGCAGATTGGCTGCCGTAAGTTCATGGCAACAGGTTCAGGAGGGGTAGGTAAGCTCTGACCCAAATATAAACCGAGACCCCCATTTTTGGGCCAAAAATCTTGGTTTATATTTGAGTATATACAGTAACTGAATTTTCCAAATGGTGCCATAGCATGATTGACACATGATCAGCATCAACTTTTTAGATGGCCGCCAATGTAGAATTTGGCTCTTAATTCCTTTTAAATAGGATGTGTAAATGCCCCTGCATTTTTTTCTTTTTTTTAATAGAAAAAATGTATGAGGAACCTGCAAAAACAGGAGAGAAAGAAGCCCTATTTTAGGGCAGTATTAAAAATGGGCTTGGCACACAGGAAAGTATTATGTTAAAATGTACTTGTGTTAAGAAACACTCAGTCCCTTTGTAAGCTACACAGTCGTGAATTCATATATTTATACCAAAAGAAGAAACAATGCTCATTGCCACATGAAGTGGCCTCTGCACAACTTTGCACACTTTAATGCATCAGTCTCATTATTATCTCTGCAAAAGTGGTAATGGTACTGTTGCCTAAAGTGGTTTAGTATTGTTTATCACATAGTATGACAAGGAAATAAAATCACCTTATGATGTATAGGATCAACACACAAGCATGTTTCATCAAATGCCTTGGAGAGGACTTCATCTGTGCTATGCCAGTTAAGTCAAAGCAAATTAGTTTCCAGCTCAAGGGCAGCAGTTTTAGATTCTGAAAGAAATTTAACAAACGTCTTTCTGAAATGAAGGAAAATAATTCTGTGGGGATTTGAACAAGCTATTTTCACTGACTGAAAACAAAAGAAGAAAAAAAAAGATTAAATAGAGCAAGAAAATGCCAGCTCTGGGTATAGTCCTTCATAAACAAAAACAAAAGTGAAACAATTTTCCTACAAGCAAAATCTGCTGAAGAAAAAGGCAGCTGGCAGAAACCCAAATGAGCAAGATTTGTATGCAGCAGTTCAAATTCTCATTCAATGTTACTGTTTTTCACACTTCTAATTTATATATGTGAGACGTACTGAAACAATAGTTATTTGAAAATACTGCAATAAAAGATGTTATGTTAAAGTAAGGGTAAGAAGACAATTCTGATAGAGAATAACTTAGATCTCAGAAAGAAGAGCTATGCATCTTTAATTGAGGTGGGTATTTGTCAGAATAGTATGCAAATAAGTTAACCCACTTATAAATGGAACAGGAAATTTCTGTGTGCACAGCAAGCACAGATCATTAAGGTTCACTGAGGAAATGCTGAAAATAATATATGCATGGTTCTGAGAACCTTGTATGGGGAACCCTGGATTAAAGAGGAACAAAACGAGGACAGTTTTGGAAATAATTTTTATTCTCTAAAAATATGATTAAAACCTAACTTATATTTGTAAAATTATGTTCCCACAGCCAGTTATAGTAGAAAAATATTCTTCAGCCCAAGAAGCGGGAAACTTAATGTGTCTTGTTTTGATTGTTAATATTACGTGGACATTAGCCCTACTGAAGTGGCATTAGATGTAACAGATAAACATACAGGTACCATATTAATGCTGGGTTTTACTAAACGGCACTATAGGGTTTATAGCATTGGTTGGTGAGGTAAATACTCTGACTTTCATAGGAATTCTCTGAGTGTCAGAGCATTTACCTCTCAGGCCAGCACTATAACCCTCTAGCACCATTTAAAAAAGAAGCCCTAATTTAGGACAACCTTCAAGCATAACTAGCCAATCAGGACCTTAGCCCCCCCCACCACCAGTGCATGCTGGTAATGTACTAGGAGGAGCCTAAGTCCCCGATTGGTTAGTGGAGAGGCCTTATGTGCATGAGCCAATCAAGAACTTAGGCGCTTCCAATGCATCCAGGATGCACCGGAAGGCGAAGGACCACCACTTTGAAGAGATGGCCCTACAAGGCAGGAGGAAGTAGGCATCCCTGCTACCTGATTTTTGACAAAAGGTACCGGGGGGGGGGCAGTGTCAGGGGTGGAGTGTTCTCAAGCTAGGAGGGATCTGAACCAACCCCTTGCCCACTATATCACCAGGATTTTGTGGGAGGGGGAGGGGTGATCAGAAGGAAGGAGCGCTTGGTATCGGGGGGATGTCAGGAAGTCTCAATTTGGGTGGCAGAGAGGGGACACACGTGCAGTGGGGGATACACATGGTGGGTGGGGGGTCATGAGGTAGATAGTATCTGTTGCAGTCATTAGCTAGTGGTTAGTTGAAACTCCTTTATCCATGTCACTGAACATTTCCATAAGGAAAAGGTCTTGGGTTAACCTGTTCTTTTCTTTTAGATTACCTTTCCCTTGACTTGGAGAGCTTACTCAGTAGCTCATCTATAGGGTCAGCTGGTGATACCTATGAGTGTTGGGAGCAGTGCGGAGTATTCAGCGTGGCTCCCTGCGCTAATAACCACTATTGTGGTTTAGTAAAAGGGGGGTTAATGACAATGGAAATCTGTAGTGTAAATGAGGGGATAACATAAAAAATAACCACTAGAATTCTTCAAGCTGGCTAACCAATTCCTCTAAACTCTTCAATTCCTTGCTCCAAGATCTCGCCACTTCAGCCAGCTGGGCACATTTATGCACCTGGACCTCCCACAAAATTGCTGATTATGGTTTTAATGGTTAATGCTATTATTCAGCAAAACAACAAAACAACTGTGGAACATAAGATCGGATGTACCAGTTTATAATTTAATAAGCGTCCAAATAACTTAAAAATGATCCACAAAGGGTATATACAGTCAGAAGTGACCCACAGGATAGAAATCAAATAACGTATAAAAAAAAATTACCCAACACGGGCTGTATTTAGGCAAAATAAAAATGCCTTCCTCAGGGTTCTTATAGGGTCCTTGGCCATCTCAAATATAAGAACATAGAAGTCACAAAAAAATCCAGGTAGTTACGATGCTACAAACAAGCAGCACAGATCACAAGACTCCAATGCTGCTTCATTTCCTTTGTGGAACCTTTTGGTGCTATTTGGATTTTGTTGTTTTGCCTTTTGTTATTATTCAGCAGCGTCAACTGGTCAAATGCTTCTGAATATTAGCAGATAACCCTGCACAAGTATTTGACTGGACAGAAGCCTCTCTTACCAGATAACCTCTTTGAATATAGATGCCAAAATCTGCTATAATAAAACCCTTACCGCGCATGCGCACTTCAAACTCCATGCATCCATGCCGCGCATGCGCAGTGCCTGCCTCAGCTGATTTCCTGCCCCGATCTCCAATGCCGGCTAACTTTCTGCCTTCTGACTACGCTGCCACTGCCGGTACGCCTCTTCTTCTCTAATCCCCAGACCAGCAGCAGCAGCAGCAGCAGCCACGGTTTCATCAAGCAGCCAGGGGGCATTTGCTAGGCCGGCCCAGTTTAACAATGCGAAGTAGGCCGGCCTAGCAAAAGTTCCAAGGCTGCCCGGCCTAGCGGATACTGGACAGGGAGCAGGCAAGGGAGAAGGGCAACTGCTGGACATGTGGAGCGGGGAAGGGGTGCTGCTGGACAGGAGGAAGGTAAAAGGAAGGGAGAAGGGCTACTGATGTACAGGGGGATCAGGGAAGGCATGCTGCTGGACAGGTGGGGAGGTAAAAGGAAGGGAGAAGGGCTACTGCTGGACAGGGGGAGCAGGGAAGGGGTGCTGCTGGACAGGGGGGAGAGACAAAACGAAAGAAAGACAGACAGCGGGCCGGGAGAGAGACAGAAAGACAGGCAGGGGGCAGGGAGATAGAAAGAAAGACAGAGACAGTGGGCAGGGAGAGAGACAGAAAGAAAGAAAGACCGACAGACAGGGGGCAGGGAGAGAGACAGAAAGAAAGACAGACAGGGGGCGAGAGGCAGAAATAAAGAATGACAGATAGACAGTGGGCAGGGAGAGAGACAGAAAGAAAGACAGACAGAAATAAAGAAAGGTGTCAGGGAGAGAGAAAGAAAGACATACAGAAAGAAAGAAATGCCTAAGTCTACACACCTGTTAATGTAACGGGCTAAAAACCTAGTGTATAAATAATGACTTTGCCTGTGTTCCGTGTAAACTTCATTCTTAAACATGCCTACACACGGGTCATATAAAAGTACAGACCTTCTTGTCAACACATGCAATGCCTAGGGTAATTTTATAAAAGATATTTTGCATGCAAAAATCTAGTGACAAAGATAAGAGAATAGATTAGAATGTGCAAATCTTAAATACAGCATGGTTAACAGGCAGAATGAAACAGCATTTGAAAACTGAAACTGAATAAGTTATTTTTGGAAAAAAAACCACAACCTTTGCACGCAACATATATTTTCAACTCTAGAAGATATACATAATCTCGGGAGGGGGTTGTCCTTCCCCTTGGCTAATAACGCATTTACGGACAGCTTTGAAACAATTTTCGTATCATTCAGAATTGATTTTAGCTTCATACTAATTGCTTTTCCTACCTAGTAATTGGAGATGGCAATTTCAGGCTACTATAGGCTAACTGGAAGATTTTGCAAGGAACTGTTTCTGTGGGTGACAAAAGAAATGAAGAAAACTATTAGCAATATTGCTTAAAACTAGAGTTGATTTATAATAAAATGTATTGCTGCTAAGCTAAAAGTTAAAATAGCTGAATGTTAAAATAGGCTAATTCTAAAAGAATACAGTATACTTGCAATTTAATAAGTTATTCATTCGAGTATTTGCATTAGACACAGGAGAGGGTACATTTCTAAGGATATCTAGCTGATTTTTATTATTTTATCTACATTATATGGTTATTTGCAGTTCAGTAACAGTAATAAAGATCACTTCATCTGACCATTCTTTATTACTTTTACTGATTGTGATAGAGTCTGGATGCTGAGAACATTTGAAAGAAATGCCCTGCAATACTAACCACTAACATAACAAACATAACAGGATCTTAGCCAACTAGAGCTAAACTTTCAGTATTAGCCTTCTAATTTAGAGAGGCATCTCTGTGATCGGGGACAACTAACTTTGTCTAAATATTTCCAGATCTCAGGTAAGCAGTATTCACCTGTACTCTGTTGTTTGACTGGTGCTTAAAAAATGTCACCCAGAAAAGAGAGAAAGTTAATATGTGATGTTCTTCTATCAATTAAAAAAACACATGGATCAACGGACCTCAAACACCCAACCCTCACCCTCCAATGAGAGGCTTAGTGGGGTATGATTTTTCTCATTGGTCAAAGAAACCTTGTTACATTTTTAATTTATTTATAATATTATTATTAATTTATTTATCAATTTAATTTGTTGATAGCAAAAAATCATGTGAATTCATCACCAAGTGAATTAATCAACCAAATCATAAAAACTGTATCCACATAGTCCAAAAAAGACTTAGCTCATTTTTTTGTGGGACAAAAATGCCCATATGGATCCTTGTTGGAATCAACTATAGAATTCTTTAGTAAATATAAGAAGTCTGGGAGGAGTCAGCATAGAGGTGATATTGAAAACCATGAGAGGAGATCAGTGTACCAAGAGAGAGGGTATATATGGAAAAGAGGAGAGGACCCAGGATAGAGCCTTGGGGTACACCAATAGATAGCAGGATGGTGGCAGAGGAGGATCCACCGTAACATATGCTGAAGGTATGACGAGAGAGATAGGAAGAAAACCAGGAGAGAGTAGAACCCTGGAATCCCAGTGAGGACAACGTGTTGAGGAGGCGGTGGTGATCAACAGTGTCGAAGGAAGCAGACAGATTAAGAAGTATGAGGATAGAATAGAGTCCATTGGATTTAGCCAGGAACAAGTCGTTAGAGACTTTAGCAAGGGCAGGTTCTGTAGAGTAGAAGGGGTGAAAGCCCGATTGAAGTGGGTCAAGAATATTTTGAGAAGAAAGGCATCAGCGGTGAACAGCACGTTTGAGTAGTTTGGGTAGGAAGGGGAGGAGGGAGATAGGATGGTAGTTGGAGGGGTATGTAGGGTCTAGGGGGGGCAAAATCACTTAACCCTCCATTATAATGGTTTGAATGGTTAATTATCCTTCCAGGTAATCTCTATAGATACCGCCTTGGCCTTTGACTCCTTAGGTCACTTAATACTGATGCATCAGTGAGTTGATTACTCGGTTGGACTTGTATTTTGTTGTCCGATGTGGTGTTGTCCTCGCAGGAGTTACATTTGCATATTTGGCACTCTAAGATGGATCCCTTGGGGAAGGGTGCATGGGTTCAGCTGCACAAGTCTGCTCCTTTACTGGTGTGTACAGTGTCTTTGGCCCATGCTTATGCATGACTGTTTTGACTTATGCATTCAGTTTGCAGCAGTGTTTAAGAAGTTTTTGGGTGTGGTGGGCTTGGACCCTTCTTTATTTGGAACGCATTCTTTTAGAATTGGGTACGGAATGTTGTTGCTCATAAGGGTAGGTCCCTGGATTTTAATCATCAGTTTGGGCATTGGGCTTCTCTAAGTAACTGGATTATGTTTGAGATGTCCAGTCCTAAGCAACCTGTTCCTTTTGTCTCTTCTTTATTTTGTTCTTTCTATGTTAGTTTCTGTTCACAATCTTGTCAGTTGATATTTACATCTGGCTGTGTGGGCATTCCTTCATGTTTTGGGTGAGGAAGCATGCAGACAGATCCCATTGAGGGTAGAATCTTGGCCTGACTGTTCTGGGTGTCAACATTTACTGACTGGGACAACATGGGATGCACTGGAACCATTACCCACTCTGTTGGAGGCTGAACATTTTTCTTAGCTAGATTTAATTTTGGTACATCTGGGAGCGAATGATTTATGTCATGTGAAGGGCATAGATTTAATTAGACAAATGAAGCGGGATTTTGTTATGTTTGTATGTTATTTTCCTTTGATTCATGTGGTTTGGTCGCACATTATTCCTAGATTGGTATGGAAGGATGCTAGGAGTGTACGTGTGATTGAGTATTTGAGGAGATAGTATAATGTATGAATGTAGAGGTGTCCCACTGGGTAGGATGTTTGGGAGGTATGGTGTCTAAACATGATTTGTTGATAGCAGACTATCCTGACCTTTAACGGCTGGCTGGTGTTCATTTATCTGATATAGGGTTGAATATTTTCTTGTCTACGGTGCAGGATTTGCTGGAATTTCTTTATGGGGGTTTATCTGGTAACAGCTAAATCTTGATTTTTTCGGAGGGGAAGCAGTGACAAGCTTAAGCTGTCACAGCTTTGGTGAGCATAAGGTATAAGAGGTATTCTGGTGTTGTATACTGTGTGCGATACTGCCACAGATAGCTTGAGGCCAGGCGACACCACAAGTCTTGCAAATGGGATACTTGGAATTGAACTTGATTTACTGGAATTTGGTGGCAGCAGCTACATCATGACTTACTAATTGATGGAAAAGGAGAGTTGGGGGCTGCCTAGGACAAGGGGTGATAAATGGAATTACATTGTTATTGAATTATTGTTGAAGTAAGCTGTGGCCAAATTTTTGCTAACATATGCTTAGGACAATTATTTAAATGAGTTAGTTTATGAGTGTTAAGTGTAGTGGGAATGAAGGGGTGCGAGTGCCGAATGTTATGTTTGTTGATGATACCTTTGAGTTATACAAGGGTGGGTGGGGTTGATCCCTATTATCTTATGGATTTGGCAGCAGGTTATACTGTATTTCAGCTTGAGCATTACCATCTGGAGGGAAGAGGTTGTTAGTAGTACCTCCACCATTTGAAGTAATACTAAGGACATCTAGAGCAGAGGCTTTTTCAGTTTATGGTTTTACTCTTTTAAATTCCTTTCCACAAACCTTTCAGGAGGAATGGATGAGTTGACCATTTGGGAAAAAAGGTTAAAATAAAATACAGAGCAGGGAACCTCACGGGAATGAAACAAGAAAAAGAAGCGAGGTTCCATGTAAAACAAATCCAAAAGGTTAAAACAAAATACTGTATTTTATTAAGGCAACTTAGTTCAATGTGCTGAAAAGACTCAGATAAAATTCAATATGTTGAAAAGACTCAACATGGCCATGTTTCAGCAATAGTGCCTGCGTCAGGAGCCTATAACCCTAAGGACTATGTGAAAGCAGTGTAATCCTTATAACCACTAATGGAGAGAGTAATCTGTGCCAATCATCATCACATAAATAAATCTGCTGGCTTTCACCCTGAGCATAATAGTAAATCACACAATAGTAAATCACACAATGCACTAATATAGTGTACAATGCATCTATGTCAAAGGTGACCAAGATTGTATTTTCCAAAACACCATCATAACTCTCCAATAGATTGATCATAAAAGGCAAGTCTCTCACATAAGACTCAATGTTCATAAAGGTGGTTAATAAATCTCAGTTTAAAAAAAAAAAAAAAAATATATATATATATATATGGAACAAATGGTCTTAAAAAAGAAGTCTACAAATTTAGGTAAGGATTCCAAAAATGAGCCATGACTGAAAATAATTGGACAGCCTGCTGGATTGGAGAGGGATTTATGTATTTTTGGAAGTGCGTCGATTGTAGAAATAACCGGATCATTAACAAGCAAAAATGTCTCTCTTTTTGAGTGATATTAAAAACAATTTGCTTACTGGACCAATGATTGAATCTCTTCTTGTAGGGTCTTAGTGGGATCTTTATCCAATGGGACATACTATTCTATATCAAATATCTGTCTCTTGATTTCCTTTATAAATGCATCTCTGTCAAGTACCTCTATTCTAACCCCCATCCCACCCCTGCCCTGTGCTTTCTTCTTTACTTATATTGTGAAATGCTTTCATTTTTATTTCACTCTCTAATTGTGTAATGTTCTGAAGTACACATTTATTGAAAACATTAATAAGTGGTTCAGGAGGACCAGAAATATCCATCTAGATTCAGGTTTGAAAACAAATGAATCCATGGTACCTATAGTCTGTATTGAAAAGAAATGCATAAACTGTTATTTTCTGTCAAACTTTTTTTATTATTTGAAATTTCAACAAATTGTTAATTGGAACAACAATCAGAAAACATCATGACCCTTATACAAAGGTATCTAATATTCATTAAAAAAGAAACATTCTAAATATATTTTTGGGTATACATAAAAAAGGAAAATTATGGTCATGAATTAGTCAACAAGTTGGGGGGGGAGAAGCCTCTAACAGTTCTTGGAAAAGAAAAAAAAAATAGGAAAATTACAGACTAATAGCTTTCTTCTTTAAATTAAGCCTGAAACATCTGGTATAACATATTTATTGCGACTCATAAAAGAGTAAACCCAATTGTCACTGAACTACCTGTTTGGACACTTTAGATTCTAGAAAAACCTTCAGATGGGCTGGGCCATAGAAAACATAATGTACTGACTGATATTTTAGTAAACATTTACAAGGAAATCTTAAAATAAATGATGCCCTGTTGACTAGAGCTTCATGGTACAATTGAAGAAATTTCCTCCTTTCTTGGGTCACCTGTGAAAGGTCAGGAAAAATCCATATTTGTTGACCCATTAATAAAGCAGAAGTTTTGCGAAAGTAGAGTTTTAGAACCATATTTAGATCTTGTTCAAACACGCAAAAAACTTTCTATAAGGGTAGATCTAACTGTAGCTTCAGTATTAGAAGTTTCTAGTAAACCTGATATATTTAGACTGTCCACAGTTATACCTTCTGTCAAATGTTCCTGTTGCTGATTTTGCTCCATTGATTAACTACTTTTTTCTTGCCCTTGGGTAAGAAGTAGATTTTACTTCTGATAGAATAAGCATGATATCTTGCAAATACATTTAAATATTTCCTTAGCATTTATCATGGGTACCACAAGAAAACTTAACAGTCTAAGATTAAGAAGTCTTGCATAATTTTCCAATGCTTCCATTTTATGTTGCAACACAGTCTGTTCCTTAACAATAGTTTCATCAAGATTTTTTAATTCAGCTGCTGTCCCTTCCAGTATCATTATACGGCCCTCCTGTTCTACAATATACCTGTTTTGTGCTAGGGTAAAATACTTTACTTCCGCTGATAATGAGGCAATATCTGAAAGAGTATGAGTAATTTTATGATCCAAATTTGATAGCACTGTTCACAGAGAGTCCAAACTAATCACAGGAGGTTTAGAAACCTTAGGAGCTCCCACATCTGTCTAGGACATAGGCATACCTAGAGAGCCTAAGGAAAGAACACTCGCCTTACTAGTGGCAATTTTTTTCCTTTTTTCCATGAAACCCTCTTTTTCTCTCTGGTTCTTAGGGCCTTGAACTGGTGAAATCTCTCTACACGGGCTGGAAATTTCAGCTCCATAGATCAAACATCCAATTCGCAAGTTCCCTCGATGGTCTGAGCTGCAACAATGCCATCCGTCTGTGTTCCAGAGGACTGCATGACATTCAGAACTATAGCAGACATTGTGATTCTGATGGGGAAAGAGTAGTATCATGCCCATTAGGGTGAGTATCTCCAACCTCTTCACCCTTAGCAAGCCTGACGTTGGTTTTTACAGATAGACGCACAACCGTGAATCGGTTGAAGGTCTTCTGTTTTGGGAGTGGGTGTGAGGACTCCAAGGATAAAACCCTCACTTTCCCTTTCTATTTGACCATGGTAAATGTCAAAATTCACTAAAGCATAAAAAAAAATAGGTAAATAATCTTTGAAGGAAACTCCCAAATCACTTAAGTGTGTCTTCAGGATGCTATCTAGGCTCCGCCCGGCACTATTTTTCTGTCAAATTTGAGCATGTCAATTCTAGTCTGCAGAGGGTCATATTTAGGGTTTGGAACAAACAAAAGTCCCTTTTGAAGGACTTGAATTTCTATATCAAAGATGTGTGATATAAATTAAAAATTGGAATCTCATTTACCACGGAGGTGGATAAAAAATGGCTCCTTCCTCTGCTTCTTCTTCTCCCTTTGGGGGGTAAAACACATTTAATTTCTGATAACCCTCTGATTGATATCTGTGTCTCCTCTGTCCTGTCTCTCAATGGTAATAGTGGTTTGATCCCTTTGTGACAAAAATCGCTTTCTGTTCTTGTGGCCAGAGTTTCTCTACAAAAAATGGCACTGGTAAAGAGGTCTCCCAAGTCACTGTGTATTCTTTTTATGGCTTCTATATTCATGGGGAGATACTACCATGCCTTGTACATCCATCCAGGTTTTTTAGAAGACCATTGTGATTTGGTTAGGGAAGAATACTGGGCACTCTTTTAGTCTTCAATATGACTACTTATTATTTGGAGATTGTTCCTCTCTGGCTGTGTTATGTGTTGGGAGAGGATTGTGGGGTTTCTTTTTTTTTTTTGGGGGGGGGGTTCTCAAAAGCAGTTTTGATGGCTAGGAAAGTGATACTTGTCTGTTGGAGGAGCATGGCTTCCTTTAAGTGGTTCCAATGGAACTCTATTCTATTTAATTTATTACTTATGGAGTGGGTAGAGTGTGGGGTACCCTGATTCTCAGAGGTGGCACAATTTTCAATTGATTTGGGAACCCTATTTGATATTCCTATTGTCCTAAGGCAGACATAGGCAAACTACAGGCCACGGGCCATATCCGACCCGTTTAGTTTTTTAATCCAGCCTGCAAAGCACTCGTTTTACACATGGGCTGGACCATAAAATTCAACTTTCCAAATTACCGTATTTTTCACTCCATAAGACGTACTTTTTTCCCCAAAAAAGGAGGTGGAAAAGTAGGTGCTTCTTATGGAATGAATACCCCTCCCCTCGGTTCCTTTTTTAAAAATTCTGGCGGTCCAGCACTGTATCGTCAGGAGCTTTCCATGCTCCTGCCCCTCCCTCACTGGACGGCAGCCTCCGAGTCCTCTTCTCTTGCGGCAGAGCGGCGCATTAGGCAAAAATTATTAAATGTTTCAAACAAAAAAAAATAGGAAATTTTTATTTTAATATCAGCCTAGGGGTATTTTGAAAATGGGTGATTCATTGAAAATTAAATAGAAAGTGGTAAGATATTGCCAAATGCTTGCATGAATGAACTTGTAAGGTAAAGACATGACATGTAGATGTTGGATTAGATGTTAAAAGAAAAATGGATAAAGAACAAACTTAAACATAAGTTCTCAAACTATTAAATGGATTCAGTGAAGGTATAATACACTTAGCTGGAAAAATTGGAATATATTCATTTCAGGACATACTAGAAACTTTTAAAATATGTGATAAGGTGCTGACATTCTCTGAAGTGACTTCAGGGTATATTGATGTTTTCAGAATGTACTTATTAGAGATTGTCAAGGTGCAGGAAATGTGTTTAGAGGCCAGTGTGCAACCTGTTCAGTGGTATATTTTTAAAGCAAATAATTTCAGGTTGTTTTCTCTGCAGCCCTCACTGAAATAGTATATTTTATTGCTTATCATGCAGTTTGGACACCAATAAATATTTTCAAAGACAGTGCATTGAAAACATAATAAATATTGATTCTGCAACACAAATATAGGGGCATTCTTTAATATGTATATTTCTGTAATAAAATAAGGATATTTTTTAAAATTACATGGGGAAGGAATAATGATAACGGACAATTTTGCAACTAGACATCTCGATTTAGGTGTCCTGAGGCTGCGTGATAAGAGTCAATTTTATAACAGATCCTGGGTGCCCAGGTTCCATTATAAAATATGGGGCTCATCATCAAAACAAAAAAACGTCTAAAAAGTGGCCTAAATGGGTACTTGGTTTTAGACGCATCTAAAATCAGCTTAGGCCTTTCCCCTGCTTCTAAACGCATAGAGCAAAAAGAGGCATTTTTAGAGGTAGGGAAAGGGCGGGAGGGGGGCGGGAGGTAAGCAAACCTACACATAGCTGTACAGCAGGTACAACCAAAGGTTTAGGAAGGTTGCCTAGTTGACACTTATACGTTTTGACTTAGACCAAGTCAAAACAGGTATAAGTGCTGAAAAAGGGGCCGCTGGCTCCCTCCTGCCCCGATTGAGTCAGAGAGGTCTCTAGGGCAGGAGGGCTTTGGGCTCCCTCCCTCCCCAATCAAGTCAAAGGGGTCTCTGGTGCAGGAGGGCTTGGGCTCCCTCCTGCCCCAGCCGATTGCGGGGCTGCGTGGGGGCAGGAGGGGTTGAGCTCCCTCCTGCCCGATCTTGTCGGGGGGTGGGGGGTGGATCATGGCAGGAGAGATTGGCTATCTCTCCTGCCGCGATAGCGATATGAAGTGCCATGGTTGACGGCACTTTGGGATCATTATCGTGGCAGGGGAAATGAGCCATCATGTTCTTTTTGACAGACACCGGTTACAGAGTCCAGCTTCGCCTAAAAGCTCTTGTGTTGGGCGTTTGGAACTTAGGCTTTTTTTTGTTGATTATATGTTGTAAGTGTAGACATAGTGGTGATCTGGGTGTTTAAACAGGACATTTTTTTTTTTTAAACTCCTTTTGGACGTTTTTTTTGAGAATGGACATTTTCCCTGCTTCTACTTTCAGCGTTTAGGGCCTAGGCCAAAAGGGGACTTAGACTCTTTTTTTTTATTATGCCCCTCCACGAGTATAACCTGGTATAACTCCAGGTTCGTAAATGTTAGCCACGGTGATATCTGCCATAGAGCTGGTGCAAGCATGTGGGCACTTTGGTGCAGCAGGGATGTGTGTGTATCTTACAGCATTCAGTAAATTAAGGGTCCCTTTTACAAATCCACAGTAGTGATTCCCAGCATGGCAAATTAGACAAAGCCCATAGAAATTGAATGGGCTTTATCACATTTGTTGCGCCGGCACTCTGTATCGCCACTTTGTAAAAGGGGCCCTAAGCGCATAAGCTGGAATCCCA
The DNA here is from genome assembly GCF_902459505.1 of Geotrypetes seraphini. NCBI lineage: Eukaryota > Metazoa > Chordata > Amphibia > Gymnophiona > Dermophiidae > Geotrypetes > Geotrypetes seraphini. Next base: position 216,385,839 of record NC_047087.1, on the reverse strand, counting down.
CCTATATCCTCCACATGCTCTAACCATGCATACTCCTTTGCAAATGCACAACATATAAGGGGTTTGTTTGTTTTTTATTTTCTTTATCAGATATAGAAAAAGAACTACAAATATACAACAGTAGCCAACACATAGTATTGCATAGAATATCAGCAGTATAAACCAGACATTATAGTAGGGGAGTGTGTGGCTCAGCAGTGAGAGCCACAGCCTCAGCACCCTGAGGTTGTGGGTTCAAATCCAGCACTGTTCCTTGTGACTCTGGGCAAGTCACTTAATCCCCTCCCCCTTCAATTGCCCCAGGTATATTAGGTAGAGTGTGAGCCCACCAGGATAGATAAGGAAAAATACTTGAGTACTTGATTGTAAACTACTTAGGCTATAAGTGGTATATAAATGCTAAAAATAAATGAAGGACTAACTAGACTATATAGTTTGCTATTTATTCATTGGTATGTGTTTCCTCATCATGTACTATATACTTCTAACAAAACTGTAGTTCTAAAACTCCATTGAGTTGTTATAAAATCCTATCCTATCCTCAATCTTTTCACCTCTCCCTCCAGATAGCAACCAATCCATTATTCAGAACTTGCCCCCCCCCCCTACCAAGGAGAGAGGAAAGGGATTGGGACTTGTATATCATCTATTTGTAGTTTTACAACCACACAGTTTACATACAGGTACTTCAAGCCTTTTCTCTTTCTGTCCCAGTGGGCTCATTACCTGTAGCAGTGGAGGATTATGTGGCTTGTCCAGGGTCACAAGAAGCAGTGCAGGGTTTGAACCCATAATCTCAGGGTGCTGAGTCTATAGCTTCAACCACTATACCACTCTCCTCATATACTGTATACTCATAATTAATTACTCATAATCTTGTGTGCCCTTAGGACAGGAGTGGGCAAAACTTTTGACTCGTGAATTCTTAAATTTGACAGAGGGGCTGGGCAACAGGTAAACAGATTGTCTCCGCTGCAACCGAGGAAGAGTGTGTGGGTATGTGTGTGTGTGTATGTGGGGGGGGTCTTCAAAGACAATGAAAGGGGAAAAAAATACCCAGCTGCCTCTAACGCCACCTAGTTAAAACCAAAAAAAGAGTTTCCCTCCCCCCTTGCTTCACCAGAAAGTGGTGATTGCATAAAAGTCCTTTTTAAATAATTCTTCCCACCCCCCAATGGAATGGCTAAAATTTGGCTGTAAAAATTGTTGTATACCAAAGTTAGCTGTTAAGTTTGGTCATGATTTGGGACATGCTGCATTACATTACATTACATTAGTGATTTCTATTCCGCCTGTGCCTTGCGATTCTAAGCGGATTACAATTAAAAGAGATCTGGACATTACCGAGAGAATTACATAAACAACGATTCAAGTAAATTACATGTAATGGTAGAATGTTACAAATTAGAAGATATCTGGAATTTTTCCGATAGAATTGCATAGCAAGATTCAGGTAATTACAGGATACAGTGGGGAATAACAATATATTCGGGTAACAGAAGAGAGTTACCTAACATTGAAGGTAATTACAGAATACAGTGGGGAATAACAGTATATTCGGGTAAAAGAAGAAAGTTATTTAACATTGAAGGAGTATAGGTATTGGATACAGATGGTAGATGCTTATATAGGGATCTGAATATTTTTGGTAGGTGTGGTTCGAGGAGTTGACTAATGTGTTATTCATGGGGGGGAGAGCATGTGTGATCGGGGAGAGATTAGTAAGTAAGGACGTGTTTTTTGAATAGGAATGTTTTGATTTCTTTTCGAAACACTCAGTGCTGCCTATTTATGAATTCTGATAAGGCATAGCTACTGTGGGGTGGGTCCTTCTGAAGAATGACCTGGTATTTTGAATACTGGTCCCTTTTTTATGTATATATTTTTTCTAATTGGAAGGGGCATTGGGGATGTCTTTCTATGTTATTTACTTTTCAATAAATAGAGTCAGATGTAAACAGGTATAACTTTATATGGACAAAATATCTGTATAAAAGTTACACATACTGTATATGTTCATCAGTAGCAGTTACATGGATACTGCAGCTGAATGATTCAGAGGATTATCCTTTGTAGCTGAATTCCAATGATCTGGACCCTCTCTAGGCAGACCAGAAGCCTGCATAAAAATATAATTGCTTTTTTCGAGTTATGCGCCTAACTTTAAAGCAATGGCAATTATGAGTTGTTAAGTGCCAATGATCAGCACCGATTAACCAATTAAATTAGGGCCTACATCAGTTAGGCGCACCAATGTAGGTACCTAACTTTAGGTGCACTTTATAAAATTTGGGGGTGGCTATCTACATCAAGTGTGTAGACCAAAGGACTCATTGAAAATAAAATCAATATAAAAAGCTTATCCTTCCGACTTCCTGATGTAGCATAGCGAAACACAGACTGTGTTGGAGCCGTGAACTGACCTTTTCAGATAAGTGGTCTACTGTTAAACAGCTTTTATAGAGCCATAACATTTGCCACTCCAGTAGAAGCGAGAATCCTTGCTCCATGCAATGTGTTATGATTAAAATTCAAGCACCTTTCCAGCGACACTGTACCGCTGCTGTGGCGCCTTGCTGAAGAGCTTATGAGCACATCTAAATATTTAAAAGCCTTTAAATGTTATATGATGATATTATTTGATGAGAGGGGGGTCTTTTGTGTTTTGTTCTATTTTGAAAATATTGCCCCTCAAGTGGACTGTAATTTCAAATCCCCGGTCTGTTTGGATCAAAGATGGATGTATGGCAGAAAGTGAAGGAGTGAAAAACAGCAAATGGATAAGGTGTCCCTGGATACATAGTTAAGAGCACAGACAGAAGGAAGTGCAGCCAGAGACTGGGAAAGATGGTTTGAAAACCAAAATCACCAGACAACAAAGGTAAGGGAAATGATTTTATTTTCAATTTAGTGATTGAACTGTGTCAGTTTTCAGAAATTACATCTGCTGTCTATATTTTGCACTTCAGGAAGAAATGCATTTGTTTCTATTTCTCTAGGGTTGTACTGCATGCAGAGTCTTACATCTTAGGGTTTCGTTTGTATACATTAGAACTTTTAGTTTGTGGTCCTGTTCTGGTAGGAATGAATGTTGAGAAGCATACAGTGTGCTTTGTGTAGTTTAATTTTGTGGTTAATCATTATGTGTTGTTAATAAGATTATATTGTGTTTATATATGAAAAATGAATGGAAAAAAATAGTATTACAATTAGTACTATTATGGAGGCGGGGGTCTGGTTTGAAGATTGGGCCCCCCCCCCCCCAAATCAAAAAAGCATTTCGCAGCCTATAATGACTATTTGAATAAAGTTGAGATTAAGTATGGTAACATCTATGAGGTGAAAATAACCAGGTGGCTCACTGAATTGGTGTCTCAGGGTGAGGAAGGATCTATACTTCTACTAAGACTAACTGCCTCTTTTACAAAGCCGTGCTAGTGGCTGCTGCGTTGCAACGGCCCCAAAGCTCTTTAAATCTCTATGGGCTCTGGGGCCATTAGCGCAGCACAGCCGCTAGCGTGGCTTTGTAAAAGAGGTCATAAGTATCTTAATAAAAAATTTGGCCCATGACTTAGCCAGTGTTTTATATTTCGGCCCCGTATGTGATTGAGTTTGACTCCCCTGAACTAAACTGATGAGCCAGAAAATGTAAAAATAAGCAATCATAAATAGCAGCTAGCAAAATGAACCCCCCTCCTTTACAAAGTCGCGCTAGCATTTTTAGCACCGGCCACTGGGTTAAGAACTGCGACAATCATAGAATTGAGCATCAGATTTCTTAACACTGCGGCTGGTGCTAAAAATGCTAGCGCGGCTTTGTAAAAGTAGGGCCTAAATGTCAGCTCAAAGACTGCAAAAACAAGCCACATTTATCCCCTCCCCCCCCTTCTTACAAAGCTGCACTAGCAGTTGCCATGTGCCTGAAGCCCTTTAAATCCCTATGGGCTTTGGGACAGTTATCACAGCGGCCCACGTTAAAGGCTTCGTAAAAGAGTCCCTTAATTTTGCTGGCTGCTATTTATGATTGCTTATTTTTACACTTTCTGGCTCATCATTTTAGTGGAATATTTAGATTGTCACGGAGCCCTGGGGCAGGCTATTTAGCCGAAACACGACCTGTGTTGGGTCCTTGTCAACTATTCCTATTATGCATGTGTTGGACCTTGATTAAAATTTATTTGCCAGTCTGATTACTTAATCATCTCAAAGGCCAATTATATATAGGGAAAACCAAAACAATTGGTACTCTAATAGGAAGAGTGATTAAAGAGAAGCTTATGAAAATAAAAAAAGTCACTCAAAAAATTTAATGAGATTTGCATTCATCAGGCTTAAACACTTAGAACTCAAAAATATACTCAGAGACACAAAGGCAAAGACAAGGAGCTAAAACCCCAAGGAGGAGGTTCGTGTATTTGAATCGAACATTAATTTTTTGAGACATCACCACTTTTTGAGAGTCTGCTAAATGCTCCATTTGGTTCCCTGATGCAGGATCGGAACGGGCCCCTTCGGAACCTTTGATCAAGCTAAGTGTTATGCTTGCAACAGTATAAAGTATAAGCCATAAATTTTTCATGCTAGATTGAAGGAATGAATCTTGCTTTTCACTTGACTTTACAATATGCGATGATTGGGTGGTGAGGCGATTTTCTTGGGGCTTTGGCTCCTTGTCTTTGCCTTCGTGTCTCTGAACATATTTTTGGGTTCTAAGTGTTTATGTCTGATGAATGCAAATCTCATTATTACATTTTTTGAGTGATTATAGTCATCTCTGCTGTTTTGTTTTCTTTGCTATTTGGTGCAGAGGGGTTTTTTTTTTCATTTTCTTTATGTAATTTACCATTCTCACACAGAGCATATTCCTTGGGCAGAACAATTTTGAAAAGCATGTAAAAATGTTTGAGTACAATTAACTTTTGGGAGTGGCAACGTTTTCTTATGTGTCTTTGAATTTTGGTTCCCGAAGAAGTGCCACTCGAAACAGGGGCTTGGTTAAACTGTCTTAAATCTGCAGCACACAGGGAAGTAAATAGTTTACAAAAGAGCAGTGTTCATTATTGTCTCCTGCTTATGGTATATATTGTAATTCACCTAACCTTGATATTCACGTTCCCAATTATGATGTTACAATTCAATAAACACAAAAACTGGGTGAGTGGCAATAACCAGCTGCCAACTATATTGAAACTTTTGAACAATATTATATTTAGCATTTATATACCACTTATAACTTAAGTGGTACACATTCAGGTACTCAAGCATTATTCCCTATCTGTCCTGGCAGGCTCACGCTCTATTTAATGTACCAGGGGCAATGGGGGATTAAGTGACTTGCCCAAGGTCACAAGAAGCAGTGTGGGATTTGAACCCACAATCTCATGGTGCTGAGGCTGTGGCTCTAACCACTGCACCACACTCCCTGTATCCAATAGGGGTTTGTTTTTTTTGTTGTTTTTTTTAAACCAAGCTGGTTGTTTTAATGAACACTAGATATTATCATGGGTTTGTACTGATGTTTAATGCACAGCATAGCTTACACTGTCTGCTTAATACAGCTTATCAAAAAGGGCCCAAAATAATTTTCCAATCAATAAGGACAAGGTGCTTCTATTTGTTCTTCCTCTTTCATGAAGCTTTGTCCCTTAACCTTCACCACTCATTGACCCTGTACTGTGTGGTTGGCTGTTTCCTATACTGACAATGGAAACAAGACTCTCAGAGTTTCCCAGCTTCCAAATGTCTGGTACAAAAAGACAACTTTCATCTATAATGCCAGTTCTAGCTAAAAGCCCTGTGATGATTACCATCAAATAGCAAACTGATTACAGTGAGATTTATCTTTCTGCTGAAGAAAGTCTTGATGTGAATAATTATGTAAAATAAATAGCACTCGTATGTCAGGTCTGCTCAGATGCATCCACAGGCCAGTTGGGTTTTCAAAATATCCCTAATACGTGAGAGAGAATTGAGGAGCCCTGATATAAGTGTTAGACAGTGTTGGTGCAAATGGGAAATCTGTCATTCATGTACATTTATGGACGTAAAGAAAATATAGACCAAACATTTGAAATGAAAATAATAAAATGTTTAACTTTTTAGAGCACTGAACTAATAATAAAATAATACAAAGTACCTACTAAGTAAACAAGAAGAAAAAACAAGCAGAGGCATGCCTTAGGAAATGTTTTCTATTATAGATGTGTAGAAGAGAACATTGGGGTTTCTTGCATTACATTTTGAGCAAATGTTATACCTCATTAACATTTATCAGTTGTTGTAACATGTTCAAGTCTTATTGTCTGGATGACAATGAAAAACAAATATGTTGGAAAACAGGGCGCAGGACTGTTTCATAATAAAACATTTTATTTAAGATCATAGGCTACATTAATAATTTAAAAGCTCTGTGTGCAGTCTATAACAGTGGTCTCAAACTCAAACCCTTTGCAGGGCCACATTTTGGATTTGTAGGTACTTGGAGGGCCGTAGAAAAAATAGTTAATATCTTATTAAAGAAATGACAATTTTGCATGAGGTAAAACTCTTTATAGTTTATAAACTTCTCGCCCCCCCCTCCCCGAAGGCCTGCATGTTCCCCTCTCTTTGCAGCGTCCTCCATCTTCCCCCTGGCCTTCTGGTCTTAGTTTCAGCTAATTACCGCAGCCTGCAGAGACGATCACCGGTGCTGTAGCGTTCCTTGTAGGCTGCCATCGGCCTCCGCAGCACGTTCCCTCTGCCACGATCCTGACCCTCCTCTGACATCAGGAGCAGGATCGCGGCAGAGGGAACGTGCTGCTGAGGACGACGACAGCCTGCAACGATCGCTAGAGCACCAGCAATCCTCTCTGCAGGCTGCGGTAATTATCTGAAGGTAAGAGTGGGAGGCCAGGGGGGAAGCCGGAGGACACTGCAAAGAGCGGGCAGCACTAGTACAGACTGCGGGCCAAAAATAGTACCTGGCAGGCCGCATGTGGACCCCGGACCGCGAGTTTGAGACCACTGCTCTATAACATTTGTTACCACCCCATCCAAGGCCATGCCTCTTTTTAACACATGTAAGAGAATTTGTGCTATCAGAAGGCATAGATTTATCATTATTCATGGAATAATTTATACTTTATTATATATAAAATCTTCTGAAATTTTCCTCTAAATATATAAAGAAACATAACCTCAGAACACAACCTATCTCCCCCCCCCCTTTACAAAAGAGTGGAAGAAGTTTTTAATGCCAGCCAGCACATTGAATGCTCTATGCTGCTCCGACAGTCATAGAGTTCGTATGAGGTTCGGAGCAGCACAGAGCATTCAGTGTGCCAGGCGGCGCTAAAAACCTCTTCCACACTTTTGTAAAAAGGGGTGGGGGGAGGGGAAGATGCATGTGGGAAAGAGGAACCTGAACTATAGCTACATGATACATGATTCCACTTTAAGAGTCACTGCCCAGGAAAAGGATCTAGGTGTCATCTTTGAGGATACATTGAAACCCATGTACGTCAATGCAGCTAAGAAGGCAAATAGACTATTAGGAATTATCAGGAAGGAATGGAAAACAAAGATGAAAATGTTATAGTGCCCTTGTATCGCTCTATGGTATGGCCACATCTCGAATACTGTGTGCAATTCTGGTCACCATATCTCAAAAAAGATATAGTGGAATTGGAAAAGGTACAGAGAAGGGTAGCGAAAATGATAAAAGGAATGGGACAACTTCCCTATAAGGAGAGGCTAAAGTGGTTAGGGCTCTACAGCTTGGAGAAGAAATGGCTCAGGGGTGATATTATAGAGGTCTAAAAAATACTGAGTGGAGTGGAAAGGGTAGATTTGAATTACTTGGTTACTCTTTCCAAAAATACTAGGACTAGAGGACATGCAATGAAGCTACTAAGTACAAGAATTAAAACAAACTGGAGAAAATATTTGTTCACACAATGTGTAATTAAACTCTGGACTTCGTTGCCAGAAAATGTGGTGAAATCAGTTAGCTTAGCAGGGTTTTAAAAAGATTTGGATAATTTCCTAGAAGAGAAGTCCATAGGCCATTATTGAGATGGTTTGGGGAAATCCACTGCTTATTCCTAGGATAAGCAGAATAAAATCTGTTTTACTACTTGGGATCTAGCTAGGTACTTGGGACCTGGGTTGGCCACTATTGGAAACAGGGCTCTATCCCAGTATAGCAATTCCTATGTTCCTATGAGAAAAGAAATCTAACTAAACAGATATCAAAGAGCATTTTAATACACATATAAAAGGACATGTTGAGAAGATTTTGATTCTGGTTTCAGCTTCATCGGATACGTTACACCCTGAGGCAGCCAAATTGCGAAACGCTGGCCACCGTTGGTGTACCGATCAATGGAAGATAAGTTGAATTTATTGTTTCATCTATCTTATAATATCTTCCAAGTCAAGTTTAACACAGCACAGTGTTTGGTTCATTTAAAGGAGGTTTTTTAACCAGTGAAGTGAACACTCCACCACCAATATTCCACCATTGTGGAGGTGGGAGGGCCCCTGTGGTTTGGAAATGGTTTTCTGGCCTGTACTGTGTTATCCACATACCTTCTGACACAGTGCATTTTACTATTGTGAAAGTGTCTTATTTAATTGTTGTTGGTTTTTATAATATCCGAGTTTTTGTAGCTATATATTTAGGGGAGAATTATCTTTTCAACATAAAAATACAGACAAACGTTGTTAAAAGATGTACTATCTTAAAATATTTGTTAAGAAAATAATTTACAGGTCACCTAGGTTGACAGGGAACGAAGATGCCTATGAGCCCAATATTCAAAGTTATTTAAGTGGGCAGGAGAGGCTTCCTGCCACCTATGAAGATATATTCAGTGGCACTTAACCGGAAAGTGCCACCGAATATCTCCACAAACTGCCCAACTAAAAAGTAGGAGGTCAAGGGCAAAGCCAGGAGCAGCACTGGGAAGGTGCTGAAGATTAAGCTACTCTAAATTAGGCCATTTAGCTTTGCAGGTGCTGACACTGAATATCAAACTGGCACCCACATAATTTTTATTTTTAATTAGAATCCTCAAGCCCCCTCCCAGCCCCTACAATGCACCCTTTTCTCTTCCCCTTCCTCAACCTGCAGCAAGAAGTCCCACCTAAAAAGGCCCCTCAGTCATCCAGGGAGCCACCCCAGGGACCTACCTGTGATGTTCATCAAGATCACTGGAGAATGAATCATATCCCCCCTCACTCCTTGTGGCACTTTTTAAAATGGCTGCCACAACCTCTCATGGCAGCTTGCAGTATTATATGAAGTACTACAATCTGCCATGAAAGATCATAGCAGCCATTTTGAAAAGGTGCCTCAGGGGGCAGGAGTGAGTGGGGGATATGCTTTTTACAGGCCTACATTTTGGCCTAAATTCTCTATTAGTACGTTTAACTTAGGCGTGCTTTGGACGTCCGGTAAACGTAAATACCAATTAACTATATTTAGGCGTGAGATAGACGTCCCGCAAAATAGACGTCCCGCAAAATAGACGTGCGCAAAATAGACGTCCCTCGTCGCGCAAAATAGACGTCCCTCAAAATAGACGTGCGCAAAATAGACGCAGGTTTCTGAACCGTCTCTAATGGACCCGTGATAGACGTGAGTACGGGTTTGTTTTTTGTTATTTGTTTTTTTTAAAAATTATACTTTATATATACTCTTTATTATCACACATTCAGCATTGATAAGTATAGGATGATGAAAAACATAACTAAAACACTGTATCAGAATTGTACAATTTACCATTAATACAAGGAAAAGAAATATGTTATGTTTCAAAGGAAAACTAGAAAATGAAACGTACCGAGTGGGTGTTGAACTTACATTATCAGTAATGGAAGGTGGGAACCAGTAGATGTGTGCTACACAGAAAGCTATACAGGAATGTCATACTCACCTCCTATTAGAAGTGGAAAGGATAGGACTTTGAACACCATATAGACTTTTTATAAACTTCGTTTAACTTCCACAAAGACTGGCAGGAAAGGCACCCTAAGTCATCCAATAAGCTTTCTCTCGATTTGCCAGAGACATTATTTCAGAGAGGATAGTTTAGAAGTGATATCTTGCTCCAAAGAACACTCTCCTGGTCTTAAAACATTCCTACTATCAGCTCATTCTTCACAACAAGAAACACAATCAAAACACAGATTCAACCTGAATGTGGCTTCCAGTTCACAGGAAGAGGAAATAGCAAGCAGCACAATGCTGATCTCATTGTGACATCATCAAGGTGCACCTGGAAGGTAGATATGCCACAAGTAAAAGACAAGCCAGGACTTGAACTCACAACCTACAGATGATCGAGATAGTGCTTTTACTCACTGACCTACACCTGTGTCTCTAATTCCTCTGTCATAGCATACCTTAGTAATGTGCTAAAGTATACTCTACTTAGCTATCATATCACAGTCAGTTGAGGCAAAAGACTGGTAGCTCAATGGTGTAAAGCACTGTTGTCACGGATGCAACACCCATATTCTTAAGTATGGTTCAATAAATGTAATACAGAGTCAAAATTATGCTGTTTATTTTATCAAACCCAAGCTCAACTTTTTAATGTATTGTGTATAGTCTCGCTAATGTGTTTGTGATGAAAATTAGATGTGATACGTGTATATATATAAACCCTAGCCACGCATGCGCACATACCTGCGTGCTTCTGTGATCTCTGCTCTGTGATCAGTAGGTCTGTGGCCAGCAGGAGTGCAGATGCAGCAGCCAGGTGACTCCCCCCCTCCCTCCCTCCCTCCCTCACCACCAAAATCACCACCGCCAAAGCTTCCTCCTTCTGGCCAGCCGGGAGGAGGGCTCCGAGTCGCTGAAGACTGTCCCAGATCACTCATAAATTAACCTTTTCATCTGAGGTGTGAGGCTGCGGTGACCTTGCTCCCCGGCTCACTAAGGTTTCATCTTAAGAAATTCAAATGCATTGTAGAAAATGCAAGTGACTATTCTGTGTCATCCTAGACACCCCTGCAACACCCCAACAACACACTCCTGCAGCATAAACCCCTCATGTTATAATCAAGTAAAAGACAAGCTGCGAGTTGAACTCATAACCTATGGATAACTGGTACAGCTTGTTTACTAACTGAGCTACCGAGCTACTTAACTGTAGCCCTAACCCTAACCATAAAGTAGCATCTGACATTATAGAAGCCGTTAGAATTTTGAAATCGTTTTGGACGTTCATTGGGTGTTCTTAGATCAAATATACCTGTAGATACTTGCAATGATTACCCCTTGTCAAAGCTTGTACCTAAAGCCATTTCTGGAGACTCCCATTCCCAAGTCCCCAACATAGCTCAGTGCTTAAAAGCACTGCATGTATCTTCCCCAAAGGTCAGGGGTTCAAGTCCTGACTAAGGTTACCAAAGACAGAATATGATTTTGTTTTTCCACCCACCCATGCATAGCTAAGCTAAAATATGTGAACCTCACTTCCCAATCTTCATTTATTTAATTTACAAATTGTCATTGTGTTTCATTAGGTTTACATGGTAAGCTTCTAAGCGTTCTGCTGTACTTTTTTGTATAACAGCTATATCGGCGTGGTTTAGGATGTAATCTATAGTGTTGATGTAGCGCGGAGCGGCTGCTGCAAGCACGCCCAAGCGGCACAAACACGTCATCGCGTTTTTATGCGTTGTGACGTCATAGAATCGCCCGTTCTTCATACGCAGTTATTTCTCCTAAAATGGCTGCCAGGAGACAGCCAAACTTCACCACTGAAGACTCCAGGCTGCTGGCCAGGCTCTTTTTAGTGCATGAGCACCACTATTTCAGAGTGGCAGGCCATCGCAGGTCATACCTGCAGTTCAGGGACTCCTGGACCCGCCTGACCCGGCGCTACAATCGTAGAGCCTCCTGTCCCAGGGAAGTAAGTATTCCAAGTCAGGCCCTCACAAATAATCATGTAAAATGTAATGATGGAAACCTGTCTCAATCAAATTGTTCATGTTTTTGTGGGTAAATTTTGATTCCTTTTAAAAACTACAATTGTGCATAATAAATCTTTTACATTGAATACTGAAATTAAAGCACATCCCAAAGGAGCAGTAGTAGGATTTCAAATGACAAATTCAGCTCCTAGAAGGCATCTATTCCATTCACAACATGCACACAACTAATTTTTGGGTCACAAGCTTCACATTTGTAATCGAAACATCTTGACATCAACTTTCCCAAAGTGCTGCTATGTCATTTCAAATACCTTAAACACTCCTGTATCAATCTGCTGGTCTAGGGAGATAGTGGCATGACATTTAAAGTGACAGCGTCAGTACCCTGACGTCAGGGGTTTCAAGCCACGCTGCTCCTTCTGACCAAACTATTTTATTGCCCCTGCTGCATGATTGTAAGCTCACCAGGACATGCTGTAATGTGGGGCAGTGCTGATAGGCTACAGCCTCAGCACCCTGGGGTTGTGAGTTCAATCCCACCTCCTCCTTGTGATGCTGTCCATATCACCTCACACACACCCCCTCCCCCCCCCCACTGTCCCAGGTACAGTAGAGAGATAGCGATGCCTCCAGCACAGAAAGGGGAAATGCTGGAGTACGTGAATAAATTCATGTAAAACATGTGGCAGAAGGGGGTGGAGGCAGACAGCAAAGCGGATAGGGGCTCTTGGAGGGCAGTGTACTCCATTTTTATGTGCTTATAGAGGTCAATACTTAAGTAAACATGTTATGCCATAGTGCTAGATGGCACTCATCATATCCCTCCCTCTCTGTTCTTTCTCTCTCTCTATTATCCAGGTTGAGGATCTCAGGAAAAGGGGGGCGACTGCTGAGGCGCCAGGAGCGGGCCTTCCTTGAGGGGGTGAGGGAGGAATTGCGTGCAGAAGCCGGTGAGTAATGAGTCCAGCGTGTGTTTCTTTGTGATCAGCCTACCAGAATAAATAAATGAAAATGCTTGAGTAGCTGTAAACCATTCTTAATCATAAAATCTGCAGTAAAGCTGCTATTGTGATATCATGTCACAATGGCTTTATGGTGTTCTACTTGCCTCACTTACTTACGCTACATTTTGATGTTGACAGTGGAGTAGGTGCTTTGCATCCTGTTATTAGCATTTGAAGAAAATAACGTAGTAAATAATGTCATGTTCAAAAGTGTTGTGGACATATCTGACTGTATCCTATTTCTCTCTTGTCAAGCAGCAGCGCAGGCACCCCCTCAGGAGGCCCCGCAGGTGATGGAGGGAGCCCCACCCTGGTCCTCGGCAGAGGAGGAAGAGGAGATGGAGGAGGAAGAGGAGGAGATAGAGGAGGAGATAGAGGCGGAGATGGAGGAGGAGATGGAGGAGGAGGAGGAGGCCTGGCAGCCCTCAGGACCACCCACACCACCACTGCCCCCTGGACCTCCACCACTGCCCCCACCACTGCCCCCTGGACTGCCTGCCCCACCACTGCCCCCTGGACCCCCACCGCCTGCCCCACCACTACCTCCAGGACCACCACCACCATCCCCTGTTGGACCTTCCCCTTCCCCCACCCATAGCCCTTCCCCTCACTCTCCTGCCCTTCCTGTTCCCATCCCACCCCCTTTCCTTGCTGTTCCCCCCCAGGAGCAGCCCGACCAGCCTCAGGAGGGGGTGGCCAGGGAGATGGCGGCCTACTCTGCCATCTTGGAGGAGGTGCAGGTATTGAGAGGGTGTGTGGAGAGGATGGAACATGCCCTCTTGCGGCTGATAGCCGAAAGAGGGCATGGTGCCAGCAGCCATACACCCTCTCAATGACTGCACCTCTTCCGCCCCCCTCGCCTGAGGTAGCTCAAGCTGCTCTTGGGGGGCACCCACCCTTTTTCCCTGCGTTATATGTTATGTTATATATGTAAATAGTTTTTTTAAAAAGTTTACGTTTTTAAAAGTTTTAATAATTTAATAAAAATATTGGTTTATATTTACTTTAAACTTTCCTGTGTGGTTTTAGCCTTGTAGCATCATCAGCTTAGTGGACAGAGTCCAAGGTAGATAGGGGTTCAGGAGGGACTGCTGAATGGGCCCTTTTCACTATAACAACAAGGTGACATATAGAAAGTTTGACAATCTTTATTGGGGTCTGTCATTCATTCTATTACCTGCTAGCCACTCTGATGTCAAATCATTGCAGAATCTAGGAAAAAACCAAGTGAATGCAAGGGTATATGCAACTGTAGGTAGATGACGACATCTCAGCTATGATGTGCAAAGTAAGCCAGTCCCTGTTCCAAAGTAAATGGCTACATAAGGAAGAGAATATAAGTCACTGTGGTAGATTTGTTGTTAAGGAATAGGGTTATTTCTAGTAAGAGTTGGCTCCACACCAGGAGAATCCAAATGAGACATGTGGGTTTTTCTTCCTTTCAATGAAGGTGATGGAAGTAAAGGCCAGATCCCTCAATCTATCCTCCTGGTTCTTGAGCTACACTATTTTGGTAAAGCAGGTGTGGAAACCACAAAGATGCTCACAGCTGCACTGCTCTCAGTACTATAAAAACTCCATCTGACAATACTGCAGTTGCCTGTGTAAGACACCTGAAAACTGAAAAGAGGAGAAGCTGGTTTACACAACGTTCACAAACAGGGGGGTTCAACCCCAAAGGTCCTCCCTTCCCTGAAGCAATGTGTTAACCTCATATATGTTGAGCTGCTTAGATGTCACCGTGGTATAGGTGTTAAGGCAATAACCTTAACTTGCTGATGGTGTGGGTTAGTATCACCTGTAATCCTCCACTGCTACTGTTTAGAACTCATGTGAGGGAATAGACTAACTGAAAACAAAAAGTTTGTGTGCATATAACAGCAGGAATGCGTGCCATGGTGTTCTATGAGGCCAACAATATCAATTTACTATTGTTCCTGAAAGTCATCAAGGATACCTGTGTGAAGAGAACAATAGAAGTGTGAAACATTTATTTCACTCATCAGAAGAGTGACTCAAGTGAAGAATAGTAGAGTAAGCAAATAAAGGTTACCATATATATTCTCACCTACAACTGTTTGGCTAGGTGCAAACTGGTGTGCTGAGCTGCTGCTCTGGTCTGAAATGAAGAATAGAGAGAAACTGTTAACAAAGACCTATGTCTCCTAAATTAAACACTGAAGTTGTGGCAGAACACACACCTAGAAGTAACAGAGCTGCTAACATACCTTTAGACTCCTTATTAAAAATGGCAGCCATTAGCCACTCATTAGGAGTTTTCCACCTGAACCATGTTGATTGGATATCCATTGAATGGCAGTGTTCCCCCCCCCAACATACCCGACCTATTCTTATCAATGAGTTAGTACACAGAACCATTCCTCACCTGATTTTAATTTGCCTGTAATTTGATTCTACAAAGAATTAACTTTAACTCTGAGTAAACCCTCTCAGATGTATGAACACATCCATTTTATTTACATATCCATTTGTGTACCAGCAAAATATATACCAGCATGGTCTTTATCAGTCTTCTCAGTCATTTTTATCAGCCCTGTGGAATGGAGAGTAGGAGATATCAGAAATAAAATAACTAGTATAAACAATAGCACACAATGAAAGGCCATAAAGAGAAGTCAGTTTTTGTTGGTTGGTTTCTTTAGTTCTATGATAGTTCAAAGTAGCTTACAAAATATCATTCTCACCTGGACTTACTATCTGAGCTGCTTCTAGAAAAGATAAAACAACATATTAGAATGGCCAGTATTAATGGCTCTGTGGAATAGAGGGAAATGGGAGGCAGAGATAGGGAAAGAAATGTAAAAGACTAAGACAGAGTAAAGTCTCAAACATCTGCATAAGCAATAGGATAGAATAGAAAGGAAACACTGCTCACCTGGACCTTCTTATACCCATGCACGCCTATGTAGCGTGTGACGTCATCATAGCAGGAAAACTTTCTCTATGCCTATTGGGCGCCGTTCGGGTGCGGTTCCTTAGCCCGCTTCCTAACCACGCCCATCACACCTCATTGGTTGTTGTACAGGGGGTGTGTTTGAACGTGTTCTACAAGTAGCCTGAAAAGATGGCTACACCTTGCAACATGGCTTCAAAGCGAAAATCGAATTTCTTGCATGGAGAGTTGCAGATATGGAAAATGGAGGTGGGGCAGACAATGACATTATGAAAGCAGGGAGAGTGGTGGGTGTGGGCATCTGTGTGTAACCTGACCTGGCCCCTTCTTTTCCCTAACAATTTATTCCCCTCCACACTTAACACAAAATTTAAGTCCCCAACAATCCCTCACACCAACACCCAGAAAAATCCATAAACTAAGGAAATACAGATAATGGGGGTGGGGAGGAGTGTCAAAGGCAGAAGGGAGTATAAAGGAGAACAAGCAAGTCATAGCACAAAGTTTCATCATTGAGGAAACAGAACACCACAAACACCAACTCACATGAGGGGGTCTTACATAGGCAAAATGGCTGTGCCAAAGCTTTCTATATACTAAGCACGCCTAATTAGCGGCGGACGTCATAGAAACCGTTAGGATTCAAATCTAATTGGATGTGCATTGGATGTGGTTTTGCAATATACAGCTGTAGTGACGTTGTAGTCATTTCCTTCACATCTCTAAGCTCTATGTTCTAAACAAAGTTACCTCTATAGCTCTATGCCTTAAGGCATTGCTTTTTCATCGTCCATACATCAGGGGGTTCAAGTCTTGAGTAAGGTTAGCAAATAGGTTATATTCATTTCTCAGCCAGGACACCTGGTAACTCTTTAGCCTTGCCTTTACATATCAATATTTTGCTTCAGCTTTTATTATGTGCAGCCCATTGTCTAATAGTTAATGCAACCTGTTCTCTCTCATGCTGAACACCCTCCCCCCACCAAAAACATCCCCCCCTAACTGGATCATTCTTCAACACCTGTCCAAGCCCTCTGAAGTTTGATTTAACTCATAGAAAACAAATATGAAATATGTATTAAAGAATTGCAGCACAAATAACGCCTAAACGGAACCGATTATTTACAGTCCTATATGCATTAGTACAGTGCTCAGAATGAAGATTAGCGTGTAAGAAAAACAGAGCTCCACCTCACATGCATTCAAGCACACTTGGGAATATGGGTTTGGGGCTCAGTGAAAGCAGCGCTTTTAGCCATTGAGCTAACACTCTTTTGTCTCAGCCTACTATGACATTATAGCTAAACTCCTTTTCCCTTAGCACTTCACTAAGATATGATATGACAAGGGAACGAGAGGAATTGGAGGTGTGGGTCAGTGAGGAAAGGCACTCTCTACCAATCGTGCGGCCTTTGAGGGTTCAAATCCCAGCCTGTATTTTACTTGTGGCGTATCAGCCTTCCAGGTGCACTTTGATGATGGTTTCCACTTCTTATAGGAGTTGAATATAACATTTCTCCATTTAAACATGGCATACGTTGTTAGTTTTGATCGTGGTAAAGTATACATTTCTGAAATGGTGAAGAAACAATAATATACAACGTCAGTAAGCGGTATAAGCAAATCCAAACTGCTATAAGCGCAAGAAAGCATTTGTAGCTCAACACGCTAATGCTCCTTTTCTGAGCTTTGCCATCTAAAACTCCCCGGTTTGACTCCCACCTTTGCTCATTTTAATAAGGTCCTAGTTTTTTCCTATTAGATCTTATAACATTTCCCTTTGCAGGCAAACCTATTTTCAACTTACCATGGCTCGGACATCCTAAGCAGTGATGAGAGAAACCTTTCCTCTGACAGCAAGATGACATTTGTGGATCGCCTGGTTAATGTGCTCTCATCACTGCGTAGGATGTCCGAGCCATGGTAAGTTGAAAATAGGTTTGCCTGCAAAGGGAAATGTTATAAGATCTAATAGGAAAAAACTAGGACCTTATTAAAATGAGCAAAGGTGGGAGTCGAACCGGGGAGTTTCAGAGGTCAGAGCTCAGAAGAGGAGCATTAGCATGTTGAGCTACACATGCTTTCTTGTGCTTACAGCAGTTTGGATTTGCTTATACCGCTTATTGTTTCTTCACCATTTCAGAAATGTATACTTTACCACGATAAAAACTAACAAAGTATGCCATGTTTAAATGGAGAAATGTTATATTCAACTCCTATAAGAAGTGGAAAGCATCATCAAAGTGCACCTGGAAGGCAGATACGCCACAAGTAAAATACAGGCTGGGATTTGAACCCTCAAAGCCCGGAAGTTTGGTAGAGAGTGCCTTTCCTCACTGACCCACAGCTACAATGCCTCTGGCTCCCTTGTCATATCATATCTTAGTGAAGTGCTAAGGGAAAAGGAGTTTAGCTATAATGTCATAGTAGGCTGAGACAAAAGAGTGTTAGCTCAATGGCTAAAAGCGCTGCTTTCACTGAGCCCCAAACCCATATTCCCAAGTGTGCTTGAATGCATGTGAGGTGGAGCTCCGTTTTTCTCACACGCTAATCTTCATTTTAAGCACTGTACTAATGCATATATAGGACTGTAAATAATCTGTTCCGTTTAGGCGTTCTTTGTGCTGCAATTCTTTAATACATATTTCATATTTGTTTTCTACTTGAAAACGTTCCAAATCTTTAAGCATTCCTTTGCTTAAACTTATTTGAGTTCATCCTGATATGATACCTAATGAAGCACAGACAGCTCAGTCAAGCAGCTGTAGCTCTATCGGTTAGGAGCCCAGCCTTTGCTGCTAACATCCAGAGGTTGTGGGTTCAACACCCACCACATCTTTTAATTGTGGCATATTACTTTGGAAGATGCAGATTGATGAGGTCACAATGAGGTCAGTTTTGTGCAACTGAACACCTCCATTTTGCAATGAGGGAAGCTGGAATGTTAAGGTGTGTATCTGTTTATTCTCTTTTTAAGTGCTGATAATGTGTGCTGGTTTTTCTTTGCTTTCAAAAGAGAGCCGATTGCACTGCTGTTTGTTGAGACAAAAAAGGGGGATGTAAAAGCCATGTGAAAATTATATTATGGTTTGGGCTGAAATGTGGTTTGTTATCCATGCAATATAATGTGTTCCATTGTTATGGAGTCATTATATTTATTAGGACAGAGAAAATATGAAAACTACCTATTGAAATTCACTATTGGAATTATTGATGAAAAAACACAGTGGACGTCTGCCTCGCGTGTAACAATAGTGCCGCAATTACGATAGTTGAAACGGCATTGAAATCCAAGTTAGACCAGGGTTTCTTACGTCTACATAATTCACGAGATTTAGACGCACAGGTTCGCCCAGGTAGCGCCTATCCAGCGTCCCCACGTGGCACGCCCACGGAACGCCCACGGAACGCCCACGTCCACAGCTGCAGACGGGACTATGCTTTCGATAGACGTTAGTTCGTTATGTACTACCTAGGGACGTCTATGTGTCGTTCATTACCCAATTAACATTAATTAAGACCCTTAACTCCGTGATTATTCAATTATATCCGACGTCCAAAGCACGCCTAAATTAAACGCAGTAATAGAGAATTTAGGCCTTTGTGTGTCTGTCTCATGCCTACAGAGACACGTAGGGATGCTTAGGAATGTCCAAGGCCACTTCTGGTAGAGACCTCGCCATGCCTTGGGCATCCGTAAGCATCACTATGCATCTCTGTAATAGTGTGACACATGCTTACAATGTAGGCGCCCTTAACCGCCTGCATTTTTTCTAAAAACGTACATCCCGATTAGCTGTGAGACGGTGGTAGGATGCCAACTGCCGCCTACAATTGAGACACCTGTTTGGAGAATCAGCCCCTTAATACACAGGTAGCACACAGTAACAGGATAGTGTATGCATTTTGTAGCATTTTACCTGTTTACATACAACCTGAGCAGTACTAGTAATTTTTGAATTATTTTTTGGAGGGGGAATATTATGGGTGGAGAGTGGACATTCCCACATTATGTGGTTAGTGCATTATAATTAGCACATGCTAACTGAGTAATAATGCAGAGTTAGTGCACTAGTAATTAGTGACCCCTAAATAGGAGGTAGTAAGTGCACCAATATTAATTATTTGCAGGTACCACATGCTAATGGGAACATTAACCTATGACCTGCAATTAAAATAAACAAAAAAGCCAGTAGGACAAAGGAGTTATTGATGCTCCTGTATAAAACTCTGGTGAAACCTCATTTAGAATATTGTGTAGAATTCTGGAAACCGCACCTTCAAAAATATATAAACAGGATGGAGTTGGTCCAGAGGAGGGCTATTAAAATGGTGGGTGGTCTTCATCATAAGGCATATGGGGAGGGACTTAAAGAGGAAAGGCAGGAGATGGGAGATTTGATAAAGGTGTTTAAATATCAATGTAGCATAAATGCGCATGATTTGAAAGGAAGCTGCCGAATAAGAGGGCATAAGATGAAGTTAAGAGGTGATAGGCTCAGGAGTAATCTAAGGAAATACTTTTTTACAGAAAGAGTGGAAGATGCTTGGAACAGTCTCCCAGAAGAGGTGGTGGAGACAGAGAATGTGTCTGAATTCAAGAAAGCCTGAGATAGGCACGTGGGATCTCTTAGAGAGAGGAAGAGATAATGGTTACTGCAGATGAAGCCAGATGAGGGAAAGGAGACAAGATGAAGAGGGGGGCAAGGGGGCCTATATGTGAGATTTTCTTCTTTTGACTTAGAGCTGGTCTTGATGAAAATAAGGTACAGAAACTGTATTTGTCCTATCTGCCTGCAAGCTAGATTGGGGGTGGGGGTAGGGGTGAGGGAGAAAGAGAGAGATGGGGGAGAGAGACAGGTAATGCTGAATGTACTGGAACAGTGGCATACCTCTGTGGGTGGCATGCATTGTTAGTGTAGCTGGCTGAGAGCCCTGGGCCCTGTCAGCTGAAGATTCCCCCAAGTAGTCTCATCCCTGCAGCAGTTGGTTCCAGCTGTCGATGCTGGTGTTCCACCACCCCTCTCCCCACATAAGCTCAGTCCAATTATCACCCTTCACACATATGTGCTTAAGGATTGTTACCATTGCCATACTGAGACAGAGCAAAGGTACAACAAACCCAGTATCCTGTTTCTAACAGTGGCCAATCCAGGTGACAAGATCTCTAGGAACATATGCTGGAGTACCTGATCATACTAGGGATATGCCTTTAACCACTGAGCTACAGGGTTGAACTGAGCATTCTTGGGGGAGGGAGGGTTGGTGCAGTGCCAGTATTGGTGGCTGGAAATATGCTGTTGACTGCTGCAGGAATGAGGCTGCTCGTGAGGGAGACTCAAGAGAGGGATCCCTGTCAATCAAGGTACCGTATTTTCTCATGTATAGGCCATGGCCTATACATGGATTATGCAAACCGGCCTATTGGGTGTGGCTTGCTTAAATGGAGCGGCCTATACATGGAGCAATACATCATGCCTTCCCCCTTAAATACCTCCCTTGCCGGTAATCGTCCTGGATGGCTGCTCTTGCCTCCTTCAAACATGCTGGCTACCTCCTCCAAATATCCTGTGCAGGGCAGGAGCGATGTTTGCAATCTCAAGCCTCACCCCGCGCCCTTCCTGATTGGCTGCCATCGCGAGAACTGACAGCAGCCAATCAGGAAAGGCGCGGGACAAGGCTTGAAATCGCAAACATCGCTGCTGCCCTGCACAGCGTGTTTAGAGGAGGCAGGCAGCATGTTTGGAGGAGGCAGGCACGGCTGGCCAGGATTACCGGCGAGGGAGGTATTTAAGGGAGAGAGAATGATGTATAGGCTGCCCCATTGTATAGGCCGATAAACTGTGGCTAGTAACATGGGGCGGCTTATCTAAGAGTTTTAAAACTTAAATTGGTGTTTCCTGCGGCTTATAAAAAGGGGCGGCCTATCCATGGGCAAATACAGAATTCATTTTTACTGCTTGGGGAGGCAGTAAAGAAATGAGTGAATCATGCCAATCCAGTCCACCCCCAGGCCCACTCAAAGGTCTGGCTACACTACTGGACTAGAAAAACAGAAGAGAGGGGAAATACAGCATAGGAGGAGGGGGCTATAGAGAACCAGTGCTTGATGGAGGAAAAGAGATAAGCAGGGGAAATGCTGAATGATGCAATAGGGAAGAGACAGATACAGGCATTCCTGGATGATGGGGAAAGAGGAGGATACAGAGGAAATGATAGATGGGGAGAGAAAGAGAGGAAAAACTGGATGGCAGGGAGAGAGAGACGGGCACTATTGAATGGGGAGAAAGAAAGACAGGGGCAATTCTGGATGTGATAGGAGAGACATAGAAAGGAAGCTTAATGGTGAATGGAGCAGAGGAGAGGAGGGAAAGAGAGAAAGGCACAATGCTACATGGCAGCAGAAGAGAGAGAGAGGCAGGCAGGGTCAACACAAGTAGAAAAAAAATTAAATGGTCAGACAGCAACGGTAAAAAAAAAATAATTTTATTTTTAATTTAGGATGGAGTAATATGGTAGCTGTGTTAATCCACTTTAAAAGTTAAAAATTAGAAATAATAGAAAATAAAGTGACACCTTTTTATTGCACTAAATATATTTTTTTTCCTAGCTTTCAGAGGCCAAAAGCTCCTCTTTCAGGTCTGGACAGCATAGTGTTGTTATAGTATGCTTCTCCTGATTTATGGAAGGAGGTTTTGGCATCTGAAAATGAGCTAAAAATGTAATAAATTAGTCCAATAAAAAGTTATCACACACACACACCACACACCTTTACGCCTCAGGGTTTTTCCTCTTTCTTTCTTTATGTTCTACCTTTTTCCTTCTTTCTTAGCTGTTTTATACATCCAAATATTTTGTGTAGAGGCTGCTTATTGCAAGGTCATAGGAATCAATCATAGCATATTGAATACTGAAAAATAGGAATCCAGGAAGATAAAAGATACTGCATTTCAAAGCCACAAATTACCTTCCTCGCATCTGAGTTTTTCTAGCTGGATGTGTTATTTCATCTATTAGTTGTCTGTTTGCATATCTGTCGGGAAAAGTCTGCTAATCTAGCTTACTGTCTGTTTGCCAGGCTAGTCTGTACTTGGCTCAGTGCTGATCTTTCTACCTCTATTCTCACTTGTCTGCCTGCCTGTTTCTCCATCTGGATAACATTAGCATCCTCTGTGACAACTTGCCTGTATAATTTAGCAGCTACTCCGCTATTGTAAAAGTGTTTTCTGTGCCCATATCAGTATCTATTTTTATCCTGTTTGAGCTAGACTTGTTCAACCTGAGGCTGTTGGTGCTAATTCCGTTGAAACAAATGAACAATGAAGCCAGTTCACAGTAGGTGGCAGTAACAGACACAGGGAAGCCATGTAGTTTGCTGTAAGTAATATGAAGTGCTGTAATGCCACAATTTAATTGTAGTACAAAATGTGGGATAATGTAAATTAGCAGTAAGGTCAAAACTCACCTATCAATGTATTAGCACACATTTGGTTCAGTATCTTGCCTTTAACAATGTGATAGCACAAGATCAATTGAATACTTGTTAACCTATGAATTAAAAACTTCATTAAAAAGTAACTCTGGCATTCACACTCATAACAACACCATTCACCAATTAAATATTCCAACAGTAAATTACACTCTCGGACATCCAGGCATATGACAAAACTAATCATGCACAGCATTATTATATTTCCCTAACACCTTTATACCAACCATTCCCCTACAATTAACAATTTAATTGATGTCTCAAAATATAATATTAACTACCGGTACTCCTTGAAAAATATTGTGCTACGCACTTTTACTCCAAAAATATATAGGCTACTGCCAGAGTCACAAGTCCAAAATCTCATACATTAAATTAAATTCATTCAACGATTTATTGTGGATCTCAAGTGTTCACAGTTATACCGCCACTAGAACAAGTCTTGGCGTATAACTCTCTTGTGAACTATCATTGGTCCACTAAATCATTTATTCCACAATTTAATTTGATTTTTATCTTGTTTATTTCATATTATACCATTCACTAACGTTGTTTTACTTAAATAATCTTCTTATGCCAATATCGTAATGGTACTTAGCTCAGGTATAGATGTGCTACCCGGCCAACTGGAAACGATGGAAGATCTCCGTTTCGCTCTCTTTATACACAATAGAGCTTCCTCAGGAACAATATAATTACTTTTATCGGCACTAAACAATAAAGCATAAGAAAAATATCATTGTAAATAGATCTAAATGTTAGCAAAATATCCTACATACTGACTCTTGCGATTAAGAAGAGCTCCGGGGGACAGCCAGTGGTTAATTCACCATACTACAATCCTCTTATTTAAATTTTCATGTTTAATCTACAACATACTTTAAAAACTCTCTTTAAATTTTTTTATTAATGTGTATCACTATTTATTAAAAAGATTACAGATTATTAATCCTTATTGAATTAGAATTACTGCATATAAAATCCTTTTGTGAAATTAATTAATTACCTACCTACATTTTATTATATTTTATTTTAACTTATTCAGCTATCACTCCAAAACTACTCGTATCCAATGGATTTATATGAATAGCTTTGCACTTATATACATAACCTGACCTTTTAAACATCCTATACTGTACCCACACATTTCTTTACATGCAATTTATCTAAACACTCAACCGTTGTTCAAATATGCCTCTCATCTGTACCGCCGGCAAGATTACAAAACATACTAATCAGGCAGAGCTATTTTATTACATTTTGCTAGTGCTGGGGCCTAAATTAAGGATCACCAGACTATTGTTGCCTCGGTGAAACTCAAGGTGTCTTACATCACTTCCGGACCTTAAGCCGGAAGAGCTTACCGGACCACACCGGGGTCCCGGTTTAAATGTTCAGCGTTATGTAAACCCACATACGTCACTTCCTAACATCTTTAACCCGGAAGAATATTCAGAGAGAACAGGATTAAGATTTAAATTCAAGTGAGGTATTTAATTTTAAATGTTTTATTATTTGTACACTTGTTGTAAGATTAAAAAAATGAATAAAGAATTAAAAAAAAAAGATTTAAATTTAAATCCTCAACTATAATTACTGATTTTTAATTTTTATTTTATTTTTTAATTTTTTTACCTCGTATTATACATGTTTTCTAACATTCTTTATTCATGGTTTAGATTGAACCTATGGAGAATATACCCTAGATTGTCCCTATTTTAACTGCACTCGCCTAAATGATGGTAATACCAACTTATAAACTTGTTTATCATTGCATGCCAAAATGGCCACCCTTATTTATATGTAAGCATCTTATAAATTAAAAAAAAACACCTGCCAATTAACTGTCGTATTTAATCCTTTAGGTTGAAGACTTTGCAATCAATCAATCCACCTCTGTTCTAGTTGTAATAATTTTTTTCCCTTATCACCCCCTCTGACAGATTCCACCACCATATCAATAATCATACGCTGTAACTGTTCAAAGGAATGGTTGTAAATTAAATAGTGTCCAACCAGCGGAGCTTCTTTCCTCTTAAGGTGCAAACAGGATTTGTATTCTGTCATTCTGACTTTAAATTGCCTAGTTGTCTTGCCAATATAATTTTTTTGGCAAGGGCATTTAATCATGTATACTATGTAATCAGTTTTGCATGTTGTCCTATATCACAAACTATAACTTTTATGATTTAAGGGATTTTCAAACATAGCACCTTGTATAGTTAAAGGGCAGATTTGACATCTCCCACACCAAGAGTGGAACCCATGCCCTATAACTTCTCTTTGCACCGTATCTGGTTTTAAACTCAAATGTTCTTTTAAATTCCGCGATCTAGAGTATGCTAACCGTAATTTAGTGTTCTCAAAACATGGATTCCTTTGAACAATTCTCCAATGATTATATAATATATTAGAAATCTGTTTTGATTCGGCATTAAATCTCAAAACGCATGTCTGATATTCCTCAATATTCCCATTAGTAGTCTGAAGGTCACATTGTAGGAGTACTGCATTATTTTCTTGTACATAGCTGTCAGTAATCTGTTGAGATGTTTGCGGTTGCAACAACCATTCTCGATGGTTGTTTTTCGCCCTTCGGTAAGATTTTTTTAATATCTTTTCTGGACAGCCTCTATGTTTCAGATTTTTAGCCAGCTTATTGGCTGATTGTTTAAAATCCTCTGTGTGAGTACATATACGCCTGAATCGTAGAAATTGCGCCAACGGCAAGCTGTCTTTAAGAGCAGTTGGATGACAACTGTCATATTGTAATAAGCTCGTTGTATCTGTAGGTTTCACGTACAGTTTGGATTCTAGTTGATTTTGTCTGTTGCTAACCCAGGTGTCCAAGAAATTAATACCTTCAACTGATTGGCTCATTGTAAATTGTATATTATTATTTCGAGAATTGAGCCACTCTACAAAAAGTACAAGTTGGTCGTTAGAGCCCTGCCATAATAAAAATACATCATCGAGGTATCTCTTCCATCTTTTGATCAATTGGCTCCATGGGTGAGAAGTTAAATATGTTTCCTCATAATGTTTCATATAAAGGCATGCTATTGAAGGTGCACATTTTGCACCCATCGCTACTCTTTTAACTTGTAGGTATAGATTAGTACCATCAGTGAAAAAATTATTCATTAATGCTAGTTCTAATGCCAAGATAAATTCAGTGGGGCTTTGATGAGGTCGAGCCTGCATATTCAATGCTTCTTGTGCTATTCTCCCAGGAGGGAGCCCAAGCCCTCTTGGCCTGTGACCCCCTCTAACTCCCACCTCCCACTAAAATATGGGCAGGAGGGATCCCAGGCCCTCCTGCCCTTGACGCAATCCCCCAACTACTGCCCCCCCAAACTCACGATTGCTCCCCCGCCAACTCGCAACCCCCTGCCAACTCCATGACCCCCTCCCCAACCCCTTCCCCATACCTCAAAAAATGTTGGACGGACGTATGGGTGCCAAGCCCGCCCGTCCGGCAGGCCAGCCAGCACAGGAATGAGACGGATTGGTCCAGGCAGCTCAAACCCCACCCACAGGTTTGGCCTGAGGTGCCTGGGCCAACCAGAATAGGCCCTGGAGCCTTAGGTTCCTCCTGTGGGCGGGGCCTTAAACACATGGGCTGGGTTGAGTCCATGTGCCTAAGGCCCCGCCCCATGTGCACATAAAGCCCCACCCCACTTCTGTTTGCTGGAGTCTTTCTCTAAACTTTCATTAAGCGCTATGATAAAGATAGCTTCTTCCATAACACTGTGTACAATTCTGGAGACCGCGTCTTCAAAAAGATATAAAAAGGATGGAGTCGGTCCAGAGGAAGGCTGCTAAAATGGTGTGTAGTCTTCATCATAAGGCGTGTAGGGACAGACTTCTCAATATATATATACTTTAGAGGAAAGACAGGAGAGGGGGAGATATGATAGAGACATTTACGGTAAATACCTACATGGCGTAAATGCACATGAGTCAAGTCTCTTTCATTTCAAAGGAAGCTCTGCAATGAGAGCACATAGGATGAAGTTAAGAGGTGATAGGCTCCAGAGTAATCAAAAGAAATACTTTTTTACAGAAAGGGTGGTAGATGCGTGGAACAGTCTCCCGGAAGAAGTGGTGGAGATAAGAGACTGTGTCTGAATTCAAGAAGGCATGGGATAGGCACAGTAGGATCTCTCAGAGAAAGAAAGAGATAATGGTTACTGAGCAGACTAGAGGGGCATTTTGCCTTTATCTGCCATCATGTTTCTATGTTTCTATGACAAATCCCAACTCTACCCACCAGCTCAACCACTAAATAAACAAATTGGAATGTCAGGGAGAGAGGGTTAAAAATCTCTGTCTCCAACTTACACTCTTCCCAGAAAAATATTTTTCCCGCAAGAATTGACGGCAAAGGCATGCAGGAAGCAGCGCAGGGCCAGGCTGGAGATTTTGCGATCTAATCAAAGAATTTATTAAACTTGAAACTTGAAACTCCTGCCCTGCACAGCTACGATTTGAGCAATTGCAAGTCCAGAGATGAAGGTAAGGGGGGGGGGGATGATTTTTTTTAATTATATAGGCCGCCCCAGTTTTAGGCTGCCCCAGTTACTGGTAGATACTGGTAGATAAGCCGCGGCTAATACAATGGGGTGGCTTATCTACCAGTTTTAAAACATATATAGGCATTTTTTGCGGCGTATACACTAGGGTGGCCTATATACGGGAAAATACGGTAGTGTATGTAACTTCTAATTGTGCCAATTAGCATCAATAATGAGGTGGTAATTGCCAGTTCTGGTGCAAAAGGGTATATCAGTTGTGACCAATGGGTTATTTTCCTCTCTCACTGTGAATTATCTAGAAGACATCATCTAATTTTTTTGGCTCTTCCTTCTTCAGTGGGATGTACTGTAGTTCCTCAGTCTGGATTTGGAGGCTTTCAGTGCTCAAGAGGTCCCCAGCAGCCCTGGGGCAGCTCTGCCTGGGAAAAGACACAAACTCTCTGAGCAGAAGTCTGTAGCTACCAGGGCAACCCTTTAAGAGAACCTGTTTAACCAGCCTGCATTGGCATCTGTGAAACTCAGAAATTGTTTTCCTAGTAGAGTGGTTTGCACCTAGCCATTCCAAAGCTTGAGGGTGGGATGCTTAGCCCTGTTGCAGTCCAGTGGACTTTGGCAGCTGTCTTCTGTGTTTACCTGCCCTCGATGATGCGTGTGGAGCTGTAGGGGTTCTGAGGTCTCACTCTGGCAGCGCAAAGATTATAGCATTTGTATCCTAATTTATGCTTACTTTTACATATTTGCCTCACAAAAAGCTCTGTCACCCTTATAATAACTCCTTTCAGTTTTGCCCATTGCATTTCTACTCCTTCCAGATGTTCCCATCCAGACAACAATTCCTTGGAAATCTTTGATGCCTCATGAACCATTTCATCAATATACCTCTCATTCTCATAGATTCTTCTCAGTTTTGCCATCTCCTATCTCAGTTCCTTCATAAGGGATTCAAGCTGAATCTAGCTTGCACATATAACCACTCCCTCTGAGAATCTTGGAGACAGCGTGAACTCGCAGGCCTTGAGCATGCGCAGATGCTCAAAGCCCAGCAAAGAAGAGGACATAGATCTTTGGGCACCAGCACCGGCATGTCCTGTGCATTGGTGCCGGTGCCTGTGGCCAGATGGGGGTAAGCAGCATGTTTGGGTGGGTCTGTGGGATTTCAGATCACGGCAGGGGGGGAGGGTGCCGGATCGCAGGGGGTGCCGCTCGCAAATCGAGGCAAGTTCAGTTTCCGAGGTGCCGATTTTGCGAATGTTTTGCTCATCTTGCAAAACACTCACAAACCGGTGCAGTCATAAACCGAGGTACCACTGTACTTCATAGTGCCCCAAAATGACTGCAATCCAATCCTGGATCTGAAGTCAGTCAATGCAGCACTTAAAGTGCTTCGATTCTGCATGGAGACTATTCATTTGGTCATTGCGGCAGTGGAACCGGGGGAATTTTCAGCCTCCTTGGATTTGTTGGAGGTCTACTTACACATTCCCATATTTCTAGATCACAGGGCATTCTTGAGATTCCATGTGCTGGGGAAACATTTACAGTTTTCAGCACTCCCCTTCGACTTGACTTCACCACCAAGGTGATGGTAGTGATAACAACATAACTCTGCAAAGTGGGAGTCCAGTTGCATCTATACCTGGTTTATTGGCTGATCAGAACTCCATCCAAGTCCAGTGGAGAAAAAGTAGTGGCACAAGTTGTCCAGCTGTTACAGAACTTGGGTTGGATTATCAATTTCCAGAAAATCCAACTGGAGATGACCAAGTACCCAGAGTACTTGGGAATCCATTTCAATACAGCAGAAGACCATATTTTTCTTCCTGAACCATGCAAACTGAAGCTCACATGCAAAATTTCAGACCACCTAGCGGTGCCTACTCCTACAGATTGATATTATCTCTAGGTGCTAGGGTTGATGACAGCAATCACAGATTTTGTTCCTTGGGTGAAAACTCATATGCACCCTCTTCAGGACATGCTATGGTTCTGCTAGACTGCGGCAGATTCTTTCCAGATGTCACTGACTTGGATGGTGATGGCACATTAAAGTTTGCATTGGCAGCTCCAATCAGAGTTGTTGTCAATGGGAATGCCTCTTCATATATCCTATTGGGAGATCCTGACAAGGGTGGCATTACAAGGGTCATCCAGTTCAGGGATGTTGTTCACCATCTCAGTGGAAATAGTTGATAAACCGACTGGAGTTGTGAGCTATTTGACTGATATTACTGATGTTGAATGACTCGCTGAAAGGCAAAGCATTCAGGGATTTTTCAAACAATGCAACAGCGGTGGTCTATTTCAACAGGCATGGAGGCACCAAGAGTGACCCTTTGTGTCTAGAGGCCTAGTTATTGTTCTGTTGGGTAGAAGTTCAAAGTGTGTAAACTCATGGAAACACTACTTAAATGTAAATTAGACACGATTTTGGATGAGGGGAATCTAAGGGATCCTAGTCAACATGGATTCACTAAGGGTAGATCATGCCAATCCAATCTTATCAGCTTCTTTGATTGGGTAACAGGAAAGCTGGACTCGGGAGAGTCTCTGGACATAGTGTACTTAGACTTCAGTAAAGCTTTCGACAGCGTCCCACACCGTAGACTATTAAACAAGATGAAATCGATGGGGTTAGGCGAGACACTAATTGCATGGGTCAAAGATTGGCTGAGTGGAAGACGTCAGAGGGTGATGGTCAACGGCACCCTCTCTGAGACATCGGAGGTGACCAGCGGAGTGCCACAGGGCTCGGTCCTGGGTCCACTCCTTTTTAACATATTCATAAGAGACTTGACCCAAGGGCTTCAGGGTAAAGTAACTCTATTCGCTGATGACGCCAAACTGTGTAATATAGTAAGCGAAAGCAATCTGCAGGATAGTATGACGCAGGATCTGCTTACGTTGGAAAACTGGTCCTCGACATGGCAGCTGGGCTTCAACGCTAAGAAATGTAAGGTTATGCATCTCGGTAGCAGAAATCCATGCAAACCTTACACCTTAAATGGAGAAACACTAGCTAGGACTTCAGAAGAAAGAGACTTGGGAATAATCATCAGTGCAGACATGAAGGCCGC
Organism: Geotrypetes seraphini; assembly: GCF_902459505.1. NCBI lineage: Eukaryota > Metazoa > Chordata > Amphibia > Gymnophiona > Dermophiidae > Geotrypetes > Geotrypetes seraphini. Next base: position 216,354,895 of record NC_047087.1, on the reverse strand, counting down.
CAAACAAGTAGAGAAGGCCTCATCCAAAGCAAGGCAACTTATGGGATGTATCAATAGAAGCTTCGTTAGCCGCAAACCTGAAGTCATAATGCCACTGTACAGAACCATGGTGAGACCTCATCTGGAATACTGTGTGCAATTCTGGAGGCCACATTACCGTAAAGACGTGCTTAGAGTTGAGTCGGTTCAGCGGATGGCCACTAGGATGATCTCGGGGCTCAAGGGTCTCTCATACGAAGAAAGACTAAACAAATTGCAGCTCTACACTCTAGAGGAGCGCAGGGAGAGGGGGGACATGATTGAGACATTTAAATACATCACGGGACGTGTCGAGGTGGAAGAAGACATCTTCTTTCTCAGGGGACCCTCGGTCACAAGGGGACATCCATTCAAACTCAGAGGAGGGAAATTCGATAGTGACATAAGGAAGTATTTCTTCACAGAAAGGGTTGTAGATCACTGGAACAAGCTTCCAGAGCAGGTGATCAAGGCCACCAGCATTATTGACTTTAAGAATAAATGGGATGCCCTAGTAGGATCCTTACGAGGGTCGAGTTAAGGGACTAGGTCATTAGTACTCAGACTTAATGGGGTGGGTCAGTAGAGTGGGCAGACTTGATGGGCTATAGCCCTTTTCTGCCGTCATCTTTCTATGTTTCTATGTTTCTATGTTTCTATGTAACCATCTCAACAAGCAGACATTGAACCCAGGTGAATGGTCATTGTCTCAGAAGGCCTTCAACATCATTATGTGTTGATGAAGATGACTGACGTTCAATATGATGGCTTCGGTGGCCAAAAAGAAAGTAGATTGCTTCTTCAGCAGAAGATTCAAACCCTGAAGTGGCATGTTGGATGCTCAATCCAACTGTGGCCAGAAATACAGCTGTTATATGTGATTCTCCTGTGCACACGTGATAGGCTGGGTCATTCGCAGAATAGTGAGTCATCTAGGGCTAGTAATCCTGGTCACCCCAGATTGGCCCCTACAGCTGTTGTACAGGGACAAAGGTCTCAGACTGCTGATTCATCCATCTCTTCTGTCACAGGATCTGATTCCCATGGAGGAGCCATAACACTTTGGGCTCACGTCATGGCCCTTGAACGTACCATGTTAGCACGGAAGGGCTTTTCAGAGGTCGTCAAAGCTATTGTCTTAAGATCTAAGATACCAGCAACTGTTGAAGCCTATGACAAGGCTTGGAAAATGTTTCAGTGCTGGTGTGTGTGTGAGAATGTAGAGCCTTTAAGAGCTCTGAGGGTGGTAGTCCTAACATTTTTTCAGACTGGACTCAAGAAGAGTCTAATGGTGGGTTCCCTCAAAATACAGGTGTTAGCCATCTCATACTTCAGGGCTTGAGTGGAAAAATTTTTGTTAGCTTCTCATCCAGATGTAGCCAAATATTTGAAGGATGCACTCAGGCTGCATCCTCCTGTTTGATAACCCTTTCTATCGTGGAACCTTATCACTGTTTTACAGTAAGACTCTGTATAAGCCTTTGCAGGAGATAACTCTATTGGATCTTACTTTTAAGATAGTTTTCTGGTGGCTATTGTCTCAGCAAGAAGAGTCTTAGAATTGCAGGTACTCTCATGTAGAGAGTCATTTCTCAAATTTAGAGGCTGAGGTCCTTCTGTACATGGTACCTTCTTTTTTTTTTTTTTTGCAAAGAGTGGTCTCAGCCTTCCATGTAAATCAGCCCATTGTCTCAAAGGAAAGAGACAAAGTGTAGAAGTTTCTGGATGTTAGGAGAGTTTTTCTCCATTATCTCGAGGGGGTGAACAATTTTTGTCTCTCAGATCATCTTTTTGTGTTCGTCAGTGCTAGTCGACCGGGAAAGCCAGCTTCAAAAGCGTATATTTCCAGAGGGATTTGCATAGCAATTTTATCTATGTACATTGGTTGTGGTAAACAGCCACTGATCTCTTTAAGGGTGCATTCTACTAGAAGTGTAGCTTCTTCATGGGCAGAGTCTCAGGCAGTACTGCCCAAGGAGATTTGTAGGGCAGCTCCATATTTTAATGAAATTTTACAGAGTGGACATTGCAGCACAAAGAGACACTGCATTTGGGTCCTCAGTACTCACAGCAGGCTCAACTGCCCCACCCTAGACTCAGGGGACTGCTTTGGTATGTCCCATTGGTCAAAAAAGATGTACCCTTTGTACCAGAAAGAAAGATTAGGTTTTTACCTAATTAATCTTTCTGGTAGAAGGGTACAACGCCCTGTCAGATATCGATTTTGCCTGCTTACTGTCTGAGATTGGTATGGGTCTCCAAAGGTTTGGATCTTCTCTTGTCAGAAATCTGAAGAATAAAGAGACCATTTTAGTATTAAGAGGCAAGTAAGAGTATGTTACATGCGTTAGTGTTGATTGCACTCAGGTGGGTAGCTTGTTTTTTCCACCTTGTTTGTTTAACAATAATTGTTGCAGAACAGAACAAAAGTGACTTGGGGAGGTTCCCCATACCCCTCCTTCTTATGTTTTCCTCTTATAGTGGTTTACAACTGCTTTGATACAAACTGAGGAACTACAGCACATCCCACTGAGAAAGGAGGCAGAGCCAAAACATGTAGATGACATCTTCTATATAACTCGCAGTTGGAGAGGAAAATAACCCATTGATCAAGACTGATGTACCCTTCTACCAGAAGGAATGTTATCAAGGCAAAAACCTAATCTTTCCTTATCAGCACCAATTGGTCATGTTAAACAGTTAAGTTATGCATGCAAATTTGCTGTGCACATATATTTGTGTGTACAACTTATGGTACTATACACATACAGAATTTGGGTCATAGTTTGTCCCTCTTACTGCCATTTACCCGGTTATCAGTGCCTGCTAACCAGAAAAGTACCTTTGAATATCAGCCCTCTGGAGAAATAAATTGTTTAAAATGACCATAGTTATTTCCTCCTCCTCATATAACACTTAATAGGAGAGTTTCAACAAATCAACAAAATATTTCCCCTTTTTCACTTCATTTGCCCAGTGTTAAAAATGATTAAAAGCTGCGCAATATGACATTTTACCATTCTACAATTGATTAAACCAATGTGATTATATGGGGATATTGTATAATTTGGTAGCTAATGTGTTATTTTTTAAACCTGGAATATGTTTGTATCAGTTACTATTTCATCTAGCTTTGTGTTTATTGTATACCACTGCTACCCATTTCATGTAACTGTGTGTTTATTATATGTGACCTGAATGTAGATTATATGGAAGTATTACTGGAAGACTCAAGGTCATTAAGAACAACCTGAGTAAACAGAAAAATGAGTGAGACATCTTATAAACTAATAAATTTATTGAGACATGGGCTTTTGAGGAACAGAATTTATGAACTCATATTTTTTGGTTTCTCTAAGAACAGCAAAAGTGCAAGTCCATAAAAAATAAAGGGGCTAAATCACCACTCACTCAACCCATTCTGATGACATACAATAATCTAAAATCCCCACTGTATGTGAAGATGGAAAGGTAAGGGGTTCTGGGTTGTTGTGTTTTTTTGTTTTTTTTTACATAAGTAACTTGGGGCCCTTTTACTAAGCAGCACAAAAAAGTGACCCGCGTTATCACCAGTGCGGGTCTTTCCTGTGCGCTAAGGCCACTTTTCATGCTAACATTAAATAACCAAATGTCCTATTTCTGCAATATTGACCAAGTGCTAATTTTCCCATTAGTACATGGTCATTACTATGTGGGCACTTTTTAACACCTATTCTGTAGGCGGTAAGGGCTCATGCATTAATCTTGTGCTAATCACTTAGTGTGTGGCAATACCCATGCACTAACTGATTTGCTTTGGTTTGGACTTGTGTTTCTACTGTGGAAAATATGGGTCAACTCTTTTGGTTGACCGTAAGTCTGAAGGCAGTTTAATGAAGTACGAGCAAACAGACTAACAAGTATTGAAACGTTTGTGTCTGCCCTGGTTCTTCCACAAGGTATGTATTTTTGGCTTCATTATAATATCCAAAAACCTCATTAACTGTTTTCAAACATGAAAAATAGATAAAGTGAATGAAATATGCTTGTCAAAGGTGTCACTCTGACCTAGTTATAAAAAGTTATGACAAACTGTCTTAATTATAATCTTTTCTGATCACACATTTCACCAGCTCCCTATACATGTATACACCAGTTCCCTTTCATTTTCTGTTAAATTACCTTGTTCAGGTTCATGCTTTCATGCTTATTCATGTCTATTCCTCATCTAAAACCCTGCATAGAAACATAGAAACATGATGGCAGATAAAGGCCAAATGGCCCATCTAGTCTGTCCATTCACAGTAACCATTATCTCTTTCTCTCCCTCCCTAGTATCTTAAGTTCATGTCTCCTCCTTTCCTTCTGTGTCCCGAGTTTTCCCCCCTCCTTACCTTCCAGCCTTTGTCCCAAAATCGTGCCCCTCCCATGTCCCAATGCGCTCTCCCCCCCCCCCTTCTCCCAGATCATGTCCTCTTTCCCTACTTGCTCACTCCATAGCCTTCAAGGCCTCTATAGCCTTCAGGGTCATTCAGCTGGGCTGCTCCTTCCTACCTTCAATGACACTTGTAGGGATGTGGGCAGCTGCTGCACATAGCTGACCCACAAGCTTTCTCTCCAGCATCATCTCTGACATTGGAGAGAAGACTTCCAGGTCAGCTACATGCAGCGGCTGCCCGTGTCCCTTCAACAAGTGCCGCTGAAGGCAGGAAGGAGCAACAGCCCACCTGGAAGGAGGTAACTGGGATCCCCTGCTGACCCAGAAGGCTTCCCTCTGACATCAGTTCTGACATCATAGGGAAGCCTTACAGGTTGTCTTTGGTGGACATTAAGAACAGGCATAACATAAGAATTGCCATACTGGGACAGACCGAAGGTCCATCAAGACCTGTATCCTATTTCCAACAGTGGCCAACCCAAGTCCCAAGTACCTAGCTAGGTCCCAAGTATTAAAATAGATTTCATGATGCTTATCCTAAGAATAAGCAGTAGATTTCCCCAAGCCCTCCCAATAATGGCCTATGGACTTCTCTTTTTGGAAATTATCCAAGCTTTTTCTTAAACCCTGCTAAGCTAACTGATTTCACCACATTCTCTAGCAATGATTTCCAGAGTTTAATTAGAAATATTTTCTCCAGTTTGTTTTAAATCTACTACTTAGTAGTTTTAATGCATGCCCCCTAGTCCTAGTATTTTTAGAAAGAGTGAACAAGCGATTCACATCTATCTTTTCCACTCCACTCAGTATTTTATAGACCTCTTATTATATCACCCCTGAGCATGTTTCCCTGTCTGGCCATGAGGATGTTGCTCAAGCAAAGAGAAGGACGTTAAAAGCCCTCTGACAGAACAGAGTAGCCTTGAATGAGGATCTTCCTAGTGTGTTCTGATTTACCTGTAGTGCCTGAGAGGAATTCCAGGGAAGAGGAGTGGTCCTAGCTCAGACACCCTATGTTTTGAGAAGCTTCAAGTCTATGCCTTCAGGGATACCAGTGACCGTAAGAGAAGAAACTGAAAACCTGCAACATAGGCCAATTGCCCCTTAGCTATTGGAACTGTGGTTATGTTAGAGGAAGTTAATGTATATTGAAGTGTATAGCCATGTCAGTGACCGGCTACTGAGACTATGCTGACCAGCTACTGAGACTGATGTCAGTTCTGACGTCCGGAGAAGGCTTGTGGGCCGGCAACATGCAATCGCTGCACGCTGGCCCTTCCCTTCTTTGAGTGGAGGCGCGGCAGCGGTGGACCTGGGCCAGAGGAGGAGGAATCGGCGGAGGATAGGCAGGTTTCATCAGCACGGCAGGGAGGGAGGAAGACAGTGTCCGGCGCGGCAGGAAGGACAAAGGTTTGGAAGGCAGTGAGGGGGAGGAGGCACGAACTCGGGACATGGGAGGGAGGGAGAATGAAGGCCAAAGGCTGGAAGTCAGTGAGGAGGCATGAACTTGGGACATGGGAGGGAGGAAATAGAAAGGGAAAATTGTTGGGCCTGAGTGAAGAAAGGAAGAAAAAAAGGAAGGAAGGAGCCTAATGAAATCACCAAACAACAAATGTAGGAAAAATAATTGTATTTTCAATTTAGTGATCAAAATGTGTCAGTTTTGATAATTTATATCTGCTGTGTGTATATGAAAAATGAAAGGAACAGCCTGGCAGGGAAGGGGAGACAGGGTGCAGAGCCTGGCAGGGAGTGAGGGGGGCTGGGTGCAGATTCTGGTATATATTAGTACACAATTTGTTCAGAATGTTTTTTTTTTCTGGTTTTCCTACTCTAAATCTAGGGTGCGTCTTATGGTCCGGTGCGTCTTATGGAACGAAAAATACGGTAGTTTTATACATAAGAACATCAGGGTTGCCTTAATGAGTCAGATCAAGGTGAATCCAGATTACAAGTATTTTTGCAAAATATAGCAAGATTCCATGCTTCTTAACCTCACAGATAATAAGCACTGGCTTTCCCCAGCTCTGTCTTAATTTAATTTGATTTGATTTATTATATTTGATATATCGCTAGCACATAAGTATTAAGTGGTTTACACTAATAACAATTTACTTCAGGAATTTTACCAAATTTACTTCAGGAATTTGACCAAACTTTTTTTTTTTAACCCAGCTACTTTAACTGCTTTTACCACTTGCTCTGGCAGTGAGTTCCAGAACTTAACGATAGATTGAATGAAAACATGTGTTATCTTATTTTTCTTAAAAGTGCTATTGTGTAACTTCAAGGAGCATTCCCTAGTCTTTATATTTTTGGTAGAGTAGATAATCAATTCACGTTTGCCTGTTCCACTCCATTCAGGATTATATAGAGCTGTATCACATCTTTCCTCAGCCATCTCTTTTCTAAGCTCATTAGTTTTTTCTTCAAAATACTCAAGGGAATAGACTTAGCAGAAAAAGACAGATTGTTCACCCTCTCCAAAGTAGGAAGAACGAGAGGGCACTTTCTAAAGTTTAAAGGAAATAGATTTCGTACAAACGTAAGGAAGCTCTTCTTCACCCAGAGAGTGGTAGAAAACTGGAATGCTCTTCCGGAGTCTGTTATAGGGGAAAACACCCTCCAGGGATTCAAGACAAAGTTGGACAAGTTCCTGCTAAACTGGAATGTACGTAGGTGAGACTGGACTCATTTAGAGCACTGGTCTGCCCTGGGGTACCGCTGTGTGAGTGGACTTCTGGGCGCGATGGACCACTGGTCTGACCTAGCAGCGACAATTCTTATGTTCTTGTTCTTGTTTGTTTGTATCTCTGTTAAAAAAAAAAAATCACAGTTGCAGCCTGCCCTAAGCACTGCCTATGCTTATTCAGATAATTTCTGACCAGCCAATCAGTTGATTAGATCAAATTTGTCTGGTCTATGGGGGATCAGGGAAGGAGAAAATTATAAGCAAAGATTTGTTTGGATTACCATGACGTTACTCAGACACTCCAGTCTATTTTATGTGGATGAGTCATATTAGGGCAATTTTCCCTCTCTGCCAAAGAAACTGCTGTTTATTAAGCTCTCATATCTAGTTGAAGTTACCATATGTAGGAGGTTAAACACATTCATTATTTGTGAGGAGTATGTCAAGTATCAGTCAAGATAGCTGATTAAGAACAGCAATGAGCAGGCAAAACCGGAACTGTAGTAGATTTATCACATCCGGTAATCTGATTGGTTGCTTTTCCCAGTAGGCAAACAGTGGATTAGAGAGCACATTCAGAAAATAGAAGCCAGAAATCACAGAAACAAGCTCTGGCAGTTCCTTTCTGTGCTGTCTTATAGGCTATGGCGCATCCATATCAGTTGAGTCTATCTGCAAGAAAAGTAGCAGAGTAGAGATTGTGGGAAAGGTGAACTGGATTCAGAAAACAATATTTAATTGCAAATAGGAAATGAGGAATGAATATGATTAACTAAGGAAAAATTACTTCCCTCGAATGTTAATTCAGTTCTAGTTGATTAGGTTTCATAATTGCAGTAGTATCCTTCTTTTGTCTTTTTATTGGTGAATTATTTGAGCTATCATCATATCACTCCATTCAATCGCTTAATCATTAAAACTTACCAGAAGCAGACTCCAGTGCTTGATAATGTGCAACACTATTCCTTTAAATTATAATAACCAATTGTAAATCTTTTTAATTTGCAAACAAGTTATTAATGTCAAAACACAAATTGGCAAGTGTTACTAACCACTAATTTTGTAAAGATTGATTTACGATTAATGTTCCATAACTAGATACAGACATAGATGGCTACATTGCACTGCAAAACAACACATAATATGGGATAATGAGTTATAGTTATGACAAGAAGCAGTGACCTCCACTACCAAATGCTGCAACTTTCCAGCTCGTGAAAAGAAATCTCTATAAGATGCAGTAGCATTATGTAAAATAACCTTGTATCAACCTTTCTTATTAGAATGGGTTCAAGTCAAATATTTATTACATTGATACATTTATATATGAGGGTCGATTGAAAAGTAATGAGACTGCCTCTGTTTTTCTTTCCAAGAAGTAGACGTAGCAACACTGTGCTGGTTCCTATGAAGCTCATACATTCATATCTCTGAACCTGTAGTTGGACTGCCATAGTCTTTACATTGCTGGGTCACAGCGAGAGGAAGAACTTTGTGTGTTTTGTCAGGACGGATGAGGAAGACATGTCTGTGAGAGTACGCCAGGGGTGTGTGATTGAATTTTGTGTTAAATTTGGAAAGAACGGTAACGCAATTCTTGAAATGTTACAGCAAGCATACGGTGGTGAAATAATTAGCCTTGCTGCATACTCTCACAAACGTATCGTCCTCATCTGTCCTGACAAAACATACACAGTTCTTCCTCTCACTGTGACAAAGAATGCAGAGGAGAGCATGTACATTTGATGAGAGTCAGTTTACAACTATACAATATAGTACATGTTGAAAACGAATGAGATGGACCAGGAAGATTCCACATGAAAGTGTCAAAACCTACACATGAAAGTGGTGAATTCATAACTTCCATGTGGAAATGGTTCCACTTCTATATGTGACTGCTCTATTGTTAAAACCTGTGGGGGGATAATTTTATATCTAGGCTCTTCCAATATAACAGTTTGCATAACGAAACTCCAATCCTGGGCCCTCTCTGTACAAATGAAGCTGAATGAGTCCAAAACAAAACTACTCTGGCTTGGCCCAAAATTAGCTCAGTTACCCACGCTCATTCCACTACCTTCTTGTCCCTCACTGCAGATTGAATTCTCAAGCAAAGTTTTGGGCATCATTATTGACTCTACACTTTCCTTTAATGATTATCTCAACTCTCTGGTAAAAAAATGTTTTTTTTAGTCTTCACATGCTGAGGAAAGTGAGATCGTGCTTCCACCAACAACATTTTGCTGTCCTTGTGCAATCATTCTTTCCAGACTGGACTATTGTAATTCCATCTATCTAAGTCTAACCAAGAAAAATCTTCAAAGACTTCAGCAGATCCAGATCACTGCGGCTTGGTTGATCTTCGCAAAAAGCAAATTCGATCATGTTTCCCCACTTCTTTCAAAGCTTCACTGGCTTCTGGTGATTTCTAGGATTCACTTTAAATGTACCTGCCTAATTTTCAAGATCCTACATGGCATTCTTCCTCCCCTAATCCCACTATCCTGGAATTCTTCGAGACCTGACACTACCAGATCCACTCACATACTCAAACTATCTATCCCCTCGTTAAAAGGTGTCATGTATGCAGGTAAATTAGGGAAATCCCTTTTCTTCAAATTCACTGAGCTTTGGAATAACCTCCTTGCCCCGCTGTGGAACCTAGGCTCATTCCAATTATTCCGAAAGCATCTGAAAACCTGGCTTTTCTTCAAAACGTAAAGCTATCTATTTAAAATGTAAAGCTAGCTATCCTCTTCATAACCTCTAATTTCTTCTTATGTTCTTCCCTCATTTATTGAATTACCTGTAAACCGTGTCGAGCTCTATCTTTATGGAGATGATGCGGTATACAAACTTAAGGTTTAGTTTAGTTTAGGTGCCCTGAGACCAAAGGTAGCTGGTAGGTGCCTATTCTTTAATGAAATTTAGTTGACAAAGTTCCATTATAGAATCCTAGTAAAACCCATTTATCAGCGTGCCTAATGTTTAGGCGCTCATACTTATGTCAACCAAAGAGCTAAGATACGAGAGTATGATCAGCTAAGTGTGGTAGTGTGGTATGAAAATTAAAATATTTTGCAAGTTAAGTGTAGAAACCCCACTTATGTCCTGCTCATGATCTACTCGTGTGCATATCCCTCTTCCAGATAAGCATTACAAATTCTACAAAACACAGCAGTTAAGCTTATTTACAAAACATAAAAAATTTGACCATGTCACTCCCCCCCTTCGTGACGCCCATTGTCTTCCTATTACGCACCACATCTCCTTCAAAATTTTCCTTCCTACTCTTCTTCCAGAACGCTACGATCCAACAACCAGAATCTGCTAGTAGTCCCATCCCCTACCAAAATATTTTATGATACCACCTGAAAGGCCATCTTTTCAGTCACTGCACCTACACTCTGGAACGCCCTTCCCCTACACATCAGGCTAGAACCCTCTCTAGAAAAATTCAAATCCAAAGTTAAAACTTTCCTCTTCAAAGACGCCTGCAATACCTGAGATCCCACTCCCTTTCCAGTCAAGGATCTCGCCCCAACAACAAATAACAAAACACTTCTTTAGAAGTAACCTCTTCCCTCTTGTACTTTCCCTCCCCCCTCATTTCATTTTCTTTTAATTTTATCTCAATGTAATTTTTATACCCCTGTGTCCTTTCCTTTTAGTCATCAGCCTTGAAATCCCCCCTTTTTTTTAGTTACTTTTTATTATTGTATTATATCTTAAGTTGTTTTTAGTTCTATACAATTCTTATTGTAAACCATTTAGCTTATACTTGATAGAGGGTATATCAAATAATAAATTTGGAAAATTGCACTATGGGCCATATTCTATATATGGTGCCCAAAACTCAGCTCTGACTAGAATGATGCTTAGCGTGATTCTATAAAAGTTACATGTACCTTACAGAATCACACAAAGCACTAGTGCATTACGTAACTTATAGGTGCATCCATTTAGACCAAAGAAAACCAAGCCTAAATACTTGAACCTATGTTGTGTACACATCAGGTGAATTCTATAACATTGTGCACAAATTTTCTAAAAGCCCATGCCTCTCCCCTGGCCACATCCTCTTTTCAGAATCACGAACTAGAACTGGCATGCAGTACTTTATAGAATATGCCAACCAAGTTGAGCATGTGGAGAGGCATAATCCAAAAATGCATCTAAGGGCTCCTTTTACAAAGGTGCGCTAGCGTTTTTAGTGCACGCACAAGATTAGCATACACTATAGCGTGCGCTAGCTGAAAAATTACCACCTGCTTAAAAGGAGGCGGTAGCAGCTAGCATGCGCAGCATTTTAGCGTGTACTAAGCACCTTTGTAAAAGGAGCCCCAAGTCTGTTTTGGGCCTAGGGCACTAGTCAACCAAAGTCAGCAGCATCCAAAGTCCATTCTCGAAAAATATGTCCAAAATATATTTTTTTCAAACATTGTCTACTTCTACGTCCAGCCATTTGATTGTCCTAACCGCCAAGTCGTCTATCTTTATACCATATTCTCATTCAAAAAATCATCCAAGTCCAAAACACCTAGAACAAGACCTTTTGGATATGGGAGGGTTCAGCAAATTGATGGACTGGCCACCCAGACATGGTAACAGAGTAGTGGGGCACTTTACAGGGCATTGCTGTGAACTTCATGAAAAGGGTGCCACATAAACATCTCACCACAGCAAGTCATGGTGAGCTCCCCAAAACCTACTATACCCACCTGTCTACTACCCCAATAGCCCTTAAGGCTGCAGGTGGCACCTATATGGCAGTACAGTATGGGTTTTTTTTTTGGGGGGGAGAAGCTGGTGGACTCACATTTTTCACCATGAATGCAATGGTTAGAGTGATTTATGGGTCTGGGTCCTTCTCTCTATGGTTCACTAGTCCACCCCCAGACTACTTAAGCCACCTCTGTGCAGCTTTACTAGGCTTTCCTATGCCAGGTGCTGATGTTCTGGAGGCATGTATGTCTGTTTTTTGTATTCTGATTTTTATGGTGGTGTTGTGTATGTGTGTGTGTGGAGGGCAGTGATCACTGGGGGAGTATGTGGGGGTCTGTACTTTGTCCCTGCAGTGGTTATCTGGTCACTTTGGATACCTTCTGGGCACTTATACCTGTTTTTAGATCGCCTAAATCACAATGTACAGTATAAGCTCTGGCAAGGCAGTCTCATCAAACTTTCGATTATCACTGGAGAATGGCTAAGTTTAGTCGGCCCACATCCCACCAACCTCCCACCCTAACCACTCCTTGAAAAATGCCCCTTTTCGCTCTGGATGTACAGCGGCAGTCAGAGGTCTAAAATGCCTCTAGGTATGTCTAAAAACCCGTTTCGATTATCGCACTTGGACGACCTGTCTTTTAGGTCATCCAAGTGCCGATTTAGGTGGGTTTTTAATGTATTTTCCTTTCAATTATGAACCTCATAACTTTTAATTAGTGCTAATTACCACAAATTATGAGGTATGCGCTTCAATTGGCTGTGTGTATTACTTTGCATGCACAATGTAAGGCACCATATATAGAATTGGGGGTATGTAAATGAAGCAGGTATTTGCAGAATAGTCTTTAGGCAGAATATTGGCATTTATATGCCTATATATGTCATTATTCTAAACATGGATGTAACTGGAAGAGTAGCCCAGCACCCTGAGGTTGTGACTTTGATTCCCCCTGCAACTCCTTGGGACTCTCAGCAAGTCATTTAACACTTCATTGCCCCAAGTACAAAATAAACACCTGTCTAAAATATGTAAACCATTTTGATTGTAACCACTCAAAAAAAGCAGTATATCAAGTCCCATCCCATATATCTATTTATATATATCTATATATTGTGAATGGCAAGCTCCAGGCAAGGTGTCAGGGATCACCGGTGACAGGTAATCTCTTGTGAGCCGCAGCGGGCTGCACAAGGACGTGATAATTCAGCATTCAGAATAAGGGACACCATCAAAATAATAGGCCCAGCTTCAGTGAAATTAAGACTTTTAATCTTCTCAAAATAACCAAAAAAGAAAATCAACAACTTATTTGTCAGGATCATTCAACTGAAGCCAGCGGGCTTCCCATGCACATTTCACCATAAGGTCTCTGGGTTGAGAAAACAAGAGAGTCCAAAATCAAAACACAAAATCTCTCTCTAACAAAGGTAAGTTATCCTTCAGTTTGAAGTCCAGCAAGAGTCCATAATAAAAAGAAAAGAAAACTTTCAAAACAGAATAATAACTTCTGGACTGTGATAACCCAGCTCCAAGTCAGTGTTACTATACTGGCTTCTTCAGCAGCTGAGTGCTGGAAAGACTGTGCTCCATGTGGTCTTCAACTGCCAGTAATTAGGCCCACTATCCCATCACGAAACACGGGGCAAACCCCACTGCCTCAGCGTACTACAGTTCACTTTCCCCACCGGGAAAGAACAATTAAACTTTCCAAAAACTGCAAAATAAAGTCCTTGCTCAGTTCCATAGCAGTAAAAATTCTCTCATTAGCAGGAGCTAGAATTATTCAGTTCTTGAAAACACAGCAGGCAAAATAAACTTGCAGTAATCTTAGTAAACACTTAGTTACTTGCTTTCATGAGACAAACTTCCATAGGAGCAATTTCAGGAACCAGCACAGCACCAGTATCAGGGCTCATTTCCAGCTCCATGGCAAACGGTTCCTCCACAAGTACTTCTTCACCAGCCTCTGAAAACTCCATGGACTCAGGAGCTTGGCTGCTATCAGGAGCTCCCGGCCCTGAGCGCTGTGTCCTGTCCTGCTGCTGTTCCTCCCTCTTCTGATTCTCTAGTAGCTTAGTCCTCAGAGATAGCAGCTTGCAGCCCCATCCCCAACCCTCAGGTGAAAAGGATTTCCTGTTAATCACCTTGGGACACAGAGGGGGATGGGAACCTAGCCCTGCTGCTCTACTAAGCCCTCTTCAGGACCTGTCCGGAAATTCAGCTTCTGGGTCATGAAATGATTCAAATGGAGGAATATGGGAAGGGCCTGAATTAGAACTGTGACCTGCACTAGGGACATCCCTAGCAGGCATAGTCCGCTTATCACAATATACACAGGTATATATATGCATACAGTATGTATGTATACATGTATGTATAAAAGAGGAATAAGGAGTAAGTTCTAGGTTTATTGTTATCCTGATCTCCTGCCAGAGCCCTAGTACTGAGGAAGACTCCTGAAGTACTGACTGCTTATGGAGGGAAAGTCTAAAAGGATTTGCTAGAAAAACAAACAACAGAATATAGGTAAATATAAGTAATTAATTATTTATGTCATAAGTACTATAGTTAGATTGTGAGCCTGTTGGGACAGAGAGGGGAATTGAAAGTTCCTATTAGATTTTTGACCATTATTTAAGTCAATTTAATTTTTCTGTAATCCTTTGGGAGATTTAGTGGTATATAAAACACCACATTCAATTAAATTAAATTACAGAGGATAGAACCTAGAGAGTTTCACTGGTAGGAAATAAAGGACTTTTTTTAAGGGATCATCAGGAGACCTATTGAGAGTGTGAGGAGACCTATTCAGTTTAAAAGTTCCATTTATCAATTGAACCTTGGTCTCGGCTTGATTCCTTTAAGCAAAGAGGACAGAGTGGGGATTGAGTGAATGTGATTAAACCCTGATATTGTGATCCTCTGGCCTACTGGGCTTTCATCTGGTCCTGGCCTCCGCCCAGCTCAAGAAAGTGATATACTGTTATCTTTATGTGCGTGCCCAGGTGATGTGGCTTTCTGGTAACTAACCACATGCTAATTCACATGAAAAATGCTTACCTTATCGAGGGCTTCATTTACAAAGCTGCGGTAGCAATTGTCCTTTGGCAAATGCACCCAAACCCATAGGAATTGAATGGGCTTCAGTGCATTTGCTTCAGGGGAATCACTACTACAGCTTTGTAAAAGGAGCCCTTTAGTAAATAAGAGTGAGGAAGATGGTGAATATGGTAGAATATGACTATGCCTTTCCAAGTACGTTACCAACTCTGCATATTTATAAGAAGGACTTATTCTATTTCTCCACAAAGCCTTTCATTCCATTATAATCTATTAAAGATAAAGATGTCTATACTAAATCTCCTACTTAATAGCTTTCAAATATTGATGTATATTGTATACCAAATTTTCACTTGAAAAGTTGGAAAAATACCATATATCTAAGAGCTGTAGGGAAAAAAAAAGATAAAAAAACTAAGGCAGAAAGCCCAGAAAGTGAAAAATGAATAAGTGCATTCAAAGATTTAAAGAAAAGATCAGTTACATCAGCATTTCAGCACAAAGCTGAGAAGAAAATACAACTGCTGGTCCCAGTAAATTAATAGATTGCACTGCTTCTTTTAATCTAGAAGAATCATGTAATGCCAGCTGTGTGAAATATTGGATGCACAATCTGGAGTGTAATATTTCTCCCATTTGTTGTTTCATTAATGCCCTAAATAGTGATGCTGTGTCTCGGGAACAATTTCACAAAATATATTCAAATAAAAACATATCTGAAAGAACAGTATCTGAATTTATTCACAAAAAATGTAGATTAGGGAAATACCTTTATAGCTCCTTGAAACCTTATGGATTCAACATGAGACACTAGTTTTACTATATTTATATTTTTTTTTAAATCTAAGGGCTCCTTTTACTAAGGTGCGCTAGGGCTTTAACTCGCAGAATAGCTACATTGCCGCATGCGTTAGACCTTAACACGCTAAAAATGCTAGCGCACCTTAGTAAAAGGAGCCCTATTATCAAACAAACATTTTAATTAAAAAATAATGTAGACATCATCCTATATAATAAAACTCTAGCCATGCATGCGCACTCCTATCTGCGTGCTTCCATGATCTGTAGGTCTGTGGCTGCAGGAGTGCGCATGCGCGAGTCCCCAGCCTTCTTCCCAGCACCTACCTTGGCCGCAAGCAGCAGCAGCTCCTCTCACGAGCCTCCAGCGCTGCTTTCAGCTCCTGCTGCACGGGGCCCACGTCAAGCCATCTGACAGTACCAGCGGCCTCACGAACGGCACGTTAGACGGCACGGGGACCCAGTGAGAGCAGGCCAGCATCAGCAAACCAGATCATCCCCACCTGAAGCCCTACGCCCACTGCTATGCCCCTAAACTCCCACGCAGCCTTGGAATCGCTTTTAAAATCTTCAGGCGTGAGCGGCGGCTTGCCGCACACGCCCCGACCTCCAAACGCCGAGCGGCGGCTTGCCACACGCGCCCTGACCTCCAAACCCCCCTGCCGCCATCTATTTTTCCCCCTCCTCCCTCTCACCTGCTCACAGCGTTTAACTGAAAAGCACTGCGCTGTGCTGCCACTGACCTCACTATCTTCTCTCCACTGCGGCCCGCCCTCTCACAACTTCCTGTTTCCACTGGGGTTGGCTGCAGTGTAGAAAAGACACCGAGGCCAGCAACAGTGCGGTGCAGCACTTTTCTTTGAGGCAAGTAGATTCCTTGCATATGCACAGGGGAAGCAGGAAAGGAATGCTGATGGACGAGGGGAGGGAAAAGGAAGGGAACAGGGGGAGCAGGAAAGGGGTGGGTGCACAGGGAAGGGGGGAATGCTGCTGCTACACAGGGAAAGGGGGGAATGCTGCTGCACAGGGAAGGAGGGAATGCTGCTGCTGTACAGGGAAGTGTGGGGAAATGCTGCTGTACAGGGAAGGGGGAATGCTGCTGCACAGGGAAGGGGGGAATGCTGTTGCTGCTACACAGAGAAGGAGGACAATGCTGCTGTTGCTGCACAGGGAAGTGGGGGAGGGGGGAAAGGGGGCCAGGGAACAATCTTGTTTTGCTTTGGAGGGGAGACAAAAGGCGGCCAGGCAGGCAGCGCACGAGAATGAAAGATAGCAGGCAGGGAGAGAGACAGAAAGAAAGAAACACAGACAGACAAAGGGGGCCAGGAAGAGAGACAGACAGGGAGAGAGACAGACAGTGGGAGGGAGAGAGACAAAGAAAGGAAGAAAGAGACAGGGGCACAGAGAGACATAGAAAGAAAGAAAGACAGATAGACATATTCTAGCACCCGTTAATGTAACGGGCTTAATGACTAGTAATAAAATAAAATCATTACTATAGCAAACTAAACACTCAGAATTATCCCAAGTTAAGTCCCAGCTATCATATTTGCATAGAGTCAAGGGGAGGTTGAGAGCCTTTTAGCATGGGCTGTTAGCTTTTGATACTGGTAGACTGGAATATCTTACTGCATTAACAATCTTATGTTCCTGCATGCTAACTTTGATCACTTAGGCCTAGATTCTCAAAATGTTGTGTTACAAATTGAAGAGCTGCTGTCGCAGCCATTATAGTAGCGATTTTTTAAAAGTGAGTCATTCTCCAAAAAACGCTCATGCAAATAAGATTGGTAGAGAGTAGCAAAGATTCACTAAATTTGCATGTGCCCATCGCTGGTAATAGCAATGGGCACATATGCAGAATAAACACAACCCCCCCCCAAAAAAAAAAATAAAAAAAAAACACACAAAAATCCCCAACAACAAATTGAGCTGCCAAAGTCAAGCAACCCTCCACCCAACAGCGGGAGAGAAGCCCACTCTCTCCCGCAGCTTGCAGAGGGAGAGATGCCCACGCTCTCCCACCTCCAAGCAACACCCCCCCACAATATTCCCTCATCAGTGGGAGAGATACTTTCTCCTGCCACCAAGCAACACACCCTCAACACCCCATGGCAGCGGGAAAGATGTCATCTCTCTCCCATTGCCACTCAATCCTCCTTTGCCTACGACAAACCACAACTTCTTCCCCTTACCTTACTTAGATGGCTGGCTGGAGGGATGCCACTTCTTCCAACCAGAAGTCCTGCCTCTTCAAAATAATGGGCTTTCCCCTCCCTGGTGCATCCTGAGATGGCGGCAGGAGAGATGCAGGAAACCCAAAAGAATCGGGGAAATAAAACTCAAAACTCACTTCCAAAAGGAGCGAATACCAAAAACAAATAATGGAAGTGACACTACTTGTTTTAAAGCAAAGGTGATTCAAAACTGCAACTCAAATACATACCTCTTTAAGTGCTCAGAAAATTAGTTGTCAGTTTGCGGAACAAGTCCGCATGATGGAGCGTCTGAAGTAATCACCTCTAATCATTGCACGTGTAAATTCAAAATGTGAAACTTATCTGAAAAAAACAGGGTAGGGCTCAGAAACACGTTCTGGGTTCTGACATGTTTCAGCTGGGCTTTTTCAAAGAACCTGTACTGCAGCGCTCAGGTGTAAAATCTAAACAAAGAATAAATGGGGGCGTGGCTTGGCTGCAATACAAGATGGATGGGTGATTCTACAGCTCTTCCCTCAGCTCAGGAGGTCAAATTTACTCTCAAAAAGTGAATATTCAGATTTGTGAAAACTTCTACAGAAGTTATGGCTTCTGGAAGACAGTCCAGATTAGAGACAGCATTTGCTGTGGGGGCCTCAGCTAAACAGGCTAAACCAGACCCACCAACTCCGTCAAAAGTGCCACTTCCTAAAGATACCTCAGAAATGTTTAAACAAGTGTTACTGGAGCTGAAATCTATAAGAGATATGTTTCAAGATAATACAACTGAACTAAAGACATTAATAGAAGTTCACAATCTCTCACAGCAGTTAAAGGTATGTGATGCAAGGACTGGGCAGTTAGAACACCGGATTTCTCAGGTGGAAGGCAGTTTGAATAAATTTCAAACTGACCATAAAGCTGTGGCTCGTCTGACTAAAAAATTGGAGGATGCTAACAACAGAAGTAGGAGGAATAACATTAGAATAT
This sequence comes from Geotrypetes seraphini, assembly GCF_902459505.1. NCBI lineage: Eukaryota > Metazoa > Chordata > Amphibia > Gymnophiona > Dermophiidae > Geotrypetes > Geotrypetes seraphini. The sequence goes on along the minus strand of NC_047087.1, from coordinate 216,335,993 downwards.
TAGGGCTCCCAGAGGGGGTAGAGGGCTCAGATGCTGTATCTTTTCTTGAAGATTTATTGCCCAAGTTGCTCTCCCTCAATCTGAAGTATCCATTGGAAATAGAAAAAGCTCATCACATTCCATCAAGGGCTTCTAACAGTCAAAACGGTCTAAGGCCCATGATATTCAAGGTACTGTGTTTTCAACAGGCTATGGACATTTTATCTACCACTAAACAAATGAAGTTGCTGAAATGGCATGGATTTTTCTAAAGTTACTGCAGGCTTGAGAAAGCAGTTCCTGCTTCTCAGACCTCAGCTGCGGCAGTTGGGAGAAAAATATGGGCTGCTGTATCCTGTGGTGATTTTGATAATATTCAACAAAACCAGCCACTTTGATGACCCGATTAAACTACAGGAATACATTAATCAGCACTTAGGTCCAATGATATAGGAGAGCACAAGGGATAAATCTTTATTTTAATTTGGTTTTCTAATGGACATTATACAAAAATCTGGATAAGCAATAGGTTTGAATTTATTGAATTCAGTTTTTTTTATAAGACTTTCAGAGACATCAGATCCTTTTCCTATTTCCTGCCTTTCTAAAGTACCAGTGTTCTCTCCGTTCCTTCAAATATGTACTGGGCTCTGTTATTTGTGCAGAATTGTGTGTCTTATTCTTGGTTTTTTATTATTATTTATATATTTTATAAAGGTGACTGCAACCAAAGGTGTGTACCTTTTATTTCAGCTGCATGTTTATTTAAAACACTCCTTCCCCAAGTTTACCCTTCAGCTATCTGCTTTGTGTGTATTGGTGTGGTGCCTGCATGGGGTTCTGAGGAAGATCTGCTTTTCATCTCTCCATGCTGTATTCCCTTTCATGTGTCTAAGTGTTGCTGGTATGTGCTGTGATGAAGGTCTGCCCATCAGCTGTCCATGCTGTATTCATGCTTTATTGATACCTGTGTTACTGCTATGTGGAGTTCCTATGATGGTCTGCTTTTCAGCTGCTATTACTGTATTAATGCTCTATGTTTATCAGTGCAGTGGGGTTTCAATCGGCAGGTATCTTACATAAATCTCTTACAGGAAGTGTCGCTAAGAAAGGAAAGCTTTCTAAAACATTTGAATTCTAAAATATCTCTTAACATGAATACAGTGGGGCCTGGGGAACTCTTAAATTGTGTTTGAGCTAGCAACAAAATCAGCAGTGCAAATATTGCTTTGTTGCCAATGACGGTTCTTTAAGGGAAGGAATAATAGGATGTCTCTTTCAAAGGGTTTTTCCTTATTAGAAGAACTAAATGTATTAATTTTTACTCTTGATTTTCTTTTGTTTTTATTTTTTCTATTGATTGTGTATTCTTATTTTTATCAAATTTTCATATTTTTATATGAAGAAAATTGTTAAGAATTTGGGAGCCCTTACAATGGTGTCATTGATTTATTACAGCTTCCATTTGACGAGTTATTTAGTTTAATGTTATCTGCTAATGGCAACTACTAGTAGATTGTTTATGAGATTTTTTTTTATTTACATTATTGTTTTACTTAATTATTTGCTGAATACTGGGTAAATTGCTGATATTAATTAATAGAATGTCTTGATTTTTTATATTATCAATAGAGTAGTGTTCAGAATGAATTTATTATATTTTATATTTTGATAATTTCATGAAAATTTTCTTGTCTTAGAATGTAATATTAGTTTTGTTTCTCTAGATTGAAATATTCACCGATAAGTTATAATGCATAATGTTTATCAAATACCTAGATGAATTAATAATTTATTTTTTAATTATATTGTATGGTTTGTAAGTTGTTGGGGTTTCATATTTGATCTCATTTATATCTAATAGAACATGGAGGGCTAATTTGGGATGAATTATGGTGATTGGGTGAAGACGGTAATTACCAGTCTTATGTTTGCGTACAGGCTTTCATGCTATTTACTGGGAGGGGGTAGGGGATGGAATGGGGGATTTTTAGTTTAGGGTCCTGGATATGTATATAAAGTTTATTTTTAAATTTGGTCTAAAGGATATTAGCTGTTCATTCTTTAATATCTTTTTTTTTTTTTTCAATTGTTTATTGGGGTTCTATGACCTTTTGTCCACTTCTTTTCTGATTTTTCTTCTTTTCCTCACATTGGGGTGCCATTGTGCCTATTGGTGGTGTTCTTGGGTTTTTGGGGGGAGCAGGGTGCATTCTTTAATATCTTTTAATCAAATAAAATGGCTTTAAAATTTTATTCATTGAACATTAGTGGACTCAATCACCCCATGTGACAAACCCAGGTCCATTTTGGGTTTTGTCCATAACAAACCCGAATCCGTCCCAGGTTTTGCCCCAAGGATCAGGAGAAAACACAGTGAGCCTAGATGCAGGAGAGCTGATCAGGTAACAGACCTACTAACAGATCAAGCTGACTGCTGCTCAGACAATGATATGGAGTTAGAAGAGGCAGGGTAGGAAAAGGTTAGGGTGGAAAGCTGCACCCAGTACAAACCTTTCCCTGACACTGTCAGAAGTCTGATACCGTTTGAGCAGCCTGTTAGAACTAGGGCTAGAGAGAAACCTGCTTGTAGTAATAGGAAGCAGGCTGGTGTGTGGCTTCCCCCGCCTACTCAGAGGGGGAGTGGCTCTCCACAGGATATAATGTGGCTCCTCAGAACAGGAGAAGGAAGGAGGCACACTGGAGAGGAGCAGCCAAAAGGGAGACAAACAGCAGGGGAGGATAAGTTCCTCTCTACCCTACCTGCGTTGGCTGGTGACAGAGACTGGCAAATGTCCGATAAAGAGGAGATGTGTTCTGACTCTGAGGTTTTGAAGCAGCAGGAAGAAGAAGCCATGGAGACTCAAGAAAGCAGGGTAGGAATTAAGGCTTACCCCATAGCAATGGAGGTGCAGTGAATCTTTGTAGTGGTGTTTGCCTACAGATTTGAGTGCCCAATTAAGCTATACCTTTTTGTGCAAAAGGTTAGGTTCTCTATTGAGCATGAACTTTGCATCATTCCTTAATAATAATAATAATAATAATAGTTTATTTTTGTATACCGCCACAGCATCAGTTCTTGGCGGTTTACACAATAAATTACAAAGTATTTAAAATACAGAGCCAGATAACAGTGTCTTATAAAAGGAAATAACACAATTCAATAAAAAATACTAACTGACAAAGTACAACCCTAACTCATTCAAACAAAGTATGCACAATACAGATTATTTATACTAAAACAGATAAGCTTCTGTAAACCTTATTCCATAAAAATAATAAAAATCCATTTATCAAATTGATATTGATATTTATTAAGTATTGTACTGTTTAAATAGATAAGTCTTAAAATCTTTCGAAATTGCTGATAAGCGAGGGCTGGAGTGATAAGAGCATTCAAGCATGTATTCATTACTCCTGCTTGAAACGCCAGAGTCCTATCTAAAAATTTCTTTAAACGATACGCTTTCGCTGAAGGAAAATAAAACCAGCCAGTTCTACGTATATTTTTTTTACATATAAAAAAATCTAAAATGAGTAACAAAATAAGATGTGGCCAACCCAAATAAGACTTTGTAGCAAATACATCCAAATTTAAACAACACTCTAGCTCAAATGGCAATCAGTGGAGCCTTTGATAATATGAGCTGATATGATCATGTTTTTTTAGATTAAAAATCAAACAAATTGCTGTTTTTTGAATTAATCTTAATCTACTAGTTGTTTTTTATGAGCACCCAAATAAACAACATTACAGTAATCCAACATTGAAATAATTAAGGTTTGCTGCCTATAAGTGTGTGCACATTTTCTCAGCTACTTACCAAGCTAGGAAATCAAGTTTCTCCTTCACAGTTGTGCATGATTACTACAGCAACGTTTCAGAAAGAAATGTATGCATGTTACTGGGATTTGATCAGTACAGTGATTTTGTTTGGTATGGACTGTGTGATAAAACATTACATGCCTAAAGTATATCTGCTCTGGTGAAGAGGACTGAGTTAGATTATACTGTTAAAGCCCAGAGGCAGGGGACTACATTTAAGCCTTTGCTGGCTGACTTGAACACTTTGGTTGTTTTGGGATTTTGATGTTTTTGTTTCTTATGATTTCATGGAATGAATGTTTTCTGTAACTACCAGGCAGAAGCCTGTATTTTTGTTTATTTGGCTAGTGGCTGAAATAAAGCTAGTGGTTTTTTGCCATTTCTGACTTACACTCTTTACCTTGCATGCTCATGAGGCAGATACTGTGCCTGAATTAAGACCTGAAGGATCCCTTAGTAGTAAGGGACACGCTGGATCTGAGGTTTTGGTCACACCCCCGTGTGCTCGCTGCGCCTTACACCCATCAAGAAGAAAAAGGTTCTTAACTTTCTGAAAAAGCAACAAGCAGACATTTATTTTATACAAGAGACCCATTTATCAGCACCGGTGGCGGCCAAATTAGAAGGGGGTTGGATAAAACACTGGGTTTTTTTGCTCCAGTAATAAAGAAAAAGCAGGTTTGGCAATCCTGATTAATAATAAGATTTCTGCTAAATTTGATCACTTTCGGGCTGATCCAATGGGTAGATGGCTCCATGTTAATATGATTTCAGGAAATGATACCATGACGCTTTTTAATATTTATACACCTAATACAAATCAAGCGGAATTCTTTAAAAAGCTCCAACAAACAATTCTGTAACTGGCTACATCTAATTTAATCATAGCTGGAGACTTCAATGCTGTAATAGATCTAATAATGGATAAACAACTGAGTAAATAATTAAAATCATTAGGTCTGGATAATCTTATGCATACATGTGGATTAAAGGATATATGGCAGATTTTTCATTTTAATGCGCAAGAATTTACATTTTGTTCCCAAGTTCATAAATCATTTTAAAGAATTGATTATTTTTTGGTTTCAGATCATTTAATTCAACAGATTACAAAAGCCAACATAAATCCTATCATTTTGTCGGATCATGCTGGAATTTGGATAGAATATCAGTTCACTTAAAAAGATTCTAATAGACCTGTTTGGAGGTTCAGTAATACACTGCTTGCAGACAAACTTTCTTGAGGAAGTTCAAATAAAAATGAATGAGTATTTTCAGTTAAAAACCTCGGAAGAAATCTCTTTAGAAACTCTATGGGATGCTTTCAAGGCATCTGTAAGAAGGCAGATCATTTCATATTCGGCACATGTTAGGAAATTATTTAAATTAGAGTTTTCTAATCTAGAACAAATTATTACTGCTTTAGAATCACACTTGACTTTAAAATGGGAACTAGATACTTTGAATGCCCTGTTGAAGGCTAAATATAATAAGATTTGCTCACAATTGGCTAGGAAAGATTTGTTTCATCAGCAAGCGGTGTATTATGGAAACTCGAATAAAGCGGGAAGAGTATTGGCCAATTATCTTAAAGCTAAAAAGAGAAGAGAAAAGATTGTGGCCATTAAGGATGAAAAGGGCAAGATTTATACCCACAGAGTGGATGTTTTAAATCAATTTATGGAATATTATAAAGCTTTATACTCTTCTGGGCTATATTCAAATAAAGAAGAAAGAAGGAAGAGATTTTTTTAATTCAATTAATGGGCCAATAATTCCAGAGCATTTAAAAGAAAAGCTTGACGCACCTATATCGTTTACAGAATTCGAGTCAGCATTGAAGTCTCTCAGAGCTGGGTCTGCTCCGGGTAGTGATGAATTTACAGTAGAATTTTTCAAATCTTTTCAAACTATACTGTTACCTCATCTTTTTAAATTATATCAATCACAACTGACGAAGGGTCAGATATCAGTTACTATGGCAGAAGCGCTTACTATTGTTTTGCCAAAGCTAAACAGAGATCCCATATTGGTTTCAAACCATAGGCCAATTTCTTTATTGAATGTGGATGGAAAAATTCTGGCTAAACTATTGGCACTGAGATTAGCTAAGGCTCTCCCTTATATGATTGGAATGCATCAAACGGGTTTTGTTGCTTAAATACATTATACAAATAACACTAGATTGGCACTTCATATGCTTAATTTAGCAAAAACTATAGAGGATCTGGCTTGGATACAGAGAAGGCATTTGATCGAGTAGAATGGACTTTTTTGTACCAAGCAATGGATTGGTTTGGAATAGGATCCGGATTTATACAAATGATTGAAACGTTGTATAGTTCCCCTTCAGCCAGATTATATATTAATAATACATTCTCGGAGTATTTTTGTCTGAAGAGGGGAGTTAGACAAGGATGTCCCTTATCTCCTTTGCTTTTTGATATTGTTTTGGAACCCTTGTTGTTGGCCATTCAGCAAGCAAAGGAGATACAGGGAATTCCATATGCGGGTCGAGATTATAAAGGGCTTCTTTTATGAAGCCGCGTTAGCGGCTTTATCGCATGCACCTTTTAAGCACACGCTAACTCCCGCGCTAGCCGAAAAACTACCACCTGCTGAAGAGAAGGCGGTAGCGGCTAGCGTGGCCGGCAAATTAGAGTGCACTATTATGCGCATTAAACCGTTAACGTGGCTTCGTAAAAGGAGCCCAAAGTTATGGCTTATACAGATGATATTTTGCTTCATTTGAAAAATCCTGAATCAACCATCCCTCATTTACTGGAATTGATTGATCATTTTGGTAAATTTTCTGGTAACAAGATAAATTGAAGTAAATCAGAGGTTATTCCATTGAATATACATTGTGTAAAAGGTTTATTTGATCCATTCCCATTCCTTTGGAAGGAAGAGGGAATAAAATATTTGGTATAATGATTCAAAAAACATTGGAAGATACAATGACAGTAAATGAAAAATCTTTATTGTTGAAAGTCAAAGGGCTCCTTTTGATGGGGTGGGTCAGAAGAGTGGGCAGACTTGATGGGCTGTAGCCCTTTTCTGCCGTCATCTTTCTATGTTTCTATGTTTCTATGTACTAAGCCGCGCTAGTGATTTAATGTGCGTAATAGCGTGTGTTAAACCACCGGCCGCGCTAGCCGCTACCATCTCCTCTTGAGCAGGCGGTAGTTTTTGGCCAGCGCCGGGGTTAGCGTGTGATAAAAAGTCACGCGCATTAACCCCGCTAGCACGGCTTAGTAAAAGGAGCCCAAAGAAATGTGTGAGCATTGGAATCCATTACATCTTTCTTGGTAGGAGAAAGTACAAACCATCAAAATGATGATCTCGCCTGTAGTTTGTTACCAAATGAGCATGTTACCAGTTTATTTTCAGGGTTCTTTTTATAAAAAACTAAATGGAATCCTTACAAAATTCCTTTGGATTGATAAAACTTCTAGAATTGCCTTAGTATCTTTGCAAAAATTTCAATCAATGGGAGGGGTAAATTTTCTAAATTTTTACAGGTATCATCAAGCCTTTATTTTGCGTCAGGGTATGTATTGGATCCTTCCTGAACTAATGGAGAATCTGCCAGATTGGTTAATTCTGGAAAGTCATCTTTTGGCCCTACTTCATCTCAATCATGTATTGAGTATTAAATTACCTAGAATATTTAAAGACAACATTATTTTTCATTCAACTTGGGTGACGTTAAAATTTATAGATGCTTTAACTCCTGTTCCGATACAGCAAAACAAATGTCAATCCCTATGTTTGAACTCCAAGATATAAATCGGTGAATCTAAACATTGGTTGTAGGCAGGCATTCGTACTCTAAATCAGTGTTTTTCAACCTTTTTTGGGCAAAGGCACACTTGTTTCATGAAAAAAATCACGAGGCACACCACCATTAGAAAATGTTAAAAAATTTAACTCTGTGCCTATATTGACTATATATAAAGTAATTCTCTTGAATAGGAATCAAATAAACACAAAGAAAGTATTTTATAATGCTGCCACCGCCAACAACACCGTTGGCGGCGGTGGCACTCAAGTGGCTAAAGAGCCGCAGTTTGCCGGCCTAGGGACAACACTGGAGGGTGGCCAGCTGTGCACCCCCTTGGGACGTAAACCCGGGGTGGGGCAGACCGCCCCCCCCCCACCCTGGTATGCCACTATCTGTACCTCACTCCCTCCCTATGACCAAAAATTATCCTTTCTTCTATTCCCCGTGTACACAACCATCTCTTTCCCTCCTTTCCTCTCTCCAAAGTCCATGCCTTCTGTGTCCAAACACTCATTCCCTCCCCCACCTCAGCATCTCTTTCCCTCCCTTCCTCTCTCCCAAGTCCATTTCTTGTGTCCAAAAACGCATTCCCTCCCCCACCTCAGCATCTCTTTCCCTCCCTTCCTCTCTCCCAAGTCCATTTCTTCTGTGTCCAAAAACGCATTCCCTCCCCCACCTCAGCATCTCTTTCCCTCCCTTCCTCTCTCCCAAGTTCATGCCTTGTGTCCAAAACGCACTCCCTCCCCCCTTTTGTGTTCCGTGTTTGCCTACCAGCCCATCTTTGCAACTTTCTCAGCAAAACGAAGCTCAAGCCGCGAGGCTTGTCTTCTGCTTCCTGTCTGCCCTGCCGCACACAAATAGCCGAACGGAAGTATTCTCCGACGTCAGCGCTGACGTCGGAGGGCAGGCTTTGCTTAAGCCCTCCCTCCGACGTCAGCGCTGACATCGGGGAACGCTTGCGATCGGCTATATGTTAGCTGCAGGGCAGGCAGGAACAGAAGACGAGCCTCGCGGCTCGAGATGTATTGAACTCCGCGGGTCCCCCGTCCAGCTCTCTCTGTCCACGTGGGGCGGACCGCCCCTCTCCCTAGACTGGTGGTACTGCCCTGATGGCGGCCCTGACCGTACGGCACACCAGGCAACATCTTGCGGCACACTAGTGTGCCGCGGAACAGCGGTTGAAAAACACTGCTCTAAATGATATAATTCTGAATGGGAAAATGCTAAATTTATTACAATTACAACAATCATTTGGTATATCAAAGTCTTAAGGTTATAAATGGTTGCAGTTGAAGCAGGCCATTCATAAAGGGCTCCCTGACTGGCGCAACTTAAAAACTCAGTACAGCTTGCTCGGTCTATGTTTCTAGACAGATTTTCAAGGGTATCAGGCCGCTAAGTGGTACAAATTAATATCTGAATATTTGGAGAAAAACCCCAAAACAAGCTTAAGAGACATTTGGAGGATAGAAACAAAGCAGCATATTTCTGCTATGCAATGGCCACGGATTTGGACTTGGAAAATGAAATGTACAGCATAAGCATCTATGAGACAAACTTGGTTCTTTTTGTTATATAGAATATTTTGGACCCCTGTTTGTTTTCAAAAGTTGGATAATTTAAAGTCTAATAAATGCTGTCACTGTCATCTTGAAGTAGGGACACTGGATCATCTTTTATTCTATTGTCCGTTGATACTCAATTTTTGGAAATCAATTTGGGGCAAAATTAATATGGTATTAAGTGTCTCTATTCCATTGTCTTATGATGTGGTTTTATTTGGTCATTGTTGAAACTTAATAGTCCAATTGATAGCCATAAAAATAAACTTATTATTATGACAGGGGTGGCCATGCAATTAATAACTAGAAATTGGAAGAATTGGGATAGGTTGAACTTTTCTTTTTGGTGGGAAACACTTTGTCTGTACTATAGATATGAAAGGATGATTGCAGAACAATCTGGACATAGTAAGAGGCTTAAAGAGATTTGGAGTCCATTGGAAGCATTTGTCAGGCAACAGAATGATTGAATCCTTAATTTCTAGATTTTCTTAGATTTCTACACAAGTCCAGGGAGGGAGGGAGGGAAAGGGGGAGGATGGGTTGGGTTAATGTGTTTCAGTTGTTTGCAAGAATATAAGTGCTGTTACTTGATATTTTTGATTGTATATTTGTTGCACTTTGTATAAGTTTTGAAAATCAATAAAGGTTTAAAAAAACAAAGAATAAATAGTTACAATCTGCTAAGCATGAATCAAAATCACAAATAAAACAACAAGACTCATACAAAATAATCATGGAACTACAGGAGGTTACCTGCTGCACTCAGCTATAAACATCTTCAAAATGGTTGAAATGGAAGGAGTAAAAATGCACTGGATTTAACATACATCCTAGCTGCTCTTGACATCACTTCTCTCTACACCAATATTCCCCAACGTTATGCACTTGAAGTCATCAAAGAACACCTTATACGACTGGATCTGGCATCAGCCAGAGTAGTTTTTGATCGCTATAGTGGATATAGTGCTGGGGAAGAACTATTTCATGTTTTTGGGTAAATTCTTTTTACAAACAAAAGGCACGGCCATGGGGGCCAATATGGCCCCTACTTTCACATGTCTTTACGTTACTCATTTTGAAGAACGCTTTCTATATCCATCTTATGTCTTCCAACAACACATTTTTGTGTGGAAACGCTATATTGACAACATTTATGTTGTTTGGTTTCAATCTGCAGCTGAATTTGACAACTTTGTCCATTGGTTAAATAGATGTGATCAGAATCTTCATTTTACGGCTCATACCAGTACTATTACAATTGCACTTCTTGATATCAATATTTTGTTGGATGCTTTTGGTTTCACTACCACTTGCTTTGGAAATCAACTGACCATAACAATCTACTGCAGTATGACAATCACCATCCTCGCCATTTGAGAGATAACTTGCTGACAGGTCAATTCCTACATCTGCGAAGAACTTGTACTTCAGTAGAGGAGTATAAGAACTGTGCCAGGGACATGTGGTAAAGATTTAGTGAACGAGGTTACCCTGTGACTGTGATTAAGAGGCGCTATATGCTGGGAGACATTGGCTATTGGAAGGATCTGCCATGGAGATGCCCACTAGACTTGTGTGTGTTCTTCTATACTCCCATTTAGCATTTCAGATTAAAAAGGCAATTTAAAAACACTGGCATGTTTTACAAGTTCATGACAGTTTAAGGACCAACCCCGCTTTGCGTTCTCTTGCAGCAGAAACCTCCATGATCAAGTCACCAGCTCACACTACACATCTGAGCACCTTATTTCTGACAGCCCGGGACATCATCCATGTGGACAATGTGTGGTGTGTTCACACGTGCTTCCTAATGATCCGATTGTCCATCCACGGTTACAATGTTCATACTCACCTAAGTCAGCCTCTAGCTGTAACACAGTTGGCGTTTTCTACCTGGTCAAGTGCCCGTGTGGGCTACTATATATTAGTTACACTACCTGAAGCATCAAGACACGTATAGTAGAACATCTCAGCAAGATTCACAGTGGAGATGCGGTTAATTATCATGGTGTATGGCTGACTACTTTTCAATATGATATTGGAGCTCTTTTCCTTTCTGGGTTTTTTTTATTAACAGACGATTTACACTGTAAAAAAAAAGTCAGTTTTAGCAAATTCTAATAAATGATAAACAATGTTCAAGTTACAGCTCCCAATGAAGGCCAAAAATGGTGATTAATTTTGTATCATGGGAGTTGTGGTCAAGTTCATCATTGTTGCTCCAGTGTCCAGCTGCCAAGTATACGAGATTGGAAGTTACATGCAAGGGAGCTTTTTTAAAAAAATCTAGCCCCTGTATCACGGAATGCTTTGCCTGGGGACATGCATGAAGAACAATTTTTGTCCTGTTTTAGGAAACGGTTAAAAGCTTAATATTTTTCTATTGGACTTTTGCCAGAAGTTTAGTACATGGGTGACGAGAAAACTGTGGAATACATATTGTGATTGTTGTTTATTTTACTGTTTTCTTTTAAAGTTTGAGGGGTGTTCTTTGGGGGGAGGTCCTATTGCAGAATGGAGTTTCTTTTCTAATTTTAGTTTTACATTTTAATTGTACACCGCTGAGTTTGCTTCGGTAGTTAGGAGGTATATTTAGCTTAATAAACTTGTAAACTTATATGACCAGCTAAGCGCTGGTAAGGACAAGGAAGTGTAGGCTAGTTTTGGATAGCAGTCTGATATGGCTGAGAGCTGGGAAATATCCTTAACTAAAGCACTACAGGCAGGTAGAACTGGACACTTGAAGATTGGGGGGTGGGAGGGGCGAGATTCAATAAATGACACTTATAATGGCATTTGCATGCTTATATGCACTTGGCATTGGGATCATCCACATTAAGACAGAATTCCTAAAGGGTACGCAAATACAGGTAGTCTATAACATCACACCTAATTTCTGGAAACACCTCTGATCACACCCACTTTGGAGTGGCAGGCTATGTAATTTAGAAGTGTATGTTATAGAATAAGGTGTAGGGCAGATCTGTGTATAACTCCTAATTATTGTCAATTGAGTGCTTAATACCAACAATTAATTATTGCCTAGCTAATTTGATCATGCCCAAAATTGGGTACCTGACTTTGGATGACCTACATATACAGAATATGGTGGCTGGTTTATACCAGTGTCTTTCAAACCTTTTTAGCTCTGGCAAGCATTTTTTGTAGCACATTATAACTAAAATGATAAAATTGCAAAATCAACAAAAAATTAAAATTGAGAGTTATTTATTTAAAGTTCTTTAAACTATGTATGGGTAATTGTAACAATGGTGAAACTAAAGTAGATCGAATAGAATTGCTAATCAATGCAATGGATGTACTTATTTTTGAGAGCAAATTAACTCAAAAAGTGTCTCGATAGTCAACAAACAAATGGGCATTTCATCATCCACCATCTGCAGTTGTTTTCTTTTTTTTCAATTTAATTTCTGTCAGAGCTGAAATTCCAAGTTCACAAAGATAGGAAGGCCCAAACGGTAACATAGCCTTGATTGCTTTGTTGCCCAGTTAGGATAACTACTGCATAAAAAATAAAACTAAAATTACTTGCCACTAGTTTTCAAGGGCCAATCACATCAAAGAATGATGCTTGTTTGGGTAATTGTATCCTTACACAAACAGATGCTCATAACATTAACAGACTCTTGCATATATGAACCTTCTGATTCTGTTCAAGTCTCATGACAACTTTGATGCTTTCACTGGCCTTGCAACTCACCATTCTTGTCAGTTTCCCCAAGTCCTTCAGTATCGTATGGGAAGTGTTTTTTAAGCACCACTGCAGGCTAATTCAACTGCAGCGGTTAAATATACACCCTCGGATGACCTAGGGAGTGCCTTGAATATGGCCACAGGGAGCAGTTAAGTGACAACTGACTTCAGTAATACCTCTAGCAGAGATCCTGGTATTTACCCTAAGGGTGTATTAGACTTTGGCAATATCTTGGCCACCACAGAGACCCCTGGAGCAGGCAGTGGGTGTTTCCATTAATCCTTTTATGCCTTAAACAGCTCCGGAGTTTTTTTTTTTTGACAAGAATAGTAATCACTAACCTCTTCTTATAGTCTCTGATTGTACCGTGACTAGAGTCCTAAATGTGCCCACAGCAATGTTTTCCTAGCACATCTCTGCAAACTTGGCCTGGGGGATACAGGAAAACAACAACAACAAAAAATCCACAGATCCACTAAGCTTGTTTGGAAGAGGAGACCGGATGTCGATTCACTGCAGCACGATCATTGGATCAGCTTGGAGAGGAGAGGTGGCAGTACAAGACCTAATTTTCTGGATCATATGGCAATTTCTGCAGTAATTAGAGTCAATGACTGACTGATATCGAGGGAAATTGGTGACAAGAATGTGAATTGGAGTTGACTCCTGTGGATGGGCGTGGCATGTCAGTAGGATAAGAAATGCTCCGAAAGAAAACATTGGCAGTAGGCCTACTAGAAAGGTGTTTTGTTTTGTTTTTGCATTGAATTAGATTTATAATTTTCATCAATCAGATATGTTTATATGGGGGATGAACTAGAAAACCTTTTTTAGAATTTAATTAAATATGGGGCTTGCTTTTAATATCATAATTATTAATTATATCATTCCCAGGCTAATGGGTTTTTTCTGATAAATTTAAAATGATGGGGTATAGTTTGGGGGGGACCGTATAGTTATGAAAGGGTTTAAATTGAATTTGGGTAGCATAAAAGAATAGATGATTATATATATAAGAATACATTGTGGAATTGATTGTACTAATTCTATTTAAATGAATTCATTTATGGGACATGAACTTAAATCATTCAGAACTAGAGTTTTTGCTATATTAATTGCAATTTAGGCTTATTTGAAGGTTTTTCATTGATTATATTAGTAGGAGATTGCCTTCATTTTAAGAACATAAGAATTGCCACTGCTAGGTCAGACCAGTGGTCCATCGTGCCGAGCAGTCCGCTCACGCGACGGCACTCTGGTCAAAGACCAGCGCCCTGAGACTAGCCCTACCTGCGTACATTCCGGTTCAGCAGGAACTTGTCTTGAATCCCTGGAGGGTATTTTCCTCTATGACAGCCTCCGGAAGAGCGTTCCAGTTTTCTACCACTCTCTGGGTGAAGAAGAACTTCCTTATGTTCATGCGGAATCTATCCCCTTTCAATTTTTGAGAATGCCCTCTCGTTCTCCTTACCTTGGAGAGGGTGAACAACCTGTCCTTATCCACTAAATCTATTCCTTTCAGTACCTTGAATGTTTCAATCATATCTCCTCTCAATCTCCTCTGAGGGATTTTAAATTATATATGGGGATTTTTCTGAGATTCTAAAGAATTTATTAAATATTAGGTAATATTTTATGGAGAATGAATTTAAATTATTCATAAGTAATATTTAAAGTCAATTAAGTATATATTAGGGAATGATTTGTGAGATATTAATGTTGATCTTTTCCATTTCAGTAGGTTATAAACTTCTATTTTTTATTCTAATGGGAATAAGTAATGGATTTGTTCTTTATTCTATTAAATATAATAGACTATTCTGACTTAGAGTACTCGAATTGTAATTTAAACTTATTTGAAGGCTTTTTATTGCAAATATAGATGGATTATTATGCTTAGCAGTAATTTATCTTAATTTTTAAATTGAGAGCTCCTTTTACTAAGGTGTGCTAGCTTTTTTAGTGTGTGCTAAACAAAAAATGCTAACACAAGCTCTATGGAGGCGTTAGCATTTAGCGCATGCGGTATTGTAGCGTGTGCTAAAACTTCTAGCACAACTTAGTAAAAGGAGCCCTGAGTTTTATTTAATATATATAATATGTATTAGGGAAGGATTTGAGGGATAGTATGGTAGGTCTTTTCCAGTTCGTTATATATGTTCTTATTATAAATTTATATTCATTTATATTTATGATTCTATTTAATATGATGGAATATTCTAAAATATAGTTTTAGCTATAATATTTGTTATTTTTGCTTTCTTACTGCTTTTCATTGAATATGAGAGGGATGATTTTATGTTACATTTTGTATGGGATTTTCTGTAATTTAATTTTATTATTCCTTACAGTGGGTATATGATGGGCTAATTTAGGGATGCAGAGAGGGTACTTGGGGGAGGTTAGTAGTTGCTGGCCTTCATGTTTTCTTACAAGTTTTCGGGTGATATGTGGGGGTGGGAATGGGGGGCATGGGGGGTTTGGGATATGGATGTGCATGATTTTCTTTCCTGTAATTCAGTTCAATCAGAAATTAGGGATTCATTTATTAATATGTTTTAATAAAATAAAATGCATTTAAAATTTTATTCCCTGAATGTCAATGATCTCAATCATCCCATTAAAAGGAGAAAGGTACTTAATTTTTTAAAGCAGCAGGAAGCTGACATTTATTTTATTCAATTGAGTCAGCTAAATTGGAAGGGGGATGGGTTAAGTACTGTTTTTGTGCTCCTGTGGTGGTGAAAAAGGCTGGCATGGCTATCCTGGTCAATAAAAACTGTTCTGCTGCATTTGGTAATGTTCAAGCTAATCCTTTGGGCAGATGGCTTCATACGGACATGACTTTAGGAAAAGATGCCCTGTCACTATTTAATATTTATGCTCCTAATTCAAATCAGGCCA
The DNA here is from genome assembly GCF_902459505.1 of Geotrypetes seraphini. NCBI lineage: Eukaryota > Metazoa > Chordata > Amphibia > Gymnophiona > Dermophiidae > Geotrypetes > Geotrypetes seraphini. Next base: position 216,320,217 of record NC_047087.1, on the reverse strand, counting down.
AATTCTTTAAAAAAACTCCAACAAAAAATTCTGTCATTGGCTACATCTAATTTAATTGTAGCTGGAGATTCAATGCTGTCATGGATCCATTGTTGGACAAACAACCTAATAAGTTGATAAAATCACTACGTCTAGACAAACTTGTACAAGCCTATGGATTGCAGGATATATGGAGGATTCTTCATTTTAATGCTCGTGAATTTTCTTTCTGCTCACATGTTCATAAATCATTTTCAAGAATTGATTACATTTTTGTGTCAGATCATTTAATTCAACATCGTGCCCAGCAGTCTGCTCACGCGATGGCCATCTGGTCAAAGACCATCACACTAACTCAGACTAGCCCTACCTGCGTATGTTCCAGTTCAGCAGGAACATGTCTAACTTTGTCTTGAATCCCTGGAAGGTGTTTTCCCCTATGACAGACTCCGGAAGAGCGTTCCAGTTTTCCACCAGCATAGACCTGATCCTTTTGATGGATCATGCTAGAATTTGGATTTAATTTCAGTTTACTGAAAAAGATTATACTAGACCTGTTGGAGATTTAATAATACATTGCTTGCAGTTTCAAACTTTTTTGAGGAAATTCAAATAAAAATGAATGAGATCTCTTTGGAAATTATATGGGATGCTTTTAAAGCTACAATGAGAGGGCAAATTATTTCATATTCGGCGCATATTATGAAACAGCTAAAATTTGAATTTTCTAATTTGGAACAAACTATTTTGACTTTAGAGTCACAATTGGCCTCAAAATGGGAACAAAATACTTGCAAATACTTTGCAGGCCCTGTTGAAAGCTAAATATAAATATAATAAGATCTCCTCACAATTGGCTAGGAAAGATTTGTTTTCTCAGCAAACTCTGTATTATGGAAACTCGAATAAAGTGGGAAGATTATTGGCTAATGATCTTAAAGCCAAAAAAAGAAAAGTAAAGATTGCTGCTATAAAAGATGAGAAAGGTAAAATTCATTCTCAAATTGAAAATATTTTGAAAACATTTTTGGAGTATTATAAAGCTTTATATTCTTCTGAGCTTTATTCAAATAAAGAAAGTGAGGGTTTAGAATTTTTGAAGTCAATTCATGGGCCAAAAATTCCCGAGCATATAAAAGGAAATTTAGAAGCACCTATATCACTTAAGGAACTCCAGACAGCGTTGAAATCCCTCAGAGTTGGATCCACTCCAGGTAATGATGGATTCACTGTGGAGTTTTTCAAATCATTCCAAATTATACTTTTACCTCATCTTCTAAATTTATATCAATCACAACTAACTAAAGGTTGTATTTCAGGTACTATAGCAGATTCTTTAACTATTTTTTTGCCAAAGCCAAATAAAGGTCCCATGTTGGTTTCAAACTACAGGCCTATTTCTTTAATTAATGTGGATGGAAAACTCCTGGCTAAGCTATTGGCTCTAAGATTAGCCAAGGCTCTCCCTTATATGATCGGTATGCACCAAACTGGTTTCGTTGCTCAAAGACATTATTCAAATAATATTAGATTGGCATTTCATATGCTATGTTTATAAAACATAATGAATGATCCAGCTTTCTCTGTTTCTTTGGATGCAGAGAAGGCCTTTGATCGTGTGGAATATACTTTCATGTATCAAGCAATGGATTGGTTTGGTATAGGATCCAGATTTATTCTAATGATTCAAGACTTGTATAGTTCCCATTCAGCCAGGCTATAAATTAATGATACATTTTCTGAATGTTTTTGTCTGGGGAGAGGAGTTAGACAAGGATGTCCCTTATCTCCATTGCTTTTTGATATTGTTCTGGAACCCTTATTGTTAGCTATTCAGCAGGCAAAAGAGATACAGGGTATTCCTTATTCAGGTCAGGAATATAAGGTCTCTGCTTATGAAGATGACATCTTGCTTCATTTGAAGAATCTTGAATCTACCACCCTGCATTTACTGGAATTGATTGATCGATTTGGTAAATTCTTAGGATACAAAACAAATTGGAGCAAATCTGAGGTCTTCCGTTAAACATGCATTGTGCAAAAGGACTATTTGATTAATTCCCATTCCTTTGGAAGGAGTGTAAAATATTTAGGTATCATGATTCAAAAAACTCTGGAAGACACAATGACAGTAAGTGAAAAATCTTTATTGCTGAAAGTCTAAGAAATGTGTGAACATTGGAATCCACTACATCTCTCTTGGTGGGGGAGAGTCCAAGCTGTCAAGTTGAAGCACTTACTCATTTTAATGATCTTAACTTTGTTGCTTTAAATTCGGCCCTACACACATCAAAGGCCACACATTAGATATGATCTTTGTTTCCAATGAACTCTTCCTGCAGTTTTCTAAACCGAAAATAATTGATGTTCCATGCTCTGATCACAGTCTTATCCAATCAATTTATACACTACAAACTACTTCAATACCTCCTGAACTTACTAAAACTATTCTCATACGGGACTTTCAGAACATTAATGAGTCACTTGTCTCATCGGCTCTTACTATTGATTCCAAAACATTTCTTTCGCTAACTGTAACTGAACAACTTGCCATTTGGGATAAAGCATGTCAATCATTACTAGAATCAATAGCACCTTTATCTACTAAAATAATCTCTTCTAAACAACAAAGAAACCCCTGGTTTAATTCTTCACTTTTACTATTGAAATGCCAATTGCGCTCTGCTGAACGCAAATGGCATAAACTACCTTCTCAAACTAACCTGGATAATTATAAGAACCAATCTAACCATTATCGCCAATCAATCAATACTGCGAAGAAACAATATTACTCAAAAAAAATTTCTCTAACAAAAAACTCATCTACTCTTTTTAAAATTCTTAAACAGTTAACAATATTTAAACGCAAACCTGGTATTCCTAAAAATAACGCCCCGTCCGCCCAAAGTTTGGCTGATTACTTCCAAACCAAAGTAATATCAATAAGATCCAACATCATCAGTAAAATTATTTCACCACAATGTTCCATAAATTCAGAAGAGACTGGATTTTCAATACTAAACTCTACATGCTCTAATTTCTCTCTTCCCTCTTTAAAAGATATAGAAAACGTCCTCCAATCCATCAATATCAAAGGTTCTAATATTGAACCTCTTCCCCCTTTTTTCTATAAACGCTACTTTTCTATACTGGGACCTTACATTCTTCAAATTATTCATAAATGCTTTACCACTGCAAGTCTCCCTCCAGATTGGAAGCACTCAATCCTTCACCCGCAGATAAAAGATTCAAAAAACTCTCTAATAGAAACTTCAAATTATCGTCCAATAGCCAAACTAACAGAAAAACTTGTATTTCAGCAATTATCGGATTTCATTGATAAAACATAGGTACTGCATCCTAATCAAGTAGGATTCCGTAAAAATCATTCTACAGAACACTCTTTATTGGGCCTCACAACAACTATACAGTACAACCTTGACCAACACAAGTGTGTATTATTAATTTCTTTAGATCTTGCGGCTGCTTTCGATACTATTGATCACCTCTTGCTACTACAAAGACTTGCCTCCATTGGATTAATTGATCAAGCTCTGGAATGGTTTAGATCTTATTTCACTGATAGATCTTCCTCAGTTCATTTTAATAATTCCATTTCAAAACCATTTTCTTCTAACTTCGGTGTTCCTCAAGGCTCTATTCTATCTCCTTTACTGTTTAATAACTCTCTGTCAATCAATCGGATTTACAGCTTATACCTACGCCGATGACCTACAACTATTACACAACATAGACCCTGCAAGTCCAAATGACATTCTTTCTATTAATCAAAAATTATCCATTATTCATGACTGGTTAAATACAAATATGCTTTCTCTAAGCATTACTAAAACTAACATCATGCTATTCTCATGGAAAGAAGGGTTATAATTAACTGCTCCTATCTCAATTGATAACACTCCACTTAAACCAACCACTACTATAAAAATTTTAGGTGTGCTAATCGACCATAAACTCACATTTTGCTCACAAATTAGTGCTCTAGTCAAAAACTGTTTTTATAAATTAAGGATGATTAGATCTTTGGCCCCCCTTCTCGATGCCAAATCCCTTACTACATTAATTCACTCCCTTGTGATATCCAAATTGGATTACTGTAATTCTCTACTGAAAGGGATAAACCTAAAGGATATAAAACGTTTACAATTGATTCAAAATACAGCTATCAAACTTATATCAGGTTCAAATAAATATGATCATGTCACTCCTCTTCTACAAAAAGCCCACTGGTTACCCGTCATATATAGAATAACATTTAAAATAGCACTTCTAACTTTCAAAACAATACAAACACATGTCCCAGCATTTATTGACAGACTTCTTATTCCATATGACCCTCCGAGAGCTCTAAGATCCACCTCACAGCATACTCTTAATATCCCATCCTTAAGAATAATAGGTACTCGACGTAATACAATCTTTTCAGTAACTGCCCCCATGATTTGGAATTCTCTTCCTATATATATACGATCTGAAAACAATTTACAGAAATTTAAAAATAGTTTAAAATGTTTCTTTTTTAAAGATGCCTACAATTGACTATTCGTTTCAAGTCCAGCAACTCTTGATTTCCCCTCCCATTGTTCTTTCCTTTGCTGTATCTTTTCTTAATAAATATTGTAGTTCTCCCCCCCATTTTCCTATTGTGTCCTTATAGATTAACAAAAAAAAACAAACAAACCACGAAGTATGTTAAGATGTTAGTCTCTGTATACTTTTGTTAATGTTTTAATTATTATTGTACAACGCTTAGTATTTTGGATAGGCGTTTAATCAAATAATCAAATAAACTTGAAACTTGAACTTGAAACTTAATGATTTTGCCTGTAGTTTGTTACCAAATGAGAATGTTGCCAGTTTATTTTCAGGGGTCCTTTTATAAGAAATTAAATGGAATTTTCCCTAAATTTATTTGGCTGGGTAAAGCTGCTAGAATTGCTTTAGTATCTTTGCAAAAACCAACTGCGGTGGGTGGGGTAAATTTTCCAAATTTCTATAGATACCATCAAGCTTTTATTATGCAACAGGGTATATATTGGATCCTTCCTGAAGTATTGGAGCATCTTCCAGACTGGCTTTACCTAGAGTGGCAACTTATGTCCCCATTGAGATTGTGTCATGTTTTGAATATCAAATTAACACGTATTAGTAACATAGTAACATAGTAGATGACGGCAGATAAAGACCCGAATGGTCCATCCAGTCTGTCCAACCTGATTCAATTTAAATTTTTTATTTTATTTTATTTTTTTTTATTTTTCTTCTTAGCTATTTCTGGGCAAGAATCCAAAGCTTTACCCGGTACTGTGCTTGGGTTCCAACTGCCAAAATCTCTGTTAAGACTTACTCCAGCCCATCTACACCCTCCCAGCCATTGAAGCCCTCCCCTGCCCATCCTCCACCAAATGGCCATACACAGACACAGACCATGCAAGTCTGCCCAGTAACTGGCCTAGTTCAATATTTAATATTATTTTCTGATTCTAAATCTTCTGTGTTTATCCCACGCTTCTTTGAACTCAGTCACAGTTTTACTCTCCACCACCTCTCTTGGGAGCGCATTCCAGGCATCCACTACCCTCTTCGTAAAGTAGAATTTCCTAACATTGCCCCTGAATCTACCACCCCTCAACCTCAAATTATGTCCTCTGGTTTTACCATTTTCCTTTCTCTGGAAAAGATTTTGTTCTACGTTCTGCTGGGCATCATAAAGAGGGGCATAACAACCAGAACGCGGGAAGTCATCATGCCATTGTATCGAGCGATGGTGCGTCCACATCTGGAATACTGCGTTCAGTATTGGTCGCCGCACCTCAAGAAGGACATGGCAGTACTTGAGAGAGTCCAAAGGAGAGCAACGAAAATGGTAAGAGGGCTGAAACACTGCCCATATGCCGAGAGGTTGGATAGGCTGGGGCTCTTGTCTCTGGAGAAAAGGAGGCTCAGGGAAGATATGATAGAGACCTTCAAGATCATGAGGGGCATAGAGAGGGTGGATAGGGACAGATTCTTCAGACTGAAGGGGACAACAAGTACGAGGGGGCATTCGGAGAAACTGAAGGGAGATAGGTTCAAAACAAATGCAAGGAAGTTTTTTTTCACCCAAAGGGTCATGGACACTTGGAATGCGCTACCGGAGGAAGTGATCAAGCAGAGTACGGTACAGGGATTCAAACAGGGATTGGACGGATTCCTGAGGGATAAAGGGATCGTGAGATACTGAGGGAGGAGCTGGGATGTAACACAAGTATAGAAAGCTAACCAGGTAATAAGTATAGAAACCCAACCAGGTCGTGCATGTGCAAGACCGGAGGATTAGGACTTCAATAGGAAGACAGGACTTCAATGAGAAACCAAGGTGGCAAGGGAGCCCCTTCTGGTGATTCAGACGGGTCGTGACCTGTTTGGGCCACCGCGGGAGCGGACTGCTGGGCAGGATGGACCTATGGTCTGACCCGGCGGAGGCACTGCTTATGTTCTTATGTTCTTATGTTAATACCCTTCAAGTATTTCAACGTCTGAATCATATCTCCCCTGTCTCTCCTTTCCTCTAGGGTATACATATTCAGGGCTTCCAGTAGAGAATGACACGGTGAAAAAATTGGTCCCCGTCACCGCCCCGTCCCCGTCTCACCATCCCCGTCACCGCCCCGTCCCCGTCTCACCATCCCCGTCACCGCCCCGTCCCCGTCTCACCATCCTCTTCACCGCCCCGTCACCGCCACTGCCACCCCATTCACCGCCCCGTCACCGCCACTGCAATCCCATTCACTTTTCTTTATTTACGTATAAAGGAAACATACTTTAAAACTTAGTTAAATATTAGTTAATAACTATACAAAAACAAAACACGCAGAGAAAAAATTAATTAATAAAAATTCTCAAAATTGACACATTTTGATCACTAAATTTAAAATAGTTATTTTTCATACAGTTTTTCAATCACTAATCTTCCACCACCCCTGGGGCTAGCAATGCAAAAACAAACACGACATGTACTTTAAATGCTGCCGTGATTAGCATAGTGACCGCGGCTACGGCTGCAAGTCTCCCCTCCCCCCAGCGATCACGGCAGGAGGGCACCCAACCCCTCCTGTAGACCCCCCCAACGGCCCTCCCGACAATCGCAGCAGAAGGGTACCCAACCCCTCCTGCCGGTCCTCCCAATGGCCTCCCCTAAGATCGCCGGCAGGAGGGTACCCAACCCCTCCTGCTGGACCCCCCCCCCAACGAACCCTCCCACCCCGGAACCCCCTTAGTCTTACTTTCCAAGTTGGACCGGACGGCTCCTCACACGTATGGCCAGCAGGCTTGCCTCCGTCCAAATGAGGCGGGCCCGCCCCTACCCTGCCCAACCCACAGGATCCTAGGGCCTGATTGGTCTAGGCACCTAAAGCCACTCCCGCTATAGGAGGGGCCTTAGGTGCTTGGGCCAATCAGGCCCTAGGATCCTGTGGGTTAGGCAGGGGAGGGGAGGGGCGGGCCCGCCTCATTTGGACGGAGGCAGGCCTGCTGGCCAGACGAGCGAGGAGCTGTCCGGTCCAACTTGGAAAGTAAGACTAAGGGGGTTCCGGGGTGGGAGAGTTCGTTGGGGGGGGGTCCAGCAGGAGGGGTTGGGTACCCTCCTGCCGGCGATCTTAGGGGAGGCCATTGGGAGGACCGGCAGGAGGGGTTGGGTACCCTTCTGCTGCGATTGGCAGGAAGGGTTGATCTGACAAATGAGGAGCACGGTGAAACACAGGTAAATAGCGGTTCCTAGAAGGGGGTACATTGGCCCGCGGGGACAAACCTGTTCACCGTTTCCGCGGTCGGTGAATGGCCTTGTCCCCGTCACCGCAGCGACTGCTAGTTTTCTTCCCCGTTTTCGGCGGTGACCCGCGGCTTAAATGCGGTGGCTGCGGGTAAACCGTCACCGTGTCATTCTCTAGCTTCCAGTCTCTCCTCATACGTCTTCTGGCGCAAGCCTCCTATCATTTTCGTCGCCCTCCTCTGGACCGCCTCAAGTCTTCTTACGTCTTTTGCCAGATACGGTCTCCAAAACTGAACACAATACTCCAAGTGGGGCCTCACCAATGACCTGTACAGGGGCATCAACACCTTCTTCCTTCTACTGACCACGCCTCTCTTTATACAGCCCAGCATCCTTCTGGCAGCAGCCACTGCCTTGTCACACTGTTTTTTCGCCTTTAGATCTTCGGACACTATCACCCCAAGGTCCCTCTCCCCGTCCGTGCATATCAGCTTCTCTCCTCCCAGCATATACGGTTCCTTCCTATTATTAATTCCCAAATGCATTACTCTGCATTTCTTTGCATTGAATTTTAGTTGCCAGGCATTAAACCATTCCTCTAACTTTTGCAGATCCTTTTTCATATTTTCCACTTCCTCTTCGGTGTCTACTCTGTTACAAATCTTGGTATCATCTGCAAAAAGGCACACTTTTCCTTCTAACCCTTCAGCAATGTCACTCACATACATATTGAACAGGATTGGCTCCAGCACCGAACCCTGAGGGACTCCACTAGTCACCTTTCCTTCCTTCGAGCGACTTCCATTAACCACCACCTTCTGGCGTCTGTCCGACAGCCAGTTTCTGACCCAGTTCACCACTTTGGGTCCTAACTTCAGCCCTTCAAATTAGTTCAAAAGCCTCCTATGAGGAACTGTATCAAAGGCTTTGCTGAAATCCAAGTAAATTACATCTAGCATATGTCCTTGATCCAGCTCTCTGGTCACCCAATCAAAAAATTTAATCAGGTTCGTTTGGCACGATTTACCTTTTGTAAAGCCATGTTGCCTCGGATCCTGTAACCCATTAGATTCAAGGAAGTACACTATTCTTTCTTTCAGCAACACTTCCATTATTTTTCCAATAACTGAAGTGAGGCTCAACGGCCTGTAGTTTCCTGCTTCATCCCTGTGACCACTTTATGAATAGGGACCATATCCGCTCTCCTCCAATCCCCAGGAATCACTCCCGTCTCCAGAGATTTGTTGAACAAGTCTTTAATAGGACTCTCCAGAACCTCTCTGAGCTCCCTTAGTATCCTGGGATGGATCCCGTCTGGTCCCATCGCTTTGTCCACCTTCAGTTTTTCAAGTTGCTCATAAATACCCTCCTCCATGAATGGCGCAGAATCTACTCCATTTTCTCGTGTAACTTTGCCAGACAATCTCGGTCCTTCTCCAGGATTTTCTTCTGTGAACACAGAACAGAAGTATTTGTTTAGCACATTTGCTTTCTCCTCATCACTCTCCACATATTTGTTCCCAGCATCTTTTAGCCTAGCAATTCCATTTTTTATCTTCCTCCTTTCACTAATATATCTGAAAAAATTTTTATCTCCCTTTTTTACATTTTTAGCTATTTGTTCTTCCGCCTGTGCCTTCGCCAAACGTATCTCTCTCTTGGTTTCTTTCAGTTTCACCTGAAAATAGTATTTTGCTAGCTTAAAATTCATCAACAACTTAACGTCTGTACTGGTACAACAGTCCACGTGTCAATCCTATGGTTGAACTCCAAGATTCAAATTGACGAGTTTAAGATCCTCTGGAAGCACTGGATGATGTGTTATCAAATGGGAAAATGCTTGATTTTTCACGACTGCAACAATCATTTGGCATTACAAAGTCTCAAACAAATAAGTGGTTGCAGTTGAAGCAGGCCATTCAGAAAGGGTTACCTGATTGGTGAAATTTAAAGGATCAGTATAGCTTGCCGGACCTATACTTCCAGACAGATTTGCTAGGGCATCAGGCAGCCAAGTGGTATAAATTAATATCTGAATTTTTAAATAAGAAACCAAAAACTAGTCTTAAAGACATTTGGAACATTGAGATAAAGCAGCAGATTTCTGCGTCTTAATGGCCACGAGTTTGAACTTGGAGGATGAGATGTACAGCGTCAGCATCTATGAGACAAACATGTTTTTTTTGTTGTTGTTGCTTAGAATTTTTGGACCCCTGTTAGATTACAAAAGCTAGATAGTTCAAAATCTAATAGATGCTGGCACTGTCATCTTGACATAGGGACACTGTTGTTCTATTGTCCTTTGATACTCAATTTTTGGAAGTCTATATGTGGACATATTAATTTGATTCTGGAGAGTGCGGTTCCACTGTCATATGAAGCGATAATCTGTGGGACGTTGGTATCTCCTACTCCTCCAATAGATAGATTACTCAGTATAATGACCGGGGTAGCCATGCAAATTGTGACTATAAAATTGGAAGAATTTTGATAGATTAAATTTCACCTTTTGGTGGAATTCATTATGCTTGTGTTATAAGTACGAGAAAATGAATTCTGAACAAACGGGTAAAAATAAGTTGTTTAAATTGACGTGGAGTCCATTGACCAATTATATCAATTCTAATTAAATGGTTTATTTCCCTATTTCTGGTTTGATTTGCACATCCAGGGGGGAGGGATTGGGTGGTAGAGAGAGGGATATTAAATTAGGATTTGCTTATTAATTACATGTATGTATGTATTGTATGGTTTATTTGGATACAATGGAAAGGGTGGGTGAGAGGGGATGAAAATGATTTCTCATATATTTATGGATGGATCTAAGTGCTGTTTTTCAAATTACTTGTATGTATTCCTTTGTGCACTGTTTTTAGACTGAAAAATTAATAAAGATTAAAAAAATAATAATAATAATTTCTGTCAGAGCTGAAATTCCAAGTTCACAAAGATAGGAAGGCCCAAACAGTAACAGAGCCTTGTTTGCTTTGTTGCCCTGTTAGGAAAACTACTGCATAAAAAATAAAACTAAAATTACTTGCCATTAGTTTTCAAGGACCAATCACGTCAAAGAATGATGCTTGTCTGGGTAATTGTACCCTTACGCAAATAGATGCTCATAACATTAACAGACTCTGGTATATGCGACATATATGTCATCTATTCTAGTGTATACTTACAAACAAAAATTTTTAAAATAAAAGTAAAGTACTAGAATCTCTCTTGGCACAACCAAAATCTCTTCGATGCACACCACTGTGCTTTGGCACACAGTTTGAGAGACACTGCTTTATACAGTAGTCCTTGTCTGCAGTTATCTACTATCTTATTTTGGTTCTATCCAGAAGAAACAAACTTGCAAAGTTTCGTTTATAGTTAAAGTTTTCACTGTTTCTACACATTTTTACATAGTGTCTGTAAAAAGTTTTGTGCACTGGATCAGCGGGCTAAGAATCACCGGGTTTCAGTCCCATTGACATTCTTTACAATTATGATCTGTCCATTGCTTCAGCTTATAAGTCCTCTAGAATCAGAGAAATACCTACTATATCCAAATATAACTCCCCTTGGGCTACTAATGAAAAGTTGTGAGGGAAATCAATTTTAACCTATTTGAGCATGTTTTGGGGCTATGATAATAACTTATAGTTTCAGAAAGTACACAAGTGTATGACAGAATATTTAGAGGATGTCTGGAATTTGACAAGATACTTTCTCATTATACAGACATAAAAATCATTATTACATTACATTAGAGATTTCTATTCCGCCATTACCTTGCGGTTCAAGGCGGATTATGAAAGAGTTAAAAATGGTGGTTACAATGGAAGATCGTTTGTCATTTCTAGAGAGGTAAAGAGTAGGTCATGTAGTTTCTGTTTGGCGGGAAAAGGGAGGGAAGAAGGATGGTAAGTTTGATGCTAGGACTGTTTCAGAAATTTCTTGAAGAGTATAGTTTTTATTTTTTTTTATGAACATCTTGTAGTCTGGGGTCGTTATCAGTAGATTGGAGATTTGGTTATCTAGTTTAGCTGCTTGAGTGGCTAGGAGGCCATCGTATAGTTTTTTTCCGTATTACTTCTTTGATCGAGGGATGTGTGAATGGGGTGTGTGTTTTCTATGTCTGACTGAGGTAGTTTGGATGAGGCGGTTGTTCAGGTAGGTTGGGCTATCTCCGTTTAAGGTTTTAAATAATATACAGTAAAATTTAAATAGTATTCACTATGAAATAAGTAGAAGGCATTAGTGGTTATAATGCATTTACTCCTATGTTAGATATGTTATTGTTTGTAAACCTCTGTGAACTTCAAAGAGGAATTGGTGGTATACAAATAAAAATTGTGTTATATTACATTAAAATGTTATGACTTTGCTGAATATAAAATATAAAAAAAAAAAACACAAACACAAAAAGGTCATCTTATGTAAAATACCAAAACACAAAGGGCTCCTTTTACAAAGGTGCGCTAGTGGTTTTAGCGCACGCTAGCCACTAGCACCTCCTTTTAAGAAGGCGGTAATTTTTCAGCTATAGTGTGCACTAATCTTGTGCGTGTGCTAAAAACGCTAGCGTACCTTTGTAAAAGGAGCCCAAAATCTGCACAAGACAAACATGCCAAGTGTCTCCTATTTTTATCTACTTTTGCTTTTTTAAACAAATGTAGGTCCTGTGTCATACTCTCGGGTGAATTGCCGTCTCTCACTATATTGCATAGTTTGGCGTCATCAGCGAATAATGTTATCGTACCTTGAAGCCCCTGAGCTAGGTCCCCTATGAATATGTTGAAAAGGAGCGGGCCCAAGACTGAGCCCTGCAGTACTCCACTGGTCACCTCCACTGGTCATCACCCTCTGAAGTCTGCCACTCAGCCAGTCACTAACTACATGGGTCAATGACTGGCTGAGTGGCAGACTTCAGAGGGTGGTAGTTAACAGAACCCTCTCTAAAACATCGGAGGTGACCAGTGGAGTATCGCAGGGTTCAGTCTTGGGCCCGCTCCTTTTCAACATATTCATAGGGGACCTAACTCAGGGGCTTCAAGGTAAGATAACGTTATTCACTGATGATGCCAAACTATGCAATATAGTGAGAGACGGCAATTCACCCGATAGTATGACACAGGACCTACATTTGTTGGAGCTTTGGTCCTCGACCTGGCAGCTGGGCTTCAACGCTAAGAAATGCAAGATCATGCACCTCGGCAGCAGAAATCCGTGCAGAACTTACACCTTGAATGGTGAGACCTTAGCTAGAACTTCAACAGAACGAGACTTGGGAGTGATCATCAGGGCAGACATGAAAACTGCTGATCATGTGGAGAAGGCTTCATCTAAGGCAAGACAGTTGTTAGGTTGCATCCGCAGGAGTTTCGTCAGCCGGAAGCCTGAAGTCATAATGCCATTATACAGAACCATGGTGAGACCTCATTTGTAATACTGTATGCAATTCTGGAGGCTACACTACCGAAAAAGATGTGGTGAGAGTAGAGTCGGTGCAACGTATGGCCACCAGGATGGTCTCGGGGCTCAAGGATCTATCGTACGAGGAAAGGCTGAAAAATTTGCGGCTGTACTCACTCGAGGAACGTAGGGAGAGAGGAGACATGATCGAGACGTTTAAGTATATTACCTGCCGTATCGATATGGAAGAAGAGATTCTTTTTCTCAAAGGACCTTCAGCCACAAGAGGGCATCCGCTCAAACTCAGAGGCGGGAAATTTCATGGCGACACCAGGAAATATTTCCTCACCGAGAGAGTGGTTGATCCTTGGAACGAGCTCCTGGTGCAGGTGATCGAGGCAAACAGCATGCAAGAATTTAAGAGCAAATGGGATGCCCATGTGGGATCCCTTAGAGGTTAACCCTGTTAGCCAAGGGAACCTGTCATCAGGTGTGGGATCCCTAGGATAGTAGACTTGGGGGTGGGTCAGTAGAGTGGGCAGACCTGATGGGCTATGGCCCTTATCTGCCATCATCTTCTATGTTTCTATGTATCAATAAGAGCTAGAACTCATGATATTAGGGATCAGCCTGCCTTACAACGGTTGAATCATTGGTCAAAAATCCTCCAACATAAATTTATCAAACGTATACAATTGTGCAAAAGTTTATAATATCTGAAAAGTCAGGAGCTTATAGCTGACTCAACAATGCCACCCATTTCACCTTCATTACAAAGCTTCGTCAGGAGCTGTTCCCAGTTATAGCAAAAATTATTTTAGCCTCATCTACAAAAACAAAAAAAATGGGGAATTCACATGATGCCCACATACTTAATTCATCTTAGACATACTGACCTATCAATCAGGTATAAGCAGAATATAACTTTTTAAAAATAAAATAAAATAAATCAGCCCACAATTTTACTCACATTACATTAGAGAGCCTGGGTTAAGCACCTAGATCAGCAGCACCTAGTGTCACCTAGCCAATTTCCATGCAAAACTCAAAATGTTTTAATTGGCGTAAATGGCGTGATTATTGAAAATGTCATTACAAACTAATTAAAATACAATTAAACATGATTATAGATCCACAAGGAAATTTGTATAGCGCCTACACTGAGGCACCTACTGGCACTTACTCAAAAGGAGGGCGTGGTTAGGGGGAGGAGTTTCAGGAAAGAATGACATCTGTGTTTGGAAAACACTGGCCTAATATACCAGCAGCTAATATTAGGATGCATACCAGTGTATAAGTTTATTTAATACATAAATCCAAAAATCTTCAATAAATTTCTTTAAAAAATAGCGGCACTTATCTTAACAGTTTCACAGAACTCCAGTACTGGCTTGGCTTAAACTACTCTCTTTTAATCTTGCCAGAACCTTGTGCAGCTCTTTATAAACTGCTCAGGAATAAGCTTGTGGAATCTGCAAATGATGTTCTCGCTTGTTTTTGCCTTTTCTAGATCACTTATAAATAAGTTTTAAAAGCACTAGTCCCAATACCCGGAATACTCCATTATTTACTCTTCTCCAGTAACCATCAGGTATACCCTATGTTTTTTATCCTTTAGCCTATTCTAAATCAACAATAAGATAACACAGTGGTTCCCAACCCTGTCCTGGAGGACCACCAGCCAGTCAGGTTTTTGGAATAGCCCTAATGAATATGCATGAAAGAGATTTGCACATAATGGATGTGACATGTATGCAAATCTGCCCCATGCATATTCATTAGGGCTATCCTGAATACCTGACTGGCTGACGGTCCTCTGGGACACGGTTGGGAACCACTGGGATAACACATAGAGACAATGATTTGCAAATCACAGTATTCCTGGTACAACTGCTCTGCTCTGTGTCTTCTTCCTAAATCTACTATATGGCACTGCCTAGTGGTTAGAGATGCTGCCTCAGCAGCCTGAGGTTATGGGCTCAAGCCCAGTGCCACTCCTTGTGACTCTGAGCAAGTCACTTAACCCTCCATGCCCCTGGTACTAGAGTTAGGTTGTGAGCCCACCGGGGCAGATAGGGAAAATACTTACAAGTACCTGCCTACTAGTCAATGTAGTAGAAACCACTTTGATATCTGCAGAGGAAAGACGGAATTTAAAATAAAGATAACCATAACTATGACTTTTTTTTTTTTTTTTTGTTCTTTATTCATTTTTATAACTTACATCAAGTGTTTCAAAAAGAAACACCATTTTGACTTAAATACATCATTTGAAATTCTACAATTCTTTAAATTACATAAAATTATCCCTTTCCTTCCCATCCCTTCAATACCTCATAACGCATATACCATGAGGGGTGTTCAATAATTTATCTATTTCAGTAGGAAAGAAAATAGTTTTCAAATTTTATTTTTCAATATAGTCCCCTGATAGCTCCATACGCTTCATCCAATTTTCCTGCAATGACTTTAACCTCTTTGAAAATAATTCTTCTATTTGACCTTCAAACCAGGACGTCACAACTTTCTCAATGTTTTCATCACTTGAAAACTGCTGTCTATGTAGATATATCTTCAAAATTCTGAACAGGAAATAATCTGAGGGAGCCATGTCAGTACCATAGGGTGGTTCAGCTGCTGAAACCCATATTCTCAGATGGCAGACAGTGATTGTCATGACATGTACACAGACGCATTGTCGTGTAGAAGCAGCATGTCTGTTGTGAGTTTTCCTCGTCTTTTCTCCTTGATTGACTCCCGCAAAGTGATCATTATGTTGGTATAATTCTTCCTGGTTATAGTTGTCTTGTTTGGCATGAACTCCAGATGCAAAAGTCCTTCATTATCCCAGAAGACAGTAGTCATGACTATGCCTTCAGATTTTTCTGTCTTGAACTTTTATGGGGTGGGAGATGACTTATGCTTCCACTGCATTGACTCCATTTTAGACTCAGGATCTCTAGAACCCATCTTGCATTAACCTTGAAAATGCCCAACATTTCATGCATTATTTTCCAAACTGTACCTGCCAAGATGCCCATTTCTTCAACTATTCAGGAAACCTTTATTTGTCTGTCTGACAAAATTATATCCTCAACTTTCTTGCACATTTCCGTGAAAACTGTTTCCACAGGCCATCCAGTGTGAGGGTCATCTTCAATGGACTCTCTACCCCTATTTAAACTGCTTGCTCCAAAATTTTACTTTCTAGGATGATGGGGCAGACTCACTATAAACTGCAGTCATGCGTTCATGAATCTCCTTTGGCTTTTTCCCTTCTTTTGTGAGAAATTTTGTCACTGAACATTGCTCCAAACCTAGCAGTTTCTTACTTGATTCGCATGAGGACTCTCCTGACATCCTGTCTCTTGGAATGTAAGGCTTACATGAGTAACCTTGAAACATGTCAAAAAACATGCACAGACTTTCAACATGCTTACTACTTTCTTTCATACTCAGGTAAATAAATTATTGAGCACTCCACACATATCAACTCTTGCCACATGCTTATGAATGCCCTCTTTGTATTCTATATATGCTCCTATTTTATTCTTAACAGTTTCTACTGCAATATAAAAAGTCAGATGTTAGTTTTTATTTTCTTTATCCAGTCTGTCTCCACTATGTCAACCTTCACTTGATTCTCCTCCATTTTTATATTCTCATCTACATTGATGTTGAACTACCTCCTTCCCTTGCCAACGGAAAGCTTCATTTTGCTCTGCCAATCTATTGCTTATTTTCACTGCTTTTATCCTTCCATCTGCTTTATGAATATGGAACAGATGCTTAATTTTACTGCCCCATTGTATGAGTATGAAACTCTGTGTTTTCCATTATCAGCAACTGTACTTAAAGTAAGTGTTATAAAAGTTCACAGTTCTGAATGAACTCTAATGTAGTTAAGAAACCTTTACTCTTTCAAAAATGCACTAATCAGGCCCTAATATCGAAGGACATTTTTTAAAGTTAGTAAGAATACATTGATTCCAGTAGAGGTAATTAATGTACCAGGTACATTAGATAGATTGTGAACCTGCCAGGACAGACAGGAAAAATGCTTGAGCATCTGAATAAATTAATGTAAACCGTTCTGAGCTCCCCTGGGATAACGGTATGGAAACCTAAATAAATTAAAATATCTAAATTAGCAAATAAAAACCCCCAAAACCTTGCAATTTTAATAGGAATCTGAAGTACAGTATACCCCTGCAAATTCGCAGTTCACGATTCGTGGACTCAGTCATTCATATTTTTTTCTGTCCACCTCTTCCAGGACCCGGGAACCCCACCATGCACATCTTCTGACCTCCCTGATCTGCAAATGCCACTACCCGCATATGCACTAGCAGCACTCGCTGCCCTATTCAGAGCTTCTCCAACCCCCTGATCCGCAAGCACTACCGCCCGCATTGGCACCTAGCAGCATCCACCGCCCTATTCAGAGCTTCTCCAACCCCCGATCCGTAAGTGCCACCACTAGCAGCATCCGCCACCGCCCCTGCAACCCTCTCCCGCCTCCGATCCCCTCTCCTAAACCACATCCAATATTTGCGGCTCTTTGAAGTTTGCGGGTGCTCCGGGAATGCAACCCCCGCAAATTTTGGGGGAGAACTGTATAATAGAACAGAGTGACGGTGCAAATATTGACTCCAGAGTCCATAAATGGTGCACAGTCCCAGAAACAAAATTGTATAAATAAATATCCCTTTCACTACAGCGAGGTAGGAGGAAAAAGAACAGAAATGATAAGGTCTCAGAATCTGTATTGTCATATAAAAACATTATGGTACACCGCATTTCTCAGAGGAGGACAGAAATAGGATATATACCTGCTGGGCTTCAAATGTGCACAGGTGCTTCGTCGGTGGTAGTTGGAACCTTACGTTCTCTTCTTTTTCTTCTTCCTGCTGTGTAACAAGTGTGCATAGTTATTTAGTTTACAGTGGAACACAGTGAGCCTTAGTTATCAAAGGTGTTATCAAAGGAAGCACTGCTCTGCCCTTCCCCCGATCCAGCAGGGGATAGCGGTGAGCACAAGGAGACGCCAGGACCGCACCAAAACCAGCGGCAGACAGCAGAAGCAGTGGCGGAATACTTGAGAGCACAGCTCCGCCCCTCCCCGATCCAGCAGGGGATAACGGTTTCTCTGCAAATTCTGAGCTTCCGCATGGAAGGCAAGAGAAGGAGTTGGCCATCGTGGGAGACCAACTCCGCCCCCAACAGCCCTTGCTGAGCCGTTCTTCAAATCTGAAAAACTGCCATCTTTCCTGCTCAACCCTTCTTCGGCTCCAGCCACCGCAAGGGAAGGAGTTGGCCGGCGTGGGAGACCAACTCCGCCCCCAACAGCCCTTGCTGAGCCATTCTTCAAATCTGAAAAACTGCCATCTTTCCTGCTCAGCCCTTCTTCGGCTCCAGCCACCGCAAGGGAAAGAGTTGGCCATCGTGGGAGACCAACTCCGCCCCCAACAGCCCTTGCTGAGCCGTTCTTCAAACCTGTAAAACTGCTATCTTTCCTGCTCAGCCCTTCTTCGGCTCCAGCCACCGCAAGGGAAAGAATTGGCCGACGTAGGAGACCAGCTCCGCCCCTACAGCCCCTGCTAAACAGTCCGCTACCTCCACTCTGCCTGTCTGCCTGCCTGGCTTAAGTCTCCCATGTTCAAATTCCATCGTGATCTGTACAGTTTACTTGATTGCATTATAAAGGCTCTTACCCAATTAGCCATCGCTAAGCCCCTCCGCTGGAATTTGTCCAGTTACTAGTCTCTGCCCATTGCTAAGGCCCTTTTCTGACCAAAAAAAAACAAAAAAACCCCATCATGAAGCCACCCCTTTGGGTCCTTATACTCCTGCTCTGCTCATCTCTCAACACCTCCCTCTGCCTGAACCCTCCCTCTCCCAACCTGCTCGACTCCTCAAATAGTCACAATTCTGACCCTGGCACCAGAATCCCCACCCTGACGCGCCCCAGGAATCACCCCACCAGAAAAACCCCCGCAAAGTCAATCCCACCTCTCTAAAGCCTGTCCTCCATGCTGTCACAATCCTATCCCTAATGCTCAGCTTGTGCCAGACGTGCCCTTAGCTAGTCCTGGCCCAGCCATACAAAGAGCCAACCACGGGGATAGGGTTGTGACCAGGAATAGGGAAAAACCTGCATTCCCCTTTAATTCTGAGATAGCTGATTTCCAGGGAGTAGAAGCCTTTGGGGATAACAGCCTGGAACAGCCTCTGAGGAATTCTACTCCCACTGCTAACTCCCAGCTGCAAGAGATAATTAAAAATCCTAAGAGAGCTAGGCAGAAGGTGCAGGCGGCCCCTCCCCCTCAGAGAACAGGGCGTGTTCGCCTCAACGTATTAGAGGCTGCTCTGAGGAAGAGACAGGCAGTTTACCACGTAGAGACCACCATCAGCACCACGTAGAGATCCCAGGGCTGGAAAACTGTACTCAGGAAACCCAAGTGAGGAGAGAAGACACCCATGCAAACACAGAAGAAAACGAAAACGAGGTAGGAGACAACCGCACACCAGGAGGAATAATGAGAGCACAGGAAGATGTCCCCCCACCCAAAGAACAGGAAACAATTTCAAGAGTATCATTGGAGGAAGATGACAGGCCCTACTCCAAGGACGTGGACCTACGCCCCCCAAGGAACTCCCGAATTAAGAAGATGGGGATCATCGTAGGTGACTCCATTATACGACACGTGGACAGCCACACCGCAGGAGGAAGAGAGGACAGAGTCGTCACCTGTCTGCCTGGAGCAAGAGTAAAGGATGTGACCAACAGGATCTCCAGGATCATAGATGGCGCACGGGGAGTGGACACCGCTTTGCTTATCCACGTAGGAACAAATGATGTGAGCGGGCGGAAGTATGACAGGGAAGAGATGAAGGGCCAGCTCCGCTCACTCGGAAGACAACTGAAGATCAGGGAGGTGAAGGTGGCCTTCTCTGAAATCCTCCCTGTACCAAGAGCAGATGGAAAGAGACAAGGAATTGCAATTAATCAACACCTGGATGAGACGATGGTGCGAAGACGAAGGCTTCGACTTCGTGCGCAACTGGACGGCGTTCTGGGGAAAAAGCAAGTACTACAGAAGGGATGGACTACACCTCAACAAGGAAGGAGCAAGAGTTTTGGCAGGCAACATGAAGAAAGCAATAGAGAAGGCTTTAAACTGAAGGACAGGGGAAAGCCGACAGTCGACCACCGGTCGATGGCACGGACAACAGGATGCCCCGACGTAGGAACAAAGGACTACTACTCATACACAAGAGAGGTCGACCTCACAGCCAACAAAGGAGAACAAGCAGGAAGGGACAACTCAGACACAGGAGGGGATGACCACACAGCAAACATGGGAGATAACACAGGAGCAGTAAAGGATACCGTAAATGAAACTGTTAGGACAGCCAAGAGTAGAAGGTCCAAAAAGGTAACACGAAGGGAACTTAGATGTATGTATACAAATGCTAGAAGTCTAGGAAACAAAATGGGAGAACTAGAGACGATAGCAAGACATGAGAACATGGATATCATTGGCATAACAGAAACATGGTGGAATGAAGAAAACAAATGGGACACAGTACTACAGGGATACAAACTATATAGAAGGGATCGAGAAGGGCAGAAAGGTGGAGGTATTGCCCTATATGTTAAGGAAGGAATAGATTCTGTTGGAATAATTACAACAGACAGGAAAGAGAAGCTGGAGTCCCTCTGGATCAAAATTCCTGGTCACAATGGCGCAGATACAAAAATTGGCCTTTACTATCGTCCCCCAGGACAGGCGGAGGTCACTGACTCAGAAATGATGGAGGAAATCAAACAAGTATGCAAGACAGGCAATGTAGTTATATTGGGAGACTTCAATTTCCCAGGAATAGACTGGAAACTAGGAGCCTCCAACGGCGGCAAGGAGGCCAAGTTCCTGGAGGTGCTAGGGGATTGCTTCCTGGAGCAAATGGTAAAAGAGCCGACAAGAGGCGACGCCACCTTGGACTTGGTCCTAAATGGTCTCACCGGACCGATAACAGAAGTAGAAGTCATGGTTCCACTGGGAACGAGTGATCACAATGTAATCAACTTTAAACTTGACATCGGGAAAGGGAAACATGCCAAAACCTTAACCACCACCTTAAACTTTAAAAAGGGTAAATACAATTGCATGAGAGCCATGGTAACAAAACGACTCGAGAAGATGGTGGACAAACTTGAAACGGTAGATCAGGCATGGTGCCTATTGAAAAATACTATTGCAGAAGCACAAGATCTCTACATTCCAAGGATTTCCAAAGATCGGAGAACTAAAGGCAAAGGAGAACCGGCATGGCTTACCATACAGGTGAAGGAAGCCATAAAAGAAAAGAAGGACTCTTTCAAAAAATGGAAATGCACGAAGACAACCGAAGCCTGGAACAAACATAAAGATGAACAGAAGAAATGTCACAAGGCGGTGAGGGATGCAAAACAGGACTATGAGGAAAAAATAGCCCAGGAGGCGAAAAACTTCAAGCCCTTCTTTAGATACGTGAAAGGGAAAAAACCTGCAAAAGAGGCAGTGGGACCCCCTGGACGACAAGGGAAGAAAAGGGTACATCAAGGAAGATAAACAAATCGCAGACAAACTAAATTCCTTCTTTGCGTCCGTCTTTACGAAGGAGGACACCTCAACAATACCTGAAGCGGAGAAACTGTTTACAGGAGAAATAGAGGACAGCCTCACCACAGTTGAAGTGAACTTAGATCAGATATACTACCAGATCGACAAACTTAAAAGTGACAAATCCCCTGGACCGGATGAAATTCACCCGAGAGTCTTGAAGGAATTGAAGGTTGAAATCGGAGAGTTATTGCAAAAACTTGCAAACCTGTCTATCAGAACTGGTCAGATACCAGACGACTGGAGGAAAGCGAACGTCACGCCAATTTTCAAAAAAGGATCGAGAGGAGAACCGGGCAACTATAGACCTGTGAGTCTTACGTCTGTCCCCGGCAAGATGATTGAATCACTGATCAAGGATAACATAGTTCAGCACTTGGACACACATGACTTGATGAAACCCAGTCAACATGGATTCAGGAAAGGGAAATCGTGTTTGACGAATTTACTCCAATTCTTTGAGACCGTGAACAAGCAAATTGATAGTGGAAAGCCGGTGGACATAATATACTTGGACTTCCAGAAAGCATTTGACAAAGTTCCACACGAAAGACTTCTCAGGAAACTACAAAGCCATGGCATAGAGGGAGATATACAAAGATGGATAGGCAAATGGCTGGAAAACAGGAAGCAGAGAGTAGGCATAAATGGGAAGTTCTCAGACTGGGAGAAAGTGACTAGTGGTGTACCCCAGGGCTCGGTACTTGGGCCGATCCTTTTTAATATTTATATCAATGACCTGGAAAACGGAACATCTAGTGAGATCATCAAATTTGCAGATGACACAAAACTCTGCCGGGCAATCAGATCGCTGGAGGACAGTGAGGAACTCCAGAGCGATTTGTGTCGGTTAGAAAAATGGGCGGAGAAATGGCAGATGAAGTTCAACGTGGAGAAATGCAAGGTAATGCATTTAGGCAGTAAAAATAAGGAATACGAGTACAGAATGTCAGGTGCAACTCTGGAAAAAAGTGAACAGGAAAGGGATCTGGGTGTACTGATAGATAGGACCCTGAAGCCGTCGGCACAATGTGCGGCAGCGGCAAATAAGGCAAATAGAATGTTGGACATGATAAAGAAAGGAATCTCGAGTAGATCGGAGAAAGTTATAATGCCGCTTTATAGGGCAATGGTCAGACCCCACTTGGAATACTGCGTCCAACATTGGTCTCCCTACCTAAAGAAGGATATAAAACTGCTGGAGAGGGTGCAGAGACGAGCAACTAAACTAGTGAAAGGTATGGAGAAACTGGAATATGAGGATCGACTTAAAACACTGGGATTGTTCTCCCTTGAGAAAAGGAGACTGCGTGGGGATATGATCGAGACCTTCAAAATACTGAAAGGAATCGACAAAATAGAGCAGAGAAGATTATTTACATTGTCCAATTTGACACGGACAAGAGGACATGAAATGAAGCTAAGGGGGGGCAAGTTCAGGACTAATATCAGGAAGTTCTGCTTCACACAGAGAGTGGTTGACATCTGGAATACTCTCCCAGGGGAGATTATTGCGGAATCGACAGTCCTAGGCTTCAAAAGCAAACTAGATGCATATCTCCTTGAGAGAGGCATATAAAGATATGGTTGGATATAAAATAAGCCAGGTGTATACCTAGCAGGGCCTCCGCATGTGCGGATCGCCGGACTTGATGGACCGAAGGACTGATCCGGAGATGGCGCTTCTTATGTTCTTATGTTCTTACCCTGGGCTAGCCCAGGAAGGGGTCTCACAAGATTGCTCTCCTGAGTCTCAGGACTTAGAAATGATAGAGGCAGTTACTGACCCTGTTGCCAGCCAGCCAGCACTACCAGAACGAATGGACTGCCTTGAGCCCACCAGCTTGTCTGAAGATATTCCTATGGAGGAGAGTTAAGTGGCAGGTCTGGGTGTTTGTTATATGCCTAAGTGTAATTCCATTGTGGTCTGCTGCTCAGTGAATGTGTTTCTCCTGAGAGAAAGAGAAGTGAGACTTGTGCTGCACTGCTGGGTTAATGCAGGCAGAAAAAAAACAAAAAACGTTTTTTTTCTTTTTTCTTTTGAACTTAAAGTTTCTGCTCTAGTTAAGTTTACATTTTTGAGTTCTTACAAAGTGTGGCGCTGTGAGGGAGTAGAAATTGGGGAGAAACCGCTTGACATCCTGGTTGGGATTGTGGGGCCATTTGTGGCATTCTGTGTAACAGAAAGTATATGGTGGTTTCAGCTACTCCCCTCCCTCACCAACTCCTGTTAAGTTGGTTGGGGCCAAGCCTGCCTTATTCTAGGGCTTGGGCACAGCACTGCATAAAAGTGACACTAGCTTTATTAAGTAACTGCCTGGTGCTGAAGGCGGCTGTATTCAGAACTGTTTGTTTATCTACCTGAATTAACTGCAGGAAGGTGAGAGCTGAGACAGGATTCGTTTTTTTTGCAGCTCTATTTTTGTTTTGGACTTGTTTACACTATTGCTTGGAGAAAAGACTGACATAAAGTCCCCTCTCCAGTGTGTCACCACAATAAAGTGTGACTTAAATGAACTTTAAATTGACTCTTTTGGGGAATCTTTATCCATATTGATATTGAAGGAAGACCAGCAGGACTTCCTTCCTTTATGGGAAGCACGCCGGAGTAGCGCTTTCTGGAGCGTTGACCGGAGCCACATTGATTTACGGGCACCGGCAGCGCTACAATGCTAACCTCCCCTGCCATGCCTCTAACTCTCTCACCCCTGTCCCGACCCTTTACTGCAACGCCAGATCCGCATGCAATAAAATTCAAATTCTGAAGGACCTCCTTGAGGACCTTGATCCTGGATTCCTGTGCATCACAGAATCATGGATCTCAAAAGACAACCTCTTCACACAAAACGAACTCTGCACCCATGGCTACCAAGGCCTCTTTTCACCCAGAATCAACCGCAAAGGAGGTGGCCTGGCACTCCTCTACAAATCCTTCTTTGATGTCCAGCTCCTCGAGAGAGGCACCCACGCTTCATTAGAATATATGCTAGCCTCAATCAATGATGAGCTCCGTCCTCACCCACTGGGCATCCTGTTACTATACCATCCACCTATCCTTTGGTCCAATTCCTCTAACCTTGTCTTCGAGACCATAACTAATGCCTTTCTCAAATTCCAAAGATTACTAATCATCGGAGACGTTAATCTCCACCTTGATGACTCCACCAGCAAGGACACGATAGAATTCAATGACTTCCTCATCTCCCTAGGTTTCTCCCCCCCCCCCACATCCGCTCCTACCCATGAAAAAGGGCACACCCTAGACCTCATCCAGTTCCTCGACCTCACCGCTTATAAAACGTCTGCCGAAGACACCCGTTGGGAACACATCCCGTGGTCAGACCATCTCCTAGGGGCCTTCTGCCTCCCCATCTTCATGTCTCATCTCGGATCCCACCCCGATCCCCCAATTCTATTACCTTCCGGAAAAAAATTTCGAGTGATCTGTTCTGGACCAAATTCCTCAACCTCCTCCCCTCCATTCCCAAGCTTGCAGACTCTGAAAACAATTGGCACAACTGGATCGCCCTTTCCAAGTCCACCTACCACTCCCTCACCCCTCAAACCACTAAATCCATCACCTATCCCCATAAAGCCCCTTGGTACCTTCCATTCCATAGAGACCTGAAACAAAAATGTCGAGCCTTAGAGCGAAAATGGAAAAAATCCAAATCCTCATCTGACAGACAGGCCTGGAGAGTCAATATCAAACTCTACAACTCAATATTAAAAAAAGCAAGGAAGAATTTCTATGGAGACTAGATCTCCAAATCCAAAAACCAGAATGGCACATTGTTCAACATTTGGCGCTCCCTAACCACTAAAAATGACTCCACCCTTCTTCCCTCATCTCCTTCAGCCGAGGTCCTAGCAAAATTCTTCAATGATAAGATCTCTACCTTAAGGCGCTCCTGCCCGCCCGCAATCTCCTACAATTCTCTGGTGCCCCCCGAACCCAACCCCACCCTAGCTGCTCTCAACCCCATCCCTGCCGACAGATCCTGGACTGTCTTCGAGCTCATATCTGATTCTCAGACCCTTAAACTCTGCCTCAAGTTAAAATCATGCAACTGCATCCTGGACCCATTTCCCTCCTACCTATTTGAGAAAATCCCTGCACAGGCCATCACATCTCTTACCAAACTCATAAATTCTGCCCTATTATCAGGCCTATTCTCCACTGAAATGGGACACATCGCATTGACCCCTTTACTGAAAAAAGCTGACCTAGACCCCTCCATACCATCCAACTACCATCCAATAGCAAATATCCCTCTCCTCACCAAACTGCTCGAGCCTATCATATCTACCCAGCTCTCTTCCTACTTAGAAAGATTCTCCATCCTCTTACCTTACCAATATGGCTTCAGACCCATCTTCTGCACTGAATCCCTATTGGCCTCTCTAATCTCTAAGGTTCAGCAACTGCATTCTCGTAACAAGTTTGCTGTCCTTCTACAATTCGACCTCTCCGCAGCTTTTGACGTTGTCCACCACGACATTCTAATTTTCCAACTCTCCGAGATAGGCATTAGCTCCATAGTTCTTGATTGGTTCTCCAAATTCTTGCGCTCCCGCTCTTACATGGTTAACATGAGCGGCACCTCATCCTCCCCCTGGACCCCGACTTGTGGTGTCCCACAAGGCTCACCCCTCTCCCCAATCCTCTTTAACATTTACATGTCCTCCCTGAAACTACTCCAACTATCCCCCCTTGAAACTCTTTACACTTACGCTGATGACATCCTCGTCCTCCTTGAGACCGACTCGAACCTCACTAACCTCTCCACGAACATATCCTCATGCATAAAGAACCTCCAATCCTGGGCATTCACAATGCATATGAAACTAAACGAGTCCAAAACAAAACTCCTTTGGCTCGGCCAAAAATTAGACCATCTACCTTCCTCCATCCCATTGTCCTCCGGCCCCCCATTACAGCTCGAATTCTCAAGAAAAGTTCTGGGTGTCACCTTAGACTCTTCTCTATCCTTCAACGAACATCTCCAATCCCTGGTGAAGAAATGCTTCTTCAGCCTTCACATGCTAAGGAAAGTCAGACCCTATTTTCACCAAAAACACTTCGCAGTCCTAGTACAATCCATCATCCTCTCCAGATTGGATTACACTGCACAACAAAGTTTTTGCTTCCTGAACACTGCTGGGTGTTTCTTATAGAATTTTGGGTGCTGATCATGAATATTACATCAAAAATTACCCATCACGTACCATTTCAGAGAAATCTTCAATTTTGTCGTGATTTTTTCTTATATTTGGATGCAAACAATTTTTTCTCCCATAAGTGTCTTATCAACAACGGTTTGTGCCGCCTGGGTATGTCCATGCATAAAATCTAGCCAGGTTGGAAGCTGTTTTATGGAAGATGACATCCTGGGCATGTCTGGGCAGGTCTGAACGAGCTTGCGCTGTCTCACCATGCTATAATGGTGGCTTCCATACACCGATCCTGCTCATTTGGTTAATATAGATAGTCAGTGTGTGTATATAGTATCAGTATAGTAAAGTATAGTAGTATAGTAGCTGTAGCAATATAACAGTAAGTAAGCTTGATGCTATAGACGTTTTGGTGTCGGGCAATATGTCTCGTCGGTGTCGTAACAGCCGCGACACATTCTGCTATATCTGTGGGGAATATACACTTACGCCTCAGAGACGTTCGATGACTGCCCTTGTAAAGAAAGCCTATCATCTGTATTTTGGCTGCAAAATAGGTGATCAAGACAAGCAATGGGCGCCTCACATTTGCTGTGCGACATGTGCTGTTAGTCTGAGAGCCTGGCTCAGAGGTACTCGAAAGACGATGCCATTTGCTGTTCCGATGATATGGCGAGAACAGAAAGACCATGTGACGGACTGTTATTTCTGTTTGACTAATGTGTCTGGTTTCTCTGCCAAAAACAAGAAGTCAATTGAATATCCTAATCTGCCTTCAGCAATGAGACCCATGCCACATGATGACAGTCTTCCAGTTCCGAAACCACCAGAGGATTGGACCTTAGACGAACCAGATGAAGAAACTGCAGTGCAGGGTTCTAACAGTGACATTGACCCGGATTTTGAACCATCCTCATCAGGCGATCCACATCTGATAACACAGTCCGAATTGAACGATTTGGTCAGAGATTTGGGTCTGTCAAAAGCAAAAGCTGAGCTGCTAGGTTCGAGACTGCAGGAATGGTGTTTGCTATCACCAGGTACGAAAATTTCTGTGTTTCGAGACCGGCATCATGATATAACCAAATTTTTTGCACAAGTCGACAGTCTCTGTTTCTGTTGTGACATTGAAGGATTGTTCTCGGTCTTTGGTTGTGATCACAACCCGGAAGAGTGGCGTCTTTTCATTGATTCGTCAATGTTAAGCCTGAAAGCTGTTCTGTTGCACAATGGCAACGTTTATCCTTCAGTACCTGTTGGCTATGCAGCACATATGAAAGAAACATATGAGAATATGGAAATGTTACTAAAGTATGTCCAGTATACCAGGTATAACTGGAATATCTGTGGAGACCTCAAAGTCGTTGCTCTGTTACTAGGACTGCAGCTTGGCTATACAAAGTACTGCTGTTTCATCTGCGAATGGGACAGCCGAGACAGAGAGTCGCACTATTCTAGAAAGAACTGGCCACTCCGTAAAAAGTTAGTTCCAGGACAGAAAAATGTAGCACATGAATCGCTTGTTGACCCGACAAAGATATTTTTGCCTCCTCTTCACATTAAACTGGGACTCATGAAGAATTTTGTGAAAGCAATGAACAAGGAAGGGGAAGGTTTTCGTTATTTAAGACAGATGTTCCCAAGAATAACTGATGCCAAGATCAAAGAGGGTATTTTTGTTGGCCCCCAGATCAGACATGTTATGAGTGACAAGCGATTTGAAGATCTGTTAGTTGGGCCGGAAAAAATTGGCTGGAAAGCCTTGAAAGACGTTGTTGACAATTTTCTGGGCAATTACAGAGCCCCAAACTACATTCAGCTGGTAGACAAACTTCTCAAAGCATACAAGAGAATGAAGTGCAATATGTCACTCAAGATTCATTTCCTCCATTCACACTTGGACTTCTTCCCCGCAAATCTCGGTGCTGTGAGTGACGAGCACGGTGAAAAGTTTCATCAAGACATAGCTACGATGGAGAAACGATACCAGGGCAATTGGAATCCGTCAATGCTTGCCGACTATTGTTGGATGCTACAACGTGATGCACCAGACACTGAATATAAAAGAAACTCGGGAGCAAAACACTTTTAATTCTGTTTCATTTAGTCGCTTGTGCGAAACGTAAACTTGACTATATATTTTATTGTCAGTAAACATAAAAATGTCTATTTCTCATAGTTCTTACGTGATGCAGTAAAACCAAAACCATATTTGAGCATACCAAGTTGGTACCTGTCATAATCACCAAAAACTTTTCAGGAATCAAGACTTAACCAAAAAATTGTTGTGCAGTGTTATTGCAATTCTATCTACCTCAGCCTAACCAAGAAAAGCCTCCACAGACTTCAGCGGATTCAGAACGCCGCAGCTAAGCTTGTTTTCGCGAAAAGCAAATTTGATCACGTCTCACCACTCCTGTCTAAGCTCCATTGGCTCCCAGTAATCCCCAGGATCCACTTCAAATGTGCGTGTTTGGCCTACAAGATCTTACATGGCATCCTTCCTGCCGTTATCCCTCTATCCTGGAACTCCCCAACCCCTACTTCCTCCAGATCCTCCCAAATTTTTAAACTATCCTTCCCTTCCATAAAAGGTATTTCCCATGCAGGCAAACTTGGGTCATCCCTCCCCTTTAGAATCACTGAGATCTGGAATAACCTCACCTCCCCACTCCGAACCTCAAGCTCACTCCAACTCTTCCGCAAACACCTAAAAACCTGGCTATTCTCAAAACTGTAACACTTCCCCCCTCTTAGGCCTTCCCCCTTTACACCTAACTCTTTAATCTCTCCACTGTAGTTCCTCTCTCATCCTTCTTCCTGTAAACCGTGCCGAGCTCCGCATTCGTGGAGATGGTGCAGTATATAAACCCAAGGTTTAGTTTAGTTTTAGTTTAGTGTTTTTATTACACACAGAAAAGAAGGAAATGTTTTATACACAAGTCCAGTAACTCTAACTCCAGTGCTATGAGGAAACAACTTTTTTTTTTTTAACAACTCTTCTCCAAGAGCAATCTTTGTTCTGTTGAATGTGTTCAGATAAGAGACAAGTTAGGACAGAAATGATAGAGTTATATGGAAAACTAAGGGCTCCTTTTACTAAGGTGCTCTAGTGTTTTTAGCGCACGCAGGAAATTACCACGTGCTGCACCGCACTCTACGCTTCTAGAACTAACACCAGCTCAATGCTGGCATTAAGGTCTAGCGTGCGGGGCAATGTAGCGCGCGCTATTTCACACGTTAGAGCCCTAACGCAGCTTAGTAAAAGGAGCCCTTAAAAGTATGATTATTAGAATATAGAATTACAAATTTAATTACAATTAATCAAGCAATTAAAGGTATGTTATTTTTTTTTCTACTGCAGCTCTTTGAGACTCTGGGCAAGTCATAACCCTCCATTGCCCAGAGTCACAAGGAGCTGCAGGAGGAAAAAAAATAAATAAAATACCTTTAATTGTGTGATTAATCAGAATTACTACTAGTGCTACTATTAATTATTTCTATAGTGCTACCAGACGTACGCAGTGCTGTACAGAGTCACAAATAAGACAGTCCCTGTTCAAAAGAGCTTACAGTCTAAACAGATAAGACAAACAGGATGTCATGGATACAGTTAAGGGGAACGGTTAATCTGTTGGCTGGGTTGGTGGGCAGTGGAGAGTAAGATTATGGATTGAAGGCTATATCAAAAAGGTGGGCTCTCTATCTGCTTTTAGGGAAGGGAAGGAGCTTGGCAGACCGGCTTGGGTAATTTATTCAAGGCATAGGGGGCAGCTAAACGAAAGGAACAAGATCTGGAATTAGCAGTGGAGGTGAAGGGCACAGCTAAGAGCAGCTTATCTAAGGAACGGAGTTCTCTGGGAGGTGTATAAGGAGAGAGAAGAGAGGAGAGACATCAAGGGGCAGCAGAATGAACACACTTGTAGGTCAGAAATAGGAGCTTGAACTGTATGCGAAGGTGGATAGGGAGCCAGTGAAGTGATTAAGGAGATGGGTGAAATGAGTGTAGTGGGATTGGTAGAAGATGAGTCGTGCAGCAGAGTTTTGCACAGATTGCAGGGGGGAGAGGCAGCACTGTGGGAGACCAGTTAGAAGTAGATTGCAGTAATCTAAGCATGAGGTTATGAGAGTATGGAAAAGGGTCTGGGCAGCATGCTCAGAGAGGAAGGGGTGAATTTTGGTGATGTTGTAGAGATAGAAGCACAACACAAAGGGATTGAAATACACAAAAAGTCATAAAAGGGAGGGATTAATACAGAAATTAATGCCTAATGCTTATTTGGTAATATACAATATGTTAATATTGTGTTAACTGTGTATTATTGGTAATATGTGCTTCTGCATGCCAAATGACAAGGAAAAATATTGGGCCACTGTGGAATGAATATTAATCTACAATGCAAAGTATCTCATTAATATGAAAATTTGTGTTACCATAAATGTTTTCCATGTGATGTGCTTGATCATATAAAAATCTCCAAGAGAGCATAGCATAAATCTAAAACAATCCAAAACAGTTATATAAGTAAATTCAACATTAATGAAAATTTAATACATTGCATCATAAATAAAATAAAAACAAAGTGGGATGTTATCAACATTAGCAACTATTAAGAAGTAGTTTTACTGTTAACACCAGTTATTAGTAAGTAAGTCTTGATGCATACAAAGAACCAAGTTATGGTAAAATAAAACATCTTAATAGTAGCCTACATTGAAAGCTACATATATTCCATATGTAGAGTTTAAATTAATGAAGATTTCTTCATACCAGTCAGAAATATTTAAAGTTTATGTGCTATATTTACAAAGCTGCGGCAGCAATGCTTTGGTAAATGCACTGAAATCCACAGGAATTGAATGAACATAAGAATAACCTCACTAGGTCATACCAATGGTCCATCAATCCCAGTAACCCGTTCCCATGGTGGCCAATCCAGGTCACTAGTACCTGGCCAAAAACAAAGGTGTATCAATATTCAGGGCAAGCAGTGGCTTCCCCCATGTCTTTTTCAATAACAGACTTTGTGGACTTTTTCTCCAGGAACTTGTCCAAACCTTTCTTAAAACCAGCTATCTGCTCTTACCACATCCTCAGACAACATGTTCCAGAGCTTAAGTATTCTCTGAGTGAAAAAAAAATTCCTCCAATTGTTTTTAAAAGTATTTTCCTGTAACTTCGAGTGTCCCCCTAGTCTTTGTAATTTTTGACGGAGTGAAAAATCGATCCACTTGTACCCGTTTTACTCTACTCAGGATTTTGTAGACTTCAATCATATCTTCTCTCAGCCATCTTTTTTCCAAGCTGAAGAGCACTAACTATTTTAGTCTTTCCTCATACGAGAGGAGTTCCATTCCCTTTATCATCTTGGTCTCTCTTCTTTGAACCTTTTCTAGCGCTACTATATCTTTCTTGAGATAAGGAGACCATAATTGAATGCATTCCTCCATATGAGGTCGCACCATGGAGTGATACAGGGGAAAATGGGCTTCATTGCATTTACTGTGGTGGCATCACTACTGCAGCTTTGTAAAAGGGGCTCAAAATAATCAAGACTTCACTCATTTGCAAAATCCAAAGCAATATTTGGTTCCTTGCACAAAGTCTTACAATGCACTTTTGGCTTTGGAATATTGACACATCTCAAGCAGTACAATTAATTTCTGCTGGAGCATCAAAAGGATAACATGATCACTTATAAAATTACTTTCTTTGTTGTGTGTGGCAACAAATATCATAAAATAGTTTCTATATTCTTCAAGTTTGAACTTGACTAGCATTCTTAAAAATCTGCTGAAGAGGTATTTCTAAGGACTACCTTGTTGGTGACATTTGTATTCCACCAAAATAAAGATGCTTTGATGAGACTACTTTAAAACTAAAGAGTTGCATTTTTTTGGGTGGAAAAGTTTATTTTCAGATTTGACCAGATCAACCCAGTCCAGGAGAAAGCTGTTTCATACCCATCAAAAAAAAAAAAAA
The DNA here is from genome assembly GCF_902459505.1 of Geotrypetes seraphini. Lineage (NCBI taxonomy): Eukaryota > Metazoa > Chordata > Amphibia > Gymnophiona > Dermophiidae > Geotrypetes > Geotrypetes seraphini. Next base: position 216,287,243 of record NC_047087.1, on the reverse strand, counting down.
AAAAAAGACCAACTGATTTTCCCACCAAAATTCAAATTGGTGACCAACAGACCTGTTCCAAATCAGGTTGTGGACCCACTATTTACAAAGACAAACTGCAGACCTCATAGCATACCCTGAAGACAGCCACAGCATGATGGCTGAAACATTAGTTTCTATCTGACTAGACACAGCGAGACCTGGAAACCTGCAATAAGCACAATGCCAGCTGCGGAAACCCTGAGAGAACATATAACCCAGTTCCACAGGGAGAAAATCTTTAAACTCACCAGAAACCTATCCATTCTATGAAAAAAATAAAAAGAGACCAACTGATTTTTCCACCAAAATTCAAATTGGTGACCAACAAATTGCTCTATTCCCAATCAGGACAGTGGACCCACTGTTTACAAAGGCAAACTGCAGACCTCACAGCATGATGGCTTAAATATCAATTTCTACCTGAAAGACACAGTGAGATACAGAAACCTGCAACAAATAAATGTGTTGTTTCCTTGGAAGCTAAATTCCAATTTAGATAACATTGTAAATGTTTTATTACTCTTTGATAATCATAAGGGGCATAATCATTACATTACATTAGGGATTTCTATTCTGCCTGTGCCTTGCGGTTCTAGGCGGATTACAATATAGAAGATATCTGGGCATTTCCAGTAGAATTACATTACAGGATAAGAGTAAGTTACAGGAACCGTAAAGAATTATGATACTTCAATTTCACGGAAGATAATACATATCACAGAAGATAATACATATCACAGAAGATAATACATATCACAGAAGATAATACATATCAACTGAAACAAGTTAAGTCAGGTGGGGTGTAAAAGAGTTACAGTAATTCTAGATCACAGACAAAGAGATACTATAGGTGGGTGTTTCCAAAGGCGTTGATTGGGAACACATTGGATGGTGGTTAGAGTGATGGGAGATATTTTTTGAACAGTAGTATTTTTATTTCTTTACGGAACTCTTTTATGTCTGTTGTTTTGGTCAGTAGTTTTGAGATGTCAGAGTCAATTTTAGCTGCCTGTGTCCCCAGAAGGTTGTCGTAAAGTTTCTTACGACGAGTACCGTTGAGAGGTGGGTAGGTGAAAAGGTTCTGTGTTCTCCTTCTTCTGGGTGAGAGGTAGTAGTGAAAACGGTTGTTTAGGTAGCTGGGTGCCGTGCCGTGGGTTACTTTGAAAAGGAGACAGTAGAGTTTGAATTGTGTTCGTGCTTTTATTGGTAGCCAGTGAGATTCTAAGTATGCATTGGTAATGTGGTCGTGTTTGTTGAGTGAGTCTATGAGTCTGAGGGCTGTGTTCTGGATGGTCTGTAGTTTTTTTATTGTGTTGGTAGGTCAAGGTAAGTAAAGGCTGTTGCAGTAGTCTACGATACTTAGCACAAGGGATTGGACAATGATCCTGAATTGGTCTTTATTAAAGAATTTTCTGATTTTTCTTAGATTTCGCATTGTGAGGAATGCTTTTTGGGTGATTTTATAGATTTGTGTTTGCATTGTGCAGCATCTGTCTAAATGTATACCTAGGATTTTGAGGGAGCTCTGTATTGGGTACTTGATTGAGTTTACTTCCAGTTCTGTTAGGGATGGTTTTTTGTCCTTCTCTAGTAGTAGGAGTTTAGTTTTGTCTGGGTTCAGCTTCAGCTTATGATTTGTCATCCATTTTTCTACTGTTTCCAATGTGGTTTTCAGGCATCCTGTGGAGATTGGGTTATGGATGTCGAATGGAAGGATGATGGTTATGTCGTCCGCATAGCTGAAATAAGTAATGTTTAGGGCGTCCAGGGTGGTGCCTAGGGAAGCTATGAATAGGTTGAAAAGTGTGGAAGAGAGGGGAGAACCTTGTGGCACTCCGCATGGGTTGGACCATGGTTCAGATAGAGTGTCTTTTGACTTGACTCTATATGTTCTTGTTTTAAGGAAGCCTTGGAACCAGTTGTGAACTTTACCTGAGATTCCTATTGCGTCTAGTGTCTGGAGAAGTATGGAGTGGTCCACTAGATCGAAAGCAGCTGAGAGATCAAATTTGATGATTAGCAGTCTGTTTTCTTGGCTGAGGTGTCTTCGAGCTATGTCTAGTAAAGATACCAGAAGAGTTTCTGTACTGTGGTTGGTTCTGAATCCGGACTGGGATGGATGTAGGATGTTGTGGGCTTCTAGGTACATGGAAAGTTGTTGGGATAGAAGCGATTGGTCTGTAATTTGATGGGTTATTTATTAGGCCTTTGGGGTCTTTCAGTATAGGCGTAATTATGATTTCACCAAGGTCTAGTGGGAACTGGCCTTCCTTGAGTGTGGTTTGCAGCCACAGCGTGTAACTAGCTTTGAAATTGGTGGAAGCTGTTGCTAGTAGGTATGGTGGGCAGTTGTTCAGATCACATGAGGATTTGCAATATTTTTTGTAGAGCCTGTCCAGTTCAGACCACTGGGTTGTAGGGAAGTTGGTCCAGGACCTGTCTGCTGATATGGCTTCATCTGTTGTAGGTTTTATTAGAATCTTGTCTATGTTGTTTTGTGAGTTATTGAATGTTGTTCTGATTGTGATGATTTTATTTTTGAAGTGATCTGCTAATTGAGAGGCTGTAGGTGTTAGGTTTCCCTGGGTGGCTAGACATTGTTTGGTGTCGGTAAGATTTCTTACTAGGTTGAAAAGTTTTTTTGTGTCTGGTTTGTCAGTGCCTATGAGGTTGGAGTAATAGTCTTTTCGTTTTTCCTTCAGTTTGATTTTGTATAACTTGATTTGGGTTTTCCATTCTGTTTTGGTGTTATCTTGTTTCTGTTTTTTCCATGCCCTTTCTAGTTGTCTGCATTTCCTTTTTTGTTGTAGGAGTTCAGTGTCAAACCATTTGTCTGATTGTCTACATATTTTATTTTTTGCTTTTAGTGGTGCTAGTTTGTTCAAGGTCGATTCGCTGAGAGATCGCCAGGTGTTTATGAATTCTCTAGGGTTGCTGGAATCTATTGCTGGATCCACTGTGCTCCATAATGTGTTGGGGTCGATTTTCTGTCTGATCATAAAGCTTGTTTTGGGAGGAGTGGGTTTATTTTTGTTATGCTCCCAGTTGATGGTGAAGTTGTATTTGTAGTGGTCTGACCATAGGGTGGGTTGCCAGGCACCGTTGGTGATTTGGATAGTTTGGATAGTTTCAAAAGAAACATTTAAGTTCGATTTGGATGTAGGATGCTAGTTGTCCAAAGTCGGCAGTGCCAAAATGTCCATTCTCAAAAAGTACGTCCAAATATTTGTTTTATTTCAAAATTCCTCTATCTGTATGTCCAGGTGTTTGATTGTCCAGACCACCAGTACATCTATCTTTATACCATATTCTCATCCAAATATTCATCGAAGTCTCAAATGCCCAGAACAAGACTTTTTGGATGTGGGAGAGGCCAGCATTGTGATGGACAGGCACCCAGACATAGCAAGAGAACAGTGGGGCACCTTACAGGCACTACTATGAACTTAACTATACAAAGTACGGTACATATAATCAATTACTAATATTCAATTCATTAAAATGCTATATCAAAAATACCAAAACATAAAATTAATTCAATGTTTAATTTATTAATTTATTTAAATCAATTTATATCCTAAAAATTAACAAAATTTATTTCATCTACATTTAAAATCTACAATAACAAGTAATACAAAGTGCAGAGTGCTACTAATGACAAAATCATGGGCTGGGAAAAGCTACAGGTACTATCTAAAGCTTTTAAATAGAGTCCATCAATCAATCTTCGAGGCTCTTAATGATGTTAAGTATTGAAGCCATTCAGATCCAATAAAGTTCACTTAACTTGATAATGAGTCAATTAAAGTCCCAATATCTCCTTGAGTTATAATCCGTAGACTTGACCAAGCCAGTTGTTCCTTATATTCATGATCAAATATGAAATGTCAGTTCTGAGGTTCTCTCTTCTTAATCCTTATTATTTTCCAGTTTTAGTTACTTATATTGTTCAATCAGCATAAGCCTCCAACTCCAGCTGAGTTTCAGTTCAGTCCATCATCAGGGAGGTTGAAGATATAAGTACTCAGCCTCTTTCTAAATTTAGTGGAGACAGCTTGTTCCTTTGAATCCTCTCTAAGTTCAGAAAGAGACTGAGCAATCGTTCTCTTTTCTAGTAGCAATTTTCTTTCACTCTTTGGGCTGCTGGCAGCGTGAGTGAATTAAACACACTGCCTTCTGCAGTGTAGAAGCTTTCCCTCTTCTACAGCTTTCCACCTATGTGGGGCCAAGAAGTAGTAGCAGATGTAAAATTCCTGGGCCGCCAAAGTCAGCATGTTTACTTCACTCACGCTGCTGGCAGCCCAAAGAGTGAAAAAGTATCACTGCTGGGAATGAGAATGGTGAGCAAGCACTGAATCCCACTGGAGCGAGGGAAATCTGGACAGGAGCACAGTCTGCATAGAAGGTCTCCATGGGCTACCATTGGCTTCAGAACTTTGCATTGAAGAGCACTGACCTAAGGTATAGAATTGTCTTCTATATGTATATTTTCAAAGGATATATGAATAGTAGTACCAGGTTGAAAATCTGTCTAACTTACCTAACACTATTTTTACAGTATAGGGGATGAGGGAGGTTGGAGCAAGGGTGGAGTGGCCACTATTTGGATAATCAAAATGTTTCAACCTAATAAATAGCAGGATAAATAAATGGATTTCTATAGTGGTAGTCAATGGCTACTATATATATTCAGTGCCACTGGATATTCAAATTTTACTGTCTATTATTCAAAGCAATGAACGATACCACCCCCACCTACCTAATTGGTCACCTAAACTGAAACAAATCAACCAGACCTAGGAGAACTCAGGCCCTCTTTTACTCATCCCTCATTCAAAGGCACACAGCGCAAGAAGATGTACAACAACCTACTAGCAACGCAAGCAGCAAAACTACCTCTCAAATATACTGATAGCCACCTCTCAAATATACTGAGAACTACGACCGACTACAAAATATTCTGAAGGGAAATTAAAACCCTGCTATTCAGAAAATTTATCAAGAAAAACTAATACATCTTCTTAACTATTCCCAATCTTGTAATTTTCCAAGAAAATTCTCAACTGTATAATTAGCATCTTCTTTTGTAATCCGCCTAGAACTGCAAGGTATAGGCAGAATAGAAGTCACCAATGTAATGTATATATAGGGGGGGGGAGTCAATAAATAGTACCCAAAGTTAGGCACCAGGAAGATCTGTGCTAAGCTAGTGTTCTGTAAAGGACACTATCCTGTGGAGTGTAGTAGCTTAGCACACATTCACACCTGATAAAGGATGTTTATAGTGTAAATGCTGACACCTAGATAGGTTTGAAAATCTAGTTGATCTTGTAGCGGAGCCGGTACCTGTGGAACAAGGAGGACCGGCCCGCGCTCACTGTTACGCTGCTCCGACGTGCCTCCCTAACTGAGGGAGGTCCTGCTGGATACTATTCTCTGGCTTATCAATAAAGCAAAAAGACAAAAAGAGTCAATTATTCATTAATCCTGAGTTATACACTTTATTCAGTGAAAAGTGTGATAAGTTTTGTCCAATAGTTTGTTCCCCAACACACAGTCATAAAGCAAACATTTTAAATCAGGAACTCAAGATGAAGCGGTCTCCAAAAGCAAAAGGGACCAACTCAGACCTTTGTTCAGGTAAGGAACATTAAAAAAAAACAAAAAACCATTTTCAGGAAACCAGGAGAACCAAAACCAACAGTTCTCCTCACTAGCAAACAAAGTTCATTGTCACAGCACAGCTAAATAGTTCAGGTGCCTCAAGCCTTCAGGTATTCTGGCTTCTTCCCCAGCCAACTATACAGGAGATGGCAAGGGGGAGGGGAGCAAGTGAATTCACCAATTAAGTAATCTGTGTAACAGACTTGCCACTAATGGCCCCACTATCCCAACCTGGATGGTTAGTGAATTCTCCCCCAACTTTACTTCCCTCAGGTTCTCACACATACCCTGACAAATCCAGTCAGCGTAAAACCCAGCTGAACAATCAAACTTGCAACAAGAAAAAAAAACGTGTTTTTTTTTTCCTCTGCTTAATTCAAGCAGTGCAGGCACTGCCAGCACAAGTCCTTCAAAGGGTTTTCCCCTTAACAAACCCCCTTTCCTCCAAAGCAGTGCAAACCCCAGCCCCAGTAGGGAAATAAGCCTCACATTCTCCAGCCCTGCCACTTAGCTGATTTCCATAAGGACTTCTTCAGGCAGACTGGCACTTTCACTGAACTCCATAGGTTCTATCCCAGGTAGCTGGTTGTCCAAAGGGTCTGTGTCAGGCTCCTGCATTTCCCAATCTCCAAACTCTGGAGTGCCTTCAGGAGGGGAGATCCTTCCCTGAGCTGGTTCAGGACAGACTGCCTTTCTTCTCCTTAGAGCAGCCTCCAAAGTAGTCAGAGGAAACTGCCCTGCCCTCTGAAGGGGAGGAGCTTTTGGCTTACTCTCCCTGCCTGCCTTTGGGAGCCTAATTATTCCCTTCAGCTGATAATCCCCAGGGAAAGAAAGGTTTCTCTGGGGCTGTTGTGGGCTGTCCCAACTCTCCTCTTCTCCTCCCTGGGAATCAGACCTGTCTGCTACAAAGGGAAACCTGGGTTTTTCCCTAGGCTTGGTCACAATCCTATCCCCGTGATTTGCCCTCCGGATCACTGGGCCAGGTTTAACAATAGCCTGCCCCGGCGAAAGCTGCACTTTAGGGATAGGATTGTGACAATCTATAATTTCATCCCTTCCAGGCCACACACCCTTTGGAGTTGCACGCTATGAAATTTAGGTGCACGTATTATAGAATAGGGTGTAGGGAAGATCTGCATGTAACTCCTAATTACTGCTAAATATGTGATTGCTGACACCAATTATTGATTTATTTTTAGCATCTAATTAGCTAATTAGTCTATGTGTGGATCTGTGATCTGCACCCAACTTTGGGTGACATTTACAGAATTCTCCCCATAGCGGCATGGAATATGAATACTAAAAATCATTGAATATGAATATTAAACTTCATTGCCAACAATTAAATTAAAACTTTTCCTGTTGCCATTGTAAATTATCCCCTTTGTTTCAAAATTTTAAATAATTTTTCAATCTCAAGTTTGTTGAAATACAACTAATATATCATATCACACATTATATTCAAGCACTGAAACGGTATCCTCATAGTTTGAGCAGCAGGCTGAAAACAAGGGCAGCCAGAATTCTAATTCTGCTGACGAGCCTTCTAACCTTGGGAAAGTCATTTCACTTGACTCAGGTACAAATTGGGCTAGATTTACTAGCCTGTGTCAATACATTAATATGCACTATTACACTTTGACATGCATTATATAATGCAGGCCACATTATTGTCAATATGATCTATTTATTAATAATGTACATTAGATAGCAATAACAAGTGATTATTCACGGCTTACTTTTTTTTTATAGCAGTGGATTTTTTTAAATTCTGCTTTCTTATCTTTGTTGGATTCTTTCTTATATATGTATTGTGCAGTTATTATAATAACCGTACATGTTGCATTTTCCAAAATATGAATAAGATTGTGTTTAATTGTTATAAGTTCTTTCATAAACCCACTGTAGAGATCATATCTATATAGACAATTTTAATAAACTTCAATCCATGCATGTAGTAGGGCTGACCCTGGACTGTTAAGCCTTTGTCTGACAAACTAAATGAGCTACTCATCCACTAGACTCATTGTTTATTATAACAATCTTGCATTTATTAATATTTTCTCCTTTTTTTCCACTTTATCAGCAATGTAGAATTCTAATGTTCATATTTTTGTTGGAAAAAAATGGAAACTTGTAGTTTGGGCTCATGTCCTATAACAGTGGTCTACAACATGTGGCTCCTGCAATCCAATTTTGTGGCTCCCTAGGTGAAGAAAAGGCCCCATGAAGCTCTGCTGGGATGCTTATGCCTACATGGTCACACTGATGTTCATGCACAGTAGGGTAATCATTGATAGTATACAAAAAAATCAACTTTGTCAAATCTTGTCTCCACTAGGCTTATTTTTGTCTACTTGGTATGTCTTACTCATGTCAAAATTCAGCTTGCTTAGACAATATTTAGAGGTCACCCCAGCATTCACAGTTTGCTTGTGTGTTTTGTTGATGATTGCACATAATTAGTTTGTATGGTGGGGGGCCTAAAGCAACTGGGCCTATTCCAGTTGGCCCAGGCGCCTCAGGCCCTACCTGTGGGCATGGCTTGAGGCGCCTGGGCCAATCAGGCCCTAAGGCCCAACATTCTGAGGATGGCGGGCCTGCTGACCAGACGAGCTTGGGACCTGTCCATCCGGCCAACTTTTTTAAGGTACTGGGGGATATTGGGGGTCCGCAGGGTTCAGCGGGACAAGCAGGGTTTCGGGGAGGGGTGATCGTTGGAGGGGGTGCGACAAGTGCAGGAGGGCCTGAGATCCGTCCTACCCGTATCTTAGAGGGGGTGAGGGATAGGGTGTTTCACTAGGGCAGGAGGATTTGTGCTCCCTCCTGCCCCGATCGTGTCAGGAGGGTCGCGGCTCACCAGGGCAGGAGGGCTTGGGCTCTCTCCTGCCCCGATCATGTCGGGAATGTCGTGGCTCACAGGGACAGGAGGGCTTGGGCTCCCTCCTGCCCTGATCATATCGGGAGTGGTGGGGAGTTGCCAGGCAGGAGGGCATGGGCTCCTTTCTGCCCAGTCCGATCGGGGGGGGGGTGGATTGCAGCAGGAGAGATTGGTTATCTGTCCTGCCACGATCATTGCTGGGGGGGGGGGGGTGGATTCTATAACCGGTGTTCTTTTTGACAGACACCAGTTACAGAATCCAGCTTTTAGGCGAAGTAATGGTCTCTCCTTCGCCTAAAAGGTGTGGTTCTGGACGTTTAGGACTTAGTTTTTTTTGTTTGATAATGTGTTGCAAGTGTAGACGTAGTAGTGGTATGGCTGTTTAAACTGCTGAACGTAGAGGTAGGCTATTCTCAAAAAAAACTAATTTTGGATGTTTTTTTTAGAATGGACATTTTCCCTGCTTCTACTTTCAACGTCTAGGGCCTTAGGCCAAAAGGGGACTTAGATGTTTTTTTTTATTATGCCCCTACATATGTTTATTGCTGTTGAAAAATAATGATAGGTGTCATTAGGGAAGATTAGGTTCTTACCTCAATAATCTTCTTTCTAGTAGAAGGGCATGTGAATCCTGATCCAATGGTTTATTCTCCTTTACTCACGTGTTTGTAAAAGGCACCATCTACCTTTTTCCCTCAGCTCTGCCTTCTGCAGCTCAGTTCGTATCAAAGCAGTTGACAATTCCAATAAGGGGAGAAATAAGGAGGTGGGATACTGGGTACTCCCCGACCAAACCATTTCTGTTCTGATCTGCAACAAGTTAATGCCAATGTAAAAACAAGCTGGAAATGAACAAGCCATCTACCTGAGTACAACCAGTTCTAAGACTTATGTAGCTCTCCAGTCTTTTACTTTTCTGAATGAAGCCAAGAGATAAATCTGTACTCTTTGGACCTGTCTGCCAACAGACACTAACATCCATAAATGCATACATGTCTGAGCTTGCAAGCAGACTAATTGAAATCTGACAGGGCGAGCGTTAAAGACTCATATGCTTTTCTACTAGAAAGAAGATTATCGAAGTAAGAACCTAATCTTCCCTTCTAATGCATATGGGTCTTGAACTAGTATGTCCCCTGAGTCTAGGGTGGGGCAGAAGATCCTGCTGTAAGCACCAAGGACACAAAAGTGGAGTCCTTTTGTGCTGCCACCTCCAGTCTGTAGACATTCATGAAAGGTAGCTGTCCAACAAATTTGCTTGGGCAACACTGCCCGGGACTCTACCCATGAAGAAGCCACATCCCTCATAGAGTGTGCTCTCAAAGTGTTTAGTGGTAGTTTACCACTCCCAATATATGCTGAAGCAAAAGCTGCACAAATGCACCTGGAACTAGAAACCTTAGAAGCTGTCATTCCCAGGCGGCTAGGGCTCATTAGCACAAAAATGATATGAAAGACAAAAATCATTTGTCACATCTAGGTAATGGAAAAGAACTCTCCTAATATCCAGCAATGCCAAAACTTTGTCTTCCCTTTTTAAAATATATATATTATATAAACCCGTGGGAAGGAATGCAGGTAGTCAGATTTCCTGATTTATGTGGAAGTCTGAAACCACTTTGGCAGAAGGTTAAGGGACCATGCAGAGGGAGGCCCCTGAGGAAGGGCTCTCTGCATGACAGAACTTATAGCTCTGAAACTCTTCTTTCTGGAGGAATAGCTACTAGATTAAAAAAAAGTCTTAATGGTAAGATCCATCAGAGACACCTCCCACATAGGCTCATACAGAGCCTTACTGAAATCTGCAAAACCAAGTTAATATTCCACATCATAAATACCTGTGGAAAAGAAGGATGCAGCTGCAATGCTCCTTTCAAATATCGGGTAACATCTGGATCTTTTCTACTCAAGCCCTAAAATACAAGACTCCTGCTACTTGTACTTTGAGGAGCCAGCAGCCAAACCCTTCTCGAGACTGTCCTGGAGAAACACTAGGACCACATAGATCAGAGACTTCACTGGCTCCACATTCTCCTTAGTACACCAGTGTTGAAACATCTTCCAAGCCTTGGTATAGGCCATGCTGGTTTCTTAGATCTGAGGAGGGTAGCTATAACTTCCTCTGAGTAGCCCTTTCATACATATTCCAGAATCATGCTATAAGCCTATAGTGTTCCAGATCCTCCAGGGTACCTGGATCTTTGAAAGCAGAATCAGATGTAGTGACAGTATGAGACACTTGTTCCTCTGTAGACAAATCAGATCTGTGTACCACAGCTGACATGGCCAATCTGGGGTAAACAGGACTACCAACCCTGGTAGTCTTTGAATGAACCAGGCCACCATGGGTCACTGGGGAAATGTACAGTGATCATTTCTCTGGTACTCCTGCTCTAGAGCATCCAAGCCTGCACTTCTGGGCTCAAATCTTCAGCTGACTTTTATTGTTGACTGTCAATGCCATCAAATCAAATGTTGGATGCCCCCATGAATGCGCAAGGTTGTTGAAGACCCTCTGAGTTAGGGTCCGTATCTCCAATATCTAGCATCTTAATTTCAGTTTTCATGTCTCTGGCAACAAAACATAGTTTTCTGCTATATTGAAGCAAATTCCCAAGTATTCTAGGGATTGTGTGGGCTCCAACATAACATAACATGACATAATAGCAAGTGACTCTACTGAAAGTTGATGATCCAATCAAGGTCCAGCAGCAGCTGGACAACTTGTACCACTGCTGTCTCTGCTTTGTGATTGAACGGAGCTCTGATCAGACAGTCCTCCAAGTACAGATACACCTGGATCCCTATTTTGTGCAGGTGTGCTACGACAACAACCATCACCTTGGTAAAGGTATGAGGCACTTTTGCCAGCCTGAAAGGGAGTGCTGAGAATTGGAAATATGGGAATATATAATAAAGCCTCTGACATATTTAGAGAGGCCAGAATTCCCCTAGTGCCACCTAAGCTATGACTGAACACACGGTCTCCCTTCCAAATCTTCAGCTCTGTATTGACTGACTTCAAATTCAAGACCAAACTCCAGTCGTCTGAGCCTTTCTTGGGTACATTAAAATCTATGGAGTATCTGCCCATGCCCGATTCTTAGGCAGTATTCCAGAATGCACTGTGAATTGGGCCTAAGATTGCAGTTGGCCCAGGTGTCTAAAGCTCCTCCTATGGGAGGGGCCTTAAGCGCATGGGCCAATCAGGGCCCAAAGCCCCTCCCCGGTGCATCCCCGCCATTCTTGAGAACATAAGAACATAAGAAATGCCTTCACCGGATCAAACCGTGGTCCATCTTGTCCGGCGATCCGCGCACGCGGTGGCCCATTTAGGTTCTCCTTTTTGGAGACCCGGATTTCCCGTATCCCTCAATATGATTTGCAAGAAGTTGTACATCCAACTTGCGCTTGAAACTCGGAGCCAGCTGGCTGGATGCAGGAAGGATGCCTCTGGCCGGCCAATGATTTAAAGTAGGAGGGGTTTGGGGGTGCTGGGGTAGTCCATGTGGGGATGCCCACAATGTACAGTAGGTGTGGGAGAGTTCCGGCAGGAGGGATTGGGTATCCCTTCTGCCAGCGATGTTTGGGGGTGGGGGTGGATGGGTTCTGGCAGGAGGGATTGGGCATCTCTCCTGCCAGTAGTCTTCGCGGGGGTGGGGACTGGTTGCCACTAAACTTATCGTGGCAGGGAGATCTCTTGCTACAATAATCTCAGCAGCAGCCTGATTCTCTAACTGGTGCCTGTGACATGGACGTTGGTTAGATAATTGGGTTCTTGTGCGGGCTTAGGCGCGATTCTCTATAGGATACTGTCACAACCCCCTTGCAGTCCAGGGCTGGCGTGTGACAAACACACAGATTCGGGCGCGTCCCCTTCAACTAGGGGTACCTTCAGGATTTTTAGGCGGCCTCAGACAACGGTCTAGGCCCCTCGAGATATAGGGTAAGTACAAGGTTTCACTATATCACCAAGCAAACGAGTTCTTTATGAAAGCATAAATGGTTTATTCTGACCTTCAGGTCAAAAGATATGCCACAGCAAAACAATATCACTTTGCAGGTCATTGAACAAAAATAGTAAATTGGCAAAAATCAAACTTACAGTACATTTTCAAGCAGACAAGAACTCAGTAGGCAAAAATCGTCACAGCACACTCTGTTAGCAGTTCAGCTTTTCTCACAGCTCCTACGTGCAGGCCCAAATCACACAGCTGAGACGGTTAATCTAATTAGCTCCCTGCAACAGGAGTCACAGTAACTTTCTTACAGTTCCAACTACACTTTAAACAGTGCAGCCTGCCTCTGGTTCATAAACTTGTCTTTGAATGCATTACTTGATTCAGACTTCAGGCAAGCATTATTCTCCAACTTCTCATGCTTATACAGCTCAATATATATATCCCCTTCTGCAGGTTTAACTTGGGCAGCAGAGAGAGGAAAAAAAAACGATTTGCAAAAGAAAACATAAAGCACAAACAGTTTCCCTGTTGCTGCATTCTTTCATTCAGAATTCCATACCTTCTAACTGGCCTTCTACCCTAGGGCCAGCTATTTCTACCTCCATGCCTTCTACCTGGTCTGGCACTGGATAGTTTGAAGGGGTTAAGCCTTCCTCCAAATCCTGCATGGGATAATCCAGCACGTTCTCCTCTGCTGCCCTGTTCCACAGCTCCTCTCCTGCCTTGGGCTGTGGGAGTGACTCGCCCTCGTCACTCGCTCCTCCTCCTCCTGTTTGTCTCTGCCTGCTTTTAAACAGACCAGAGCCAATCCCCTTCAGCCTGTAGCGGGGGATGGGTTTTGGCTCTACAGCAGTTTTCCTCTGCCTGGGTTTTTCAACTGCAGCTACTTTCCTTGTGGCTTCTTTAGCTGTTCTAAAGCCCAGAAGCTGCTGTTGCCAACCTGCCTGCCTCTGTTCCAGCTCACTATCACTTTGATTATGCACTTAATCCTATCAGGGACTGGGCTAGTGCTGGTGCTGGGTTTGTCACATTCCCCCACCCTTAAAGGATGACCCTCACTTGTACCCGGAGGAGTCCCTATATTCTCAGGCATACGTGACAGAATATCTACATTGGTGTTAAGTTTACCTGGCCGATGCACCACCTTAAATTTGAACACCTGAAGGGCTAAATACCATCGTGTAAGTCTAGCGTTATTGTTCCGCATGGTATTTAACCATTTCAAGGCTGCGTGGTCAGTCACTAGCGTAAACTCCCTGTCCTGTAAATAATGCTCAAGAGTCTGAACAGCCCATTTTACCGCTAGGCATTCCTGTTCCACCGTTGCATAATTTTGTTCATTAGGATGGAGCTTCCGACTCAAGTACAGAATGGGATGTTCTAACCCTTGGCTTTCTTGACTTAGGACTGCTCCTAAGCCTGTGCCTGAGGCATCAGTTTGTAAAATCAATGGTAGGTCAAAATCAATAGCTTTGAGCACGGGCCTTTCACACAAACTAGCCCTTAATCTTTGAAAAGCCTGCCTACTCATATTGTCCCAACCCAGTGTCTCTGGTTTCCCTTTCTTCAACATGTCAGTCAAGGGTCCTGCCTGGGACGAAAAGTGAGGGATAAACCTCCTGTAGTATCCTACCAGTCCTAAGAAAGCCCTGAGTTGTTTTTTGTTGTTAGGAGCCGGGTATCCCCGAATGCATTGCACCTTATCCACTATAGGCTTTATCTGCCCCTTTCCCACAATATATCCCAAGTACTTTACCTCTTGTTGACCAATGAAACATTTTTTTGGATTTATTGTGAGACCGGCCCCCCCTCAGAGCTTCCAGGACAGCTTTAAGGTGTTGCACATGCTGTTCCCATGTACCTGAATGGATCACTATGTCGTCGATGTAAGCGTCCGCGTACCCATGGTGATCCCGTAGCACCTCGCGGACTAGGCGCTGGCATGTAGCCGCCGCCCCATGTAAGCCAAATGGCATGCGCCTAAATTGAAATAGGCCCCGTGGCGTGCTGAACGCTGTTTTAGGTTTAGCCGATTCGGTCAGTGGTATTTGCCAGTAGCCTTTTGTAAGGTCAATGGTAGTTAAAAACTGGGCTGATCCTAATCTATCCAGTAATTCATCCACCCTTGGCATTGGGAATGCATCAAACTGCGACACCTCGTTTACCTGGCGAAAGTCAATACAAAAACGTGGTGTCCCATCAGCTTTAGGCACAATAACAATGGGGCTACACCATGGGCTTTGCGAGGTCTCTATAACCCCTAAAGTTAGCATCTCTTGTACCAACTCCTCTACCAGAGCTTTCTTTTCCTCTGACAGCCTATAGGGGCGTACCCGTACCACCTTCCCTGGTACTGTTATAATATCATGGGATACTACCCCCGTTTTCCCTGGCACAGAAGAGAACACATCCCCAAACTGTCGGACTACTTCCTTCACCTGATGGACCTGTACTTGTGTGAGGGCAGTTCCTACATTCACTTCCCCCTCAGCCTTGAAGTCCGTAACCTGAGGTCCTAGGTCATCTTCCTGCCCTTGTTGTGCTACCAAAGCCAACACCTCCCGATCTTTCCATGGTTTCAATAGGTTGACATGATAGGTCTGCAGTCTCCCCTTATCATCCTTGACCCGATAGTCCACCTCCCCTATCCTTTCCACAATGGTGGCTGGGCCCTTCCATTGTGCCAAGAATTTGTGAGTGTCTGTGGGTATTAATATAAGGACTCGATCACCTATCTGTAATTCCCGTTCCTTTGCCCTTCTGTCATAATAAGTTTTTTGCTGTCTTTGACTCCACTCCAAATTCCCTCTTCCGAGTTCCAGGGACCTCCGTAACCTATCCTTAAGCTGAGCTAAATATGTTATTACGTTACTCCCCGAGTCCTCAATACCGGTATATGCATCTGTCCACCAGTCGTAGGCTTCAATAGCTGCGCCATTAATTGAGACTGCTGTTCCATGGCTCGCATAAAGTCACTGTGATGACGTTCGCTAGCCTCCTGGCTTGCCTGCCATAGTCCGTGACTAGTCTCAAGGACCTTCTTTAAGTCCTCGTTTTGCCGCTGTCGTTCTCCAGCCACCACTGCTAACGCCGCCGGCTCCATGTAGGCTCTGTAGGGAAATCACAAACACACAATCCAAGTGCGATACCACTCAGTTTCTTTCCCCCTAGAACTATTTTCACCAGACCCTCTGTAAAATATGCTTACCAGAGGTACTGATGAATCATCGCCTGCGTGCTCATTACAGGGTGCACCACCCTTCTTCAGAGACCTCTTGGTCCCCCTTTTGTTCCTCGCCAGCTCCGGACGATGGCCTCGTCTCCCGGTCTGCTATCCGCACCTCCTGCAGCCGCCAAACTCAGGACACTGGAACCGATATCCTTGCACTGTTTAAGCCGCTTCCCTTCAACAGCAGTTGTAATCCTGGTTCCGTTGAACCACACAATTGTAGAAAGTAAGTTAATAAAAAAAAAAAATTTCCACCTTTGCACTCCCTAATCTTCACCTGAAGAGGTACCAGATCCGCACTCCTGATACCAAACTGTCACAACCCCCTTGCAGTCCAGGGCTGGCGTGTGACAAACACACAGATTCGGGCGCGTCCCCTTCAACTAGGGGTACCTTCAGGATTTTTAGGCGGCCTCAGACAACGGTCTAGGCCCCTCGAGATATAGGGTAAGTACAAGGTTTCACTATATCACCAAGCAAACGAGTTCTTTATGAAAGCATAAATGGTTTATTCTGACCTTCAGGTCAAAAGATATGCCACAGCAAAACAATATCACTTTGCAGGTCATTGAACAAAAATAGTAAATTGGCAAAAATCAAACTTACAGTACATTTTCAAGCAGACAAGAACTCAGTAGGCAAAAATCGTCACAGCACACTCTGTTAGCAGTTCAGCTTTTCTCACAGCTCCTACGTGCAGGCCCAAATCACACAGCTGAGACGGTTAATCTAATTAGCTCCCTGCAACAGGAGTCACAGTAACTTTCTTACAGTTCCAACTACACTTTAAACAGTGCAGCCTGCCTCTGGTTCATAAACTTGTCTTTGAATGCATTACTTGATTCAGACTTCAGGCAAGCATTATTCTCCAACTTCTCATGCTTATACAGCTCAATATATATATCCCCTTCTGCAGGTTTAACTTGGGCAGCAGAGAGAGGAAAAAAAACGATTTGCAAAAGAAAACATAAAGCACAAACAGTTTCCCTGTTGCTGCATTCTTTCATTCAGAATTCCATACCTTCTAACTGGCCTTCTACCCTAGGGCCAGCTATTTCTACCTCCATGCCTTCTACCTGGTCTGGCACTGGATAGTTTGAAGGGGTTAAGCCTTCCTCCAAATCCTGCATGGGATAATCCAGCACGTTCTCCTCTGCTGCCCTGTTCCACAGCTCCTCTCCTGCCTTGGGCTGTGGGAGTGACTCGCCCTCGTCACTCGCTCCTCCTCCTCCTGTTTGTCTCTGCCTGCTTTTAAACAGACCAGAGCCAATCCCCTTCAGCCTGTAGCGGGGGATGGGTTTTGGCTCTACAGCAGTTTTCCTCTGCCTGGGTTTTTCAACTGCAGCTACTTTCCTTGTGGCTTCTTTAGCTGTTCTAAAGCCCAGAAGCTGCTGTTGCCAACCTGCCTGCCTCTGTTCCAGCTCACTATCACTTTGATTATAGGGGCAAGGGAGGTCAGCCTCAAGTTGAGCGCCAGAATCAATCTGGTCCATTCTTCTGCACTTAATCCTATCAGGGACTGGGCTAGTGCTGGTGCTGGGTTTGTCACAATACCCATGTGTGATTCTCAAAAGCCACTTAGGCAGCATCTGAGACTGGGCATCCTACACAGAATCTGGGCCAAAATTATCAGTGCATATCCATAATGCATTATGGAAGAAAGCATACCCCCTCTTCTATGAAACCGCACTAATAGTTTTTAGCACAGAAAGCCGCACTGAATGGCCTGCGCTACTCCCGACGCTCATTGAGTTCCTTTGAGCGTCAGGAGCAGCGTGGGCCATTCAGTGCAGCTCTCTGCTAAAAACCATTAGCGCAGTTTCA
Source organism: Geotrypetes seraphini (assembly GCF_902459505.1). Classification (NCBI taxonomy): domain Eukaryota; kingdom Metazoa; phylum Chordata; class Amphibia; order Gymnophiona; family Dermophiidae; genus Geotrypetes; species Geotrypetes seraphini. Next base: position 216,269,662 of record NC_047087.1, on the reverse strand, counting down.
TAGAAGAGGGTGATAGACTTCTAATGAAACACAGACAGCTCAGTTTATCTGTGTAAACCATTATTTACATAGATTTATTGTCTTTTCTGGTGGTGTTTAAGAGGAAAAAAAAACGTTGCTGGATATGTGTTCAATGCATGCTTGTGAAACAGTTAAAATGAATATTAGAATTCTTTAGCTTATAGCACTGCACAGCTTTTCAAAAGAAAAATAGTTTGACAGAGAAGGAGAGCACATACCTTCTAAGCAGACTAGACTCAACTGTTGTTCGGTTAAGAGAGAAAAAAAGTAGAATTATCCTAAATATGCTCTTTATCTGTGATCTGTGTTATGCAAATATGCTATCTCTCACCTTACATGTACCTTATCTCAAGCATATAATTTATTAAAGGACTTTTGATAATCTAATCCATACCTTTGCAATTTTCTTAATTTTGTTTGATAATTGTAAAGTTCAGTGGTTACTTCTTTATTCTTTTTAATAAACTGTTCTCTTTTCTTCATTCATAACTTTTTAGATATGAAAGTTTTTGAACTTAACTTGTCATGGTGTTAACTTTTTATTTGTCCCCTCATTTTTTGTGGTTAAGACTTTCTATTGATTTTAAATGCATAAAAGGACTTTTAGAAAACTAACTCACTCATGCTGTGCAGTTATAGAATACTACAAGGGGCCGCTGAAAAGTTCTCAGCCCAGCCAACAAAGTTGAGGCAGTCTCCATCAAGGGCTATATGCTTAGAACCTGATTCTGTATAGGACGCTGATATTGGCGGCCACCTAAGAAGTGGCCGATGATTGCGTGTCAATCAATTATTGGCAGCCTATTCAGAGTCATGTCTATACTCCCGGACAGACACCTTAAATGTAGGCCATCATATTGCAGGCCTACGTTTAAGTCATCTGTCTCAAATCTATGGAGGTGCAAACCAACGCTTAAGCCCAACCAAGGCCATTTATGAGTAAAAATATGCCCATGCCCCACCTTAGGGGTGCTTAAGTGTGGGTATGTGTCTCCATAGATACACTACAGAGACCTACAATGTAGGCATTCTGCCTCGGACACTTAAAAACAAACAAACGTGTCCCGATTGACTGCCAGATGGTGGTAGGATGCCTGCTGCCGCCTACAATCAGGACGCATGTTTTGAAAATCAGGCCCTTAGTCCAGTGATTTTCCACTTTTTTCATTCTGTTAGAAAAACATGAAACAAAAAATGTGGAAAATCATTGGACTAAGTGTATAGCCCTCGATAAAGACTGCCCCAACTTGGTTGGGCTGAGAGCTTTCCAGCAGCCACTCGTAGTAGATTAATATAGTGAAAGGCTTTATGAACCTGAAATTGAAGATATTTATTGAATATATTGAGTATAAATGAATATCAGCCCTACCTTATTGAACTGGTTTCCCTATGCATTTGAAAATGCTAACGGAAGTTTCAAATTTTCAAAAGCATTGTTAAGTATGGCTACTCCGCCACTTTTTATATGAGTAGTGTGAGATGTTTTCATTTTATGATTCTAAATTGATTTAAATTATTGTATTACTGCACTTTATATTATTGCCCATATTATCTCTGAGTGTTTTGCACCACCTACTAGCCTCCAGGGAAAGTCAGTACAGAAAACAGAAAAATAGAATACCAGATCACCCAACAAGACAGACTGGAAAGCCCTGAAACACTTGAAGAATGCTATCACACACAACAACATATCCGAGAAAAGACTTCATAGACTGTAATGAAATCCTGAGGGATTTAGATAAAAATCAGAAGATTCAATGTGAAAAAGGCCTCAAAAGCAGTGGGGGTGGGTTGAATGGAGGTGGTCCAAATCAGCAGAGAAATTGACTGAAAACCACTAATATTTCTGAAAAAATGCAAACACATCAGCAATAATTTAGCACTTATGCACAATTCACACAATACACTTATTCTGTAATGGTGAACCAAACTTACATAGCAAGTAAGTGCAAATGGTAAGTACACATGCATCCCTGGCACTTTTAGGTACACACATGGCTGGTAATTGTGGATATATGTAATCCCTAGCCTCCTATAGTACCCTGTACCAATTTATGCTTGCAGGAGATAGGATTTAAGACACATTCAGATATAGAAGGAGTATGAATATACAAAAACACGTCCTCCCTTAACTAAAAAATATATATATATATTTTTAAAAAAAGGTTCTGGGAGACTGATCCATTGGGATATGACAGAAGGCATAATAGGTTGCTTGAAGGATTGCTCTCTCATTTGCACTCAAAAATTACTAGATAGTCAAAAGTATAATTCACAACCCCAAAACTTTACTGGAGAGAATTGAGTTTAACCAAAAAAAAAAAAGGGAACAGCAAGGTAATAGGGCATTTACTGAAATACTCAAATAAAAACCTATCCGAGTATAAGCTGAGTTTTCCCTCACAAAAAGGAGGAAACTATTAATGAGTATAAGCTATGGTGGCTTTCTATTGTAGCAACGGAGCGGTTTTAAATAGTTACAATTGGGTACAATTTTTCTTTAAAGAAGGCGCAATGATGTCATCACGTCATGCTTTCCACGATTGGTTGGCTTGTATGAAGTTGATTTAAAAACTGCCGCCATCTTTCGAGCAACCCGACTCAATATATGCGGTGTGGGTGCTTACAATCGTTGCTTCGTTATAGCTTTTTAAAAAAGTAAGTAGTCAACTTTTTGAAAATAAGTAACCATTATCTTCTGAGCGCCGTCCTCCAAATAAAAATTTTTAATGGCAAGTTTTATCGGGATTATCAAGCTGACTAACCCATGAAGTTTTAAATATATGAAAGGTCATTTAAGCGCTGGTTGAGAATGCCGACGCCATTTTGACAGCATTTATATACCATACAAGTGGCGCGGCAACTATGCTGTATGGGGTTCATAATAAAAAAAAAAAAAGTCTAAAAAGTGTCCTAAATGGCTACTTGGATGATCAAAAAGCCTGATTGACCAAATACCCATAACCAAAGCTGATTTTTAGACGTATCTAAAACCAGCTTAGGCCTTTCCCCTGCCTCTAAACGCACAGAGAGAAAAGAAGCGTGTTTAGAGGAGGGGAAAGGGCGGGCGGTGGGCGGGAGGTGGGCTGACCTACACCTAGGCGTGCAGCAGGATAACCAAAACCGTAGGCAGGTTGCCTAGTCGGCACTTATACCTTTTTGAATTAGACAAAGTCAAACCAGGTCTAAGTGCCGAAAAAGGTGCCGCTGAGCTGATGGCCGCTGGCGCGATCAGTTCAGCAGCCCAGCAACCCACCCACCTACCAAAACCATCACGGCAGGAGAGATGCCTCATCTCCCCTACCACGATGCTATCACTCCTCTACTCGAACTGCCGCGACCCACGGCAGGAGAGATGCCCTATCTCTCCTGCCGCAGGTTGTGCCAATTTGGGTAGAGGAGTGAAGGCATTGCGGTAGGGGAGATGAGGCATCTCTCCTGCTGCGATACATAACCCCCCCCACACACATACATCGGGGCAAGAGGGAGCCCAAGCCCTCTTGCTCCGCGGCAGCCGCGGCACCCCCGATGATATCGGGGCAAGAGGGAGCCCAAGCCCTTTTGCCCCGGCGATCATGCCCCCCCTGCTGAGTTTGATCGGGCCAGGAGGGAGCCCAAACCCTCCTGGCTCCAGCGACCCCCCCCCAAGTACGATCGGGCCAGGAGGGAGCCCAAACCCTCCTGGCCCCGGTGACCCCCTACCCCCCAACCCCCACTAAAATACGGGCAGGAGGGATCCCAGGCCCTCCTGCCCTCGACACAACCCCCCTTCCCTCAACGACCACCCCACTGAACTCCCGATCACCCCCCGCTGACCCGCAATCCCCCCCGGCCGACCCCCCGACCCCCCCACACCCCCCCTTCCCCGTACCTTTCAACGTTGGCCAGATGGACGTGTGCCAAGCCCACCCATCTGGCAGGCCAGCCGGCTCCAGAATGGGGCCGGATTGGCCCAGGTGGCTGAAACCCCGCCCGCAGGTGGGGCCTGAGGCGCCTGGGCCAATCAGAATAGGCCCTGGAGCCTTAGGCTCCTCCTGTGGGCAGGGCCTTAAGCACATGGTTTGGGCTCCCTTCTGGCCCAATCGTACTCGGGGGGGGGGGGTCGCAGGGACCAGGAGGGTTTGGGCTCCCTACTGGCCCGATCGTACTTGGCGGGGGGGGGCACGATCGTCAGGCTCCCTCTTGTCCCGTTATCGTAGGGGGTGCCGCAGCTGCCACGGGGCAAGAGGGCTTGGGCTCCCTCTTGCCCCAATATCGTGGGGGGTGCCATGGCTGCCGCTGGGAAAGAGGGCTTGGGCTCCCTCTTGCCCCGATATCATCGGGGGTGCCGTGGCTGCCGCAGGCAAGAGGCTTTGGGTTCCCTCTTGCCCCGATGTCATCGGGGGTGCCGCGGGTGCCCAGGGCAGAGGGGCTTGGGTTCCTTCCTGCTCCGATGTTGTGTGTGGGGGAGGGGATTTGGAGGGGATTCTGTAACCGGTGTTGTTTTTGACAGACACCGGTTACAGAATCCAGCTTTTAGGCAAAGGGCTGGCTCCTCCTTCGCCTAAAAGCCCTTGTGTTGGACGTTTTGGGCTTATGCGTTTTTTTGGTTCATTATGGGGTATAAGTGTAGACGTCGTGGGGGTGTACTTGTAGACGTAGTGGTTGGCTGGGCGTTTAAACAGCTGAAGGTAGAGGCAGGCCATAATCAAAACAAGGACGTTTGTTTTGGTTATTGACACATTCCCTGCTTCTGCTTTCAACGTTTAAGGCCTTAGGCAAAAAAGGAACTTAGACGTTTTTTTTTATTATGCCCCTCCATGTGAATAGGTTAATATTATTTGAGTTTTGTGGACAGTGAGTACTTTACAAGTTTTCACTTGAGTCATTCTGATAGTTTTTTAAAGTTTGTAGATTCGTGGCACATTAATTTAAGGTTTTATTTAGGAATATTTAAAGTCGAAGTGTTTAAATGCTATCAATTAAAAGGTATTAGTTTAGAGCGTCTATTGATCATATGAATTTTAACAAATACATTTTAGGGAACAATAAAGTTGAATATCAATTAGCGTAGCTACTCAACATGTTTACTACAATATTACTTATATTATTTATATGCTTAGTTTTGAATCAATTTTAAGTCAAAGTGTTTAAATGTAATTAATTAAAAGTAAAAGTTTAATAATAATAATAATTTATTTTTTTGTATACCGCCATACCCAGGGAGTTCTAGGCGGTTCACAACAGATAGATGAGTTACATACAGTGCGGTTGAAAAAAGAAGAACATAACAAGGCAATCGTAGGGTCAAACTAGTTTACATTAACAATTTAGGTGAGGGAAGGGCTAAATACAGAGCACATACAGTGTGTACTGTAAGAGGATTCAATTGAATTTATGAGAAGGGGGAACAAAGCATATTAGATGAAAGGGAGGAGCAACAATCATAGAAGGGTGGGGGGAGGAGGCGGAGAGGTAAAGGAAGAGGTGGGAAGCGTTGAGGAGGGGGAAGGGGAGCGTTAAGGAATTGGTCTGTTGCAAAGAAGAGTTTTAATCTGTTTTCTAGTGTGGAGAAGGGGAACGTTAAGGTGGAAGTGGGGAGCATTAAGGATTTGGTCCATTGAAAAGTAGAGTTTTGAGCTTTTTTCTAAAGTGGAGGTATGAAGAGGTGTCAAGTATAATTTGGGCGAGCCATGAATTTAGTTTGGCTGCTTGAAAAGAGAAGATTCGTTCGAGGAATCTTTTAAGATGACACGATTTCAGTGAGGGAAAAGCGAACAGAGTTATTCTACGGGAGCTCTTATTATAGTTTAGGTTGAAGTGGGGGTAAAGATAGTCTGGTGACATACCAGATACGGTTTTGTAGCAGATGCAAAAGAACTTAAATAGGACTCTGGATTCGAATGGCAGCCAGTGCAACTTGTGGTAGAAAGGGGATATGTGTTCCCATTTCTTCAGGCCAAAGATAATGCGGATGGCGGTGTTTTGGACCAATCTTAGCTTTCTGGCGATTTTCTTGAAGGCGCCTAGATAAATGATGTTGGGGAGTCCCTGGACATTGTATACCTGGACTTCAGTAAAGCATTCGATAGCGTACCACACCGCAGGTTGCTGAGCAAGATGAGTTCTATAGGATTGGGCGACACATTGACGAAATGGGTTGGGAACTGGCTTGGAGGTAGGCTTCAGAGGGTAGTGGTGAACGGCACCCCCCTCCAAAATGACGGAGGTAATCAGTGGAGTGCCGCAGGGCTCGGTCCTGGGCCCGATCCTATTCAACATCTTTATAAGAGGCTTGGCAGAAGGGCTGCGAGGTAAAATAACATTATTTGCCGATGACGCCAAACTAAGCAATGTAGTGGGCAAAAGCACAACAGACATAAATTCAATGTCCGACAACATGATGCACGACCTACTCCTACTGGAGCGTTGGTCTAGGTCCTGGCAACTCAGCTTCAATGCCAAAAAATGCAAAGTCATGCATCTGGGCAGCCAAAATCCATACAAGACTTACACCCTTAATGGCGAGATCCTAACAAGAATTGAAGCAGAACGAGACTTAGGGGTGATCGTCAGTGAGAACATGAAGACTGCCAATCAAGTGGAGCAAGCTTCATCCAAGGCAAGGCAAATCATAGGTTGCATACGCAGGAGTTTCGTCAGCCGTAAGCCTGAAATCATTATGCCATTGTATAGATCCATGGTGAGGCCCCACCTGGAATACTGTGTGCAATTCTGGAGGCCGCATTACCGTAAGGATGTGCTGAGACTGGAGTCGGTCCAGAGAATGGCCACCCGGATGGTCTCGGGACTCAAGGATCTCCCGTTCGAGGAATGGCTGGATAAGTTGCAGCTGTACTCACTCGAGGAACGCAGAGAGAGGGGTGATATGATCGAGACATTCAAGTATCTCACGGGCCGCATCGAGGTGGAAGAAGATATCTTCTTTTTCAAGGGTCCCGCGGCAACAAGGGGGCATCCGTGGAAAATCAGGGGCGGGAAACTGCACAGGGACACCAGGAAATTCTTTTACACTGAAAGGGTGGTTGATCGCTGGAATAGTCTTCCACTTCAGGTTATTGAGGCCAGCAGCGTGCCTGATTTTAAGGCCAAATGGGATAGACACGTGGGATCTATTCAGAGAGAAAGGTAGGGGAGGGTCATTGGGGTGGGCAGACTAGATGGGCCGTGGCCCTTATCTGCCGTCTATTTCTATGTTTCTATGTAGTCCAGGACACTAAGAATAGAATATTGGACCAGCAGACAAAAGGAGGTGTCATCAAAGTATTTTTTAATGGTGCGGAGTTTCCAGAGCACGGAGATACTTTTCATAAACACTAGGTCAGTGTGTTTCTCCAGTGTGAGATGCTTGTCTAAAGTGACTCCTAGTATTTTTAAGGATTGCTCAATACAGTAGTCTAGTCTGTTGACATGTAGCGCAGTTTCCTTGATTTTGTCGTTTGGGGATACTAAAAAGAATTTAGTTTTTTCTGGGTTTAGCTTTAGTCTAAACACTGTCATCCAAAGTTTGATCTGATTTAGGGTGAAAGATAGCGAGTTTAGAAGCTCTGAGGTAAAGTAAGAGAGCGGAATGATTATGGTGATGTTGTCTGCGTAGATGAAGAATTTGAGCTTTAAGCTCTGCAGGAGGTTTCCTAGGGAGACAAAGTAGATGTTAAATAGGGTGGGGGACAAGGGGGAGCCTTGTGGGACCCCACAAGGGTTGTCCCAGCTGTAGGAGGTAGTGTCGTCCTTGAACACCTTGTAGGTTCTTGTTGTCAGGAATCCATGGAACCAATTGAGAACATGACCTGAGATTCCAATAGATGTCAGTCTAGTAGAGTGGCGTGGTCAACCAAGTCAAATGCGCTACTCAGATCGAGTTGCAATATTAGAGCGCTTGAACCTTGGCTGAATAGTTGATGAAGGTAATCAAGCAGAGAAGCTAAAATTGTTTCAGTACTGTGACCTGATCGGAAACCGGATTGGTTGTCATGTAGGATATTGTGTTTTTCTAAGTATGTGGTGAGTTCGGTGTTTACTATCCCTTCTGCTATTTTGGTAACCAGGGGGATATTGGCGATAGGTCTAAAGTTGGATGCAGTGTTGGATGGCTCTTTAGTATTTTTCTTAATTGGGGTAATCATAATGTGTCCTTGTTCTACTGGGACTGCAGCTCTCCAACATTTAGAGAGCTGGCTGTCTCAGAGAAAGCAGCAGTCCAGGGAAGCTCTCATGTGAAAAGAACTTCCACCTCTTCAATGATTAAATAAACTCTAATGAATAAATTTTAAGGAACATTATGGTCATGTATTAACCAATGGAGCTATTTTTAACATGTCTACCATTACATATTTTTCACATTATTTATATACACAGTTTTGAATCACAATTTCTTTTAAGTTTAAACTGAATCAATTAATTGATTTAATTAATTTTCTATCAGTCACACAATTAATTTTCCATTTAGCCTAGAGTGGTTTGGTCAATAGCGAGTCAACAGTTAGATTTTCAACTTATAAGTATTAATATAACATTTCTAATAAAATATTGAATTGATTATCAATTAATGAACATATTGTTTGCTAGGATTTTCACAATTTTTGAAATACTGATCAAGTTTTGCTTTTTAGGTTTGGTGCATTAATAGAAGTAGGCATAGCCCCTGATGAAACCGAGTGTGAAACAGATGGGCAGCCATCAGGCACAAAAGATAAGTGCTTTCCTTCCTATAGCACCTTAGGCACTCTATGCACTTTATATTTATTGAAATTGATATTAAAAATAATTAAAAAACACACAGCACAGGTCACTTTACCAAGACCAATGATGAATATACCACCCCAGTATGGGCATGAAAAAATCATTTAAGTAGTGCCTTGGGTATTTGAGGTCTGGTAATTCAATGCAACTTGATATTATCTGGTTCATAATAGTTCTTTATTTTGAACAAATTTTCATTTTCTTCAATTCCAGTTGATTTATATTCAAGTATACCATAATTCTTCCTTCCTCATAGTGTCCTGCATTTTGTCACAAGCCCGACTCCTGTTCCGGCCTTGTGCCAGTTAAGAGCTCCAGAAATCGCCCAGTGAATCTGGTTAGAGCTGACCAATATGTCCCTGCAGGACAGGAACAGGACCAGAAAGCTCAGGCTGAGTTCAGGCAGGTTTTAGAGCATAGCCCTGCGAAAACAGGTTTGGTCCCTTTAAATCCACCATCTTTGAAATTGCTGACCAAACAGGTTGGAAGGCAGCCTCAGCTGCAGAAAGCCCTACCCCGCGTAGGGCTGGGCGTGGCACTGCAGCTCTCCAACATTTAGAGAGCTGGCTGTCTCAGAGAAAGCAGAAGCCCAGGGAACTCTCATGTGAAAAGAACTTCCACCTCTTCAAGAGCCAGCAGATGTGGAAATGCTAAGCCCAGAGACAGAAGAAAAAATCTAGAGAAACCAGGAACCAGAGGAGATGGACTGGAGTGCTTTGCCAGAGTTTGTGCTTCCTGAAGCAATGGAAGTAAGCTAATTGGATTATGAGCTGATTTTCGGAAAAGTTTTCTTTTCCTGGACTTTTTGGGTTCTGCCTGTTTGGCTGCTGAGACAATAATTAACTGCTGAAGGAAGTCACTGCTGAAAAGTGAATTGTCTGTGTATGCTAGAAGAAGGAAGTGTGTTAGTAAGTTATTCTGCTTGTTTGGAAGGATTTTTTTTTTAAGCCAAGATAGTTGCTGCAAGCTGAGGCTTGGCTGCAATGAGGCAACACTAGCAGTGTCCTTGTTAGAGTTGGAAAACCCTGAAGGCTGGGGCAGGATCTGCCCAACATCTATGAGGTGGGATTTGAGGGTTAATTTTGCTCTTTGTCCTGACAAGGAGCTGCATGGCAAATCTGCCAACCTTCTGCTCTTGAACTCTGAGGAGAAGGGAAGATCTAGAACATTGCAAGAGTTTTTTAAAAAATCTGCATTGATGACTGCTGGAGACTGTATTGAGTTTTGTTGTATTGCTGCCACAATGAAGTAAGACTTACCTGGGACATAAGTTGAACACTTGGGGAATTAACCAGACCAGGCTAGTGAGTGCAACATTATTTTGTTTCCATTATTATTGCTGTTACTTTTGGATATTTGCTTTTCTCGCATTTTGTTTTTGCCCTGACTGGATGATAAATAAATTTGATTTCTTTCTTTTGATACTTACCTGATTTGTGCCATCCTGACTATTACACACAGATAAGCTCTCCACAACAGGGACTTCCTCCCTCTTGGGGAAGCACGCCGGGGCTATATAGTAATTGTGTGCTGGTCCCTGCTATGCCCTAAGGGACGGCCACACTACAATTTCTCCCTTTTCACTTGGTGTGCAGCATTTTTGCCCTCTCCCTACAACACTTGGGGCTCCTTTTACTAAGCTGCAATAGTGTTTTTAGCGCGTGCTGAATTGCCATGCGCACTAAACCTGCACTACGCTAAAACCGCTATTGTAGCTTAGTAAAAGGAGCCCTTGATTTGCCTGAACTCTTTCCCCCCTTCATGCAGTGGCAGGCATCAGTGGCATACCTTTGATATAGTTGACAGGGAAACTCAGGCCCCACCAACTAAAAACATCCCAGTACTTCACTTCACTTTACTTACCATCCCCCCCCCCCCTCCCCGCAGTGGCAGTAAAGAAATAATATCTTGTTCAATCAATTGTGATTTTAATCATACAGCATGAAGTAATTTTTCTGGGTGAGTACTGCATGTCATGAGACCAATAGCCGCAGCTCTGGCCATCTTATAAAGTGAAGCTGAATATTTCATGGGCTTTTTTTCTGCCCACTTAGGTCATGTGAAAAACAAAGCTGACTAATGTTGGTACAGACCTTTAATATGTCTCACCTCTGGTTCATGTACTTCAACATGGGCTCAATGAACATTTTGGTCATTATTTTGACAGCAAAGATTTGATTCTGGCTGCAGTTATGCTGCCACAGTTTGTCTTCATTGGCTTGAAGGTGATGAAATGAAGATGAAATACAAAGGACTTCTTTTCAAAGTAATGAAGACAGTTAAGCTGTCATCAAAACAAACAACACCAGCTTCATCCAGCAGAAATTAAGGTGACTTCTTCTGTTTTCAGAATATTGATGGCAGTGACAGAAGTGATATTGCTGCTGAATTGGACCTATTTATAAATGACAAATATTATGAAGTAATCAGTATATTGCAGTTTCCTCATCTCAAGGCACTGCTTTTGAAATATAACAGGTTTGCCTTCAAGTGCTCTTTTTGAAAGACTTTTCAGTATGGATGGACAAATTATGATTCCAAGAAGATGCAGAATGACAGACAAAAATTTTGAAATGCAATTGTTCCTTCAATGTAATGAGAACTGCTTGGTTAAACCATCAGCAGGTGTTATATTTCAAAAACAGTTCCATGATATGAGGAAACTATCATTGGATCTATTTCTAAATGACACTTCATACATGGAATCCTATGATCAAACATTCTGATTGAATAAGTTTACTATTATTATTTTTTTTCCTAGCATTGATGCCATAAGGCAGCTCTGCCTGGTGCTGCTATACTGAGGACTGTTGAATATAAATAATGTTTGATTGATTTCTGCACTGCTCATATGTTAGATATTTTTATGGTGGTTTTTTTTTTCCTTATTTGATTTAAATATTTTTTTAATTGTATAGGATCCCTATAGTTCAGGACTTGAGTATTTCCTGTTTTAATTTTTTGTTTTCTTTGATTTTAGATTGATTTCTAATTCATGAATTAATTTTATGTAATACAGAAACTACTGTTTATTTCCAAGAATTAAAAAGTAACTAAAAGTAACATATTACTTTCACAATTACTTAACATATTACTTTCATTAAAGAAGTAATTAGTAATTATAGTATAATACTTTTTCCATACAGTAACTAGTAATTTTAAAATATTATTGTTATAAAGCAACTTGCCAACACTGCCATTTTTGAATATCTAAATTACAAATTGTGTCAATTGTCTTTCCACTTTCATTTTCTGTAAACTAACTGTTCCAAGTAATTATTCATGTTTGAGAGTTGTCATCTGAAAAGACTGCATGAAAGGTTACCTGAGGTTATCATAATTTCTTCAGTTATGTTGCTTATGTTCTGACCGAAGAATTTAGAGTTCAAGCACAAGAATTAATTGGCCACTTTCTTGCCTGTGGATATCCTTTGAGATTTGTTAAGATCACATATAATAGGGCATGATTTTCAGTCAGAAAACATTTATAATGATACAAATACAAACCTCAGAAATCTCCTTTGGTTGTGTTCTGCAATATTTCAACCTCTCAGCAAGAAAAGCAGCTACTATTGAAAAAAAAGGTGTTGACATTACATGAAGGTATTTTCCAATCCCCAACTAGTTATTTGCAAGTGTAGTCACAATCTGTACGTGTTCATAGTAAATGCATTAAAGAATGTTACTGTTAGTTCATTCCACAACAAATTTTGGACATTTTATCTGCAGCTGTGTTTCCAAATCATAATGGAAAAGTTGTTACAAATGAAGAATGAGCATTCACAATGCCTCCTAATATATTGTTAAATTTATGTGTTGAATGTTTGACAGTGTTTATAAGCAGGTTTACCCTAACATTATCATTGTAATGAGCATTGTCTGCCCTCATTTACATCTATTTTACATAAGAGAATGGGGCTCAAAACCTATACTAGTAGATATGTTTCCTATGCTAATTTTAACACAGTGTAGCCCATAGTAAACAAACAAAAATATTACAAGGTATTGTGACAAATCCACAACAGGCTCTGACTTTGTCCCAGGGATTAGAGAAAGGAAAGCATGGTCCCTGGTCAGAAGAGCTGACCAAGTAACTTGTAAGGCGTTAGAGTGGGTTGACTATCCCTCAAATCCTGAATCAGCTATTGAAAGGCAGCAGTATAAGGTTCCTCAGCAGCATGTTCCTTCTAGGTTTAAAAGAAGTAGAAAACCTGGTAAGGTTCATGAGGATAGGAAATGGAATCATGTTCCTTTAAGGAAAGCTCAGCCCTGGTTACCCAGTAGAGGTAATCAGGCTCACTACCTGGATGAGCTGGAGCCAAGCCTCTTTCCCAGGAGAGAAGGGCTAGGGTTAGCTCCATTTAAGCTCAGTGCTCTGAGAACAAAAGGGAGATAGAACTGGCAAGACAGATAACAGGAGTTCAGACCTGAAGGAAGGTCAGAAGCCAAGCCGGAGGTAAAGAGGAGGAGCCTTTTCCCTTATTCAGGCAGTATCCAGGATGTCGAGATGACTGAGGAGCTGCCAGGTTTGAACTCAGACCCTGTGCCTGTTACCATAGAGGATTTTATGGATACCTCCAGCCCTTTTGAGGGAGTAAAGGCTGATACAGAAGGTATGGATATCACTCTTTGAGTCAGTAGTATCTGTAAACTGAATCAGGAAAGCTGTGCTGTGTTAGCAATACCTTTGTTTCTTGCATGGAGGGAACTGTGTACAGCTGACTCTAATTAAAGAGCAAGAGAGAGATAGGAGTTTCTGTCAGAACTGAGCTTCCAGGAGTTTGCCTTGCTAAGACTGAAAGCTAATCTCAAGGCTCCCTGCTGTGTTTTTTGTTTAAAAGTTTGAGATAAAGCCCTTGAACAAAGGTTGGGTTGAGGTGTCACAGAGTTCCCAAGCTCTGAAGCTGGGGCTTAAGTTTTGTGCTCTTTCCCTGCTTCAAGGGAGAGCTGAGCAAATTTCTTTTGCCTGTGAACTTTTCCATACTGAAGGGAAGTTATGAGGGAATATCTTCCACAATATACTCTTACCAGAAGGACCCAACTAGGGCAAGTATTGTTCATACCAGGGGCGAAAGTGTGTGCATTTTTGAACTTTGGAAATAATAACTTTATACAGGAAAATGGCTTTCATTTTTTTTTCTGTTGAACTGCAGCAATTACTTATGTTCTCTGAAAGACTGATTCTTTTTTAATTCTTTATTGAATTTCAAATTTTGACAGTGCAATACAATTATTTTAAACATGAGCACTATACATAATGCACTTAAAATACACAAAATTAATATATAACCAATCCTTTTCTCCCTCCCTTCTTCACATAACTAATACAATGCACATGCATATATTATTACAATATTAAAGATAAAATACCTTTAGCAAACCCAAATATCTTCCCCTCCCCTCACCCTATCCACTTTGGATGTGTAGGGAACCTATAAAAAGACTGATTCTGTTTTGGAAAGTCGAATCCTGGCTTGTTTGACAAACCAACAATAAAAATCTGATTCTGTGTTTCCATGTTTCTACAAACGGCATTCTGACTGGGTTAAAACAGTGCATGAATTTTTCCTGCTTGAAGAGAGTCTTCCCTCTTCCTAGGGAAGCTACACCAAGGCCTCATAAAGTTAGGCAGGACTTGCAATGTGACAGTATGACAGTATGGGGTTCTAAGTTTTTGTGGGTCTTTGATGGCTCAGAAATTCATTGGTGGCCAGAGGTGGAACCAATTCCGGTCCAAAGAGAGAACAGAACATCTGAGACAGGAGCCATGGCAGTCATGTCCTGCCGAGACACAGTCTGGCTGGCGAGAGAAGGCAGGCAGGAAAACAACTGGCTTTGGGCCTAGTTGGTTGCCGAGTACTGAGCATGTGCAAAATTTTGCATATGCTCGGATGAGGCCTGGAGCTCCGTCTAGGCCAGGGGTCTCAAAGTCCCTCCTTGAGGGCCGCAATCCAGTCGTGTTTTCAGGATTTCCCCAATGAATATGCATGAGATCTATGTGCATGCACTGCTTTCAGTGCATATTCATTGGGGAAATCCTGAAAACCCAACTGGATTGCGGCCCTCAAGGAGGGACTTTGAGATCCCTGGTCTAGGCCCAAATTAAGGCCAGGGCCTCATATTTTGTGTGGGCCTGAGGAGCTGCTGACTTCAATTGTGGCTGAATGCTGCTAGTGTTGGAGGTCATTACAGAGGAGGTCCAAGAAAATGGATGGCCCAATTCAATTGTGGGGATTAAAGTAAGATTTCCTGTGGCTTTGGTTTTATTTATTTATTTATTTTTGAGGGGGAAGATGGGGGTTCTTTTTGAAGTTGTGGAGCTCATGCTCCAAAAATAATTTTAACATTTTTCTTTTTGGACCTCAGGGGTCCATTGGAGGTGAGCTCAGGGTATCTGAATTTTGAATGGGTTTTATTTTGTGTTTAAAACTGGGTGTTTTGGTTAACTTGCACAGTTTTGATTTCTGTCAGTTAAGGTCATGAAAAGGGAGAGGTATTGTACTATTTGCTTGTGCCTACTACCTATGGAGAATTCAGGAAACGCCTGAAAACACATCTATTCCTGAAATACTTAGGAAACCAACATATTTAATCTTAGTCCTTAACAACTGAGCGCAAGAACCACCTGTCGCTAAATCTGTACTTTGTTCATTCAATCTGTAACTTTGTTTATTCACTCAATCTGTAATATTTCTAATCATTGTAAACCGCAAAGAACTTCAAGGTCCTGCGGTATATAAACTGTTATTATTATTATTATTATTATTTGGGTCTGATTCTGTATAGAATGTTTATTGGCCCAGTTACTAAAGGCTACTCCCATAGGAGTGGCTTTTGGTATCTGTTCCAATCAGGGCATTAGGCCCCTTCCTGGTGCAATCAGGCTTGAGCTCAGCATCACCTGCATTTAGGGATCCTTTTACTAAGCTGCAGTAGCGTTTTTAGTGCGCGCTGCAGATTAGCGTGCACTAACCCCCACGCTACGTGGAAAAACTAACGCCAGCTCTGTGGAGGCATTAGCATCTAGCACGCGCGACATTGTAGCACTTGGTAAGCACGCTTTAAAACTGCTAGCGTAGCTTAGTAAAAGGAGCCCTTAATGTATAGGACAGATACTTTCTACATTAATTCACATTCTATACCTCAATAGAGAGTGTAGGTGTATCTGCCCAGATTTAGAATGATAGCCTTAGTGCTCAAGTTTTTTTAAAAAATTATGAACTATAGTAGTGGTTGTCTGCCATCACCCTGACACAGCCCACTCCTAACCACACCAGATCTCCCCTTCCTGAACCCCCCAGCACTTCTGAACCCAGCACAGAACAGTTTCTCATTGAGCACATATCTCTGCAAGCAATGCCCCCCACCCCCCACACATCAGAGAACATTTTACCATGATATAGCCTGACTCTTCCTCCCATCACTTCAGTCATATTGAGACTCATTCAAAACATTTTGCTTCTGCCTTCTATGTCATTATCTTCAAAATGGAGGCACCCTGCCTTACATGGAGAATCTTACGAGACACTGTGATGAGTCAGAATTCCTTTATGTGGTAGACTGACCCCCCCCCCCACCCTGTGCATCCTAAAATGTACCACAAGGGCAGAGTGCTACCATTGTGAAGATGATGCCAGAGGCAGGAGCATGCAAACATCATTCCAGACTCACTGTAAGTTACAGAGTATGTAAATGAAACACTACATACCTGCCTGTATGACAGTTTCAGCTGTTCTCAGCAGTCCTATTAGAGCATCAAGCAGGTCTCTGGTGTAGCCTGGTGGCCAGTGCATTAGACTACAGAGAAAGGGACCAAGGTCCATATCCCACCAAACCCTACCTAAAACCTACTGTACCATCATATAGGTGTAACATGCAGGAATAAGGGATATTGTTGTGGTGTACAGTAGGTTTCAGTAAATTTTGGATGGGTTTTGGAGGGTTCAACACACAATATAGAGGGGATATGGTGATACATATGAAGTTCACTGCAGCGCCCTCTGAGGTCCCCTCCTATATCCCAATGGGTTGTTTTGTGCTTTTTTTTTCTTTTGGACTTGTTTATTTCAAAAATTGTTCAAAAGGATAAAGACCATTTTTGAAAAAAACAAGACAGATGTTTTGCAGTTTTGAAAATTGGCATTTTTTGGTACTGGAGTTTTGTGTGTCTTCTATAAAATGTCCAAACTCAGATTTGGAATTCATATTGAAAATGGCCCTCATTATCTGCAGCAGGGCCCAGATAATGGATCCTGTGGTAGATAGTACAAGTTAATATTTAGTAAAAGACCACAATAATTCTTTATAGTCAAATATAATAATTTTAGGTTCAATTTTTTTTTTTTTTAAATATCATTTTTATTAAGGAGTCAACAGGGGAAACAAGCATGGTACAAGGGTGAAATAGGCAAACAAAGGCAACAATGAAAAGAAGCATAACAGCCATCAACAAGAGTACATAGGAAGCCAGTAAGACACATAACTATTTTTACCTTATTTTCTTTCAACAGAGGTGATTGGTTGTTACTTGAGCAGTAGCAAAATTCTATTAATACAGGCTCTATATGGGGAATGGGACTTGTATACTTCCTTTTTGTGGTTACAAATTCAAAGCAGTTTATACAATGTGACAGGGAAGAAACCCTGCAGTGCTCTAAAACTATTCCTAAACCTGCTCCTAGAAGCAGGCAGGTTAGGGAAACTGCCCTGCAGAATTTATCCCCAGTGAAAGGCAGCCCCAAAGTGACCCGATTATACTTGCCTAGTTCTAGGGTAGGAAATAGTAAAGGCAAAGAACTACAAGTACCAGCATGCACCAGGCCAGTGATTGCTAAACCCACAAAGGGATTAGCTCCTGCAATCAGCTTTGCTGGGGGCAGGGCTAGTCAGCAGGGAAGTTATCCAGGATCATTAGCAAAGCGCCAGAGAACCACAGGTGTTTCTAGAGAAAATCAGCACAAGGATAGAGAAAAGGGTATAGTCTATAGGCCAAAGAGGCAGCCACCAACCTTCAGCCTGCCTTAACCCATGGAAAGAGGCAGACCAGTGCAATCCAGGGTACAGAAGCCAGAAGCTAGCATTTCCCACAGGAAACAGGGAGAAAATCTCAGGTCTGAATCTTGTCTGCATTCTTCTGAAGGTAACACTGTTTTGGATGTAGAAATGCCAGAAGAAATGGATACAAGTGATTATGAAATAGAACCTGTAGAATACTGTTGCCTGAAGCCATGCTTACTGATTAAAAGCTTGGGGAAATCATATGCTGTTTCTGGTAAAGTGGAATTACCTCACAAACCCTAATAAGAAAAGGGTATAGAATCCCCGATTCTGATTAAATTGAAGTTAACAGAAAAGTTGGAATAATTGTGTCCTGATTTGCACATACACAGAACTACTGTGAAAGAACCGTGCTGAACAATCCTAGCTGGTTCCAGGACTTTGATACTGAAAGTTTGGCCTTTTGTTTTTGTAATAAGGAATGGCAGAGCATAGCCAGTTGAAAGCACATGTGTGATGAAAATTGCCAGACTGTGAACTGTACAACTGTGGAGCCTGGTTGGGTTAACAAGCTGTTTAGCCACCAGAACCAGTTTGTGTTTCGTTTTTTTTCTTTCACCAAAGTATAAGCCAGAAAATAAAAACATAATAATTCATACTAAACACCTTGGCTGGACCTTTTTATTTGATGCAGATACCCCTCTACCCTCCATGCCTCATTCAACCGCTCGGATGAGGCTTGGATGACCCAGGTCAGGACTCTGGCTAATCCAGTCCAGGTCTTACCTGGTCACAACAGGTACTTATTTTATATCTGGGACAATGGAGGATTAAGGCTCCCTTTTATCAAGCTGCATTAGGGTTTCTATTGCAGGCCGCAATGGTAAAAGCTCCAATGCTCATAGAATTCCTATGAGCGTCGGAGCTTTTACCGCCACAGCCTATGATTTAAAAAAACCCTAACACAAAAGGGGGCCTAAATGACTTTCCTGCGGTCACAAGGAGCAGCATTTGGGTTTGATCCCACAACCTCTGTGAGGAGAGGAAGCAGGCCTACCACTAGAGCACTCCTCATACAATCTTATTTGCTTTGAATAATAATGAAAATTCCATTTCCAACATTTCAGCAAATTATTTTTGCTTTCTTCATAATTGCTCCCACTAAATGATCTTCAATGTCTTCTCATAATCCAATTACCTTTAAAGCTTTTGCTTTCCATTTATTAATTTATATTTCATTTTGCTTTTGCAAATATATGAATATATAGAGAATACAGTTCATATAGGAATCCTTTTTTTTTAAAGAAACCATTGCTGATTTTAACAGCCAAATCATGAACTCTCTAATTTATAAACCACATCAACATTTATCTTCCATTTTTTAATCCATCAAATCCAACTTCTTTTCAATTTACTGCTCTAAATTCTGCTTAGCCAGCAAATCATTGCTAAACTGTATTTCCATAGAAACAGATAAAGGTGGCATTTAAGAATAAATAGAAGCCTTGTCTCCAGCATCTGTGCCAAGTGATCTTAGTAAATCTGTAGAAAAAGCCCACAAAGTCTAACAAATTTAAATTAGTCTCAGAAAAGGAGCATCTGCTCCTAATTCAAAGTTCGGTATTCTCAAAGAGATAGCATCATCTCCGGTAAAAGAACATGCAAATATTCCTAGACTTGGAGATCTCTGGTATTTCTTACAAATGTACTACAGCACCAAGTCCAAATGGTCCCAGTTAATTCTAATGTTACAATGGGGCCATTTAAGAGTGGTTTCATCTGGTTCTTTTCTAATCATATTAAATAACTATGGGGTCCTTTTACTAAGGTGTGCTACCCGATTTAGCGTGCACTAAAGGCTAAGGTGCCCATAGAATATAATGGGCACCTTAAAAAAATGGCTTTATTACTCATAGCATCTTTAATAATAATAATAATAACTTTATTTTTTCTATACCGCCACAATCTTACGACTTCTAGGCGGTTTACACTGAAGAGAGCTGGACAATCAGCGAATTACAGAATACAAATAGCGAAGATGTCACTGAACAGTCATCTAAAAAAAAAAAAAAATCCCCACCCAAAAAAAATTCCAAGTCATTTTAAATAATAAAAGTCAACCTTTAACACACATTCTAAACAAATATAATATTAAAATTAACAAATCACAAAATAAAGCCTCCAAAATATTTATGTAACTAAATAAAAGGTGTTAAACCCTTTAGATAATGCTAATGCATGAAAACAGGCTACTGCTGACATGTGCTAAAACATTTTTTGATATTTTGTCTGTGTTTGCATGCGAACCTGCACATTACCTATTTTAGAAAGTCACGTTAGGCTTTTTTATTGCCAGACATGGTAGTATTAGCTCTAACGCTCATAGGAATTCTAGTGGTGCCTAACTCTTAGGCTTGGTTGTCAATCAACTGCTAGGCGCTGTTTACAGAGTTGCACCTAGCGGTACCTAACAACAGGGTTTTCTTGACCTAATTTTCCAGCACCTGACACAGATACCTAGCAATACCTAAGTCATACCATGCCTATTTTCCTCCCGTAATCTTTGTGGGTAGGCATCGTAAGGTTCTGCTAGGCACCTCAACTTAGGCGTCAGTAGGCACCGCTCCAAGTACTGCATAGAACTCTTTATTGTTTTAAAATTTTTAAATTAGCTTTCAATGACATGGTCAATTACCTTGTCAATTAATTTCATTTTTCAATGTTGAGTTCTGTGTAGAACTTGGCTAGGCATCCTCAATTGGGGTGCCTAGTGGCACTTAACCTAGGCATCATTTATAAAATCTGGTCCTGTGTACATTTCTGGTTGCTGTTATCTCAACAGAAATGCAGCAGAATTAGAAAAGTATAACCACAATGATAGAATGCATTAAATGATCATATAAGGAAAGGTTGAAGAAGAGAAGGTTGGGAGAAGATGTGAATGAAGTCCTAAGTAGAGTGAAATGGGTAAGTGCAAATTGCTTTTCTTTCAAAAAATACAAATATTGGAGGATATGCCATGAAGTTACAAAGAAGTTCTTTGAGAGAACTCTCTCATTTCAGGTTGCTAAATTGAATATATGGCTTGGAAAAATTTTGTTAGAGGCTTCTTCCTATTTTGATTTCAGAAAACTGTTAAAGACACAACTATTCGATAGGCTGGTATCTTAATGCATCTTGTTTTAACTTGTTTTTTTTTTTCTTATTTTAACTTGATGTATTTTATCTGCTTGTACTTTTATCTGCATTGTATGTTTTTGTTCTACTTTTTGTGAACCGCATTGAACTTTCCCGGTATGACGGTATACAAGAATAAATTATTATTATTATTATTATTATTATTAAAGTACTTACATTTGAAGTAAACAGGAGAAAATACTATTTTACTCAACGTATACTTAAGTTTTGGAACTCACTGTTAGAGGATTTAGTCAATTCCTGGAAAAAAAAAGTCAATAAACATTTATTAAGAAAGACCTGGAAAAGCTACTGTTTATCCTTGGAGGTAAATAGCATGGAATCTAACTATTTTTTGAGATCTTGTCAGGTGTGACCTGTTTTGGCCTCTGCTGGAAACAGGATACTGGACTTCATAGACTTTTGGTCTGACTCAGAGAGGCAATTATGAATTATGTTTTTTTTTTATTTTATGGAATCAGAGGCAGGTTAGGCACAGTGGGACAATATAGCACCTAAATTCCATAGCACTTAACCAAAACGGGTCCAACTTAGGAGCCAGCACCCAAGAAAAAGATCTGGCTGCTATTGCAGACACTACACTGAAATCTTCTGCCCAATGTATGGTGTGGCAAAAACAACAACAAAAAAACAACAACCAGGATGATAGGAATTATTAGGAAAGGGATGGTGTGTCCTCACCTTGAGTGTTGTGCACAGTTCTGGTCACTGTATCTCAAAAAAAGGCATAGTGGGATTAGAAAAGGTTCAAAAAAGAGCGACCAAAATGATACAGGGGATGGAACTCCTCTAGTATGAGCAGTGGTATGCTGCCATGGCTGTGGGCTCCTGGTGGCTCTTCCTCCTTTCCTCCATGCTGACACAATCAAGAGCATCCTGCCAGCATTGTGTCTTTAAGGGATTAGCTACAGACACCAACTACTACTACTACTACTTATCACTTATATAGCACTGAAAGGTATACGCAGCACGGTACATTTTGACATTTATAGACAGTCCCTGCTTGGAAATCCCTTGATGGCTCAGGCCAGCATAGTGTCTAGGCTCCTCCTCTGTAGTGTCCTGCTCTCTTATATTGTTTAGAATAGTTTTTGATTATGTTTCTTCATTTTGACTTTCATTTTATGGGCTAAAGTGTTAATGTCTTTCTATTTCTATTCTGAGGAATAGTTCTTCCTTTTTCCTTTTATTTCTTGTTATTTCCTCATTCATTTGATGAATGTAGGTTTTTGAAAGTGATAAATATAGATTTTTTTTTAAATAAAGGAAAACACCTTTTTGGAGACTTTTAGCTTAATAAACTCAGTGTTCTGGGAAAAAAAATCATCGCTGATAATACTCCACAGATGTCAATGTTGTCAGCTATATATATAACACACTAACTATCACCTATAATTTTCTCATATTGCTGTTATAATGAAGCTATACAATGACCGCTTATATAATGCGACGTTGTATAACAGGGTAAGAGAGAATCAATTTTATAAGTATATAATCTTTTTCTTGTTTCTTTTTTTCTTATGTATTGGCCTTCGGAAAATAACCGGACCATGAATTGTGCCGAGCTCTCCCATATCTTCATCAGTCCACTTTATTGATTATTTCTATCAAAATAATAAAATCAATCCTTAACTTTCATAATTCATAATACTATTACTGTAAATTTCATACGTGTTGTATTCTTCCTTGGTTAATTTCATAATATTTTTTTAATGTTTTATGCTTCATTTTTTACTTCATGTTTTATATATATGTAATTAATTAGCTACTTAGCTCTGAGGTTAGCTCTCAAATTTCATCAATGCCACCTCTCCCAACATACATGTTTCAAACAGAAATTTTCTTTTGGGTCGAGGGGAATTGAAAAAATAAATAATTCAAAATTCATCTCTCTTATCAATCAATTGCTTTCTTATACTATTTAAAAAGGACTCACTGAAGACCCAGAGAGTCCTCAATTCATTGCAGACGATAAACAACTCAGTATCTCTCATTCTCTCATTTGGATATTCCTCCGATACCTCTTAGCATATTTAAAACCTGTCGCAACCAAACTAACTTCAAACTGGAGAAAACACCCCAGTAAAGTAGAGAAAAAGTTGTAAAGAAACAGAACAAATGTTCTAAAGAAACAGAAAAAATGTTTTATCACTTACCAATCGAGGGAGCAGTTGTCAGTTTCAAACATGGCCACGATTTGAAATTTGCTGGTTATATCTGCAGCAGCTGGGTTCCCTGTTGCCGGTATGTGTATATATACATTGTGTTTCCTTAGCCGGCACTGTGTTTGGGTTGCCTAGTGATAGGCCAGCCTCTTTAGATGTCAGACGTTCAAACGTGATTTCAGCTCCGGCTCAAAGTCTCTGATCAATGTTTCATCAATAGCAACAATGCGATTCAAGAATGCCTGACCTTCAGCGTTAAATCTTTGTTTCAGCACGGTTGCATTGTCCAGGCGTCTCTGCTGCTGTTCAGCAGTCAAGAAGTGGGGGACCCATTGTGCAGAAATTTTTCTCTTTTTTAAATTATTTGTCAGAATTTGGTATACTGATATCGGTGGAATCCCTGTGGTTTCAGAAAGTTCCTCGCATGTCGCACGAAGATCTTTTTCAAGAGCATCATCCCCGAGTTTCACACATCGTTCATCGGTTGTTGATTTCGGCCTTCCTGGTCTTGCATCATCATCTGTGCTCACATAACCACTCCAAAAATGAGTTGCCCACCGAGAAACTACTAATGCCAACTGTTAACTCACCACAAACTTCACCTAAAGCACTGTGGATTTCTGTCGGGTTTTTGCCACGTAGAGTTTCAGTCTTAATGTACAACCTCTGATTGTCAACAGACAGAGTACCCAAGACACCTGCAGCTTCCATTTCCCACACCTTGTCACAGCCACACTATGCACACTACAGAGCTCCTAAGCACACGCCCTGCTGCTTCAAGCACTGAAGTGAAAGTGAAACAAGGTTTACTGCAATTGCATCATCCACTTCCCAATGTTGCCAACCTGTGCATTATTTATGAAATGACCTTCGTAATATATGTAAATTTACCTAATGTCTATTCATTGTGAATAACCTGAAATCCTAATTGGCTGGGTGTGTCCTGTAGATTAGTTAAGAAGTCCTGCACCGGGGCATACCTAAATGTCTGTTAGGTCAATCCATTCCTCTGTGTAATCATAAGAACAGAAACCTGAAAAATCTAAATGTAGTCTAATAAAATGGAAAGTTGGTGCTGATGTTAGAGCAGGCATACATTCAATAGCTGTTTAAGGATCTCTAATGCAGGCTTAGTGCTAAAAAATAACAACCCAATAAACCTTACTGCAGGACGCACTAAAGTGCTTTGTGGAAGTTTTTCTATTTGCACGCGCTAATTGAATGCTATTTATATCTTTATTTCTTTTTGGAGAGAGCATGTCATGCATGGAGAGTCATGCATGTCATGCATGGAAGCTTTAACAAGCTGGTACTGAAATTACTATGTTAATTATTTTTAGTTCAACTCTCATTAATCACCTTGTAGAACCACACTATATATAAATAAATAATCACTTCAAAACTTTAGATGTGCTTAATAGTGAACGCTCAGACCCACAACTATAACCCAAGTGACAAATCACAGAGTCAGCTGTGTATAGAGACCATCAAGTAGCTAGTAAAGATTAATGAGTTTGTGCGCTTTGGGAACAATCAATTGTTGTGGGTTATAGGTAGTGATGTGATTAGCATTATTTTGTCTTTCTAGTACCCCTCCTGAAAAAGCCAACCGGTGAAACCTAAGTTGGGGGGGTCGGTGAAAATGTACCAGTTCAGTTATGGTGATAAAGGAAGTGCCCAGAGCAGCTGTGTTGGCTACAGTACCACCAAATATACCAAGATAAGTTGCTTTTTGTTTCCAATTGAGGATTCATTGAAGTTGTTAGAACGTTAGTTCTATGGTTATTGGTGGAAGAGACAGTGAACACGCGATGATGGTCTCTTTACACAGCTGACTCCGTGATTTTTCACTTGGGTTATAGTTGTGGGTCTGAGCGTTCACTATTAAGCACATCTAAAGTTTTGAAGTGATTATTTATTTATATATAGTGTAGTACTACAAGGTGATTAATGAGAGTTGAGATATATACATTTACAAGGTGATTAATGAGAGTTGAGATATATACATATCACCTTAGGTAATTGAAGTTCCCATGCATAGAGAATTATTTTTAGTTGCCATTTGCTAATGACAATCATTAGCATGCAACCTGAATTAAAAAAAAAAAAATACAAAACACATTTTTTTAGGGATGCATTAGAAATGGGCTTTGCATGTGGGAAGGTGGCAAGTCAAATGTGCGCAAGATAAAAGCGCTCAGACAAATGCACGAAGACATGAGAGCGCAAGACATGTGAGTGCACGACAATTGAGCGCAACGATAATTGTTTGCGGATATCTTGCGCTCACTTGTCTTTATGCTCATTTGTCTGCTCCCATTTGTCCGCGCGCTTTTGTCTTGCGCGCATCTGACTATGAACCTGTGGGAAAGTACCAAATTAGAATACTCTAAGCCCATTTTGTAGAGTATCTTAGTAAAAGGACTTCTTAGTTAATAATAGCTTGGCATGATATCATATGGATTACTTCAAAGATCATGTAACTTTATTATTCCTTCCTCCCCCTTTTTACAAAACCGTAGTGCGTTTTTTTAACTGTGGTAACACTTCCGACGCTCAAAGAATTCCTATGAGCATTGGAGCTGTTACCGCCACGACTGGCACTAAAAAACACACTATGGTTTTGTAAAAGGGGGGAGGGGGGTTAAATAGGTAGAGATCTTTAGATATATTTAAAACTCATTTTCAGCAGGGTAAGTTCACTAATCAGTTCCTGAGGCAGGCATAAAAGGGATAAGTACTTTTCAGATTCACCATGTACTTGGTCTCTTGGAAACATACTTTCAGTTCCCTATATCCAGGTGTGATGTAATTATGCAGATGGAAATGAGGTCCACCTATACCATTGTATAAGCTTTAAGCTTCATGTGGGAACCGTGCCCTTAGGTTCTGCTTACAGGGCAACTGAAACATGCACAACTCAGCAACTAACACCTTCAGTCTTTAAAAAAAACAACAACATAACTTCAGAGTTTGGGTTTAACAATTGTATTGAGAGATTTCATTTATTTGAAAACGGATTTGAATGTCTTTTGATCAAAGATGATAAGATAGGGAAAATGTAAGTATTTTCCCTGAAGGGAATGGACTTAATAGATAAAGACAGGTTGTTCACCCTCTCCAAGGTAGGGAGAACAAGAGGGCACTCTCTGAAGTTAAAAGGAGATAGATTCCATACAAACGTAAGGAAGTTCTTCTTCACCCAAAGTGGTGGAAAACTGGAACGCTCTTCCAGAGGCTGTTATAGGGGAAAACACCCTCCAGGGATTCAAGATAAAGTTAGACAAGTTCCTGCTGAACCAGAACATATTCAGGTAGGGCTGGTCTCAAATAGGGCACTGGTCTTTGACCTAGGGGCCGCGACAGGAGCGGACTGCTGGACACGATGGACCACTGGTCTGACCCAGCAGCAGCAATTCTTATGTTCTTATGATAGTTAAAAAGAAAGTAAATACATTTTCCAAGTAAATAAAAGTGTGCATGCTGTTTCATGAATCCATACCAATGCTTTGACTTGCAATGAATTATCCTGCATCTATTAGAAATTTACCTGCTGTAGTAGTGTGAACACAAGAGAGCAGCGTTTGCGGTGTTCAGTAAAATATTTACAGTAATAGGTAATGACCATTTAAAAGCTAGATTGTGAGCCCACTGGGACAGATAGGGAAAATACTTAAGAGGACCTGATTACTATTCAATATATTGTAAACCACTTTGGGTAAATCTCAATCATTTTCCATCTCTAGAATACACACTGCCTTTTCTCCTCACTCTGAAAATAGTCTAATTAAAAATATACTTTGAATGTCCCTGGCCTGCGGAGAAGTGGGAGTGATAAAAGCAGGGCAGGGATTTCCATTAAAGAAGTAAATGACCTTAGGTGAAAAGAACAGACTAGAATAGTCAATAAAACATTGCAAAAGTCATGTGTGAGTCACCTTCATGAAGGTGTATAAAACATCTGTCATATTTACTATCTCTGTACTTATTCTCTTTTATGGTCGTCTAAGTCAAAATAAATATGGTTGCAAAAAGAGATCAAGAGGGAAGAAAGCAGCACACGCCACTCACAAAATTTCCTAAATTAAGGCCCTTTTTTACAAAGGCGCGCTAAGCATTTTAGCGTACACTAAATCAATGTGTGCGCTACCTGCTAACACGTCCATAGGATAACATGCACGCATTAACGTTTAGCGAATGTTTAGCGTGCGCTAAAAAGCTTAGCGTACCTTTGTAAAAGAGGGGGTAAGTCTAACTTTATGGTATCAAACATATTCAATAGAATTCTCACATCTTGCTTACAATGTAGAGGTCATATGCAAATAGGTTGTTTGCATAACTTTTACTCCCTCTTTTATAAAGGTGCGCTATGCTTTGTAGCATGCGCTAAATATTGCACGCTAAACATGCGCTAAACCAGTGGTTCTCAACCCTATCCTAGGGGATCCCCCAGCCAGTTGGGTTTTCAGGATATCCCTAATGAATATGATGGAGGAGACAGGCATGCCAATATGTCTTATGCATATTCATTAGGGATATCTTGAAAGCCCAACTGGCTGAGGGTCCCCCAGGACAGGGTTGAGAACCACTGCACTAAACGCTAATGCGTGCATGTTATCCTATGGACGCATTAGCAGTCCATCTTGATTCAGCGCTCGCTAAATCTGTACTAAAACGCTTAGCGCGCCTTTGTAAAAGAGGCCCTTAATGTTAGACTAACTTTGTATTCAAAATTTTGACCCTCCTTACTAGGTTAATTGTGTGAGCAAATCTGGTAAATTCCAAATAGGTTATCTAAGTCCTCTATGTAAACATTGAACAGGGTTAGAGATAATATAGAGCAGTGTATCGCAAACTGTGGGCCTCCTGAGATTTCAGGTGTGCCGTGAGATGCTGGGGAGGAGGAGAGATGCCAGTGCCGGCTGACTGCGTACAGCAGTGTTTCTCAACTCGGTCCTGGAGTACTTCCTTGCCAGTCAGGTTTTCAGGATATCCATAATGAATATACATAAACTTGATTTGCATACATTGCCTCCATTATATGCAAATTTCTTTCATGCATATTCACTGTGGAGATCCTGAAAACCTGACTGGCAAGGGGGTACTCCAGGATTAAGTTTAGAAACCTGGCCTACAGGATGTGCCTCTCGCGGTGAGAGGTACATCCTGTAGGCAATCAGCTGGGGCCAGCACTTCTTCTCTTTGTGCGTCTTCCCTGCCTTACCTTCCACTGGCAGCTCAGGGCGTATCTGGAGGGCCTTTGCGCATGCACGACTGTCAATGTGATGATATCATATATGCACGTGATGTCATCGCATCGACGTCCGTGCACTTCTGGATGCCTCGAGCCACGGCCCCTATGTTTAATGAGACGTTGTCCTGGAGAGAGGAATGCGAGGATGGTAGCTTAAGTGAGGCAATCGAGGACAGTGCTTATCAGACATTTGGTGGCTGCAACTCCCACTGGCATGAACCATTAATGTATTTCTGGAGGACCTGCAATGCATAGTCTGGGAAGCTTTGGTTTAAGAACAATTATGAGAAAAAGAATTTGAATCCTAGATCCTTTTAAGCAAATGACTATCTAATTTGGGGGGAGCGGGGTCATGGTTTTGGTATACTACCTTTCTTTGCTACCGTTTATATTCATTATTTGCAGATATTTGCTCTGTCCCTAGTGGCTCACAATCTGCTTTTGTACCTGGAGCATCAGTGGTTAAGTAACTTGTCCCAAGCAGTGGCGTACCTAGCATATGTAACAACCGGGGCCCATCATTTTTTTGACACCCCCCCATCTATATGAAAAATATGATTTTTAGTAACAATCTACATATCGCACAACAAGAGTGTACCTAGGAAAAGGCAGCATCTTAAACACTGCAGTGAGCACTGGAACACCAACACATACATTGTAAAACTAAACAAACCAGATCCTGCACAGTCAATTGATCCAGTACAGTCGATGCTATCAGAAAGCCATGTCCCTTTCATACACACAGACAGAAACACCTTGGCCCAATATGGAATAATCACAAACTAAAAATAGAAATATGTAGACAAAAGTTAAACTGAACTGCCAAGAAACCAGACTCTGCATACAATGCAACACCACAAAAACAGTAATACATGTCCTCTAATACTGTGCAAAATATAAAGACAGTAGATGTAAATTTGAAAAACTGATACATAACAATCACCACTTTATAAATTAACAAATAAAAATAAAACAAATAATGAGAAATATGAAAATACCATTTTATTGGACTAATCCCCATAAGCTCGGTCCTCATCCCCACAAACCACCTGATTTCATCCACACAAGCCTTGAATTGTTTTATATTGAACTTATTATATTAAAGTATAAAAAGAAACAATATTCTATACAATTGTCAATTTATAAATCAGCGTCTTCTCCCCACTCTCTCTTCCCCATTTCCCTTCAGCGTCCTCAGCCCACTCTCTCTCCACTTTCCTTCAGCGCACGCACATAAAAACAAGCAAGTAATTTTATATCATTTTCATTCTATTCATTCATAGAAATTAAAGTGTAAATAATGCCAGTCACATAACAAAACATGATTTTACAAAAATAATTCCCTGCAATCAAGCCTGCAAGGATTACTAGATGTCTTTCAGCAGCTCCCCTCCCTCCCTCCCCTTTACCTTCGTGGCCAAGTCAAAATGATCTACCAACAATAAAATTTTAAAAACACAAAGCACATTGTACGCAGAGAAAATGTTAATTCTGGGGTGGGTTAGGGACCCATAGAGAAGAGGCCCCATGCCCATAAGCCCCTGTAATCACTGCTTTGATACTTAAACATGTGCACTCCCCTATATACCCCCAAAACCCTTTTTTACTGGCATATAAGTGGCTCCTGCGGCTATTGGGGTGGTAGATAAGTGGGTCTAGGGGATTCTGGAGGTGGTTTGGGGGGCTTACCATGACCTATAATGGAGCTGTAGGGAAGAGAAGCCATGGCACCCTTTTTGTGAAGTTCACAGCAGTGCCCTGTAAGGTACCCCACTATTTAGGTGGCATGTCTGGGTGTGCAGTCCATCACTTTGCAGACCTCTCCCACGTCCAACAGGGCTTGTTCTAGGCGTTTTGGACTTGGATGAAAAGTTGGACGAAAATGTGGTATAAAGATGGACGATTTAGTGGCTTGGATTATCAGATCAGCAGGACATATAATTAGACGATTTTTGAAATGAAAAAAAAATGTGGACGTATTTTTCAAAAATGTGTCTTAAGAGGGGGCGCTAGCGAGCCCGATGGGATAGGCTGTAAACAGCTCGAGCTCCGGCGGTGAGAATCTATTTATGTTTCAAATTGGCATCTTTTACTAACACTGCTTACTCAAAAAGGGCATTTATTGAAGGCGAACTATCGCTTTATATTATGGCATTGAGCAAACCTTCTAAGCGCAAGAGCGCGGAGCCTGCATCTCCTGGGAGATCCGGCGTCTCTAAGACCGACGACGCAGCCTCCTCCGCCATCTTGGATGAACTGCGTTCAATATGGGAGCTCATTGTGGACACCAGGCAAGATATAAATGATATGCGCTCGGACCTTACCTCGCTACGAGAAGAATTCGCCTCCGCACAAACGAAACTGACGAACTTGGAAGCCAGAACGGTGGGAACTGAATCGTCGATAAAACATCTCCAAAAGCAGGTCACTCGCATCTCCGCGCTTGAAAGGGCGCAGGAAGCGGCGGATAATTGCGCGCGCCAAAATTGCTTCCATCTTCTCGGGTTACCGGAGGGACGGGAGGCCTGCGACCTCGTAGATTTTCTGGCTGCACTTCTCCCCCAGCTATTAAAGATGAATGATGACTTCAAAATTGACTTTGACAACGCATATCGACTGCCTCAACCCAATACACTGCATAAGAAGTATCCCAGACCTATATTGGTATCTCTACTGAAATAATCATCAGGTACTCAAAATCATGCAGCATGCAAAACTTCATTCACCAATCACTTTTGAAGGGAATAAGATCCTTATTTTGCCGGATCTTGCAAAGGAGACTGCCAAACGCCGGAAACTACTATTATCATATCGCCCTCAGCTTAAAAACCTTGGGGCCAAGTTTGGAATGTTCTACCCTGCTCGCCTTCGGGTAACTCATAATAATGTGACTAAAGATTTCCATAACCCTACTGACCTAGCAGATTTCATTGAATCAGTGAGCCCAACTCTGATTGATAAAACCTGATACTTTATGTTTCAATCTGATTTGTTATGAGTCGTGTATTAGATGCTTAGAAACTCATGTTAGCTTTGCCTGGAGTAATGCTGTTTTGTCCTTTCTCCTTTCAGCTCACTGACCCACAGTATGTTTGAATTAGTTGACATGTTTAAGTTACTGTTTATAGTTGCAGTGTCTCTTAATGCAGATTCAGCAAGCACTTTCTTCCAATTGCATACTAATCTGGAGAATTACCATCACCTTAAAGCACTAATATGCATTAGTAATATCCTAATGTTATATCATTGTATACAGTGTATATGTCATTAACCTGTTTTTCCCTGAACGTAAAGGGTTTCAATAATCCAATAAAACGTCTCAAAATAATGCGTTATACTGAAAACCATCAGCCGGACATTGTCTTCTATCAGGAAACTCATCTCTCAGCTCTGGAAGCCACTAAGGTTTCCCCTTCATGGGCTCATACACCTTTGTTTTCTCCCTCTCTGGGACGGAAGAATGGAGTCCTCACACTCATCAGGAAGCGACAGGATATACAAATAATTTCTTCAGCACACGACACAGAAGGCCGCTGGCTGAAAGTGAACTTACTCATGGGCAACACTCATCTCTCTGCATATAATATCTATGCTCCAAATCTGGATTGCCCTGAATTTTTTTGAGTCCCTGGCATCTGATATTGGATCCAATTAAAGGATCCACTGTTTGTGCAAAACTATCGTCCTCTCTCTCTAATAAACACTGATGCTAAATTATTTGCCAAATTGATCGCTTCAAGATTACAACTTGTACTTCTGAAATTAATCAGCATGGAGCAAATGGGCTTTCTTCAAGGACGTCTATCCAGTGACAACACTCGGTTATTTACTCATGTGCTATCTTTAGCTCCAAAAATTATGCCAAATGGAATAACTATGTCACTCGACGCCGAAAAGGCCTTTGACAGAGTGGAGAGGCCTTTTCTCTTTCAAGTATTATCGTGGTTTGGATTTCATGACGACTTTATATGCATGGTTAAAGTTTTGTATTCTAATCCTTCTACTCGACTTCGCTTTAACAATGTTCTGTCTGCACCTTTTACACCATCCAGAGGCACACGACAAGGCTGCCCCCTGTCTCCCTTATTATTCAATTTAGCCTTAGAGCCTTTACTCATTGCTATAAGATCTGATAACTCCATAACTGGTCTCAATTTCGATGACTTACGAATTAAGTTGACAGCGTACGCTGATGATGTTCAATTATACATTGATATAGACTCATTGCCTACCCTGCTTCAATCTATATCTAATTACTCATCTGTATCTGGTTACAAGCTTAACAGTTCTAAAACCGAGGTCATGTCATTGACTGGATCACCTTGCGGAGATATTATTAAAACTTTGAAGTTGAAATATGCACCTGAAAAACTCAAATACCTAGGAATATATTTTGGTGCGTCCATTGAGGAAACCTTATCACTAAACACCTCACATATCCTACAAATAATCGACTCTACTACTTCCCGCTGGTCACCACTGAAATTATCTTGGTGGGGATGCTTGGACTCCTTGAGAATGGTATTAGTACCGAAACTTACATATATACTATCCATGATACCAGTGCTGTTCCCTCCAGCAGCCTATAAGAAATTTGAATCACTCATGACAAAGTTTTTATGGAATGGGAAAGTGCCGCGTATCGCTTTACACAAATTAAAATGCTCGAAAGACAAAGGTGGGGTAAACTTCCCTGACCTATATAGTTATCACCTGGCTTTTCTCTGTAGACAGGGTTCCAAGTGGTTAGAAGAGCCTCTGGATGATAATCAGTCTATATGGTTGAAATTGGAACGTAAACTGTATGGTACGCATCACTTAAAGTATTTCTCCTTTATGAAACAAGTTCATGGTAAAAAGTTGAATCCTGTACTTACAGCAACAAAAACTGCCATTCAAATAATAGATAACTTAGCTCCTCTGTCCTGGGGAGATACTATGAGCTCTCCTATCTGGCGCAATCCACACTTAAAGATTCAAGACCAATATCTGGAATGGCAATCCTGGCGTCGTCTTGGAATATGGTCCATACAGCAACTCAGGGATGGGGATCACTTCATAACCTACGACAAGCTTGCGACTGCTTACGGTTTATCACCATCTCAGTATTACCAGTGGCTTCAATTGACTCACTGCATCTCAGCACATCTGAAACAGTCAGCTCTCTCTAAGGATCAACCCACCATCCTTCAATGGGTGACCAAAATACAATCGCAATCAGGTCAAGCATCTAATTGGTATAAACTGAGGAAAAATGCGAGGAAATTTCATCCTCCCTCTGCCTTATATGATGTGTGGGCCCGTGAGCTGATAACTACGGAACCACTACCTGACTGGGAGAATATATGGCTGACGTCCTTCAAAGCAATGAAATCATCAGCAATGATGCAAATGGTGCTTTTTCTCTTTCATAGAGTGTACTGGACTCCAAGTAAACTGCACAAAATTGACCCTTTGCTTTCAGACAAGTGCTGATCCTGTTTGCAAAATGTTGGTACTTACAATCACATGTTATTTCAATGTCCTTTCTTGCAACACTTTTGGAATGAGGTTTGGTGTACAATATGTAAGTTCCTTCCTATTGATGAGTCTATCTCCTACCAGATTATTATATATGGTGCGAATACAGTTAAAACACATTTGGATAAATTTGAGTCTAGATTGTTATCCTGTTTACTGCTAATTGCATTTAAATCCATTATGTCATGTTGGAAGGACTTCTCTGCCCTCTCTTATGCTCATTGGTGGAACTCAGTATGTTTATACTCCAGATTTGAGAAAGTGGCAGCTGAGAAAACTAACTCTTTGTCGACCTTCCTGAAGGTCTGGTCACCTGTGATTGAATATTGCTTATCTTAAAAAGTGTCTGATGTTAGAAACACCTTTACGTCTCCTCACATTCGTTTTGAATACTATTTCAATTGCTTTATAGCTCATAATATAAGTTCTGCTAGTCTGAGACGTCTCCTTGATGTGTATTACTATGCTTGCTAGACGGAAATCACTTTTAACATATGCACTGCAAGTTTGTGACTGAAGTCTGAAGATTGTATTTTATGTTGTTAGTTGTATTATTTATCATTTTTGATATGTTTTATTGTAAATTCAATAAAAAAGATTGAACTGAAAAAAAAAAAATGTGTCTTAAGCTGTTTTTTACTTTGGACGACTTGCGAGTTGGACGTAAATGGACTTAGACGTCCCTTTCGATTATGCCCCTCTATGTGTTATAATGAAATTTATTATTGAAGATGATGTTAAATATAACTGCAGCCAACTTTTTGCCAACTAAATAGTGTATTTGAATTATTGATAAAGGAAAGGGAGGAATATAAGATGGTATATAAGAGTATGGCTGATATAAGAGTCCCAATGTTAATATATATAATTTGTCTGAATGCTTCTTAGGGTGTCTTCCTTACTGGTTTGAAGAAGCTGAGAGTATTCTCTTGTGGAAACATCCCCTCTCCCAGCCTCAGAGAGTGGCTGAAAGCTGGGGCTACTACTCTCTACTACTACTAATCTAATATTATCTCCCTGATTAGGAGGTTCTTGGCAAACCCAAGTTGCAGCAGCTAGGCTGAGTAAAATTGTCCATGGAGGAGAAAAGGACACCCATGCATTTCCTGACCTCTTTTCTGCTGCTTTAGGTAAAAGCAAACTGGAAGCAATAGTGTACATCAGTGATTCCCAAACCTGTCCTGGAAGAATCCCAGGCAGTCAGGTTTTTAGGATATCCACAATGAATGTTCATGAGAGAGTTTTGCATGCAGGGTCTGTTTGGTATGCAAATCTATCTTATTCTTATTCATTGTGGATATTTTGAAAATCTGACCCCACAAAAGGTTTGGGAACCCTTGGTTGTACAGGAAAATGCTTCCACCTGCTGGCTAGCTTAACATTTGCAAGTTTGACAGTGATTTTAAACTTGTTATTGGGCATTGAATTTATCTGCCTGTTAGAGCTTATAAAGTTCAAGTCATATCATATTGTGGAGATACCAGACTCTGTGAACGTATGTTTATATTCTGTTGTCATTCCCATTTTATTGAAATATAAGGCTATAATTAAGACATTTACCCCCTCTTTTACTAAGGTGCGCTAACTGATTAGCGTGCGCTAGACGCTAACACGCGTATGTTAGTCTATGGACACGTTAGCGTTTAGTAAACGCTAAATCGATTAGCCCGCTCTAATCGGTTAGCATACCTTAGTAAAAGAGGGGGTTAATCAAACCACATTATCTCTGGACTATGCCAGTTTTTGGAACCTACGGTACTTCTACCAGAACCAGTTTTAGACACGGCTGGGGCCTGCAAAAAAAAAACCCAACAAACCCTCACTTATTGGCCTTCAATCTCCAGCATTGCAGTGGTAAATCTCCAGCACTGAGATGGGCCACCCTTGGCGTCTCCACTCACAAACTTCTTAGTACAGCATTAAGGGGCATATTTTTTTAAAAAAAGAAACATGTCCAAAAAGTGGTATAAAGGGGCAGATGGACATTTTTTCTCATCAAGCCCTTCCAATTTGCTATTTTCAAAACCCATTTTCTGGATGGATTCCTATGACAATTGTCTGCAGTGCATCTAGATCTGAAGGAGGCATGGTATGAGCAGGACTAGAGAGAGCTTATTTCAATTTTTCTGTAATAATCAAACATTTTAGAAAACATCCAGGATACAATTTTAAAATTTGGGGCTAGACCTGTTTTAACAACAAATAAGTGACAAAAAGGTACCCAGACGGACCAGATGACCCCCCTCCCCTCCCACATTCTTTTCATTGATCACTGACCCCCTTCCATCTCCCAAAGAAGTGAATGAAACAATACATGCATGCATGTCTATCTGATAGCTTCAGATGTTATGGCCAATCCTAGTAGAGCAGCAAGCAGGTTCCTGAAGTAGCTTAGTGGGTAGTACAGTGTACTATAGAGATGGGGACCCACATGCATATCCCACTCTAACTACTATACTTATGGTGGGTTATCTGAGCCTTTCAAAACTCACCCAAATCCTACTGTACCTACATATACAGTAGATGACACCTGCTGGCATAAGGGCTATTGGGGTGGTGTATAGTTGGATCCAATAGGTCTTGAATGAGTTTTGGAGGGTTCACCATACACTGTAAGGTAAGAAGCCACATATCGTGAAATGTGTACCCAGTGGCATACCTAGCATATGTGATACCCGGGGCCAATCATTTTTGACACCCTCCCCATCTACATGAAAAACATGATTTTTAGTAACAATCCATGTCACACATGAATACCTAGGAAAATGCAGCATCTTACATACTGCAGTAAGCAGTACATCAATAAACCCATTGTAAAACTAAACAAGCCAGACTAGTACAGATCAATCCTAACAGAAAACCATGTCTTTTTGAACACACAGAAAACAGAAAACACCTTCACCTAGTATGTAATCACAAATTAACCCCTCCCCCTTTTACAAAACTGTAATGTGGTTTTTAGCCACGGTGGTAACAGCTCAGATGCCAACACTACAGTTTTGTAAATGGGGAGATAGAATAAAAATACGTAGACAAAGGTTAAAATGAAGCACCAAGAAGCTGGACTCTGCATACAATACAACATCACAGAAACAGTGATGCATCTCACCTAAAGCAAAAAATAAATAAATAAATATAATTTTTTTCTACCTTGTGTTCTCTGGTTTCTGCTTTCCTCATTTTTTGTCACTCTCTTCCTTTCATCCACTGTCTTCCCTCTCTCTGCCCCTTGGCATCTTCTCTCTTTCTATTCCCATTCTAGAAACTTTATGCATCCCCCTTCCATTTCTCCCTTCACCCCCATTAGTATGGCATCCAATGGTCTGCAATCTCTCCTCTCCTCTTCTTCCCTTCCCTCTCCCACACCTACATGATCTGGCATTTCATTCTCTCCTCATTCTTCCCCCCACTTCCATCAACTTCTGCCCCCTTTCTCTCCCTCCAATTCCATGCAGTATCCTTCCCCCTTATGTCTCTTTCCCTGCAATTCCATCAGCATCTTCCCCTTTCTCTCCCTCCACCACACTTCCATACCACCCTAACCCCCTTTCTCACCCTTCACCATGATTCCATACTACCCTGACTCCCTTTCTCACCCTCCACACCCTTCACAGTCTAGGTACCCTACAGATGTTTGGTGTAGTCAGCCATGAATATTTCATGGTAATTCTCCAATGTGCAGCATAAACCAGTTCATCAGTTAAGTATGACAAAACAAGGCAAAATCAAAAATCACTTCTGCATTTTGTGTAAGTGTGCCTTAATGTGCTATGTTGTTGCTTATCAAAGTGGAACAAATATCTTATTCGTGTATTACAGCTAAAGTTGAATTTTATGTTGTTTGACCCTGACCCCCTTTCTCACTCTTCACCATGATTCCATACCACCCTGAACCCCCTTTCTCACCATCCACCCCTTTCATACCACCCTGACCCCCTGTCTCACCCTCCACACTCTTTCATACTACCCTGACCCCCTTTCTCACCCTTCACCATGTTTCCATACCACCCTGACCCCTTTCTCATCCTTCACCATATTTCCATACCACCCTGACCCCCCTTTCTCACCATCCACACCCTTCCATACCACCCTGACCCCCTTTCTCATCCTTCACCATGATTCCATACCACCCTGACCCCCCCTTTCTCACCCTCCAAACCCTTCCATAACACCCTGACCTCCTTTCTCTCCCTTCACCACCCTACTATGCTCCTTTCTTTCGCCATCCCAAATCAGCAAGGTCCCAAGATGACTGCTTCTGCTCCGGATAGAAGAGGTAAGTGACATCGGAGGGGGCTGGGCCGGCAGACGCAGGGAGTCGCGGAAAGATCCCGCGATGACTGCGGCTGCCGGTCCAGCCCCCCCTGACGTCACTTACCTCTTCCAGAACAGAGGTGGTAGACGGTGCAGTCATCGCGAGACCTTTGTTCACTTCAGCGCAGCTGACTACTCTGTTATAAGTACGGCAGCCACGCTGAGGTGCCGTTTGGAGCAGCGGAAGGTTCCGGATCCTACCCCCCTTGCCATCCCTTGGTACGCCACTGTGTGTACCTGGTTTTCTTAATATAAAATTCATTATAGTGCCTCACTGCTCTGCTGCAATATTTTATGTGACCAGTCTACTAAAACTGTTGGCCCTTTCTATATCCCATTGGCTTCTTTTGTATGGTTTTCTTTTGACCTGCTGTTTTTGAAACAGAAACTAGTAAAAAACACATTCCCTACATACAAGGAAGAGAATAGCGTACATCCCTGCAATAAAACTAGCTGCAAACTATGCTAACATATTTCACAAGCCCCCACAGTCACCCACATGGGAAAAACATTCAGCATAAGGAGATCCTTCACATGCTCACCCTCAAATGTAGTTTATATAATTCAATGCAAAAGGATGCTACATTGGTGAAACAAGCCAGATGCTAAAGACTAGGAATAATTTAAACAGATATACTATAATTAAAAATTGTAATGCCAACCAGGATATCATTTCTGTGGGACAGCATTGCAGAAAACCACTATATCATTGATTTTAAGGTGAGGTTATTAAGAGGACATTTTAAGGCAATCCAGGAATGTAAAACTTTTGAGGTCAAAATGATAAAACATTATGAGACCCATCAGACAAGACTTAACAAATACATTGGCTTTCTCTGGCATTAAAAAATAATTGTCTCTGCTTTGACACTTTCTTATCACCCTTCCTTATGGCCCTGTCTCCCACCCTCCCCTCTCTTTTCCTGTGAGGCTGTCATTTGAATATTTTGATGTTTCACTCTTATATACTGATAGCTGTCTATCCCCCTCTTTTACGAACACATAGGGCTCCTTTTACAAAGCTGCAATAGCGTTTTTAGCACATGCAGAATTTTAGCGTGCACTAAACCCGCGCTATGCGGCTAGAACTAATGCCAGCTCAATGCTGGCATCTAGCATGCACGGCAATTTAGCACACGCTAAAACCACTATCGCAGCTTAGGAAAAGGAGCCCATAGCGCAGGTTTTAGCGCCAGCAGCGACTGTAACTATTCCGATGCTCATAGAATTCCTGTGAGCTTCGGAGCAGTTACCGCCGCTGCTGGCTCGAATAACCCGCACTATGCATTCGTAAAAGAGCGGGTACATTTGCTTATCTCTACATTTGAATAAGGATTACCTTCAAAAGCTAATCTAGCCATGCTCTAGTTAGAACAATAAAAAAGGTATCACCTGAATTATTTTTCTTTTGTTTTCTTTCTTTTTATTTTTACATATTATTTTGCAAAATTATGAAAATGATACCATGAGTTTAATTACACTTCTCCCTCCGTATTCGCGGATTCAGCATTTGCGGTTTCGATTATTCACGGTTTAGCTTGCTGGCTCCTTCCCCCAAATTACATCAGCTTGCATAGAAAAATCGCTGATTTCAAGCGTTTACAGAGAAAATTGCTGATTCCCAGCACTTTCTTCACCGTGTTTTGCCTCTCCTTCAGGAACAGACCAGGTCTTCCACCATGTTATTCGCGGTTTCACTATATTCACAATGGTTTTTAATACGAAACAGCGAATAACATATGAAAAAGTTATTTGCGGTTTTTCTGTATTTGTGTTTCTGTTAATCCCCTATCACAGCGAATACGGAGGGAGAAGTGTATACCTATATCGTGTAGTTCATATTACTAATGTATGATTAAAAATACTTGCATATCCCACTGCTTTCTGTCTACATTAATGAAATTTTATTTTTATATATTCTTTATTCATTTTCAAGATTACATTAAGTGTTAAAATATATTCAATCACATAAACAATAAATACATCACTTAGAAATAATCATTAACACATCTCACAAATTCTTATCCCCATCCCTATCCCAACCCACCCTCTCATATATTCCATTATCATATAAAACATGTAATAATAAAATCCCCCCCCTCCCTGCACCTTAAATTAACAAATAAATATAAGGGAACCAATTTTGAATTAATCTTTACAATACTTCGTTAATGGTTTCCACACATCCTGAAACTTTTTAAAATAACCCCGCTGTACTGCAATAAACCTTTCCATTTTATATATATGGCATAGAGAGTTCCACCATTAATGAAATTAACTGGAATGTATTAAAATAAACAGTATCAAATAAACTTAATTTTAGTATTTTGTGCTAAAATGATACAAAATTAGGCTCCCTTTTATCAAGTCGCGTAAGGGCTTTTAATCGCAGGATGCTGCGGTAAAGGCTCCGACGCTCATAGAATTCCTATGAGCGTTGGAGCTTTTACTGTAGTGACTCATGAAAAAAAAAACCTCTAACACAGCTTGATAAAAGGGATCCTAAATATGCTTTTACTATAGTTCATTATCATGTAATGAAACAGTTTTATATTTGATTTCTTCTACATTTTTATTACAGGTTGGCAAATGTACTAATTTAATGCTCTGTTTGAATTTTATTTTAAACTGGAAGCTTGTTTTGCCACCCTATACTGAATGTGTGTTGCTGTCAGCCAAATTCACATGGCTGATTACTTTTCTAGCATATTTATCCATCATAATCAGAAAGATATCATATTCTCCGTAAAGCAAAAGAGAATATCACCCCGATTCTGCAATTCATGTAAAGGGCACCTTATCCTTGGAGATTTTGTTTAATCTTATTTACAGTGTACATTTTACACATTCATAGACACAAGCAGCGAAACTTGACCCCACCATCACCAAACTAATGATCAACACAACAGACATCAAAGTGTTTCGAAAAGAAATCACAACATTTCTATTCAAAAAACACGTCCCTACTAACTAATCTCCTCCCCTTTCACACAAGCTCTCCCTCTCTTGAATAACACATTAGTCAACTCCTAGAACCTTTCCTCCAAAAATATTCTGATTCCTAAATAAGCATCTACCTCACTATCCAACAAACTTCTTACGTCATTGTTAGGTAACTTCTCGTCTGTAACCCGTATATACTGATATTCTCCACTGTATCCTGTTATCATTTGATTCTCTGCTATGTAATTCTTATAATTGAATCCTTTACCACACCATGTAAAGTACATGAATCACTGTTATGTAATTTCTCTAGATAAT
The DNA here is from genome assembly GCF_902459505.1 of Geotrypetes seraphini. Lineage (NCBI taxonomy): Eukaryota > Metazoa > Chordata > Amphibia > Gymnophiona > Dermophiidae > Geotrypetes > Geotrypetes seraphini. Next base: position 216,228,190 of record NC_047087.1, on the reverse strand, counting down.
CTTTGTTACGCAATTCTCTCGGTAATGTCCAGATCTCTTATAATTTGTAATCCGCCTAGAACCGCAAGGCACAGGCGGAATAGAAATCACTAATGTAATGTAATGTAATTTTGCAAAACACTAACCCCTGTTTTACTAAGGTGCGCTAAGTGTTTTAGCGCGCGCTAAATCTACGCATGCTAAATGCTAACGTGCATGCGTTAGCGTTTAGCGCGTGGTTAGCGCGTGCTAATATTTAGCACACGCTAAAATGCGTAGCGCACCTTAGTAAAAGGAGCCCTAAGGTGTCCTTTTACTAAACTGCGGTAAGCGTTTGGGTGCACTTACCACATATTAAACCGGCTTACTGCAAATGTCGCTCATTTGCACCTCTTTCCCAAGCGGACTGGTCTTTACAGTTGCAGACTATGAGTGCTTTGAAGCTTTCCATAGCGAAGATACACGGGTATTATACTCAACAAAAATGTAATATGTCCTCCTCTCTGTTATACTAAGTCCCTCTAAACTTTCTCTATACTGTCCTGTAACCCTCATTGGAGTTCCTTCTCTACACCATTTCCTGTAAACCGTGCCGAGCTCTACGATTGTGGAGATGATGCGGTATACAAACTTAAGGTTTAGTTTAGTTTAGTATAATGAATAAAGTGGCTACTTTAACCTAAGTTAAATTCTCTTGGGGAGGGGGGAGAGTTTTGTTGTGGTTTATGGAAGGTTTCATGAAGAACCAACTGGATGCCTCGCGTGGTTATTTGCTTTGAGTGTAAAGGGTGGGTGGGGGTTGGTGTTTGAATTTTGATGCTTCTTGGTAGGAACATTGAATGTTAGCAAATGTTTCCCCTGTGTTTATGTTTCTATGGGTTGTATTTATGCAGAGCATTGTTACTTATTTTTATCCTATCCTACCTTTATTTCCTTTTTGTGCTGTATATTATTATAAAACTTCAATAAAAAAATGTAATGATAAACTGGCTTTCTGCAGAATGTGCACTGCCATCCCGTGATAGATTTGGCTACCTGTGTGCATATACCGTGCCATACCGTGCCTATCTGCGTGAGTAATAATTTCTGCTAATTTTCTCTTGGGGAGCATGTTCATGTGTTGAGAGTGGATACAACAGCACTGATCAGTTAGGACGTGGGGCTTTGCCATATGCTAATTGATTAGCATGGTATTAGTGTATGGGCATTTACCACCTATAATATAGGTGTTGATAAGGGTTCTTGTGTTAACTTTGTTTAATGACTAAATGGCAGTGGTGAGATTAGTTCATTCTTATTAATTCAGAAAATGAAAATGTCAACCATTTTCCAGTCACAGTATTGGTGGCCTTAGTGCATGGGAAAGATATACATAAGTAGCATGTTAAGGCCACTTTTGCCACAGCTTTAATAAAAGGATCCATAAGACTGGAACATTTTAGTATATTCTGATTTTCTTCCAGGTCAACAAGTACTACTTAGGTGTTCCTTATCTCCTTACTATTTACTGTATATACTCAAATATAAATTGAGATTTGGGGGCCCAAAACATGGCCCCTAAATTAGGATCTTAGTTTACATTTGAGCCACCGCCCAACCTCTGTCTGTTCTCTTCCTCTTGAGCTCAATCCCCAGAGACCACTATCTTACATACATGACCCCCCCCCCCCTTTTCCAGCTGGAAGCTTACCGGTTGGTGCTCAAGACAACTGCTGCCACAATGCTGAATAAGGCTGTGACTGCAGACAGTGGATGCTGACCAGTATGGGGAGGTGTCAGGGTGGGATGTTGGGGTGTCGGGATGTTGGGGTGGAAAATTGGGGGTTTGTAGGTGTCGGGATGGCATGTTGGGGTGTAGGGGGTTTGGGAGATCAAGTGGGCCCTGCAGCAGCAGGAGCATCCTTCCCACCAACTGGATGTATGTGGAGATTTGGGGGGGATTTAGGCAGGAGGGAGTGGTCATCCCTCCTGCCGATCGTGAATGTGTCGGGGGAGTTAGGCAGGAGGGAGCAGGCATTCCTCCTGCTGATCATGAATGTGGGTGCTGGGGGGGAGGGTTCTCTGTCACAGCCAGCTCAGCTGATCACAGCAGGAATACTTCCCCCCTGACCAGTTAAGCTGGCAGGACTCCCCAAAGCAGTGGTTTCATAGAGTCCTGCTGGTTCAGCAGATCAGGGATTCCTGTGCCACAATCAGCTGAGCCGGCAGCAGCATCTACTTTTAGGATTGAAATGTAGGCCAGCATTTTACAGGCCTACATTTCAGGCATCTGTCGCGGATCTAGGGAGATGCATAGTGATGTTTAAACTCACTAACGCCACTTTCAGGCAAACCCACACCCAAGCCCAGACTTGGGTGAGCTTAAGTGTTACTATAATGTAGGTGACCTTCCTTGCCTTTTTCTAAAAATGTGTGTCCCTATTGACTGCCAGACGACGGTAGGACGCCTACCACCACCTACAGTCGGGACACCCGTTTGTAGAATCAGCCCCTTCATGTCTGCTCTCCTGGGACTTTGCACACACTAACTGGATGGAATGTTTGTGCCCATTCTGCACCCTTGACACCCAACCTCCTGAAAAGTAGTATAAAAAATTAATTTCACATTTTGTGGTAAGAGATTTTGCATGTCCTAAGCAGATGTTAGGGCTTAATATGTTTTAGTAGCTATACTTCTTAGTGTACAATACAGTCAACTCCGCTTAAGTGCAAGGCCTCTGGACCGGACCGCCACGTGTGCTTAAACAGAGTGTGCGCTTAATTGGAGTACCATTTTTTCGTCATGAAAAATCACAGTATGCTGTAGTCAAATGCAATAAAACTTTTATTCAGCAAAAAAACCCATACGTAAAACAATTCTACATGGCTCAATGCAATATACTGTAAACCTTTTTTTAAACCAACATTCTACTGAAAAAAATCAGTCATTGTTTTCTGCACACAGATTGCACGATTCAGGCTGTGCATCTAACTACTGTAAAACTGGCCATAGTAGCGACATCCATTTATCTCCAGATAACAACACTATGTGTAGGGACTTCAACACGTCTGAGAAAGAAACAATCCCTGTAGGTGTTTCATTAGTCATGATGACCGCAGCAGTATCGCCGTCATCATCAGACTCTTGGTTGTCTGCAGTGTCCTTTATGACTGTACAGATATCGGAATTAGTGCTGTCAGACAATGTGGGCACATCGTTGTCAACGGCAACATACAGCTCAGACTGTTGTGGCAAGAGTCCAACTGGGAGTTCAATGGACGAAGTGTCAGTTTCAGTTGTCTCATCAGATTCGTGAATGAAGCTCGCCTGTCGATAGCAATTTGAAATCATTCATGATGAGACTCGACTCCATGCCTCCCGTACCATGTGAAGAGAGTCGAGCACTGTCATTTTTCTCACAAGCTCAGCAGCTAGTGGGCTGGATTCTGTGCTTGCATCAATCACTGCCATCATCAGCGTTTTGTTTTTCGCCATGCTGCTTCTTAAATTTTATGCTGTTATGAACCTTCCACCTCTCCAGCCATCCATTTGTTGCTTTGAAGTCTTCTACACCCTGTTCTTTGGATAGCTGTGCTGCTTTCTCCATCAGCAGAGGCCCACTGAATGGCAGTTGACGTCTCCTAGCTTCAGCAAACCATCGCAGCAACACCTGTTCAATGTCTCCAGCCTTCCCAATTCTTTTCTGTTTACTGGTAGGATTGCTGCTGTTTTGCCAGTCTTTCAATATGGCTTGTTTTTTTTTTTGTGAATCCGAGAAATCTGGCTAGAATGAACGCTGTAATGTTTTGCAATAGAGACCTGACTCTCCCGTTGGTCAAGTCTCTTTAAGACAGCGACACGTTCAGCCAAAGACAATGACTTTTGTCCAGCATGTTTGACACGTTCAGTCAGAGTCAAAGACTTTTGACCTGCCAAAAACAAAGGTTTTTCTCCACGAGACACCCTGGTGCAGTTTCAAATGTTCGAACACCTGGCCAGGCCTAGACTGCTGATCCGAAACACGTGGCTCATCAACTTTTAACCAGAGTGAACGTAATGTGAATGCATAGAGGTGGAACCTATACCATCAGTGCACATAAGCGGATTGCAATTATCCGGAGTTTATGTCCATTGACTTTAATGTAAAAGAAAATGGGACCATGGTGATAGGCTGCAGATAATAATAATAATAACAACAATTTATATACCGCAGGACCGTGAACTGATGTGTGTGCTTAACCGACGTGCATGTAGGTGGAGTCGACTGTACCAGAATGTAAATCACCATGAGCCAATACTAAACAAAAGTTGTGAACTAAATAAAGTAATTAAATAAGTAATGTAGCAGGCTATAATAAAGCTTGTATTCTATATATAGTTTTTGTTGTGTTATTTTGTTTAACCTCTTGAAAAGCTTGCTACTTCTTGATGAGCTCTGGGCTGAAAACCAGACATAACAAAATGCTATATTTTTGGGTTTGTTACTGAATTGCATTAAATCTTTTTTTTTATTATTGGAATGAAAGAACAGAGTACAATAAACAACCAAGTTTTAATAGCACAGTAGATTCATACAATACACAATGATTATCCAATTCAAGGATACTGTACCACCAACTTATTCCAGCAGAATTAACATACCAGTTTGCCTGCACTATAATACCATCTAATGTTCACTGAAACCCATTATGAAATCACTCTTCCCATTTCTATGCAATAGCTCTAATGTCATCTTTTACGTGTGTGTTCATTTTCACGTTCTCAAACAGATCCCAAGGGTTTACAAGACACCGCAGCTGCAGCACAACCAAAGGTGTTTATATTATTACGTTCAGGTAATTTACATTACATTATATTTCTATTTATGGATCACTAATATTCCCCAAAAGGAGTTCAATGTGATTTATAATTTAGAAGAGCCTGGACATATCCAGGGATTATGTTATTTCATAAGGGTTCATGACACAGATAATTTGGTTTATGTAGGCATATGCTTATGGTATATGGTTTGGAGAGAAGATTGGCTATATCTGGTGTTATAGTCTTGATATTATGGGTATTGGTATGGGTGTCATTTTCCCAGTTGGTGGGGTTATAACAAGAATATACTGTATAGTATAAATAGGTGTTAATTTGGGGGAATGGCCTTACCTGCATTGTAAACCAGCACTGTATAATATTAAAGAACAGATGCTTTGGGCTCCTTTTACTAAGGTGCGCTATGCTTTTTAGTGCATGCTAAATATTAACATGCACTAACTACACACTAAATGCAAATGCATGCATGTTAGTATATGGACGTGTTAGCATTTAGCACACACGTAGATTTAGTGCATGCTAAATGTGCGCTAAAATGCTTATCGCACCTTAGTAAAACAGGGGGTTAGAGTTATAGAATACGCCCAATCTATGGCACAGGTATCTAGTCTTGGTTTTCCATGGCCTAAATGTGTGTACCTAAAAGTTATTATTTACACTGGTAAGAACATAAGAACATAGGACCATAAGAATTGCCATACGGTGACAGATCAAAGCTCCATCAAGCTCAGTGTCCTGTTTCCAATAGTAGCCAACCCAAGTTCTAAGTACCTAACACAGATTTTATGCTACTTATCCTAGGAATAAGCAGTGGATTTCCGCAAGCCATTTCAATTTATGGCCTATGGATTTCTCTTTTAGGAAATTATCTAAGCCTTTTTTAAACCCCGCTAAGCTAAATGATTTCACCACATTCTCCGGCAACAAATTCTGTACCTTTTCTAATTCCACTATATCTTTTTTGAGATACAGTGACCAGAATTGCACATAGTATTCATGCTGTGGCCGTGCCATAGAGTGATACGAGGACATTATAACATTTTCATCTTTGTTTTCCATTCCATTCCTGATAATTCCTAACATTCTATTTGCCTTCTTAGCTGCATTGACGCACGTTGAGCTGAGGGTTTTAACGTAACCTCAACAATGACACCTAGATCCTTTTTCTGGGCAATGACTCCTAACATAGAACCCAGCATCACAAACTTAGTACAATTTTATAAAAGGTATACACACCTTTGTAGAATTGTGTTAAGGTCATTCTAGTTGACACTGATTATTTTACTGCTATACACAGTCAGACCCTAACTGCCTACAGTAATTCCTGTATTAACAGCTTAGGACACTTTAGTAAACAGGCTCCTATTTCTGAAATTTGCTTCACAAAGCTAATTTCACATAAATTAATTGCAAACTAATAAAGAGTCAAAACAATTTTTGCCAAAAAAATTCATATCTACCACTGGTTTAAGTGAGAAAACTTTTTCTCAATACTATAAACCCCTCCAAATTTGGTGAGCTTGTACGAGGGTGATTTGAAAAGTTTGATAAAAAAGCAAATTAAACAATGTAGTCTCCATTGAGGGCTGTACACTTAGGCACCTTTTACTAAGGTGTGCTAGTGGTTTTAGCGCGTGCTGCATTGCCGCACACGCTACACGCTAATGCCTCCATAGAGCTTGTGTTAGCATTTTCCATTTAGCACGTGCAGCATTGTAGCGTGCGCTAAAAACTCTAGCGCACCTTAGTAAAAGGAGCCCTTAGTCCAACGAGATTCTGGTTTTTTTCACAAGCTATTTTTCCTACAATATGAAAAAAACCCAAAACTCGCTGGACTACCAAAACCGTGATAATGTTTTTTAGTGCAGGCCGGTATGCTGAATGCTCTGCGCTGCTCCCAACACTCATAGAGTTCATATGAGTGTTGGGAGCAGCGCAGAGCATTTAGTGTGCCGGTCTGCACTAAAAAACACTATTGTAGTTTTGTAAAAAGGTGGGGGAGGGGGTAAGTGTATAATTCTCAATGGAAACCATGTGATTTAACTTGCATTTTTACCAAACTTTTCAAACCACCCTAATATTTTAGTAAATCTACATTAACGCTTGCTTTACACACGTCACAAGAATGAATTGAAACTATTCTAGTACATAAGTTCCTTAAAGACTTGTTTACAAAAGTTGAGCAACAATTTAACCCTTTACAGCAATAGTTCCCAACTTTGTCCTTGGACCACACCTAGTCAGTCAGGTTTTCAAGGTACCCACAATGAATATGCATGAGATAGATTTGTATACAGAGGAAGTATTTCATGCAGATTTAACTCATGTATATTCATTGTGGCTATTCTGAAAACCTGATTGGCTGGGTATATCCCAAGGAATGGGTTGAGAACTCCTGCTGTTCAGTGGAGTCATTAATACCAGTTTGGCAAGAAACTAACACACAATTTTTCCTCTTAACAAATGAAATGTGTTACTCCAGGCCCATTATGCAGTATGTAATTGCTTCTTCAATTTACCTCACATCAAGATAATGAATATTCAGCCATTAATCCCTCTACCTACAGCATACTTAGATTTACACATTAATAGGCTTTTTTGTGTTAGCTGATCAGTGAATTTTAATACTGCACTAAAAGCTATATACTATTGGATGAAGTGGGTAGACATTGAACATCATGGATTAATGCCAGTTTTTATCCCCTTCATAATTCATTTTCCCATGCAAAATATCTTCTGAAATTACCTTAGTAAGGGATAAGAAAACAAAATTCAAAACACCCCCACAAATATATAAGAATGTTATTTGTATATTTCATTTGATTTTTTTTTTTTTTTAGCCCATCCTCCCAGAGGAGTTCAGAATGGGTTACAAATCAGATGTTCAAGCATTTTCCCTATCTGTCCCAGTGGGCTCACAGTCTATCTAATGTACCTGGGGCAGTAGAGGATTAATGACTTGCCCAGGCTCACAAGGATTTGAACCTACAACCTCAGGGTGCTGAGCTATAGTTTTAACCATTATCTTAGTGAACATCAAAATCCTTCAACTATAACTACACACAACCTGGACTGTTTCAGTACAACAAAATAAGAAAATAAGCAGCCAGACATTCTAAGGCTTTGATTAATTATGTTTGTTTTTACACAGAGATCTATGTCCTCCAGTCATGTTTCTAAATTTATATTAAAGCAGCTACAAGTTGGTACACTACTTATTGTCTGCTTTAACCCAAACCTAATAAAATGTCAAGTTTTCTCCTATAAAACACTATCTAGCATCCTGGTTTTATGATGCCAAACAAGTTTTATATAGAATTGCTCTTTTATGCATCAACACTGAAAATACTGTTTTGTAAGCAGTTTTCTATTTGATTGTGTGTTTTTATTGCAGGCCTTATCTGGATTCAAGTGAGGTGATGTCATATATTTTTTAAAGTACAAATAAAAGAGTCAGCAAAGCTATTAGGTTTGCCAGTTTACATTTATTTTTTAAGGTTTTTATTTATGTATTTATTAATTTTAATCTCTCAAAGCATATCTACATATAGCATTTAAGTTCCAGTTTATGCATGTCTGAAACCTAAGCAATGCTTCTAAAATAAGCACCATAGTCTGTCTATAGGTATAAATCAGGAGTGCAGTTAAGGGTGGGCCTGGGTCAGTCTAGGCCATCCACTTTTAGCTCAGGACCACCCAGCTGTGGTGTGCATTGTCAGTGTAGCTGATAGGCATTTCCAAGTGCCAATTGAACACATCCATAGAAGGAAATCCCTGGTCTTCAGAATACTGTGGCAATCATTGGCCATGCTGCCACTCTATGCATGTCCAATTCATGCTGTGGTAGGGAGTATGGTTGCCAAGTGCAACAGTGTTTTGATGCCCTGGGGGGTTCTGATAAAAGATATCTTCAGATAGCAGGGGTTGGGGATCCAATATTTTACCCAACCTTCAAAGTATCCAGCACTCCTATCCGTGGGATTGCACATTTTTCAACACACTCTTATATATTTTAAATGTGACAAAATGTGGCCTCAGATACACCTCCTCCACCCTTGATAGTGCTCAATATCTGTGGGAATACCGGTGCTCTTAATCCTCATTGGCTCACATTCTTTTTTCGGTTGTTTAAATTATTGAGCTTTTTTTTATAAACATCGTGATATTTTTTAAAGTCGGGATATTTTTAGAAGTATCTTTGAAATTATTCTATTTAAAACTATTAGCAAATTTTCAAATAAATCAATGAAAGTTGGGGTTTTATTTTGTTTTTTGCATTTTGTGTGTGTATGGGGGGAAGGAATGGAGAGGAAATGCATGTGCCTACTCATTTTATCCCTGATCCAACCCAGAAATTGACATGGCTATGTCACTGGTTTAAATACCACTCTTCACATAGATATGTCTTTTAAAATGGCATCCACATTCTCAGAGTTAGGAGCTTAAACACTGTCCAGAATTAGCCCCTGATATACAATACTGAGCTATGTCCAGGAACTGATATTGAATATCCAGAATCAATTTGGTATGTGCTGGGCACTGGAGCTTATGCAGGTCTCAGCCAATATTCAACTGATACCCACATAATAGGGGTAAAGGGTAAACAGTCAAGGACTTGACATATTGGCTTTCTGTGGGAACAAAGTAGTTTACATATACTAAGTGCAGGTACTTTTTTTTCTGTCCCTAGTGGGTTCCCAATCTAAGTTCTGTACCTGGGGCAATGAAAGGATAAGTGACTTGCCCAGGGTTACAAGGAGCTTAAGTGGGAAATGAACCTACCCCCTCTTTTACTAAGGTGCGCTATGCTTTTTAGCGTGCACTAAATATTAGCACGTGCTAAACACGCTCTAAATGGACATATTAGCATTTAGTGTGCACGCTAAACGTGCACTAAAACACTTAGCGCACCTTAGTAAAAAGAAAGCCTTAGTTTCCCAGATTCAGTTTAATTCAGTTCAGTTCAATTTATTTGATATACCGTAGATATTAACAGAAGACGTTAAATCTAAGCAGTCTAAAACACTGAACTAACCATTAGTTTTTCACCCCTATTTTGGGGCTTCCAGTTTAGTTTCACCAGCTCATCCAGTGGCCAAAGCACCATAAACCTTTCTTCATTACCATTATAGGATTTTCCTACAATCTAATCGTTCAGTGCTGATTGAAATTCTTAAGGTACTGGCTCAACAAGATTCCCAGCCCAAGGAGACAATGGCCATCCCATTCCTCCTGATTCAACTCATGCTCCCACCCTCTGAATCTACTTTTACTCAACCACCTTTCCCTTGAAGGAACCCCGACCCTCCAGACAGATCCCCCACTCCAACTCTCATAGGCTCCCATGGGCTTATCTTTAGTATTGTTGATGATATAGGGCATAAGAAGAAGCTATGCCCACTTGCTCCTATCCTTCATGGCTCTGACCTGAGTATGGCTACTATGCCCTCTAGTGGAAGTCTCGTGGTCTCAGCAGCCTTTTTTAGGCTGGAGTCATGAGGCACAGGAGTCAGTGTTAGACCACTTCGGTTATTGGAAAAATAATGGAAGTGTTGCAGAAAGAAAGGATAGTGGAATTCCTAGAATCTAATGGGTTAAAAGATCTGAGGTAATATGGTTTTATTTCACTTTAACTCTTAAAGTGAAATAAAACCATATTACTTATTAAGCTTTGTATAATGGACCAGGTCCCTGCATTTCTATGGTCCTTTCAGATTCGCCTTTATGAACACTTATGTTCTGCTCTCAGTGTCTTTTGAAGCTTTGTTATTATTACTTGCCAAGCATGGAGTCTTGCCATGACTTTTATCCTGTGACACACAGCTTTTGGACAAAAGTTTTAAGATGGCAAGTAAGTGGATAGAGAACTGCTGGATAAGTACTGTCCTTGTTAAGTAAATCATATATCATTTGTACTCTATGCTTAACTGCTACATGCTTGGTTTATCGCGGCCTTGGCAGAGGCTGTTGATTCCCAAGTGTCAGGAGGAATTATTTTATTCTCTCCCTTTCAAAACATTTTATATGCACACGTATGGCACAGTCTTCTACTGTACTCTTCAGAGCAATATAGTGCTTTGAGAAAGTGTTCACAACCTTGTACATTTTCACATTATGCTGTTTTTAAAAATACAGAACAAAGAGAAAGGAAAATGGTAAAACCAGAGGACATAATTTGAGGTTGAGGCAGTGGCGTACCTAGGGTATGTGGCACCCGGGGCCCATCATTTTTTGACCCCCCCCCCCCATGTAAAAAAATATTTTTTGTAATGACCATGAAACGGAATAAATGGTCAGAATAGAAAGAGGCAGTGAAAATTTTCTTATATTCCAAACATAACATAACATAAATTATGTCTGAATTGTCATGACATCATAAGTACATATGGAGTAGTTGCAGGTGATGCTTGGGACAGTTCTGATTGTGTTAGTTCGGTTTTATGTGATTTTTGAATAGAAGGATTTTTATTTCTTTTTGAAGGTTTTGCAGTCTGTGATCGATGTCAATTGGTTGTAGAGTTGGGGGTCGAGTGCTGCAGCTCGAATGGCTAGGAGGTTGTCGAACAGTTTTTTCTTTTGACGTTTTTGGTTGGAGGGTGTGTGAATGGTGCGTGAGTTCTCCTATGTCTGTTTGAAGTGGATTGAATTATTTAGCTGATGAAATTAGTTACCCCCTCATCCCACACACATTAATTCTCTTCCATTTTTGTTCCCATTATAAAAAACACTGATAAGTTCCCAGAAAAAAAATACATTAAAATAAGAAGTGAAAACAAAGGCCCCTACAGATGAGAACATAACATAAGAATAGCCTAACTGGGTCAGACCAATGGTCCATCATGCCCAGTAGCCCATTCTCATGGTAGCCAATCCAGGACACTAATACCTGGTCAAAACCCAAAGAGTAGCAACATTCCATGCTACCGATCCAGGGCAAGCAGACACTTTCCCCATATCTTAATAACAGATTATGGACTTTTCCTCCAGGAATTTGTCCAAATCTTTCTTAAAACCAGCTACACTATCTGCTTTTACCATAACTTCTGGCCACTTCATTTTTAAGTTTAGATCTTTCCTTTCAAATAGAGACCTTGCTAGATGTCAAATACAGCACAAGGTAACTTCACATGGACTTAGCTGTGCAGGAAATGTGAATCTCCTCATACACCCACCATATAGTGCAAAAATGTGCAAAGGTCTGTTTTTTTCTTTCGATCACTACATTGCCTAATGCCACACAAGCAGCGCTGTTACAAACATATTCTGTAGGTCAATGCTAAGGATAACAAAGTTTCCTTCCTTGGACCAGAAGGAGATACTAATAAACCACTGGAAGAGATCCCAAAACAACACCCAAAGACCCACTCAGTGTGTGAACCAGTTGAGTGGAGTGGACTAACTGGGGGGTGGAAATGGGCCCGGAGTTTGCTCAGCAGAATTTCCCAGACCACCTCTTCCTCTCAACACATTGACACGCTGCCACCACCACCACTAGGAATACCTCACTGGGTAGGCCAGCTATGCTATAAACTTTATAAAACACGTTATTATATTTTCTTATAAAGCACATATTTTAACTGAACTCTCTGACATCCTCAGCCTTTCCATTCATAAAAATAGAAGGAAGAAAAGTTCCCATTTCCTGCTGTCTCATGTCCCCGGCCTATACAATATTTTTTTTCTGCAGACCCTTCAAAAGTCTGACCAAATCCTCGTTTCACTTGCATTATAAAGTACTGAGGATGCAATCTCTACCCAATCCCAGGTCCTAAAGTCTAAGACTGTAGCGCAAACTAATGCTGCCAGATTCAGGAAAAAAAATTTTGATTCGATTCAGCCTATTGAATTGGTTTTTCAATTCGATTTTCCTGCCCAGTTGGGTGATTTTTTTCAAAACTCCTGGTGGGTTTTATAGCTTTTTCACCCCCTTTGGCTTCTCCTAACCACACTGGCGCTGTGGTGTAAATAAAATAAAGAAACAAAAAGGACTTTTCCTCTCTCTGTTAAATCCTAGCTCACTTTTGCAGTCTAACACCAGCTCTGGCAGGATACACATTTCAAATCTGACATATTATAATCACAAACTCAACCACTCTAATAGGCAAAAAGTCCTCTTATACAAAACAATATCAACTGAAACAAGTGAGGACTCAAGTAGAAATCAATCCTTGCTGGTTATAATACCGCTCTCAGAACCCTGTGATGTCCTAACACAATAGTGTTTGGAACCGTAATTCCAGGTAAATGATGTCTTTCATTGAGCCGGTATTTTTGTGTGCAAAAACCACAATCATGCAGCAAGCTCGTATAAAGTGCTAAATATAATAAATATGCTAAAAGATATATCAAAAACTTTTTCGCACTTATCTTTCACAGAGCTGGCTTGTGGTGCATAGTTGTTCGTTACATGGCTAAACGCCCTACGGGACCCGTTTCACCACAAATAAAGGGCTTCTTCAGGGGTCTTACGTTTAGAAATGTGCAACAGTATTCTCGTTGACACAATGGCCAGCGCCATTTTTCTTAACTACCCTTTCATCCGGCATCTCTCCCTCCTTCCCCACCACCCCAGAGTCCACCATCTCTCCCTTTCTTTTCCCAATTACCCTCCTATCCAGTATCTCTATCACTGCTCCACACCATCCCTTGTGTCCAATTTCCCTCCCTTTCTGTTCCTTCCCTCCCTAAATCCCATGGTTCATCATCTCTCTCCCTCTCCTCTATTTTCAGACCCATTATTTCTTCCTCCCCTCCAAAGTTTGGCATATGCACATCTCTTTGAACACCCCCTTCCCTCCGTGTACTTCTAAACCAGGGTCCCCCCAAAGGCCTGTCCCCCCTTAAAGGCCTGCACCCCCTTTGAAGGCCTGTCCCACCCCCTTGTAGGCCTGTCCCACCCCCTTGTAGGCCTGCCTGCCTGTCTCCCCCTTGTAGGCCTGCCTGCCTGTCCCCCCCTTGAAGGCCTGTCCCCCCCCTTGAAGGCCTGCACCCCCCCAAGGCCTGCACCCCCCCAAAGGCCTGCACCCCCCCGAAGGCCTGTCCCCCCTTGAAGGCCTGTCCCCCCCTTGAAGGCCTACACCTCCCCTGAAGGCCTACACCCCCCTTGAAGGCCTGTTCCACCCCCTTGTAGGCCTGTCCCCCCCTTGAAGGCCTGCCTGCCTGTCCCCCCCCTTGAAGGCCTGTTCCCCCTCTTGAAGGCCTGTCCCCCCCTTGAAGGCCTGCCCCCCCCCTTGAAGGCCTGCACCCCCTTGAAGGTCTGTACCCCCCGAAGTCCTGCACCCCCCCGAAGGCCTGCACCCCCCTGAAGGCCTGCACCCCCCCTTGTAGGCCTGTCCCACCCCCTTGTAGACCTGTCCCCCCCTTGAAGGCTGCCTGCCCACCCCTTGAAGGCCTGTCCCTCCCCCTTGAAGGTCTGCACCCCCCCTAAGGCCTGTCCCCCCCTTGAAGGCCTGCCTCCCCCCTTGAAGGCCTGCCTGTCCCTCCCCCTTGAAGGCCTTTCCCCCCTTGAAGGCCTTCCTGCCTGTCACCCCCTCCCCCTTGAAAGCCTGCCTGCCTGCCCGCCCGACCCACCCCGAAGGACCGCTCGCCCCCCTGGCCTCCCCGCACCATCTATGAAGCAGCACTACCTATGCTCCCGGCCTTGCCGTTCAGTCCCCCCACCACCCCCCCCGAAGGACCGTTCGCCCCACTGACCTTCCTGCACCACCTATGAAGCAGCCGCAGCAGGATCGCGATGTGATCCCTGCACTGCTTAGGCTGCTTCCTGCGCCACGGTCCCGCCCCTCCTCTGACATCAGAGGAGGGGCGGGACCGCGGCGCAGGAAGCAGCGCCCAAGCAGTTCAGGGATCGCTGATGCTGCGGGCTGCTTCACAGGTGGTGCAGGAAGGTCAGTGGGGCGAGCGGTCCTTCGGGGGTGATGGGGGGGGACTGAACGGCAAGGCCGGGAGCACCCCCTCAGGGCTGGCACCCGGGGCGGACCGCCCCTCCCGCCCCCCCCCTTGGTACGCCACTGGGTTGAGGGGTGGTAGATTCAGGGGCAATTTTAGCAAATTCTACTTTACGGAGAGGGTAGTGGATGCCTGGAATGCGCTCCCGAGAAAGGTGATGGAGAGTAAAACTGTGACTGAGTTCAAAGAAGCGTGGGTTGAACACAGAAGATTTAGAATCAGAAAATAATATTAAATACTGAACTAGGCCAGTTACTGGGCAGACTTGCACAGTCTGTGTCTGTGTATGGCCGTTTGGTGGAGGATGGGCAGGGGAGGGCTTCAATGGCTGGGAAGGTGTAGATGGGCTGGAGTAAGTCTTAACAGAGATTTCGACAGTTGGAACCCAAGCACAGTACCGGGTAAAGCTTTGGATTCTTGCTCAGAAATAGCTAAGAAGAAAAAATTAAAAAAAAATTTAAATTGAATCAGGTTGGGCAGACTGGATGGACCATTCGGGTCTTTATCTGCCGTCATCTACTATGTTACTATGTAAGAGTCCTTTCTACTATGCCATGTTAAGCTTTTTGGGCTGATTCTACTTATGGTGCCAGAAAAATTGATGCAGAAATAAAACGCACACAGCACTGTTCTATTAACCGTGGCCAAAGTTAGGCGTGGTGTATAGAATATTACATTGCGGCCAGCTTCCTGACTAAAATTTAGGCATGTTCATTTATGCTAACTAAAACCTAATATAAAGCCAGTGTAAATACCCGTGCCTAAATTTTGCACAGATCAGGCATATTCTATAATAGTGCACATAATTTATAGGAATGTTCACAGCTTGCTCATGCACTTCCCATGCCCATGCCTCCTTTCCAGATCTGCACATTAGAATTTACACTTACCATTTTATAGAATACCTTTAGAAAGTTGTGCAAGGAAATTCTAATTAGTGTCAATTAATGCTGATAATTGCTTGTTAGTGGCCACATCACCAATTGGCTCATTAATTAATCTGAGCTTGCAATTTGGCCTTGTGACCAATTTGCACATGCAACTTTAGTCATCTTAAGTAGATTTTGTGGTAATTTAGCAGTTATTGTGCAGTAAATTGTGTGTTAAATGCATTTTCTGTCATTGGGCATGGGATGGGCAAAAAGTGGGTGTAGAAGGTGTTTGGCAGTTAATTAGCACTTACCTCATGCACACTAATATGGAATTAAATGCAGGACTACTTTCCACCTCCTAAACTGGAAGGTAGAGAATGACACCGGGAAAAATCTGTTCCCATCCCTGCCAGCTCAGTCCCCGTCCCCGCCCCCATCCCCACAAACTATCTGATCCTGTGTACAGCATCACTGCCAGGGTCTCCTGACCATTTTACATGTTTTCTTTCTCCATGCTCACCATTCATCTTTCATCTCTGTATATGTTTTTCCCCCATGTTCAGTAAGCATCTCCTTTCTCTGTCTCCTATACTTCCCTTTCTAGTATTTCCCCTATGCCCATCTCCCTGCCTTCATCATCTCACCATTCTATGATCCCATCATCCTGTGTACAGTATCACTCCTCTATATCCCTATGCCCCCCTGTCTAGCATCTTCCTTTTGCGTTCTTATTCTCCCCCAAGTCTAGCCATTTTTGTATTCATATACCCTCTCATGTCTAGCATTACCCCTCTGTGTCCATATACCACCCCATGCAGAGGCAGCATTCCCCTTTTTGTCCCTGTTCCTATGCCCACCATCTCCCCTCTTTTTGCATATTTCCCTGTTCCAGCTTTTCCCCTCTCACACTCTCTCTTTCCTCCCTCACTCTGCTATGTTCAATATTTTACTTACTCTTCCTTCATACCCTTAGTTCAGCTTTTCTTTTTCCCTTTCCTTATCTCTCTTCCTCCCTACAGGTCCTGCATCTCTCTCCCTTCCTTCTAGCCCCCTTTCCATGGGTTCAGCACCTCTATCCCTTCCCTTCAGTGCCCAGGTGTGGATCTGGCACCTCCAGTTGTACTCCACCCACCACATGGGCCAAGCACCTGATTCCCCTTCCCTTCAGCTCCAGCAGGTCCAGCAGCCCAAGCAATTCCCTCCCCCTTTCACGGGTGTAGCAACATCCCCCCCCCTCACAAGTCTAGCAGCCCCCTCCCTATCACAGGTCCAACAGCACCACACCATCAGACCCTCCCTCCATCATGATCGCCAGTGGCAAAAAAAACCCCTATGACTCTCCTAAGTCGGCCCTTTTGCGTCTCTCTGGGTGGGCCTATCACCCTCTTAGAAGCTTCCTGCATGCAGGGCTACTCTGACCAGAACCTTCTTGCCACCGAGTCCCTCCATATGATGTAACTTATGGCCAGAAGAACTGGTTTAGTGTTGATTGTTAAATGCACAGTGGGTTTAAAACATCGGGGTTTAAGTGCTTCTGTGTTAATGCACCTCAGAGTGAATGTTACTATTGCTATTAATGTTATTGCATGACCTGCAATACTGTGAATGCTGTTAATAAGCACCATATTAAATCTGTAGTGATCACAATGTAAAATCTCACATTAATCCATGGTAACTGTGAGTTTCATCTCAGTTTAGAAAAAGGGCTCCAGTCCAAAAAGTTTAGGAGGTGGTAAGTGGTCCTGTTTTACAAAGGTGCATTAGCCGTTTTAGCGCATGCTAAATATTAGTGCACGCTAAACGTTAATGCATCCATAGACTTATAGTGGGTGTGTTAGTGTTTAGCGCATGCGTAGATTTAGCGTGCGCTAAAACACATAGCACACCTTAGTAAAACTAGCCCTTTGTTTCACTGAACTATACACTATATTCTACACTTTTAGTGAGAAATGAACAATTATAAAGTGGATACATTTTCAGTGTTCTTTGACCAGCCTGCAGAAAATATGTTCATGTATATTTCTGTATTTACCAAATCCAAAAAATCAAGGAGAGAAAAGAAACAAACAACAAAAAAAATGGTAAGCATATTCCTCAGCTCGACTCCCCCCTCCCCCAACCCCAGGAACCTTAATCCTGGCTAAATGCCAAAGCAAAATATTATGCTTTAAGGTTTTAAATTTTTTATGTGACATTTCTAAAAGGAGAAACTCAGGAAGAGAATTTCACAATAAGGGTGCAAAGATACAAAAAGTCAAGTCACAAGCACAGTTAAGGCGAGCATATGATAGAGAGGATACCTCTATTTTGCAGAGGGGCAGGGGATATTTTAATGGCAAAATATTGTCCTAACTTTCAAAATGAGCCAGACAAATCTTTTGAATATCAGCCTCTTTATGGATTATACAGTGGACTATAGTTAACTGCTGAGCAGGGAGGGAGAGATAATGGTTACTGCAGATGGCAAACTAGATGGACCATTTGGCCTTTATCTGCCATCATGTTTCTAAATAAGGGATCTCGAGCCAGTGCTCAAAACTCCTGTGCTGTTCTATGCAGCGGCGGAGAATACTGTGAGAACAGTACTGAAAAATAACTTCCTAATGTTCAGCACTGATAACATGTAAATCACATGCACGCTATTAGTGCCGAGCATCAGGAATTATTTTTCAGAACCTGCCTGGCTCATGCGCACAAGAGCTGAGAAGTAAGCAAAGCTTTTGTGCGCATGCCCAGTCAAAAGTGCAGGTAGAAGAAAAAAAATGGCTAACATGTAAAGAGAGGTGACAAGACCTTTTTCAGATATATTGAGGAAAGGAGAAAAGCTAGGAATGGAATTGTAAGACTGAAAGCCAATGAGAACAGCCTCATACGTGGAGAGTGATAAGGAAGAAGCAAATGTGCTAATCAAACACTTCTCTTTGGCGTTCATGGAAGAAAGTCCTGGAGAAGGACTGTGGTTGACTGCTGAGTCTATATCTGGGAGTGGAATGGATATTGCACCGTTCACAAAAAAAAAACATTTGTAAACGACTTTAAAATCTGAACGTGAGCAAAGCTATGGGACTGGACGGGACACATTCCAGGATACTGAGGGAGCTCAGAGAAATCCTCTTAAGGATTTATTTAATAGAAGGGACGGGAGATAGGAGAGGTTTCACAGGATTGAAGATGAGTGAATGGGTTCCTCTTCATAAGAGCAGGGACAGGGAAGAAGTGGGAAACTACACTCTGGTAAACCTCATGTCACTGGTAGAAAAAGTAATGTTGTTACTGCTGAAGTTAACTTTCTAGAATTTAAAGGGTTGCAAGATCCAAGGCAACATGACTTTACCAAAGAAAAATTTTTTTTTTTTTTTTTGACTGGGTGACCAAAGAACTGGACAAAAAAAGACACGAGCTAGATGTAATCTACTTGGAGTTCAACAGTCTGATGAGGTTTCTCACAGAAAACTCTTGAATATGCTAAGAGAGCTGAATGTAAGACCAAAACTGGTGAACTGGATTGCAAACTGGTTGACCGACAGGTGACAGAAGGTGGTGGTAAATGTAATTTGCTTGAAGAAAATGAAAACTCCTGTAGCTCCCTCTGGGGTTCAGCGCTACCCTGACCCAATGCAGCAGCTAATTAGCTGAGGTCATAGCACCAGGTTGTAAGTGGAATTTCCCCGGTGTCAGAGTACACTTTCTCCCGAACACACAGCAGTTGTATAATACTTTGCAAAAGTATCTGGATGGTGTGAGTCACAATGTACACCTGGTAAAGGAAGACGCTTTCACAGATGCCACTTCAAAATAAATTAAAAGTTTATTGCACAGAAAGAAATCCAGATCAAAGTGCTTTACATAACATTAAAGTGCATTCAACATGTTAAAATATCATTTAAAAACATTCTCAGTTAAAGTGCAACATCTATTAAAACACACTCAATTAAAGTGCAGTATTTGTTACTCTAATTATATTTCTCTTACAATCACTTTAAAACTTCTCTGTTGAAACTCTCTATTGCATGAAGTGCTTTAACAGTTTGTCTTTGTCTCCCACTTGAAAATTTAACAAATCTCTGGAACCTTTTAGGTAAGTACCCTTTTACAACACTTTCCTCCCTCTTAAATTACTTACGAGTTTCCATATACTGTGCCACTATGTAAAATGTCTTGTCTTTTCTCCCACAGGTAATTATCAAGGAGTTCCTGTTTACAGGTCAGTATCCTCATTTCCTTCTTTCACTGTTGTGTTTCTCCCTCTTTATCTAGTGTGTCTTTCCTTGAAACTCTGCCCAATATTAATGTCTGCTTCTGGGTCAGATCAATAGTCCATTAAGCCCAGTAGACCGTCCTCATGGTGGTCAATCCAGGTCAGTAGTACCTGGCAAAATTCCCCCAAATAGCAACATTCCATGCTACCAATCCCAATAACCTGTCACTAGTACCTGGCAAAAATCAAAATAGTAGTAGTAATTCAATTGCTACTTTCCACTATGTCTAGTGGATTTGGGAAGCATTTATTAATAAACTAAAACCATTGCCCTTTAGAAAAATGATGTTCTTTTTTTTTATATAGTTACATTGAATAAAAAGGTTGTTCTGTATGATGTAGCATTGATTTGTATTAATGTTTTCTTCCAAAATTGCATCCAGCAGCATGCCAAATGCCAAGCTACTTTACATATCCAATGTCTCAGATGAAAACATGAGGCACCCTTGTTTTGCAAACCAAACGAATCCTGCTGAAATGAGCATGAACATTCAAATTTCTACTTTTTATCTTGGTGGTTAATGCTAAAATACACCCTTTATGGCTTATTGAGCTAAATAATGGAAAATGTGTTCCCAGGGCTTTAAAGGTCATTTGAGTTGATAAAGTCTATAATAAATTCAAGCTCTTAAGTGGGTTTAAGACATTTATAAAAATGTAGTAATTGAATGCTTTCTTTACATAAAACATAATGAATCATTTTAAAATAACCATAGATCTTGGTGTTCTTTAAGAACAAAGTGCATTAACAAATGCCAGCAGAAAAAAAGTATTTGAAAAATAATATTTCATATCAGAATTTGCTAATATTTTCTGTAAGCCTACAAGTGAATAGGAGCTCTGCAAAATATGTTCTTTGTTATCCAATCTAAAAATGACTAATAACTGTTCCCTGAAATGATCGTCCCAAAAGAAAATGTGAACACACTACAGAAAATGTCCATACTACCAAAAATACCTGTCCGTTTAGGTTCAGAAGGGCCACTGAGTTGACAACCAGAAAACCACTCCAAAACATAGAAAAACATCACAAAAATATATGTTGCAGAATTCACAAGGCCGCACATTCCATACAGCACTGATAGATGTCAAACAGGTGCTGTCACTTTGAAGGTAATCAAGTGCTATACATTCATGAAATAATCAGTGTAACTTGTACAGACCTGCAATATCTAATTTCTAGCCTGCATGACACAGTGCCCCATATATCTGGTAACTTATCCATGTGGAAGATGGCCGCCAGCAGTGTTCCGGAGGTGATCCAGGAAATTATAGGCTGGTGAATCTGACGTTGGTGCCTGGAAAATTGATATCGACTATTATAAAGAACAAAATCACTGAACATAGCTATATATAAAAGAAATGAAACTGTGGAAATTCAATGTTCTTGATGCTTCTTTTATTATTCAGTTAAGCCTTTAAAAAAACAATGTTCACATTTGTCATGGAGAACAAAGAGGGGCATTTTCGATAGTGTGTCTAAGACCCACTTTGGACATTTCCCACAAGACGTCCAAATATCAGGACAGGGAAACATCCATTTTGGAAACTGCTAGACATCCAACTTTTTTTTTTTTTTTTTTTAAATAAACCTGTTTGGAAGGCTTGGTCTTTAGGACGACTAACTTTTTGGGCCATTTTTTAATACAAAAATGTCCATGTTCAAAATGTCCTAATCTAGACCATTTGGACATAGAAGGGGGCCAGCATAGTAATAGATTTTCCAAATAGACATCCTAATAGAACAGTGGAGCACCTTAGAGGGGACTGCTGTAAACTTCACTGAAAGGGTGCCAGATGTATGTATATCTCACCATAACCCCCTTATAATTTATGGTAAGGCCCCAAACTCCCTCAAATCCTGCCGTAGCCACTTATGTACCACCCAAATAGCCCTTATGGCTGCAGGTGGCACCTATATGGCAGTATAGTATGGTTTGCGTAGGTTTTGATAGGCTAAATACAATAGATGCTGTGAATAGAGTGCCTTATGGCCTGGGTTGTCCTCTCTATGGTTCACTAGCTCACCCACCAGGTAACTCTATATACCTGATGCTCTACTAGGCTTCTTCATATCAGATGCTGCTGATCTAGAGCCAGGTATGTGCCTGTTCTGAATGGATACCTGTGTGTTATAACCTATTGCATATCAGTTAGTCCCACCCCCCAAAAAAACAAAGGAGCAGAGATATGACACAATGTAAATTTTAAGCAAACCAAGACTCGATACAGAACTGTGTTTCGGTGGACACCCGTCTGCATCACAAGTCACAAATCCTGCAATAAAACAAAAGACCAGTTCTCCCTACACTCAATATTTAAATGGCAAATTAGTCAACAACAATACACAGTTCCTAAATGGTGGACAATATAAATGGAGGAGATAGAAGAAGTCCTGATAGAAAATATAGGTTTTAAGTTATAAATTCTGTACTGTATATGTCATCCCCCCAAAAATTGGAGATTAAATTGCGGTGTCCCTCATGGATCTCCACTGTCACAATTCTTGTTTAACTTACTTATGAGATCATTAGGTTAAAAATTATGCCATGCTGGGTATATAATTTTTATAGATACATATAATATTACAGTATTCTTACTATTCACTCATCCACAGATGAGATATCTAATGATATTGATTACTTTCATATTTTGGAGAATTGGATTCAAAGCCATTACTTGAAATTGAATAAAGAAAAACCATATTCTTGCTTATAGGATAGACTAATGACATTTGGATCAGCAGTATTTTAAAACTGAGCAATCTTGATTTTAAATTTGAGTCCAATTTAAAGATGATTACCCCCCCCCAAAAAAAAAAAACACACAAAAAAAAAAAAACCAACTAAGTATGCTTTCTTCAGCCTTACAGGCAAATACGCTGGTAAAGAGATCAGTTCCATTACTGAAAAAGTAAAGAAAAATTTGGTATTATTTGGAATTTTCTGTTTTTTTAGGATGGAGGTACAGAGCTTCTTATAGTCTCAACATAATGTATTTAGGATGTTCAAAACTTTTATTACAAAAATTAAAGTATTAAAAACATGGCAGCTAGCTTGATATTTTTTACCCATAAAACTGACAGTTATTCCCTTATTTATTGTGCTGTATTGGTTACTTATATATGCCCAAATACAATTTAAACTGTATGTAATTCCCCTGACATCTCCAAACCCCCCATCCCCCAACATCTCTGGATCCCCAACATCCTCCCTGATATCTGCTCAACAACTCTGGACCCCCAACATTCTCCAACATCTCCAGACCACTCCCAATATCCCCCAACATCTCTGGACCATCCCCCAACACCCCCCTGATATCCCCCAACATCTATGGACCCCCAACATCCCCATTACATCCCTGTACCCCCCCAATATCCCCTGACACCCTGTACCTTCCACTGACAAATTGGCAGGAGGGAAGCTCATTCCTTCCTGCCTAGAGGACCACATGCTCAAAATGATGGGTCTTCCCCCTCTCAATGCATCTTGGAATGCAGTGGGAGGGGCCTAAGTATGGGTATGTCAAGGCATACATTTAGGGCAGGCTTCATAACGTCCATGGAAATTATGCAGTCTGAGCATGCTTGTACATGGGCTTGATGGATTCTGCCTGAAAAGGCTATATAAAAGCAGTTTGCATACAGGGATAATCTTTATTATGTGTCTGTTAATTTGGGTCTATTTTGATGCTTCAGGGTATAGTAGTGTCTATGTAAGTAACTTAATTACTAAGCCAGTTAATTACACAGGCCAACAACAACAAAAAAATAATTATTGGTGCCTTGGGTGTTTTTGACCTGTTTCTGGGGGTTATTTGGTACACTGATTCAGAAAATTGCTTTAGATAGACTGAATCAGCTTTAGTTTCTTACATATGGTTGAATTTATGGTTCTGTTCTATATGGTCACTCTACCCGGATGAAAGAAGAGTACAAGGCCATCTCTTTAGTTTTGGAAAAGATAAATTACCAAGAATATCAATGGGTGATTTGAAGATGGTTATTTTCTTCTTGGTCTACAAAGTAACTACACAAAGTATCCTTGCTTTTTATGTCTTTGGGATAGTAGAGCCAAACATGAACATTGGGCAAAAAAGATTGACCTTCGAAGGAATATATGGTAGTTAGAGGACAAAATGTAATCAATGAACTTTTGGTAGCACAAGACAGAATCATATTACCACCACTACATAGAAAGCTAGGCCTGATGAAACAATTTGTAAAGACTTTGAATAAAGACGGTTTAAGCATTTAATACATAACCCATATGTTACCTGGACTTACCGTGGAAAAACTGAAAGCAGGAATTTTCAATGGTCCACAGATCAGACAGCTTATAAATGACCCACATTTCATAGCATCAATGAATGAAATTGAATCATTTGCCTGATCTTCATTTGGTTTTGTGAAAAACGTTCTTGGCAAAAAGAATGCAGACAACTACACACAATTAGTAGATGATATGCTCTTTCATTTCAACAGGCTTGGCTGTAACATGAGTGTTACAGTCCATTTTCTGCATAGTCACTTAGATCACTTTCCAGAGAACCTTGGTGACTTAAGCGAAGAGCAAGGTGAAAGATTTCACTAAGACATAAAAACAGTGGAAACCAGATACCAAGAAAGATGGAATGCACACATGATAAGAACATAAGAACATAAGCAATGCCTCTGCTGGGTCAGACCTGAGGTCCATCGTGCCCAGCAATCCGCTCACACGGTGGCCCAACAGATCCAGGACCTGTGCAGTAATCCTCTATCTATACCTCTCTATCCCCTTTTCCAGCAGGAAATTGTCCAATCCTTTCAGTATCCAATCCTTCCAGTACCGTACTCTGCCCTATTACACTCTCTGGAAGTTCATTCCAGGTGTCTACCACACGTTGGGTAAAGAAGAACTTCCTAGCATTCATTCTGAATCTGTCCCCTTTCAACTTTTCTGAATGCCCTCTTGTTCTTTTATTATTCGAAAGTTTGAAGAATCTGTCCCTCTGTACTCTCTCTATGCCCTTCATGATCTTGTAAGTCTCTATCATATCCCCTCTAAGTCTCCTCTTCTCCGAGGAAAAGAGACCCAGTTTCTCCAATCTCTTAATGTATGAAAGGTTTTCCATCCCCTTTATCAGACGCGTCGCTCTCCTCTGAACCCTCTCAAGTAACACCATGTCCTTCTTAAGGTACGGCGACCAATATTGGACGCAGTACTCCAGATGCGGACGCACCATCGCCTGATACAATGGCAGGATAACTTATTTTGTTCTGGTTGTAATACCCTTCTTGATTATGTCTAGCATTCTGTTTGCCTTCTTAGCGGCCACTGCGCACTGTGTCATCGGCTTCATTGTCATGTCCACCATTATCCCCAAGTCCCTTTCTTGGGTGCTCTCATTTAATAACATCCCTCCCATCATATAGTTGTACCTCGGGTTTCTGTTTCCCACATGTAATACTTTACATTTCTCAATGTTGAACTTCATATGCCATCTCGTCGTTCATTCCCCTAGTTTGTTCAAGTCCCTTTACAATTCTTTACAGTCCTCTTTAGTCTGAGCTCCACTAAATAGTTTGGTGTCATCCGCAAATTTTATTATCTCACACTTCGTCCCTGTTTCTAGATCATTTATGAATATATTAAATAGCAGCGGCCCGAGTGCCAAGCCCTGCGGGACCCCACTCATAACCCTCCTCCAGTCCGAGTAGTGGCCCTTCACTCCTACCCTCTGTTTCCTACCCGCCAACCAGTTTCTGATCCATCTATGTACGTCTCCTTCCACCCCATGGTTCTTCAGTTTCTGGAGTAGGCGTTCATGGGGCACCTTATCAAAGGCTTTTTGGAAATCTAGATATATGATGTTTATGGGGTCTCCTTTGTCCATCCTTTTGTTAATTCCTTCAAAGAAGTGCAATAAGTTCGTTAGGCATGATCTCCCCTTGCAGAAACCATGTTGGCTGGTTATCAGAAGTTCGTTTCTTTCAAAATGTTCATCGATGTTATCTTTTATCAGTGCTTCCGCCATTTTCCCCGGAACCGAGGTCAGACTCACCAGTCTGTAGTTTCCTGGGTCACCTCTTGATCCCTTTTTAAAGATGGGTGTAACATTGGCTATCTTCCAGTCCTCCGGGATCACGCCTGTTTTCAGGGATAGATTGCAAATTTGCTGCAGACTATTGTTGGAATCCAATTTGGGATTGTCCTGGCAGATCCCACTCTTGGAAGTCTTACAAAAGGAGCTTCTTGTGTGTCGAATGACTGGAAAGTTTGTATCATAAACTTGTGCCTTTGGTATGATATAGGTAGATTTTCATGTTGTATACTTTTCTTTTAATTTTTAATATGTTTCCTTCATTCTAAAAAGATATTAATTTAAACACTACATTAAAATATCCTCATTTTTTAAATCAGAGAGCAGAGTGAAGTGTGGTATATGGCACATGTTCTGCATCTCAAAAAACAGAGATGATAGGAGAAAACTGGTGCCCTTTTTGGAATCAGCAGGTCATATATACTTAGACAACACTATGCAAGGGAATTCAAATTATCAAAGGTGATATCTTATATCAACACTATCATTGGTCACCTTATAATTCCAAACACATTAACTTAAATTCATAAACTGCTACAGTCAACTGGAGCACCTAGTGAACACTCAGACCCACAACTTTATCCCAGTGAAATCACAGGGTAGCTGTGTAGAGAGACCATCATAGTGGTTCACAGTAGAGAATGACACGGGGAGCGATCCCCGCAGGCAGCTGCGGCGTGGCTGCGGTTTGGCTGCGGGTTATGGAGACTCCAAAGCCAAATCACCGCAGACACGGGGACAAAAGTTTTCACCGCCCGCAAAAACGGTGAAAAGATTTGTCCCAGCAGGCCAATGTACCCCCTTCTAGGAACCGCTATTTACCTGTGTTTCACCGTGTTCGTGACCGGGTGTTCGATGTCTCCGCCATGTTGTCTGTCTCCTCCAACTCTCGATCCAACTTGCACGTTGCCGCATTGACTCCGCCCCCCAATATACTGGCTCCTCATTTGTCAGATCAACCCTTCCTGCCAATAGAACCCGCCCCCCCCGACGATCGCCGGCAGGAAGGTGCTCAGCCCTTCATGCCGACAGAACCAGCCCTCCCCAACGATCGCGGCAGGAGGGTACCCATCCCCTCCTGCCTACCCCAACAGCCCCCCCCGACGATCGCAGCAGGAGGATACCCAACCCCTCCTGCCAGCTCCCCAACAGCCCCCCTATGATCACTGGTAGGAGGGTGCCCAACCCCTCCTGCCGGCCCCCCCAACGGCCCCCTATATCGCCAATAGGAGGGTGCCCAACCCCTCCTGCTGGACCCCCCCCCAACGAACCCTCCCACCCCGGAACCCCCTTAGTCTTACTTTCCAAGTTGGACCGGACAGCTCCTCGCTCGTCTGGCCAGCAGGCCTGCCTCCGTCCAAATGAGGCGGGCCCGCCCCTCCCCTCCCCTGCCTAGCCCACAGGATCCTAGGGCCTGATTGGCCCAAGCACCTAAGGCCCCTCCTATAGCGGGAGTGGCTTTAGGTGCCTAGACCAATCAGGCCCTAGGATCCTGTGGGTTGGGCAGGGTAGGGGCGGGCCCGCCTCATTTGGACGGAGGCAAGCCTGCTGGCCATACGTGTGAGGAGCCGTCCGGTCCAACTTGGAAAGTAAGACTAAGGGGGTTCCGGGGTGGGAGGGTTCGTTGGGGGGGGTCCAGCAGGAGGGGTTGGGTACCCTCCTATTGGCGATATAGGGGGCCGTTGGGGGGGCCGGCAGGAGGGGTTGGGCACCCTCCTACCAGTGATCATAGGGGGGCTGTTGGGGAGCTGGCAGGAGGGGTTGGATATCCTCCTGCTGCGATCGTCGGGGGGCTCCAGCAGGAGGGGTTGGGTACCCTCCTGCCGGCGATCTTAGGGGAGGCCATTGGGAGGACCGGCAGGAGGGGTTGGGTACCCTTCTGCTGCGATTGTCGGGAGGGCCGTTGGGGGGGGGGTCTACAGGAGGGGTTGGGTGCCCTCTTGCCGTGATCGCTGGGGGAGGGGAGACATGCAGCCGTAGCCGCGGTCACTATGCTAATCACGGCAGGGAGATCTTTGCCGCGATTAGGTACAGCGGCCGCGTCTACTTACCATGTAGGCTAACATTGTAAGCATTAAAAGTACATGTCGTGTTTGTTTTTGTATAGTTATTAACTAATATTTAACTAAGTTTTAAAGTTTTAAAGAATGTTTCCTTTATACGTAAATAAAGAAAAGTATTTAAAATCGTACCCGTTTGAGGCTTTTATATATGCAGCGGTGACGGTGACGGGGCGGTGAATGGGGTTGCAGTGGCGGTGACGGGGCGGTGAATGGGGTGGCAGTGGCGGTGACGGGGGCGGTGAAGGGAATGGCGGTGACGGGGCGGTGCAGAGGATGGTGAGACGGGGACGGGGCGGTGACGGGGACCAATTTTTTCACCGTGTCATTCTCTAGTTCACAGTCTCACCCACCTTAACAACAAAACTTGTGCTGCATCACTGTAAACACAGGAACAAAACAAAGAATAACTTATCTTATCTTGTAATGGTGGGTAATAATCAATACAGCTACACTAAATAAAAAAGTGACTCTGATTAACACCAAGCACTCCGGTAAGCCAGAGGCAGAGTGCAATGTATTTTGTGATTTGAGGAGTGTTTGAGAAGTTTTGTGTGTGTGCTGGAGCGCTTGGTGTTAATCAGAGTTACTTTTTTATTTAGTGTACCCCTCCTGAAGAAGCCATTTGGTGAAACCTAGGTTGGGGGGCTGGAGAATTGCATGTATGCAGTTGAAGCAATTAAGATGGTGCCTGGAGTAGCTGTATTGATTATTACCCACCATTACAAGATAAGATAAGTTATTCCTTGTTTTGTTCCTGTGTTTACAGTGATGCAGCACAAGTTTTGTTGTTAAGGTAGGTGAGACTGTGAACCACTATGATGGTCTCTCTACACAGCTGGGATAAAGTTGTGGGTCTGAGTGTTCACTAGGTGCTCCAGCTGACTGTAGCAGTTTATGAATTTAAGTTAATGTGTTTGGAACTATAAGATGACCAATGATAGTGTTCATATATACTTAGAAACAGGTCTAACTTTTGAGGCACCAAAATGAGTGTTGGCCAGTGGTATTAATTACTATAGGACAATTTGTGACAGCAGAAATGTCTCCCTGATGTCTTAACAGTTATGATACATTCTGCTACATTTGTGGCAAGAAAAAATCGTGAACAGTAACTCCACTAGTGCTAAACAGAAATGATTATGTTTATGCTGTTGATCTCTGGCTGTGTTCAACCATATGATAACTTTACCACACTTTATTAAATGGGCCTTATAGATTGCATTTCAAGTCACCATGCATTTTTTTCCTATGACAAGCACACCCACATAAAATTCAGTTGCAAATGTCCATTATTACTGTATACCCACAGTTAGTTTCAGAGTACAAATAGGCATACATTTTTGCTTTACAATTTGGTGCAAGGTCTACATTTAAAATCTTCTGCAGTTTAATTGTTCCTATATATTTTTGGCTAATACTTTGCACACACTAGTGCCTGACATTTTGCATGGATGATGTGGACAAGTATTTTTCTTGCAGATAAAATTTTGGTATATCCCCCCCCCCCTTGAGAATAAGGATAACTGTTAACCAATACCTTACATTTTAAGATTGATTATTTACTTTCCAAGAGTACTTTCTTCAAGGCTGTATGTCAGGGAAGAAAAATGCCTCAAGAAGCATAAAGACTTTTGGAAGCTTTATCTTAATGAAAAATGCTGCTTGTGTAAGACGTTGCAACACCAGTATATTCTGTAGCATATTGAAACAGAAGAAAGCAGATCCATGGAAATATTCTATAAGATGGAATTAATTTTTAAATAAGACTGACCAATAAAAATAATTTTTTATTAAACTGTGTTTCGCTGCTATTCAGCAATGTTGTCTAGATAGCTAGAGGGGCATAATAATAATAAAAAAATGTCCAAGTCCCCTTTTGGCTAAAAGCCCTAAACGTTAAAAATAGAAGCAGGAAAGATGTCCATTCTCAAAAAAAACAAAAAACAACCAACATCCAAAATGAGGTGTTTTGTTTTTTTTTTTGAGAATGGCCTACCTCCACGTTAAGCAGTAGAGAATGACACGGTGAAAAAATTGGTCCCCGTCACCGCCCCGTCCCCGTCTCACCATCCCCGTCACCGCCCCGTCCCCGTCTCACCATCCTCTTCACCGCCCCGTCACCGCCACTGCCACCCCATTCACCGCCCCGTCACCGCCACTGCAATCCCATTCACTTTTCTTTATTTACGTATAAAGGAAACATTCTTTAAAACTTTAAAACTTAGTTAAATATTAGTTAATAACTATACAAAAACAAAACACGCAGAGAAAAAATTAATTAATATAAATTCCCTGACTTCCCTGCACTGTCCCCCCTTGAAGGTCTGTCCCCATCCTGAAAGCCTGATGCCCCCCCCCCCCCGACGTCCGATACATCCCTCCCCCCGAAGGACCGCCGACTCCCCAACAATATCGGGCCAGGAGGGAGCCCAAATCCTCCTGGCCACGGCGACCCCCTAACCCCCCCCCGCACTACATTACGGGCAGGAGGGATCCCAGGCCCTCCTGCCCTCGACGCAAACCCCCCCCCCCCCAACGACCGCCCCCCCCAGCTTCAAAATGATGCCTGAAGTTACCTTGGGGGTTCTGAGCACTATTAATTTTAATTTATTACAGCACTCCAGAAATATTTTTCTAATTGTTTTAACTTGGAAAAGCGAACCAGGATTGTCTTAATGAAAGGCTTATGTTCTGCACTGCAGCCCTCCTGCCCTCGACGCAAACCCCCCTCCCCCCAACGACCGCCCCCCCCAGCCGACCCGCGACCCCCCTGGCGACCCCCACGACCCCCCCACCCCCCTTCCCCGTACCTTTGGTAGTTGGCCGGACAGACAGGAGCCAAAACCGCCTGTCCGGCAGGCAGCCAACGAAGGAATGAGGCCGGATTGGCCCATCCATCCTAAAGCTCCGCCTACTGGTGGGGCCTAAGGCGCGTGGGCCAATCAGAATAGGCCCTGGAGCCTTAGGTCCCACCTGGGGGCGCGGCCTAAGGCACATGGTCGGGTTGGGCCCATGTGCCTCAGGCCGCGCCCCCAGGTGGGACCTAAGGCTCCAGGGCCTATTCTGATTGGCCCACGCGCCTTAGGCCCCACCAGTAGGCGGAGCTTTAGGATGGATGGGCCAATCCGGCCTCATTCCTTCGTTGGCTGCCTGCCGGACAGGCGGGTTTGGCTCCCGTCTGTCCGGCCAACTACCAAAGGTACGGGGAAGGGGGGTGGGGGGGTCGTGGGGGTCGCCAGGGGGGTCGCGGGTCGGCTGGGGGGGCGGTCGGAGGTTCTTGGGGGGGGCGGTCGTTGGGGGGGAGGGGGGTTTGCGTCGAGGGCAGGAGGGCCTGGGATCCCTCCTGCCCGTAATGTAGTGCGGGGTGGGGTTAGGGGGTCGCCGTGGCCAGGAGGGTTTGGGCTCCCTTCTGGCCCGATATTGTCGGGAAGTCGGCGGTCCTTCGGGGTGGGGGTGCGAGTGGTCCTGCCGGGGGGGGGGGATGTATCGGACGTCGGGGAGTCGGCCGGGCAAGAGGGCTTGGGCTCCCTCTTGCTCCGATCGCGGGTGCGGGTGGGAGCGCGTGCGAGCGGTCGTTCGGGGTGGGGGTGCGAGCGGTCCTGCTGGGGGGGTGAATCGGGCGGTAAATAGCGGTTCCTAGAAGGGGGTACATTGGCCCGCGGGGACAATCCTGTTCACCGTTTCCGCGGTCGGTGAATGGCCTTGTCCCCGTCACCGCAGCGACTGCTAGTTTTCTTCCCCGTTTTCGGCGGTGACCCGCGGCTTAAATGCGGTGGCCGCGGGTAAACCGTCACCGTGTCATTCTCTATTAAGCAGTTTAAACGGCCATACCACCACTATGTCTACACTTGCAACACATTATCAAACAAAAGCCAGACCTTTTAGGCGAAGGAGGGGCCAGTCCTTTGCTTAAAAGCCGGGTTATATAACCGGTGTCTGTCAAAAAGAACACCGGTTACAATATCCACCCCACCCCCCCTCCCAGCAACGATCACGTCAGGAGAGATGGCTCATCTCCCTGCCACGATAACGATCCTAGGAAGTGCAACACTTCCGATCGCTATTGTGGCAGGAGAGATAGCCAATCTCTCCTGCCGCAATCCACCCCGCACCTCCAATCGGATCGGGCAGGTGGGATCCCAGGCCCTCCTGTCCTGACGCAGCTCCCCACCCCCTTGACACGATCCGGGCAGGAGGGAGCCCAACCCCTCCTGCTCGAAGACACCCACAAACCCCTCCCCCCCACACACACACACACTGATACAGGCAGGAGGGATCCCAGACCTTCTTGCCCATGATGACCCTCCCAACTCCCCTCCCCAACCCCCGATTGGCCCCCGAACCCCCTCACCCACCGAGCCCATGTCCCCGCCCCCCACCCCTGACACCCCACATGTGCCTGGAAAAAGTAGGCAGGTTGAGTTCCAAGCCCAGCCGGCCAGCAGGCCCAGCATCGCCCGAATGGCGGGCCTTAGGGCTAGATTGGGCCAGGTGCCTAAAGCCCCACACATAGGAGGGGCCTTAGGCACCTTGGCCAATCAGAATTGGCCCAGTTGCCTTAGGCCCCTCCTGTGGGTGGGTCCTTTTTCACATGGGCGACCAGCTCAGTGGCCCCTTTTTCACCTCTTTTTGCTCTATGCATTTAGAGGCAGGGGAAAGGCCTAGGCTGGTTTTAGATACTTCTAAAACCAGCTTTGATTATGGGTATTTGGACGATCAGGCTTTTTGATCGTCCAAGTACCCATTTAGGCCACTTTTTAGACATATGTTGAACAAATAACTATAATTAATAGTCTGCCTGATATTCAGCTGGCAGCAGACAGTGCTTTGACTATCCATCCCTGGCAGTAAACCATTTCTGGTAGCCAGCATTGACTTTCCGGGTTCAATGCATAAAAAAAAGTCTGCCCTGCACTGGTCCTACTTCCCCAACTACTGAGATGCTATCAAAACCTTCTCCAGCCATTCCTGAATTGTCTTTCACATATAGGACTCAGACTGTAGAAGTCTGTCCAGCATGGGCTACACTGCCCCAGTGCTGGAGTTGCCATCAAAATTAACTCCAGCTCGTCCTGACCTGTCTTGCCTTATATGGTCTTCACCAAAGTGTTCCGAATAAATTATTTTACAATTATCTTTTGGCCTCAGCCCCACCACTCCACTGGTATTTATAACTTTACAGCGTGAAGAATTATGTGGGCCATCATCACTGGCCTATAGATAATCTTATTAAAGAGTTTTAACTTTTTTTTCTTTTTTTATTAATATATCTTAGAATACTCTATCCAAAGCTATAAGCTACTTTTCTTAATAGCTTATGTGACCCGGGAGAAGATGACCTGATATGTTTCGCACCATCATGCTTTATCAAGGGTCTCCCACGGCCGCTGATGTCATCCAACCCACAGATTGTTTAGAGAGCCTTATATGGGACACAGAACGTACAAGTTCAACCGGAATTGGTTTTGCTTCCCCCCT
Source organism: Geotrypetes seraphini (assembly GCF_902459505.1). Lineage (NCBI taxonomy): Eukaryota > Metazoa > Chordata > Amphibia > Gymnophiona > Dermophiidae > Geotrypetes > Geotrypetes seraphini. The sequence continues at coordinate 216,194,710 of NC_047087.1, read as the reverse complement.
GTGCATCATAAGCAAAGTTATAGCTGTTGATCTGTTACATTATGTTTCAATACTATCCTTTTTTTATTTAGAGATAAGAATATAAGAACATTATTGCCCTTGTGCTTTTTGCATTTGATGTCTTTGAAGGAGGGGATTTGTAGTAGAGACTCCTGACTCGAGCGTAGGGTGCATGGTGGAGTATGGTTATGTAGTTATGCCAACTCCAGACTCTGCCCCTTTTGCCTTGCTGCACCGCATGCATGGAATAAGCTACCTGAATCCCTACGATGGGCTCCGTCTCTGGCAGTGTCCAAGGCCCAGTTAAAAGCCCACCTCTTTGAGAGCGCATTTGACTCCTCTCACCTCGGGTTCTTAATCCCCAACTCTCATGTCTATCTGTCCAAGTTAGATTGTAAGCTCTTCCATGCAGGGACCATCTATAAATGTCAAAATGTGCAGCGCTGCATATGTCTTTCAGCGCCATATAAGTGATAAGTAGTGGTAGTAGTAGTTTGGCTGGAAGATATTGCAGTTCTGAGAGGTGTACATAACATCTGACTTCACACAAGGATAATTCTGCATTTATTTCCTGATACTAGGAGTGCCTCCCTGCTCTGCTCTCTCTTCATCACTACTCTCCTAACCTTCGCTGTGCCCAGAGACTAACTGCCTCTGAGAAAATCCTAATTGCAAGTATAATTGCTTATTTATTCAATAAAGCATAATTCAGAAGATGATATGAACATTCTGCACGTATGTTAGTTTGACTTGCTGATAAGTGCATTTTATGTCTGGGACGTGATGTATGAGATCAGTAAAAGTGAAAAGGCAGCATCTTACATACTGAAGTGAGCAGTAGAACATCAATACACCAATTGTAAAACTAAACAAGCCAGACTAGTACAGATCGATCCTGCACAATCAATGCTATCAGAAAACCATGTCTTTTGTATGCACAGAACACAGAAACACCCTCACCTAGTATTGAATATGTAATCATAAACTAAAAATGGAAATATGTAGACAAAAGTTAAATTGAACTACAAAGAAGTCAGACTTTGCATACAATGCAACTCCACAGAAACAGAAACAGTCTCCTAATATTGTCAAAATATGATAGCAGATGTAAATTTGAACAAACTGAGAAATAGCAATCATCACTTTACAAATTAACAAACTGAAATAAAATATGAAAATACCATTTTATTGGACATTCATTGTAACGTCCAGAGGCCAAATCCTCTTTCTTCAAGTCAGTACATGACATGAGGAATGGGTTTAGTCCAATAAAAATATTACCCTTATTTCCATTTCCTGTGTATAAACTTTTATCAATACAGCTACAATACTACTTTATTCTAAAGCAACAAAAACAATATATATATATATATATATATATGTTCTACCTTGTGTGGTTTCTGATTTAACCATCTTTTCTTCACTCTCTTCTTTTCATACAGCATCTGTCCTCTCTGCCCCTTCCATACACTGTCCACCCTCTCTCTCTCTCTTCCATATGGCATCTTCCCTCTTTCTATGTCCCTTCCATAAACTGTCTATTTTGCCCCTTCTCTCATTTGTACATGATTCATTTCAGCTTCACCTCCTCTTCATTTTTTTTCTCTGTCTCCACCCTCTCCCCTATGCTCTGGCATTACTCTCTTCTCCTTTCCTTCCTGCCTTTCCACTCCACCCATTGGTCTGCCATCTCTATCTCCTTCTCTTCCCTTCCCCCCCACCGATGCCCTGGCTATCTCTCCTCTCCTTTCCCCTGGCATATCTCCCCTCTCCTTTCCACTTGCATCTCTCCCTCCCCCTCCATGACATGGCATCTTCTTTCCTTCCTTTCCCTCCCTCCCTCCTTCCTTTCCCCTAATTTGGCATCTCTGTCTCCTTCCCTTTCTTTCCCCCATGCCCTGGCATCTATCCCTCCCCCTCCATGGTCTGATATCTCCTTTATTTTTCTTTTTTTAATTATATATTTATTAATTTTCAATCTAAATACCAAGCATAACTTGTACAGAAAGTATATTTAACCAGTAATTTGTACATTACATAACATAATAAATCCACACTTTAAACAAAGTATAGAGTTTAAAGAAATAACTTAATGGGTAAATTAGCTCAAGTCCTCTTTTATGGATCCAAGAGGTTCTTACAAGTGAGACAAAAGAAAAGTATAATTCTATACATCAAGGATATGCTATAGTATACAGAGCTGGAACGGGAGTACAAATTATAAATTATAGAGCTCAAGATTTATCTCCATCCATATGAGACAAAGCCAAAAAAGCAGTTAATTGTTGAGGTTCAAAGAAAACATAGTTAATTGAACGGTGGCAAGCAATACACTTACAAGGGCGCCTTAAATAAAATGTAGCCCCTAATGAGGTGACCCATGGCCTCAAAAGAAGGAACTCACGACAATGTTTTTGTGTTTCCCTTGAATAATCAGGAAACATTTGAATTTTACAACCAAGAAACTCTTTCTGTTTATTTTTAAAGAAAAGTCTCAATATCCATACTTAATCAATTGGAAGAGCTACCTTTAGCATTAATATAGCAGGAGTTGTTAGTTCCATATCTGATGTCTCCAAAATCTCAGAGATATTCGTCGCTTCTTGTTCAGTATTTTTTACTTGTTGTTGAGGAATAGTTCAATCAAGTAAATAGTACACCTGAGAAAAAGGGGGTAAATTTTCTAATGGGACTTCCAAAATTTCTAGCAGATATCTCCTAAGCATTTTCCTAGGGGTTACCCTTGTTAACCTAGGAAAATTTATAAACCTCAGACTATTATTACGTGAATGATTTTCAAATGTCTCTACTTTTCTTCTAAGATTTACGTTGTCCTTTACTACAGACTCTTGTAGTTGTTCAAAGGAAAAAACAAAAGGAATTGACCCCAAAATAAAGGAAATCATATCATGTTCAAGTTTCTGAACTGATTTTTTAGAGGCAATCATATCCTTTTTTAAATCTTTTAGCTCTTCAATTTCTTTTCAATATGATGGAAATTGGGACTAATTACCTTTGCAAAATTAGCTGCCAGGTCACATAGGGATTCCAAGGTCACCTCAGTGGGCCTTTGCCAAAAGGAAACTTGTTGTAATGTGTAAATGTGCTCACCATCCACAGAGGTTCCTTGGCTCTGTTGCTTCTGGATCTGGCCACTTTTCATAGCTGAAATTGCCCCAGATTCTTCTTCAGGTGTTCCCAAAATAGGGAGCTCTGCAACCAAACTCCCAGATGAAATGCTGGCTGCCTCTGGAGGAAGGACCACCCCTATCTATGGGGTTTCCTCATCCCTGGGGTGCTGGTGATCTGGGGCTGTGGAGGTGAAGCTCTCATGTCGGGGCTGAGAGTGGTATCTGGCCCAAGAAGAACATCTCCAGTCTTGCTGGAACCTGGCATCCTCAGCGGGCTTACCCCCAACATCGTTGCGGCTACTCCCTGCATCCTCCAAACTATTTCTTCTGTGTTGTCAAAAGTTGACCCTCCGGTGTGCCGCGAGGTACCCGCAGCGCTCCTGCTTTTCCTTTTCAGCATCCAAGTAAGAAGCAAAGCGTTCCAGCAGCACTAGGCTACCTTTAGGAAAAAAATAACTACTGGAGCGTAGCTCGGTGCCGATGCGAGTTATCCAGCTTGTCTATTCAGTGGCCATCTTGGTTGATATCTCCTTTCTTTCCTTCTTTTCCCTCCCTCCAGCATGGTCTGGCATCTCTCTTTCCTCTTCTCTCATCTCCCTTCCCTGGTCTCCCTTCTCACCTCCCCCCCAAAAAAAAAAATTGGGTGCAGATTTTTTCTCCCTTCTCTTCTTCCCCCTCTCTCTCTGTGTCACCCCCCTCCTCTGTCAGCAGCACAGCTTTCACAACTCACAGCTTTTTCTGTTTCCATGAAGGCAGGATCCAGCAGAGAGGAAGGCCCAACACCAGCAGAGCAGCAAATTGTGAATGCTGCTACTACCAGAAGTTCACCATGTTGGCCCTCAGAACACTCCATTATGGGCTGTACCCACCCCCCTTGATACGTCACTGAGCTTACAGTATGACCATCCACACTCACTAGTGCCTATGCCACTGGGTCTATGGCTGGGTTAAATGCTCACATCTAAATGTTAAGCACATACCTGTGAAGGAGGAGCAATTACTGATAAAAAAAGAAGAAATGACAGTGTTGGGGGTTTGGTTAGATATGTCATTGACAATGGGAACTCAAATTTTAAGAACAATTCAGATTGGTTACATGCTGCACATGTTGTACAGGTTAAAACCAATACTCCAGCATTATGCCTTTCAGACAGTGGCAGGCATTAATTATGAGTAGAGTAAATTATTGTAATGTGCTGTATTTGGGTGTTGCTAAAGTTAAGAGTAAGGCTTTGCAATTATTAATGAATTCAGCAACTAGGCTTATTACTGGCACATCTAGAATGGCACACATTACACCAGTGTTGCATTGGTCACCAATACAACTGAAAGTACAATATAAAATACTTTTAATAGTACACCAAGTCCTATATCATGCAGCCCCAAATATTTTTCAAGAATTGTTAGAAGTATATCATCCAAGAAGGACCTTAAGATCAGAAACAAGTATGAAATTAATATTAAACAGAGATCTCACATTCTAAGGTAGGAGATGCTATGTTGTCAATAGGTAGAGTGAAACTTTGGAACGCCTTACCAGGATCTTTGCATTTATGTGTATCTAGAGTTTGTTTTAAAATATTGCTACCTTTTCTTTTTATCTGTCCTCCTTACACATCCAGGGTGGGAGGAAGGGAGATGGGAAAACATTATAATTATTATTCATTATATCTATTGTATTGAAATTATATATGTGGTTTTATTTTCATTAGTTAAGGGGAGGAGGAGGGTGAAAATGTTTATTGTTGAAATATTTGTATATTTAAAGTGCTTTTGTTTGATTTGTTTATGTTTAAATTCACTGTATTACATTGTTAATAATTGAAAACTAATAAAGATTTACAAAAAAAAATTGCTAAAGACACATTTGTTTGTGAGCGCTTTTATGTAAATTAATGTATGCACAAGAGATGAGAAGTGTAGTACGGTGGGAACAGAAATGGTTCCGTGATGATATGTACAAATTTTGCTCTTGGCAGTTTAAAAAATATTAAGGATTTATTTGATTGTCGATCTTATAGTAGGGAGATTTGGAGTAGATATGATTTTTAGATGTTATATGCAAGTCGTGTTTTTATTTATTATGTGTGTTGTCATATAAACTGCCTAGGTTTTTAGGCAGTACACATTTAAAAAAAAAATAATAATAAATTATAAATACCTATTTAGGATAATATTCTGTAAAGGAAATTAGGTACCTACTGTATGCTTCTTAGAATAGACTCCTTGCAGATGCTTTCTGGACTCTTAATTATAGGTACTCCATTACAAAATTGCTTTCATAGTAAATCCAATTATTTTTTTTAGAAGCACTATATGCCCAGCTTGATTATATATCAGGAAATATATTAAAACATCAAACATTTAACTGCAAAAATGTCTTTCATTCTATTTTCTGCCTTCTGTTTCTTTCAATTCCCAGTTCATTTGGAATTGACTTCTTCTGAGGCCTGAAGACATCAACCTTCATTTGTAGCCATTCGAGTCTTTTGCCATTATATGGATCTCTCCTTGCCCAAATTAATTATCGTAGCAATAGTACTTGGCCAATAAATACAAGCCATAGTTTCTTCTGGTATGTGTACAACCTAAGTCTGATCAAAAGGTGTCACAATTGTACAATGACTGAGGAACTCTCACTCAGGGTCTGTAAGAGCTATTTTGGAAGCATTAGGCTCAGCCTGTCCATAAAGAAGAAACTGGTCTCATGAACTGAACCCATGGTAGTTTATTGTACTTTACAGAACAACTGAGGCAACTTGCGTTTTATCCTATCAGTGGAAGAAGTACATTAGTGAGACAAATAAATAGTTAGTTAACAAGCAATCTAGAGAAATATTCCACTTGTATCATGCTTGGAAGCATTTCATTTTTCATTCCCTCTTTAATAACCTGTTGTTGTTTTTTTTTCTCTTTTCCAGTATGACTGACCATCTATAATTTATATAATAAATTCATGGAATAGTTCAAGGAAAACTCCAAACCAATGCAATCTGTTCTGACTAGAGTATGGATTGCCATAAAACTTACCTTATTGATTTCAATTTGCCTAAACTATTTTGTACTATCTCTCGCCATGCTAATTTGTCACTGAGCTTCAATTTTTCAGTTTAAAGAATCATCAGTCAGTCAGTACCTTACCACTATGTCTTTCAGTTTGTCAGGTTTTAGTTTTATTCCTGGGGCATGAACCTAATTGATTGTAAGAAGCATATTTGATGCCCAGAAAGTGAATTTTATTTTATTACTAGCTGATGCCCCGGCGTTGCACGGGTATTTAATTATAGCAATAACACTGTAAATGGATTCAAATAAAGATACTTTATAGTGGTGAATGAAATTATTTTTTTACAGCTTTATAAAAAGTACAATATTCAAATTATAATGTGAAATATTTGACAAAATAAAGACAATACAACACACACAAAACTTGATTATAAACAACATTTTTAGTTTCACCTCCAGGAGCAAGAACATATAAATTCTTGGGTGAAGAGACCCCCCAGAACATATCACCCCAGGTAGTGAGGGATCTGCATACCAAGTTTCGTTCAAATCGGTCAAGCCATTTTTGAAGTACTGTGAGAATGGCAGCTTTTTACATTTTTCCCATTGACATGAATGGGTGAAATCTGATGTTCTGTTTGTAGCTCCGCCCACGTGTGCAGGTGGGCCGCGAGACCCCCAGAACATATCACCCCAGGTAGTGAGGGATCTGCATACCAAGTTTCGTTCAAATCGGTCAAGCCATTTTTGAAGTACTGTGAGAATGGCAGCTTTTTACTTTTTTCCCATTGACATGAATGGGTGAAATCTGATGTTCTGTTTGTAGCTCTGCCCACATGTGCAGGTGGGCCGAGAGACCCCCAGAACATATCACCCCAGGTAGTTGGAATTACTGTGAGAATGGCAGCTTTTTACATTTTTTCCATTGACATGAATGGGTGAAATCTGATTTTCTGTTTGTAGCTCTGCCCACGTGTGCAGGTGGGCCGCGAGACCCCCCAGAACATATCACCCCAGGTAGTGAGGGATCTGCATACCAAGGTTCGTTCAAATCGGTCAAGCCGTTTTTGAATTACTGTGAGAATGGCAGCTTTTTACATTTTTTCCATTGACATGAATGGGTGAAATCTGATGTTCTGTTTGTAGCTCCGCCCACGTGTGCAGGTGGGCCGCGAGACCCCCAGAACATATCACCCCAGGTAGTGAGGGATCTGCATACCAAGTTTCGTTCAAATCGGTCAAGCCGTTTTTGCGTGATCGCGGCACATACACACACACACACATACATACTTACACACACATACATATCTCCGATTTTATATATATATAGAAGATAAAGGCAAACTGAAGGACTGATTAACTCTAGGAGCTTTGATTAGCAAATGCATATAGAAATTTGGGGTTTCTCCAATAGCATTTGGAAAAAAAAAAAAGTTCCATGTGGGAGATACGAGATATTGTAAAAAAAAAAAAAATTGAGAATGACTCAGAAGAAACAAATTTGGAATGTACAGAAGTCATCATTGATACGCTGCATTAAATATTAAATATTCACTCTATTTATGGAAAAGCTCTCAACAAATTCTTTATCTATTCACTTGTACCCTTTTTATTTATCACCCCAAACACAAGAAAGTATGGGGCTCATAATCAAAAGAAATAAACGTCTAAAAAGTGGCCTAAATGGCTACTAGGACGATCAAAAAGCCTGATCGTCCAAGTACCCATAATCAAAGCTGGTTTTAGACGTATCTAAAACCAGTTTAGGCCTTTCCCCTGCCTCTAAACGCACAGAGAGAAAAGCTATTAGGCACCTTAAAACTTTGTTTTTAACTTACCTATGTTTTATGTTTAATTCTTAAGCTTCTCACTGTTTTAATTGTTTTAGTTATTGTTTAATTTTTTTTATCCAGCCTTACAGTTTCTTCTGCCGCCGCATAGCGGCGGCGAGCCGGACACCTCCCCCTCTCAGGTCAGCTGATGACATATATATTCGGTCCTTCTGCGGCGCACGCCGAAGGAGCGCGCAAAAGGAGCAGATCCTGCTCCTTAGTGCGCTCCTTCGTGCACAACCAGAGGGCGCTACAAATTTTCGACTACTTAGCGCTATCAACAAAGTCACAATACTACACACGTTTTGTATATTATATTTTATATTTATTGGCTCTCATTGTAAAGGCAATCAAAATTCAGATCTAATTCAACACACTCATTCCATCATGTTAACTGACACAACAGATAACAATATTCCTTCCTTTTGGGGCCATCGCCCTATAACACACAAAACAACTGTCCCTCTTTATTCTTCTCTCTTAAGTATTCCCATCACTTCCTTTACTTGCAACAACACAGAAAAACTTTATACAAACAATATGAGAATTGGCCTTATCAACGCAAGATCAATTAAAAATAAATATCATTTAATAAAAGATGACATTGTCAAAAATAAATTACAAATTCTATTTATCACAGAAACCTGGCTTTCAGAAGGGGATGAAGCTTATCTTTCCTATTGCTGTCCTCCTAATTACAACTACATATTTAACCATCGTCATTATCGAAAAGGAGGAGGCATTGCCGTCATTTATAAACACAACATTCTAAAATTATATGATCAATCCCCAAAAGCTGCTTCAATTGAATTCCTTCACCTAAAATATACCTTTAACAACCAAATTGATTTTTTATTACTTTATGTTCCTCCTCCTATAAGTTCAAATAAACTCTCACTCCTTCAAGACCTTTTATTTGATTTTTCTTCAGCGATAACCACCCCAATTATCTTAGGTGATTTCAACATACATTTCGATGACCCCAACAATTCCAATACTAAAGACTTGCTCAACATTCTCACACCTCTCAATATATATCCACAAATAAATTTTCCTACACACAAAGCTAATCATACACTAGATAATATTCTTGTTCCGTTTTTCCAACAACCGAACATTTCAAATCTTTCAGCTTCACCTATCCCTTGGTCTGACCATTACTTCATAACCTTTTCTTTTTTCTTACCTAGTCCTAGTTCTACACAACACTTACCTAAAAACAAAATTATTACAGTCAGAGATTTTAACAATCTGGATAATACAGACTTATCTTCATTTCTGGACTCAAACATCATAACTTCCTTCCCCGATTCCATAGAAAATCAATTATCGGCCTGGAATTCATCATTGACGTCTCTTCTTGATATAGTATCTCCATTAACATCGAAAACCATTTCCCTTCGTAAAATCAACAACCCTTGGTATACAGTAGAACTAAATATGGTTAAACAACAAGTACGTTCTCTAGAAAGGAAATGGCGACAAAATAAAACATCTGATAACCTACAAGCATATAGGGAAAAAGTTTCATTTTACAAGACAAAAATAAACCAGGCAAAAAAATCATATTATTCCAAAAAAATTGAAAAAGCAAAGAATTCTTCAATTCTTTATAATATCCTAAAATCCATTGATCCAAAAAACAAAATAAACAGTTTCACACAAAGATCAACATTAAAAGCTCAAGAACTATCTAATGCATTCACACAAAAAATAAATAATATTCGCAACTCCTTTTCTCAAAACACATTACACAATTTCACTACTATTGACCAAACGGAATTCATACCTATAGCCAAATGTTCAAACTTCAAAATCCCCTCCCTACAAGACATCAAATCTCTATTACAACAAGTAAACATAAAAAATTCCCAATCCGAAATCATTCCACCTTTCTATTTGAAAAAACACATCTTACATTTTGGTCCCTTCATATTGTCACTTATTCAGAAGAGCCTCCTTACTTCTACAGTTCCACCTCAATGGAAGACTGCCTTTATCACCCCCATTCTTAAAAACTACAAAATTAGTATTGACGATTTATCCAACTACCGTCCGATAACTAATATACCATTTATAGCAAAATTAACAGAAAAATGGATCTTCAACCAACTCTCTGACTTTATTGAGAACACAAATGCTTTACACCCAAATCAAACCGGTTTCAGAAAATTCCACAACACTGAATATTCATTACTTGGCTTAACATCAAACATACAGTATTTTCTGGATCATCATAAATCTGTAATACTATTTTCTTTAGACATTTCAGCGGCATTTGATACCATAGATCACAAATTGCTCATTAATAGGCTTGAAGAAAAAGGAATTACTGAGAAAGTTTTAGCATGGTTCAAATCGTATCTTTCAAACCGTTCCTCTTCCGTTAGATTTAATAATGAAGTTTCCGCCCCTCACACTTCTACATTTGGTATACCTCAAGGATCAATTTTGTCTCCCTTACTCTTTAACATTTTTCTCTCACCATTATTAGAAATCTGCCAATCCATAGGCTTTATTCCATTTTCGTACGCTGACGATATTCAATTAATTCATCCTCTTGATCCGGAAAATACCACGGAAATTTCTTCTATCAATCACAAACTAGAACAAATGCAAGACTGGCTTACTTCAAATAAATTAGTTTTAAATATTAACAAGACCAAAACTATGCTATTTAATTGGAAAAAAGACATACCATTATCAAAACCGTTTGTACTTAACAATATTACTCTTAACCTAGTATCCACTGTCAAAATCCTCGGGGTTCTTTTAGATGATAATCTGACTTATCATGAACACATCTCCCATATTGTCAAAAATTGTTTCTTTAAACTACGTCAGATTAGATCAATTACTAAATTTCTAAGTTTACCTTAATTAAAGATCCTAATTCATTCTTTTGTTATATCGAAAATTGACTATTGTAACGCCTTATTTATTAATATTACACAGAAAGAAAAAAGGAGATTACAGACCATCCAAAATACAGCTATAAAACTAATATATAATGCAAAAAAATATGATCATGTCTCCCCATTACTTAAAGACGCTCATTGGTTACCAATAAGTCATAGGACTCTGTTCAAAACAATGCTTCTCATCTCTAAGACTTTATTATCCAACGAACCTCAATTTATCTCAAAATCATTAATCCCTTATATAACCCAACGCCCATTACGATCATCTGAACAAAACCTTCTAACAGTACCGTCTCTGAAAATCATAGGTACACGAAGAGCCGACATGTTTACAGTAATGGGACCACAATGGTGGAATGCACTTGCCCAATATATTAGAACTGAACAGGACATTACAACTTTTAAAAAATTACTAAAAACTTATTTATTTAAAGACGCTTTTACTCCTGATTGATCTAAGAATACCTTTTAATATTGGCTTAAACCTTATTGTTTTATTCCTTTTAAATAAAAAAAAAACAAAACAAAAAAACACTTACTTAAAGATCATCTTTAATCTCAAAGTGTTTATCTGCTTTAGAGATAGCCTTATCTTGTGTTTTGATAAAGTTAAACCTAGCCTTTTGTTTTTCCCTTTTTCTAACCCAACATTGTAACTTTATTTTATTCCTTACCCCTCATGTATGTTTTGGATGAAATTTATAGTGTAATATGTCAATATTTGTTATATTTTAGTTTCTTGAATATCTTTACTCTGATTATGTACATCGCCTAGAAATTTTTTAATAGGCGATTCATCAAATATTTAATAAAACTTGAAACTTGAGGCGTTTTTAAAGGAGGGGAAAGGGCGGGCAGGAGATGGGCCGATCTAGACCTGCGTTCAGCAGGTATAACCAAAACTTTCGGCAGGTTACCTAGTCGACACTTATACGTTTTGACTTAGACCAAGTCAAAACTGGTATAAGTGCCGAAAAATGGGCCGCTGAGCTGATCGTGGCTGCTGCGATCAGCTCAGAGGCCCTAGCAACCTGCCTACCCCCTACTGCATCGTACGCTGCAGGAGAGATTTCTCATCTCTCCTGCCAGCGATGGTGATCGCCCACCCCCCCTCCGAACCGCGGCACATCAGGGTGAGCGTCGCGGCAGGGCATCTCCCTTGCTGACGATCTTCGCCCCGAAGTGCCGCGGTTCGGAGGGGGGTGGGCGATCACCATCGCTGGCAGGAAAGATGAGCAATCTCTCCTGCAGCGTATGATGTGTACATCTGTACATCTCTAGATGCAGTGCTCAACTCTTACCATACCGGGATTCCTCAGAATGCCACCTGATCAGAAAGAACAGTGTGGCAGCACTCCTCACTGGTTCCCCTGGTTTTTTTGGTGTGTATTTTGCTTTAAAAAGTGCGGGCTTTTTGGGTTTCATACACTTTCTGCATCAACTCAAAATCTGACACTGGATAAGCATGTTTGTGTTTCAGTGATGAACGAGGAAGGCTTTTCATACTACTACTACATGCTGCCAGATCACCAGCAAAGTCAGCTGCAATCACAGCACTGTAGTAAAAATTGTACAAAAGAAAGTGACAAGTTCAGTGGTAGACGTGCCTCAGTCCAGTCATTCACATGCATCAGCATCATACTAATACCATGCACTTCGATATATTTCATTGACCTATTGCAAGTTGACATCACCTCAGCTATTACGTGAGTGGTCAGACAAGTGTCATGTCAATGTTGGCTCATCAACAGTTCATCGCCGGTGCCTGCAGTTTGGGCTGTGGGGCTGCAAAACATGCTGCAAGCCACTGATAACAGATGTCCAAATGTGCAACTGAATTGAGTGGGCATGGAAGCACTCAAGTTGGACATGTGAAATGTAAGAAAAAATGCTTTTCATTGGTGAAAGCTTCTTCTGTTTGTTTGATTACCAGGATCACACCTAACTGAGGAGGTTTCCTGGAAAGGATTTCAAGCCTTAGTGCCTCAACCTCACTGTGAAGCATCTTCTGAAGGTCATGGTCTTGGGCTGCATGGCTGCCAATGGCATTGGACATCTGCACATCATTGAGGGAATGGATAATGGGACCAAGTACATCTCAATACTGCAAAAGTGCATGGTGTCATTAGCTCAGCAGCTGTTTCCAGGCCAGTACCTGTTCCAAGATGACAATGCACCTTGTCATCGCTCCAAATAGATGATCAACTGGAAGCATCAGAACAATATCGAGTCAATCGACTGGCCTGCCCAGTCTCCAGATCTGAATCTGATTGAGAATTTGTGGCACAAGATGGTCTGGGAGATATCCAAGAGACATCCAACATCAAAACATGAATTGATTGAGTTACTCATTGTAGCCTGGAACCACATTATTATCCATGGTCACCTCATCAAACTGGTTCATTCATTGCCGACAAAGTGCAGACAGGTGATCAAGAACAGAGAGTGATCCACCAAATAATGAACCATCACTGACACATAAAACAGCCTTTTTCAAGGCCACCTACATGAATATAAAGGATAAATGATGCTCATTTGTAATTTTTTGACCAGTGAAGTACATTAATCAATTTATGCAGAAAAATAATTATCATGGCAACTTTAACAAACTAGCTCAGAAATTTAAGGTCAAACTAGAATTTTAAAAATGTTGATTCTAATAGTTGAATATAACCCTTATAATGTGGTACACAGACAAATCCATTGGTTCAACAAAAAAATTAAAATAAAAGGCCAGAAAGTTGAAAGAATATAAAATTCACAAGTGTTTCCAGACTTTTGCACAATGCTGTACCTATCACCCCAATAATCCTTATGGCTGGTGGCACCTACTGTATATGGCAGTATACTAGAGTTTTGGTGGCCTCACACTTTCCACCATAAATATAATGGTTAGAGTGGTTTATGGGCCTGGGTCCTCCTCTCTATGGTTCACTAGCCTACCATGCTGCTTAAGACACCTGTGAGACGCTCGACTACTACTACTACTACTACTAATTTACTTATAACCTGCTATACCTTAACAATTCAGAGCAAAGAAAATCTGCCAGACGCAGATGAAATACAAATGGAATTACATAACTAGTATGGTTGGGTTTCTTTAGCCAAAATTGTCATACAAAAGAGATTTCATAGGTTTCCTTAAACATTTGGTAAGGGGAAGAATTCACAGAAGAGTTTTCTGAGGTAAATTTGTCATACAAATAAGATTTCACAGATTTCCTAAAAGTTTGGTAGGACAATGAGTTCATGAATAGGGCACTTAAGGTTTTGCTCCAGAAACTAGACTGGTAGGCTAAGGTTTGTCTGGGAATCTTTTTACAGTACTGTATATCCTTTTAGCGTAGGAAAAGAGAATAGAGAAATTCTCCATGTGGGTCAAAGGTTTGTAGAGAATACAAAGCAGTTGACAAGATAAATAGGAGCAAGGCCTGCCAGTGTTTTGTAGCACAAACATGCAAGTTTGAAAATGATTCTGGCCTCCACTGGCAGCCGGTGTAATTTCCTGTAGTATGGGGTAATGTGATCCAATTTTTTCAGCCCAAATATCAAATGCACTGCAGTATTTTGAATGAGTCTCAATCTCCTGATAGTTTTTTTGAATGATCCTAAATAGATGATGTTATAGTAGTCCAATGTGCTTAGTACCAGACATTGCACCAACAATCTGAAGAATAAGAAACCAGAATAAGGTTTTAGTATAATGTAAATTCCAGAGAGTATAGTAACATTTTTTAATCAGGATGTCAGTATGGGTTTCGAAAGTTAAAGGTTGGTCTAATGTGACACCTAGAATTTTTATTGTGGGATTGATAGTATAGCTCCTTCCATTTATCAGAAAAGAAGATTTCGTGATTTTGTTGGATGGACTTGCAAGGAATATATTTGTTTTTTCTGAATTCAATTTAAGTTTGAAATCTTTAGCCCATTTTTCAATGAGATTGAATATAGATGTTATATAATCCTTTGTTTCTAATGAGAGTGTGATAAAAGGAACAACGATTGTGATGTTGTCAGCGTAAATGTATGTTTATAAGCTCAGTTTAGATAGTTCTCTTCCCAGAGAGGCCATATAAAGGTGAAAGAGGGAAGGAGACAGTGGTTATCCTTGTGGAATGCAACAGCAGTTAGTTCACTTTTTGGAGTATACTTCCTCACTAAAAACTTGATATGTGCATTTTTTTAAGAAGCTCTTGAACCAATTCAGAACCTGACCAGAAATTCCTATGGTGTCTAAGCACTCAAGCAAGATGTCATGATCAACCAAACTGAATGTACTGCTTAGATCAAATTGTAAAATCAGTACATTCTTTCCTACAGTGAAATAATTGAAAGGTATAGTCTACCATAGAAGCTAAAACAGTTTCAGTGCTGTAATCATGCTTTCAGTTGAAAGCATGATTGAGATTCATGTAAGATATCAAATTGTTCCATATACTCCATTAAAACAACATTCATCAGGCTCTCCATAAGTTTAGTGAAGAATGGAATATTAGCTATAGATCTGTAATTGTCTATTGTTGAGATTGATTCCTCATAGTTTTTAACAATAGGAATAATGATAATATGACCTAGTTCTTCTGGGAAGTTTCTGTTACACATTAGATGAGAAATCCATTCAAAAAGTTTAACCTTGAAGGAGATAGGGGCTGTTTTCAAGATTGCTGGAGAGCAGTTATCTAACCTGCAATGAGAGCATGAGTACTTACTGTAGAGTGTGAGGAATAATTGCCTATTGAGGATATCGAAATGGTTCCAATTCATATTAGCTTGTATTACTTTGTCTGGCAGTAGGGTATTTCTAGGAGTCTGATTGCTAGTAGGATTTCCTATACCAAATACTGCTATTCTAGAAACAAGTATATACTGTTTCATTCAGATATTTGTGGGGTGGGAGGGGATCAATTATTTAATCCCTCTAGTGGCCATCTGGTCAGTTTGAGTATGTTTTTGACACTTAGATGCTTTTAGAACAGGTCTAAACTTCAATGTCTATGATCCATCCTGTATGTCCAGGAAAATGTTTGATTATCGCTAAACCCACCCAAAGCCCATTCATACCACGCCTCCAACACATACTCCTCAAACATTGAATGCACAATGGCTAGGAAGCCTAGCTAAACGTCCAGAAAGATGGCTTCAAAAATTGTCACTTGAATGTTTTGGCGAAAAAAAAACCATCCAAGTGCCAATTTATGCCATTTTATGGATGTCTTTATGTTTTGAAAATGAGCCCCAAAGTATCAAACAGAATAAGCTACCAAAAACTGGAGAAAGGAACTCCTAGAAGTCCGAATGAAATGTAACATTGGAGAAACAGAAATGAATTATCTCTTGACTGTGTAAAAAAATACAACGTTATCAGGGTTGCACATTTCAAGATGAGATATTCCAGTTAAATGAAAATAAAATTCAGTTAAATGAAAATAAAATCTAAATGAAAATAAAATCTAATGATTTAAAATTGAAATCGTACATTTATGCAGATGACATTACAATTATCATTCCCATAACTTCACTGACACAAGAGACAGAACAATTCACCTCATCTGTTCTCACTAAGGTAGAACAATGGACCACACAATTCAAACTAAAACTAAACCCAGAAAAAACCAAGCTTTTCCTGGCAAATCCTAACCACAAACTAATGAATACCTCCTTGAAATTAAACAGGTTAACTTACCCAAACAACTCTACTATCAAAATCCTTGGAGTCATCCTAGACTGATGCCTGTCTTTTGAAGAACATACTAATGCTCAAGTTAAAAAATGTTTAACTACCCTCTGGAAACTTCATACTATCAAACACTATTTTGACTTCCTCTCTTTTTGATTGCTGGTTCAATCTCTAATCTTAAGCACCTTAGATTATTGCAATATCATATACTTGGGTCCCTTTAAGAAAACCATCAAATGACTGAGAATCATTCAGAATACTGCCCTCTCATCTATAGTCTCAAAAAAATCTGATCATGTAAGCCCGTATTAGAGAAAACTACACTGGTTGCCAATGGAGGCAATGGTCATCTTCAAGTTTGGTTGCCTCTGCTTCAAAACCATAACTGGTTCATCCCCAATCTACCTTTCACACCATTTTGAATTTCCAGGCACCACTTGCACACATAGGCCCTGATTCTAAATAGTGCGTCCCGATTTTAGGCAGCTGTAGGCGTCCTACAGCTGTCTAATCAGCCACTCGGGATGCATGTTTAAAAAAAAAAAATGCTCCCCAAGCAGGCTTTCTATATTGAAGGTGAGGCCCGCAAGACACCTAAGCTCGCCTAAGGGCCTTAGGTGAACCTAGGGTGCCCAATCCCTCCTGCTATAAGTATACCGACCACCCCCCCCCCCCCCGACACTACCAATCGCTGGCAGGAGGGTGCCCAATCCCTCCTGACAGAAGATGCCCCCCCCCGACACTACCGACCGCCCCCCCCCCTGACACTACCGATCGCTAGCAAGAGGGTGCCCAATCCCTCCTGCTGGAAGACGCAATCCCTCCACACACACACCCTCCTGCGCTAACAGCCCTCAAACCTCCCCCCAACCAAACTAACCTTTCCTTGTTGGTCAGACGGGACTTGCCCGTCTAGCCGGCAGGCCCGTCTCATCGAAATGAGGCAGGCCCGCGCCTTCCCGGCCCATCCTTCCGAAGCCTAAGGCCTGATTGGCCCAGGCTCTAGAATCCTGGACCAATCAGGCCTTAGGCATAGCGGGTCCGCCCATCCCCACTAAGTCTAAGGCCTGATTGGCCCAGGCGCCTTAGAGCCTGGGCCAATCAGACCTTAGATTAAGTGGAGATGGGCGGACCCGCTATGCCTAAGGCCTGATTGGTCCAGGATTCTAGAGCCTGGGCCAATCAGGCCTTAGGCTTCGGAAGGATGGGCCGGGAAGGGGCGGGCCCGCCTCATTTCGCGAGACAGGCCTGCCGGCTAGACGGGCAAGTCCCGTCTGGCCAACAAGGAAAGGTTAGTTTGGTTGGGGGGAGGTTTGAGGGCTGTTAGCGCGGGGGGGGGGGTGCGGAGGGGGTGTGTCTTCCAGCAGGAGGGATTGGGCACCCTCCTGTCAGCGATCGGTAGTGTCGGGGGGGGGAGATCAGTAGTGTCGGGGGGGCATCTTCTGGCAGGAGGGATTGGGCACCCTCCTGCCAGCGATCGGTAGTGTCGGGGGGGGGGGGGGCGGTCGGTATACTTATAGTAGCAGAGAGATCCCTTGCCGCAATAAGTATAGCGGCCGCGTCTACTTACAATGTAGACCAGCATTTTGTTGGCCTACATTGTAAGCGTCTCTTCCTCTACTAGGGAGACGCGTAGGACTGCCTAGGTTCGCCTAAGGCCCTTAGGCGAGCTTAGGTGTCTGGCAGGCCTCGCCTTCAATATAGAAAGCCTGCCTGGGGAGCATTTTTTTTTTAAAAATGTGCAATCCGATTGGCTGATTAGACAGCTGTAGGACGCCTATAGCTGCCTAAAATCGGGACGCACTATGTAGAATTAGGGCCATAATGCCTATCTGTTTGCCTTCCCCTCCCTGAGGGGCTGTATCTATAAGAGATTCCTTGATAGATCACTGTCATTTCAAGCAGGCAAATGGAATAAATGTCTAACCACCCTCATTTCCAATTCACCTTTCTACCAATTCTTCAGGAAATCAATTAAAACCTATCTCTTTGATAAATTTCTCTGACTCCTTCCTGCCTTGTAGTATCTCTGAAACACTTCTGGATATACCTAACTACTCTCGGCTTACCAATGTAATTTGAAAGTTTTTTTTTTCTGTAACATCGCTGTCTGTGTACAGTCTCTTCCTCTGTAAACCACTCTGAACTGCTTATGGTATTGCGGTATACAAAAATAAAGTTATAATTATTATTATCATTATTCTGCTTCTGTTGTTTGGGCACAGTATTTTACTAATCCATTTGGTCCTAGCCTCTCCTTTCAACTTTTTATGCATTATCTATATCTCCTTTCCAATCTCATTTTAATTTCTTCTGTCTTCTCCTGTCTTCCTTTTCTCTATTCTTCTGCCTCTGATATTGATCATTTCCCTTTCATTTTTCTCTAGTTTTCTCTTCTGTGCTCTCCACTCAGCAGCTAGATTTGACTCATCATTCTCCACTTCTCTCATCCTCTAGGCCAGTGTTCTTCAATCTTTTTACACCTATGGACTGGTGGAAATAAAATAATTATTTCGTGGACTGGCAAACTACTAAGACTGAAATAAAACCCCCGATCTCTGCCCTGTCCCCACGAGCTCAGTCCCGCAAACCATCTGATCCCATTCACACAAGCCTCAAAAGTTATGAGTTTATATTGAACATATTTTATTAAAATATAAAAAGAAACAATATTCTGTACAATTGTCATTTTATAAATACAAATAATACAGGGCAAGGATCAACAAAAAACCCTGTCTCCCCTACCCTTCACATATATCCCCTCTACTATCAAGAAAACTGAATAAGCCAAATTATTACAGAATGGTACACAGAAATATCATGCTAACAGAATACCGCAGTCACACATGACAGGAATAGTGTTAGGGGAGTACCACTAGGGCAACTGTCCCCTGGTCAGAGAGAGCCCTAAGCCAGCTGGAAAATAAAGAAGCACTGCCTGGGCTTTGCAGTCCCCAGTTATGTTGAACATCAGCTCTAGCAGGATACATATTTCTTTTTTTATTACTTTTTAATAATCTTTATTCATTTTAAAATAATTTCAATAAATGAAGAACAATAATTAAAACATTTACACTATAGACATCACTTAAAATATTATAATATTCTTACAAACCAATAACCCTCCCACCCAAACTATTCTTTATCATTCAAGAATCTATAGATCTATCATAATTCCGTAATTCACTACATATTTTAAACATAAAATTACACATTTATCCACTTAGACATATTTTAAACTTATAAACCACCCTGCCCCCATCCATAATAATATTTGATTATAATCTATATATTCCTCCTACCCTCCCCCCCTCCCTGGATGTCCAATTCTTCTAACAAGAAATGTATAATTATATTAAATCTACAAAATATGTCAATAGACCCCATATTAGATTAAAGTTTTTAAAATTTCCTAACTGATCAGCTCTCATTTTTTCATATTTATATATTTGACATAAACTTGCCCACCAGAATGCAAAATTGAGACGATCCCAGTTTTTCCAGTTACGTGTAATCAATTGTATAGCTGGATACATATTTCAAATCTGATATATTCTAATCACAAGATAGAAATAAAATTAATTTTTTTCTACCTTTTGTTGTTTCTGTTATCTGCTTTCATCGTCTTTTCACTCTCTTCCATCTAGCGTCTACCCTCTATCTCTTCAATCCAACATCTGCCCCTTCCATCCACTGTCTGCCCTCTCACCCTTCCATATGGTATCTGTCTTCTTTCTATGCCCCCTTCCCCTTTCCATCCAGCCTGTTCCCCCTCTCTCCTTTTTACATGATTTATTCTCCTCTCTTCATTTTTATCTCTCCTACACCGATCTAGCATCTTTGTCCCTCTCTCCTTATTTCTCATCTGATCCCCTTCCAAGCATCGATCTCTCTCTACTTTCTCATTCCTCTGTCTCTCCCCTTTCCCTCATATGATCTCTCCATTCCATCTGACTCCTTCCCCTCCTCTAATCTCCCAGCCAGCTGTTTCCTTCTTATTTTCCTTCCTCCCCTGTCCAGCAGCAGCCCTTCTCCCTTTCCTCCTCCCCTTATCCAACAGTAACTCTCTTCCCTTCCCATTCCCTCCTCCCCTGTCCAGCAGTACCCCTTCCCACTTCCCCTCCCTCCTCTAGGAGTACCCCTTCTCTCTTCCCTCCCCTCTCCAGTAAATGTTTCCTCTCTTTAGCCTAGTGGCAGCTCTGTGTGCTTTTAACTTTTGCACACAGCTGCCCCTAAGCAGTAGTTTAGCTGCGGTTTCATGAGGCAGCCTCGAGGCCTTTAGTAGGCCAGCTCACATTGCATCATCAAAGCAGGCCGGCCTAGCAAAGGCCCCGAGGCTGCCTCATGAAACCTCGGCTAAACTACTGCTTAGGGGCAGCTGTGTGCTGAAGTTAAAAGCACGCAGAGCTGCCACTGCTGGTCTGGGGGTGCAGAGACAAGATAAAGGTAGGAGGCATACGCGGTAGGAAGCCTGGCATATGTAGCAAAGGCAGGAGTCCCGGCGAAAGCAGGAGGTATACGTGGCAGAAGGCATATGCAGCAGGAGGCAGGAGTCCCGGCATACACAACGGCAACAGGAAGTTGCAAGTCCACTGACGCCGGCACCAGAGCCTCTCTTCCTGCCTAGTGTGCAGTTTGTGGAGGGGACCCAAATCCTTCACGGACTGGCAATAAACTTTTGCGTACCAGCACTGGTCTGTGGACCGGCAATTGAAGAACACTGCTCTAGGCTTCAGTTTACCTAATTATCATCTCACTTACCAATGAGCTTTCCATCTTCCATTCTTACCTCTCCCGATCCATCATTCCCTTACCTACTTCAGCTATTACCTGTCATCCCTCCTGCCATTCAGCACCTTCATCTTTCTCCTACTTGCTACTCACATTTCTTTATCAGATCTGCCCCTTTCATTTGTTCATTTCTAGTTCCTTTCAACCCTTTCCACATTCTCCAGATACTTCACCCATTCTTCTTTCTTACCCTCTCTCATGTGGGTTTTCTTATTTCTCACCCCTTCCTTTTATACTTAGCCCTTATTCTGACTTCTATTCAGTGTTTCTGAACTATATTCAGAGAGTTAAACCTGGGGCTGCTTATTACCAAAGAAAAAACTCTAATCCTTAATCCAATTCTCCATGTAATACAATTGATGGTGACAAGATAAACCAATCACTTACAGTTGCATTGAGCCTGATTACAGATTTTATACATACAGAGTGAGTCTGTGTCAGTGATTAGCCCTTTCCCAGAGAAGAAGTTGGCAGTATGAAAACCTCAAACACAACACCAACGACTATCACATTAACAGCCACAACAAATGAAAAATCACTATGGATTGTTAACTCTGAGAGGTAAAAGCAAGTTCAAGCTTTCTATATGCTGGATCAATGACCTTGACTCAGCTCTCTAACAGGTTGCCATATCTTTTCTATTTTACCTCAGGAGAGCAATAGGAGGGAGGAGGAAAATCTGTTACTTCCAGTTTACTCAGAGACAAGTACCTATAGGAGATACCTTAGTTGTTTAAGCCAATCAGAGGCCTCTCCCAATGCATCTCAGGGTACATTGGGAAGGGGAAAGCCTGCCATTATGAAGAGGTGGGCCAGCAGGAAGGAGTGGGAATACCTCCTATCAGTTTTCTATCCAAAGGTACAAGGGGTGTGTGGGGTATTGTGCTCAGTAGGAGGGGAATCTCTTTGGAGGGGTTCGGGGGAAATCGGTGGGTGGAAGGGAGAGATGAATTAGAGATATCCCTGCTGGTGTCAAAGCAGCTCCTGATTGGTGAGGCCTGACTTTAGTGCAGGAAGAGGCGGTCAGAGCATATCGCCAGTGATTTCCTTCACTTGCTGGCGCTCCGGCTGCCCTCTCCTGCCTCTCCATCTGCCCTCTCCTATCTCCCCCGCTAAAAACCGTATTTGCAGTTTTTCAGCATTCGCGGGGGTTCCTGGAACGGAAGCCCCGTGAATATCGGAGGAGTAGAGAATGACACGGTGACAAAATTCATTACCGTTCCCATCCCCATGTCATTTTCTAGTGTCTATTTCATCCTCTGTCCTTCTACACTAGCATTATTCAAAGCGAAGCTTGCGGGTCAGTGGTTGTGGCCATTCATACTCTGATTCTTCCCTCTTTCCTTAAAGAATGACATGAAGATGGTTTCCCGCGGTTATCCGCAGGGACGGGAACGGTGATGAATTTTGTCACTGTGTCATTCTCTATACTGAACATCAATAACAATAAGACACATTTTGTAGGTAGATAAGGTGAGGGGGAACAAGTGTTACACTAACATAGAATGAAGAAATATACAGTTACAGGGAAGTGACAATTACAGGTTCATAAATGGGTTAAGGAGGGAACAGAAATAAAGGCAAGGGTAAATATGCTGTTGATTCATTGTTTGGAGAGGAGAGCTGTTTCTAACCCAAACCAACCTTTCCATTCCCTGAAATTTTAGCAGCATTCAAGTTTGCGATGAATGAATGCTCTCTAACCCAGAAAAAAAAATCCAGGTTTAGCTCTGATTATCCTAATCCACTGGAATGTGCAGCATTTGACACATAGAATGCATTTTGTCATCAGTGATACCTCTCAGCAGTCATCAAGCCAATCACTCCAAAATAAGATGGCAACTTCTCTTCTTTTCACTTGTTTTAATAATTTAGCAGTATTGAGTAAGGCCAGTCTTGAGAGGCTGTTCTCATCGTGGGTTTCCTAATTCACATTGTAGAATGTGTAGTCCTAGTTTCACTAGGAATCTAGACATGCAATAGAACAGCTTTGAAAAAAAATGTGCAGTAGGTGTCAAATCATTACTGTATTTTAGTGTACGTCTAGGGTTGACAGAAACAGAAATGACATCTTACCTCCCTCCCCACTCCCCCAAATCATATACCAAATCATGATGTTAGGGTTTCTTTTGTATAATGAAATGGAAGCATCTTTACTGATCATTATATTTTTAGAACAAATAAACTTAGATGAAATTATGAGGTACAAAAATGAATGAAACCAGCAAGACTGTTGAAATGGCAGTCTGACAATTCTTATAAGAATTATTTTTTTTTAAAAAAATTTGTCCTAATGATATATTTTGTCGTATTTTAGTGCACAATTTTTTTTCCCCTCCACTGGACAACTAACACTTACCCTGCATTAAAATCAACCAGCTTGATAAACTTTCCATAATAGCTGCTTAATATGGGTAAAGGTGGACATAACAGGGATGCAGGAAGACATGGCCATCAGTGACAACATGAACATAGATCAGTGCCACACAGTGTCACTACTGTTTATAGTATAGAAGTACCTAATACCACTACATGATGAGGCATCAAGAGATGCTGTGCTATCAGTGGAGGTGGGACAAGTTATCTGTGTCACCCACCACGAGATATAATAAAGTTGTGTTGGTTCTACCACTTTGGAATCACTGCCTCATTTTGCAAATTGTCATGAATGGAAGTGCCATAGTTGTACACACCCCTGGCATCTTTCCTTCAATCTGATTTTCCCCCACAGACTCAAACTCCACCCACTGAACTCTGAAACACTGTCTCTGGACGTAAGTGCTTCTCCCTTTGACCTGCCTCTCTTCAGGACCTACCTGGGATTCACCGTTGGTAGTTTCTCCTTATTATGGGAAGATGCTCCCAAGTGGTAGCACTGCAAGACTACTGAGAGGGTTCATCAACACCATTTTGGATCATGGCGCAGGCCCAGTTGAGAGAAGAAGGGACATGCTTCTGTCTGCACCCACTAGACCAGCAATGGTGATCTCCAGGAAGGCCCTAAGGAGGCAATTATTCCCAGAGATCTGGGTTTTAGTCTTCACAGCAGCAGCTTTAATTATCTTTGAGTGACTCTGCATCATGTTACATTCAGTGACATGTAGTGCTGTGTCTACCCTGAGCAGTAAATGCAGGGCAGATGCTGGACATGCTTCTTGCATTTGTTGTACAGGCTTTGTATTGACCATTTACTAGTTTATGCTATTAATGTGCAGTAGGTGTCAAATCATTACTGTATTTTAGTGAAAGGGTCCCATATATTCATTCTTGTAAACCTAGCTGTAGACTTCTGTAATGTAACCCTCACTTGTTCTGAAAGTGTGGAAGGGGTAAACAATATTCCAAATTGATTTGAATTAAAATGGTGCATAATGGCAAAAGATTGAAACCAGATAGATTTTAGGTCATATTATCCAATAAATAACATTATTATATGTATATTTATATGGGTTTAGGAGTGTTGTTAAGTGGAATATTAATGGAATACATGAAATTTTATGAGCTGAAAAAAATGGAGCCTAGAAATAAGGGGGGGGGATGTTATACTGTACTATTGATGACACAAATCCCCCCCCCTCCTGCCCCCCTGAAATTTTAGGACACAATATTCAAAGTGAATTAAATAGCCAGAAGAAGCACTTAACCAGATAGAGGGGATATTTGGTGATACTAACTACCCATTTCAAAGCTAGTTAAGGTGGAGTAGAAACTCGTCTAGTTAGTGGTGATTTTCAGTCCACTAACTGGCTAAGTAACAGCGCAACAAAGATAGCAAGATAACCAGGCACTACTCTGAATACTGGTCTGGTTAACTTCTGAATTGGCAGTTATACCCACATATTCAATGCCTAGCATTGATTATTCAGGGTTAGTTCAGCCCATGGCTAGATGAAGCTTGGCAGCTGCTTACCACTTACATTCCTCAACTCTACCCCTAACACTCCCCGACAACCCAAGATTCCCCTGACATTCCCTGACTCCACTCCGATACCCACAAGATCCCCATGACACTCCCCGACACCCCAAGATCCCCCTGATGCTCCCCAATGCCACCTTAACACTCCCAAGATCCCCATAACACTCCCCAACTCTATCCCAACAACTCTCTGACACTCATAAGATCCCTCTGATACCCCCAAACACCTTGAATGCCCCCATACCTTTATTTGATGGCTGGCAAGAGGGATGCCCACTCCCTTCTGCCGGTAGGCAAAATTGCACTGCAAAATAGTTGGCCTTTCCCTTTCTGTTACATTCTGGGATGCACCAGGGAGGGGCCTAAGGTCCTAATTAATTCAGATGCCTAAGGCCCCTCACATAGGAGGGGCTTTAGGCACCTGAGCCAACTGGAGTCTTAGACCTCCTTCCCAGTGCATCATGGGATGCACCGGGAGTGCCCTAAGACTCCAATTGGCCAGATACTTAAAACCCTTCCATTTTGCAGTGGCGGGCCTTCTGGAAGGAGGGAGTGGGCATCCATCTTGCTGGCCATCAGATAAAGGTACAGGGAATTTGGGGGCTTCAGGGGAGGCAGGGGGATGTTAAGGTGTTGGGGAGTGTCAGGGTAGAGTCGTGGAGTTTTTGGTGGGGTTTGGGGGATGATGGGGACAGCGGCTGGAGGGAGTAGATATCCCTCCTGCCTTGGACAGTATCAGGAGGGTTTGCCATTGTGGCAGGAGGAATTGGGTCACTCCTCCTGCCATGGACAATAGAAGGGGGTCTTTGGGGGTTCCTGCAGGAGGGAGTGGGCAACCCTCCTGACTTGGACTGTGTTGGGAGGGTTAACCATTGTTGCAGGAGAAATTGGGTACTCCTCCTGCCATGTACATTTAGGGGGAGGGAGCTTCGTGGGTTCTGGCCGGAGGGTGTTGTCATCCTTCCTGCTGGCCAACTTCTAGGAGGGGGGACAGGTTCCCTGCTGTGGCTGCTAAACTGATCATGGCAGGGAGATTCCATTATTGCAGTTGGCTCAGTGGCTGCGTCTAATTGAAATGTAGGCCAGCATTTCAATGGCCTATATTTCATGTGCCTATCGTAGCCCTAGGGAGATGCCTAGGACTGCTTAAGCTCACCTAAGATCACTTCCGGGTGAAACCATGCCCACGTCTAGCCTTGGGCGAGTTTAAGCATCCCTACATGTCTCGCTCAACAGCAACAGACATCTAGGGCATAAGCGGCGTGACTCAGGGTGATTTTTTTTTTTTTAATGGTCATCCAGATTGACTGGTTATACAGCGATAGGACACCTACTGCCACCAAAAATTGGGACGCCGTTTATAGAATTTGGTCCTTAATACACACATTAAATTCTTTTTATTTATTTATTTATTGTTTGCTTAATTCACACAGCTAATTAAGCTGTGTACATAAGCATGCTTGGAGTGTCATGCTCTCCACCTTCCCCCCCCCCCGCCCCAAATAGTGAACGAACATGAAGGAAAATTTAACTCATGGTCTACTGAACACTGTGTTCAAAGAGAAAGAACATTATAATCATATATTTGACAGTAAGGCAGCCAGGGAAGCTAAGGTTCAAATTTTACTGACCTTTCATATAACCCTTATTTGCTTCAAGCACAAACTTAGATTGTACGTCATCTGGGACAAAAAAAACAACAACAATAAACCAATGTACTTGAATACAACTAGCCTTGAACTACTGCTGGAAAGATGTGAATTAAATATAAAATAACATATATACCTTTAGATTGATTTCAATTCCAACAGTCAATGCATTGTGCCCATCTCATTCACAATTCCAAACCATATCCAGACTCACCCTTGCTCCACAGTAATGCCTCAGTAGTTGCTCATGGAGCTCTGAAACATCTTAGCTGGAAACAAGTTTTTTATTTATTTATTCAATTTTCTATACCGTTCTCCCAGGAGAACTCAGAACAGTTTACATGTGTTTATTCAGGTACTCAAGCATTTTTCCCTGTATGTCCCAGCTCACAATCTATCTAATGTACCTGGGGCAATGAGGGGATTAAGTGACTTGCCCAGGGTCACGAGGAGCAGCGTGGGTTTGAACCCACAAACTCAGGGTGCTGAGATGGTAGCTTTAACCACTGCGCCGCTCCCCCCAAATCATTTGTAATGTAGTATTGCTTCATATTCTGATCCCACATTGTATAATGGAGTTGTGATTGAGTCAGAGGAGCTGAATGAACTCTTGGAGAATGAGGTTGGGAAAGTGTTGGGGAGGATGGTAGCTAAAGGGTGAATTCACTTTGATGCACTAATGCATTAATTCCATACTCCTGTCTGGAGATACAGTAAATATTATGTTTTAGGTTAGTCATATTCTGTACTTTTTCTGTAATATAGTTTAGTGAATGAGGAAAATGTTCAACTGGACTCATTTACCCAATCTATATAATGTGCATAACTGAGCGCATTCTATTTTAACATAGCAATGATCTCTTTTTTTCAGTATGGGTTTTTATCTTTATTAAAAGGAATATGCATAGCATACTCATAAGAACATAAGAATAGTCTTACTGGGTCAGACCAATGGTCCATCAAGCCCAGTAGCCCATTCTCATGGTGGTCAATCCAGGTCACTAGTACCTGGCCAAAACCCAAGTTATAGCAATATTTCATGCTACCAATACAAGGCAAGCATTGGCTTCCCCCGTGTCTTTCTCCTCCAGGAACTTGTCCAAACCTTTCTTAAAACTAGCTACTTCTATCCACTCTTACCACATCCTCTGGCAACGCATTCCAGAGCTTAACTATTCTCTGAGTGAAAAAAAAATTCCTCCTATTGGTTTTAAAAGCATTTCCGTGTAACTTCATCGAGTGTCCCCTAGTCTTTGTAATTTTTGATGGTGTGAAAAATCAATCCACTTGTACCCGGTCTACTCCACTCAGGATTTTGTAGACTTCAATCATATCTCCCTTCAGCTGTCTGTTTTTCAAGCTGAAGAGCCCTAACAGTTTTAATCTTTCCTCATATGAGAGGAGTTCCATCCCCTTTACAATCTTGGTCGCTCTTCTTTGAACCTTTTCTCACACCACTATATCTTTCTTGAAATAAGGAGACTAGAATTGAACACAATACTCCAGATGAGGTCGCACCATGGAGCGATACAGGGGCATTATAAAATTCTTAGTCTTGTTAACCATCCCTTTTTAAATAATTCCTAGCATCCTATTTGCTTTTTTGGCCACTGCCGCACATTGGGCAGAAGATTTCACCGTACTGTCTACGATGACACCCATATCATTTTCTTGGGCGCTAATCCCCAAGGTGGACCCTGTGATTCAGGTTATTCTTCCCAAAGTGCATCACTTTGCATTTGCCCACATTAAGGGCTCCTTTTACAAAGGTGCGCTAGCGTTTTTAGTGCATGCACCGGATTAGCTCACGCTATAGCATATGCTAGCCGAAAAACTACCGCCTGCTCAAGAGGAAGTGGTAGCGGCTAGCGCACGTGGCATTTTAGCACGCGCTATTCCGTGCGTTAAGGTCCTAACGCACCTTTGTAAAAGGAGCCCTAAATTTCATCTGCCATTTGGACGCTCAGTCTTCCAATTTCCTTTATTTAAAAAAAATTCTTTATTCATTTTTATAACTTACATCAAGTGCATCAAAAAGTAATAACATTTTTAACTTAAATACATCACTTGAAATTCTACAATTCTTCATATTAAATTGAATTTATCCCTTTCCCTCCCATCCTTCCAATATTTCATAACACATTTACCATATAATAAAGTCTCCCCTCCCCCCACCCTATTCTTTCATTTGTACAAATCAGGGAAAATAATACTTATTCATTGCAATAATTTGTTAATGCCTAGTCTTCCAATTTCCTAAGGTCCGCCTGCAATTTTTCACAATCTACATGCTTTTTAACAACTTTGAACAGTTTAGTGTCATCTGCAAATTTAATCACCTCACTCATCGTTACAATTTCCAGATCAGTTATAAATAAGTTAAATAGCACCTGTCCTAGTACAGACCCCAGCAGCACTCTACTATTTACTCTCCTCCATTGAGAAAAATTACCATTTAACCCTACCCTCTGTTTTCTATTTAGCCAATATGCAAGTACAAACACATTTTCAGTAGATTATTTTTTGTTCTAAAAGAAGCCAGCCATCTCCTCTAAATTTACCATCTCCAGTAATCTTAATAGTTTATATTAATTTCACTTTGATCAGAAAACATAAAATCATTTCAATAGAACTCTTGCTAACTAATCCATTGGTGGCATTTTCTTCATGTATATAAATACATCAAAATAGTTTATACTAGGGCAGGGGTCTCCAAACATTTCGCCACGAGGGCCACATTGTGTACTTCAGCACTTTTCAGCAGATAAATAAATAAAAAAGATAAATAACTCTAGATATATGAGGTTATATGAAGAAGTATTTTACGCTCAATTCTTCATTAAACATACAACATTCATGATCAACTTTTCTTTTCTTTTTCCTATCCATGTTAAAACTGTAAAAAAGAATAAATTTATAAATAATTATGAAATTATTAAAATCACGAGAAATATGTGAATAAGTGAATACGCACCTTTAAATATAAATTTATGCAATTACAAATTGAGTATTACACTGCACCACTGCAAGTATTCTTATGAACTTCCAGATTCAATTTAAAGATTTGTCACAGTGCCAGAGCTACCTACAATGCCGCAAATTGATACTATCGATTGACGCTGAACAAGTATGAAGAAATACCATGAAGTATACAATTACTGTAAGATTCAGTATTAAATAAAGTTGTGAATAATATTAATACAGTATTAACATAATATGGAATATCAATATATTTTGAACATAGTTTTAATTAATGTATTTGAAATCTATCAACACTCATGGTTTTTTGTGTTTTTTTTGCGGATTCTCGTTGGAAAATTAGTCCAATTAGCGCATTTCCGCACAATTCTTCCGCAGGCCGGATAAAATCATATTGAGGGCTGGATGTGGCCTGCAGGCCGTACTTTGAAGACCCCTATACTAGGGATACAGTATGCATTGAGCTCTTATTAAAGCTATATTGAAGCAGAACTTGTTGATATCAGAAAATTGAAATCTGGATATATATATATTTTCCTTTAAATGCTAGATAAGTTTGATAAATCTCTGAATACAGTTTGATGTTTTTAACCTGGTACAAAACAACTATATTCTCAAAATGATTTACAAATACCACATGCCAGGACAATAATTCCATGCAATGGAGAACAGTTATATGTATGTATTTTCTCTAATTAATACTTGAAGACATCATGGAGATAAACATCTATCCTTTTGTCCTGCCTTCCAAGGAGAGCATCTTCATTCTCTTTCTTGTAATGGAGGCACTGGACTAAAGTGGCACTGTCGATAATTCAATTACATGTCTGCATTTTACTTTCTAGATGGGATGCCTCAGGACATGACCTTTCAAAAATATCAAGCCAGACCTACTGTATCAATCTCTGCCCCCTGCTGGGTATATGCTTACTTGATGTTCCAATTATAGCAAAGCTTTCAGAGAGGCACCCTGCCTACAAAGTTGTGAATGTCAAGATTAAAAAAAAAAAGGATAAGAAACTTGTGACCATGGTTGTTCATGTAATATCAACTGCAGGTGGATTAAAGTAATAGAACTGTATCTCTGTGTCATTCTGCAGAAACATTTTTCAAGGTATATTGAATAGGATCCATAAACTTTAGGATGATACAGCAAAGGCTGAATTTACTTCTTCTGCAATTGAAGATTAATATAGATGGTAGTGAATGTTATCAGTTCTTAGGGTATAGTCTACGACTGTGCACATTTTATGTATCTCCAAATGCAAAAGGATGTTCAGAAGTCAAAAAAACTTAGAATATTCAGTTCTGTTTGAGTTGGTAATTTACCATACTTATGGATACACAGAATTGATTATTGAAATGTTGCTAAGGCATATCTTTCTGGAATTACATATTTGCATACAATATCTATCATATCTGAACTATTAATCTACGTATCTACCTAGATTAGTTGGTGTTTTGTTTTTTTGGGGGGAGAGGGGGGCATTACCAAGTTGATCTCACACTTTTAGCATGATCACATCTTAAACAGTCAGGTCTCCAGAAGCAAAGGCACAAGATTTTATGATCTGCTTAAAAATATAGGTGAGATAAAATTTTATAAATAAATGTATTGCTATTTTTGTATTATTGACTTGTGATCAGAAGTAATGGAAAGGAAAACAAGGTGACATGGTATTTGCAGGTTGAAGAAGAAGACGTATAAATATTGACAAAAAAGATCTCAAAAACAGAAAAAAAAAACCATAAGCACAGGCAAGTAAGATGTAAATCATTGATAAAGAAGGCAAAAAGACTGAAAGATTTGCCATAGATGCACTCATAATACAATTTTTTTCAGGTATTTTATAAGCAAGAAGCTTTTGAGGAAGTCAGTTGGACAACTAGATCATCAAAATAAAAGGAGAACTCAGGGAGGACAAGTTCATAGTGAAGAAACTAAGATCCTCTTTTACTAAACCATGGTAGAGGTCTCTACTGCAGCCCGGAATGCTAAATGCTCTGACACTTATAGGAATTCTATGAGTGTTGGAGCAGTCTAGGTCAGTGTTCTTCAACCTTTTTACACCCGTGGACCGGCAGAAAAAAAAGATTTATTTTGTGGACCGGCAAACTACTAGGACTAAAATTTAAAAAACCCCGTTTCCGCCCCATCTCCGCGAGCTCGGTCCCCACAAATCATCTGATCCCATCCACACAAGCCTCAGTTATGATTTTATATTGAATGTATTTTATTAAAGTATAAAAAGAAACAATATTCTGTACAATTGTCATTTCACAAATACAAATAATTCAGAGCAAGGATCAACAAAACCCCTGTCTCCCCTCCCCTTCACATATATCCCCTCTACTATCAAGAAAACTGAAAAAGCCAAATTATTAGAATGCTACACAGAAATATCATGCTAACAGAATACTGCAGTCACACATGACAGGAATAGTTTTAGGGGAGTGCAACTAGGGCAACTGCCCCCTGGTCAGAGAGCACCCTAAGCCAGCTGGAAGCTAAAGAAGCACTGCCTGGGTTTTGTAGTCCCCAGATATGTCTAACACCAGCTCTAGCAGGATATATATTTCAAATCTGATATATTCTAATCACAAAATAGAAATAAAATTATTTTTTTCTACCTTTTGTCGTCTCTGGTTTCTGCTTTCAATCTTCTTTTCACTCTCTTCCTTCCAGTGTCTGCCCTCTCTGTCTCTTCAATCCAGCATCTGCCCCTTCCTTCCACTGTCTGTCCTCTCCCCCTTCCATATGGTATCTGTCTTTTTCTATGCCCCTCTCCCCTTTCCATCCAGCTTGTGCCCCCTCTCTCCTTTTTACATGATTCATTCCAGCTTCACTGCTCTCTTCATTTTTATCTCTCCTACATCAGATCTATCATCATTGTCCCTCTCTGCTTATTTTTCTGCTGACCCCTTCCTATCATCAATCTCTCTACTTTCTCATGCCTGTGTCTCCCCTTCCCCTCCTCTAATCTCTCTGCCAGCTGTTTCCTTTCTTTTTTCATTCTCCCTTCCCTCCTCCTCCTGTCCAGCAGTAACTCTCGTCCCTTCCTCCCCTCCCAGAAGCATCTCTCCTTCTCCTTCTCCCTCTCCAGTAGCAGCTGTCCCTTTTTTTCCTTGCCCAGCAGCTTCCCAGATTCCTTTCCCTCCTCCCCTCCCAGAAGCATCTCTCCTTCTCCTTCTCCCTCTCCAGTAGCAGCTGTCCCTTTTTTCCTTGTCCAGCAGCTTCCCAGATTCCTTTCCCTCCCAGAAGCATCTCTCCTTCTCCTTCTCCCTCTCCAGTAGCCGCTGTCCCTTTTTTTCCTTGCCCAGCAGCTTCCCAGATTCCTTTCCATCCTCCCCTCCCAGAAGCATCTCTCCTTCTCCTTCTCCCTCTCCAGTAGCAGCTGTCCCTTTTTTTCCTTGCCCAGCAGCTTCCCAGATTCCTTTCCCTCCTCCCCTCCCAGAAGCATCTCTCCTTCTCCCTCTCCAGTAGCAGCTGTCCCTTTTTTTTCCTTGCCCAGCAGCTTCCCAGATTCCTTTCCATCCTCCCCTCCCAGAAGCATCTCTCCTTCTCCTTCTCCCTCTCCAGTAGCAGCTGTCCCTTTTTTTCCTTGCCCAGCAGCTTCCCAGATTCCTTTCCATCCTCCCCTCCCAGAAGCATCTCTCCTTCTCCTTCTCCCTCTCCAGTAGCAGCTGTCCCTTTTTTTCCTTGCCCAGCAGCTTCCCAGATTCCTTTCCCTCCTCCCCTCCCAGAAGCATCTCTCCTTCTCCTTCTTCCTCTCCAGTAGCAGCTGTCCCTTTTTTTCCCTTGCCTAGCAACTTCTGATAGTGGCTTTCTCTCCTCCCAGCAGCTCTTCTTACTTCCTAACGCAGTGATTCACGAAGGCAGCCTCGGGTCCTTTGTTGGGTTGCGCCGCCTCTGAGGAAAGAGGAAGTTGCATCATCAGAGGCAGCTGCGACTCAGCAAAAGCCCCGAGGCTGCCTTCGTGAATCGCTGCGCTGGGAAGTAAAGGAGAGCTGCAGAGAGGGGAGAAAGCCACTGTCGGAGGCTCCCCAAGATCTCTCCGGCCCAGCGCATGCTACAGATGTTGATCTTGCTGGCCCTGCGCGGACCGGCAGGAAGTTGAAGTGAATTAATCTTGCTGGCCCTGCGCGGACTGGCAAAAATTTCCTGCGGACCGGCATTGGTCCGCAGAACGGTGGTTGAAGAACTGTGGTCTAGGTCATGGTAGAAACCTCTACCACAGCTTAGTAAAAGGGGGACGTGGTAAAGTAATTCCTTGCTTTGGTCTTTCACTGAGGCAGATGTAAGGGATCTACCTTTGCAAGGAATGGTACTGTATATTCTCGAATATAAACCAATCCGAATATAAACCAAAGTGACCTTTCTCCCCCCTCAAAAAAAAAAATAAGGAGGAAAAAAAGGATGGCATCAGGGCAGTCGCGGTTCGACGGGTCAAATGGGCTTGGGCTCCCTCTTGCCCTGATGTCGGGGGGGGGGGGGGTTTCGCGGTTCGTCAGGGCAGGAGGGCTTGGGCACCCTCCTGCCTGGATCGTTGTGGGGGGGGGGATTCTGTAACCAGTGTTGTTTTTGACAGACACCGGTTACAAAATCCAGCTTTTAGGCGAAGGACTGGCTCCTCCTTTCCCTAAAAGCCCTTGTGTTGGACATTTGGGGCTTAGGCATTTTTTTTGTTCATTATGGGCAAAAAGTGTAGACATCGTGGGGGTGTACTTGTAGACATAGAGGTGATCTGGGCGTTTAGTAGAGGCAGGCCATAATCAAAACAAGGACGTTTGTTTTGGTTATGGACATTTTCCCTGCTTCTGCTTTGAACGTTTAAGGACTTAGGCCAAAAGGGGACTTAGACGGTTTTTTTGATTATGCCCCTCCACGTGGTTTACATACAGGCACTCAAACATTTTTTACCTAATGTCCCTGGGGCAATGGGGGGGGGGGGGGATTAAATGACTTGCCCAGGATCACAAGGAGCAGCATGGATTTTAACCTACAACCTTAGGGTGCTGAGGCTGTAGCTCTAACCACTACACTACACACTCCCTGAGCTTAGAAAAAGACCACACAAAAATCTATGCAGAGCAGAGGGTCAACCAATTGTAGTGACCTCTATTACACAGCCCCTGACATCCTCTATTGCGGCCCTCAAATACTTTGCTGAAATGTTCTTGAAATCCTGAAAATGCATTAATTTAAATCTCGCCTACTTGATATAGTAACTGCAAACAATCCCTTAAGTGTGTGACTCAGGTGTCCATTTGCTACTGCTCACAATCCAAAATATAGTGAGTTTTAAAAATATGTCCTTGAAGTGTTGCAACATAAATATCAATATTAATTTTTACTGTTTACTGCCCAGCCTAAACATGTAGGTCATGGCAGTTTACAAAATTAGTAATATATGGAACTTTGAAATCTTTTGGTGTCCCTTGGAACTCTCTCATATTCACTCTGTGGCCTTTAATATGAAAAAGATTGGAGCCCACTGACCTAGAAGCAGTGGCATACCTAGCATATGTGACACCCGGGCAGTGGCGTACCTAGGGTATGTGGCACCCGGGGCCCATCATTTTTTGACACCCCCCCCCCTATGTAAAAAAATATTTTTTGTAATGACCATGAAACAGAATAAATGGTCAGAATAGAAACAGGCAGTGAAAATTTTCTTATATTCCAAACATAACATAACATAAATTATGTCTGAATTATCATGACATCAGAAGTACATATGGAGTAGTTGCAGGTGATGCTTGGGACAGTTCTGATTGTGTTAGTTCGGTTTTATGTGTTTTTTGAATAGAAGGGTTTTTATTTCTTTTTGAAGGTTTTGCAGTCTGTGGTTGATGTCAATTGGTTGTAGAGTTGGGGGTCGAGTGTTGCAGCTCGAATGGCTAGGAGGTTGTTGAACAGTTTTTTTCTTTTGACGTTTTTGGTAGGAGGGTGTGTGAATGGTGCGTGAGTTCTCCTATGTCTGGTTGAGGTGGATTGAATTATTTAGCAGAAGAAATTAGTTACCCCCTCATACCACACACATTAATTCTCTTCCATTTTTGTTCCCATTATAAAAAACACTGATAAGTTCCCAGAAAAAAAATACATTAAAATAAGAAATGAAAACAAAGGCCCCTACAGATGAGAACATAACATAAGAATAGCCTAACTGGGTCAGACCAATGGTCCATCATGCCCAGTAGCCCATTCTCATGGTAGCCAATCCAGGTCACTAGTACCTGGTCAAAACCCAAAGAGTAGCAACATTCCAACTTCCCCATGTCTTAATAACAGACTATGGACTTTTCCTCCAGGAATTTGTCCAAATCTTTCTTAAAACCAGCTAAGCTATCTGCTTTTACCATAACTTCTGGCCACTTCATTTTTAAGTTTAGATCTTTCCTTTCAAACAGAGACCTTGCTAGATGTCAAATACAGCACAAGGTAACTTCACATGGACTTAGCTGTGCAGGAAATGTGAATCTCCTCATACACCCACCATATAGTGCAAAAATGTGCAAAGGTCTGTTTTTTTCTTTCGATCACTACATAGCCTAATGCCACACAAGCAGCGCTGTTACAAACATATTCTGTAGGTCAATGCTAAGGATAACAAAGTTTCCTTCCTTGGACCAGAAGGAGATAAACCACTGGAAGAGATCCCAAAACAACACCCAAAGACCCACTCAGTGTGTGAACCAGTTGAGTGGAGTGGACTAACTGGGGGGTGGAAATGGGCCCGGAGTTTGCTCAGCAGAATTTCCCAGACCACCTCTTCCTCTCAACACATTGACACGCTGCCACCATCACCACTAGGAACACCTCACTGGGTAGGCCAGCTATGCTATAAACTTTATAAAACACATTATTATATTTTCTTATAAAGCACATATTTTAACTGAACTCTCTGACATCCTCAGCCTTTCCATTCACAAAAATAGAAGGAAGAAAAGTTCCCATTTCCTGCTGTCTCATGTCCCCGGCCTATACAATATTTTTTTCTGCAGACCCTTCAAAAGTCTGACCAAATCCTCGTTTCACTTGCATTATAAAGTACTGAGGATGCCATCTCTCCCCAATCCCAGGTCCTAAAGTCTAAGACAGTAGCGCAAACTAATGCTGCCAGATACAGGAAAAAATTTTTTGATTCGATTCAGCCCTATTGAATTGGTTTTTCAATTCGATTTTCCTGCCCAGTTGGGTGATTTTTTTCAAAACTCCTGGTGGGTTTTATAGCTTTTTCACCCCCTATGGCTTCTCCTAACCACACTGGCGCTGTGGTGTAAATAAAATAAAGAAACAAAAAGGACTTTTCCTCTCTCTGTTAAATCCTAGCTCACGTTTGCAGTCCAACACCAGCTCTGGCAGGATACACATTTCAAATCTGACATATTATAATCACAAAACAGAAAATAAAATTAATTTTTCTACCTTTTGTTGTCTGGTTATATTTCAAATCTTGTTGGTCCAAGGCTCTGGTTTTCTTCTGATAACTTGCTTACCAGGGTCTCCTTCTTTCTGCATACTAACCATCCATCTGCCAACTCTGTCCTCCCTTTCCATTTCCCTTCCCTTCCCAGGAAGTCTGGTATCTTTCCTTTTTTTCATCTCCCTCCACAGATCCACCTTTTCTTAAATACCCTTTCATCCGGCATCTCTCCCTCCTTCCCCACCATCCCAGAGTCCACCATCTCTCCCTTTCTTTTCCTAATTACCCTCCTATCCAGTATCTCTATCCCTCCTCCACACCATCCCTTGTGTCCAATTTCTCTCCCTTTCTGTTCCTTCCCTCCCTAAATCCCATGGTCCATCATCTCTCTCCCTCTCCTCTATTTTCAGACCCATTATTTCTTCCCCCCCCCAAAGTTTGGCATATGCACGTCTCTTTGAACACCCCCTTCCCTCCGTGTACTTCTAAATCATGGTCCCCCCCAAAGGCCTGTCCCCCCTTAAAGGTCTGCCTGTCCCCCCTTGAAGGCCTGTCCCCTCCTTGAAAACCTGCCTGCCTGTCCCCCCCTTGAAGGTCTGCACCCCCCGAAGGCCTGCACCCCCCAAAGGCCTGTCCCCCACTTGAAGGCCTGTCCCACCCCCTTGTAGCTTTTCCCCCCCCTTGTAGGCCTGTCCCCCCTTGAAGGCCTGTACCCCCCCTCGAAGGCCTGCACTCCCTTGAAGGTCTGCACCCCCCCCGAAGGCCTGTCCCCCACTTGAAGGCCTGTCCCACCCCCTTGTAGCTTCTCCCCCCCTTGTAGGCCTGTCCCCCCCTTGAAGGCCTGCCTGCCTGCCTGCCTTTCCCCCCCTTGAAGGCCTGCACCCCCTTGAAGGCCTGCCCCCCCCCCGAAGGCCTGCACCCCCTTGAAGGTCTGCACCCCCCCCCCCGAAGGCCTGTCCCCCCCTTGAAGGCCTGTCCCACCCCCTTGTAGGCCTGTCCCCCCCTTGTAGGCCTGTCCCCCCTTTAAGGCCTGCCTGCCTTTCCCCCCCTTGAAGGCCTGTCTCCCCCTTGAAGGCCTGCACCCCCCCTTGAAGGCCTGTCCTACCCCCTTGTAGGCCTGTCCCCCCCTTGAAGGCCTGCCTGCCTTTCCCCCCTTGAAGGCCTGTTCCCCCCCTTGAAGGCCTGCACCCCCTTGAAGGTCTGCACCCCTCCAAAGGCCTACACCCCCCCGAAGGCCTGCACCCCCCCTGAAGGCCTGCCTGCCCCCCTTGAAGGCCTGCACCCCCCCGAAGGCCTGTCCCCCCTTGAAGGCCTGCCTGCCTGCCTGTCACCCCCTCCCCCTTGAAAGCCTGCTTGCCTGCCCGCCCACCCCAC
The DNA here is from genome assembly GCF_902459505.1 of Geotrypetes seraphini. Taxonomy (NCBI): domain Eukaryota; kingdom Metazoa; phylum Chordata; class Amphibia; order Gymnophiona; family Dermophiidae; genus Geotrypetes; species Geotrypetes seraphini. The sequence continues at coordinate 216,156,004 of NC_047087.1, read as the reverse complement.
CCTGAAGGCCTGATGCCCCAACCCACCCCGAAGGACCGCTCACCCCCCTGGCCTCCCCGCACCACCTATGAAGCAGCCGCAGCAGGATCGCGAAGTCAGCGTCAGCGATCCCTGCGCTGCTTCCTGCGCCACGGTCCCGCCCCTCCTCTGACGTCAGAGGAGGGGCGGGATCGCGGCGCAGGAAGCAGCGCAGGGATCGCTGACGCTGACTTCGCGATCCTGCTGCGGGCTGCTTCACAGGTGGTGCAGGAAGGTCAGTGGGGCGAGCGGTCCTTCGGGGGTGGCGGGGGACTGAACGGCAAGGCCGGGAACACCCCCTTAGGGCTGGCACCCGGGGCGGACCGCCCCCCCCACCCCCCCTTGGTACGCCACTGCACCCGGGGCCCATCATTTTTCTGACACCCCTCCCACCCATATGTATGAAAAACGTGATTTTTAGTAACAATCCACACGTCACACAAGAGTGTACCTAGGAAAAGGCAGCATCTTACATACTGCAGTGAACAGTACAACATCAATATACTTTGGATCAGAATTCCTATGTATTTTTCAAACCCTCCCAGTTACAGTTTTTTTCTTGAAGAGAAAGGGATACCAATGCATAATGCCTCAGTGTGAGGCAATCCTAATTGACTCCAATGTAGAAGATCCAGTTAATAGTTAATAATTTGAGGAAGTATCACTACAAATTATGTTTTAGTTTTTCCTTGTTTTATATTCTCTCTAAGATGTGAATTGTTTCTCCCTCTTATGTGGACTGTTATAAGAGTTTTGACCATGTTAAATCTTTAGGGTCTAAGGACCAGTGATTTGTTTTTCCTTTGGTTAAAATTTGAGGGCTAAACTCTTTTCTGCTACAAAATGTTTCATTTATGTATATAAATCATTAAATAAATAAATTTTTAAAAAACCACATCAATACATCCATTGTAAAACTAAACAAGCCAGACTAGTACAGATCAATCCTACACAGTCAATCTTAACAGAAAACCATGTCTTTTCGAACACACAGAACACAGAAAAACACCTTCGCCTAGTATGTACTCACAAACTAACCCCTCCCCCTTTTACAAAACTGTAGTATGGTTTTTAGCCATGGTGATAACAGCTCAGATGCCAGCGCTAAAAAACGCTCTACAGTTTTGTAAATGGGGAGATAAAATAAAAATACGTAGACAAAGGTTAAACTGAAGCACCAAGAAGCTGGACTCTGCATACAATGCAACACCACAGAAACAGCGATGCATCTCCCCTAATGCAAAAAATAAATAAATAAATAAATATAATTTTTTTCTACCTTGTCTTCTCTGGTTTCTGCTTACCTCATCTTCTTTTCACTCTCTTCCTTTTATCCACTGTCTACCAACTCTCTGCCCCTTCTATATGGCATCTTCTCTCCTTCTATTCCCCTTCCAGAATCTTTATGCCTCCCCCTTCCATCTCTCCCTTCACCCTCATTGGTCTGGCATCCATCTTCTTCCTTTCCCTCCTCCAATGGTCTGGCATATCTCTCCTCTCCTTCCCTCTCCCACACCCCCATGGTCTGGCATTTCACTCTCTCCTCTCCCTTCCCCCCACTTCTATCAGCATAAGCCCCCTTTCTTTCTATCCAACCCAATTCCATCCAGTATCCTTCCCCCTTATGTTTCCCCCCTTTCTCTGCACACCAATTCCATCAGCATCAGCCCTCTTTCTTTCCCTCCAACCCAATTCCAACCAGTATTCTTCCCCCTTTCCCCTGCAATTCTATCAGCATCTGCCCCTTTTTCTCCCTCCACCATGCTTCCATACCACCCTGACCCCCTTTCTCACTCTCTAAGCCGTTCTTTACCACCCTGACCCCATTTCTCACCCTTCACCATGCTGCATACCACCCTGACCCCATTTCTCACCCTCCACACCCTTCCATACACCCTGACCCCCTTTTTCTCCTTCCACCACCCTGCTATGCTCCTTTCCATCCAAATCAGCAAGGTCCCGCGATGACTACTTCTGCTGCCTCTGCTCCGGAAGAGGTAAGTGACGTCGGAAGGGGGCTGGGTCGGCAGACGCAGGGATTTGTGGCAAGATCCCATGACTGCAGCTACCATCCACACCCCCCCACCCCCCGACATCACTTACCTCTTCCAGAGCAGAGACAGCAGAAGTAGTCATCGCGGGACCTTGCTGCATTTCAGCGCGGCTGCCGACTCTGCTCTGAAATATGTACGACAGCCATGCTGAGGTGCTATTTTCAGCAGCACGGGAGCTTCTGGACCCGTCCGGCTGTGCACCCCCTTGAAGCGTGTACCTGGAGCGGACTGCCCCCCCCCCCCTTGGTACACCACTGCCTAGTAGTGAGTGCAGTGGACTATAAATCAAGGTACCAAGTTCAAATCCCACTTCAACTTTTCTATTTTTTAATTGTGAGCCCTCCAGGATCAGAAATTTGCCTACTGTACCAGAACAAGAGCCTTATATGTTGAGGTACAGTGGCCCAAATTCTGTAACCAGCACCTAATGTTAGGCACCTATTATGGAGGCGCCCAACTAGATATACGCCTATCTAAATTGATTAACAAGCTCAATTAAGCTTTTTAATCAGCAATAATTGAAACTTAGGCGTCTATCAAGAAAGAGTGTTTCTGCAATAAGGTGCCTCTAAAAATTTAGGTGGCCTTCTAAAATGAGGCACTATGTACATTAGGCGTGGGTGTGGCTATGTGTTAGGTAGCTTATTGCAGAATCGCTGGTCTTAAACGTGCTTAAGCGCTCAGAAGGCCACCTAACTTTTAGATTTGCCTAGAGCTGGCCTATTTATTGGGTACCTCCAAAATAGGTGCGGCTCAGCATGATTCACTAAACGGCAGCCAATTTTACTTGAATCGTGCTGAACGGTGCCTATTTTGACGCCTAACTTTTGGGCGCTTCTTATAAAACTTGCTCCAGTATGTATTTTCTGTTCCTAGAAGACTCACAATTTTTTTTTAAAAAAGTATTGAGGTGGGTTTCAAAGTTCAAGCCTTGATTTATAATGCAGAAAAACCAGCCATTGGAACACAGGAGGGGCCAGCATTCTTAGTAGACTGGCTACACAGACATCCCAGCAGAGCAGTGGGGCACCCTAGAGGGCACTGCAGTGAATGTCATTTAAAAGGTCCCGGGTACATATCTCACCATAACCTTCTTAAATTGTATAGGGAGCCCTCCAGAATTCACCCATAATCTACTTTACCCAACTGTATATCCCCCCAATAGCCCTATGCATGCAAGTGTCACCAATATGTCAGTACTGTAGATTTTGGAGATCTACCACAAATATAATACCCCCTCCCCTTTTACAAAACCACCAAAGTGTTTTTGTGTGTGTGTGTGCTGACTGATGCGCTGAATGCTTTGCACTGCTCCCAATGCTCATAGGAACTCTATGAGTGTTGGGAGCAGCGTAGAGCATTCAGCACGCCAGCCAGTGCTAAAAAATGTTTTCATGGGGGGGTATAGTTAGAATGGGATAAGGGGCTGGAACCCCTTCTCTGCTACTCCAGGAACCTTTTTGTTGCTCTAATAGGATTAGCCATAGCGTCTGAAGCTACACATGTCTGAGGGGGTAGGAAAGGGTAAGTAACCATAGGAGGAGTAAGGGAGGCTATGCCTTCATGCATCAAGTTAGCATCTGGTCAGTTTGGCTAACTTTTTGACACTTATTCATTACTGAAACAGGTCTAGCTTTAAATGTCCAAGTTTTGCCCTAGACATTTCTACAATGTTCCATTATTGCAGAACATCCAAATCATAGATCTGCACTAATCCCACCCAAAACACCCCCCTCCCCCAACATGCCCCCTTTTCTCTTTTGTAAATGAGCTTCATAGTAATATATGCATTATAGTATGCAATAAAACAATGACCAATCCACTCTCTTCCATAGCTGTATATGACATGCACCATGTTCTTTCAGGCTTTAACAATCTCATGAGTCAGTGTTTTTATATCAAGCCTGCAATTAGAATAGACATAGCATGTTCTCTTAATTCATTATTTTTATATTTCTAATATCACAGATGAAATGGGAACATCTGCGGAGCGTTCCACTTTGTACTGACAGATTGCATTAACTGACATTTTCTTAGAATATTAGACACTAGCCATTTGGGAGATCATTATTTATTTATTTATTTTATTATTTATTTATTATTTTCAACTTAAATTTCAAGTATTTCACTTGTACAGAAAGCAAGAATAGGATAGATATCAAATACAAAGCAATATAAATCTTAAATTAAATTAAACTAATATACTATTTATGCTCAAGTCCACAATTAGAATCCAAGAATTATTGAAAATTGGTGAAATTATCTAAAAAGAAAATTGTAAAAGAAACTGAGAACTATAGCACTGAGATGAGGTCACAATATCCTAAATATAGGGCTCAAAGATTGTTAACATTCAGGCGAGACATAGCCACAAAGTTTGTCAATTGTGATGGTTCAAAAAACACATATTTAAGAGTACGGTGATATACAATACATTTACACGGATGTCTCAAATAAAAAGTTGCTCCCAAAGATAAAACCCCAGGTTTCAATAGAAGAAATTCACGGCGACGCCTTTGCGTCTCCCGTGCCAAATCTGGGAACATTTGTATTTTATAACCAAGAAAGCTTTTTTGTCTATTTTTAAAGAAAAGTTTTAACAACCATGTTTTATCAATTGGCAAAGCTAAAGTAATAATCATGGTGGCTGGTGATGCTAAATCCTTCTCAGATGTTTCTAAGATCTGCGATATATTTGGAAGTTCTTGATCTGAGGGTTTTTCTTTTAGTTGTTGATTTTGTTCTTTATCAGGCAAATAATAAACCCGTGAAAATGGTGGTAATGAATCTTCGGGTATCTCTAAGTTCTCTACTAGATATCTCTTTAGCATTTCTCTAGGTGTTACTAACTCGAGTCTTGGAAAGTTAATTAACCTTAAGTTATTACTGCGTGAATTGTTCTCGAGCATTTCAGTCTTCTTCCTTAGGTTAATATTATCTTTAACTAAAGCCTCTTGAACTTGTTTCAATGATACAATTTCTTTTTCCATTTTTTGAACAGATAAATTAGAAATATTCGTTTCTTTCCTTAAATCCTTCAATTCTTTATCATGTTCCTTAATTTTCCCTTCAATTTGTTGGAGTGTAGGAGTAATTTTTTTAACAAAACCAGCCAATAAGTCCCAGATAGAGTCTAAAGTCACTTCTGCAGGTTTAATCAGTTCAATTGAAGTTTGTGTAAGTGTAGAGTGCTCACCGTTCTGAAGTCCTTCGGGGGGTGTCTTCAGCCCTTCCCCCTCATGTTGAGATGATATTCCCCCAGGTACCTCCATAGGGGCCCTGGAAAAGTGGGCCCCAGTCTCCAAGCTCTCCAGTAACTCTTCCCTTGCCTCTGGAGAGGAGAAAACCAATGAATCCGGGGTTTCCCCGCCCCTGGGAGAGCTGGTCGTCTGGGGTTGCGGGGGCGGTGCCCTAACGTCGGGGCTCAATGTAGTGTCGGGCCCAGGAACATCCACGTTGGTTTCGCCTCCCTGTGTTGTCAGCGGGCCGCCATCCGACGTCATCATTATTTTTTTTAAATCAAAGATTATTGAAAAATATCCTTAAATATAATTTTATTGATTTATAGTACATTGAAAGATAGGTAAACCAAAACTGTTAAGTGCCGCAGAGCATCAAAAAAGGGTTTGCAACAGGATTTTGAAAACAATAATTCCATCTGCTACTTTTATCTAGTGAAATATCATATATTGCTGGAAACACTGTAAAAGTTATTAACACAAATAGCCAAGAAATGAAGTAAAAGAGCTACTATATAGGGGGTGTGAAGGCCAACTTTTTTTTTTTTTTTTGCAATTTCTGTGCTGTTTATGGGATTTATATATACACTGTATATACAGTATATATATATTAGAACAATTAGATTTTTACTTAAGTTTGATAAGTATTTGTACTGAGGACAATTCTATAAAGAGTGAACAAAGTTAGACCCCAAAAATTTGTGCAATAAGATAGCATTCTGTAATAGCATCTGGCAGCCCTGATTCTGTTATAGAATAGAGCAATGCTTCTTAAACCTGCCCTGGGGGATCTCCCTGCAATTGGGTTTTCAAGATATTCTTAATGAATATGCATAAGATAAATTTGCATGCCTATTACCTGCTGGAATCTGAAGAAGGCATTGGCTAGTAGAGGGCCTTGGGGTCCCTTCCCAAATTTCTGCCCTGGACCCTACCCATGTCTAACACCAGGATATACATTTCAGTTCTTATATATTCTAATCACAAAATAGAAAATAAAATTATTTTTCTACTTTTTGTGTCGGGTCATTATTCAAATCATGTTGGTCCCAGGCTCTGGTTTCTATTTGTTTTCTGTTAACTTGCTTGCCAGGATCTCCTGCCTATTTGATGTTTTCTTCTTTCTCCGTGCTCACCATCCATCTTCCATCTCTGTCCTTCCCTTCCCTTTCCCTTCCCCTTCCCTCCCCCAGGGCTCTGGCATCTTTCCTTTATTTTCATCTCTATCTCTGCAGTCCAGCATTTTTCTAATAACCACTCTGCCTCCCATGATCTTCCAGCAACCCCCCCCCCCCCCCCGACACACACACACGTTCCTTTCTTCCTTGGGATTTGATAAAGCAGTACTCTTGTGCTCTTTAAGCCTAAGTGGGGTCAGGAAGCAGTAGCAGAGGGAACACTTCTAGCCACAGAAGGCAGTGTGTTTACTTCACTCATGCTGCCGGTGGCCCGAAAAATGAAAGAGCACCTGCAGTGATGGATCCCACCATCCCCAGATCCACCATCTCTCCTTTTTTCAACTACCTTTCACCAGCATCTCTCCTTCCTTCCCCACCACTTCAGAGTCTATCATCTCCCCCTTTCTCTTCCCAACTGCCCTCATATCCCGTATCTCTATCCCCACTTCCTAAACCACCACCCCTTGGCTCCAACTTCTCTCCCTTCCTTTTCCCTCCCTCCATCCCAGTCTGCCATCTCTCTCCATCTCCTCTGTTTTCAGACCCATTATTTCTTTCCCTCCCCCCTCAGTCCGGCATATGCCCCTCTCTTTGGACCCTCCCTCCGTCCATGTACTTCTAATAGCTATACCAGGGGCCCCCCAAAGACCAGCATGATTCCCCCTTCTCTGCACCATCAGAAGTTACCACACTGAAATATCCTTTACAGCACCTTATAACTCCTTGCAATTAATGCCCATACACTTGAGATGTTAAGTGCAGCTGAACTAAACTGCAGAATCTACATTGCTTGATGATTAGGCTGTGCTACCTGCAGTGTAGAGTCAACACCCACTTCCCATCCCTAACCCAACATACAATTAATGCATGAATTAGAAAGTGCTATCATCCCACCATGGTAACAGTGCTTGTGCAGTAACAACACAAATTGACATGTTAACTGCTTAACATGTTTTACTAAAAGGGACACAGAAGCCAATGCAAAGAACTCCGGCAACCTCATGGAAAACTGGGGGATGCCTATCACAAACAGTATGCAAATTATATGCACTCTGTTTAAGTAAAAGGGGAGTAACTATGCATGGGTTTGCACACAAGAGCTGAGTAGTAGAATGTGCAGGCCCAGTGGAGTGCAGGGCTGAGATCGCTGGAACTCCAAAGAGGTAAGCAGCATCAAGGGCAATAATAATAATATTTTAAAAAAATCAAAAAACTTTCCAGCTGTAGCTAAAAATTTCTCAAATATGCAACTTAAATTGAAATTGTAGTTCAACAACACACCAAGACTTCTAACTAACCCCCACCGCTAGACTTGTAATATTATCAATTAAAGCTGCACTTAGGCTTTATGGCAGAGCAGCTTGACTTATCCATATCATGTTGCTTTAATGGATATTCAAAACTATCCAGATTTTGTACTACCCCAAGTTTAGGAGTCTTTTTTTTTTTTTAGTTCCACGGCTATTTTGGACACAAGTGTTAGGTGCAGGACATGTATACACACAAAACATGCATGTGGCCACTCTTGCAGACTTTTAAAATTCAAGCAAAGTGCTACCAGAGAACCTATTTACACACTGAAGGCAAATCTTCCTCACTGGAGTGCTCATTTTAATACTAATGAGCTTGTAATGCATTTGTATAAGATTCTCAGTGGCTGCTGCTGCTGCGATCAGTAAAAGCTACCAAGAACTATTTTGTGCATCGGAATCTTAACACTGGGACTCAGATATCAGCCATACATTCAAATACTACTTCACATCAAATAACTCCAGTACACTTAGAATTGTTGGCATAACATTGGCCGCAACTTTATTTATATTAACCCATTAAATTCCATAACCAATTTCAATAGCTGATAACAAATTTCAGCATATATCAAATACAAACTTGTAAATTATTGGATACTCACTGGAGCCATTCGGCAACAAAACTAGCTCCAGTAAACAATAAATTACTTTATGACATTTTGTGACTTACGGTGCCGTCAAGCCACCTTAACTTGCGGTGGTGTCACCCACGAGTCCATATATCAATTACTCTCATATCAAGTCTCCACTTTTCCCCTTCTGAAATAAATGTTCATATCTAGGCCCCAGAACCTAAAAACTGCGACCGACCTCAGACCACCCACCCCACCCAAAACCTAATAGCAACCGCACAGGGGTGGGTGGGAGGGAAACTCTGCTCCCTGCTCCCAACCTTCCTCTTCTCCTACTCTCTCAAACTCCCTACTTCCCGCCCGCCAAATTCTCCAAACAAACCCCCTCCCCTTCCAACCTTTCTGAGCCTGCCCTAATCTTTTTCCTCCCTCCAATCATCTAACCTTATTCCTCCCATCTCCTCCCTCTTCGTATTCCTCCACCAATCCTAGCCCTTCCTACCACAGCTCCTTTCCTTGCTACCCACCCTCTGGCTGTCCTTCGCCCAATGTTATCTGCCACCCAGCCAAACCTGTGTGGCTCTCTGAACTAACTTGAAAGCAATATTGTGCCATCATTATTGCACTCTATTGTATAACTGTACATACTTATTGCTAAATAGTGCACACTGTTCCTCAGTAATGTGCCCTATTGCTCAAAAGTGCACCATTTTTCAGTAATGAACATAATCCCCCAGATTCTATATAGGTTACTCAAATTTGAGCACGGAGCCCAGATGTGTCTGCAAATGAATCAATAGGGTGCTAAGAATTAATTATTGACATTAATTGAACTTGCTTGGCACTTAATTGGCACAAATTTGGATATGTGCATGCATCTGGATATTCTATAATGCTGCAGGCCCAAAATGTTTCACATGCAAACCATATCCCGGAGCTGGACCCATGATAGTCTTATCTCCCTGTTTCAAGTCTTTGTACTTCGGGAGGCTATCCTTTGGATTTTGAGGTCCATTTGCTAATATTGATTGTAGCTTGTTTGGGCATCCCCTAGAGAGAGGTTGACACTCTTTATTTTGATTTGTATTTGTACAATAAGAGTTGCCATCCTGTTTCCAGCAGTGGCCAATCCAGGTCACAATTATTTGGGAAGATCCCCAAAACAATAAAACAGATTTTATGCTGCTTAGCCTAAAAAAAAAAGCAGTGGATAGTCTCAAGTTTTTATAGACCGGATCACTAGGATCACCCGGATTTCTAATCTCAGTTTATACTGGAGTCATCCTTTTTTGATTGGCCCAGGTGCCTCAGGCTCCACCTGTGGGCGGGGTTTCTGCCGCCTGGGCAATCCAGCCCCATTCTGGACCCGGCTGGCCTGCAGGATGGGCGGGCTTGGCACCCGTCCATTTGGCCAATGTTAAAGGTACGGGGAAGGGGTGGGGGTGGGGGGTCGTGGGGTTAGCCGGGGGGAGGTCGCAGGTCAGCGAGGGGGCAGTTTGGGGGTTCTGGGGGGCGGTCGTTGGGGGGAGGGGGGTTGTGTTGAGGGCAGGAGGGCCTGGGATCCCTCCTGCCCGTATTGTAGTGGTGGGTGGGGGGTAGGGGGTCGCCGGGGCCAGGAGGGCTTGGGCTCCCTCCTGGCCCAATCCAGTCGGAGGTGTCGCCGGGGCCAGGAGAGCTTGGGCTCTCTCTTGGCCCGTTCGTGTCGGAGGGGGGGGGGTCGCCGTGGCCAGGAGAGCTTGGGCTCTCTCCTGGCCCGTTCGTGTCAGAGGGGGGGTCACCGGGGCCAGGACAGCTTGGGCTCTCTCCTGGCTATATCATCGGGGGGGGGGGGGTGTATTGCGGCAGGAGACATTGGCCATCTCCCCTGCCGCGATGCGATCACTCCTGTACTCGAACTGCCAAAACCCGCGGCAGGAGAGATAGAGGGGTGATCACATTGCGGTAGGGGAGATGAGGCATCTCTTCTGCCGCGATGGTTGTGGTGGGTAGGTTGCCGGGCTGCTGAACTTATCGCGCCAGCGGCCATCAGCTCAGCGGCCCCTTTTTCGGCACTTAGACCTGGTTCGACTTCGTCTAAGTCAAAAAAATATAAGTGCCGACTAGGCAACCTGTCAAATGTTTTGGTTATATGTATTGTACGCCTAGGTGTAGGACGGCCCAACTCCCGCCTACCGCCCGCCCTTTCCCCTCCTCTAAACACGCCTCTTTTCTCTTTGTGCGTCTAGAGGCAGGGGAAAGGCCTAAGCTGATTTTAGATACGTCTAAAAACCAGCTTTGGTTATGGGTACTTGGACGATCAGGCTTTTTGATCGTCCAAGTAGCCATTTAAGACACTTTTTAGATGTTTGGGTTTTTTTTTATTATGAACCCCTTAGGCTATAAGTGGTATAAAAAATAAATTGCTTATCTTTGATCATTCATGCCCTTTGTTTCCAGCACATGGATGTCCATCTCATGTATTTTTGAACAAGCTTATCCTATTCAAAAATACATGTGCGATGGACATCCATTTGGAATGTTCTTACTTGGACATTCTCATTCTGACCAGGACATACTTTTGAAAATGGCCGTCTTTATTGGGTGAAAAACAGAACTAAATACTGCAAATACCTAGCAGTGCACGGTAGTATTAATAGTCCAGAAAGTTGAAAGGACTATGGCCTCAGAATCGGAGCCCACGCTTAACAGTCACAGACTGGAAGTAATCTGCGCGGTGTATTTGCTCCTGCTCCAATCATCGGCCCACACACCTGCAATTTTTTAAAGATTTTTTCAAGCATTTAAATTACCACCCCTATGGGGTTATATGTAGATAAGTGCAAGCCAGGATATATATATATAAAAAAGACCAAAAAAGCAACTTAGCTTTATACTTAATTGTACAGAGAAGAACCGTCACTAGTGTTCATATGCCGACGCGGCTAGCGTTTCGCGGAACTTTACTGATTTAAGTCGTCCGCTGCGTCAGGGCCACCAGGACATTCAAAAAAATCAAGGCTTCACTGTAAAAATAAAAACAAAATAACCAAAGTCAAAAGAATTTACTAAACAAAAAAATAAGAAAACAGCAATAACAGTACTCACATTACTGCACTTGGTCACAAGATTTCAAAGCAGATTAAGATTCTGTTTTTCATTATATATTTATATACTGCTGGGTGATTAGTTTTAGGTTATATACTAGTACCTTTCCCTTGTGTTAAGATGGCACAACAAGCATGGGCAAGTGGCCTAAGTTTCAGTGCAGACTTTATTAGTTCTGTACTTGATTCATCCTCTAATATGAATTGGGAACAACCAACTCTTAATAATTCTATTTTATGGGATGAAATGAATACACTCTCTAAAAGATATATTAGAGCTGAGCTCCATGGAGCAACTTTAACAGAATACTGTAAAAAAGAATACATCCCTAGAGGTTTAAGGGTGCAGAAGGAACCAAGGATGTTTGTTGAGGATGTTGAGTTTAACCAAAGTTGGGTGGCGATTTTGAATAAATGTTCTCTGGACCTTATGGTTCTGATTATTGATCGCACTAAGAAAGCTATGATTAAAATCAAAGAAGAAATTGAAGAAAAATTAAAATCATTAAAACAGAACTCCAATGAAAATGAGTTCAAACAACATCAGGATGATTTGAAGATGAAAGTGGATATATTTAGAGCAGAGATTCAGAAAGACAAATTTAAAAAGTTCAAACGTGATGAACAGGATTACCTTCAACAAAGAGTTTATCCTTGGGTAAAGCCAGTGGATTCTAGAGATCGATCCACAGAAAAGCGAGTGACGTTTGACCAGACGTCTGAATCTTCCAATTCTGATGAGGATTTTTCGGATCCAAAATCGCGACCCCAACGCCGTGGCAGATGGCGGAGAGGCAACAACCGGGGTCAAGCTCAATATTCCCATTTTCATCCAAATCAGACTCAATATCAAAACCAACGTCCGCAAACGAGATCTCAACGAGGTCAAAGATATCCATAAATAATGATATACCTCAGGATTCCATGGAGGTTGTAAATCTATCTAATCATATATTAACTACTAATGAACATAAACTGCTGGTTAAAGGTTTATCTTTCGTGCCTACAACTTCAGATGATACTTTCCAAAGTAGGATTGATTTGGAAAAATTTTTTCGGACTTTACGTATAAAAGCCTTTTTTTCAACGGAGGCAGATGCTGAACAACAAGTTCCTGACTCAAGGGTAACTCCAAAATCAACATGGGTTCCTCCGGGGCCGATTGACCCTTTGATTACCGCTTTTCATAAAATGGTTGAAACCGATATTCTTAAAACTAAGAGTAGCGTCAATGACAGAGTATATTATAATATCAGTAAAGCTGAAAAGGATGCTATTAAATCTCTGTCTGATGATGCGGATTTAATTATAAGGAAGGCAGATAAAAGTGGGACTATTGTCCTGTTAAGTAAAGAATTTTACTTGCAGGAAGCTGAAAGACAACTTTTTAGCTCTGACTACGAGGTTCTTGTTCAGGATCCAACTGAACATCTACAAATGAAGATGAAGGCTTTGGATGATGGATACCTTACCAACAGAGAGTTCCGGTTCCTTAATGTACGTTATCCCAAAATCCCAATTTTCTATCTACTTCCTAAAATACATAAGTCCTCCACCTCTCCCCCGGGGAGACCTATCGTGTCAAATCGGGGTGCTTTATTGGAAGCCTCCTCCATCTATATCGACAAGTTTCTTCAACAGTTTGTATGTCATACTGCTGCATTCACTCAAGATACTACTCAGTTTCTGAAAAAACTGGACACTGTTAAACCTGAGTCGAACTCTATTTTGGTAACTATTGACGTGTGTTCCCTGTACACGATCATACCACAGTCTGAAGCACTTCAAATAATCCATGATACTCTAGAGAAGAGGTTAGATCTTAAAGTTCCAACTGAGTTTATCTGCTCTTTAGCTAAGTTGGTGCTTTGTGACAGCTTTTTTATGTTTGAAGAACAGCTGTTTCATCAGAAATCTGGGATTGCCATGGGGATTACGATGGCCCCTGCTGTTGCTAATCTGTTTATGGACAAGTTTGAATGTGATTGGGTGTATGATTGTGAATATTTTCAGTATGTAGCTTTCTGGACTAGATACATAGATGACATCTTTTTAATCTGGAATGGCAGTCCGGAAGATTTGGAAAAGTTTTTTCTGTATCTGGACACATGTCACCCTACTGTGCGTTTTACCCATACATGCAGTATTAACCAGATTTCTTTTCTTGATGTACTTATTGAAATGAGGGAGGGTGCTTTTTACACGTCTGTATTTACAAAACCTACTGACTGTAATTCCACCTTGCACTATTCAAGCGCACATTCTAGCTCATTGAAAAAAAGTCTCCCATATTCCCAGTTTCTACGGATTCGAAGGATATGTTCCTCTAAAAGAATCTTTAAAAAACAAGCTGAGACTCTTAAACAGCGGTTTCTGGCTAGGGGGTATCCTACAAGAATTGTCTCTGCAGCCTATAAAAGAGCTTTATACTGCAATAGAGAGAACCTCTTCGCCCCAAAAAATTCCGATTCTCAGGGATCGGGTGATCGCTGCATGACTTGTGTTGTAACATACTCTAGCCAATGTCACCGGTTGGTTCGTTCGCTCAAAAAACACTGGGCGATCATGCAGACCTCAGGTATCTTTAAGGCCTATAATTTAAGGATAGCCTTCCGTAGAACTAGGAATTTAAAAGAGATTTTATGCCCCTCTGTACTTCCCAGTAGTAGTTCTGGAGTTGATCAAGATTGGATAGGCCATAAGGCGTGTGGTGCATGTCAGATGTGCAGTCTTATGGTTTGTACCAACTGTTTTTGTAATCCGAGAGATAAAAAAACATACTCTCTGAGACATAATTCTGACTGTAAATCTTGCGGTGTGGTCTATATCGTGCAATGCCCCTGTGATTTAATATATGTGGGCCAGACCTCTCGCAAATTTGCTACAAGACTCACTGAACACAAGAGTAATATTAAAAATAAAATAACTGGGGCTCCATTAGCTAAACATTGTCTTGCAAAATCTCATGAGTTCGGATCTTTGAAAGCCTTAATTTTGGAAGTGGTTAAGCCAAATAGTAGAGGGGGGGACTTTAGGAGGTATTTGGCACAAAGGGAGCAAAGATGGATAAATAGGCTGGACACGCTGTACCCTGGTGGATTGAATAGATCAATGGAGTGGCACCATTTCTACTAAGAGTTACAGTGTGTCTAGTTGGCTGTTACGTCATCACGTTTGTTTACGTAATGGCTATAAAACGTAGCTGACTGCCATCTTAATCTGCTTTGAAATCTTGTGACCAAGTGCAGTAATGTGAGTACTGTTATTGCTGTTTTCTTATTTTTTTGTTTAGTAAATTCTTTTGACTTTGGTTATTTTGTTTTTATTTTTACAGTGAAGCCTTGATTTTTTTGAATGTCCTGGTGGCCCTGACGCAGCGGACGACTTAAATCAGTAAAGTTCTGCGAAACGCTGGCCGCGTCGGCATATGAACACTAGTGACGGTTCTTCTCTGTACAATTAAGTATAAAGCTAAGTTGCTTTTTTGGTCTTTTTTATATATATATATATCCTGGCTTGCACTTATCTACATATAACCCCATAGGGGTGGTAATTTAAATGCTTGAAAAAATCTTTAAAAAATTGCAGGTGTGTGGGCCGATGATTGGAGCAGGAGCAAATACACCGCGCAGATTACTTCCAGTCTGTGACTGTTAAGCGTGGGCTCCGATTCTGAGGCCATAGTCCTTTCAACTTTCTGGACTATTAATACTACCGTGCACTGCTAGGTATTTGCAGTATTTAGTTCTGTTTTTCATTATATATTTATATACTGCTGGGTGATTAGTTTTAGGTTATATACGTCTTTATTGGGTGGCACTCCAAAAGCGCATCAGATATTGGTGCGCTGACAATTGCATGCCGACATCTGCGCACAGGATGAATGTGCGCCGCTGGTTCTGCCACTTTCACACCTTACTGTTAGAGTTCTGGGGGGGGGGGGCGGTATGGCCACTACACTTATAACTGCTCACACTCCCACAGGCAGTGGCGTACCTAGGGTATGTGGCACCCGGGGCCCATCATTTTTTGACACCCCCCCATGTAAAAAAATATTTTTTGTAATGACCATGAAACAGAATAAATGGTCAGAATAGAAACAGGCAGTGAAAATTTTCTTATATTCCAAACATAACATAACATAAATTATGTCTGAATTGTCATGACATCAGAAGTACATATGGAGTAGTTGCAGGTGATGCTTGGGACAGTTCTGATTGTGTTAGTTCGGTTTTATGTGTTTTTTGAATAGAAGGGTTTTTATTGCTTTTTGAAGGTTTTGCAGTCTGTGGTTGATATCAATTGGTTGTAGAGTTGGGGGTCGAGTGTTGCAGCTCGAATGGCTAGGAGGTTGTCGAACAGTTTTTTTCTTTTGACGTTTTTGGTTGGAGGGTGTGTGAATGGTGCACAAGTTTTCCTATGTCTGTTTGAAGTGGATTGAATTATTTAGCTGAAGAAATTAGTTACCCCCTCATCCCACACACATTAATTCTCTTCCATTTTTGTTCCCATTATAAAAAACACTGATAAGTTCCCAGAAAAAAAATACATTAAAATAAGAAGTGAAAACAAAGGCCCCTACAGATGAGAACATAACATAAGAATAGCCTAACTGGGTCAGACCAATGGTCCATCATGCCCAGTAGCCCATTCTCATGGTAGCCAATCCAGGACACTAATACCTGGTCAAAACCCAAAGAGTAGCAACATTCCATGATACCGATCCAGGGCAAGCAGATACTTCCCCCATGTCTTAATAACAGATTATGGACTTTTCCTCCAGGAATTTGTCCAAATCTTTCTTAAAACCAGCTACACTATCTGCTTTTACCATAACTTCTGGCCACTTCATTTTTAAGTTTAGATCTTTCCTTTCAAACAGAGACCTTGCTAGATGTCAAATACAGCACAAGGTAACTTCACATGGACTTAGCTGTGCAGGAAATGTGAATCTCCTCATACACCCACCATATAGTGCAAAAATGTGCAAAGGTCTGTTTTTTTCTTTCGATCACTACATAGCCTAATGCCACACAAGCAGCGCTGTTATAAACATATTCTGTAGGTCAATGCTAAGGATAACAAAGTTTCCTTCCTTGGACCAGAAGGAGATACTGATAAACCACTGGAAGAGATCCCAAACAACACCCAAAGACCCACTCAGTGTGTGAACCAGTTGAGTGGAGTGGACTAACTGGGGGGTGGAAATGGGCCACCTCTGCCTCTCAACACATTGACACGCTGCCACCATCACCACTAGGAACACCTCACTGGGTAGGCCAGCTATGCTATAAACTTTATAAAACACATTATTATATTTTCTTATAAAGCACATATTTTAACTGAACTCTCTGACATCCTCAGCCTTTCCATTCACAAAAATAGAAGGAAGAAAAGTTCCCATTTCCTGCTGTCTCATGTCCCCGGCCTATACAATATTTTTTTTCTGCAGACCCTTCAAAAGTCTGACCAAATCCTCGTTTCACTTGCATTATAAAGTACTGAGGATGCCATCTCTCCCCAATCCCAGGTCCTAAAGTCTAAGACAGTAGCGCAAACTAATGCTGCCAGATTCAGGAAAAGACAGTAGCGCAAACTAATGCTGCCAGATTCAGGAAAAAAATTTTTGATTCGATTCAGCCTATTGCAGGGGTGTCCAATGTCGGTCCTCGAGGGCCGCAATCCAGTCGAGTTTTCAGGATTTCCCCAATGAATATGCATTGAAAGCAGTGCATGCACACAGATCTCATGCATATTCATTGGGGAAATCCTGAAAACCCGACTGGATTGCGGCCCTCGAGGACCGACATTGGACACCCCTGGCCTATTGAATTGGTTTTTCAATTCGATTTTCCTGCCCAGTTGGGAATTTTTTTCAAAACTCCTGGTGGGTTTTATAGCTTTTTCACCCCCTTTGGCTTCTCCTAACCACACTGGCGCTGTGGTGTAAATAAAATAAAGAAACAAAAAGGACTTTTCCTCTCTCTGTTAAATCCTAGCTCACGTTTGCAGTCCAACACCAGCTCTGTCAGGATACACATTTCAAATCTGACATATTATAATCACAAAACAGAAAATAAAATTAATTTTTCTACCTTTTGTTGTCTGGTTATATTTCAAATCTTGTTGGTCCAAGGCTCTGGTTTTCTTCTGATAACTTGCTTACCAGGGTCTCCTTCTTTCTGCATGCTAACCATCCATCTGCCAACTCTGTCCTCCCTTTCCATTTCCCTTCCCTTCCCAGGAAGTCTGGTATCTTTCCTTTTTTCATCTCCCTCCATAGATCCACCTTTTCTTAAATTCCCTTTCATCCGGCATCTCTCCCTCCTTCCCCACCACCCCAGAGTCCACCATCTCTCCCTTTCTTTTCCTAATTACCCTCCTATCCAGTATCTCTATCCCTCCTCCACACCATCCCTTGTGTCCAATTTCTCTCCCTTTCTGTTCCTTCCCTCCCTAAATCCCATGGTCCATCATCTCTCTCCCTCTCCTCTATTTTCAGACCCATTATTTCTTCCCCCCCCCCCAAAGTTTGGCATATGCACGTCTCTTTGAACACCCCCTTCCCTCCGTGTACTTCTAAATCATGGTCCCCCCCAAAGGCCTGTCCCCCCTTAAAGGTCTGCCTGTCCCCCCTTGAAGGCCTGCATCCCCCTTAAAGGCCTGTCCCATCCCCTTGTAGGCCTGTCCCCCCCTTGAAGGCCTTCCTGCCTGTCCCCCCTTGAAGGTCTGCACCCCCGAAGGCTTGTACCCCCCCGAAGGCCTGTCCCCCACTTCAAGGCCTGTCCCACCCCCTTGTAGCTTCTCCCCCCCTTGAAGGCCTGCCTGCCTGCCTTTCCCCACCTTGAAGGCCTGTCCCACCCCCTTGTAGGCCTGTCCCCCCCTTGTAGGCCTGTCCCCCCTTGATGGCCTGCCTGCCTGCCTTCCCCCCCTTGAAGGCCTGTCTCCCCCTTGAAGGCCTGCACCCCCCCTTGAAGGCCTGCACCCCCCCTTGAAGGCCTGCACTCCCTTGAAGGTCTGCAACCCCCCGAAGGCCTGTCCCCCCTTGAAGGCCTGTCCCCCCCTTGAAGGCCTGCCTGCCTTTCCCCCCTTGAAGGCCTGTTCCCCCCCTTGAAGGCCTGCACCCCCTTGAAGGTCTGCACCCCCCCAAAGGCCTACACCCCCCCCGAAGGCCTGCCTGCCCCCCCTTGAAGGCCTGCACCCCTTGAAGGTCTGCACCCCCCCCGAAGGCCTGTCCCCACTTGAAGGCTTGCCTGCCTGCCTGTCACCCCCTCCCCTTTGAAAGCCTGCCTGCCTGCCTGCCCGCCCGCCCCACCCTGAAGGCCTGATGCCCCGACCCACCCCGAAGGACCGCTCGCCCCCCTGGCCTCCCCGCACCACCTATGAAGCAGCCGCAGCAGGATCGCGAAGTCAGCATCAGCGATCCCTGCGCTGCTTCCTGCGCCACGGTCCCGCCCCTCCTCTGACGTCAGAGGAGGGGCGGGATCGCGGCGCAGGAAGCAGCGCCTAAGCAGCGCAGGGATCGCTGACGCTGACTTCGCAATCCTGCTGCGGGCTGCTTCACAGGTGGTGCAGGAAGGTCAGTGGGGCGAGCGGTCCTTCGGGGGTGGGGGAGACTGAACGGCAAGGCCGGGAGCACCCCCTTAGGGCTGGCACCCGGGGCGCACCGCCCCCCCGCCCCCCCCCTTGGTACGCCACTGCCCACAGGGTGTGTGTGGGGGGGGGGGGAACCACCCACTACACTGAAAACTGAACATGGCCCCTTTAAAGAAAGCTAGAGTGCATTGGGCAATGACTTTGAGACCTGCTCCCAGAGTTGACTTTGAGACCTGCTCAAATGCTCCCAGAGTTGTAAAATGACATTGCTTGTAAGGTTGCTTGCAAGAAGTGTTTATCCTAACTTGAATCCATAGGTTAGTCATATCTGAGGTCAATGAAGGTAAGAGCCAAACTTTTTATGGACCTTAATAACTACCCCTGTGAGATAGTGCACTCATTTTTGACAATGCAGTCCACACAAAATTGTGTCTAAAATTTGTGTTTCCATAAGAAAATTACGGTATATACAACACTTTAGCCCCCAGCCCCTAACCACTTTGTATACATCTAAATTTATAATTAATAAACCCCATAGAATAAGAAGTCCTGCATATAATCCCAGAAAATATTACATACTATTTAATATTTATCTTTTAATGTACTAAAATACTAGTTATGCACAACCATAAATCAAGCAACTTATTTAGATCCTACATTTAACACCAGAAAATAATTAGCACGATCATGCAAAACAGTGTTCTCCCCAGCTATGCTAATATTCCTTAGGGTTCCAAGAGGGCATTATTCAACTTCCAACTGACTGTGCAAATTTCCTATTACTCTTTCCATTCAATGGCGATCATGCAGGGGCACAAGAAAAGAGCAAGTTCCTTTCACATTTTCTTTTTATGGAAACCCATTAGCTACAGAGTACTTGGGAGCTAGAGTTAAGTCCAGGAAGTAGAAACTGGAGATCTGGCTATAGCTTCAGGTGGAAATTTAGACTGAACTAAAGCGGCTCTGCTGAGTTGGCTTCTTATGCGGTCTTAGACCTGGAAGCAAGGCTTGGAATTAAAAACAAATAAAAAAACAAAAAAACCTGACCTAGAGCCCAGACATGCATTTTCAGAAATCAGTTTTAGAATGTATTATTTAAATGCAAAATAATTTAAAATTATGCATGAAAACAGTACTTCTAAAGAGATTTGTATCCCAACTGTAAAACTCTTATATATGCTGATAGCTGTCAATCACCCACAGAGTTGTCTCCTATGACCCAAGTAAGGCTATCCATTTGTTGCAGAGGGTTCAGAACTCTTGTAGCCTCCAAGTTGTGAGTTTAAGAGGGCTGAAGAGAGTGTACTCACTCCTGATTGCCTGATACATAAAAAATATTTTTAAAGCTGCAATAGATTTGGGTCTACTAGTCTATCAGACTATTTCACTGTCCTAATTAGATCTTATATTTGGAAAATGAGGCATGTTTCCACATTCATTCTGTGAAACAATTGCAGCTGAAACATAAAACAGATCATTCTCTTTAAAAACATTGGTATTATGGAATTCACTACCATTAAAACATGAATAGAATACGAACTGTTTTTAGAAAGTAGGTCTAGACCTTCATTTTTTAGCAAACAAGCATCTGTTCATTTGCACAGTGTTTAGGTCTACATTTGAATGGTTACTATTGGTTATTTCTGAAGTTTGTTCAAATTATATTTTATTGGTTGACATTATTTTCTGGATTTGTAATCGCCTGTGAGGAAACTGTTGTTTGGAAGAAAGCATGTAAATGTTTTTAATGAGAAAATTTTAGGACAAATATATCAATTTTTGAACCTCCTTTAGGAAGATATTCATCAGGGCAGTATATACAGTATAAGGACATAGGGCTCCTTTTACAAAGCCGCGGTAGCGGTTTAACGTGCATAATAAACCGCCACACGTTCTAGCCACTACCGCCTCCTCTTGAGCAGGCAGTAGTTTTTCGGCTAGCAAGGGGGTAGCGCGTGATTAAATGTCGCACACGTTAAAGCCGCTACCGAGGCTTCTTAAATGGAGCCCATAGGGTTTTAGCAAATTAAGGGGTTCTTTACTAAGCTAAATTAAGCACTAACATATATTTCTCACAGGATAAAAATGCATGACAGCGGGTTGTGTAGAACATTTCAGGTGTCTCCCGTTAGTTTTAGAATCAGTGTGCAATACACACGTGCTATAAATAGATTATATTTTTCCTTTGAGGCATGTATTTGGAGGTGGAGAGTAGCTGTGCCCTGTGCTAATCTGTTAGTATAGCTAACTAATTAGAGAGTAGTTAACATGGGAGTCCTTATCACCTATTAAACAGATGACGGTAAGACCACACTTGATAACGGCCATGTGTTAAATTGGAAATTAGTATGCAGACATTAATCGGAAAAATGGGAAATGAGGTCATTGTACTGCTGGACTAAGGGTCCCTTTTACAAAGCCATGATAATGATGCTGTCACAGTAAATGTGCTTCAGTGCATTTAATGTGACTGTATCGCTACTGCAGTTTTATAAAATGGACCCTAAATGTGTCCTCAGCCCATGGGAAATCCTTGAGCTAATAATATTGTAGACCACCTTCTAGCACAGCTGAGTTAAAGGGTCCTTAAATTATAGCAATAATATTATATAGGGTCCCTTTTACTAATCTGTATTATGCTGTTAAATGATGAGGATGGGCATTCAGCTATTTATTCTATTCTGTTCTTAATATTTCTCAGTCACCCATTCTTCATTTAGATCTAGATGACATGCATAAAAATAAACTGGCAAATTAGCCAGAGGCATTTAACTAATCACATAAATCAGAAAAAGAATACAATATATTCATAAGAATTTTTCAAATAAATATATTTTAATGACCATCAAAAATGATAGTTGGAATGTTGAAGACTAATCTGAATAGGTGAATTATTTCAAAATCTGACCACCTACAAATGAAAAGTTCAAGCTAAAATCTATGAAATAAAAGCTATCTAACTGTATACCATACCCCTTTCACTGAGTACACAGCAAGACATCCTCTAATCACTTCTCATGAAGCCAAGAAAGTTAACAGATAAGAAAAGGGGCGGAACCATTTAAAATTTTAAATACACTACAAGCTTGGACAGGCAGTCACTGGGGGCTATCATATTTATGCATATTAAATATTAATTTGATTATGGTATTTTTTTAAAGAATGATAGTAAGTTGAAGTAGAATTAATGCCTGTGCTAAGCTTATAATAATCGAAACTGGATCTAGAATATCACAGCTGCATAAGAGGTCTTTTTACTAAGGGGGGAATACATGAAAGAGCATGTTAGTGTGCACTACCCGCTAAAGAAGCCTATTATATTCCTATTGGCATCTTTACCGGTTAGCGCACACTAACACATTTGTGTGCACTAACACATTAACATGCGCTAACACACTTAATGCCCCTTCATGAATCCCCCCCTTAGCTGTGTAAAAAAATGGCCCGTGCTATCCATTAACCCTCTCTTTTACTACGGTGCACTAACTGATTAGCGTGCGCTAATTGAATTAGCGCATGCTAAACACTAACGCATCCATAGACTAATACGCACACATTAGCTTTTAGTGCGCGTGATAATCGGTTAGCGCACCTTAGTAAAAGAGGGCCTAAAAATGCTCCTACACGCAAATGGCCTACATCCACTTCATTTATTTTATTTATTGATTACAAAATTTATGAGGGGCCACTGAAAAGTTCACAGCCCAACCAACACAGTTGGGACAGTCTCCATTGAGGACTATATACTTAGTCAAGCAATTTTCCACTTTTTTTGTTCCATATTTATCCAGCGTAACAAAAAAAAAAAAAGAAAACCACTGGAGTAAGTGTACAGCCCTCAATGGAGACTGCCCCAACTTTGTTGGTTGGGCTGAGAACTTTTTAGCGGCCCCTCATATATTCCCCTTTCTTTGCCCTAAATAGAAAAACCCATAACCACATTAAGAATAAAAATGAAAAAATATAAATGCTGGCACTTACCAAACTGCATTAGATCATTTTACTGCGGGCAAGTGAGGTAAATGCCCCGGTGCTCATAGGAATTGAGGGGTCCTTTTACTAAGGCGCACTTGCCATTTTAGCGCACGCTAAATAGCACATGCTAAATAGCACGTCCATAGATCATAATGGACGCGTTAGCTTTTAGCATGCGCTAAAATGGCTAGCGCCCGTTAGTAAAAGGACCCCTGAATAAGCATCAGAGCATTTACCTTACCGGCCCACAGTAAAAAGCTCTACCGTAGTTTGATAAAAAGAAGCCCATAGTTAAAAATTCATATCTTTCATAATAAAAACAGCTCTGTATTCAGAAATTTATGTTGAGCAAGTGTGACACTAAAATGACAATCAGTTTGTGTGTAACTAGATTACAGCTAAAACTACAAAAATTACATTTCAGATGCCTGGGATTACCATTTTTCATTCCACTGACAGTAAACCGGATGACATTTTATGCTGTAAATTGTGTCACAGAAACATTGCTTTCCATAAACAAAGGCTAGCATGAATACTGTATATTGAGGAAGCATAATTCATATGAAATACACATTACAGGCATTGTAGTTATACATAGGTTTTATGAGACATAACAGTTTTATTCATTTTGATCATATGGGAGCCCTCAGATTTTAGCTGATGGGCTTTAACAGTGGCTGAGCCTGACATTCTGGGTAAAGGGTTAATTAAGATGGACGGGAAGGGAGGAGGGGGTTGGGAAAAGATAGGAGAAAGGAAAGTTGTCAAGTATAGGGAGGGAAGGGAGGGAAGTAAAGTATAGGGGGTTTACTTCCTATTGGTTAGCTAGTTAGGGAGTGTGTGGGTTTGGTTGGATTCTGCATTGGGGAGGAAGTGTGGAGAGTAGCGTGTTGGGAAATTTAGCAGGTTGTGTTTCTGTAGAGAATTCTGAGGTGACGGGAGAGTAAAGACGGATGTTGTTAATTGTTTAAAAAATCATACATTGTTTTTATTGTCATGTGTTTGGTTTTAGCTTATACAAAGGGGTGGGGTTTGTTGGTGGGTGGGTGGGTGGTGCAGCGGCACTGGAGGAAGCAGGACTGAAGTGGTGTATAGATAAGGTGACCTTACGTCCCGTTTTGAACGGGACAGTCCCATTTTCGGATCCCCTGTCCCGTTGTCCCCACACACAGCTTCGGGACGCCAAAATGTCCCGTTTTCAGGGACAGCATCCCGAAGCTGTGCGCAGGGACAACGGGACAGGAGATTGCTTCATGTCCCTCCCCTGCCGCACCAAAAAAAAAAGCCTCCCTCCAGGCCCGATTTAGGTCCACCGCCGCTGCTCCTCTGCTGCCACTACTCGAAGCCGGAAGCCTTCTTCCCAACGTCAATTCTGACGTCGGAGAGGACATACCGGGCCAGCCAATCACTGCCTGGCTAGCCCGGAACGTCCTCTCCGACGTCAGAATTGACATTGGGAAGAAGGCTTCCGGGTTCGAGTAGTGGCAGCAGAGGAGCAGCGGCGGTGGACCTAAATCGGGCCTGGAGGGAGGCTTTTATTTTTCGCGGTAGTGGGGGGAGGAGGTAGGCAGAAAGGCAGGCTGGCTGGCTCTGGTGGAGGGAGGTAGTTAGGCAAGCTTTGGGGGAGGTAGGCAGGCTCTAGGGGAGGTAGGCAGGCAGGCTGGCTGGCTCTGGGGGAGGGAGGTAGGTAGGCAGGCTTTGGGGGAGATAGGCAGGCAGGCTGGCTGGCTCTGGGGGAGGGAGGGAGACAGGCTGGCTCTGGGGTAGGTAGACAGGCAGACTGGCTTTGGGGAAGACTGGCTTTGGGGAGGTAGGCCGCAGGTTTTTTGGGAAGGGGTGGGACAAAGGCTAGAAGGCAGTGAGGGGACATAGGAAGGAGGGATGAAGGAAGGAGAGAAAACAGCAGAGAAGGGGGGGTTGTAAGTAGAAGAAAGACTAGAGAGATAAAGGCCTGGACCAAAGGGGAAAGACAGGAGGCAGAAGCAGGACTTTGGGAGGTGCAGACAGATCATAACACCTCCCAAAGGGAGAGAGAGAGATGGAGACCTGGAACAAAGGTGCAAAGGAGAACTGACACTGGATCTGGGGGCACTAAGGACATAGGAAGGAGGCACTGGGGGCACTAAGGACATAGGAAAGAGGCGCTGGGGACACTAAGGACATAGGAAGGTACTGGGTGCACTAAGGACATAGGAAGGAAGGAGGGAGGGAATAGAAAGGGACAATTGTTGGGCCTGAATGCAGAAAGAAATGAAAGATAGGATGCACAGTCAAAAGGAAACGCAACCAGAGACTCATGAAATCACCAGACAACAAAGGTAGGAAAAATGATTTTATATTCAATTTAGTGATAAAAATGTGTCAGTTTTGAGAATTTTTATCTGCTGTTTATATTTTGCACTATATTTCTATAGTTATTGAGGTGACATCGTTGAAAACCCCCCAAATATAAATAATTAACATTTTCTCTGCATATAGGGTGCTTTGTGGGTTTTATTAAAATTTTATGGTTACCATTATGAAATAATAAGATATTGTGTGTACATGAAAAATGAATGGAAGAAATTGGGGGTGGGGATAGGGTGAGATTGGGGGCGGGGCTAAGGTGGGATTGGGGTGGGACTAGGGCGGGATTGGGGTGGGGCTAGGACGGGAATGGGGGCGGGACTGAATATTAATAGATGTCCCTTTTTGATGATACTCCAGGTTGCAGCAATGCAAACATATTTTCTGCTAGAGTTACTTCCCTGTGGTACTGAGGTTGTAACTTTTAGTCTATCACAGGTAGTGGCTCTTGTGATAGCTGTGAGTTCCCGTAGTCTCTCGAGACTATGATGGGAACTCCTCACAGCCATTTCCTATTGGCGATCTACACGGGGCAGGAGTGTAGGAAGATCGCTCCTGCCCCGAAAGCCTGCTAGACCACCAGGTAAGGCCGGGACACCGGGGGGAAGGCTAAACTGTGTTTTTTTTCCCCCTCCCCAAAAAATCGCGAATATGTGAAATTGCGATTGCCGAAACCGCGAATGGGGAGGGGGAAGTGTAACCACCCCTCTAAATCTGAACATACAAATGAGTCTGTATATTGAGCTATTTAGGGGAACATTATCCAAATAAGTTCTACTGAATATTTGGATAAACATAATGGAATAAAGTTATCTGATTAACTTACCCATTCTGTGGATTTTTAAATATGGACATCATTATGTTTTTATGACTCATTGTGGGGAAGAAGTTTTATTTTGCTTTACACTAAATACAACCATCCTCGCAGACAAAGATTCTTTCTTAACCATGGCATAATTCACTAGTTTGTTACTTCTTATCTTACAGCACATTTATTGGGTATTTAAAGGAGAACTGCCTTCAAATCTCAATCTAATCATGCAAGTTCAGTAAAGCAACTGTGCAATAAAACTTGATGTATTCTCCATTTCAAGATTTCATGTACCATTTGAACATATAAGCCAGATAACAGAGACAGATTTAGGAAATGATTTACTAAGTATTTTTGTTGCCTTGGACATAGAATGAGTAAAATAAAAAAAATCTCGGTAAATCAGGTCTTGTTTGTTTTCCAGAAATGGCACTGATGTTTCATGACACAATTTTCTATAGTATAAGCACATACAGTATTGCTTTCCTTGAATTTAGTCTATGGTGTAGGTATTGACATTAATTTAAAACATATTAACATTGGGAGATTGCACCAGGTTCCTGCCACACCAGATAGTTAACAGTCCATCTTTTTGGCAAGTTCTTGACTGCAGCTTTATCCTATTACATAAAGTGAACAAGCTCTGACTGTGATCTTGAAAACGGGTCTAAGGATTTTGATGAAATAGGATCAATCTATTATTTTAGGTTTGAGAAAGCAATTTACCTAGGTCTGAAACTTGGCAAAACTCATTTGGGGAAGGGGGTATCAAATGGAGATTTTTTTAGATGTTCCCGCCTTCCCCTGCTGCCTATTGGTCAAATAAGGAAGATTAGCCAGCCAATAGACTGCAGGGAAAAACAAGACTAAAGGTTGCTAAGGCAATGTCTCTATAGAAACTGTTCCCGCCTCCACCTGAAGACCATTGGTCATACAAGGAAGCTTAGTCAGTCAATAGCTGCAGGGAAAAACAGGATTTCTAGTTGCTATGCAGGTTGCTAAGGCACTGTCTATATAGTTATTGTTTCTGTCTCCCTCTGCATCCCATTGGTCAGACATTCCTAGGGAAGCTAGGCTGCAGGGAAAGACAGAACTGAAGGTTACAAAGCAGGTTACTAAGGCACTGTCTCTATAGATACTGATCCAGTCTATCCCTGCAACCCATTCCTAAGAAAGCTTAATCAGCAAATAGGCTACACAGAAAACCAGGACTGAAAGATGATGTATCATAACCTATTGGTCCTTTCTCCTCTGCAGCTTATTGACTACCTAAGGAAGAAAACCTACAGTGTAGCTTTGGGGTTCTGAGGGAAAGAGATTTAGGCAAGAGATATGGAATGTAAAAGGAAGAGCACAGCTAAAGTAAATACAAACTGGGGGAGGTATGGAAAACTCTCTTCACCCCACAACTATGAAGGGCCACAACTATGAAGGCCTTTTACCTGATAGCCACTGGTGGCACTGGTGCCTCTTAGCTACTGGTGTTTCTGGGCATGTCCTAAAATGGTTTAGCATTTTATAAAAATTTCAAACATAGGTCCACTCCAGTGATCACTACTCTTTTATATAGAGAAATTCATGTGGAGCCCCTCAGGGTTCTCCACTTCACTGACTCTTTTTAATTATTTGGCCTCCTTGGGTAACAGATTATCTCCTTTCAAAATTAAATTTTACAGTTATGCCGATGACATAACTATTGTTGTCACTCTTACTTATTTCATTATCTTCTGATATTTTGTAGATTTTAAATTTAATAATGCAGGCAGTGGAACTATGGATTTTAAAACTGAAACTTAATACAGAAAAAAAAAATTCCGGCTTTGCCGCTTAACAAAATTAAAGAGGATTCAATTACATTGAATGGGATTGTTTATCCTATCATCCCGGTTATTAAAATCTTGGGCATCCTTTTGGATTGTAACCTGTCTTTTGACACACATATTAACACTTTAGTCAAGAAAAGTTACTTCATGTTATGGAAACTTTGGGCAATTAAATCTTATTTCAATTTTTCAGTGTTCAGACTTCTGGTACAATCACTGATTCTAAGGGCCTCTTCTGTAAAACTGTGCTAGCAGTTTGTAGCGTGGTGAGCCGTGCCGAATGGCCCGCATTGCTCCTGACGCTCATAGGAACTCTAGGCAACCTTTCTAATTGACCATTTCAATTTTCACAGATAGAAAACCATCTTTGCGTAAAAAAATATTATATTTTTGTTTCCCACAGTGAAAGGTTGTTTTCAGAGAGTCTTAGCCTATCAAGCGGCATGCTGGGATAAGACCTTCAGTAAGTTGGAATCAGGTTATAGTTCTTATCAGGTTTTTAGAAAGACATTGAAGACCCATTTATTTGATAAATTCTAATAAGTTTATTTATTCATTCATTCATTCATTTTTATAGCCTGTCCTCCCCAAGAGCCCAGAACGGGTTACAATAAAATAAAATTAGGTACTTAGAACTTCCCTATCTGTCCCAAAGGTTCACAATCTAGCTAAAGTGCCTGAGTAAACAATTAATAAAATAGTAAAGATATAACAAAATTCCAAGAATGGTGAGGGAAGGGTACAATTCAAAGAATAAAAAGAATCATTTATTATGAGTGAACCTAAAAACTTAACATTCCCCATTTACTAAGCCACGGTAGAGGTTTCTACCGTAGCCCAGAGCACTAAATGCTTCAATGCAGCTCAGACACTCATAGAATTCCTATCATATCTCCCTTCTCCCGCCATTCCTCCAAAGTATACACATTGAGATCTTTAAGTCTGTCCCCATACACCTTATGATGAAGACCACTGACCATTTTACTAGCCTTCCTCTAGACTGACTCCATCCTGTTTCTATCTTTTTGAAGATGTGGTTAACAGAATTGTACACAATATTCTAAATGAGTCTCACCAGAGACTTATACAAGGGTATCATTACCTCCTTTTTCCTACTGACTAGCGAATGGCACAAGAACAAATTTTTCCCCATCCCCACAGTAATTCAATTCCCCCATCCCGTCCCCATGAGTTTTGTCCCTGTCCCTGCCCCATTCCTGGAAGCTCTGCCTTAACTGAATAAGCCTCCAATACATCATTTTAAAGTGCAGATGAGGACAAAGCTTGCAGGAATGGAGCAGGGTCAGGAAAAGAACTCGAGGGGATGGGACGTGATAATGAGTTCCTGCAAGAATGGGGAAAAATTTGCCCCTGTGTCATTCTCTACTACTGACTATTCCTTTCCCTATGCACCCAAGCATCCTCCTAGCTTTCACTGTCACCTTTTCTACATATCATCACACTCAAGTCCTGCTCCTTTTTTGTGCAAAGAGGTTCTTCACTCCCCTAAACTGTGCTGTTCCCTTGGATCTTTGCAGCCCAAATGTATGACCCTGCATTTCTTAGCATTATACCTTAGCTGCCAAATTCTGGACCATTCTTCAAGCTTCAATAATTTGTTCTTTATGTTCTCCACACCATCAATGATGTCTATCCTATTGCAGATTTTGGCTTCATAAAGAGACAAACTTTACCAATAGCCCTTCAGCATTATTGCTTATAAAAAATGTTAAAAATAACAGACCCAAGAACTAAACCTTACAGCATACCACTGATAACACACCTTTCCTCCATTTACCTTCTGTCATCTTCCACTCCAGTTCCTAACCCAATTCATCACTTTCAGATGGCTGGACACATTGAAAACAACCATGGGGATGAATCTGGAGGATCTTTCCGGACTAGCACAAAATCAATTTCTTTTTAGATCCACAATTCATCAAATTGCTAGGACTCGAGCACGAGTCGATGGCACCTAACAACAACTGTGTGGAACTGTGTCAAAGACTTTGCTAAACTATAAATACACCATATCTAGTGCTCTCCCTCTATCCAGCTCTCTGGTTACCCAGTCAAAGAAAATGATCAAATTTGTCTGACAAGGCCTTTCTCTAATGAAACCATATAGACTCAGATCCTGCAATCCATTGGATTCAAGAAACGTTACTGTTCTCTGCTTTAAAAGCATTTCCATTAATTTACATTCCTCAGAAGCCAGACTTACTGGCCTGTAGCTCCCTACCTCTGCCATGCCTCCATTTTTGTGGAGAGGGATCACATCAGCCCTTCTCCAGTCCTATGGTATCCAGGGTATAAACCTGGCATCAGCGCTCTAAACTGTATATGCAAACATTTACAAAATGTGTATGGTTTACATGCACTTTACTACTTAAATGCAACAGGAATACAGTACATGCAGCTTTCAATTTGCTTGCATAAATGTCAGGCCCCACCCATTAAAAAAAAAGTTTGATGCTGCCCTTTACATAGGTAAGTTCATTTACCCATGTGGACAGCAGTATTTTATAAATTTGCACCTGCAATAGATGTGTAAATTTAAATATCCTGTTATAGAATGAGGAAGTATATGTATTATGTATTGTATGTATTAAACACTGGCCATGATGTTTATTAAATTAAGCCATTTGTCAAAACTACTGAAACGAACCCCCAATAATATAGACAACCAGGAGTGAATATAAATTTAAGCTTTAGTTTCAAGATTATAAAGTCGTGTTCCTTCAAATTTGCATACCTAAGGGCTGATAGCCAGTTATCCATTGAAGAATATTAACTTATTCAGATATTTAGGCTGTGAAGAAATACTTTCTGGTGTCGCCATGAAATTTTTTGCCCCTAAGTTTGAGCGGGTGCCCTCTTATGGCCGAGGGTCCCTTGAGAAAGAAAATATCATCTTCCACTTCGACACGTCCCGTGAGGTACTTAAATGTTTCGATCATGTCTCCCCTCTCCCTACGTTCCTCGAGAGTGTAGAGCTGCAATTTGTTCAGTCTCTCTTCGTACGAGAGACCCTTGAGCCCTGAGATAATCCTGGTGGCCGTCCGCTGAACCGATTCAATTCTGCGCACATCTTTACTGTAATGTGGCCTCCAGAATTGCACACAGTACTCCAGATGAGGTCTCACCATGGCCCTGTACAACGGCATTATGACTTCAGGCTTTCGGCTGATGAAACTTCTATTGATACAACCCAATATCTGCCTTGCCTTAGATGAAGTCTTCTCCACTTGATTGGCAGTTTTCATGTCTGCACTGATGATTACTCCTAAATCTCGTTCTGCTGAAGTCCTAGTTAAAGTTTCTCCGTTCAAGAAGTACGTCCTGCATGGATTTCCGCTTCCGAGGTGCATGACCTTACATTTCTTAGCATTGAAGCCTAGTTGCCAAGAAATGTAAGGTCATGCACCTCGGAAGTGGAAATCCATGCAGGACGTACTTGTTGTTCTATTTTGCATTGATTTGTTGACCGAGTAGTGTATATAACATAAGTTTCAGAGATATTTGCAGTTGCATGCAGTTTAGCCATTTTGGTTGAACTTCACATGTATCTGTTGTGGCAAATTGTCCTTAACATGGTAGGATACACTGCCAGATGATCCAAAGGGATCACTTGGAGCCTGGATGTCAAATTGGTAAGTCATAGATCCATATTGTAACACCTTCATGACATCTCAGTAGTATCAGTCATCTGTTTTCTGAATGCTTCATCATAGTTCAACCACATGAAGCCTTTTTAAGAGCAATATGCATGCTTGATCATGTCCAGGTAGGACCATAACACAGTAGCTTGCATGGGTTTAGCTCAACATACAATAGATGTTAACCCCACAAAGTTCTACACCCAATGGAATATATATTGCAAGGCTTTATATTGTGACCAGTCAGGCTCCGTACCTGCCTTGGTCCCTGTGGTTTCACTAATATCCACCGGGGGAGCCAGAGAGAAGCCCAGGTGAGAGCAGGCTCAGTTAGAACAGGGCGTGGCTCCTCTCCACGAAAGGCCAGTAGTTTGCTATTGGAAGGGGAGGTGAGAGGGAAGTCACGGGTCTCTTCCCTAGTAGAGCATTGCTGACAAGGTAGGGTAATGCTATAGAGGCTGGATCCACACCACCATTTGCAACACAAGCCAGTTTGTGTGTAATAGAGCTGCAAGGAAAGCCAAGGGGATTGGCAACCATTTTCAAAGCCTGAACAAAGAACTGTGAGTTTTTATTTTGTTGCTATTGTTGGCTGAGGTTGTTTTGTTTTCCAGCCACTTTCATTGACTGGTTGAACTTTGGGACTGTTTTTTCTATTTTGGATTAAGTGCACAGTTTGTTAAACTAGGAGTGCTTTTTGTGGGGAGAAGTTTGCCAACAATTGGGAGGGATTTTGAAAGCTGTTTTTTGTGCTTTTGTAAGGCAAACTTGAGGCACTCCCCTAGACCCAGCAGTGGAGGCTTTCTTTATTGCAGAGACTGAGGGCCTGATTCTCTAAAAGTGCGTCCCGATTTTAGGCAGCTGTAGGCGTCCTACAGCTGTCTAATCAGCCAATCGGGATGCACGTTTTTTTAAAAAAATGCTCCCAAGGCAGGCCGCCTATATTGAAGGCGAGGCCCGCAAGACACCTAGGCCCTGATTCTGAATAGGACGCCCGGGAGAGGCATCCTATTCAGAATCGGCCTAAACTAAACCCCGATTCTGTAACCGGCGTCCATGTTACAGACGCGGGTTAGAGAAACGGGTTAGATTAGAAACAGCCCGCTACACTTATCGCGGCAAGGGATCTCTCTGCCGCTATAAGTATAGCGGGCCACGGCCCCCTGACTAGGAGGGTGCCCAAACCCTCTGCCCCAAGACGCACCCCCCCCCCGACACTACCGACCGCCCCCCCCGACATTACCGATCCCCCCTCCCTCCCCGACAATATCGATAGCTGGCAGGAGGGTGCCCAATCCCTCCTGCCCGAAGACGCACCCCCCCTGGCGCTAACCCCCCCAAAACCTCCACTCCACCAAACCTGTTCTTAGAAGGGTCTTGCACGTCTTGAGCCGGCAGGCACGCCTCGTCGAAATGAAGCGGGCCCGCCCCTTCCCGGCCCATCCCGCTGAAGCCTAAGGCCTGATTGGCCCAGGCTCTAGAAGCCTGGACCAATAAGGCCTTAGGCATAACGGGTCCGCCCATCCCCACTAAGTCTAAGGTCTGATTGGCCAATCAGGCCTTAGATTAAGTGGGGATGGGCGGACCCGCTATGCCTAAGGCCTGATTGGTCCAGACTTCTAGAGCCTGGGCCAATCAGGCCTTAGGCTTCGGCGGGATGGGCCGGGAAGGGGCGGGCCCGCTTCATTTCGTTGAGGCGTGCCTGCCGGCTCAAGACGTGCAAGACCCTTCTAAGAACAGGTTTGGTGGAGTGGAGGTTTGGGGGGGTTAGCGCCGGGGGGGGGTGTCTTCGGGCAGGAGGGATTGGGCACCCTCCTGCCAGCTATCGATATTGTCGGGGGGGGGGATCGGTAATGTCGGGGGGGGCGGTCGGTAGTGTCGGGGGGGGCGGTCGGTAGTGTCGGGGGGGTGCGTCTTCGTGCAGAGGGTTTGGGCACCCTCCTGGTCAGGGGGCCGCAGCCCGCTATACTTATAGCGGCAGAGAGATCCCTTGCCGCAATAAGTATAGCGGCCGCGTCTACTTACAATGTAGGCCAGCATTTTGCTGGCCTACATTTTAAGCTTCTCCTCTACTAGGGAGATGCGTAGGGCCGCCTAGGTTCAGCCTAAGGCCCGCCTAAGGCCCTTAGACGAGCTTAGGCATCTTGCGGGTCTCCCTAGGCTCCCGGAGGTGCCTTCAGGCTTGCCTGGGGAGCATTTTTTTTTTTTAAAACGTGCATCCCGATTGGCTGATTAGATAGCTGTAGGATGCCTAAAATCGGGATGCACTTTAGAGAATCAGGGCCTGAGTGTTTAATGCATCATAGCATGGAACTGAGCTTTATTGGAACTTGCTAGGAGCAGGCTTTTGGAAACTTTTATGGTAAAGGAGCTCTGTGGAGAGTAGAACCACAGAGAAGATTCTGTTTGCATTGGGAGAGGAAATCCTGAACTTACCCAGAGGTTTTCTTGGGGAGTTTTGTTTTGCAAACTGTATTGAATTTGGATTCAGCCATTTTGTTTTCTTTTTTTTTGTTTGAGCATTCTGTCATTAAATTTATCTGTGAGAACTACATCCTGGAACTTTGTGGATGGGTTTTTCTTTTCTTTGATTATAATTTACAGTGTCTGCAGGGTGACCCCCATACTGGGTCACACGCTGGTGCAGTTTTTAGCTGTAACCACTAGGGGCACTGAGGAGTCCCATTGCTAGGCTCTAGTGCTGGTTACAATATATTTGCATTGGATAAATCATTTTTTGTTTGTCTTCCTTCTTGTATTCTCTGTCTCTGATGACTTTTGAGGAGAACCTTTTAACTCTTTTCAATTTCATCACTCCTTTATATGAAATCCATGAGACATCTCCACTCCTTGCTTTCCTCCAAGCTTAAATAGTGGGATTTGCCAGGGGTCTGTGCTAGGACCGCTGCTTTTTAACATATTTATCAATGATCTAGAGATGGGAATAACTAGTGAGATAATTAAATTTGCTGATGACACAAAGTTGTTCAAAGTTGTTAAATCGCAAGAGGATTGTGAAAAATTGCAAGAGGACATTGTGAGACGGGGCATCAAAATGGCAGATGATGTTTAATGTGAGCAAGTTCAAAATGATGCATGTGGGAAAGAGGAACCTGAACTATAGCTACATAATGCTGGGTTCTATGTTAGGAATCACTTCACAGGAAAAAGACCTAGGTGTCATTGTTGAGGATATGTTGAAACCTTCAGCTCAATGTGTGGCTGTGGCTAAGAAAGCAAATTGAATGTTAAGAATTATAAGGAAAGGAATGGAAAACAAAGATGAAAATGCTATAATGCCATTGTATCATTCTATGGTATGGCCACACCTCGAATACTGTGTGGAATTAGAAAGGTACAGAGAAGGGTAACAAAAATGATAAAATGAATGGGAAGAAAGGCTAAAGTGGTTAGGGTTCCTCAGCTTGAAGAAGAGATGAATCAGAGGTGATATGATATAATTACTAGGACTAGGGGGGCATGCGATGAAGCTACTAAGTAATAGATTTAAAGCAAACCAGAGAAAATATTTCTTCACACAATGTGTAATTAAACTCTGTAATTCATTGCTAGAGAATGTGGTGAAATCAGTTAGCTTAGCGGGGTTTAAAAAAGGTTTGGATACTTTCCTAAAAGAGAAGTCCATAGGCAATTATTGAAATGGCTTGGGGAAATCCACTGCTTATTCCTAGGATACGCAGCATAAAATCTGTTTTACTACTTGGGATCTAACTAGGTACTTGGGACCTGGGTTGGCCAGTGTAGGAAACAGGATACTGGGCTTGATAGATCTTTGGTCTTTCCCAGTATAGCAATTCTTATTGTTCTTATAACAGAGGGCCCTTTTACGTGCTTAATACATGCTAATGTGGGGCTTTCCTATATGCTAAGCCCATTTCTAGTACATCCTTAGGTTTGCAGGTTGTGACAATGTGGCTAGCAGCTGGCTGCAGGACCTCAAACAAATGTGGCATACTCTCACACAGGTTGAAGTTAAAGTCAAAATACATTATTTATGTACTTCACAGGCTTAGTTCTTTTAATTACAGTCCTTAAATATAGTCACAGGAAATACTCTTACAGGACTGGCTTCTAGCCAGGTCCAAGCACAATGGTTCCTAAAGCCATCTTAGACCTCATCTGGGCATTCAGAAGAATCAAGTATTTCTCGAACTTCAAGGTCATCTCTTACTCTGGCACTCTTTTTTTCATATTTCATTAACTGCTGGAGGCTGAGATGAATACAGTTTCCCTCCCCAGTGAAACACTTGGGGGCATTTTCAATAGGACGTCTAAGTCTGACTCAGGATGTCCAGAATTGGATGTCCAAAATAGAGTCCATAATCAAAAAGATGTTCAGGAAAAACAGGATGTTTCAAAAATCATGTTCCTAAACATCTCTAAGATTGCCATATAAAACCAGTTCTACTGAACGTCCAAGTGTTTCGATTGTCAGATTCCTAAAATGTCCTAAAATTATGATTATACAACCCATAGGACGTCTAAAGTAGATGTCTCAGTTGTTGCAGAAAGCCCTACACATGGAATGAAGATTATTTATGAGTATAGTTAGGAGTGCAGTGGTAGAAAGAGGATAGCTGTTAGAAAAGATATTCAGAGATTGAGAGAAAGATATAATCAGATCACAAGTATGAGAGAGACAGAGTATGAGAATGATATCTAGAGAGAGTGTGAGAGAGACAGAGGGTGAGAAAGGGTGTGATAGAGAGAGTGAACCCCAGAGTGTGTGAGCGATAGAGTGAGTATGCGAGTGAGTAACTGTGTAAGTAAAAGAGGATGTGATGGGGAAAAAGAAGGGAACCCAATTATTCTATAAGGAACATGAAGGCTCTGGTGGTGCTGTGCCTCCATTACAGGAGACACCTCTTCAATATCATGAGAGGAGGCCCCCTGCAGTGTCTCTCAGAGTGCTTGGTGGGTCATCAGGACCACCTTCCAGAGGTGAGTATCAGCCAGTGGCCTCCACTATCTAAGCCCTACACACAGGCAGCCTATGCTTCTTAGAGCTTCAGGAACTGTCAGAGGGCCCACATAACACCAATGGTCTCCTAACATGAGGGACCAAAATGATGTTAGCGCCAACTAGCAACTAACCCTACCTGCAAGAAGCCTGTCACTATTTGTCTAAGGCTATGTGTGGAACATTCCACAACATGTCACAAGTAACAATCATGTATGTGAAGCCAAGAAGGTCCATCACCTGACCCCGTTCTCCACCAACTTGTCTTGCAGGTGCTTCAGGGTCCACAGGAACCTGGAATCTCTCAGGTGCTGCTACTGCAGCTTGGTAAAAGGGGGTATATTTGTTGGCCCTTGAGATCTTATTTAGAAAGTATCTCAAGGTAGTATTGCTGCTGTCCAATTCTGAAACTGAGAATTTGTTATTATTTACCAACTAGGAGAAAACTTCAGGATAGCCCACAAAGAGTGGATCAATTGGTAACATCTGATGTTGATTTGACAGGTTTTTTTTTTTTAGAAAATTCTCGGGATATTATTACACACAGATCGACTTTGTGATTACGTTTTTAAATGAAAGTGATGTCATTAGTGATGAAAACTTCTTTTGGAAAAAAGGGAGTTAATTTTTGTGGTAGAAAAAAATTATTTGTTTCCTGATGTATCTATAATCACTCAGCAAAGCTGTAAGATGTTTTTGGCCCTGAAATCTAGGGTGGTGGCTCTGGGTGCAACATGTTTTCTTAAATACCCATGAAACTTCCTTATTACTTATCAAGAGAATGAATTTTCTTTTTGGGATTCTCTTCAATTAGAAGATTTTCTTACAAGTCATAAGAGATTACATGCCTAGGTATATAGGAGTTAGTAATCCCCCCCTTTTACTAAGCCGTGAAAGAGGTTTTTACGTCAGCCAAGAGCGCTAGATGCTCCAATGCTACTCCTATGCTCATAGAATTCCTATGAGCATTGGAGCATTTAGCATCCTTGGCTGTGGTAAATTCTCTATCGTGGCTTAGTAAAAGAGGGCCTAAATAATGCCAGTTAATTTTGAGGGGATTTTTTTTCACTCTGTTTTTCTTTTAACTCCTTTTTTTCTTTGCAATTATAAGCCACTGTCACTTGCTGTGGGATTGTAGGATTTCATTTTGATTGGATTAGTATTATTGTATTACTTTGTTTCCTTTCCTATGACTAGCTTATTTCTATGTGATGGAAATATATTCAAATTTTTAAATAAAAAAATGCTTTTAGATACTGTGAAGGATGATTTGCAATTTATTTTGGGATGGTACCTGACCGCTTAGATCAGCAGTGTCAAAGTCACTCCTGAGGGCCGCAATCCAGTCGGGTTTTCAGGATTTCCCCAATGAATATGCATGAGATCTATTAGCATACAATGATAGCAGTGCATACAAATAGATCTCATGCATATTCATTGGGGAAATCCTGAAAACCCGACTGGATTGCAGCCCTCAAGGAGGGACTTTGACACCCCTGGCTTAGATCATGTGGTCTGATATCATTTCAAGGCCTCAACCCTTTACAACCAGGAAATGGTCTAGTGGAATGATTAAAATCAACAGGCAGTTTGGGCAAAGGCGGACAGCTTGAGACGACCTCCAGCTATGGCACAACCATGTTGAGACTTCTTGAACTGGGCAGTTTTCCAGGGACTGGGTGCATATGTCTGATGTGGATCAGGACTTATTTTTGGATGTTTTCAAAGTTTTGTTGAAGAGGATTCTGTTTCACATATACTGTATGCTAGGTGACAGCTTTGTTGTGTGGGGGGTGGGGCTTTAAGTTCTTTATAGGCCTGTGTCAGAAACCTGAGCTACAGGGTTATTAGCACATCTAGTGATGAGCGGTTCTATTAAATAATGCTGAGCAGTTATCTCGTAGACCAGATGACCCATTAAGGTGCATGGAGGTCCATGACATCCTCAGGCCAAAGTTGCCAGGGCAAGGCAGGGGGAACAAAAATACATGTCAATTGTTCTCATCTTGTTGTAGCTCAGGAAAGATTTGATTATAAGAAGTTAAAATTGTATTTGTTTATAATAAATCTGCAGCCTAGTTTTTCTATTAACATTGGGTCTGTTTTTTCTGTTTGTTTTACTCTTTAACATCAGTAAGGTAAGATGAATCTTAGGGCAATATATAGAGTAGGACCACTGGAGAAGGGAAGAGAAAAAAGAAAGTAGAAAGAATAAACTGCAGGATGCGTGAAGGGAGGTGGGCGGGGATAGACTCAAAGAGGGCCAGTGCAGATCCATGATTTACTTAGAGCCTGAGAGCAAGTCTCAATAGATTAATTTAACAATGGGTTGGATGGCCTGTGATATTGCCCATAGATGGAATGTGGCATGGAAGATTCTGGTAGCGGATTGAGGGAGGAAATAGAAGGTCAAGGGTAAGGGGATTGGACTAAGGATTAGAGAATGAGACGGTGACAAAATTCATCACCGTCCCCGTGGATAACCGCGGGAAATAATCCCATGTCATTTTCTAGTGTCTATTTTAATCTCAATCCTTCTACACCAACATTCTTCAAAGCAAAGCTTGAGGGTCATTGGTTGTGGCCATTCATACTCTGATTCTTCCCTCTCTCCTTAAAGAATGACATGAAGATGGTTTCCCGCAGTTAATCGCGGGGACGGGAACGGTGACGAATTTTATCACCATGCCATTCTCTACAAGGATATCAGCAGGCAAGCATCATTCATAATGAACTTCCTGCCTCCCTGTCAGGACTGCGCACAAGGTCTGAGGTAGGAGGTCCAAAGGATGTGTATTTAAAGAAACTTGCATCTGAGTCTCAGGACTTTTCCTGTTTCTCGGAAACAGTTTATCCATCCACCGACCCTATTGTGTTGACGGGTTTGTTGAGTGGTGGATTCCTACTCAGGTCTGTTGTTACAGTGGTAAAAAACTGAGCTACATGGTTAGTAGCTCGTGGGTGATAAATAGTTCTATTAAATAAAGCTTGCTGTGGGGGTGGGGATGGAAGGGATGGGGACAGACTCAAAGAGGGTTAGTTCAGATTCATTAGTTAGTTGCAAAACAGAATCTTTATCAATAAATGAATATTGAGGTTCAGGCCTTCCAAGCTATCTTTTATCAGCACCTCCCTGCATGTCTGGAGAATTCCAGAAAAAAATAGAGCATAATGACTTTTTTTTTGTCTTTGCCTCTAGGAGCTGTAAATTTTAACACAGATCACTGATTTCAAATAAGACTCTAGAAAGAAACAAATGAGTGCAAAATTTGTACAAATGTTCTTTAAAGTGGTAGTCTGATAGGGAATCCTTAAAAGACCCTCCATATACATCTTCTAAGAATGGTACAGCAGGAAATCATAACCCTTTTGGATTAATACACACCGGATAGTTTCAGAATCTGTTAAAAAAAAAAAAAGAAAAAAAATCTAGCTTGCTATACACCTCCTGGGGGATTTGCCTGGATCATTTATTTATCTTGTGCGCATTAAGAAACCACCATTAGGCTGTCGGGGGAGGTGCTTTACTTTCCGAAAGCCTATCTGCCTCTTGCTCAGCAATAGGGGAAAACACACACACAATTTTTTTTTTTTTTTTGAAGCTTCGAGCTGGAGAAGAGCTTGCTTGTTCTGGCGTCTTCTTTTTCTTTTAAAAAAATCTGCTGTTTGAATTTTGCTTTCAGGGGATATTAAGGGTCGGTGTTGGTGTTCCTTTCGCTGCTGCTGTGGAAAGCTCTCTCTCTCTCTCTCTCTCTCTGCTCGGCACTGCTTTCGGATTGGTCTTTCTTAAAGTGCTGGCCAAGGGTTGGCTGCAGGGGCTGCTGAATAACAGGTGCATTTTGCTGCTCCGTCGCCTCTCAAAGAAGCAGCCGTGGAATGCTGGTGCATCTGTTCTTTGGATAGAAAAAAGGAAAGGAGAGAGAGAGAGAGAGGAGACTACTGCTTCCGTGTATCAGAATGTAGATCATCGTTTCTGGGGAAAAGGATGCTTGGTATCAAACTGGAAGACTGTGTTTTGTGACTTACAAGGAAAAGAGGATTGTAGAAATAAGAGAAGAGAAAGGAGACAGAAAAGGATGCTTATAATGTTAAAGCAAAGGCTGGAGAACAGGCTTTTTAGCTGAATCAGCAGCTAATTGTGCTTGGGAAGGTTGCCTAAGGAGATCTTTTTCTGATGGAAAAATGTACCTTTGCTAATTGACTCTAATAATGATTTATTGATTGGCTATTTTTTTTCCCACTAAGGATTTTGATGGTGATCTTTGAGCTTCTTGTTACTAATGTCTTTTTTGGGGGTGAAAGGAATATATGATGAGTGAAGGGGTTGCCTCAACATCACCACCTGTGCGCCCGGCAGCTGCTGATGAGCCGGCAGGTGGCAACTCCACGGAGGAACAGGATGGGGCGCCTAACCCCAGGGAAGTGCGGTGTAGTGACTGCATTGTCTGGAACCGGCAACAAACGTGGCTGTGTGTGGTGCCTCTCTTAATTGGATTCATTGGCTTGGGACTCAGTTTAATGCTCCTGAAATGGATTGTGGTGGGTTCTGTAAAGGATTATGTCCCAACTGATTTGATGGATTCTAAAGGTATTGGGCAAGACCCTATTTTCCTTTCAAAGCCAAGCTCGTACCCAAAAAACATGGAAACCACCACTACAACCACCACAACGAGGACACCCAATCAAATAAGTACTCGATTAACCACAACAACCAGGGCACCAGTACGCATTCCAGGAACGAGAATCCCAATCCGG
Source organism: Geotrypetes seraphini (assembly GCF_902459505.1). Taxonomy (NCBI): domain Eukaryota; kingdom Metazoa; phylum Chordata; class Amphibia; order Gymnophiona; family Dermophiidae; genus Geotrypetes; species Geotrypetes seraphini. Next base: position 216,114,604 of record NC_047087.1, on the reverse strand, counting down.
ACAAGCCCCAGAACCACAACTGTGCGGCATTCAGCAGCCCCTCCTACCATTATATCCACCACTGTCCCCATTAGCTCAACCACTTTTGTTTCTCGCCCACCTCCAGGGACCCCCACTACCCAGCCAATGCCCACTTGGCCCACTGCGACATATTCTACCTCTTCCTACAAAATTTATCTTCATGACTCTGCACCGTCCTGGACATTGTCTCGTTTTCAGGAGTCTACTACAACACCAGAAACTGTCACCATTCCCCGATTCCGTAAGTGACTTAGTGTTGTTCTATTCCCCTTTTTTTTATTTTTGAGCTGAAATGTTTGAGACATACACTAGCTGCTACTGCTATGGGTAATGAAGCATGTTCCAGTTTTCAAAAGTGTGGAGGAGCATGGAAAGCTATGTAGGGCTATGAAGAAATCATTGTCACTGCAGAAAAGCTGCAATCTTTAAACTGTTTTTCCTTATAACATTTCCCACTGTAGGGAAACAATTCCCACAGATTATTGAAAGAAAGAAAAAGAGGGATGATAACAACTAATGTGACCTGGACGCTAACTGATAACCACATCTTCCCACTGGCTATCCAAAATCTACTGTAATTGATTCTGAGGCTTTTGTGATTCAGCTGATTTTGTGACTGATGGTTTTAAGTCATCCACCAGAATGACATACAGGTCTTTGTGACTAATTTTAATGGTAATTACTTTAGAAGCAAGTCTGGTTTGTGTATTTCTGTTCCATAGAACAGAGAATACATTTAACTGAACTATTTTCCCTTTGAAAACAGTTTATAGGGTGATACATATAGGAACCATTCATCTTTTGGACAGTATGCTGGGTGCTTTTAAAGCAACCCCCGCTCCCCCCCCCCACCCCCTTCACACACATACGTATTTGAATCGTACAAAGGATATTGTGAAATAATGCCTGATGTCTTACAAAACTGCAATGAATCAGTGGCATTTAAAGGGCCGTCTTACCTCTTGCTTTTTTTTTAATGGCATTTCATGTTTAATCAGTGATAGCACAATTAGACTTTATACATAGAAATGTTAACTTTACATTGACTATTTTGTTGTTCTTTATTCAGTGCAAGTTTGGGATACTGGATTGTCTTGAAAATGCATTTGTATATTTGATGGCTATTTCTTAACCTTTGAAGGTTATTAAGGACAATGGCAAAAACATAACACTGCAAGTAAAAGAAAAGAGCGTTTTGAACAGTATTAGCAATGTGGTATATTTTTTTCACATAAAGTTAAAAGAGCTTTGATAGTTTGCAGTGATTTCACATCTTGCCGATTATCAGCATACAATCATTAAAGCCTGTGACTCCCCCCCCCCCCCCATGCATGTCTATTTCTGTTGTGCTGCAGGATTTTTGTTACAATCTGCCATCATTTGCAGTTGCTGTCATTGCTATACGCTGATGAGCTCCAGGACAGAGAGCTCATATGAAGAGAAACGGGTAGAGTGAATTGACAGAACAGGGAGACTGTAAATTGGAGGGAGCTGTCACTAAATCAGAATGGCAAACAAGGCAATAACTTGCTTCACCAGTGTTTGGCCAGGGTACAGGAGACATCTGAGCTAGAGCATTGGGGTTTTTTTTCTCTCTCTCTCTCTTTAAGGCTGCATTCTCCTCACACTCGTGACACAGAAAGAGAGAATCCATATTCTAACCCTAAAGATCAGCTCTTAGTGGAAAAAAAACCCAAACAGCAGTTATATTATAGGGATACTCATTTGAAATAAAGCTGAACACGTCAATCTCTGTGCTAAAATCTCTCATCATGCATTAACAATGAAGTGCTTTTAACTTATCAATGACTTAGGTCTGTGAATGTACAGTAACTGCTGGGCATATGATCTTTATGTAGACACTGGTTTGGGGTTATGTTTCTTGCTCATGCCAAGAAATTGTTCACGCTCTTCTTTTATATGAAAGCTTCCTCAGTTTTCTTTTTATTTTCCCCTGCACTCTGCTTAGATTGTGAAGATGTGAACAGCAGCCTGATAAATAAATGATACGCTGCTGGCAGGACCCTCCACCCTTACAAAATCAGTAAATGGACATGGAAGGTACTGGCAGAACCTGTTTAAGGCAGAGGCTAGTATCACTGGCTTTAAAAAAGGCATATCACTTTGTTATTATGGGATGAAATGGGAGAAGTACAAATCCTGCAGAAACTAACCCTGTTTCAGCACATTGATAGGGCAGCTTATCCTTAAAGGATTGAAGGGATTTACATTAATAGGGATTTGAATATAGGAAGCATATAGATTTCTTTTCAGAAGATATATATGAACTTCACTGAATCAGTTTACTTTTTTTTTTTCTTCAATACTATGGTTGAATAGGATAACAAGGGAGGTTATGTGTTATTTTTAAATGTACAATAAAATAACTCTGGGGCAAGAAATGTACCTCTCGCTTGCTCTGATGATTTAAAACACTCTAAAGGAGACCCTGTCCAAGGGCTTCCCAGTTTTCCAGAACTGAATGCCTGTTTCTCTTGTAACCCACTGCTCCAGTTGTTATTAAAATGAGAGTCATGGATCCTGCTGTACCATGTGAATACAGATAAAATATTACAATATAGATCTGAGGCAGATCCTTGTGCGTTACTCAGGTGCCATGAAGGAAAGAGAGATTTTATATGATCATTGCATGTTTGTGTGCTGTTAATGAGTTACATTTTATTGATATATTTAAATAATATATACAAACACACCTGCTGTAATTCTCCAGGGAATAAGCTAAAGACATTCAGAACTGAGTTGTTTTCTTATCATGCCAAGATCTATAAGGGAGATATCTATTTCAGTAAATATAACTGAAAACTGTTCTACACTGCATTTTTCTCAGTGAATGGATTGCTCCTCTCTGAAAAGCATTCTGTGGAAAAAAAAATGTTATTATTTTTCTGGGAACTGATGGCTGGTCTTTTTATTAAACTATTGTGTTGTCCTGTTGGTATTTAAAACTAGATATTCAGATTAAAACAGATCAAAAATAATATTGATTAGGCACATGTCCACTGATCAGAGGGTGTCATAGTTTCATTTTCCTTTTAAGTAGGTTATCCGTTTGCTTTGCAGATATCACAGCCATTAGCTTTTTTTTTTTTTTTTTTTTGTGCAGCACATGCCATATACACCATGTTTCATATTATCTGAAAAGTGATAATGCTTCTAAATATGAATTCTAGATAACAGAATACCAACATATGCCTCTTCTCTGGTAGCACTGCTTGTCATGAAGTTTAATAGCCAAGGAGAGATGTTACAGAACCCTTAATCAATATTGTTCCTGAAATCCAGTTGAAAGCTTTTTTTTTTATGGCTCTAGTGCATGAAGCGGCTGGGGCATATTGTGGTGTCCTCTGGCTCTAATACAGAATTGTAAGACTTCCCCTGCCCTGATCAATTATGCAAGTTATGGAGTTTATGGTATCTGCTTATTCTGCACAGCATGGGATCAAAAGTAAAACACGGTGTATCATTCCAGCATGTATTACTGTAACAAAAGATTTTCTTTCTTAACTTTATTAAGCGCATTTTGCATTCAAGAGATATAGTAACACATTGGAGCAGACCAGTGGAGTAAAGCTTCAATATAATTTATTCATCACAAGCAGATGAAAGAATAAATAGATAAATAACTAAAACAATCTTTAAAAGCCTTCAAGAGATATAGACCAAAAAAAAGCCAGTGAAATTAGTACCAATTTTAAAGATCTTCTTTTATTTACTACACCCTAGATCAAAATATCTCAAGTCTCTGAGTGCCACAAGAAGACCTGGTTTCGAAGAAATAAAAATATGTGACTTAACTGATTTCTTAAGCCAATTGTCAATCGTATGACAAACAGGCCTAGCCAGGGCAGAAGTAGAGATGAAAAATATTGTCACAAACAAATATCCATTTTGCCAATGGTCCTTAGTCATGTTGAGGGTTATTTATAAGAGGCCATCTAGCATTTGAAGCAGATACATGTAAATATTACCTCTATTTTATAAAAATAATGCAGGCATATAACTACTTGTATTGAAGTATCCTTTGGAAAGTAGCCACAGACAGGTTCCTTCAGATTCTACAAAGATCATCCAGAGTTCTAGAATAGTATTCCACGTGCATAGATTTCCCCCTCCCCCTCTTCAGTAAACCATGAAAGAGGTTTTTAACATGGCCCAGAATGCTAAATTCTCCAATGCTGCTCTGACATTCATAGAATTCCGATGAGTGTCGGAGCAGCATTGGAACATTTAGCGCCCCAAGCCATGGTAAAAACCTCTATTGCAGCTTAGTAAAAGAGAACCTTAGTTACTTAATTGGCCATTATTGGTGCTTAATTGAATAAAACAATCAATAATTGGCCTTAACACTCGCCGATTGTTACTAATTTAGAGTTCACGGGTGACGAATGACCCTATTCTATAAAGTGCACTTATAAATTGTCTCGCGCATAACTGCACAGGGGTTTTAGATGGGCAATGGTCATTCCCTCTACTCTAGCGCACACATTGTAGAATATTGTCACTTACACACGCACTGTGCATTTACAAGGGTCATGCCTAAACATTGGTGTATAAATGCCAACTTCTGTTAGTATTCTATAGCAGCACTTAATTTCCATTATAGAATTTGCACTTGGAGCCTAAATTTAGACAAGCTTTCTTGAGTTGATCCCTTAGAGGAATTCTATATATGGAGTCTAACCTTAGGTTCTACTTTGGTACAGAAAAGCTTTCTAATAGATACAAGGCACTGAAATGGGTCAGAAATGGTAGATCCATCTGAAAATACACTTAAAGGGCCATTTAAGGCCCCAAAGCAAGACTCGTTAAAACAGTCTTACTGCTAAGGAAATTCTCCTCCAGATGTTCCAAAGGGTTCTCCATGTCTGCTTCCGATCCTCGTAGTGGCCACCAAAAACCCTATGCAAAAGTATTATAAGGAGCTCATTAGTATTCTAATGAGCTTTCCTTATGATGCACAAAAGGGAAGCTCCCCACCCCTATTTCTGATGAAATTTTTCCAGTAGCTCTGGAGTTGCAGGAAGCTGTTGTGTATGTTTTGCACACTCACAGAATACATGCACAACAGCTGCACCTCCCCCTCCCCCCCCCCACATACATGCAGCTGAGCAGGCAGCTCCTGCTCTCCCTGCTGGCTCATCTTGATCATGGATCCAGAGCCATGATCAGCTGAGTTGGCAGGACTGCCCAAAGCTGCCAATTGGCAGCTTCTGGACTGTTTAGGGCTTCCTCTGCTGGCTCAACTAATCCGATATTTCCCTGCCGGCTCCAGAGCTGTGATCAAGATGAACCGGCAGGAGGAAGAGTAGCAGTTGCAGCAGAAAAATTGCAGCAAGAGGCAGGAAAATGGATGAGAGGGATGGGGGGAGGAGCTGTGTCTAGCGATGTGCTCTTCCAAGCAGGTGCTAGGAACAGTTCATCCTCCTTTTACCAGGGCTACTCCACACAAATAGCATGCATATAATTTGCATGCTATTGTGCTAAAAATAAACTAATTAGAAAAACAAAAACCCTCCCAACATGGTATTTAATATAGTGTTGCCGGAGCTTTGAGCATTGGAGCCTAAGTGTTTCTGCACAGATCTGCAAAGGGGGCATAACGATGAGAGGGATGTGGGTGGATCAGGGGCAATCCCTTAAGATGTGTGCAGTGTTATAGAATAGTGTAGATCCACACCCAGTTTGTGCACGGGGATTTATACCTAGTCTCAGTCACTGTAAATCCTCTTGCCCAAAGTTGTGTGTGTATCCTAGTGTTATGCACTATTCCATAAAGAACAGTCATCATGGAATGCTCGTTATAGAATGTCATTCAGTGGCAGACTATTTTTTTATTGCCAAATTTTGAGTGCCATTTACTGAAACCTGCCCTTACTGTACATCTGCTTTGATATTTGCATAAAGGTAACAACACATTTTTCTGTGTGCATCTGCATGCATTTTATTACATATGCATAAAACCTAAACTCTGTCCCAAAGCCCAGGAAAACCTCCATTCATTCCCAGTAGAATTATGAGCTAAGAGGTGATTAGCACATACCTGTACCTGAGGATAGCCTGGGTAATTTTAAAAATACTTTTATCTGTGCATGAAATGCTATTTGATCTATAGAAATTACTCATGAAATACCCCCTAAGAAGAGAACAAAAGGCTATTTTCAAGGGTAAATGTGATAATTTGATTATTTTCCTTTCCCTTCAGTCACTGCAGGTAAAAGTAGGTATGTTAATTACAGCAGGGTTGATTTAACATGAAGTGAAAAATAAAAGGGTGAGTGTAAATCGGGTGAGGAAACTATGTAAAGGGCTTGTGTGTATCAATATCTATGCATACTTTCCATAGGTGCATACAGTAAGTGCAATTCATCATTTGAATACATACTTTATAAAATATGCAAGTATGTGAGAAAATAAAGCCTGGAAGCGGTGCATACTATGAGTAGCATGTATAAATATGCACAGACATTCAGTGGAGTGACTGTTAAAGGAAAATTAGCATAAATTGTTTCTGAAAATTAGTCTAACTTGTGAGTATAACATTAGCCTTCCTGAGAGTAATTTTCAGAAGCCAAGTAACTGCATAAATGGTGATTTACTCACGTGAAACTATGTACTGCCTATATGCCGACTCCCACTTTCCTCAGAGTTTCCTTAATATACTGTATTACCTCAGTTTATTGTCATATGCCAAAAAGAAGGAGCAAGCAGCAGTCTTTTTTCACAGAGTCCACTGTCTCTGTTATTGGCCCAATGCACCACTTTGCCATTTCAGGCATCAGATCTGGATCTGGAGCCTTGTTGCAGCCGGGAGCACCTCCTGCCTGTGAAGCTGAAACCACCTTTAGCCAGAAGTGCAGGTTTCATCTTCAATACCAATGATGACGAGCCAAAAGCAGGAGGATCTCTCTCTTTTCCTGTAGTGGGAAACACACTGAGCTCATCCATGCTAGCAACAGTGGTTCTACAGAGGGTAAGGCCCAGGGGTCCCTGTATCACCTACAGACAATTCCTCCTAAATTATTGAGTAAATTATCATTTTCTTCTAACCTACTAGTGTAACTTCAGAGTATCTTTGGGACACTATGATGAGACTGGAGTTTTCTTTTAACCCATTTCTAACTCTGTCTACATTAATTCAGGCATTTAAAAAAAACATTTGGATTCAGTAGAAGTTGATAAAAAAAACAATGATCACCATTGAGTATTACTAAAATATAATATGCTTCTGCATAATAAAGTGGATAATTTAGATATGTTATTAAAAAAAACCCTCATTTGATCCATTTTTTAAAAACTTCTTATTGTCACCTTTAAGAGATACCTGTTAGAAATTCTAAAGACTTAGAACAATTTTTTTTTACCAGATTTTCATATACAGTATATTATTTATTTCCATATGTTAGAAATAATTCTGGACAACTTTTGACACCCAGGTCTGAATGTTTCATTGGATGCCTTGAACTTAACTAAAAGTTTGGAAGAAGAAAATGCTGGTGCTATACTTGCTAATTTGATTACAAACTTTGTTCTTCAGCCTGACTGGGATTGGGTCTTAAATCTCTTTCCACAATTGTGAGATCAAGATTAAACTGAATGTGGCTATATCCACACAGAAAAGGAGATCACTATTTGCCTAAAATTTGAAACCACATGGTTTTCAGATAAGAGGATTCTTTTGGTTCAATTATATTTGCAAATGTGTAGTTAAATTTAATTTTGTCAAATATGTATACTTTGATCCTTCACATTTTCTTGCTTTTCTAAAGTCTAAATCTGTAGGATCACCATTACCCTTGGTATAGCTACCTTCTGCATCTACACCATGATTTAATTATGTGTGTTTTCTTTTCAATTTCTTAAATTTAAAGAGTATATTTGATATTTATCTTTATTTTTTTCTGGAATTAATCTTGCCTCCCTTTCTACAGTAGACTGATAAAATAAGACATATGTGTCCTATGGATTTCCATTGGCACCAATACTGTATAATGTACTGTATATATTCAACCACTGAGAGCCAGACTCAAGGAATTGGGTCTTAAGAACTATATTCTCATGGATGATGTAGCAGCTATATTTTCATGGATGATGTAGCAGCTGTAGAAAGATTTGATTCCCATGTTGTGGGTTGTTTGAATGAATGTAAGCCATGGATATCGAATGTGGGGAAACTATATATATAGGTAGGATTGGTCCCCACAAATTTTCAGCATGTAACTTAGAAGAAAGTCCCGGAAGTTAAGTTTGGGAGTAATCATACATTTGGCTGTATTTGGAATCTCAAGTTACGGCTATAGAAATCTTTGGGCAGGTTGATATTAGTGTAGCAGATTCTCCCATTTTTGTCTGCAAGACTTTACCCAGATGATCCATATAATGGCACTTTCACACTGTATTATCGTAATGTCATATGTTTAGGGTGATTTTCAATTAATCTAAGACAACACTATCCCCCTTTTTTATTAAACCCGATAGCACGGACCGACATGTTAAATGCTCATAAGTCCATAGGGATTGAATGGGCGTTGGAGCATATGATGCACAGCACTTGCTCCTGTGGCTTAGTAAAAGACCGCCTCTGTTTAATTTGAAAGGGGAAGGGGCTACTCTCTTGTTGGTAGCATTGTAATGGCTCCCATTTGAGCAATGGGTGATGATTTTTTTTTTTTAGGCCTTGTGTTTGGTTTTCAGGCACTCTATAAAGCTTCCCTGGTTTATCTTGGGGGGGGGGGGGGGGGGGGGGGGGGGGAGAGAGAATCATCTAGGACTTTTGAGGTCAAAGGATGAACTTAACATTTCTATATTACTATTAACAACTACCAGTGAGCAAAAATTTGAATCATTTACTGGAGAAGTTCCTAGTTTTAGAAGTATTTAAAATTATAATTTGTTCCACTGTAAATTGAAAACTTTACTCTCTCCATGATTAGACTGCTCCTTGGTTAATGTGGTAGATCAGAATATACTACTTAGGGAAAAATGAGTGTGAAGGAGAAATTGTCCTTATATAGTAGATTGATTTCCACCCCCCTCTCCAGTGGTAGTACCACATGACTACCGCCAGGAGTCATACATAAGCACTATTTTGTACACTAGAGCCAGGTGGGGTAGGTGCAGAGAGGATCTGCTCTATCCCTGACCCCCTAGACTTCTAATTTGCTCCCTAGGTAACTTCTAGGGAGACTTAAGGTATAGTTTTTAGGGGTCTTCTTAGGGGAGTTCTACATTTGGCAAAATAAATTGGGATAAATATCAATGGAGATATGCCACAGAGGGAAATGCTTTGAAAGGGTTAGATCAGGGGGCGCTTCAGGGTTAGATCAGGGGGCGCTTCAGGGGGAATCAGATCGGAGAAGGCTGGATGATGATGGTCACTGGAGTAGTTTATTGAGGTATTTTTGTTTATTTATTTACAAAACCTTGCTATAATACCCTTAAACAAACAGACATATCAAGTTTACAGTTCTAAATGAAAATAAAATGCAAAATGAAATCATTAATGCCAGTAGCACAGCAACACTTATTCCCACCTGTGCTATCAGAAGATGGGGCAGGTGTCATACAGCTATGTCATTGCTAGCAAATCTGTTCTCTGTCCTGATCCACACCCCACACCCCACTTTAGTTGCTTTTAATCATGGTAGCCATTAGTATAGCCAGCATTAATTGTAACTGTGCATTAATACCCAGGGGTAAATGACTAACACAGTTTAGTAAACATGCCCTTCCATTTATTTGATTTTTTAGGTTCTTATTGCTTCGTGACCTGTATATCCAAATGGATGAAATTGTGGGTTAAAAATCAAATTAAATTAACTCTAGCCCCCTCTTCTACAAAACTGCACTAGCAGTTTCTAGCACGGGGAGCTGCACTGAATGGCCTGCGCTGCTCCCGACGCTCATAGAGTTCCTATGAGCATCGGGAACAGCGTGGGTCATTCAGCGCGGCTCTCTGCGCTAAAAACTGCTAGTGCAGTTTAATAGAAGAGGCCCTAGGTTTTACTAAACTCTGGAAAAGCTTCTTATCACGGCCTGGCAAGAAAACTGCTCTGACGCTCATAGAATTCCTATGAGCGTCGGAGCAGTTACCTTGCCGAACCGCAGTTTAGTTAAACGAGCCCTAAATCAAGTAAAGCAATACAGAACAGTGTCAAATATTCTGCTGAAGTTCCCATAAATGATTGGAGTCACCATAAAATGGCACAGCGTTGTGCTCAAGATGGGCAAATAGATCAAGCCAACTAATCAAAGTGATGGTTTGCACTTGGTTGGCAGTAGTTTGCAGCTTTCTGAGCCAGTAAAAAAATTGAAAAGACAACAATAACCTTGCTGTTAATTCTCAATAATATCTCATATATCTGTTGTGTCATCACTTCTCTTTTAGAGATATAAAATATTGAGTACCAGTGGCAGTTTTTTGATTCCTATGTAAGCAGTTTTCTAGACTATGTTTCTGATTGCATTTAAGGGAGATGGAGGGGAGTGTAGAATATTATATACGAAGTTCCATGTATTCCTCACTTTCAATGCTGTATTATAAATGTGTATCCAATTTTAACTATACAGTACATATGACCTAGACAGAGAGGTAAAATCCTCTTGTGATGAAAATAATGCATTTTTGAAGGAAAGAAAGGATAGGTGACTAATAATAAGTAATTTTGCTGAGTGGATAACTCTCATTCTAAGGATGTAAACTGATCACTCCACTTGGAATTGAGAATTATGTTCTCCTCTGCACTGTATGCTATGTTCATCTTCATAATATTGTAGCAAGATCTTTTAGTCATTTAAACTAGATTTTGACTTAACCTTTGGTCAAGTTACATATGCTGGTATGTAACGTTATATACCTATGTAACTATAAAACTTCATTATCCTCACTGACTTATGAAAGCTTTTTCTGATCAAATTTGAATTTTGTATCCCAGTAGAGACAGGAACCAGGAATTTCAGACCAATTCCTTGTCTCACTTTTATCTAAACTTAAAGATTCAAAGGCAAAGCCACTAAGCTGCAGGAAACTATGACCGTGCTTCAAGCTACTGACTTCAGCAGTAAATGATCAACTTCACAAGCTGCATTATTCAGCTTCTTGGGAGCATGAGATCAAAATTAGCATGGCTCAGTGCTACTAGGAAGCCTTCTTAGAGAGGTCAGCATATTTCAAAATGAAAAGAACCCCTCCCCCCAAGATTCAATCCTAAAGGGAACCCCCACCCCAATAGACAATGTCCTTATATGGCAACTGAACATAATATCATTCTAGGGGGTCACCGGTGCCATTTTGTACCTTGCACCAGCATGGACAGGAGTGACTAGGCTCACTCCTGCCCAATGGTGTGTAGTAAGGGTGAGTGGCACCCAGGGCAGTGGCTCCCTATCCCCCCTGCTGCGCGCATGACCCCTTCCCTTTCCCTGTACCTTTTTAACTTCACTGGCATGAACGGCATGCCCACATTGGTGCTTGCTCACCCTTTGATGTCACTTCCTAAGCGTGGGTCCTGGAAGTGACATCAAAGAGATCGCCAATGCCAATGCGGACAGCAGCCTCACGCCAGGGAAGTAAAAAAGGTATGGGGGAAGGCAAGGGGCGCATGGCAAGGAGAGAAGCGGGAGGGCGAAGAGGAGGAGTGCTGTGACTTTAAGAAGACCGCCCTCGCACCCTCCTTACTACGTCACTGCTCCTACCCTGGACTCCATAAACCACCAGAGACTGATAGATGTAGGCCTAAGGGTCTTTGGGGGTGGGGTATTTGGAGAAGGGGAAGAGGAACACTCTTCGTTTTGGAAAGCTCAGCTCTTTAAGACGCTATGTATTAGCAGCCCAATATTCCTGGGCAGGAAAAACTAGGGTAACGCAGCTTGCAGAGCTTAATCCAAGCCGTGTTATTTGATTTGCATAGTGATATGAAGCCTGATATTCAGTCAATGGTGGCAGCACTTTTGCTATCCACCGATGGTATTAAATCCAGATATTCAATGCCGAGCCATTTCCGCCAACTGACATTGAATATCCAGTGTTTTTAATCACTAAAAAGTTAACCAGTTATGCAGATATTCAGCACTAACTGGTTAACCTTTTAGTGGTTGAGAATAAGACAGCTATTTATGCTGTCCTATTTGACAATTAAACTTATCTAGTTAGGTGCTGAATATCAGCACCTAACCAGATAATTTGAACGATATAGCCAGATATTATCTTGAACTGAATATCCAGGTTTAGGTAATAAGGCCAGGATTCTGTACCGGTGCCATTGTCAGCAACCGCCTTAAAAGCCGCCACCAATCGTGCGTCGGTCATGCGAAGGCACCGGGTACAGAATCGCACCTCTGGAAAAGGTAGGCACTGGAAATGTAGGTCAGGGTTTTCCAGGATTACATTTATGGGGCTTGCCTTTGATGTGAATCGTACCTCCATAGGCACTTTAGGCTGTCTAATGCCACTTCTGGTAGAATCTTTGTGACAGTTATTGACATGAGGATCCATGATTTATGTAAGTTGTACAGAATGTTCTTGGTGCTGTGTGGATTTATAATAGCATGTGTACAGTATATTTAAGCAAAAATTTGTGAACCAATTAAAGATTAATTAAAAATGTGCAGATTTCAGATTCATTCTTGTATAACTAAACTCCTGGTTCCTCCAAAATCCATGGATCTTGGTTTCACCCAAATAGATTTGAAGGCAAGTTTCGATTTATGAAGATTAAAATCAGAGTCTGAATGGATCTGTAATGCATTTCTATAAACACACTCTAAATTTGCTAGTAACTAATTCCTAAGAAAAGGAAGATTTTGTTAAGAGGTTAGGAACTGATTTCAGAAGTAAGAGAAGTTTGCATATCCCTCTTTTTGAATATAAATGGTCAGTTTGAGGTCTATTTTGGATATGTATGTATATTTAAGGGCCTCTGTGCAGATGAGGGGTTTGCTTGTACATATGAGGACAGAGCTTGCAAGGATGGAGCAGGAACAGGGGACATAACTCTCTGGGATGGGACAGGGATAGAGATAGATATTGGGAAGATGGGGACAAATTTGTCCCTTTTGTCATTCTCTACTATGCATTAGAGAATGACACAGGACAAATATGTCCCCCGTCCCTGCAGGAACTCAATTTCCCATTTTGTCCCCGCGTGTTTTCTTACTGTCCCTGTCCCATTCCTGTAAGCTCTGCCTTAACCATATAAGCCTCGAACACTTATGATTTTAAAGTGTTTGAGGCTTGTGCAGATGACGGAGCTTGCAGGAATGGGGAAAGGACAGGAAAAGAACTCACAGGGATAGGACGGGAAAATGAGTTCCTGCAGGGATAGGGAAAAGTTTGTCCCTGTATCATTCTCTACTATGCATCTAGAAAGATCTTCTTATACTCAAGGTTACCACCAATCAGCCTGAACACCCATGTAACGTTTGCTTCTTCAAACTGAGTCACAGTTCAGCATATGGCTGCACGGCACATGCCCAGATAGGTATATCCTCTCCCTTTGAAACCCATTTGACATACCAACAGAGCACTGATGGAGTTTTTCTTTTATGAATCTAGAGTAAATATGGTCTTGTTAGCTATAGAAGTGAGCTTTGGCACTGTTAATGAACTGTGAAGTTACTTAATTCATAAAGGGGAAGAAGAAAACCATCAGTAGTAGCCACTTTTGTTGGACTCATGGACCAACATATAAACTATTGTTCTGATGAGTGACACCATCTGCTGTTTTGTCCTCTGTTCAGGGGTATCTTGGAGCCCTTTGGGCCCTATTCTTCCTCCTATTCTCAGACCGGGTCTTTTGGCTCCAATATGGCAACTGCAAGTACAGTGGTACCTCGGAATCGAACGTCCCAGAATTCGAACGACTTGTGAATCTGAACTTTTTTTTTGTAGTAAATTTTGTCTGGAATCCGAACACCCTGCACATTGTATGTGTGTGTTTGTGCCCCAGAATCTGAATGCTGCTTTGGAATATTTGTTAATATTTTTACCTTATAAATCCAGTGTATTTCCTGTTAAAATTTGAGTTTGTGGGACCCAGGAATGGATTAATCCAGTTTCTATTATTTTCAATGGGAAAAATTGTCTTGGAACTCAAACAGGGTTCTGGAACGGATTAAGTTCAGATTCCAAGGTATCACTGTATTAGGAATACCATCTCCTGCAAAGCTCGTACCTAGTGGTGCAATGCCTAAAGCAATATCTTTCCTGATACCTTTTACTGTGAGAGAAAATAATTCCTCTATTGGACAAGATGTTTCCCTTTTGATTACGAGCTTGAATCAAGGATAGAAGAGCTTTTTCGGGGAACAATTTCATAGTTATGCATGTTTTCTAAAGATTGTGGAGCCAAGTTCAGAATGATTGATGAAAATATTGCTAAAATTGAGATTAAACGGTACCATGGAGCCTAGGACCATACAGTGCAATCTGTCAGTTTCTGGCATCACGAACAACTTGGTACTAAATAAATTAGACACCTTGGAAAATTACTACTATTATTACTACTACTTCTTCCATTGGATACTTTAAGTTACTATGGTAGTTTGACTTAATTTTCTCTTAACTTTTGACTAACCCCCCTCTTTTACTAAGGTGCTCTAACCAATTAACACGTGCAAACTGATTTAACGCATGCTAATCAATTTAGCGCATGCTAAACGCTAACGCATCCATTATATTCTATGGATACATTAGCGTTTAGTGTGCACTAAATCAATTAATGCGTGCTAAATCAGTTTGTGCGTGCTAATTGGTTAGCACACTAGTAAAAGAGGGCATTAATATTCATAAACCAATTTTGTTTATTCATGCAGATGAAAGGGCACATTAATCTAAGGTATTGTGGAACACACAGTATAGATCATTTATTGCTATGTGATTGTGATGAGCATTGCAAGCTACTTTATTCCTAGAAAACTAATGCCAGCAAAAAGCTGGAATTATTTTTCTTGGCCAGGGGCATTGGGCAGCAAAGATGCATCCCAGTGCTCCCATGATACTTCTTAAAGGGGCCAGTGCTTAAAATCATAAGATGACCCTCACCCAAATCTCCTAAGTCATAATGAATCTCACAAAATTTCTGAGGTCCAGTGGGGTCAAGATAGAAGCAATTCCTAGTCTCTCCTGATCTCGTGTTGGCACTGAGATCAGAATAGTGCTGGCAACCCCTAACAGTAGTCTCTAGCTTTAATTCTAGAAATTCGAGAGCTCAGTTGTTAATGAAGGATCATAAAATAGCTCTCAAGGTGATTTTGATTTTATTAAACTTGCATGAGTCTACAAGGCAGTGATAAGAGCAAGAGGAAGCTAAGGGAGATAGGAAGATATCATTGGAGAGACCTCATCAGAATTAATGCTAAACTTTGAAGACTGCTTCCACTTGGTGAGTTACAATAAAAAATATATAATAAAAATGATCTAAAACTAATAAAATCACAGTACAAGACATAAACAGACATTCATACACCAAAGCAGATGAGTCGCCTGTGGACACAGTCACTCAAATTGCTAACATTAAAATATTTTATGAGCAAAACATTAAAGCCTCAGAGACAAGCCTTACTTAAAAGAAATATACAGTCAGATGTCATCTTCAGCAGTTAACAGATAAGTGGGAATGCAAGTTACATTAATTAGAACACATCAACTGGTACAGAGTTTGCAGGAAAAGCCCTGTGAAATGAGTGTTAAGAACCTAAACATATTTACTATAGAAGGCCAGAATGGTCAGGGAAATGTGCTGAAAACATTCAGATACCACAAGAGTATCATAATGCACTTGAAGCAAACATTCAGTGGTGAGTAGAATTTCTAGAAAATGAAGACATTATATAAGATGAAAAGGGACTAAAATCAGAGGTTATAACAGACAATTTACATAGAAATATTATGGCAGATACAGGCCAAATGGCCCATCCAATCAGCCCATCCACAGTAACCATTATCTCTTCCTCTTTCTAAGAGATCCCACGTGCCTATCCCAGGCTTTCTTGAATTCAGATACAATATCTGTCTCCACCACCTCTACCAGGAGACTGTTCCACGCATCTACCACCCTTTCTGTAATAAAGTATTTCCTTAGATTACTCCTGAGCCTATCACCTTTTAACTTCATCCTATGCCCCTTTCATTCTACAGCTTCCTTTCAAATGAAAGAGACTCGACTCATGCGCTTTTACATCATGTAGGTATTTAAACATCTCTATCATATCTCCCCTTTCCTGCCTTTCCTCCAAATACACATATTGAGATATTTAAGTATGTTCCCATAGACCTTATCACGAAGACCATACAACATTTTACTAGCCTTCCTCTGAACCAACTCCATCCTTTTTATATCTTTTTCAAGGTGCGGCCTCCAGAATTGTGCACAATATTCTAAATAAAGTCTCACCAAGCCTTATGCATGGGCATCAACATCTTTTTCCTACTGGTCATACCTCTCCCTATGCAACCTATCATCCTTCTAGCTTTCACCGTCACCTTTTCAACCTGTTTGGCCACCTTAAGACTATCACATTACAATCACACCCAAGTCCCTCTCTTCTGTTGTGCACATAAGTTTTTCACCCCTAAACTGTATTATTCCCTCAAGTTTTTTACAGCCCATATGCATACATTAAATTTTAGATGCCAAATTTCAGACCATTCTTCAAGCTTCGCCAGGTCTTTATTCATGTTATTCACACCATCCTGGATGCACTACTACTGCTATTTATTATTTCTATAGCTCTGAAAGGCGTACACAACGCTGTACATTTTAACATACAATAGTCAGTCCCTGCTCAGAAGAGCTTACAATCTAATTTAGACAGGACATTTCAGGGTTGGGGAGATTATGGTAGAGGAAATGATACAGTGGGTATAGGTATCTGACAGCAGTGAGTAGGAGTTAAGAGTTGAAAACAGTTTCAAAAAAGTGGGCTTTTAGCTTGGATTTGAATACTGCTAGGGATTGATTCAGGCAGCCTGTTCCAGGCATACGATGCCACAAGAAAGAAGGGACGGAGTCTGGAGTTGGCAGTGGAAGAGAAGGGAACAGATAAGAAGGGCTTGTCTGATGAATGGAGATCATTGGGAGGAGCATAGGGAGAGATAAGTGAAGAGAGATATTGGGGGCTTCAGAGTGAATGTACTTGTAAGTCAGCAAGAGGAGTTTAATCTGTATTCAGAAATGGATGGAGAGCCAATGAAGTGACTTGAGGAGATGGGCAATGTGAGAATAGCGTGTCGCACTGAATATGAGTCGTGAGGTAGAATTTTGAATGGATTGAAGAGGTGAGAGATGGGTGCGTGGGAGGCCTGAGAGAAGTATGTTGCAGTAGTCTAAGCGTGAGATGATGAGAGCGTGGACAAGGGTTTTGGTAGTGTGTTTAGAGAGAAGAGGATGGATTTTAGTAATATTATAGAGGAAGAAGTGACAGGATTTGGTGGTTTGTTGGATCTGAGCAGAGAAGGAGAGAGAGGAGTCAAAATTCACCCCAAGGTTGTGAGTTGACAAGACAGGGAGGAGGATAGTGTTATCCACAGAAATAGAAAATGGCGAGAAGGGGGGAGGTGAGTTTAGGTGGAAAGATACAGAGTTCAGTTATAGCCATATTCAGCCATATTCAGTGTCTACTCTATTGCAGATTTTGGTATCATCCAGAAAGAGGCAAATCTTACCCGACAGCTCTTCAGCAATATCGTTTATAAAAATGTTAAAAAGAACAGGCCCAAGAACAGAACCTTGAAGCACACCACTGGTAACATCCTTTTCCTCAGAGCGATCTGCATTAATCACTACCCTCTGTCACCTTCACTCAACCAGGTTCTTGATCCAGCCCATAACTTTGGAACCCATCCCGAGGGCACTCACTTTTATTTATTAAACGCCTGTTTGGAACACTGTCAAAGGCTTTGCTAAAATTTAATACACCACATCTAGTGCACTCCCTCCTTCCAATTCTCTAGTCACCCATCAAAGAAATTAATCAGATTTTTCTGACAAGACCTACCTCTAGTAAATCCATGCTGCTTCTGGTCCTGTAATCCACAGGATTCCAGAAACTTCACCATTCTCTATTTTAAAAGTGTTTCCATTAATTTGTTTACTACAGAAGTCAGACTATCTGTCCTGTAATTTCCTACTTCTTCCTTACTTCCACTTTTGTGGAGAGGGACCACGTCCGCCCTTCTCCAGTCGTCCGGTACCACACCCGACTCTAGAGACTCATTAAAAAGGTCAGTCAGCGAAGCCACCAGAACTTCCCTAAGTTCCTCCAGCACCCTCGGAAGTACACCATCTGGCTCCATTGCTTTGTCTACCTTTATTTTTGCTAGCTCCTCCAGCTCTAGCCAGGTAGTGCTGAGACAATCTGTAAAGATATTGAATGGCAGTATCTAGAAAGATGGAAACTTAATAAATGGTATTGAAAATATGGTGCAAAAAAAAAAAAAAAAATCTTGAGCGTTAAGGCCCTGATTCTATAAAAGATGCCTAAAACTAGGTGCCTAGACTGGTATGGCTAGCCGATCTAGGAACCTAACTTATCCTCCCTTTTACTAAGCTGCAGTAGAGGTTTCTACCATGGCCTGGAACACTGAATGCTCTGACACTGCTCTGATGCTCATAGAATTCCTATGGGTCAGAGCTTTAGTACTTCAGGCCACGGTACAATGGGGGTTAATAATTTAAAAAGTTGTAACTTGTGCTGTTAATTAAAAAATGCAATTAAATCACAATTAATTAGATGGTTGATGTCTACCACTTTGAAGTAGGCATCTACTCCAAGGTGCCTTTAACACATGCCATGGGGCTCTAACAGTGCGCGTGCTGCCAACGGCTTCCTTCCTCCTTCCTCCCCCCTCATGACGTAACTTCCCATTTGGTTGATGGAGGAGGGAAACCAGTAGCATCATGTGCACTGTTAGAGCCCTGCGGTGTGTGTTAAAGTTATTTACAGGCTTCGGCAGCAGCAGGAGAAAGCAATCACCGCCCCTGTTTCGCTGATCGAGGGGGGGGGGGTGTTGCCAATTGCTACGGGGGGGGAGGGGCTGGGCTGTCACCATCTGAAATATTTTTTTTGAGTGGTCTCCTTCAGTGGGCCTCCCTAACCATTTTGGGCCCTAGGCACGTGCCTACTTGGCCTAGTGGTTAATCCGGCCCTGGGTATATAAGTGCCTTAATAAACATAAGCTTAAAACCCTGGCATAAATCTGATGCACTTAAGGTTTCATTTTCAGTGCCTACCAGTGCCTAAGACTATTACATGCGATTCTAAAAAATAGCACCTAACTTATGATTGACACGTGCGCTTCTCGGCATCAACATTTTTGGCATTCATTTATAGAATCAGGGCCTAAGTGCCATTCTATAACAGGTCTTGAAAGTGAACCCAAGACAAATCAACAAAAATACCAAAATTTCCAGTGATGTGAAGTATACTATTTAATGGGGTGTCAGAAAGACCTTTTGAAGTAAACAATACCTCAAAAAATTCTTAAGATCTTCATTCATCTCCTATGGCTTTATAAGTAGTCAATTAGATAATTATTCACTCATAATAAGTTATGTAGAAAAGATAATAACTCAGCTTTTTTTCATTTTTTTCTTTTTCTTTGTCTATTGGTTTTCTCAGAAGCCGCTGAACATAATAGTTAGGAGCATTTAATGATTCAGACCCCATGCCTTGACAAAGATAGGCGAAACGCGTCGGCAGGGGAGCGATTTATGCTGACCGCTAGAGAAAGCAGTGCAATATAATCAATAGACAAAGAAAAAGAAAAAAATGAAAAAAAGCTAAGTTATTATCTTTTCTACATAACTTATTATGAGTGAATAATTATCTAATTGACTACTTATAAAGCCATAGGGGATGAATGAAGATCTTAAGAATTTTTTGAGGTATTGTTTACTTCAAAAGGTCTTTCTGACACCCCATTAAATAGTATACTTCACATCACTGGAAATTTTGGTATTTTTGGTGTATTCTATAACAGGAACACGCCCTTTATACTGTAGAATAGTGCTTGCTGCAGATCCCAAACCAAAGTTTTAGGCACTGTAATTAACGCCTACTATAAAGCTGGTGTAAATGCTAGTAATCAAAATAGGCACACTTTGGCTGAAATCAGTAAATTTATGCGCAAACTTTTAGAAACGCCCTGACATTTCCCCTCACCATGTCTTCTTTTCAGATGTATGCAATTTAAGTTATTTTGGGGTCCTTTTACTAAGGCGCACTAACCAATTTAGTGCATGATAAAAAGTAGTGTGCGCTAAATGCTAAGAATATAATGGATGCTAAATGCATAGAATATAATGCTAAATGCATAGAATATAATGGATGCTTTAGCATGCGCTAATATTTAGTGTGCGCTAAATCGATTAGCACGTCTTAGTAAAAGGACCCCTTTATTAGATATTTATATACCACCTATCAAGTGGTTTATTAGGTATTTATATATAGGTATCAAGTGGTTTATTAGGTGTTTATATACCACTTGATACCATATATAGGTATCAAGTGCTTTATTAGGTATTTATATACCACCTATTTAAGTGGTTTACAATCAGGTACTCAAAAACATTTTCCCTATCTGTCCTGGTGGGCTCACAATCTATTTAACATACCTGGGGCAATGGAGGATTGAGTGACTTGCCGAGGGTCACAAGGAGCAGTGTGGGGTTTGAACCCACAACCTTAGGGTGCTGAGGTTATAGCTTTAACCACAAGGCCAGTGAGGTGCACAAGCAAAATTTTAAGATGGTCAATTAAAACCAATAATTGGTTGTTACTACCCAGTTATTGATATTTTTGAGACCATTAGTCAATTTATTTGTGTACTTATCTCCGTTGCATGCACAAAGTTAGGCACAGAAATTTGGAAGAAATATTTAGAATCAAGGGGATAATACTGATAAATTTTGGCAGATAGAGCAGTTATCCTTGTAGCAGCTGCTGCCATATGGATAAGTGCTCTTGAATAGTGTGCTGCCAGCTCATTGAGTGTACTTTCAAAAATTGAATATAATTCTCCTTGAACATGTCCTCCATAATTTACCCACTGGCTATTTCCTCATGTACAGGCTTACATACTAAATTATGCATTTTACATAAATTATAGAGCATACTTGCAACATATTTTTCTATTAAGCAATAAAAGCCAGTAGAAGAACAGTATACAAAATTCTGCTGTGACAAATCTTGAAAAATAATACATTTCATTAAATTATTTTTTTGTGTGTGAAACTTATCCCAGAAAATAAATTCCATATACAGTTTTACTGTGGTCTAATAGTTGATGAGCTGTTTGGTATGAAGGAAACAAAAAAAAAACTCTGTGGAGTGACGTTCCTAAATGGACTTTATTTGAAAGTGTCAAAATTCCAAAGGTACACTGAAATCAACCACATAAAATAATTTCATCCACATAGAAATAAATCATCCACATAAAAGTCTTAAAGGACCTAGTCTGCTAGGGATACAGGACCCAGGTCCTTTAAGGCTTTTATGTGGATGAAATTATTTTATGTGGTTAATTTCAGTGTACCTTTGGAACTTTGACACTTTCAAATAAAGTCCATTTAGGAACATCGTCACTCCACAGAGTTTTTTTGGTTTTCTCTGGATTTTCTTCTTTGTGGATATTTTGGGGTCATTTCCTTTTGTTTTTTGTTTGGTATGGAGGAACATTTTTGATATGATGTCCAAATCCAATTTTGGATGTTTTGCAAAGAACATCCAAAAATCCAGTGCCAAACATGGTCATTTTTGAACCAGCATTCATATTTTTCATTAGAAAATTACCCTATTTTGCACCCAGTGTGTCTTTCTTTAAGGGTCATTTTCAAACCAAAAATGTTCAAGGGAAAATGCACAAAAACAAGCCATTGGAATAAATTTGGGTCAGCAGTTTTCCTAGACTGACGTCCCAATAAAGCAGGAATTCTATGAGCGTCGTCGCATTTAACACTCCAGGCCACAGTAGAATCCTCTACTGCAGCTTAGTTAAAAAAAAAAAAAAAGGGAGAATGAATGCTGATATGTTGGGGCATAGCGATTTATTTAAATTGGTTTGGGGCCCATTGACGTCTTTTATTACTTCACTAGCTGATGCCCCGGCGTTGCACGGGTATTTAATTATAGCAATAACACTGTAAATGGATTCAAATAAAGATACTTTATAGTGGTGAATGAAATTATTTTTTTACAGCTTTATAAAAAGTACAATATTCAAATTATAATGTGAAATATTTGACAAAATGAATACAATACAACTAACACAAAACTTGATTATAAACAACATTTTTAGTTTCACCTCCAGGAGCAAGAACATATAAATTATTGGGTGAACCCACCCTTGAGCAAGCAACATAGAGTTGTCCATGGGAAAAACAGGGGGATCTTAAATCCACTCCACAGTATGTAATAGTCTGTCCCTGTGATTTGTTGATTGTGATAGAGAATGCAAGTCTCACTGGAATTTGCAATCTCTTAAACTGAAAAGGAAGATCTGTTGGAATAAGTGGTATCCGCGGGATAAATACGGTTTCACCTTGTCCCTTTCCGGTTAAGATAGTTGCTTCAATTACATTGGCCAGTAACCTCTTTACACAAAGCCTTGTGCCATTGCAAAGTTTTGGTGGGTCAAGGTTGCGAAGTAAAATAACTGGATATCCCACTTTAAGTAAAAGACAATGTGGTGGTAATCCAGCTGGATCAAGTGAGTTTAGGAATTCTGTTGGGAAATTGATGACCTCATCAGCATCTACTTTTCCCGGTTCAGCATATGTGAGTACTCATGTAATGTAATAACATTATGAACTGGGGTGCATGAAGGAAACAGTTACAAACACAGTTAGAACATACAAACTCTATATGTATGGTGTCCGTGGTAGAATAGAAACGATGTCCCTAGTGGTTATAGTGTCATAGAAAGTGTTTTATAGTTTGGAATTACTGTGAGAATGGCAGCTTTTTACATTTTTTTCCATTGACATGAATGGGTGTGAAATCTGATTTTCTGTTTTTAGCTCCGCCACGTGTGCAGGTGGGCCGCGAGACCCCAGAACATATCACCCAGGTAGTGAGGGATCTGCATACCATGTTTCGTTCAAATTGGTCAAGCCATTTTTGCGTGATCGCGGCACATACACACACACATACATACACACATACATACCTCCGATTTTATATATATAGATAGATTATAGTTGTCTTTAATTTTTGTTTATTTCCATACACATCCAGTACAGGGGGGGCGCTATCTCTAGTTTATTCTTTGATTGAATGTGTTGGAAGGGAGGGGGGATATATATATATTTTTCTGCATTGTTATTGATTGAATATAAGTGCTTACTTTGATTATTAATGTTTGTATAATTTCCTGCACTTTGTATTAGTTTTTAAAATTTAATAAATATATATATTTTTTTTTTTAAGGGAGTGAAGAGAGGGTGTTAGTCATTATTGAAAAAGGCCTAGTCCCAAATGTCCTATTTATTACCCTGGACATTTTCACAATGTTCAATTATTGTAGAAAAAAATATCCAAACCATAAGCCCACCCTAGTCTCACCCAAAACATGCCGCCAACATCGCATTATTGTAAATAGCATATATCATGTGCCATTTTTATCCATGAAGCAATATTTGGATAGTTTTATCCTTTTATCATAGATTCTTAAATGGCCTTATTATTTGCAGATTTAAGCAATTAATATTGTTCTTTTTTTCATTAATCCCACCTAAAACTCACCTAGCTCAGCTCTATTAATTCACAAGTCAATGCCAGTAATTTATTTTTATTCTGAATTTCTTGTCTGTCTGCCAGTCTTTATTAAATTACAAATTACAAGGAAAATGGTTTGCATATCTCTGGAAAGTAATAAAAAGAATATCCCTAAATAGTGATACAAATCATAAAACTTTGTTCCGACACCAAAATGCAATAATATAAACTTTCTTTTGTTAAAAAAAAAAAAAGATTCATAGGGAACAATTTACCAATGTGAAGCCCAATCTTGCATTGATTAGCCAAGGAAATAAAAGAAACATTGATATCTAGAGATACACAATTTGTAGAGTATTTACAAAAACCATGAGGAACAAGGAGCCTTTTGCAAAATGCCTATTAGATCTTGAGAAATATATTTATTAGTTGATTGCATGAAGAACCATCTCACCACATGGGTTGACAACTTTTGGAAACAGGCCACTGGGCTTGATGGACCTTCGGTCTGTCCCAATATGGCAATTCTTATGCTCTTATTTTTTTTTTTAAATAGTTCAGTAAAGAAGCAGAGTATTTTGTATTTTTGAACATGTAAATATTGGCACTTACACACGTTAAGAAATTTATTTTTTTTTTTAATAAATCTTTATTAATTTTCTAAACTAATACATAATGCCAGGAAATATATTGACAGTAATAAACAACATAAGCACTTAAATTCAAACAATAACCATACTGAAGAAAAATATCCCTCCCCTCTCATCCAACAAATTAATCAAAGAATAATCAAAAATATATCCCCCCACCCACCCTGTCCTGGACGTGTATAAAAAGGAACAAAAATTTAAACAAAAACAACTATGTTGAAGTAACAAAGGATGTCAACGGGCCCCATACCAATTTAAAGAATTTGCTATGCCCCAAGATATCAGAGTTCATCTTTTCGTATTTGTAACCTAAACATAAACTGGCCCACCACACGTTAAGAAATTGATTTTGGAACCTATGGATAAAAGTACCATAACTTACATATGCAAATGAGAGATGAAGCTAAGAGACTCTTTTAAGAAGATGCAGTGAAATCTAGGCTTAGCGGGTTCTAACATGGGACTTTCCCACACCCTCAACCCAGATTTACCATGGCATTAAAATCAGGCATTTTAGTCAAATCAGTATTCAAAGTGATTTTAAGTGGCAGGAGAAGCTTTGGCCTACTTACAAGCAGTATTCACTGACACTTAGCCAGGTATTACCACTGAACATTGGCTCTAATGGGCCCTCCAAAAGCAGGCAGGTCAGGGGTGGTATAAGTGGTGGTGCAGGGGAAGAACTGGCAGTTATGTGTGTGCCTGCAATATTTAGGGGTCCTTTTACTAAGACGTGCTAGCCATTTTAGCGTGCACTAAACGCTAACGTGTCCATTATAGTTTATGGAGTTTAGCGTGAGCTAATATTTACCACATGCTAAAATGGCTAGCACGCCTTAGTAAAAGGATCCTTTAGTGCCAGGACCTGCATAGCTAAGTAGCTGAAATTAGGAAAGCTCAAAAGCTGTCTTAAATTTGACCATTTAGGTATGCGAGTGCCAGCACCTAATATTGGCCAGCATCTGCATAACTTTAAATTCCCTCCAAGGTTCTCCAATACCGCTTCCGATCGCCCACCCCCAAAACTGTATGTCATTTACAAGCCCCTATCCCCCTTAAAATCACTCCCCTTAACAGAAACCCCTAAAACTCCCTAACCCATCACCAAAGGATCTTCCTGGGGTTACCTGTATCCCTGCTGGTCCAATGGGGGAGTTGGGGCCAGGAGCAAAGCCTACTCACTCCTGTCCTTAGCAATGGCTTCTACAAAAGGGCTCGCAATCAGAAGATCAGAAGGTGCCTGCAGTTTTTATTTATTTATTTATTTTTTGGGGGGTGGGGGAGATCAGAAAGGGGCTCAGATTGCTGAGAGAGAATTGTAAGTTATGTGAGTCCTGGCCAATATTCAGCCAAGATCTACATAAATATCTTATACAGGACCTGGCTGAATATCGGCTGGCACCCGCATAAGATCCGGTAAGCAACACAACCAAAATTAGCATTGGATATTCAGTGCTGGTGCCTGCCCATGTAATGGCACTGAATATCCAGCCGGTAATAGACTGCCTCTGGCTGAATATCAGCCTCTTTTTTTTTTAACATGTTTTGTCGTAAGCCTTTTCTTATGCACTATAAGTACGTTAGGATTTAATACCCTTTTGTAAAAGAACCTCTAAGTTCTAAAACTCTCATTTTTGGCTTTGTGAGTTGATTTTACACATCATAAATGTAATCACAATTGCCTACTGAATCTCCCCAGCAAAGCCTAAATATAAGGCACTAATGTATATATTTAAAACTGGAAAAACTTGTATCCCACCCATCTCCAGTACTAGGTGGTTTAAAAAATACATATATAGGCACCCTTTATAGAATTGTTCTCCAGATGTTATGTGACTTTTTGTGGTTTTTGTTTTCCCTGCATTGTATAAAGTGTACTGGAGGGAGCGAACTGCATGTGGAATTTGTGGCAGATGCAAATGACAGTGGGCTACTGAAAAACAGAAAAGCAAGCATACATTTCATACTGAAGGCAATCACTCCAGAAAATAATCCCTGATCAAGCCTGCACATGCTGTTGATATACAAGCGGGTTTAATATTATCACTATTTTCATGTGTAGGGCCATTTTCACGTCTAAAATTATTATTTTATACATGCAAAGGCTGCCTAACCCTTTCAAAATGACCTCCCAATAAGACATTTTATCCCAGGATAAGCAGGCAGCCTTGTCTCTCATGTGGGTGATGTCATCCACGGAGCCCGGATGCGCACAGCCTCGCATGCAAACTTGCTTGTAGAAAACTTCAGAAGTTTCGAGTCTGCCACATTACACATATGCGAGTGCCTTCCCGCCCAGCACAGGGCGCATCTCCTCAGTTCACAGTTTTCCACCGAGCCGAGAAGTCCATCATTGATGCTCTGTGCTGAACTTAGTTCACCTCGTATCTTCTCTTCACCACGGTTCATGTTTTATTTCTTTATTACCAGATCACTGTGCTTGTCTTTTAGTTATTGTTAAAAAAAATATATATTTTATTTTTTCATCATCTGAATGGCGGGGCCTGCCACAAGCCCGCAGCCTGCAGGCTTCGACTTTGCAGTGGCTATCTTCCCTTCTATGTCCCAGCCAGTCACGGGCTTTAAGAAGTGTAACCAGTGCCAGCGTGCGATCTCCCTCACTGACCCACACCGCTGGTGTCTTCAGTACCTAGGGCCTAACCATTGCCCAGAGTCGTGTGTTCACTGTGCTACTCTTCAGCCTCGAGCCCTCAAACATTGTCGGGTTCAAGTGAAGATTTTCAGGATGCACTCTTCTGCTATACCCTCAATCTCCGACTCAGTCAACCCTTCTGCGGGGTGTCCTCCTGCCTCCACAACTCTGACCTCAAGTCTCATCAGACCTTCCTCATTTGGATTATCCTTGACCTCGAGTAAATCTGCCCAAGTCTTCTCCTGAGCTTCCCTCAGGTCAGATACCTAAGCAGACAGTTCTGGCGGTGGTCCTCAAGCTATCCAAGCACTCCAAGCCTAAACATGCTTCCTCTGCCACCTTGGAGCCTTTAGTCTCAGCAAGTGGTCTAGTTTCAGACTCGGATCCACAATTGCAGGCTACTATCCAGACCATTTTAGAGCAGGAATTTGTTCAGTTACTGAGCAAATACAGTTCTGCCTCAACTCTGCTTCCTGCAGTCCAGCCTGGGCACTCAGCAGTCTCACAAGAGGTTGAGTCCTTGTTTGTGCCTCGAGCTGAATCTACACACTCTATGCAAGGAGTCGAGTCATTAACTCCAGATCCCATGTTGATCCTTAAACGATCATTGAATGCTCTACAATCTCATTATATGCAGTGTAGCCCAACAACAAGCTGTGTTTCGCATCTTCAGGAGCTGTGTCTGTAAGGACCTCCAGCAGCATCTAAACTTTCATACAAACATATCACAAAATAACTATAAACATCCATCATGTTAATATACCTTATGTTTAATCAATGCTGTCATCAATATACTAACTTGTTATCATCTTGAAGCAGCTCAAGGGGGAGCATACTATTCTCTTCTACACTTCACATCTCCCAACGTCGAACTGGTCTGAAAGCAGTCATAAAGCTAACAAGCTTACCTTTGCTTTTTAAACACACCTACAAAATGATCTCAGCAGGCCATTCCCATCATGGCCTCCTCTCTTCAGCTTTAGAAACCACCTCTATTCAAATCCTAATTCACTCTTTGATCATTTCATATATAGACTACTCTATCACTCTATCATGGAATAACCCAAAAAGAAACACGCCAAATACAACTAATTCAAAATACAGCGATTAAACTCATTCATAAAGCTAAAAAAATAGGACCATGTCACCCCTTTGCTCCAAAAATCTCATTGGTTACCAGTCCCTCATAGAACAACCTATAAAATTCTTCTATTAGCCTTCAAGATCAAGACTTCTCGTCAGCCTGCCTTTCTTGATAAATATCTCATTCCACATATCCCATCCAGGGCCCTCAGGTCCACTAACCAGAATCTACTAACAGTCCCTTCCATTAAGGACATATATTACACTAGAAATACGATTTTCTCTGTTGTTGCGCCCTCCCTTTTGAATGCAATGCCATCGAACCTTCGTTCTGAAAATTCCTTAAACAAGTTTAAAACACTCCTTAAGACGTTACTCTTTAAAGACGCTTATCAAAACTCCAATTGAGTCCCTAAACAAAAATGGGAAAATAAAAACGCTTCTAGAATGCGATACTCCATTCTTTCCTCTTGTTTTACCCTCCCCCCTCATTTTATTTACATTTATACAATGTAATTTAAAAACTTTCCCCTCCCTTTTCTTCCCTTTGTCTTATACCCTTCGTAATCAAGTCTTTGTTTTGACCTCATCCCTAGATATAACATTTTTTAAATAAATTTTTTATAATTTTTATTTCTTTATTATGGTAAACTGACCAGATACATGTGATGGTCAGTATATCAAAATATTAATAAACTTGAAACTTTATATCAGGTAATAATAGTTTACAATAGGTTCCACTCCACCTCCCTATTCAGCCCTACTGGTTTAATTGTCTGCCATTGGTAAATCAAATGTTGCTCCTTCCTTAACAACATTTGAGGTATATCATTCCTTCTTTTCAATCTAACCATTATTAAGATTATAAACTTTAGTTCTTCCATCTTATGATTACTTGCTACCCAATGACTCACCAGTGGAGCATCCATCTTGATTAGTCATTTTATTTATTTTGTTTTCTATTCTGTCCTCCCCAAAGAGCTCAGAATAGGTTACAGACTAACATACATAATATACAGTTAACAGGTTACAATGTGCCGCGATTACAGTACAAGTTTTTATCCTAACTTGACATATATTAAGGATCTAATACCAATATATATAATACAGTGTTCCCCTGGTCATTTGCGGTCGGCGGTTTGCGGTCCCGGTCATTCACGGTATTTTCCAACCGCGAACTGTCGACAAGGAGAGGACAGCTGGAGAGGCAGGAGAGAGCAGCCGGAGCGCCAGCGAGTGCAAGAAATCACTTGCTGTATGCTCCGACTGCCTCTTTTTGCACTAAGTCGGGCCTTACCAATCAGGAGCTGCTTTGACACGCAGATCCTGATTGGTAAGGCCCGACTCAGTTCCAGGAAGAGGCGGTCAGAGCATACAGCAAGTGATTTCCTGCACTCGCCGGCACTCCGGCTGCTCTCTCCTGCCTCTCCCACTGCCCTCTCCAGTCTCCCCCATGAAAAAACGTATTCATGGTTTTTCAAGATTTGCGGGGGTTCCTGGAATGGAACCCCTGCGACTATCGAGGGAGTACTGTATACAGTTTATAAGTTGCAATTTGCCATAGTTACAGTGCAAGGTTTTTTAAATACAAGTTTTCTGGCAAATCCATGAGTGGAAGGCATGTAGTATGTAAAAAAACTGCTCTTGAGTTCAAGATGATTGATGGGTAGATGGCTTTCTTGAGACCACTATCTCTATCCCCCCCCAGCTTATGGTGGCGGTATCGGTGATGATAGTGGGTTAAGGAGGTATGGGTTTAAAGGGACATATTCCCCGAAGAGACGATGAGCGACGCTACAAAAGCTAAACACCATTGCTAGTTACAGTTACAGATCTTATAGTCCACTATTGCCTGGTAAAGTTCTAAGCAGATAGCACAAAGATTACTAGATCAGTTATCTATGAATGTAGATTATACAGAGTCTAACAAATCCAACATATTATTTTCCTTTTTAAAAAAACAACTTTGATATCTAAACATGTTGGGCAATGCAATATTTAATTGTCTGTTTAGTATGGCCTATATACCATTTTCCACGTGGGCAGACAATACCATAGACTACTTGGCTAGTATCACAATTCGTAAACGAATTCAGCTAGAATACTTTCTCTGAAATTGGATTAATTACCATATTGGTTTCCAAAGCATATTTACAATACACACATTGCCATGAGGGCTGGGTGTGACTCAGTGGTGCAGTGGTGCTGTGGAGTCAAACTGTGGATGATATTGATGAAGAGTTCATGTTAGACAAAGTTGGGCTAATTGGTTACCAATGAGCCACTGGTGGGAAAGGGCTGGAATATGCCTGTCATATTTTGGTCACAGCATCAGAAGAAAGAGCTCACTGAAGAAGGACATCATGTTTTGAAGATTGAAGGAACCAGACAAAGAGGCAACCTGCAATCAGATGGCTGGTAACATTGAAAACAATCAAGGGGATGATGCTGGAGGACCTTTCCGAACTAGCACAAAACTGATTTCTTTTTAGATCTGCAATTCATCGTCGCTAGGATTCAAGCTCGAGTTGATGGCACCTAACAACAACAACGGTGTTATTATTGTTGCAGTTTTCTGGATCTCACTGTGTCTGGGTAGGTAGAACTGTCATATCAGCAATCATGCTGTGGCTGTGACGGGAAGAAGGCATCTCTGGACAGTGGTTTATATACATTTTTAAACAGTTATATGTTTAATGAATATTTAAATAGCATTGAGAGTTAAAGCTGCAGCCAATATACACCACATGTTAAATGGATAGCGCTGGGCAATGGTGATTTAGTATTAGAGGAAGTGTTATTATATGAGCATGAAGAAAGGAAGCGTAGGTGCTGATGTGATATATATATATATTTGTTCTTCCTGCATGGTATGAATATACAGAAGTCAGGACTCTTATTGAAAGGAAGTTCTGGAATGATGGGGTACAGAATGAAGATGGAAGGGGATAGACTAAGGAGTAATCTAAGTAAATATGTCTTTATGGAAGGGGTAATGGATATGTGGAACAATCTACCAGCAGAGTTAGTAAAGATGAGCACTGTCTGAGTTCAAGAAAGCATGGGAAGGAATTGTAGAGCTTACTGGTTGCTATAGGTGAGTAGACTGAATAAGCATATGATCTTTATCTGCCATTATTTTCTGTTTCCGTAAACCATACTGCATATAAATTTACTGAAAAATGCTGTAATCTGAGTTCCAAATATATTAAACAGAATATATTAAATCTCAATTAAAGGAAAGTCAAATGAGACCTTATATTTATAGACCTGGTAAAGCTGTGATGTTGTAATCTCATGCCAACAAACAGAAAATCACAAGTCAAAATGTGAAGAGAGCAGCGAATACTGTTTGGGATTAAAGAGCAAATTATTAAGGATTCTTCAGACATGATTAAATGGAAAATAACCTTTAATCCAGCTTAATGAAACCCTTCATTTATAGGCAAGCTGTAAGCCGACAAGAACTCACATTGAAAGGTTTCCTGTAATGAAAAAATATGTCATTTCTGTGCAAGACTTTGATAGATGCATAAAGGGGGTAATTTCAAACAGGTCACCTATGTGAAAAGGCACCCAGAACCAGACTCAATAGTCTGCAAATGCTCCCACAAAAATAAACACTGCTCCCTCTCACCCAACTTTTGCATATGATCTATATCCTCTAAGATCTATAAATTTATGTGCTTAACTTTATGCCTAGTGTGGAAATTTTTTTTTTTTTAAGTTCAAATGTTTTTTATTATATATCAAAATAAGTAGGGTACATGTTCAAGGGAAGGGTTACAAGCAATAACACTGTGTTTTCTCAGGCAAGAAGAAATAAAGGTTGTTATCAATGCATAAAACAAGATGAGTATTAAACTGAAAAATTAAATGTACATACAGGAGAAGCAAATGTATTTATGGAGTATACTATGCAATACTAAATATAAACCATTTGGCAAAATCGGGCTAAATCATTTATCACAATATCTCAAAAGAGGAGCCCAAATAAGATTATAAGTAGAAGAAGAATTATTTCTCTCAGCTAATACTTTCTCATACTTTCCAGTTAAACAGACAGAATTCCACCAAGCATGATATTCAGTTTTAGAAAGATCTTTCCAATTATACAGAATATTTTGTAATGCTAATGCCATAAGAATTGTAAATAATTTGGATTCATATATGTCTAACGGTGTGGTAAGACCTTTTGACATCAAAATTATAATAGAGATTGATAAATTATCTGTCAACCCCATAATAGAACATATGGTTTTCCAAACATTGGCCCAATAGTCTGTAAGTTGGTCACAGTGAAATATGAGATGTGGTAATGTACCTATAGATCTTTGGCATGACCAACAGTTAGGTGAGACTAAAGGATCGATCTTGTGAGAAAGGATGGGCGTCCATGTAGCTCTATGAAACAAGAAATAAATTGATTGTAGTAATGATGCAGCTCTTATGGATTTGAATATAAGAAACCAAAAAGATTTCCAATCTATGGCATCCGAGGGTAATGACAGTTCATAAGCCCATTTGCTTTCAGCTTTGGAGGTTGTTTCCGTATTTAATGTTTGGAACAATCGATACCATAAAGAAGCTGAACCTCCCATGTTGGAGATTTGAGAGACATGTGTAAGTAAAGAAGGTTGTAAATCATTTTTAAGAGCATTTGGAAGAGTATTTGATATACAGTGCTTTAATTGCATCCATTGGAAGTATTGAGTAGGATTAAGATTAAATCTATTGGTGAGATCCTGAAAAGACAACCATTGATCAGTATCCATAATGTCTTGAAGGAACTGAATACCTTTACGGTGCCAAGCAGGCCAGTAAATCGATTTTCCTTGTATAGCGAATAATGGGTTATTCCATATAGGTATCATGCGAGATTCAGACCAGGGAATCGGAAGGATTGAATCTATGGCAACAACCGCTGTCTTTGTAGATGATAAGATGTGGTCTAATTTATCTGATTTAGAGAGCAAAACACTAGCAATTCCTTGTAATTTGGAGTTTCCATATATTGCATTTTCTAGTTGAACCCAGGTAGGAGAGGTGACCTCAGAAGATGTTGATAAGAAATATGACCAACGCCTCAGTAGGAATGCGTAATGATATTGTATAAAATGTGGAAAATTTACACCTCCATTAGCTCTACAAGCTTTCAGCTTAGACAGGGCAATACGGGGGTGTTTTTTGTTCCATATGAACTGGGTAAGTATAGAATCCATTTTCTTGTATATTGAACTTTGGAAAATGAAAGGAAGCATACTAAGTATATATGTTATTTTTGGTGAGATGACCATGCGAATGGACTCCAATCTTCCCCACCAGGATAATAGGAGAGGGGACCATTTAGTAGTGCATTTTGACACAATTTCTAGTACATATTCACTGTTATGTTGTATCATTTCCTCAATGGTGGGACCTAAAAAAATTCCCAGATATCTCATTTTGGTATCTGTCCATTGAAACCCATATTGAGAAATGTCATGTTTAACCTCAGGACAATTGAGCGGCATAATTACAGACTTGTTCGTGTTCAACTTATATCCTGACTCTCGTGAGTACAGTTCTATTGTGGATAATAAGGAAGGCAATGAAGATGGTGTAATGTATAACAAAATATCGTCCGCATAAGCAGCGACTTTAATTATTTTATCATTTAA
This sequence comes from Geotrypetes seraphini, assembly GCF_902459505.1. Lineage (NCBI taxonomy): Eukaryota > Metazoa > Chordata > Amphibia > Gymnophiona > Dermophiidae > Geotrypetes > Geotrypetes seraphini. The sequence continues at coordinate 216,080,807 of NC_047087.1, read as the reverse complement.
ATTAAATCCCTGAATCATGGTATTTGCACGAATTGCAATTAGTAGAGGTTCTAATGCTATATCAAACAGGAGTGGTGAAAGTGGACAACCTTGCCTTGTTCCTCTACTAGGTGTAAAATTGGAAGACAAAATGCCATTTATACAAGTTTTTGTAGTAGGAGAGGTGTATAACACTTTAATTTTTTGAATGAAATTATCAGGAAAACCAAACCAATGTAATACCTGAAACATAAAAGGCCATTCAACACGGTCGAACGCCTTTTCGGCATCTAGCCCAATGGCCAAAATCTGTTGTTTCTGAGAATTCTGGATAGTATGTAATTGAGAAATAACAGTGGAGAATGTATATGTATGATCTGATGAATATCTACCATTTATGAATCCGCATTGGTCAGGGTCTATAATTTTAGTGATAATTGGTTGCATTCTGAGGGAAAGCAATTTAGCAAATAACTTGGCGTCCACGTTTATTAAAGATAGTGGCCTATAATTTGGTATGAATTTGGTATCTTTGTCAGGTTTGGGTAATACAATTATTGTTGCTTCTGTGAAGGATCCAGTGACCTCGCCAGATTCAATAAGGTGGTCAATATAATTTTTGTAAAAAGGAAGCAAAGTATCTTGAAATGTTTTGTAAAATTCCACTGTTAAACCATCTGGTCCAGGTGATTTTCCGATTGCCATAGAATTAAGAGCAGTATACAGTTCTTCTAGTGTAATAGGTGAATCTAGCAATGACACATCTGACTCATCTAGGGTAGGATGAGGTAAATCTACTAGAAAATCAGATGTTGATGATGTATCCGAAACCATTTCAGAAGTGTACAAGATATTATAATAGTCCTTAAAGGCTTGGGAGATATTTACTGGGTTGGTCAGTATTGAAGCATCATCCTTTATAATGCTAGAGATAGCAACTTTTTGTTCCTTATGTTTGAGGTAAGTTGCAAGGAGATGACCACATTTATTATTATCCGCAAAATATGATGCCGATTGTTGAAAGATGGTTTTGGCTGCTGAGGAACTTAGCTGTAAGTTATATTTAAGTTTTAATTTACCTAGTTCAGACAATAATGTAATATCCAAAGGAGACTGTTGGTGTAATGATTCCAAACGTTGTATTTCAGATTCCATCTCATTTAGTGTAGTTTTTCTAACCTTATGTTGGTGAGCAACATAGGAGATAATAACCCCTCTTATGTATGCTTTGAAAGCATCCCACCATGTGGACCAGGAAGTATGTTCCGGTAAATTAAAAAGAAAATAATCTGTTATGGCTGTTCTGGTATGTTCTATAAAGTTAGAGTCCTTAAGGAGTGTAGAATTGAATCTCCATTGTTTAGGCGGAGCAGGAGGGGTATGTACTTTAAGAGTTAGTGTGATGGCAGCATGATCTGAAATAATGATCGGTTGGATACTTGTATCTAATATATCAGGGCTTATGGAATGATTTACTAATAGATAATCAATCCTAGAGTAAGACAGGTGTGGATGTGAGAAGAAGGTATATTCGTTCTGAGTCGGGTGTAAAAGTCTCCATGAATCTGTCAACTTCAAGGATTCAGACATTTGGTGTAGTGCAAACCAAGCTCTCGGTTTTTTGTATTTGACTTGAGATTTACGATCTTTGACAGGATCCATAACTATATTAAAGTCACCACCAATGACAATATTTGAAGTAGAGGATGTGAGGATCGAAGCAGACAGTTCATGAAAAAATTCAGGTTTATCAGCATTGGGTGCGTATATATTGAAAACATTATAATTTGAAGATCCGCAAGAGAGTGATACACTTACCCATCTGCCATTCATGTCTGCCGAAGAGGATAAAAGTTTGATGTCAGGACTCTTTCTAATGAGTGTTAATACTCCACCTTTTTTTTCAATCGCTGGAGAGAAGACAGGTGTAAGTGTCCAAGGAAGCTTGATTTTCCGTGATGCATGTTCATCTAGATGTGTCTCTTGGATCAGTATGATGTCTGGGGATAATCCTTCTAGATAAGACATTACTTTTTTTGCTTTGATATTATTATTTAGCCCTTTTGCATTTAAGGATACAATTTTAAGTGACATCAACAAGACCTAAATATGAATCAGTACATAATACAAGCAAATATTTTGAAATACTGGTCACCCATATGCACTTAGCATAGAATTGATGCATTGAAAAACAAATGACACAACATATGTGATATATAACAGCATGCAAAGAAAGAACACAGTGGAAAGGTGATGAAAACATCTCTAAAAAACTTTCGGGAGTGCAGCTGGGTAACATGCAAAGAACGGCAGGGAAGAAGCACCCTAAAGTTTAATTTTACCAGTGATAAACTACTTATAATTTATGCAATAGCACATGCAAGAATTTATAGTGGTGCACAGTGAAAAGCACAAGTCCAGAAATAACATTCAAACAGGCATGCATGGTTTGTGGTTTGTGAGCAGCATGCAAGTGAATCACACACTACTCAAACCTGGTGAATTGGAGTCGGAGCATGCTGTTCTATGTATGATGCCAGGTCCTCAGGGTTGAGAAAATCTTTTGTTTGGTTGTTGAGGGTCACCCTCATTCTGGCAGGGTAGAGCAAGCCATATTTAGCATTCAGCATCTTAAGTTTAGGTCTGTATGAAAGCAGCAGTTTACGCTTAGCTGCTGTTGTTTTGCTAAGATCAGGCACAAAGAGGATGTTGTCACTCTCATATTTCAGTGGCGCTTTTATTTTAGCACGTTGCATAATTTCTATTACCTGTTGGTAACGCAGCAGCTTTACCACAACCGGCCTCGGATATTTTTCATTAGAGATTCGGTGAGAAGGCACACGATGCGCTCTTTCAATCTCAAAATCTTTTTTAAACTTTAAATCCAGCAGTTTCGGTATCCAGGTCTCAAGATGGGTGATGAGATCTCTATCAGGGATATTCTCCGATAGCCCAAGGATCCTAAAATTGCTTCGGCGAGATCTGTTGTTGCTGTCTTCAAGTTCTCTTTCAAGCATCGCGATTTTGTGTGTTTGTTTATTTAGCTCTGCCACGTTGTTCGTGTTGACGTCCATTTTGGATTCCAGCGTGGTCACACGCGTCTGCAGTGCAGAGAACTCCGTGGTGAGGTTTGTTAGCTTCTCATTTATTTCAGTCGTTTCCGTTTTAGTTTCAGTCATTAAATCTTTAAGTTCTTTTAGTTCTGCCAGGAGATTATTGCGGAATCGACCGTCCTAGGCTTCAAGAGCAAACTAGATGCATATCTCCTTAAGAGAGGCATATAAAGATATGGTGGACTATAAATTACGCCAGGTGTACACCTGGCGGGGCCTCCGCGTGTGCGGATCGCCGGACTTGATGGACCGAAGGTCTGATCCGGTGATGGCAGTTCTTATGTTCTTATGTTCTTATGTTCTTATGTTACTATCAGCAACCGAGTCGGGTAATGGAGTCTTGGACGGTGATGTCGGCTCCGGTTTATGTCGTTTGTTCAGCTTTTTATCCGCCATCTCGATCGTTTTCACTCGCACCCGATGATAGAGCAGGTCTTTAAATATCGATTTCTGCAGGCGTTATTTGCCGGTGTATGAAGTAAAAGTAGTAGTTTATCGATTCTCAAATGTGAGTGCAGGAGCTCCGTTCTCAAGCTGCCATTCTCCACGGGCTCAGCAGCGCCCCCCCTAGTGTGGAAATTTTAAAAGTTATAGCATAAGGTCAGTTGTGTGTGTAAATTAATTTAATAATGAGCTGATAGTTGGTGTTAGCAAGCATTAATACAAGAGGCCACAATTGGCCTTAACTGGTGCTAATTGACTCCAGTTAACATTCATGGGACTCATAATTAAAAAAAACCCTAAAACATCCCAAAAAATGCTTAAGTTGGCACTTAGATGTCCTAATCACCGGGATGTCCAAGTGCCGCTAATCAAAACCCTTTTACTGGACGTCTAAAGAGACATTTCTCCTACTGTGCATCCAGAGTTCCAGGAGGCATGTTGGGAGGTGCTTAACTTGGATGTCTTGTGGCAATAATCAAACCTTTTACAAGACGTCCTGGATGAAACTTAGATGTTTTGGGCTAGACCTCTTTTGGAAGTGTCTAAGTGCCAAAAAGGTACCCGGACTGACTAGATGAGCACATGAAAAATGAAGTAATGACCCCTCCCACACACTCTACCAGTGGTCACTGACCGCCCTCTCACCTCCCAAAATCTGAATAAAACAGTACGTACCTGTTTCTAGAATAGTGGCATCTGGTATGGGAAAACCTAGAAGAGTATCACACAGGTGTCTTAAGCATGGTGGATGGGCTAATGAAACATCAAGGCCCATAACCACTCATATTTATGGTAGAAAGTGTGAGCCTATTTAAACCCTCCAAAAACCCTACTATACTATCATATAGGTGCCACCTGCAATCATATTGGCATGGTAGACAGATGGATATAGTAGTTTATTGGGGAGTTTTAGAGGGCTCACCACAAATTATAAGGGATATATTGTGAGATGTATATTTGACCCCCTTTATGTGAAGTTCACAGCAGTGCCCTCTAAGGTGCCCAACTGCTCTGTTGACTTGTCCTTTTGACCATTCCATTATAATGCTAACCCCAACCATGTCCAAATGATCTGGATATGGATGTTTTCAACTTGGATGATTCTTTAGTCAAACATGGAATATAAAGTCAGATGTCCTAAAGGTTGTACGTCCTGTTGGTCTAGACGTCAGAGTATGCGATTTTCTAAAAGTATTATAGCGGTTCGGCTTTCGAAAATGGACGTTTCTGTGCTTCTGACTTTGGGTATTTAGTGGGGAACATCCAAATTGGACTTAGATGTCTTTTTTGAAAATGGCCCTCCATGTGTGCAACTGCTCTTAGTTTGTATTCTATAACATATCTGTGCAAATGCTATCCCTAATACTGTCTAGGGGGCATGAGCAATTTAGGGGCATGGCTAGCACTGAACATGAGCATGTTATAGAATATTAGCATTTATGCACCTAACAGTCTACAGTTAGATGTGGACACTTAAACCAGCTTTGACATAGTGTAAGTTGGGCATGTATATCTAGACTTTATTCTCCTTAATCACTCCCTTCCTATCCCCATCGTCCAATGGCCCCACCTCCTCTCTCACTGGTTGCTTCCCCTTTACGTAACTGAAGAATGCCTTGAAGTCGAGCATGTATATCTAGACTTATGTTAGTATACTATTAAGGCAGTTGCACGTGCAATGTGTTTTAAATAATTTGGGTCAAATTCTATATATGTCATCTAAAAAGTTAGTGCTGAAAAGGATGGTTGTTAGTATGATTCTATACCTGGAGTTAGGTGCAGTTTATAGAATCACATATAGTGCCTGTATATGTGACTAACATTTAGGATCTTGCAATTTAAACTCAGAGCGGGGTGGATGTCAAGCGGCTTAGGTATAGATCCCTGACGAAGTGGAAGCGAAACATGTCGGGTCCTACCGCTGCATGTAAAAGATAAGTACATATCTAAGAATTGAAAGATTCAATAGTTTAAAAATTTTAAAGTTGGAGCATAAAAGATATTAATAATTGGATCGGTGAGGATTTTTGCTCTCAAGACTCCCCGTTTAAAAACTTGTTATAACGGATGGAGGAGGGTATTGCTGAGGTCCGTTAAGAAACATTATGCATATCTGAAATGAAAATTGTTTAAACAGCACACAGTGAGGAGTAATTTTGAGACGTGATTGAAGAGAGGCAGTGACGTTTCGTCTCAATTTAAAACTATCAGCCTTTTAGTGGTGGTAACATTTAGGAACAGCCATTTATGCCAATGAAAATCAGGCTTACAGTGTGTGCAGATTAGGCATATTCTATAACAGTGTACCTAAATTTTAGGAATGTCCATGACCTCTCATGCTCCTTCCCTGCCCATTTTTAGATCCATGCACTAGAATTTACACGTACCACTTTATAGAAAATTGTGTTTGCAAATTCTAATTAGTGCCTATTACACAAATTGACATTGTGTACAAATTTGCAAGCACAACTATGGTTGTACTATATAGAATCAGGTCTTCTGTGATTAGTAGCCTGGTACCTAATTTTAAACACCCTTTCTTGAATCTACCTCTACATGCATATATGGCAACATCTCCACTGTCCCCAAATCATTCCCTGAGAACACAGGTGCATGATCCATTAAAAAATATGTACAGTCTTTATAACTTTTTTTTTTTTTTTTTTACAAACATGCTTCTGTTCAATTTTAAGCCCTTTTCTGCTATACCAGTAGGGGTATACCCCCAATTCTTATATTAAGATTTTAATATCAAATGATTAAAAACAAGGCCTCTACACAAAAACACCAACCATTAGTGAGTATTTTGAATATTTAAAATTAAGAGTAATATGTTAGCTTTTCTTTCTCTAACACTATTCCTATAGTAATATATAATATTATCTAGTTCATTAGATTTTTGATTGCTAGTTGTTACCAGGCAGAGGGGCTGTAGCACTGTGGAACAGCAAAGCATTATGTTAGTACTGTATTAATAGCATAGAATGTCTTCCAATGTGATCATTCACAGCAATATCTGAACGTATAAATCTATAGTTCATGCTAGACAATGCCATAACTTTACAATGTCCCGTATTGTTATGTGATGAAAAGCCTAGTATTTGGAATAAAAGCAAAACAGAGGAAAAATAATTAAAATCATAGACTTGAATCCTGTGTAAGCTTGGAAAAGAAAGTGAACGAGGAGAAGCTGAAGATTTTTATTGCCTTATTTAAGGATACTAATGATGGGAATTGTGAGTGACTTGCATGCAACAATGTGGTTCTTTTAAAAAGATGCAAGATTTTGCAGCTTGTAAGGGATTAATATTAACCATGGGGCTCATAATAATAATAAAAAAAAAACATTGTCTAAAAAGTGGCCTAAATGGGAACTTGGACGATCAAAAAGCCTGATCGTCCAAGTACACATAACCAAAGCTGGTTTTAGATGTATCTGGTTTTCCCCTGCCTCTAAAAGAGGCATTTTTAGAGGAGGGGAAAGAGTGGGAGGTGGGCGGGAGGTGGGCTGACCTACACTTAGTCGTACAGCAGGTATAACCAAACCTTTTGATAGGTTGCCTAGTAGGCACTTATATGTTTTCACTTAGACCAAGTCAAAACAGGTATAAGTGCCGAAAAAGGGCCCGCTGAGCTGATGGCGGCTAGCGTGATCAGCTCAGCAGCCCGGCAACCTACCCACCCCCAACTGTACCCAATGCGGCAGGAGAGATGACTCCTCTCCCCTGCCGCAATGGCAACCACCCCTCTACCTAAACTGCCATGACTCGTGGCAGGAGAGATGCCCAATCTCTCCTGCCACAATTTGTGGCAGTTTGAGTAGAGGGGTGATCGCCATCGCGACATGCGAGAAAGCCAATCTCTCCTGCCACGATAACGATCCTGGTGCCATCAACCGCAGCACTTCAGATCGCTATTGCGACAGGAGAAATAGCCAATTTCTCCTGCCACGATGCATCACCCCCCCCTCGACAAGATCGGGCAGAAGGGAGCCCAAGCCTTCCTGGCTCAGGCTTCCCCCACCCCACTGATTACGATCTGGCCTGGAGGGAGCCCAAGCCCTCCTGGCATAAGCGACCTCCACCCCGCTGACTACGATTGGTCCAGGAGGGAGCCCAAGTCCAGGCACCTCAAAACCCGCCCACAGGTGGGGCCTGAGGCACCTGGGCCAACCGGAATCGGCTAGTAGCTTTAGGCCCCTCCTGTGGGCGGGGCCTTAGGCACATGGGCCGGGTTGAAAGTGTGAGGAGCAGGTCTTTAGGATTGGTGTGTACTTGGTATTGACCTCTTTTTAATTTTGGCTTTAGACATTAATGGTCGATTACCACACTATTTACCCAATTTAAAAAAAACAAAAAAACTTTTGCACAGAGTTAGGTATTGCTAGGTGTCCACAATTAGGGCACCTAGCAGCAGCTGATATAAACACCATTTATAGAATCTGGCCTTAAATGCTATGTAGCCTATTCTATTCCTATGGGCTATGGGCATTTACTCCCTCTTTTACTAAGATGCGCTATGCTTTTTAGCGCACGGTAAACATTAGTGCGCACTAATCATGTGCTAAAACCTAATGCATTAATGTTATCCTATGGATGTGTTAGAGATTAGCACATGTGTTGATTTAGCACGCGCTAAATACACGCTAAAACGCTTAGCGTATCTTTGTAAAAGAGGGTCTTAATGTACATTAATTTTTAAAAATAGCACACCTTATTAAACAAACCATCAATAAAATAATGAGACTGCAATTGTTTTCTTTGTTCATATTTGAGGAGAAAATAAACAATGGAGAATTAAGGACAATTGCTGCCTAAATCTTTTGTGTAAATGGAAATACATTGGCTAAAACAGACACTTTTAAAAATCCATGCTTTTAAGCTGGTGCAAAAATCCTACATAAACATGTTCCCTTTGTAAAATGGGGAATGCCCTCACCATGCCCCTGAAAAGCAGAGAGGATGGGAACCAACACCACCAGTGGTGTTCCTTTAATGTTTATTGGAGTATAACAATGAAGTCTTAATTTGACATGAGTCATGTTTTGGCTGAAAAGCCTGCCTTAGGAATCTATTGTTGAAGTGAGGAGTCTGGGACTGGTTTTTCTGAGTCTTGAACTAAGTTTTCTCCTTAATAAAAATGCTTAATTATGTTTAACTGCAGACCTGACTTATCTCATGTTCTAGCCTGCCTACACTGGGTGTCGTAGCTTGGGTGTTAGTTTCTTACTGTGTATGCTGAGATAACCATATTGTATTTCACCCTCCTGGACATGTAACAGAAAGACTGCAGGGCTTAGATAAGTGATCTGCTCCCTATAGGACTATAAGGTTAACCCCTGAACCAATAATAAGTGCAAGCTTAGGACCAATGGTTGTTGAGAAAATGTAGCAAAAGTAACAAATGAGTTGTATCTAGCATCCAGTTGTCTGGCCAGAAAATGTATAAACATCACTTTAATTTCCTGGTTTCGGCACTTCTGAAGCTGCCAGCTTGGGGCTCAGGAGTCCGCATATGCTGAATAAAACACCTGTGCTTTCTTCAAGTCTAAGTTTTTTGTGGCTGACCAAAGTGACCTTTCAGTAGCAACAAAGGTCAAGGTGTGTCTCATACAAAAGTGCCCTCAAAATTAAGAAGCCGTGACTGAAAGAATGAAGTGATTAATGCAAATGTTATCTGTATACTGTGTTGTTTCATGGTGTTTTATACTGTTTGGTGTTTTTATTTTATGATTATGATTGATTTTTAAAAAAATTTCCCTTAGGTATAAGTAGAAAATTAGTTTTTAAAATAAATGTCTCCTTTATAAAATATAGGGGTCCTTTTACTAAGGTGCGCTAACCGATTTAGATAGAATATAATGGGCGCCTTAGCGTTTAGCGTGCGCTAATCTTTAGAGCACGTTAAATCAGTTAGCGCGCCTTAGTAAAAGGACCCCATAGTTATGAAATTGAGTTGATGGAATTTAATGTTACAATTTATTGTAGAATCAAAACATATTTCAATTCATGAACTATGTTTGAATATCACAGTATGTTTCTGAGTGGGCACAGTAGGACAAATTCTCTCATATATACGTTAAGCTATCTACCACCAAATTTTCAGTGAACAAAAGCACAAAAATGGTTTAACAGTTGGACGCCATGCTATTGTATAACATCAACACATAATCCCTGAGTAATGAGACAAAAGACTAAATATTGCCTGGTTGATTGTCATGCCTGCTGAATTACTCTTTTAAACGCTAAAGCTTTACCTTGATTGATTTTACTAATTTTATTTGTCTAATTTTAACTCTTTTTCAAGTTGTGTTTTATCTGCATTACATTTAATTCTTACCTCAGGCCTTCTCGCTCTTCCGAAAGACCGCCGCCGCGAAGCGGCGGCGTCGCTGACCCCGCCCACATTACCTTGCTGGTAACCTCCCCTATAAATCTCTCTGCTTTGCGGCGCACGCCATATTGCCTGGTTGATTGTCATGCCTGCTGAATTACTCTTTTAAACGCTAAAGCTTTACCTTGATTGATTTTACTAATTTTATTTGTCTAATTTTAACTCTTTTTCAAGTTGTGTTTTATCTGCATTACATTTAATTCTTACCTCAGGTATTTATATTTTTATACTTTACCTATTTAACTAGTTTTGCTGTCAATTGTTATCTGTTTTACCAAACTGTCTTTATTGTTTCATTATTCACCTCTCTAATGTTTGTCCTTTCCACTCTCAACAGGCCTTCTCGCTCTTCCGAAAGACCGCCGCCGCAAAGCGGCGGCGTCGCTGACCCCGCCCACATTACCTTGCTGGTAACCTCCCCTATAAATCTCTCTGCTTTGCGGCTGTTAATTCGTTCCTCCTTTCTCAGACTCTTAAGTCGTCTTCTCAAACTATATATCTTCTTCCTTTTCTCCTTACTAATATTGCAGAGTTTTGAAGTTCCTTATACCCTTTCATTCTCTTCCTCATATAAAATGTATTCTATCCCAACTATATGGGGCCGTCGCCATACTAGCACTATTGCCCACAAAAATCAAATTAAACCTCAATCTAGACATCTCATTTCTATCCCGATACAATCTTTCTCCAATTCTAGTCAGAAACAACCTCACCACCCCTCAGCATTCAATTCAGGTTTAATAAATGTCCGTTCTATAAAAAATAAACATCATTTAATTCATGATACCATCATACAACATAATCTTCAAATTCTATTTCTCACAGAAATATGGCTAAATCAGGGAGACGATGCTTACATTACTCAGGCCTGCCCACCCAATTACACAGCATTTTTCCAACCCCGCCCAAACAAAAAGGGAGGTGGACTAGCAATTATATATCATACCTCAATTCCTATCCAGGTAAATACTGCTACGCTTTTCTCTTATACTCCTATTGAATCTCTCCAATTTTCTATTAAATTCCACTCCCCCCTCAATTTCCTTCTCATCTATTTGCCCCCTCCAATAACTAAAGTCTCTCTTTCAGCTCTTATTTCCACTCTAACTGAGTTTAATATCGCCTATCCGGAATCAATTATACTCGGAGATTTTAATATCCACTTCAACTGTCCTAATCACTATAATACTTCTGAACTCTTAACCTTGATATCTGATCTATCTCTATCACCTCTCATTCATACGCCCACTCATACAGCAGGAAATACTCTTGACATGATTCTCTGCCCAACTACCATGACCCATTTTTTCCATACTTTCAATTTCATCTCGGTACCATGGTCAGATCACACACTAATTTTATGGCAATCAAATTTTCCAATTCTTTCAGATTCCATTAAACACATAAATAATTCCTTATTCTCTCGTAATTTAAATAACATTACCCTATCCGCTATTCAATCTTCTTTCACTTTAAACCTCAAAGATTTCTCCTCCCTCCCTATTACTGAACAAATCTTTAATTGGGAAACAGCCACGAAAACCCTCTTAGATACTTTAGCTCCTTCCAATGATAATCAAAAGAAAAACTTTCCCAATACTACTATAAGAAAACACCAACCCTGGTTCAATGAAAATCTGATCCTCCTCCGACGACAAGTTCGGACAGCCGAAAACAAATGGCGCAAAACTCGTTCCAATATACACCTCCTCTCATTTAAAGAAAAAGCTGCTTACTATAAAAAGATCATTCAAAAAACTAAAAAGGACTACTACTCAAAACTCATTTCTACTACTAGTAATTCATCTACTCTTTTTAGTATCGCCCAATCCCTCTCTAAGTATTCTAAAAAAAAACTTCCGCCTCCCACGTCAGACATACCATCTGCTGTTGAACTCTCTCTATTTTTTGACAACAAAGTCACTTCAATTCGTACTCACCTTGGACCTCCCCCTCCTGCTTTTGAGATCCCTCATAATACAGACACAACCTTTCTACCTCTCAGTTCCCTCTCAAACTTCAAAATACCTTCACTAACACAACTTTCCACTATTCTACAATCCATAAACTCATCTAACAACATTACTGAAAGTTTCCCCCCTCATCTTATAAAAAATTTTTTTTCTTTTTTTGGACCATATCTTAGAGAAATGATTTCCAAATCCTTTTCTGATTGTTCCGTTCCTGCAGTCTGGAAATCAGCTCTAGTTATTCCAAAGCTGAAACAACACAACACAGACCCTTCTCTACCTAACAACTATCGTCCCATCGCTAATTTGCCTTTCATTTCCAAACTAACTGAAAAGGTGATTCACTCTCAATTATCAGACTTTTTTGATCAAACACATGCATTACATCCTTATCAAACAGGCTTTCGAACTTCACATTCCACAGAATTATCATTATTAGGTCTCATCTCCTCAATACACTATTTTCATGATCATTTAAAATCGGTTATATTAATTTCACTAGACCTATCTGCAGCTTTTGATACCATTGACCATTCTTTACTATTATCTAGACTATCAGACTGCAACATCACAGGTTCCGCTCTCAACTGGTTCGTTGCTTATTTTCATCAACGCAACTACAAAGTTCATATAAATAACCAAACTTCTCCATCAGTAACACAAACCTTTGGAGTTCCGCAGGGTTCTATTTTATCCCCACTTCTATTCAACATTTTTCTATCTCCTCTTCTTTCTTTAGCACAATCACTAGGATTCTCAATCTTCGCATATGCTGATGATATCCAGCTGCTCTACCCTATCAATACCTCTAATTCTTCGGACATTAACGATCTTAACTCTAAATTAGACACCTTAAGTGATTGGCTGTTTTCTAACAAACTCTCACTTAACATTACTAAATCTTGTGGCCTACTTATTCCTATCAAAAAATCTGAAATATTACCTGGAACTATCTACATCAAATCTACACCTTTACACATGGATACGAAAATAAAATTACTTGGTGTTACACTAGACCAAGATCTCTCCTTTCATGATCACATTAGTACAGTAGTAAAAACTTGCTTCTTTAAACTGCGTATTATTCGTTCACTTATCTCCATTTTAAATACTGACTCGATTAAGATCCTTATCCATTCTCTAGTTATATCTCATTTAGATTACTGCAATTCACTATTAAATGGACTACCTCAAAAAGAACTACGCCGTTTGCAGATCATACAAAACACCGCCATTAAACTCATCTACAAAATAGGTAAATTCGAACACGTTACTCCGCTTCTTAAGGAGGCTCATTGGCTCCCAGTCACACACCGAATAATCTATAAAATCCTTCTACTCGTCTTCAAAATCAAATTTTCTCGCCTGCCACTATTCTTAGACAAACTGTTAATCCCTCAAAGCTCTCCCCGTACTCTACGATCCACAGACCAAAAACTCCTTTTTATCCCCTCCCTAAAAGAATCATACTACACAAGAAAGACTAATTTTGCCGTAACAGCACCTACGCTATGGAATTCTCTCCCCCAACTCTTACGGGATGAAACCCATTTAGCTAAATTCAAAACTAATCTTAAAACTTTTCTATTCCAAGATGCCTTTAATAAATCCTAATCTCTTCTAACCATCTACTTATCTACCTTTATACCAAAAGTCCTACTTCTTGCTTTTCACATTTCAGTTATTCCTGAGCATACCACTCATACCAAGCACCCCTGTCCTTATGTTCATCCCTCCCCTCTTCCCTATTTCTTATTATCTTATGTAACTTTTCCCTCCCTTTTCTTTTAACCCCACAGTCATGTCTGTCTGTATATGTCTAATATGTTTCACCAATATATTTCTACACACCTATAACTAGTTTTTACTTTATTTTAAAAAATTACTTTTTATTGTTAACCGGTCAGATATTTGTTTTATGATCGGGATATCAAAAACCAATAAACTTGAAACTTGAAACTTGATAGGCATCAGAGCTTGCTATAAAGTCAGCTTACAGTTTCAAAGTTTGATAAATGTGATTTCATGAGGCCTCATATGAGCAGATTGAACTGTAAAACGGAAAACATTTTTCTTTGAAAAGATGGCATCACTTCATATGCAGCACTCGGAAAAAGACTGCATTGCTTTTCTCATCCAGTGGTGTGCTGAAAATCCACAGCATTTTAGATTTTTAGGAAAACATAATATTAAAGCCTAGGGGGCTCATAATCAAAAAATAAATACTTCTAAAAAACAACCTAAATCGGCTTTTAGATTGTCCAAGTTCCAAGTCGTCCAAGGGCCGATAATTGAAACGGGTTTTAGATGTACCTAAAAACGACTTAGGCTTTGTCAGTGCTGCTGTAAGACCAGAGCTAAAAGGGGCATTTTAGGAGCAGTGGTGAGGGTGGGATTTGGGCGGGACATGGACTGATCTAAACATAGAACAAAAGTGGAATTGTCCCAATCAGAATGGTGCACACCAAAAAAGTGTCTTTCAACTCATCTGATAAATCCAAATGCCTTTATTCATCCAAAATTCATCTAATGACTTAACGACCCGACATGCACATGTTTCGGCCTACTCGGCCTGCCTCAGGAGTCTTATGAGTCTTCGAGTGTATATTAAAAAACATACAGGATATAAAGATGCACAATCTCTCTAAACACTGCTTTGGAAGGACGTGAAGCAATTCAAATCACTACGATCTTGCTGATCTAAACATAGTCATACTGCAAGTATAACCAAAACTTTAACGAGGCTGGCTGGACGGAAGTTGTATGTTGTGACTTAGGCATTATAAAAACAGGTCTAAGTGGCAAAAAGGTATCCAAAGTGACCAGATAAGCACTGCAGACACAAAGTACAGACCCCCATACACTGCCCCAGTGATCACTGACACCCCCCCCCCCCCACAACACCATAAAAATCATAATAAAAACATACATACCTGCCTCCAGAACATCAGCACCTGGCATTGCAAAGCCTAGTAGAGCACTACATAGGTGGCTTAAGTAGTCTGGGAGGTAGGATACTGAACCATAGGAAGGAGGAGCCAGGCCCATAAGCCACTCTAACCACTGCATTCATGGTGGAACATGTACACCCCCCCAAACCCTACTGTACTGCCATATAGGTGGTACCTGCAGCCATAAGGACTATTGGGTTTGTAGACAGGTGTCTCTAGTAGGTTTTGGGGGTATATTTTTTGGGGGGGATCACCATGACCTATAAGGGAGTTATGGTGAGATGTTTGTGGCACCCTTTTTGTGAAGTTTACAGTAGTGCCCTGTAAGGTGCCCCACTACTATGTTGCCATGTCTGGGTGTCCAGTCCATTACTTTGCTGGCCCCTCCCAAGCCCAAAAGTACTTTTTCTAGGTGTTTTTGACTTGGATGAATTTATGGACAAAAATGGGGTATAAAGATAGACAGGGAGATGTGTGATGTCTTGGCGGAACCGCTATCCGCGCTCTTCAATCTCTCCCTTAGTACGGGTAACGTCCCGTTGGACTGGAAGACGGCTAACGTCATTCCACTCCACAAGAAAGGCTCCAAGATGGAGACAGCAAACTACAGACCAGTGAGTCTCACATCAGTAGTGTGCAAACTAATGGAAACTCTAATCAAACGCCAATTGGATACGATTCTGAACGAGGAGAATCTACGGGATCCCCGTCAACATGGATTTACTAAGGGAAGATCCTGCCAATCCAACCTGATCAGTTTCTTTGACTGGGTGATGAGGAAGCTGGATGTTGGGAATCCCCGGACATCGTATACCTGGACTTCAGTAAAGCATTCGATAGCGTACCACACCGCAGGTTGCTGAGCAAGATGAGTTCTATAGGATTGGGCGACACATTGACGAAATGGGTTGGGAACTGGCTTAGAGGTAGGCTTCAGAGGGTAGTGGTGATTGGCACCCCCTCCGAAATGACGGAGGTAATCAGTGGAGTGCCGCAGGGCTCGGTCCTGGGCCCGATCCTATTCAACATCTTTATAAGAAACTTGGCAGAAGGGCTGCGAGGTAAAATAACATTATTCGCCGATGACGCCAAACTAAGCAATGTAGTGGGCAAAAAGCACAACAGACATAAATTCAATGTCCGACAACATGATGCACGACCTACTCCTACTGGAGCGCTGGTCTAGGTCCTGGCAACTCAGCTTCAATGCCAAAAAATGCAAAGTCATGCACCTGGGCAGCCAAAATCCATGCAAGACTTACACCCATAATGGCGAGATCCTAACAAGAACTGAAGCAGAACGAGACTTAGGGGTGATCGTCAGTGAGAACATGAAGACTGCCAATCAAGTGGAGCAAGCTTCATCCAAGGCAAGGCAAATCATAGGTTGCATACTGTAACGGAGCCGGTACCTGTGCCTTCAGTGTTGCCGGTCTCCGCTCACCTGAACGCCACCTCGACGTGCTTCCTTTAAGTAGGAAGTCCCACTGGAACACTCTTCATAACTCAAGAAATATAAATAATACAAAAAATGAGTTCATGGAGCAAAATCAATTGCTTTATTGTGGATTGGAATGAGGGAGTCTGTATTCACACACAGTCCTGACTCCACAATTATAGGGAAAATCCATAAACAAAAATATAACTGAGTCCAAACCACAAGGCTCAGCTATCACCTTAATGCAGGTAAGTAAAGTTATCATATAGTCCAAATAAACATCCAAAATGCAGGTTCATCAAACTTCAATAGTCTTTCAACAATATAGCAAGCACTGCTGGTAGTGCTGTAATCAAGCCCTGAAGTTCAGCTGGCTTCTTCCCACTCAGTTTAACTGAACTGATGTGGGGGAGGGGAGTAAGTGAATCCACTATAAAACTTTTCTGAATAACAGAATGCCATGAATGGCCCCACTAACCCTCCTTGTATGGAAAGTGGATTCTCCCCAATTATCTCCTCACTTCCCTCAGGTAATTACCACAGCCAGAAAGAAAACTAATTAAACTTCTGGTCTTCAGGTATTCAAAGTTTAGCACAAAAAGAAAAACGTTTTTTTTTTTTCCTTTCTTTTTTTTCTCCTGCTTCCCTCAAGCAGGGCAGTCACAGCCAGCACAAGTCCCTTAAAGGAATACAAGAATCAAACATCCATTCTCACACAGTGTAAACCCCAAACCCAGGAGGATTATAAATCTTACAACTCTCAGCCCTGCCACTTAGCTCATTTCCATTGGCACCTCTTCAGGCAGGCTGACAGTTTCTCCAAACTCCATGGGTTCCTCACTGAGTAGCTGGCTGGCCAAAGGGTCTGTGTCAGGCTCCTGCATTTCCCAGTCACAAGACTCAGGGACACCTTCAGCAGGAGAGCTCCTTTCCAGGTCAGGCCCTGAGTAGACTGCCCTCCTCCTTCTCAGAGCAGCCTCTAAAGTACCTAGGGGAATCTGACCTGCCCTTGGAGGGGGAGGAGCTTTCTGACGATTTCTCCTAGCTGTCTTTGGGAGATTAATCATTCCCTTCAGCTGGGAGAAGCCAGGGGAAGGGAGCTCTCTCTGGGGCTGTTGTGGGCTGTCCCAACTCTCCTCTTCTCCTCCCTGGAGCTCAGCCCTGACTGAATTAAAGGGCAAGCTAGGTTTTTCCTTAGGCTTGGTCACAATCCTATCCCCATGATTTGCCCTCTGGATCACTGGACCAGGCTTGACAATAGCCTGCCCTGGCAAAAGCTGCACTTTAGGGATAGGATTGTGACAATACGCAGGAATTTCGTCAGCCGTAAGCCTAAAGTCATTATGCCATTGTATAGATCCATGGTGAGGCCCCACTGTGTGCAATTCTGGAGGCCGCATCACCGTAAGGATGTGCTGAGACTGGAGTCGGTCCAGAGAATGGCCACCTGGATGGTCTCGGGACTCAAGGATCTCCCGTACGAGGAACGGCTGGATAAGTTGCAGCTGTACTCACTCGAGGAACGCAGAGAGAGGGGTGACATGATCGAGACATTCAAGTATCTCACGGGCCGCATCGAGGTGGAAGAAGATATTTTCTTTTTCAAGGGTCCCGCAGCAACAAGGGGGCATCCGTGGAAAATCAGGGGCGGGAAACTGCATGGGGACATCAGGAAATTCTTTTTCTCTGAAAGGGTGGTTGATCGCTGGAATAGTCTTCCACTTCAGGTTATTGAGGCCAGCAGCGTGCCTGATTTTAAGGCCAAATGGGATAGACAAGTGGGATCTATTCACAGAGAAAGGTAGGGGAGGGTCATTGGGGTGGGCAGACTAGATGGGCCGTGGCCCTTATCTGCCGTCTATTTCTATGTTTCTATGACTTCGGGGTCTGGAAGATCAAACGGCTGGTCGTCCAACTAGACGAATTAAAAAAATATATATTTTGTACGTATTTTTCGAGAATGAACATTTTACTTAGGCGACTTTGGGTGACTATCGACTTAAGACCAAAACGGATTTAAACGTTTCTTTTGATTAGGCCCCTCTATTTTAATAGGGGATGAAAATGAGAAATTGTAAACCATTCAGGATGTTAATATTTTCCATGGTATTTTACAAAAGGTAATTTATAAAATAGACCTAGAGAAAAAGAACAGCATTACTCACCATTTTCCGTGTATAAGGGCCAGCAATGCATTATATGTATAAGTAGCAATATCAAACGTTCTGACACTTACACATTCTAGAATTTGGTGACTAAATTTACATAAGACTCAATATAACAATACTGAATACTCAATATAACAATACTGGCTAGCTGTTAAATTGTATTAATCTAAAAAAATTAAGTTGTAACAACCTTATAGCAAAGTGAGGAAAAGTCTTGTATAGGACTCAAGGAAGCAGGGCTTTAGAACAGTCTGACCCTGATCCCAACTTTTGAATTATCACCAGTCATAAAAACCCAGTTCTGTACTTGGTGCCATCATGTGATTGACAAACGATTAGTGGCCGCTTTTAAGGCAGCAGCCGACAATGGCACCAGTTATAGACTCAGAGCCAAAATGACTTAAGCTGCTATTCTATAAAGAAAATTCCACATGAAACTGCCTTCATCGAATTCATGTTTAATGCTTGTCATCCTGGTGCTTAACTTTGGATGCTCTTTACAGAATTCCTTCCTTATATGTTAGGTGTCATCAACTCGTGTTCAAGTTCTAGTGACTTGATGAATTACAGATCTAAAGAGAAATTGGTTTTTTGCTAGTCTGGTAAGGTTCGCCAACGTCATTCCCATGGTTCCGTCCTTACTGCTTCCTTTTTAGGACATGTGATCCTGAGTTAGCTTCATATTAGGAGCTGGTTAGCATGTAGTATTTGCAGTGCATGGATCATAAAACATCTTCCATGCCTATTCTTCATCCTTACTGTTAATTAATACCATTAATTGTTTCTATAGCGCTACGAGATGTACGCAGCACTGTACAGAGTCACAAAGAAGAAAGTCCCTGCTTGAAAGAGTTTATAATCTAAACAGACAAGACAAACAAACAGGATGCCATGGATACAGTTAAGGGGATCTGTTAATCTGCTGGCTGGGTTGGAGGGCAGAGGGGAGTACAGGACATCAAGCCATTGTGACATCACTGATGAAGTTGGCTCTTAGGCATTGGTGGAATGAGGCATTAAGACATCACAATATCAGCTCTGCTTCCCAAAGACTGAAACTCTTCACACTGCTACTACTGCTATGAATTATTTCTATAGCACTACCAGACGTACGCAGCGCCGTACAGAGTCACAAAGAAGACGGTCCCTGCTTGAAAGAGCTTACAATCTAAACAGACAAGACATACAAACAGGATATCATGGATACAGTTAAGGGGAATGGTTAATCAGCTGAAGGATTGAAAGCTATATCAAAAAGGTGAGTTTTCTGTCTGCTTTTAAACAAGGGAAGGGAAAGGGCTTGACGGGGGCAGCTAAACGAAAGGAACAAAGTCTGGAATTGGCAGTGGAGGAGAAGGGTACAGCTAAGAGCAGCTTATTTGAGGAACAGAGTTCTCTGGGAGGTGTATAAGGAGATCAAGTTTCAAGTTTCAAGTTTATTAGATGACTTGATAAATCGCTTAATCAAATATTCTAAGCGATGTACACTTTAAATTTAACAATTAGTAAATATAAAAAAAACAAAAACAAACAATACAGTACATACAATTATTAAATAATGGGTAAGAACTCATGATTATTAACATTGATAAACAGGAAAGAAGGGATGAACTACAATTCATAAAGTAAAGAAGAAACATTGATGGGAAACACAAAAGGAAATAATTAACACAGGTTTCATATAGAAAACATAATACTAAAACTAAAATTATAATATAAAAGCATCTTTAAAAAGGAAGGTTTTAAGTTCAGTTTTAAATTTTCCAAGTTCTTTTTCCTCTCGTAAGAAAATAGGAAGAGCGTTCCATGTCTGTGGTGCAGTACAAGAAAAAATAAATTGTCTCCTTGTATTGATAATTTTTAACGAAGGGACAGAGATATATTGAGGGGCAGCAAAATGAACACACACATACAGAACTGTAAACAGATCCTTGATATTACCACTCAGAAAAAATGCAAGTCATGTAACATGCAGTTTACTACACTAATTACTAAACCACCAAGCTTCTTAGTACAGTTCTGTACTAACAATTTCAACATGCTAGACCAGATATTAAAGTGCTTAACACAGTTTTCTAACGAGCTAATTACTGTACATGGCTTTTGCATTGGCTAAATGGAGTGGGGGAGCAAGTCTAATAGTACAGCAGGCTAAGAATCTAGAGAAGTGGGTTCAATTCCCCTTGAAGGTCCTCCATTACAAAACTTACGCTGGCTTTTACAAAGCTGCTCTAGAGGTTTCTACCATGGGCTAGCGAGGTAAAAGCTCTGACACTAATAGGAATTCTGTGAACTTTGGAGCATTTACCTTACCAGCCCACCGTTGAAACTTCATGAGCCACACAGTCTTGCAAAGTTTGCTCGAGATCTCATGGCAGTAATTTTTCTCACTACAGAGACTGCTGGACAGGAGCGTAAAGGGACCACTCCTGCCCCACCTCACTGTTGGACCACCGGGGACTTAAGGTAGACCTGCAGGGGGAAGGGGAGGGGTGGGTTAGTTGCACAAAGTTACTTTGAGGGAGGGATTGATGGCAGCTCCGGCTCCCCTCACCACTGGCCCGCGGTGGGTGCAGGATGGGGTTAGCTCGAATATAAACCGAGACCCCCATTTATGGGCCATTGTTTTGGTATTTGCAAACCACTTGGTTATATCCAGAAAGGCTGTATAGCAAATCCATGATCCTTTATCCTAACTAGTACTTTTTTAATGGAATGATACATTACCATAAAAAGAACTAACAATGAAGGTGACTTTGGTGCTCAATCGCTTTATTGTGTAATAAAGCGATTCACCACCAAAGCCACCTTTGTTGTTGGTTCTGGCTCTCCAATTTATTGGAAGTTGGCATCTCCTGTTTCTAAGAAACATTATCATAAAACAGTAGGAAGGGATAAAAATTTATATAATGTACCAATGATTGTTTATAAGTGATATATTTATTGTTACTGGGAATGAATATATTTTGCACTTAATGTAATTTTGAAAATGAATAAAGAATATTAAAAAAAAACAAAAACTGTAGCTTTAGCCCCAGCTCTTTTACCATTAAGACCATTTTTAATTGTATGGTACTTGCAGTAGCTTTATTTTGAGATCCTTTTATGAGTTCCTATTGCAGTTTACAGAAGGATTGCTTAAAGTGGCTTAAGCATCCTGCAGTAACCCCCCCTCCCCCCACAGTAAAGGTTTCTAATGCAGCTGGGAATACTACATGCTCTGACGCTGCTCCAACATTCATAGGAATTCGGATAAACATTTAGGCCCTCCTTTACAAATGCGTGCTAAGCGTTTTAGCACGGATTTAGAGCACACTAAATCAACATATGCACTAACCGCTAACGCGTCCATAGGATAACAAGCACACATTAGCGTTTAGGGAGTGTTTAGCACGCACTAAAAAGCTTAGCACACCTTTGTAAAAGAGGGGGTTAGTGCTCTGGGCTGTGGAAGAAATCTCTACCACGGCTTAGTAAAAGAGGGCCTAAGCTCCTAATTTGTGTGTACTATATGCATAAAAAATATTTTTAATTTGTGTATGTAGAGGTAGATCTAGGAATGGAGAATGGGTGTTTCTTTACTAATCAATTAGCCCAGCTACATTGCCACCTGCTAACAAATTACAGCAGGGTTACCATGTGAGCCTTTACCACCCACAAAATAGGTGTTGGTAAAGGCCAACACAGAAATTTTTTTTTTTAAATGGCTGCATCCTTAGGGCAATATTGTACATGATCATTAATGCAAAAAAAAACAAATAAAGAAATAAAGAAAAATCAGACATTTTATTGCTAAGGTATGCTAAGACCACTTTACACCACAGCTTAATAGAAGGAATCCTTTGTTTGCTTAATTGGCAGGCTTATATATTTTATGTGTTTATTGAGAGAAAATCACTCTAGTATTTCTACAGCTCGCAGTGTGTATCTTTATTCTTATACAAAGCAATAATAACTGAAGAGACCCTGGAAACATCATTTAGTCATTATCATTATTATTTTGGTCTTAAAAAAAAAAAATTAGTGAAAACAAATGTGATTCTAGGCTCAGTCCAGAATGAGGAGAAATATTTTAGGACAATTATTTCATTGTTCTCGCTTTCACACAAGATTGATTTGATTTACTCAGTTGGCACAGAAAAGCATTTTTATTGTGTTTACTGTTTTTATAAAGGACTTTTTAACGCTCTACAGGGACCATGCAATAAAACCTATAGTAAAGAAATTTAAGGGTGCATGTCAATAAAAACTGAACAAGAAAGCTAAAATAGAACTTTGCATGATAAGCAATAAATTTTGCTCACGGCACACAAAATAATCACCTTCAAGAGAGAGGCTGCAGTGGTAGTCTGGATTCTATCACAAAGTTATAAACATCCCCACCATGCTGACCAGCCAGAATGAAAAGCTTCATACAGTGGCGTAGCAAGGGTAGGAGGCACCTGGGGTAGTGATACTGCCCTGTGCTCACTTTTGCGCCCCCTCTGCTCCCTCTCTTCTATCTCCCCGCTCCTTCCACACCCCCACACCACACTCACACCCTTCCTTCCCACCCTCATACTTCATTAAATCTTCACTAGTACGAGAAGCTTCTCTGACCTGCTGCTTGTGCTGGTGTTAGCTTTCCCTCAGATGTCACTTTCTGGCCCTGTGACCCAGAAGTGATTTCAGAGGGAGCCAGGCCTGTGCGAGCAGCAGGCTAGAGTAGTTGCTCACGCTGGTGAAGATTTTAAAGAGGTATGGGGGGTTGGGGGAAGGGAGGGCACGAGCATGGCATGGGAAGTGGAGAGGTACAAGCTCCCCCACTGAGATGGCGCTCGGGGGTGCTCCACCCCTCCCCGCCCCCTTTACTATACCGCTGGCTTCATTAGTAGTGGACATCTCATTCCCTCCAACAGGGCCACCATCAGGGCAGTACTACCTGTCCTGCATTCAGGGGCCCGGAGCTGACAGGGGGCCTGGGCTCCCCCAGGGTCCTAGGCAGTGTTCTAAGGCAGGAGTGCCAGTAGCTCGCCAAGGCAAAGTGAGTCGATCACCCAGGACTCACTTTGTCTTGGCGATCTAATCTATCAGGCCGATCAGTCTTCCTCTCCCCGACGTCAATTCTGCAGTCGGAGAGGAAGTTCGGGCCAGCCAATCGCTGCCTGGCTGGGCGGAACTTCCTCTCCGACGGCAGAATTGACGTCAGGGGGAGGAAGACTGATCGGCCCGAAGCAGGGAGAGCATGCGTCGGCGTCAGCTTTGGGGCCTGTTATCCATTGGTGGGTCCTGTTCCCCGATGGCAGCGGCAGTGGCAGTGGCTTGGGGAACGGCAGGGAGAAAGAAAGAAAGGCAGGTAGGGAAACAGAAGGAAAGAAGAGAAACAGAAAAAAAGAAAGAAAGGTCAGGGAGAGAGGAAGAAAAGGTTGGGGGAGGGAATGAGGTGTGGAGGAGAGAAAGCATACAGGCTGATAGAAGGGAAGAAAGAATGGATGCACAGTCAGAAGAAGAAAGTGCAACCAGAGACTCATGAAATCACCAGACAAGGTAGGAAAAATGATTTTATTTTAAATTTAGCAAAGTGGAGGCAGTATTACCACAGTTTTCAAAGGAATTTGCCCAAATAACTTAATAATTAACTGGGTAAATTCCCAGAGATGAAAACTTCCCTTCACTTATTATGCACAGTTCTGAATTTATATCTGCTGTCTATATTTTACAATATGGTCCCTTTTTACTAAACCGCAATAGTGGCTTTTAGCGCAGGGAGCCTATGAGCGTCAAGAGCAGCGCTGGGCATTCAGCGCAGCTCCCTGTGCTAAAAACTGCTATTGTGGTTTAATAAAAAGGATGGAGGGTATATTTGTCTATTTTTGTATGGTTGTTACTGAGGTGACAATGCATAGAGTCATCTGCCTTGACCTCTTTGAAAAAAACCCAGAATAGGAATGATAATTAACATTTTCTCAGCGTATAGTGTGCTTTGTGTTTTTTAATTTTATTGTTGGTAGATCATTTTGACTTGGTCATTTTAAAGTAGCTCACAAGCTCAAAAAGTTTGGGCACCTCTGAGCTAGAGCGTTGAAACTGTATATTTCTATTTTATCCCCCCTTTTACAAAACTGTGGAGCGTTTATTTGCGCCAGCCGTGGTGGTAGCAGCTCTGATGGTCAGAATTCTATGAGCGTCAGGGCTGTTACCACTGTGGCTAAAATCCACACTACAGTTTTGTAAAAGAGTGAGGGGTTAGTTTGTGATGACATATTCCATACTAGGCGAAGGTGTTTTCTGTGTTCTGTGTGTTCGAAAGACATGGTTTTCTGTTAGGATTGAAGGTGTAGGATTGATTGATCTGGCTTGTTTAGTTTTACAATGGGTGTATTGATGTACTGCTCACTGCAATATGTAAGATGCTGCCTTTTCCTAGGTACTCATGTGTGACGTGTGGTTTGTTACTAAAAATCATGTTTTTCTTACAGATGGGGGGGGGGGGGTGCCAAAAAATGATAGGCCCCGGGTGTTACATATGCTACGTATGCCACTGTATGTAAAGATACCAGAAAGCTGGCGTAGCAAAAACTTTAAGTAAATTGTTATTCTTCTAAGTTTTGAGTATTTAACCCTCCCACAATCTCACGGGCACTCGTTTCAAGTTTCAAGTTTATTGAGATTTTGATTTAAACGCAATATCAAATATTTTCAATGCGTATAACAAAAATAAATTTGGGGAAATAAATAAAACCATTTGAACAATAAACATACAAACATATCCATAGATGATTAAAATTACATAAGGAGTACAAGGATAAACTACATTTGTTTAAAAATGCGTTCTCCGCGCCTGCTCATAAATTTGTTGACTGGAAGGATCCAGCAATGTGGCCAGATGCCATTCAGGACAAAGACAGAGAAAGAATTGTGCAATTTGGATTAATGATGGAAGATGATTTAAAGCAAATGGCACAGTCTATGAGTAAAGATCTTGACGGATGTTCTTTTTATGAATATCTCCTGTATGCCAAATCACCCAATGGACGTGAGAAGATTTTACGGGACTGGCTTAGGTGGAGCATTAGCAGAAAAGTATGTGTGTATTCGGCTTATGGAAGAAGGGGGGGGCGTCGGGGGGGGGGGGGAAGGGGTGCGTGGGGGGCCCAATAGGATTGTTCAGTAAGGGGCCCAGAAATTTCTGATGGCGGCCCTGCCCTCCAATTTCACATCAAGACTCAAAACGTCCTCTTTATTATCAGAACCAGCCACGGCATGTTGACATGCCAGCAAGGGTGGTGCAGGCTCAAAAACTGTGTCTCATTTTCTCAAATTGTGGGACTTTTCATTTCATGCTTTTTTTTTCTTTATTTTATGTTGAAACTGTTTTTATTGAAGGAAGAAAGTATACATCAAGAAATATATCAAATTATATAATATTAACCAAAACAATCATATTAAGTAAAGGTATACTATACATCCTTCAAAATTTTTGTTTAATATA
Organism: Geotrypetes seraphini; assembly: GCF_902459505.1. Taxonomy (NCBI): domain Eukaryota; kingdom Metazoa; phylum Chordata; class Amphibia; order Gymnophiona; family Dermophiidae; genus Geotrypetes; species Geotrypetes seraphini. The sequence continues at coordinate 216,054,880 of NC_047087.1, read as the reverse complement.
TACTATCCCCCTCTATCCCCCCTCTTACCTTTCCTACCCCCCCCCCCCCACCCCCGGATGGAAGGTAACTTAAAGAATGAAGGTTAAAAAAAAAATCAACTTAAATCATTAAGAATCAAACTCTGAGCTCCAGGTGAAAGTTTTTGAATGTAGGGATTCCAAATTTGCATAAAAATACGAGTACGCCTGGGAGTGCGACAAACTTCCCAAACTTCAAACAAAAGTACACAATGAAATTGATTCCTTTAATGGCAAAGATTTGGAGATTCTTTCTGTATTACATAATACACTTTTGTCCCACCATGCAAGCCTTTTGAAAAATAAGGCTACGCCCCTGACCATAAACCCCACATGCAGCTGCCTTTCCAAATATTACCCCCCTTGGGGATCCCACCACTTTTCTATCCCACAAAAACCTAAATATGATAGAATGGCAGACCAGAAAGACTTAGTAAAAGGAAAGTGCCAAAAAGCATATGAGAATGTATTGAGATCTTGAGCACATTTAATACAAGTTGGAGAAGGCACTAAACCCACATGAAAAGCTTGTACTTGCATGAAATAGACCGTATATAATACTCTATATGTACATTCCCTTCTTATTGAACCCATGAGAATTTTAGGTATATGATGAAGAGCTTGACTAAAATCAATAAGTGAAATTTTCCCTTCTCTATGCAAAACAATGAATACCCCTTATCGCCCAACTATGAAAGATCTTAGAAGTCATACCAGGGCTAAAATCTCCATTACGCTGAATAGGCAAAAGGTCAGTTACGTGATGAAAGAATATCCAAAGTTTCATTAACCTATCCCAAACCACCCTCGGAGGACTGAAAATGGAATTACCTCGTAAATGAACTGCTAGTCGTGATCTATGAGTGTGAAGCAAATATAAAAACTGAAATAGTTGAAAAAAAAAACAACATTCATAAGATATTGAAGTAGATGGATCATCCTCAATAACCCAATCCCTAATATGTCATAATAAACATGCCCATCCATAAATACGAAGATCAGGAAGTCCAAATCCACCTATTTTTCCCGATCCCTACAAAATATTTTAAGGTCAATGTTATCAATAATGTCCACTATTGAACAATAGGATGCCTCTTGATAAGTGGAGGGGCATAATAAAAAAAAACGTCTAAGTCCCCTTTTGGCCTAAGGTCTTAAATGTTGAAAGTAGAAAATGTCCATTAAAAAAAAAAAAAAAAACGTCCAAAAGGAGGTTTTTTTTGGGGGGGATAATGGCCTGCCTCTACGTTCAGCTGTTTAAACACCCAGACCACCACTACATCTAAGCTTATAATCAACCTAAAAAAAGCCTAAGCCCCAAACGTCCAAAACAAGGGCTTTTAGGCAAAGGAGGAGCCAGTCCTTCACCTAAAAGCTGGATTCTGTAACCGGTGTCTGTCAAAAACAACACCGGTTACAGAACTCCCCCCCCCCTACAATGATCAGGGCAGGAGGGAGCTCAAGCCCCCTGGCCCATGGCTCCCTGATTCCAGGGCAAGAGGGAGCCCAAGCCCTCTTGCTCCAGCATCACCTCAACTCCATTCGGGGCAAGAGGGAGTCCAAGCGCTCTTGCCTCGCGATCCCCAAACACCCCACCCCCCCCACCGAGTCTGATGGGGCCAGGAGTGAGCCCAAGTTACATGTGACCTGACAAAGTTTATGTGGCCCGCAAGCAGATCTTCCCTCTTTATTCAGCGTGGACTGGACATGCAGGATCTTTGAAAGTGCTGCACCTATGTCCATCCTATCATTCTCTCTGAAGGAAACTCCCCCAACCCCTATCGGTCCCATTTGTTCTGTCTGTCCTAATTAGATTGTAAGGGACTGTCTATTACATGCTCAATGTACAGCGCTGCATATGCCTTTCAGAACTATAGAAATGATAAATAGTAGTAGTAGTAGTAGTAGTAGTAAATTGGGTAATGAATCAATTAGCATCAATAATTGGGCATTAATAATAAATTATTAATGTTAATTGGCAGAATATTGGATTTGCATGCACCTTGTGTCCAAACTCCATAAAGCACAATCCTAAAAAGACACAGCCATGTAAGGGGCATGGGCAAGTAAGGGGTTTCAGAAATTTGTGTAGTGTTATAAAATGCCACGGATGTGTGCCCAAACTGGGTGCCAGGAATAACACCTGATTTGGTTCATAGTTAAATGCGCTCAAGACAAATGCACGCAGATAATCGGGTGCAAGACATCTAAGCGCAAGACAAGTGAGCGCATGACAACTGAGCGCAAAGACAAGTGAGCGTAAGATAACTGCGCCACCCCCCCATTCAAAGCCCCACCCGGTGTCCCACATGTACAACCCCCCTCCGCCGCTCCATCCATGACTTTGGGACCAACACCTCAACACCAACCGCCAACTGCTGTTTAATACATTTATTAATGACCTGGAAGCAGAGACGAAGTGCGAAATCATAAAATTTGCAGACGACACAAAACTCTCGCTTATCCTCCCGCTGTAAATTCTAACAAGATGGCAGCCGGTTAAGTCATCAATTGCACGGTCTCCTTCTCCCTTTTTATTTTTTGGTTTTCTCTGTTGCTTTGTTTGTTTTATTTAGTAGCTCACTTTGTTTAATTATCTTTATTAATCTTATTTTTGATTTATATTGTTTGAGCCGCCACTCGTGAATTCTAGTCTGATAGCTACCGATTTGACCGTTGGTTTCTGGTCTAACAATTTGAAATGTCTACATCCTACCTGTTATTCCTTGCACTTCAGGCAGGTTTAAGTTGAACCTGGCCACTGAGCCATTGCAAGTAATACTGATGTTGGAGAGACATGAGGGGAGCAGCGCTAAGGTCAGCGGGAGTGGCTGAGACTTCGTGAAGCGGTTGGCTATTTAAGATCTGGAGGCGCCATATCTGAAGCGATCTGCATAAACACTGAAGTCGGCGAGGATGCAGCTTCACGTTTTTCTACTGACAGAGTGACACCATCAGGATGGGAGGTCCGCTGAGCCATTATGTTTATCTGAAATTTCACCACGTCCGATTCCTCGCCAACCATAGGAGTGGTGTGGTGAGAGGCGGTATCGGCAGTTGCGAGGGCTGGTAGAGAGGAGCGCTGCCAGACCTAGGAGCGGAGAATTGAGGTCGGCGAGATCTGTGTGAAAGCTGAACTGTCCAGCTAACTGGTCATCGACCTGGAAACCGAAAGATGTTTTCTTTTTCATCGGAGGAGGTATCCTGTGGTTGGTGCACATTGGATGAAAACAGCGGCTGATCGGATATAACGGCTGAAGTGCTTGGGACAGTGATTTTGTTGGTCTGACTGAAGTGATTCTGAGTCCCTCTTGACTCTTATATCATCATGTTTACCATATCTTTATTTTACTGTTTTTTATTTATTTGTTTTATATCTTTATTTTAAATTTTCTTCAGAATTCCATTGCTCAACGGTTTTGTCTTCCACTCATATTCCCTTGTTATTCATTCTTTACAGATTTATTATGTCCATATATTTACTTTTAAATTTTTCCATATTTAGTTTTAATTCAAAAAATTTTTTATTTTTATTTAGTTTACTCATTTAATTATTATTGAGTTGTACACTTTGCTTTAAATAGAATTATGACCTTAGAGAGATCAGTGTACTCTTGTTAGGATGTTTCATATCTTGTTTATTATCTCTGTCTTTACTTTTACTCCTACTGCTCAGTAACTGTCTTCTAGGTACTTTAGTTAGATTGTGAGCCTTCGGGACAGTAAGGGAATTCCAAGTACCTATTCTTTATTTATCTTATTTTTTTTTTTTGTATCCTTTAATGTATATTTCTCTGTAAACCACTTCGAACTTAACGGATTTAACGGTATATAAGAAATAAATTACATTACAAATTACATTACTCTCCGGTAAGGTTAGAACTGTTGAGGAATGTAGAGAACTTCAAAGGGACCTGGACAAACTGAGTGAGTGGGCAAATAAATGGCAGATGAGCTTCAATGTGGAGAAATGTAAAGTCATGCACATGGGAAAAGGAAACCCGATGTACAATTACACGATGGGGAGGGGGGGATATTATTGGGGGAAGGCAACCTAGAAAGGGACTTGGGGGTTATTATAGATAGAACAATGAAACAAGCGACACAATGTGCTGCGGCCTCGAAAAAGGCGAACAGAATGTTGGGCATTATCAAAAAGGGTATCACTACCAGAAGCAAGGAAGTTATCCTCCCACTGTAAAGGGCGATGGTGAGACCACATCTGGAATACTGCGTTCAATACTGGTCGCCGTATCTTAAGAAAGATATGGCGGTACTTGAGAGGGTCCAGAGAAGAGCAACAAAAATGATAAAGGGCATGGAGAACCTTTCGTATGCTGAGAGATTAGAGAAGCTGGGGCTCTTCTCCCTAAAAAAGTGGAGACAGAGGGGATATGATAGAAACTTATAAGATCATGAAGGGTATAGAGAAAGTAGAGAGGGACAGATTCTTCAGACTGGCCGGGGAAACAAAAACTAGAGGGCACTTGGAAAAGTTGAAGGGAGACAGATTGAGAACAAATGCCAGGAAGTTCTTCTTCACTCAGAGGGTGGTGGACACCTGGTATGCACTTCCAGAGGAAGTGGTAGAACAAAGTGGGATTGTGGGATTCAAAATGGGACTGGACAAGTTCCTGAAGGGAAAAGGGGATTGAGGGGTACAAATAGAGGGGTACTATGCAATACGGAATGCTTTAGAGCAATAGATGACTTACAGGACATTTGACCTGGGAGGCCATGGCGGGAGCGGACTGCTGGGCATGATGGACCTGTGGTCTGACTCAGTAGAGGCGATGCTTATTGTTCTTATGTTCTTATTTTATTAGAAGTCATTGTCTTTTCCATTCAAACTGTTTGAAATGCTCTTTTCCATTACTGAACAAACTGATAGTCATATGGTTCTGTCACCATCCTTACCAGTTTAAGTTATCATCTTTCCTTTCATTACCTAGCTTTCAAGTTGTATTTCTAACAATGAATAAAACTTCATAAGTGCCATTGAGGAAATTACATTGGTGCAAAAATGCTTAACAGCACCTATAATTTAATTTGTAAACTATTGTGTGGTGGTCATATGGTGATATTTCAATGTTATTATTCACATTGGGGCTCATAATCGAAAGAGAAAAGCATCCAAAAACTGGCCTAAGTCGGCACTTGGATGAACATTTCTCAAAAACGTCCAAGCGCCGAAAATAAAAATGGGGTTTGGACGTATTTCTAAACGACTGAGGCCTTCATAGTGTCGCTCAACATCCAAAGCTAAATGGGGTGTTTCGGGAGGCGTGTAGAGGGCGGGAGTTGGGCAGGATGTGGGCTGGCTTAGACTTAGTCATACAGCATGTATAACCGAAAGTTATACAGCCCAGGATCAACGGAACTTGGACGTTGTGACTTAGACCATGTAAAACATGGTCTAAGTCACAAAAACTCACCTAAACTCACCAGATAAACACTGCAAACATATAACACAGACCCCCACATACTACCCCAGTGATCACCAACCCCCCCCACCCCCATAAAAATTTTATTCACAACTTTAAATTTCAGCCTCCAGACCATCATCACCTGGCCGCCTGGCATAGGAAAGCCAAGTCCTCCAACCCAGAGGCAGCTTAAGTCATCTTGGGGTGGGTTAGGGACCCATAGAGAGGAGGACCTATGCCCATAAGCCCCTGTAATCACTGCATTGATACTTAAACATGTGCACTGCCCTATATACCCCCAAAACCCTTTTTTACTGGCATACAAGTGGCTCCTGCAGCCATAAGGGCTATTGGGTGGTAGATAAGTGGATCTAGGGGATTCTGGAGGTGGTTTGGGGGGCTCACCGTCGCCTATAAGGGAGCTGTAGTGAGGAGAAGCCATGGCACCCTTTTTGTGAAGTTCACAGCAGTGCCCTGTAAGATACCCCACCTATTAGGTGGCATGTCTGGGTGTGCAGTCCATCACTTTGCAGACCCCTCCCACATCCAACAGGGCTTGTTCTAGGCGTTTTGGATGGAAATGTGGTATAAAGATGGACGATTTAGTGGCTTGGACAATTAGATCGGCAGGATGTATAATTAGATGATTTTCGAAAGTAAAAAAAGTTGTACGTATCTTTTGAAAATGTGTCTTAGGCTTTTTTAAAATTTGGACGACTTGCAAGATGTACTTAAACGGACATAGACTTCCCTTTCGATTATGCCCCTCATTGTTATTAATTGTCATTCACAGTGTTATTAATTTTGAGCCATAAAGGCTATTGGGTGATAGATAAGTGGATCTAGGGCATTCTGGTTTGGGGGGCTCACCGTCGCCTATAAGGGAGCTGTAGTGAGGAGAAGCCATGGCACCCTTTTTGTGAAGTTCACAGCAGTGCCCTGTAAGATACCCCACCTATTAGGTGGCATGTCTGGGTGTGCAGTCCATCACTTTGCAGACCCCTCCCACATCCAACAGGGCTTGTTCTAGGCGTTTTAGATGGAAATGTGGTATAAAGATGGACGATTTAGTGGCTTGGACAATTAGATCGGCAGGATGTATAATTAGATGATTTTCGAAAGTAAAAAAAGTTGTACGTATCTTTTGAAAATGTGTCTTAGGCTTTTTTAAAATTTGGACGACTTGCAAGATGTACTTAAACGGACATAGACTTCCCTTTCGATTATGCCCCTCATTGTTATTAATTGTCATTCACAGTGTTATTAATTTTGAGATATTGGAGCAACATGGACATTGGTTCATGGATGAGACATTTAAAGTTGCCCCACATTTGTTTGTACAAGTGTTTACCATCCATGCATTTGTAGACAATCGTGCACTGTTCACGTCATGTTTAATTGTGTTCATTAATACTTATATTGGACCTGTTAGTCCATTCTATATGTTCACTGTATTATGCTTTGTTAAATGACACAATTAACCAGAAATGAATACATTACTATACAACTACTGAGTCCAGAATTTATTTTATTTTAACCTCAAAAACTACAATGAGATAATGAACTTCATAAACACTTTAAACATATATTCTGTCATGTAAAAATTATTATGCAAATTAGCTTTAACACATTTTGAGAATTCATAGAACAAAAATATCCTGCAAGACAAACACAAATAAATGATTACAGGTGCTAAACTTAGAATAATGTAAATAACAGAACTTACTGAAAGTTACACACCTCTAGTAGGAGGCATGGTTACATTAGCATTTGACTATGAACTGAGATCTATGTGCATATTCATTGGGGAAATACTGAAAACCTGACTAGATTGCCGCCCTCAAGCAGGGACTTTGAGATCCCTGTACTATAAGATCCTGCACCATATAATCTGATGACGTGACAAAAACGCGTGGCTGGCGCTCAATTGTCTTGCGCTAAGTTGTCAACGCTCAGATGTCTTGCGCTCAAATGTCATGCTCGTGCTTTTTACTAGAAATCATTTGCGCTTAATTGTCTTGCGCTCAGATGTCTTGCGCTCACTTGTCTTGCGCTAACTTGTCTGCTCCCATTTGTCCGCGCGCTTATATCTTGGCGCAGTTATCTTACGCTCACTTGTCTTCACGCATTTGTCCGTGCGCATTTGTCTTGTGCGCATATGATTTGCCACCCCTGATTTAAGCAGGCATAAATGCTGACACCCAAATGTTTGTGCAGAATCAGCACTACATGCTTTTATATAAAAGGCACCTAGCCCTGAGCACCCTTTATAGAATAGGGCTAGGCCAGGGGTCTGCAACCTTTAAGACATAAAGAGCCACTTGGACCCGTTTTCGAAAAGAAAAAAAAACTTGGAGCCGCAAAACCATTATAAAACAAATCTAACACTGCATATATTGTTTCTTATCTTAATGCTATATACAGGATCACTAAATTGAAAATAAAATCATTTTTCCTACCTTTGCTATTTGGTGATTTCATGAGTCTCTGGTTGCACTTTCTTCTTCTGACTGTGCATCCAATCTTTCTTCCTTTCTTTCAGCCTCCTGTATGTTTCCTCTCCTCCAGACCTCATTCTCTCCCCCAACTTTTTCTTTCTGTCTCCCTGTTCCCCCTTCTTTCTGTCTCCGTGCCCTCCCCCAAGCCACTCGGTTTGCTGCCACCGCAATCGGGGAACAGCCCCCAAGCCACCGCCGTCCCAAGCTTTCCCTGCAGAAGTGTTGCGCTGACCAGCATTCCGCTCCCTGACGTCAATTCTGACGTAGGAGAGGAAGTTCCGGGCCAACAAGGCATTTCTCCTCATTCCATCCAGCCTGAGCCCCATCTCTCCTTGATCCAGCATTTCCCTTCTGTGTCTGTCAGAATTACCATTCCACCTATTTTCCAGCATCACCCTTCTTTGTGTCCATCTCACCTATATCCCTATCTCACCACTTTTTCAGAATCTTCATTTGTCTCTGTCCTTATCTTTACGCCATGTTCACCATTTGCCCTTTCAATGTCTTTATCTCCCCCCACACACTTTTTCAGCATTACTTCTATGTCTCTATTTCACCTCCTCTTCATGTCCCCTCTGTATCTCTATCCTTATTCAGTAGGTCCTGCTTACCCTTTCTCTTCTTTGTGTCACTATCTCTATTTTCAGCTTTCCCCCCTTTTCCTTTGTTACTGCACCCTGTAGCTAGAAACTTTCCACCCTCCCTCCACTCCGGCCCAGCCCAGTATGAAATATTTCCTTTTGTTTCCCTCCCCTCTCTCTTCTCCTCCCTCACCCACGAGTCCTGCATCTGGCCCTCTCCCTTCTACCTGCACCTGGCAACATCCCCCTGCTCCGCGGCTCTCTTCAGCAACTCGTCAGCAGCAGTGATCAAGACAAGCTGCCGACATCGAGGCCTTCCCTCTACGAGTCTCGCCTTTGTGGAAAAAGAAGTTGAAACAAGCGGGACTCGCAGAGGGTAGGCCCCGACGTCAGAAGCTTGTGTCGATCGCTGCTGCTGAGTTGCCGAAGAGAGCCGCGGAGCAGGGGATGTGGCCGGAAGCAGGTAGAAGGGAGAGGGAGATAGGAAGGCTGTAGATCTCCGGAGCATGACACCGACCCCGGCCAGGATGATTTCTTTTTCAGGCACCTTACAAGTCCAGCGTCGCGGCGGGAAATAGCCATGCTGAGCAGTGAGCTCAGCACTACACAGATGAAAGCCTTGCTTGCTGATTGGTCCGGCGGCACGGCGGGGCGGGGCCGCCGGACCAATCAGCAAGCAAGGCTTTCATCTGTGTATGTGCTGAGCTCACTGCTCAGCATGGCTATTTCCCGCCGCGACGCTGGACTTGTAAAGTGCATGCCTGCGTGACACACTACCGGAGCCGCAGCAAAGGTGGAAAAGAGCCGCATGCGGCTCTGGAGCCGCAGGTTGCCGACCCCCGGGCTAGGCTCTGATTTTTGCCAGCACTTAAATGTGGGTGCCATTTACTGAATCTGGTCCTATTTCAGCAATAGGGTATACTATCTGAGTAATAATATAGGAACAAAGATTTGGAATGATCTTCCAATTGCAAATTTAGAAAATTGCTAAAATCTTTTATTTTTAATGATTGTTAAATGAATAATGTTGTATGAACACAATATTTTTAAAAATTGTTGAATGAATAATGTTGTATGAACACAATATTTTTAAAAATTGTTGTTATCCACATGAGAATAATGTGGAATATAAATAAATAAGAATAGAATAGAATAATGCACATTATGAGGGGCCGCTGAAAAGTTCTCAGCCCAACCAACAAAGTTGGGGCAGTCTCCATCGAGGGCTCTTACCCCCTCTTTTACTAACACATAGCTTGGATTTTAGCACCAGCAGCGGCGGTAACTGCTCCAATGCTCATAGGAATTCTATGAGCATCGGAGCAGTTACTGCCGCTGCCTGCGCTAAAACCCACATTACCCGTTAGTAAAGGAGGGGGTTAGTCCCGTGATTTTCCACTTGTTTTCTTCCATCGGAAAAATACAGAACCAAAAAGTGGAAAATCGCTGGTCTAACCCCCTGTTTTACTAAGGTGCGCTATGTGTTTTAGTGCACGCTAAATATACACGCATGCTAACTGCTAACGTGTCCATAGACTAACTTGCATACATTAGCATTTAGCATGTGGTTAGCGTGTGTTAATATTTAGCGTGCGCTAAAACGCTTAGCGCACCTTTGTAAAAGGAGCTCCTAGTGCATCCCCCTCGATGGAGACTGCCCCAACTTTGTTGGTTGGGCTGAGAACTTTTCAGTGGCCCCTCATACAATGGTGCGGATTATGACAAAGAAAAGCCCATAAAATGTTGGAGCTTTTTCTGTGTCATTTTTGCTCAAAAATTAAATGAAACTGCATAGGAAATATTAGACAAAGAACACAAATTCCAATGCATTCAGTATTCACAATTCACCAGTCTAAATTCAGTAATAACTTTGCGTCACTGGGGCCATTTTCACTTCTAGATCAGCTTGCTGAATGAAATATTGTGATGAAAAGAAGCTAGTGTTAGATCACTGAAGATACACAGGAACATTGTATGTGACAGCAGTAATCTGCTTACCTTCACAAAGTGATTACACTAATCTACTGACATTACTGTTGGCTCTTGGAGAGAAAAGCAAAGGAAGAGTTTTGATTATTCTTCCTTCTCTTCTCATATGGTGGTGCTTTTTCCTTGCACTTCAGGTGCTGGTCCATGCCATGATTTTGACTTTCATAAAGCGTAAAGGCTTATCTGTTCTGTGGTTTGAGACCTTTCTCGGAAAGCTGTTTGAAACCTTCCTCTGAGCTGCAAATCCAACAATGATCTCTCTGACAGTTGCTGAGCACTGCTTTTCATTGGTTTTTTTTTTTCTCTCAAGGCAACAGATAGACTGCTTTCCGATGAATCCACCAATCATTCCCTCTGTGGCCCCAGATCTTGGCTTATTCCAAATGGTATCCTGTTTTTCTATGTTGCTGCCCTTCTATATGTTATAAATACCACCTAAAAAAGATTAGCTAGTTTTCATTTCAAACACAATTTTTGAGATTTGTATATGCATATTTTGTGATTTTTCCAAAATTTGGGGAGGGGGAGGAGAGAGAGTAGTGCATATTTTGAGAATCATTCTGTAAATAAGACATTAACAGTTAGTCCTTGAGAATACTCATAAATGACCAGAATACTGCTAATTTGTATATTTTTGTGTTTTGATTTTAGGCTGTTGGCTACAATTGTTTTACCCATAGGGGCAAAGTTTTCAAAAATCCCCTATAGGAATGTGTGATTTTTGGAAGTCTTGCAATTACACAGATGAATTTATAACTCTTATTCCACTGATTGCACAACTATAGACAACAGCATGATCTATGAATTGATTTCTGCAGTAATGCTATTGTTTTATACCATTTTCACTTATGCATGTATGCCTTTTTTCATTATCTGTATAAGAACACAAATCTTTTATGGAAGCATTCCTTGTGTTTTCAGTTATTTAAATATCTTTATTGCATGAGTCCTATAGTTTTAATTTGTATTGTCAAGTTATTGTAATAGTTGGTTTTTATGGGTTTCTATGATTTTATGTTGCATGATGGTGGTTTGAAAAGTTTGGTAAAAAAGAGTAACTATCTCTTTTACAAAACTGCACAGCAAAAGCCCCAAAGCCCTTTAAAACTCTATAAATCTCTATGGACTTCAGGACAACCAATAGCAAAGCTTTGTAAAAGAGGGGGGTGGGGAGGGGGTAAGTTAAACAATGTAGTCTCCAGCAAGTTTCCAGTTTCTTCATATCATATTAAAACTAGTTTAAAGGAGCCCACCAGTCTAGATTGGTGGGTGTATAACATTAGTTGACCATCAGCACTGAAAAAACAGGGGAGAGTAATGGGGGGGGGGGTGCGAGAAAAGGTAGGGGCTAGGAGAGAATGGTAATGAGAGGAGAGTATGGGTTGGATGATGAGCTGATGTTAGGGTAGGTGGAAGGTAAGGGTGAGAAGTATAAGGTGATTGGTGAAAGATGGAGAGGGTAGCAATTGGCAAAGTGAGAGGGGAATTTTGCGGGTGGAAAGGCATTCTGGTGGTGGGTAGGGAGTGTATTGGTTCTGTGGGAAGTGGTGCATGAAAGATGTTTCCCTCCCACCCACCCTGGGTTGTTGTTCTTCTGTCAGTGGGGGTGGAAAGTAGTATGCATTGTGGATATGTGGGGAGTTAGGGGAAAGGGTGGGATAGGGGTGGTCATAGTGGAGGTCTGTGGTTGTACCAAATTTGGGAGGATATTGTTTTCTAATGAGACTAAGATCTGAGTTCATGTACAAGTGAAGTTGGGGAAGAGAAAAGGATCGCTCGTGGGAGTCACCACCATGACTTGGAGGTATGACTTGATGATACCATGGGTCATGCTATGGTTTAAAATGACAAGGGGTTGCCAAGAAGTATGAGCTTGTTTTGTCACCAAGTAGCTCATGGGGTTGGTGCAGCCACATTGGGAGTTGGGTAATGTTAATGAAGTAAGTTCTGGGTTGTTGACTCTGTTAAAGGCATTGTAGGGAAATAAAGGAGCAGCCAAATATTTATTCCACAATTTAAGTGTATTTTTGTGATATTTGGAATGCAGGAATTATGCGTGGAAAGTGGAGGTGTTCGGGTATAGCCTTCAATGCAGACTACGTTGTTTAATTTGCTTTACTACCAAATGTTTCAAACCACCCTTGTAGTTTCACCCTTCACTGCAGTACTAATAAACCACACTTCTCTTCATTGATCACCTTGTTATAGAAGAGCCCAACACAGTCTCACAAGGTCCTCTTGCAATATTTCACAATCCTCTTGCGATTTAACAACATTGAACAACTATGTGCCATCATCAAATTTACGAGTAATTATTTCACTAGTTATTCCCATCTCTAGATCGTAGAGACTAAACTAAACTAAACCTTAAGTTTGTATACAGCATCATCTCCATAAAGATAGAGCTCGGCAGTGTTTAAAAGCAGGGGTCCCAGCACAGACCCCCTTAGGAAATATTTACCCTTCTCCATTGAGAATATTGACCATTTTTTCTAATGTGTCACAGATTGTCATTTTGTTCTATACTGGTTGAATTTGTTGTGCTAAACTATTCATTCTCTTCTATTGTTTCTCAATAGATCTTGCTTTTGTTGAATACAAGACAGGCATTGTAGATACAGTATATGATTCTCATGGTCTGTAATGTAGACTCCCATAACCAATATAGTCAATCTTTTTTTTTTCTCAGAACTTGTAGCCCAGATGACAGGAATTGCTTAATATCTAATTATCATTGCTGTGGACCTTAATATTGTGGACCCTCAAATGGATTATAGATCTCCTAGAGTAGGAAGGAAAGATGATTCAAGAAGAGAAGTGAATATTTTTAAAAAATAAATTGGGCCTAGCTGATGTTTTGGCATGCTATGCATCTGAGGGACCAAGATTTCATTTTCTTCTCATGGGTATATAATTCTCACTGCAGGCTGAACTATATACTAACATCTGAGTCCTTGTTTAACCTTGCACGTGATACCCAGATTTCAGATGTTGTGAGCTTGAATCAATCAGCAGTATGGCTGACTCTGAACTGCCAAACAGGCAGATGGTATATGGAGAATGAATCTAACATTATACTTGGATGAAAATTTCAGAGATTATTTGCTAAATGCATAGAAAGAATATAGAGAACGAGGCATTAGGTTTTACATGATGTTACGTTTTGGGAGGCTAAAAAAACATCATACTAAGACTTATGCAATTGATTCAGCAATTTGGATCATTTTTGGTACTCTTTCAATCATAAATATTGCTAGTTTCTCAACCATGTAGGTCACATGCGTCAAGCACAGGATATGGATAGAAATTTTTAATCCGCCATATTATAGAGTGGAGGAATAGCCTAATGGTTACTGTAGTGCCTTGAGAATTTGTAGATCTGGGTTTGATTCCCAGGGCAGCTCTATGGACCCTGAACAAGTAATTTAACTCTCTGTTGCCCCAGGTACATAACTTACCCCCTCTTTTACTAAGGTGCGCTAACTGATTATCGTGCACAAATCAAATTAGCGCGCGCTAAACGCTAACACGGCCATAGACTAATATGCACGTGTCAGCATTTAGCGCATGCTAATCAGTTAGCACACCTTAGTAAAAGAGGGCCTTAGACTGTGAGCCCACTAGGGACAGAAAAAGTACCTGCATATGCAAACAGCTTTGGTTGTACCCACAGAAAGGCAGTGTGTTAAATGTATGAGCTCTTTATATTCATCGTATTAATTATTACTTTGAATTTTACTCTATATTATCAGTCTTTTCTCAATACAACTACTAGGATTTTTAAGACCTACTAGACAGTGCAGTATATTGTTTTACAATATTGACTCATTTGGGGGAATTCAGTTTTTCTTGAGCTCCATTTAAAGTCATCTCAGAGAAGACAGAACCCTACTGATCTTCTAGTTCAGCAATCATTAATATCTAAGCTATCTGCCAATCTGACAGGATATGGAATGTACAATGACTTTCCACCCTTTTTTTAAGTTCAAAAAGGTATATTAAAAGTTTTTAAACGGCTCTCGGGAGTGAAGTCTCGCTCAGCCCCGTGGGACCTCCATCTCCTCTGCAGCCGCGAGACTGGGGAATAGAGGTGGTTCCACAGGGACGGATGGCGTCGCCGATGGAGCTGTAGGGCTTACCTAATCCTCAAGTGCTCTCGGCAGGAATAACTACATCGGAGGAGGTGGTTGAGATTTCAGCGAGTGAAGGACAAACTTCAACAGTCCTTCCTCTGGTAAGACCCGCTGAAATAACTTTAGAGTCTATTTGGATGGCGTTAGACTCTTTGTACAACTATGTGCAGGAACCCTACCTCAGGTGACTCTTCAAGAAAGGAGATTGGATAAATTACAGGAGGAATTGAAGGATCAGGAAGGAATGGTTCAAAATTTGGATCAGAAATTTCAAAGTTTACAAGCTTCTCAGACTGTTATACTACAGGATAGACTACTTTATACTAGGAAAATGGAAAACTTTGAAAATTATATGAAAATGTTGAATTTAAGAATTCTTAATTTTCCTAAGGTGTTAACAACACCTCCTAAGGAAATGTTTTATAAATTCTTAAAAGAAATATTTAAATATCCTGATGCCGGACTACCTCCTTTACATAGGATATATTACTTGCCAGTATCAAAACAGAAAACTTCAGGTCCAGAAGTTTCTCCTGAACTTCCTAATCCTTTGAATTTAACAGAAGTCCTTGAAACTTCAGTGGATGAAATAATCTGTCGTACTACTCTTGTGGTGGCTTTTGTCTTTCAACAAGACAAAGAGGCACTTCTTAGACTGTTTTTTAGGCAGAAAGAAGTGACCTTTCTGGACAGTAAGATCAGTATGTTTCCAGAGTCTCAAAAGCAACCCAGACCAGACGGAAGAGGTTCCTTGAACTGAAACAGTTTGTAATACAGCTGGGGGCCAAATACCAATTGAGATATCCTTGCAAATGTAAGATTCTTCTGGATCAACATTCATATATATTTTTTGAGCCCTCACAATTACAATTCTTTCTCGAAGGAAAGGGAATAACAACTTCAAATATCTCTGAAGGGAATGTAGGATCAATCCCATAGTAATGTAAGAAGAAGATGTACTCTACAAATATGGTTTTTTGATATTAATCCATTATAAACATCTCTCATAAATGTGAATTGTTTCTCCTCCAGAATGTGGACTAATTAAGAGCGAAATTTTGTTTAATTATGAAACGGATAGTATCCAGATATATATTTTTTTCCTTCTAAAAATTTTTGTGGAATGTTCTCTCTTTATTTTCTTATACAAGTAATGTATATGTATCTATATATAAAATGATAAATTAAAAATTAAAAAAAAAAGTTTTTAAAAACAATGCCAAATACGCACAACAAGATCATAGGATGCAAAGTGCTATTCCATTAAGTATAGTGAAGGGTATGAGGTACAGAAAATCAGATTATGTTCAGTTTATCAGTTATCCTGAATGGGGAAAGAGGCTGGTTGCCTAAGTATTCTCAATTTCTTTGGAAATATTTTCATTGATTACAATGTTATTTATCCATTATTAGTCCTCCCCTTGTTATGGATAAAACAAGGATATAAGCAAGACGACACAAACCAGTTGGATAAGTCTTGCTGAATATAAGAGCCAAAATAGCCAGCTTTGAATGGGAGACCTCTTTCTGAATCAATATATTGAATTGCACACATTTTTAATGCTAAAATTTCAATCCTATAATAAACACTATACTCTCATCTGAAGGGGTTCAAGTGCTGATCTAAGATACATATAAGATACACTTATTTTTGTATATAAAGTGGAGAAAAAGACCTCAGCTTTCAAGTGCAATGTCCAATTCAAGCACAAGCCTGAAATAATCAAACCAATACAACTCTATCATAGGCCAAAAAACTCCACCACTTCAATATGAGAAGCCACATACTTGAACCCAACTTCAGGTATTTTGGTAAAAAAAAAAACAACAACAACACAAAAACAAAAAGTAAAAAAACAAATTCTCAGTTAGATTGGTGTGGTAAGCAATCAACTGACAAGCGCTTATAGAAGCAAAACGGGCAAAAATGTAGAGTTATAATATACTTCAGCAAGAAACATTCTGGTCATGCAAGCATCAAAAATTCACAGCAAAAAAAATCCCCAACGAGAAAAATAATCAATATTTCACACACAGTACTTAACTGTCCACAATGTTCTTCAACAAAAATGTCTCTGTCCTGGAGCTTGTAGCGATTCACCAAGCAAAATGCATCGACTCATTCTCTTCAGTTAAACCACTGCCATTTGCTTCACCGCAGCCCAAAAACTTTTCCACGAAACCACACCAAACAACACAACTCCCAACAGGAGACCCTGTTTTGCAAATGCATCTTCAGGGAGAAAATAATTGATGTGGTTGCAAACTCTCTATTACTAAAATTTGCCTTCATTTGGAAAGTATCTCCCTCTTTGGGGGACTGTGATTACAATTATTTTACATTGAGAACCATTTTGGGTTTTCTGTTATAATGTAATTGTTCTACATGATTTAAATTCTAACCTTGAATAGTACACCTTTCAATGATTTGAATTAATCTTTTTAGGATTAATATGAATGTTTATAGCCAATAGAGCTTTTTTTGTTGAAGTGGGTGGAGTTTTATTTTTTTCATTGCCTGATTTACATTTAATATGTATATAGCGCACGCTAATTTGATTAGCACGCGCTAATTGGTTAGCGCACCTTAGTAAAAGAGGGCCTCAGAGAAACTACTATATTGATCTTTGAGAGTTTACCCGTGAGGATTTTTTCAGTTGTTGGGATTCCTAAAAAGCTCATCACAACTGAACTATTGTTGATGTTGGGGCTAGTATGACTGCACCTTTGGCCCTTTTGAATATTAAATATTTCTTTAAGACTTGAACTGCTTTTTGGAATTATGCTTAGACTTGGACCTCATGCAGCTCTAATCAAACCTTTCCCTGGCTGTCTTGGATGGAGCTTTAAATGTTTTCACCTAGACCTATTTGAGAAGCGTCTAAGTGCCAAAAGGGTACCCAAACTGACCAGATGACCACTGGAGGAATTAAGTAATTACCCCCAGTGGTCATTGACCCCCCTCCCACCCCAAAAAATTTAATACAAAAGTATAAACCTGGCTCTAGAACAGCAGTACTTGCTATGGGAAAGCCTAGTAGAGCATCACACAAGTGTCTTAAGTAGTCAGGTGTTTGTGCCAGTGAACCACAGAGAAGAGGAGCCAGGCCCATAATCCACTCTAACTACTACATTTATGTGGACAGTGTGAGCCCACCAAAACTCTACAATATTGCTATATAGGTACTATCTACAACCATAAGACCTATTGGGGTAGTGGACAGGTGGGTATAGTAGGTTTTAGGAGAGTTTTGCAGGGCTTACCATACATTAGAAGGGGTTATGGTGAGATGTATTTCTGGCAGTTTATGTGAAGTTCCCAGCAGTGCCTTCTAGTGTGGCCCAATGTTCTGTTGGTATGTCTGTGTGGCCAGTCATTCAGAAGACTGGCCCCTCCCACATCACCTCTTCAATCCATTGAAACTGCTGCTGCGCAACTCATATTCCATGAGAGCCACTATTCTCACATTACCCCTCTCCTCAAGTCACTTCACTGGCTCCCCATCCATTTCCGAATACAGTTTAAACTTCTCTTGCTGACCTACAAGTGCGTTCGCTCCGAAGCCCCCCAAAATCTCTCCTTGCTCATCTCCCCCTATGTTCCCCCTGTGATCTCCGCTCGTCGGGCAAGCCCCTCTTATGTGCACCCTTCTCTTCCACTGCCTGCTCCAGATTCTGTCCCTTCTTTCTTTCAGTGCTGTATACCTGGAACAGGTTGCCTGAATCAATAAGTCGTGCTCCGTCCCTGGCAGTGTTCAAATCCAAGCTAAAGGCCCACTTTTTTGAAACTGCTTTCAACTCTTCAGCTCCCCCTCACTGCTGTCAGATACTTATACCCGCTATAATCTCCCCAACCCTGCTGCTGTCAGATACCTATACCCACTATAACCTCCCCAACCCTGAAATGTCCTGTCTAAATTAGATTGTAAGCTCTTCTGAGCAGGGACTGTCTATTGTATGTTAAAAGGCTGCGTACGCCTTTCAGCGCTATAGAAATAATAAATAGTAGTAGTAGTTGTAGTAGACAGTTTTGTGGTCAGTAATGGGATATTAAAGCTAGACATCTTGGTGGACAAGACATCCAACTAGATGATTAAAAAAAAAACTTGGACATTCTATTAAATGTCAAAATGTACAGCACTGCGTATGCCTTTCAGCGTTATATAAGTGATAAATACTAGTAGTAGTAGTAGTAGTAGTAGTTTATTTACATGTGATGAATCACCTTTTTTTTTTTACCATATAAATCAAGGTGATGTACAATAACAAAAATGATGACTTAGAAAAGAACTCCATTAAATATAGGACAGAGTAACAGTCACACAAGAACATATGTGCTTCAATCAAATCAAAGCAGCTACTCAGTTGAAAGATATTATTTATTCTCTTCACCTCGTGACACCATACCACCCCAGGATTCTGCAGTCTCAATGATTCTCAAATGCCTGAACAAAGAAATGGGTGTTTAAAGGCAGATCATAAACTTATTCAATGACATTTCAGTGCATAAGCTGAGAGGGAGGTTATTCCATAGAAAGGGGACCAGAAAATAAAAGGCACGTCTTGTCAATTCATAATAAACCTGAGATGGGTTAGGGAGAATTAATTGGTGGACATTATGAGAGAGGAAGAGCTGAGCCGGAACATAAGGAATCGTAAACCTAACCAAATAATCTGGTAGACCCGCATGAAGTGCTTTATTTTATTT
Organism: Geotrypetes seraphini; assembly: GCF_902459505.1. Taxonomy (NCBI): domain Eukaryota; kingdom Metazoa; phylum Chordata; class Amphibia; order Gymnophiona; family Dermophiidae; genus Geotrypetes; species Geotrypetes seraphini. The sequence goes on along the minus strand of NC_047087.1, from coordinate 216,035,527 downwards.
GTTAAGTGCTTTTAAAGTCAGCATGAGAATCTTGTAATCAATTCTAAATGTAAGCAGAAGCCAATATAATTTGTAAAGCAATAGGGCTATATGGTCTCTCTTTTCTGCTCAACATAACACTCTAGCAACTTTATTTTGTAGTGTTTGTAATCATTTCAATTCTGACTGGGCCACCATACACTGAATTACCATAATTCAATTGGCAACCCGTGAGTTTCATTTCAATAAAGGGTAGAGGGGCATAACCTTCATGAAACAAGAATTATAACCTTAATCACTTTACTGAGCAGCCTAGATGGGCGATGCTAGTCTCTGCTTTCTATGTTTTGTAAAGTTAGTTTAAGTGAAATCTGTCTAAGGAAACTATTGTTCATGTGATATTTTCAAACTACACAGGATGATCTGAAATATGGTACAGAAAATATTAACATGGCTACAGTCATTCTAAGCAGTTTAAAAATAGTGCAATTATACACTAAGGGGGCTCATAAACGAAAGAGAAAAACGTCCAAAAACCGGCCTAAGTCGGCACTTGGACGGACATTTCTCAAAAACGTCCAAGCGCCGAAAATAAAAACGGGTTTTGGACGTATTTCTAAATGACCTAGGCCTTCATAGTGCCACTCAACATCCAAAGCTGAACGGGGCGTTTCTGGAGGCGTGTCGAGGGCGGGAGTTGGGCGGCACGTGGGCTGGCTTAGACTTAGTCGTACAGCATGTATAACCGAAAGTTATACAGCCCAGGATCGACGGAACTTAGACGTTGTGACTTAGACCATGTAAAACATGGATCACTTTGCAGACCCCTCCCACGTCCAACAGGGCTTGTTCTAGACGTTTTGGACTTGGACGGAAAGTTGGACGGAAATGTGGTATAAAGATGGACGATTTAGCGGCTTGGACGATCAGATCGGCAGGACATATAATTAGACGATTTTCAAAAGTAAAAAAAAAGTTGGAAGTCTCTTTCGAAAATGTGTCTTAGGCTGTTTTTAACTTTGGACGACTTGCGAGATGGACGAAAACAAACTTAGACATCCCTTTGGATTATTCCTCTCGACGGGGTCCTTTTACTAAGGTGTGCTAATTAATTTAGCGTGTGCTAAATCAGTTAGTGCGCCTTAGTAAAAGGACCTCTAAGATAGCAAAATAATATATATGTTCCTCAGACAGTACCCCAGCATCACCAACAAGCCTTAATCCTTTTCCAGATATCAAACTCAGTCTTCAGGGATTGATTAACAGGTGAACAAGGAATCTGCTCTCACAGTTCTTGTGGAAAGTCATTCCATAATTCACTATTACAACTAGCAACACCTTAGCTGGGCATTCCTTTTTGCTAGATATTTTAGTGATGGAATATGTAAGCAGCTATCTCCATGTATTGTGCTTTTGTTAAACAGCTTTCATGGACACTTTGGATCTCAATCTGAATATTTCAGATCTGTTTGGTGCCACAGAAAAATAACAATATATATCAGAGTTGAAACACAGCTCAAATGTATTCAATGTTTGGGATTACAGGGTCCCAAGCTGTACATTTTTAACTGCCATCTTTGCATTCAGATAGCTAGAAGAAAGGTGCACAGCTGACTGGTTTCATATTTATAATATTTTAAAATAGTTGACTCAAGAAGAAAATAATAGGCAAGGAAATGCCTTTCAGAGAAACAAAATCTTCTCTGCCAAACAGATTTATTGGGTCACAACTGCCATATCAAACAAACAAGCTGTCGTCAAAACATCAAATTGTCTACAAAATGTCAGTTAGAGAGAAAAGTACAAGAAAAAACTGCAAAGCACTGCAGCTTAGAAATCCAAGGTACCCTACATAATGAAAAGTTAAACAGACAGCACACAGAAAGCCGGGTACGACAGCTGGTTTTCAACCTGAGGCAAATCCCATTTTGACTTCTTTACAAGTTTTGCTCGTGTCTAAGAGTATGATTAAGTAATGAAGAAAAAGTACAGACTACTATCAATATTTAAATGTGTATGCTGTTGGAAAACGAGCGTGTGGTTTTCTAAATGGAAGTATGTACGAAGCATGAAGGAGGATGGGAGTGAAATTTATGAGTGATAGGTTGAATGCAGCGGCTACAAAGCCTAGGTAGTCAGTGTGGATGATTGATATATTCTAATGTAACCGATTAGATCTAGTATTGTACATGTCATGATCCCCTTTCAGGGTCCCTTAATCCTATTGACATAAGCCATGCATTTTAAGAAGAAGACAGTTTGATGTGTATAGAAAGATTTATACGCATACATAATGTAAGTAAAATGCAAGGTGAAATTGAAGGAGAGTGCGAGAGATATATAGGTTGGAATGAAAAAAAAAAAGTAGCATTAGAGACAAGTGAAGATACTATAAATTAATGAGATGCTATGAACTATGATGACAATGGACTCTTTTACAAAGGTGTGTTAGGGCTGTAACGCACAGAATAGCGTGCGCTGAATTGCCCTGCACGCTAGACCTTAACGTCAGACCTTGAGCGTGGGTTTAGAGAAGAACAACTAAAATGGTTAAGGGACTGGAGGAGTTGCCGTACAGCGAGAGATTAGAGAAACTGGGCCTCTTCTCCCTTGAAAAGAGGAGACTGAGAGGGGACATGATAGAAACATTCAAGATACTGAAGGGAATAGACTTAGTAGATAAAGAAAGGTTGTCACCCTCTCCAAGGTAGGAACAACGAGAGGGCACTCTCTAAAGTTAAAAAGGGGTTAGATTCCGTACAAATGTAAGGAAGTTCTTCACCCAGAGAGTGGTGGAAAACTGGAACGCTCTTCCGGAGGTTGTTATAAGGGAAAACACCCTCCAGGGATTCAAGACAAGGTTGGACAAGTTCCTGCTGAACCGTAACGTATGAATGTAGGGTTGATCTCATTTAGGGCTCTGGTCTTTGACCTGGGGGCTGCCGTGGGAGCGGACTACTGGGTGCGATGGACCACTGGTCTGACCCAGCAGTGGAAATTCTTATGTTCTTAACAAAAAGCATGTTCAAAGAGATAAGGTTTCAAAAGAATTTGAAAGCGAGAATACGATGATTCCAAACGTAAACTAGGTGGTAAAGAGTTTCAAAAAGCTGGAGCTATTGCAAAGAATGCTGAGTTTCTAGTTCTCTCCCATTTTTTTTTTTTGAGGGATGTGGAATTACTAATCTATTGTCCCGTAAAGATCGAAGAACCCTTGATGGGGAATATAGGATGATTAGTGATGCCAGATAATCAGGGACACCTGAGTGTAAGGTTTTATAAATCAAGGTTAATATTTTAAATTGTATCTGTGAATAGACCTGTACCCAGTGTAACTGTTTTAGTAAGGGAGTTATATGATCATATTTCCATGCATTGTTAAGCACTCTCACTGCCATATTTTGTAATGCCTGAAGACGTTTTAATTGCATTTGTGTTTCCCCGAAAATAAGTCCTACCCTGAAAATAAGTCCTAGCATGATTTTCGGGTTAGGTCTAAATATAAGCCCTACCCCAAAAGTAAGCCCTAGTCCCTGGAAGCTTAACCAGAAGGTCCCTGGATTCACCGGCAGCAGCGCTTTCCCCACCCCCTGTTCCTGCCCCTGCCGTGCATCTGATCCCCCGCTGAACATCTCATCTTTCCATCTCTTCCTCCCATCCAAACCCCACCCTCCGACCACGAGACCTACATAGAGCAGCATCGGCAACACTCTAAACAGGCTGCTTCATGGCCTTCTCACGCCGGAGCATTCTCTTTGCTGCGGTGTACGGAAGGCCCCGACAGGAGAAGCCCATGAAGTAGACTGTTCAGAGTGCCGCCGACCCTGCTCTTTGGAGGGAGGTATGTAGGTCTCGTGGTTGGTGGGGTTTGGATGGGACAGATGGAATGATGTGAGGGTCAGTGGGGGTTTGGCTGTGTGGTGGTGGAGGGCGGCTGGTCAAGGGTTCTGCTGCACAGAAAGGAGGGATAGAAGCTGTGCAAAGGTTCTGCTGCACGAGGGATGGGATGGGAGGGAAGGATAGAAAGATGCTGCAGAGAGAAGGTACAAGGGGATGGATAAGATGGGAGGAAAGATGCTGCACATGTGGGGAAGAGAAAGGAAAGAGGAAGAACTGGAGTGAAGGAGAGGAAGGGAGAGATGATTATGTACATGAAAAAAAAATAAGACCTACCCTGAAAATAAGCCCTAGTGTATTTTTTGGTCCCACGATAGATCACATTATAGTAATCTATGAGGAATACCCATGAACCATACATTTCTATGAGTACATATTATTTAAATCAAATTAACACCAATAATTTTTTATGATAATCCCAATTATTGACACTACAGAAGCTCATATAGCTTAACACCTTTACAGAAGCTCATGCAAACCGCTCTGAATAGACTTCCCAGTTATTAGTAGTGGTATAGAAGCTCTCAATAAAAATAAACATCCTCCTGCCCACAGGGCCACATGCTTAGAATGATAGGCCTTCCCCCTCCAAATGCATCTTGGGATTCAATAGGAGGGGCCAAAGGCCCTGATTGGCTCAAAATTACATGGGTGAAGGATACATAATTGAATACTCTTTTAAATATTGTCAGGCATAATATTAGATGATGAGCAGAAATATGAAAGGAATTCTCGGATTAATAGAATGGTCTATTTAAAAATGTGATACAAGCAACAACCGTTGATTAGGTCAGTTACTAGTAGTGCATGCAAGAGTGTTAGCATGTACTATCACAGGGTTCTGTATAAATGGGTCCTGTAACAGATAGCATGCTAGGAGCCTTTTTACTAAGCTGTGATAGGGAGTAATGCATTCCTAACACAGCTTAAAATGGCATACCACAAGATATGCTCAAGCATCCTATGATAAATGCCAAAATGCATGTTCAAACTGTGCACAAAGTTTTTTTTTATATTCTTTAAGGGGTCCTTTTACTAAGGCATGTTAACACATCCATTATAATCTATGGACGCATGTAGTGCGCGCTAAAACAGCTAGCACACATTATTAAAAGGGCCCCTAAGATGGCAGAGAGTGAGCATTCATATACCAATCAATTAGCACAGCTAAATTACGATATACCAAATGGTTAGTGCTGCAAAACCATGGAAGAATTTACCGCCTAAAAACAGGGTGGTAGGAAATGCATATGCGCTATGGCCTGAATTCTCTATTGGCACCAAAATCAGTAGTTGCCTAAAATGCAGATGCCAATCGCATGTCAATATCATGATGCACCGTACACAGAATCACGCCTCTGGGAAAGATAGGCATCAGAAATGGTGCCTATCTTTGTTGTGAATTGCATCTATGTAGGTTCTTCAGGCCACCTAATGCCATTTCTGCGTTTCTTTGGAAATATCAGGAAAAATTCTTACTGCTGAGCCAAGGAAAGAGTCCTTCATGTGCCACCTTCAGTGAGATACTGAAAACTGCAGTGATTTAATAGATTTGTCTTTTCTTTTTTGTTGTTGGGGGAAAGGCTTTGAAAATACCATTTTGATTTGTATTTTGTGAACATAAATTTATATTCTTCATTTATTCTATGAACCTGACTGAATCAGAGTTAAAAGATCTAGGACCTTTTGTACTGTCCTGTTGTATGACAGTTGGAAAAGGTAGTGTCACCCATCATTACCTTATCTTCTTTTTTATATTGAAATGTGACCTTTGAAGCACATTTAATTGAAATATTATGGCATTTTTGAGCTACCAGCACATGGAAACTGATGTTTCAATTGTTTTCTTCCTTGATATTTTTCTTCCATTCACACTTTCGAGGTCACAATTATTCCAGTCCTATTTTTTTGTAGGGGGAGGGGGGATTTTCTGAGTGGAAAGTCTGCATTACCCATGTTCAGGATCCGACTGTACAATTTGATAAAAGTAAAGACACTGAGAGATGCCATACTTTTACATGGCAAAAAATATCATGAATGCCATTAGAAAATATATGACAACAAGTATATATAACTGATTATTAAAAAAAAAAAATCCACTTGTATGTTATACTTGGAAAACTAAGGCCTCCTTTTACTAAGGTGCACTATGCTTTTTAGCTCGCTAAATCTTAGTAAGTGCTAAATGCTAACATGTGCATGTTAGTCTATGGACGTGTTAGTGGTTAGTGCGCGCTTAGATTTAGCGAGCGCTAAATGCGCACTAAAATGCTTAATGCACCTTAGTAAAAACGGGGAATGTAACTATAAATTGTTACTGGGTTTCAGCAATTTTAAGAAGCATAATGTTTCAATAAATACTAACAGTTAATCAATTCCACACTCTTCATTATCCCCCACCCCCCTTTATAAAATCGTAGCACAGTTTTTAGCACCTGCCGTGGTGGTAACAGCTCCAACACTCATAGGAATTCTATGAGTGTCGGTGCTAATACTGCTGCAAGGGGGGCGCTAAAAACTGCACCACGTTTATATAAAAGGGGTGGGGGTTAAGTCATAAGAACATAAGAACATAAGAACATAAGCATTGCCTCTGCTGGGTCAGACCAGGGGTCCATCGTGTCCGGCAGTCCGCTCCCGCGGCGGCCCCCCAGGTCCATGACCTGGAAGTGTTCCCTACCTAACCTAAAATATCCATACCCCATTCGCTCAATGTCCTGTAAGGTAACTCTATCTGTACCCTGTAATCCCCTTCGCTTCCAGGAAGTCATCCAGTCCCTTTTTGAACCCCAGAATTGTACTCTGTCTTATCACCTCTCCGGGAAGCGCGTTCCAGGTGTCCACCACCCTCTGAGTGAAGAAGAACCTCCTTGCATTCGTTATGAATCTGTCTCCTCTCAGTTTTTCTGAATGACCTCTTGTTTTAGTTGCCCCTGCTAGTCTAAAGAATCTGTCCCTCTCCACCTTCTCTATGCCTTTCATGATTTTATAAGTTTCTATCATGTCCCCTCTCAGTCTCCGCTTCTCCAGGGTAAAGAGCCCCAGCCTGTCCAACCGTTCGGCATATGAAAGGTTCTCCATACCCTTTATCATCCTCGTTGCCCTCCTCTGGACCCTCTCGAGTATTGCCATGTCCTTCTTGAGGTATGGCGACCAGTATTGGACGCAGTATTCCAGATGTGGGCGCACCATTGCTCGATACAGTGGCAGGATAACTTCCTTCGTTCTGGTAGTGATACCCTTTTTGATAATGCCCAGCATTCTGCTCGCTTTTTTTGAGGCCGCTGCACATTGCGCCTCCGGCTTCATTGTGTTATCCACCAATACCCCCAGATCTTTTTCTTGGCTGCCTTCCCCGAGTACCCTCCCTCCCATCGTATAGCTGTACCTGGAGTTCCCCTTCCCTATGTGCAAGACCTTACATTTCTCCACATTGAAGCTCATCTGCCATTATATTAATTCATTCATTCACATCTGCTGAATCCTGGGAGTCTCCTACAAAAATATCAATGCTATCGTGCCTCTCCAAGCAAAATATAAACTCAAAGGGCCACCTAACCACTCAAATTCTCTAAACCGGCATCCACATCACAGGCTCTGGTTAGAGAATCATGTTATTACTGAGCTGATCGCTGCAAGGGAATCTCCTTGCAGCGATCAGTTTCGGCAGCCATGGCTGAGACAGGGAACCTGTACCCCCTGCAAAGTTGGCTGGCAGATCACTAAAGCCCCTCCCATGGGTGGGACCTTAGGGATCTGACCAATCGGAGTCTTAGGCCACTCCCAGTGCATAGAATTTGTACCAAAATATATAACACATAAAATGCTATTGATGAAAATGCACATACCAACTTCCTCTGAGCTGCATTCTCTGCTCCGTGGTTTAGATGTGGCCGCTGAGCCAATCATGACAAGGGAATCTCCCTGCCATGATTTAGCAGCTGTAGCAGGGAATCTGTCACCCCCACAAAGTTGGCCAGCAGGAGGGATGCCCACTCCCTCTTACCGGAATACCTGAATCCCCCTCCCAAATGGCCATGGTAATTCCTTCTTCCTCCCCAAGACATCCCCCAGCAAGATGGAAAATCTTCAAACACTTTATGAAACTGAAGAACATGCTGGTATGATATTATCATCATTACAATTTTATAGGATAATATTGAAAATGGAAGAACACAGACTAGAGACTCCTTTTCTTCTTTAGAGCAATATTGTAACAGCAGCTCTCTTTGAGTGTAACTTACTCTCAGATATGTCCTACAAAGTATTGACGAAGGAAAACCTCTAGCTAAAAAAATGTTGCTTCAAAATTTTGGCTCTGAATTCTTTCATAGAGGAACCAAATTTGTCTAATCTGCAGAAACTGACTCACAAGAAGCCTAGCACAGAGCTTGTATAGATGGAAACTCCCAAAATGTCACAAAAAAAGTGTTTTTAGAAATTTGTTTATGTTATATGAGTAGAATTGATACTAATTGATCATTTTTTTTTAATTTAAAAATTCAGGAAATTGGTTATGGTTGAATGATATGTCATAGTAACTATAAATTAGAATTCAAAGAATTTAACCACTGATTTAAATAAATTAGATCTTCTTTGGTCCCTGTCCATAAACAAAAGATGTCTAGAAATCTTTTTCCAAAAAATCATTGGAACAAATTCTGGAGCTTGATAAAGAGCAGTTGCTTTAAAATTTGCCATGTATAGTGCTGCCACTAAAGGGAAACACTTATACATGGACCACATGTAAGGGGGTGGCATAGCTTGAATAGAGCAAAAGTGGAGCTGTAAGGTACAGCACATACTTAATTATACCATACATAGTGTAAACCGGTGGTTCTCAATCCTATCCTGGGAAATCAACAGCTGGTTGGGTGTTCAGGATACCCCTAATGAATATGCATGAGAGAGATTTGCATGTCTGTCTCATTGAATATATGCAAATCTCTCTCATCCATATTCATTAGGGATATCCTGAAAGCCCAACTGGCTGTTCATTCCCAGGACAGGTTTGAGGACCACTGATGTAAACAATAATTGGGTTGTTCTCCTATAATAATAATTAGAAAGGATGAGTGGAAGGAGGTGGAGAGTAACCTAGGTAAGTGGTATGAGCGTTGGGAATAGATGATAGTATGAATTCTGCTGTACTTTTATGATTTTTCTCTATCTAGAATTAAATAATAACATGTTACATATTCTTTAAAATGTATTGCTATGTGTTGCTCATATTGTATGATGTTTATTGATACTCTCAACAAAGTATATACAAAAAACAACAGTATTGTTCCAATACTTCTAATGCCCCTTCACGAGATCTTCAGACATGCCTTTCATAAGCTGGGTATTATGCTCCACAAGTTTTGTGCACATAAATCCTCATTTGATCTAGCAATTTATTTTAGGAATTTCTTGTAATAACTTAAAACTGTCAATGAAATGTTTCTGTCAATGAAAAAGCCAAAGAGCAAAACATGTTGGAAAAGACATGTCCCTACCTGACGCTGTGGAATAAAGAATAAGATAAGTGGTTTAAATCATTTTGAATATTTTAGCATTGACAGAAACAGTTTTAAGTTATTATGAGTAATTTCATTAAAAATTACTAAAAAATTGCTAGATCAAATGACGATTTATGTGCGTGAAACTTGTGGAGCATAATACCCAGCTCATGAAAGGCACATCTGAAGATCTCACAAAGGGGCATTAGAAGTATTTGGAAGGATGCTGTTGTTTTTTGTATATACTTTTTTATATATATAACAGCACCTAGGTGCCTGTGCTGCCTTTATAATAAAGAGACTTTCAAAATAGATGTCCTATGATAAAATTATCCCCATAAAGTACAATGCTTGCTTCTAACTGCGGGTGACAGTTTAGTCAGTCATTCACTCTTTCCACTCCCTTGTATGCTTCTCCTTCTATTCCTTGGCACAAATCACTTTGACCCAACTTATTTCAACACTGGCAGGCAGCCAAGATGAGAGAGAAAATGAATGAAGCAAAAAAAAAAAAAAGATGAAAGGATGAGTTGGCAAAGATTTTAAAGCAGGAATCCTTTGGAAAACAAGTAATAGCAGTACAGTATGCTGGAAAGCAGTGATTTTTATTTTATAGTAATAACAGAGAAGAACAATTGTATAGGGATGGTGGAGTAAAAACGCTGAAGAATCAGAGAACAAAACAGACTATATATGAGAGAGTAGCAGTTTCATATTTTTTCTTAGCTGTTGGAATAATTCAGATTAAACATTTCTTTTGCTTTGTTTATTAAAAAAATGATGCAGAAAAGCTATCCACTCCAATTTAAGGATCCAGCATAAAAATAAAAAAAAAGGTTAAATCAATTTGCAATTGTTTATGAACACAAATTATTTATTTATTGGAAATTTTTCATTATTACATGGTTTATCACTACAGTGGATGTCTGACAATTGTCCCTTGAGCTTTTAGAAATATGGAAACAGAAACATGATGGCAGATAAAGGCCAAATGGTCCATCTAGTCTGCACATCCACAGTAACCATTATCTCTTTCTCTCTCCAAGAGATCCAACATGCCTATCCCAGGCCCTCTTGAATTCAGACACAGTCTCTGTCTCCACTACGTCTTTCAGGAGACTATTCCACGCATTTACCACCCTTTTTGTAAATAAAAGTATTTCTTTAAATTACTCTAGAGCCTATCACTTCTTAACTTCATTCTATGCCCTCTCATTGAGGAGTTTCCTTTCAAATGAAAGAGACTCAAATCATGCACATTTACATTACGTAGGTATTTAAACATCTCTAACAAATCTAACCTTTTCTGCCTTTCCTCCAAAGTATACAGATTGAGATCTTAAAGTCTGTCCCCATACGCGTTATGATGAAGACCACACACCATTTTAGTAGCCTTTCTCTGGACCGACTCTATCCTTTTTATATTTTTTTGAAGGTGCGGTCTCCAGAATTGTACGCAATATTCTAAATGAGGTCTCACCAAAGTCTTATACAGGGGCATCAATACCTCCTTTTTCATACTGGCCATACCTCTGCAACCTTCAAACAATTGAAATCTTACATAGGGGCTATTTCACTAGCGCTTAATAGACATTAGTACATTCTAAATGCTATAGTCCTATTTTATGCCTATGGGCTATATAGCACTTAGTACCTGCTAATGTAAATTAGTGCACACGGAGCTTTAGTACAAGAGACCCATAGTTCATAATTGCAAAAGCATTTATATTGCTATCATCCAAGTTCAATAACATCAGTAGGATTTTTGAAGTGGATTTTTCCTTTTACAAGTTATTCTCCATCTTGATGTCAGCTTCCTGAGAAAATTAGAGTGTTGGTATAGGAGACAATATTTTGTTTTAGAAAACAGAGGGTTGGGTTCCTGTCTGTCCAAATTAGATTGTAAGCTCTTCTGAGCAGGTAACATCTATTACATGTTAAATATACAGTGCCGCCTACACCTTTCAGTGATATAGAAATAATAAGTAGTAGTAGTTGTAGTAAATGGCCATTTTTTTCTCAATGGAAGAAGGTAAATAGTGGAGTGCTGCAGGAATCTGTACTGGGACCACTACTATTTAACTTATGCATAAATGATTTGGAAATTGGAATGATGAGTGAGTTGACTAAATTTGCAGGTGACATAAAACTGTTCAGAGTTGTTAAAACATATGCAGACTATGAAAAATTGCAGGCAGACTTTAGGAAATTAGAAGATTGGACAACGAAATGGCAGATGAAATTTAATGTAGAGAAATGCAAAGTGATGCCCATTGGGAAGAATAATCTAAATCACTGTTACCAGATGTTTGGGTCACCTTAGGATCTAGGTGGCATGGTAGACAATATGCTGAAATCTTCATCCCAAAGTGTGATGGTAGCCAAAAAAGCACACAAAATGCTAGGAATTATTAGAAAAGGAATGATAAATAAGACCAACGGCCTCTTTTACAAAGCCGCGCTGCGCTAACGGCCCCGAAGCCCATAGAGATTTAAAGGGCTTCAGGGCTGTTGCCGCATGGCAGCCACTAGCGCGGCTTTGTAAAAGAGGCCGTATGACTATTATAATTTCTCTGTATCACTCCATGGTATCACCTCACCTTGGGTACTGCATTCATTTCTGGTCACTCTATCTCAAAAGAGATGGAGTGGAATTAGAAAAGGTTCAAAGAAGAGTGACCAAGATGATAAAGGGGATGGAACTAATCTCATATGAGGAAAGACTAAAAAGGTTAGGGCTCTTCAGCTTGGAAAAGAGATGGCTGAGGAGAAATATGATTGAAGTCTACAAAATCCTGAGCGGTGTGGAACAGGTACAAGTTAATCAATTTTTTACTCCATCAAAAATTACAAAGACTAGGGGACAATTGATGAAGTTACAGGGAAATACTTTTAAAACCAATAGGAGGAAATATTTTTTTCACTCAGAAAATAGTTAAGATCTGAAACACATTGTCAGAAGATTTGGTAACAGAGGATAATGTAGCTGGGTTTAAAAAAGGGTTTGGATAAATTCCTGGAATTGTCCATAGTCTGCTATTGAGACAGACATGGGGGAAGCCACTGCTTGCCCTTGGATTGGTAGCATTGAATGTTGCTATTATTTGGGTTTTTATCAAGTAATTGTGTCCTGGATTGGCCACTGAGGAAACAGGATATTAGGCTTGTTGGACCATTGGTCTGACCCAATATGGCTCTTCATATGTTGGTGGTATGATATAAATATATTAGATACTATTCTATAATGTAGAGCCTAAGTACCATACCAAATTCTATATATGGTGTCTAGAAAATTGATGCCATTTTGAACAGCGCTTAGCGTGAGTCTATAAAAGTCACCCACTATATTTAGAATCATACACAGCATAACATTTAGGCACACCCATTTAGGCTAAGGAAATCCAGTTCAATATACCTGCATCTAAGTTGTGCATAGATCAAGCGTATTCTATAACAGTACATCTAACTTTTAAGAATGTCCATGATGGGACACATCGCATTGACCCCTTTACTGAAAAAAGCTGACCTAGACCCCTCCATACCATCCAACTACCGTCCAATAGCAAATATCCCTCTCCTCACCAAACTGCTCGAGTCTATCATATCTACCCAGCTCTCTTCCTACTTAGAAAGATTCTCCATCCTCTTACCTTACCAATATGGCTTCAGACCCAACTTCTGCACTGAATCCCTATTGGCCTCTCTAATCTCTAAGGTTCAGCAACTGCATTCTCGTAACAAGTTTGCTGTCCTTCTACAATTCGATCTCTCCGCAGCTTTTGACGTTGTCCACCACGACATTCTAATTTTCCAACTCTCCGAGATAGGCATTAGCTCCATAGTTCTTGATTGGTTCTCCAAATTCTTGCGCTCCCGTTCTTACATGGTTAACATGAGCGGCACCTCATCCTCCCCCTGGACCCCGACTTGTGGTGTCCCACAAGGCTCACCCCTCTCCCCAATCCTCTTTAACATTTACATGTCCTCCTTGAAACTACTCCAACTATCCCCCCTTGAAACTCTTTACACTTACGCTGATGACATCCTCGTCCTTCTTGAGACCGACTCGAACCTCACTAACCTCTCCACGAACATATCCTCATGCATAAAGAACCTCCAATCCTGGGCATTCACAATGCATATGAAACTAAACGAGTCCAAAACAAAACTCCTTTGGCTCGGCCAAAAATTAGACCATCTACCTTCCTCCATCCCATTGTCCACCGGCCCCCCATTACAGCTCGAGTTCTCAAGCAAAGTTCTGGGTGTCACCTTAGACTCTTCTCTATCCTTCAACGAACATCACCAATCTCTGGTGAAGAAATGCTTCTTCAGCCTTCACATGCTAAGGAAAGTCAGACCCTATTTTCACCAAAAACACTTTGCAGTCCTAGTACAATCCATCATCCTCTCCAGATTGGATTATTGCAATTCTATCTACCTCAGCCTAACCTAAGAAAAGCCTCCACAGACTTCAGCGGATTCAGAACGCCACAGCTAAGCTTGTTTTCGCGAAAAGCAAATTTGATCACGTCTCACCACTCCTGTCTAAGCTCCATTGGCTCCCAGTAATCCCCAGGATCTACTTCAAATGTGCGTGTCTGGCCTACAAGATCCTACATGGCATCCTTCCTGCCGTTATCCCTCTATCCTGGAACTCCCCAACCCCTACTTCCTCCAGATCCTCCCAAATTTTTAAACTATCCTTCCCTTCCATAAAAGGTATTTCCCATGTAGGCAAACTTGGGTCATCCCTCCCCTTTAGAATCACTGAGATCTGGAATAACCTCACCTCCCCTCTCCGAACCTCAAGCTCCCTCCAACTCTTCCGCAAACACCTAAAAACCTGGCTATTCTCAAAACTGTAACACTTCCCCCCTCTTAGGCCTCTCACCTTCCCCCTTTACACCTAACTCTTTAATCTCTCCACTGTAGTTCCTCTCTCATCTTTCTTCCTGTAAACCGTGCCGAGCTCCGCATTCGTGGAGATGGTGCGGTATATAAACCCAAGGTTTAGTTTAGTTTTAGTTTAGATCTACTTATGCTCCTCCCCTGGCCACACCCCTTTTGAAATTTACTGCCTAACTGCTAAAGAGTGACAAATGGTGTCAGTTATTGGGTGTTAATTGCCAATTATCAGAGCTTATTGGCTTGTTAATTAAGTTGCATGTACAAATTGGTTACATGTACCGATTTGCATGTACAACTTAGGACAACATATATAGAATTTATGCCTAACTTCAAGAGGGTTTCAAGTAGGTAGATCATGCAAAGGCCTTGGGTGTTTCTCCCATCTATATACATAGTTCATAAAATGCTATAAATTTTGCATATACTGTAGCTTGGCTTTTAGGTGTACCAATTTATACTTGCATTGATATGGTATAAGAGTGCATGCCTACACATGGGTACACCAATGCCAACCTTATGCAACTATTCTATAATTAAATCTTGGCATTAAAATGTTATAGAATAGGTTCTAAATATATGGCATTGAGTCACCTACAATTTATAGAACTGTATTTATAGGCTTAGGTCCCAAAATATTAAAATTTTTTAGTGCTATAGTTACTGAGCAAATTTGTCAACTAACTGGAAAAACAACAATATTTCCACACTCATTAATTCATTATCATTCTTATACCATGAATCTTCTGGTTAGAATTAAAAAGTAACTTGCAAATCATACAAGGTAAACTTGTCAATATACTTTAGTATATAAATACCCAATTTTGACAAATAAACTAGACACTGTGGTATATAGACTTAAAGCATCAAATATGCGTAAATCACTGCTTTAACACAAACGAGCCTCAGCCTAGGAGAAACGGTAGTAACACCCGGCCCCCAATAACGAACAGCTATTAAGCTAAATCTTGCAGCAATTATGCTGTCTTGCTTCAATCATTGGCTCCTCTTACAACTGGCGGTCACCACGGGAAAAACTCCACCAGGAGAAAAAAAACGTAGAACCGCCAGGTATAGAGACTTGTTTAAATTTAAGAACTATGCACCAAAGTGTCTAGAAATGTAGTAATACACATAACACATCACCCTCACATTCCACACACACATACACAAGCCAAGTACTTAACTGCTCAAAAAGGACGTCCATCAAAAAGCATATTCAATTTGTAATCCTCATTCAGGTCTGCAGTTTGAATCTTCCGTGGACTCCACTAGTATTCTCAGTTCTCAGTGGAGCATCATTACTTCAAATAACGCTTCTGACCCGTCTTGTTACTACTGTAACAAAGTCCAATAGTCCTAATGCAGCTTTCATCAGCACTCCTGGCCAGTGGCAGAAATCAAATCCAGGTCTCATTCCTAACATGAGCCTTGTTTCGCTGCATTCCGCTGCCTCAGGAGAAAAAGACAAAAGACAATACGTAGAGTGCTACGTGTCTTCTACCACAACTCTGGAACAGGAGAGGCAGGCAGTGCATAGTTCTTAAATTTAAACAAGTCTCTACACCTGGCAGTTCTACTTTTTTTTTCTCCTGGTGGAGTTTTTTCCATGGTGACCGCCGGTTGTAAGAGGAGCCAATGATTGAAGCAGGGAAGCATAATTGCTGCAAGATTCAACTTAATAGCTGTTCGTTATTGGGGGTCAGGGTGTTACTACCGTTCCTCCTAGGCTGAGGCTCGTGTTAAAGAAGTGATTTATGCATGTTTGATGCTTTAAGTCTATATACCACAGTGTCTAGTTTATTTGTCAAAATTGAGTATTTGTATATTATAGAATTAAAAAGTAAACATGTAAACCTGATCTTCGGTTTAATAGACAGAAGTAGACTTATTAAACATAGGCCCTCTTTTACTAAGGTGTGCTAAGCATTTTAGTGCACGTTTAGCGTGTACTAAAACAACGCGTGCACTAACCACTAACGCGTCCATAGGATACATGCATGCATTAGCATTTAGCATGAGATTAGCGCGCGCTAATATTTACCGCGCACTAAAAAGTATAGCGCACCTTAGTGAAAGAGGGGGATAATTTCATAGCTATATCTAATATGAATTTGTTGTAAATCTACAGTAGTTTCAAAAGTCCATAGTGCTCTTCCAAGAGGAGCTGTTCTGTCTCCTGGGGCTCTGGCTCTAGCCAGCCCGTTCACAGCTGTGTCTTGTACTTCTGAGCTTTCTGTTTTGACACCAGTCTTTATATGGCCCACCTCTGAATGGCTCCAGTCACACAAGGCTTTACATGGCCGACTACTGAATGGTTCCAGTAACTGGTTGGCATTTGGTATTTTGTCATATTCAGTTTCCCCTAATGAAGGCACCCCCTTCATGCTGAAACTTGGATCCTTGTTGGGATATTACTTTGTTAAAGAATAAAGTGATATAATTTGGTTTTAAGGACATCTCTCTTGCCTTAGCATGTGACCCATTTCCTCCAGCTACTGAGAAACCTTCTGGCTTTTCCCCTCCTAGTAATTGCTCTGACCCTATTGGTCATTTCTTCATCTGCCTATTCTTATGGGTCTTCTCTACACCTCTCCATGAAAAGCAGAATTCTCCACTTTGGGCTCATAAGGAGTTGTCCTCACAACTTTGTCCCTCTCTCTCTCCTCAGAAAGCATCCTCACTCTCACCAAAAAGGCCAACATTCTCTGCAAAGAGGCTAATATCTTTTTTAAAAGACCCAATATCCCTTCTGCATTGAACCCTGCATCTACTCAGTCAACAGAGAAACATCCTCTTTCCACTAATATTTAACTTCTAGCGCTTCCATAATTGAGAACTCAAATCTCTAGTTATTCCATCGTCCTCTCTTTCATTCCAGAAGTCTTGTCATCTATCAGAATCCAGCTCAATGATTTATCCTGCCTGGGAAGAACTCTTGTTTTTCAACTACCCTTATGGAGTAACTTAACTGTTTCATTTATTTGCAACAAACATTTGGACATTAAGAAAGTAAATATTCCTTACTATGATACATGAAAAATGCAGGATAAACAACAACCTACCAACAATTAATTTTATCAATTGATAGAAAAGCAATAAATCAAGTAGAAATAAACTATAAACTATTATAAAAGTAAATTTAGATATTGATGTGTCAAGTATGACTAGTTATAGAGTACAGTAAATAGCAAATTGGGAATTGTGTCCAAGAATCGGAAGGCAAAAACATCCATTTTCAAAACCACTAGATGTCTATTTTTTTCCCCAAAAATTGCCTATCTAGACATCTTAGGGCTCCGTTTACTAAAGTGTGCTAGTGTTTTTAGTGCACACAGGATATTACCATGTGCTACACAGCGCGCTACGTGGCTAGAACTAATGCCAGCTCAATGCTGGCATTAAGGTCTAGCACGCGGGGCAAATCAGCACGTGCAATTCCGTGCGTTAAAGCCCTAATGCAGCTTTGTAAAAGGAGCCCTTACTCCTTAGGAAGTCCAACTTTTTTTTGGCCATTTTCAAAACTAAAAATGTCCAAGTTCAAAACATCCAAAACCAAGCCATTGGGATGTAAATGGGGCCACCCTCTACTGAATACTACACTGGCCAGACAGACATGCCAGCAGAGCAGTGGGGTACCTTATGGGGCATTGTTGTGAACTTCACATAAAGGGTGCCAGGTGTACATCTCACCTAAACCCTCTTATAATGTATGGTGAGTCTTCCAAAACTCCCACCCAAACTCACTCTAGCTACCTCAATAGCCCTTATGACTGTGTTACCTATATGGCAATATAGTAGTTTTTGGTGAGATTTTGTGGGCTCACACTTTCCGCCATAAATATATTAGGTAAAGTGGGATATGGTCCTAAGTCACCCTCTCTATGGTTTACTACACTGCTCACCAGGATACTCCAGACATCTGCGTGATACTCTACTAGTATTTTTGTATACCAGGTACTAATGTTATAGAGACAGGTATGCATTGCTCCTTTCACAACTTTGGGGGGGTGGGAGGGAGTCATTGACCATTGGTGGAGTGGGGGAAGGTCGTGTCTTAAGTCCTCCAGTGGTCATCTGGTCAGTTTGGGTACTTTTGTGGATACTTTTAAAACGGGTCTAGTTCAGGACGTCTAAATGGTATCTTGGACGTCTTGGGACATGTCCAAGTGCTAAACACACCCAAATCCCACCCACTTGAACTTTGGATGCACTGCAAACAAAAAACCTATCAGGTCATCTAAGAAATCAGTTTCCAAAATTGACACTTCGATGTTCTGGTGATTAAAATGTCCAAGTGCTGGTTTATGTTGTTGTTTTATTTTTACATTTTTCTTTTTTTAAAAATGAGCCCCATAGTCTTGTTTTTGTTATTTGTATTGTATATTGCTTTATATTAATAATCTAATCATTATTACTTTAACAGAGTCATCACATTCCCTATTCTAATTTCCTTTATGTATTCATATTTATAAGCAATAGTTAGATGGGAAAAAGCAGTTCTTTAGCTCAATATGCTACAATATACTCTGTGATCTACGGAACATTAAGATGGACCTGAGTAATACTATAGCAGTCTAGTCTGACAAATTTATAGTTGCATATAGTGCACAACATCCATAGTTGAAGCCATGTAATCAGTGTGCATGAACATTTGGGTTCATTTTGTAGCCGTTGGGTAGAAGACTGGCGAACAAAAGCAAAGGATTGTTTATAGCACTAGCAGGCATGAAATTGCTTCATAGCACAGTCTCAGTGAAGTGAGACAATAGAATCATTAAAGAAAGCTTTACCAAGTTTGATCCAATATTGTAGTTTTAGCAGTGAATCTGCAAAAGCTCTGGCAACAATGTTCTGAAGGTTGAGTTCATTGGATTTTGGGTTTCTTTAAGTTTAGTCAACTATACAATTATGTATGTATGAATAATGGGCTGAGACGCATGAATTGTGCACTGATTTTATTCCATTTTAAACAAGCATGATGGACTAGATTTTCAGCCGGCATGATGACAGTATTAAGAGCTGATGCCTAAACTAATATGTATATTCAGCATTGAATATATATGGTTTGGTGGCAATGAATATATGTCCAAAGTCACATAATGTGGAACAGGTTCCTGGAGAATCGGGACGTTAGTATTGATTGATTTTATTGCAGTCAAAGCATCAAAGACACATGGTGATCATTGTGTTTTTGAATACGGGCTGCGGTACTATTTTTACCAAACAATATTTTGTGATGTTTAATGTTTGTGCAATAAATCAATCGATACGAACGTCCTGATTCTCCAGGAACCTGTTTCACATTGTGTGACTTCGGACATTTTTGTTTTGTTTGTGGAACTTTGGTCCTTCCCTGTGGAGTTTTGGTCCATTTCTTGTTGCGGACCTCTCCATCAGTATTTTGGATTTTGACACTGAATATATCTGCAGTGCTGTCCCTGTGCAAGAGCTATCCATTTACCCCTTCTTCTACAAAGCTGGGTTAGCGGCTGCTGTGCGGCAATAAAGCCCTTTAAATCTCTAAGGGCTTCGGAGCCATTACCGTGCGGCAGCTGCTAGCACTGCTTTATAGAACAGGGGGTTAGTTTAGATCTGCCTAAACCGAAGCAGTCTTTATAAAAGCTCTATTTACATTTTGGATGTGAATAAATCAGTATTTAGACATTTGTATTACATACACATCTAGATGCCAATTTTAAAAAGAATAAACACATGCAAAATGTGAATAGCTGCATACGGCGAGAAAGCGGATTTAACTAGATCGGGGTGAAAATATTCATGTGCATTTCCTAATTCAGAAAGGGAATGGATGCCTGCTGACATCAACTTTGGGACTTACAGCTGTTCCCAAAGATGCCTAGTTGCTCATTTTGGTTTTGTTTTCCTCCATCCATAAAAAAGCAATACTAACAAATGATATCAGGTGCTATGACAGATTCAGAAAACATTTATTTATTTTTAAAATTTATTACACACTACATCTTACTATTCTGAGTGAGTCATACTATAAAACATACATAGGGGCATATTCTATAAATGGTGTCCCGATTGTAGGCAGTGGTAGGTATCCTGTAGGCATCTGTTGTGGGTGCAGGGAGGCACCTAGGGACTCTTAAGCTCGCCAAGGCTGGGTGTGGTTTTGACTAGAAGAGGCCATAGGTGAGCAACCTAAGTGTCTCCCTAGGATCATGATAGGCACCTGAAATGTACATTTCAAATAGATGAGGCTGCTAAACTGATCGTGGCAAGGAAAACTCCCTGCTACGATCAGCTGAGCAGCCATGGCAGGAAACCCATCCCCAGGGAAGTTGGGTAGCTGGAGGGATGCCAACTCCTTCCTGCCACCACCCCTCTGATACATTGCCCCCCACAAAGCATCCCCCGTCAGGATGATTGCCTAATTCCTCCTGCCAGAACCCCCCCAAATCCCTCCACCCAGAAACCCACCGACCCCTCACCCACCTTGCAACCACCTACCTGGCAATCCTCCTAAAGGGTAGACCCCCAACTCCCCCCATACATTATAAACAGAAGGTCTGGCTGGCGGGAGGCATATACCCTCTGGCCAGCATGGGAGGGGCTTTAGGTATCTGGCCAATCAGATTCATAGACTCTTCTCAGTGCATCCCAGAATGCACTGGGAAGGAAGCCTAAGACTCCGGTTGGTCCAGGTGCCTAGGTCCCCTCCAATGAAAGGGGCCTTATGCATCTGAGCCAATCAGGACCTTAGGCTTCTCCCCAGTGCATCCCAGAATGGGAATGGGAAGGCCCACAATTTTCCAATCACAGACCTGCTGGCTGTAGGATGTATGCAACCCTCTGGCTGGACCTTCTGTTTACAAGGTACGGGGGAAGTTGGGGGTGGTCTCCCCTTTAGGCAGATCACTGGGTGGGTGTGGGGTCAGCGTGTAGAGTGGTAGTTGCTGGGTAGGTGGTCTGTTGGTAATCAAGTGGGGGTGTTTTGGGGGGTGTTCTGGCAGGAGGGACTGGGCATCCCTCCTGCCTATCGTGGTTGGGTGTGGGGGGTGTTTTGGTGGTTCCAGCAGGAGGAATTTGGCACTTTTCCTGCTGGGGGATGCATTAAGGGGGATGTTGGATCTAAGTGGAAAAGGAGAGAGAGGAGTCAAAGATTACCCCAAGGTTGTGAGCTGAAGAGACAGGGAGGAGGAGAGTGTTATCCACAGAAACAGAGAATGGGGGAGGGGGAGGTGAGTTTAGGCAGAAAGATAAGGCATTCGATTTTATCCATATTTAGTTTTAGATGGCGGTGAGACATCCAAGCGACAATGTTGGGCAGGTAGGCTGAGATACGGGCCTGGATTCCTGTAGAGTTATCGGGTGTGAAGAAGTAGATCTGGGAGTCATCAGCATAGAGATGATATTGAAAATCATGGGAGATCAGTGTTTAGAGAAAGTAGGTATATATAGAGAAGAGGAGAGGGCCCAAGATAGAGCCTTGAGGTACACCGATAGACAGTGGGATGGTAGCTGAGGAGGATTCACTGTAACATACATTGAAAGTGCGATGGGAGAAATAAGAAAACCAGGAGAGAACAGAATCCTGGAATCCTAGCATCCTAGCGAGGATAGCGTGTCAAGGAGCAAGTGGTGGTCAATAGTATTAATGGCAGCAGACATCTCAAGAGGATGAGAATAGAGTATAGGCCTTTGGATTTGGCATGGGACAGGTTGTTAGACCTGCTAAAGCAAGGGCAGGTTCTATAGAATGGAGAGGTGAAAGCCTATTTGAAGCAGGTCAGGAATATCATGAGAAGAAAGGAAGTCTAGGCAGCAGCAGTTCAAGTAGTTTGGATAGGAAGGGGAGGAGAGAAATGGGGTGATAGCTGGAGGGGGATGTGGGGTCTAGTGAAGGTTTTTTTGAGAAGAGGTGTAACTAAGACAATTTTGAAGGCAACAAGAACTGTTGCAGGGGAGAGTGATAGGTTGAGGATGTGACAGATTGGAGGGATGACAGTGGGAGCGATAATTCCGAGTAGGCAGGTGGGAATAAAATCATTAGAACAGGTGGTGAGTTAGGAGGAGGAGAAAAAATGAGCATTTTCCTATTTCATGACTTCAGAAAAGGAGGAAAAGGTGGCAGGGGTTTTTGAAGGGAAGTTGGCAGCGTGGACAGCTGGAGAGGGTGGCGGGAGATGTGATTTTTCTGAGAATTCAAGGTGGATCTTGTGAATTTTGTCTTAGAAAAACTCTGCCATCATCTGGGGAAAAGTGAGGAAGGGATAGGAGGCAGGGGTACTTGAATAGAGAGTTGAGTGTGGCAAATATATGATGAGGTTTGGCATTAAGAGAGTCAGTTAAATGGTTGTGATATTCTTGTTTGGTAAGCGAGAGGGTAGATTAGAAGGACGTCAGCATTAATTTGAAGTGTATGAAGTTGTCATGCCTGCAGAATTTAAGCCAAAGACTTTCAGCAGCTCAGGCACAGGAGCACAGGCAACGGATCTTGTGGATCAATCAGGGCTAGGGTTTGGCATGTTTTACAGGACGTGAAATGGAAGGGGTGAGGGTATCAATAGAAGAAGAAAGAATGGAGTTATTGAAGAGGACAGTTTCAGTGACTGACTTGTGCGACATAGTAGTTGAAAGGAGGGATGAGACAGTGGTGGAAAACATGTCAGGGTTTATAGTCTGAAGGTTCCTAAATGTATAGGTAGTGATCAGCTGAGTTTTGTTTTTTTTTTTGGGGGGAGGGGGGAGTGACGAGTTGTGAATGTTAACAGCTGATGGTCAGAGATGGGAAGAGTTGAGGTGCAGAATTCAATG
Organism: Geotrypetes seraphini; assembly: GCF_902459505.1. Lineage (NCBI taxonomy): Eukaryota > Metazoa > Chordata > Amphibia > Gymnophiona > Dermophiidae > Geotrypetes > Geotrypetes seraphini. The sequence goes on along the minus strand of NC_047087.1, from coordinate 216,012,455 downwards.
ATAGAGCATTAGAGGATAGGACAAGGTCAAGACAGTGGCCTTTCTGATGTGTAGAGGTGGTAGAGCATAGCTGGAGATCACATGAGGATCTTAGAGTGAGAAACCTGGATGTATAGGAGTCAGAGGGGTCATGAGCATGGATGTTGAAGTCACCGAGGATAAGGGATGGAGATGAAAATTCGAGAAAAAAGGAGAACCAGGAGTCAAAATCAGTGAGGAAGAAGGAGAAGGATTTATCAGGGGGGGTTGGTAAACGACTGCTACTCTGAGAGGCAGAGGAGCAAATACTCAGATGGAGTGAACTTCAAAGGACGGAGAATAGTGAGATTGAGGCAGGATATTGGGTGATATTTACAAGATGGTGAGAGTAGGAGTCCAACACCAATTCCGTGGCCATCTGGGCAAGTTGTGTGTGAGAAAACATACCCTCCATGTCACAGGGAGGCAGCTGAAGCAAAGTCTTCAGGGCAGATCCAGGTTTCAGTTAGTGCTAGCAGGTGGAGCTTTCTAGAGATAAAGAGGTCATGATGAATGTAAGTTTGTTGGAGATAAACAGGAATTCCTCAGTGCGCATGAGAAGGACAGGGAGGAAGGGTGGTAGTGGAGAGAAACAGAAATGAGATTGGTTATATTGCATTGTGATCCCCTTGAATAGTCTGAGGGCTGATTGGGAGGACCAGGGTTAGGATTGATGTCTTCAGCAGAGAGCAAAAGAAGGAGTAGCAGAATACAAATTAGTGTGGGAGAGGCACAGGGGCTACTCCATGGTCGAGATACAGTGGTGATGTCTGCATGAGAGGAAGAAAGTGTAGTAGTTGTAGGGCTGAGAAAAGGGTGGGGGACAAGAGGGAAAGTGAGGTGATGAAGTTGAAAAGTGAGAAAAGGGATGGGGAAGGGCAGTAGAAATAAGAGGAATTGGTATGTGGGGACCATTGGGGAGGTGAAGGCGTGAGGAATGAATGAGAATTATCCTGGATATGATGGTACAAGGCAGATCAGTGAGGTCTGTGAAATGGTGGTGGCAAGTTTCATAAGATGAAAAAGAGAGTGAATTGCTAATATAAACTCAACAGGAAGATTCCATGCACAAAGGCCAGAGCCTTACTAGTGCTATAGAATGGTAGGGTTAAAAAGGGTAAAATTTTCTACTTGTGCAAAACAGAATAAATGAATGGAGCTAAAATGAACCTTTAAAGTACTGCTTCACTGTGGCAGGAGGAGGGACTTTAGCAGGGACTGAGTTGTCTGGAAGTGCTTCTACTCTCTCTGGAAGTTCTGGTCCATACACTCATATTTTGACCATTCTGCTTTCAGACTGCTGGTACAATCTCTGCTAAGAATCTTAGTTCTCTTGATTATTGTAAAATCATTTATTATGCTGGCCTAAAAAGTAATCTACGAAGATTGTGATTGATTCAGAACACAGCTGTCAGGTTAATCTTTAACCTGAAAAAATCGGATATGATTCCTTTTTATAGGAAATTACATTGGCTTCCAATAGAGGCTAGGGTTACATTCAAGTTTGGATTACTTTCCTACAAGGTGTTGTTTGGTCTTACAGCAAATTACCTGAAGGACCATTTTGAATTGGTAATATCGAAACGGTCCCAATGTTCTCTATCTTATTTCATGTTCCCCTCTGAAAAGGACTGTCGATTCAAAAAATTTCTTGACAGATTATTTTCATATCAGGCTGTGATCAAAGACAAGAAATTTAGTTGGCTAATAGCTAATGCTACATCATGTAAACATTTCAGGAAACTCTTGAAAACCTATTTATTTGATAAATTTCTGTAATATATAATTATGACATACTAATTTGCTTTTGTAGTTCCTGAAATTGTCTCAGTATCTTAAAGTTGTGAACCACTTTGAACTATACTAGGTTATGTGGTATATAAATGACAGTGTAATGTAATGGGCTAGTGAGGAGCCTGGTTTGGTGGAGATCTTGTCAGTCAATCTATTAAATAGAGACAAGATATGTATATTAGTTCAGGTATAGGCCCCACTAATTAGGAGATGATAATTGTCAATTATAGGTACCAATTAAGTCTATTAAATAATTAAATTAGATGCCTACATCCAATGTCCGAGAGATGACAATAGAATTGTTTTGGAGTGTCCTCTTTCTTCTTTTTATAAATCTTTATTCATTTTTTAAACAATTAGTACCATAAAAAGCACTCATTACAATCAAATGATATAAGTACATAACACCCCCTCCTTCCTGGATGTGTATAACACTCATACAGAAATCAAAGGGTAATACTAATGATCAAGTCAAACAAAAGTTAGTTAATGGACCCCAAATTTCTTTGAATTTATTATAGTGTCCCAATTGTAACAAATTCATATGTTCAAACTTATAAATTTGGCATAAGATTTCCCACCAAAAACTATAATTTATGTTATCCCAATTTTTTGTGATTAGCTGCATAGCAACTCCTGTCATGATGAGAACTAATCTATTCTTATTTGCATTGATTGGACTTTTGGGAATTAATAACGTTCCAAACAACACTACATCATACGACAATGACAATGGAACTTCCAATATCTTAACGATTTGACCCCATATGGATCTCTAAAATTTAAGTATCAAGGGACAATAAAACAATAGATCATCCAGTGTCCCCATATCAAGATGACAGTGCCAGCATCTATTAGACTTAGAACTATGTAACTTTTGCAAACAGAGGTCCAGAAAATTCTATATAACAGAAACAAAACAAGTCTGTCTCATAGACGCTGACGCTATACACCTCATCCTTCAAGTCCAAATCCGTGGCCTTTGAGTAGCAGAAATCTGCTGCTTATCTCAATGCTCCAAATGTCTTTTAGTCTACTGCACCTTATTTCTGAATATTAAAAAACAAACAAACAATAGAATTGTTTTGGAGTATCCTCTTTCTAAAAACATTGACACCAGGGAAACTCTGGTCCCCAGATATTTAGGGTACCTCATTTTAGGGGGCTAAATTTTGTGTGAATGCTTACATTTTCTAATGTAGAAGTTGTAGTTATATATATATTTTTTACCTTCAAATTTCAAGCTATTTTTATGGATGAATGCATATAGTTGAAACTGTTGCTGTTTTCTACCTTTATAAAAGAGGTTGGAGGAGAATAGATAAGAACATAAGATTTGCCGCTGCTGGGTCAGACCAGTAGTCCATCGTGCCCAGCAGTCCGCTCACGAGGCGACCCTTAGGTCAAAGACAAGTGCCCTATCTGAGTCTAGCCTTACCTGTGTATGTTCTGGTCCAGCAGGAACTTATCTAACCTTTCCTTGAATCCCTGAAGGGTGCTGAAGAAGTGAATGTGTGTAATATTGTTGAAAATTTGATGTTTGATGTTTTATGATAAAAGCACCTGCAAGCATGCAGTGAAATGAAATATGGAAAGTGAAATGAAATAAAATACTTTTGAAAATTATCCTCCCTTGATGTAGTGTGCCACAGCAAAAGAATAATATTATACTTCTATCTACTTTTTTTTTAATATTTGTATTTCAAATGTGATACTCAGGTCCTCTTTTACTAAGGTGCGCTAATTGATTTAGCACGCACTAATGCATACATGTTAGTCTATGGACTCATTAGAGTTTAGCATGCACTAATTCGATTAGCGCATGCTAATCGATTAGTGCACCTTAGTAAAAGAAGGGGTCATTTTGGAATATGAGGAAACATCAATGCTCAGCCTTTTTCTTCAATCTGTTCTAAATTCATTCCGGTGCATCTTGGGATATACTGGGAGGGACCTTGAAGGTTTAAAACATACCTGTTTGTTAACCACTTCATTGTCCCCTGATGATAATTTTAAATTTTTGTTTCCAAGAGTATTGTATGAGAGTGAGGATCCTTATTTTTTACCAGAAAGAACTCTACCCCCTTACCTCCTTAATAACATAGGGCTTAAGGAGAAGATTAAATGGGAAAGAAAAAAGGGGAAAGGACTGTACACATTAACCTGAGATAAAAGTGAGTTTATTGAATACAATCATCTATTCAAACATAGAATATATAGTACAGTAAAACTTCAGTATGTGAGATAACGCGGTTTGCAAGTGTTTGCAAGACGAGCAAAACACTCAAACAAACTGTAACTCACAAACTGGGTGTTGACTCGATTTGCGAGCCTCCACCCCGGGAACCGGCTTTGCTGCTCCCCTGAGGCCACCGGTACTGCTCCCTCTCTTCGCAACTGAGATTGCCTCCTCCCCCAACTGACCGTCCCTGTGCTTACCCGTGGGCCAGTTCTCAATGGGATTATATCATTTTTGAATAACCATTCTTTTTGTGTTGCTATGAAAAAAGGCATTTCATGAGATTACCCACTGAATTGAGGCTTTCCTCAGGGTTCCATTTTATCATCTCTACTCTTAAACATATTTATCAGTCCATTGCCATGTCTCCTCCAGTCATTCAATATTCATTTTTACATTTACACCAATATATTGCTGCTTTATCTGTGTTCCTGTTTGAACATTGATTTAGGTCCCCTCCAGAAGGAAGCCCTCTGCTTTGGACAGAGAGTTGATAACAATGGGCAGAAAATTCCATGAGCTAAGGGGATGGGGGTTTAGAATAGGGTTTAGTGGGCAGGGAGGAGAAAAGGAAAAGAGGTAGCATGAGTGGGAGCGATTAGGTTAAGAAAATGGCAGAGAGAGATGAAAAAGAGAGGGATTGATCCTTAGATGTGGAGACCTAAAAGGAAAGGGAGGATTGGTGATTTGAGAAGAAGGGGCAGGAATAATAAGAATGTAGGTATGGGGAGTTTGGGCAGGAATTAATTTTTATGTTTTATGGGTTGTGGTGACAAGGGAGGTGTGAGGCTTTGGCAAAAGCTGTCCCACCCTCCCTCCCTTGATGGGGTAGAAAGTAGAGGGGTGTTGTGGTGGATAGGAAGCAATCACAGCTGGCAAGGAAAGGGGGTGGGGAGGAATAGAAGTTTGATGTAATTGTGTAAGATGTGGGGCTGAGTTTAAGTTAAACTAATGTGTGATACCACTATGAATTGGAACAGGGCCTTGCGGTACCAGGTCATGCATTTTGGGGTAAAGGAACCAGTTGAAGATTGTTTGACCTAAAAGGTTCAGCTAGTGTCATACTGCCTAGCTGGGAAGGTTATGCAAAGTTCTTTTGTATTGCTTCAGTATGATGTCAATGTTACTGTTTGAAATTTTATTTGTTGCAATAAAGCTGCGGCCAATGTTCTGCCACTGATGAATTTGTTTGGAGTTTAATGTTTGGAAGTAAATGAAGTAAGTAAGATCAATTGGGAATTGTGAGTGCCAATGTTACTGTCTTCATGCATTATCAGAATGGCTCATGAATCATAAATTAAAACTGAATCCAAATATAACAAATGCTTGTTGGATTACAGGTTCTGTTAGCTCACCAATTCAGACTTTATTATTTTTTAATCTTCCCATTACACCACTTTCCTGTTTTCATTACTTTGGCATTTGAATAGCTTGGAAGTTTATCGGGCTCATTTTCAAAGCACTTAGACATACAAAGTAGCGTGGAGGGGCATTTTCAATAGGACGTCTTAAGTCTGAGTTTGGACGTTTTGGGAAAGATGTCCAAAAATCCAGTAGAGAAAATGTCCATTCTCAAAACAGCTAGACATCTATCTTTTTGTTTGAAAATAAATTATCTAGATGTTTGGGCTCTTAGTACGTCTATCTTTTATGGTCATTCTCGAATATAAATAAGTCCACATGAAAAACACACAAATGCAAGTTTTTCTGATGTCCAAGCAGTCAGCATTCTTATTAAATTGTCACAGACAGCTGAGCATTTCAGAGTACAGCAGAAGGGCACTCTAAGGATTACTTCAGTGAATGTCATATAAAAGTCCCAGGTACAGATGCCACTATAACTTGCTTATATTGTATGGTGAGCCCTCCAAAACCTACCCAAAACTTACTGTACCCACCTGTATACCACAACAATAGCCCTTATGCCTGCAGGTGTCATCTTTATGTAGGTACAGTAGGTGTTAGAGGGCTCACCATACAATATAAGCAAGTTATAGTGACATCTGTACCTGGGACTTTTAATATGACATTCATAAGAACATAAGAAGTTGCCTCCACTGGGTCAGACCAGAGGTCCATCGTGCTCCCGCAGCAGCCCATCAGGCCTATGACCTGTGACGTGGTCCCTGACTATTCCTATAACTTACCTCTACTTCTATCTGTACCCCTCAATCCCCTTATCCTTTAGGAATCTATCTAAACCTTCCTTGAACCCCTGTACTGTGCTCTGGCTTATCACAACCTCCGGAAGTGCGTTCCATGTGTCCATCACCCTCTGGGTAACACATGGAATGCGCTTCCGGAGGTTGTGATAATCCTTAGAGTGCCCCTCTGCTTTGCTGTGGTGATGTATGTGAGCAATGTGAATCTGTCATACAGGCTGGGCAGTATTGTGTTTTTTTACATCTTTGGATGGTGGGAGGGGGTCAGTGACCAGTGGGGGATTAAGAGGGGGGGTCATGACTTAATGCCTCCAGTGGTCATCTGGTCAGTTTTGGGTATCTTTTTAGCATTTAGAAGCTTTTAAAACAGGCCTAGCTCCAAATATCTAAAAAAAGCACTGAACATTTTTATAAAGGTTTGATTATCCCTGCACAATGGCCAAATCCTAAGACCACCCAAAGTCTGCCTGAAACACCCCTCTAACCCCTTAAGATTTAGACACACTGGAGACAAGACAAGCAGAAAGATGTCCAGAAAGTCTGTTTTCAGCATGTCCATTTGGACATTTTGACTGGTAAGATGTCCAAGTGCTGGTTTATGCAGTCTTTTGGACGTCTCTCTTCTATTGAAAATGAGCCCTTTAGGCTTCTATGGTACTTTGTGTGTCTAAGTACTGTGTGTAGATCTGGGTGTATGGTTAGGAGTGTACTGTACTTACAGAAAGAGAAGGGTTGTAAAAGGGCCACTTACTAAGAACATAAGAATAGTCTTACTGGGTCAAACCAATGGTCCATCAAGCCCAGTAGCCCGTTCTCACGGTGGCCAATCCAGGTCACTGGTACCTGGCCAAAACCCAAGGAGTAGCAATATTCTATGCTACCGATACTGTCATCTGCCACTTGTGTGTGGGCATGCCAGTAGATACATGCATAATTTTACTAACTGGCTAACTTCCTATTTATTTTTCCTATATATATTTCTCTAAAATGGAACTTCCTTCTATATATTTTCCCTACCTGCACCTACAAAATGTGTTTCTGTCTATATTTTACAACTACCTGTGCATCAGCAAATCCTGACCTAAATGTGTAAATTCTGGTTTGCACATGCTTTCTAAAAATCTACCTCTACATTTTGGTGAAATAAACTGTTCCCCACATTCTGCCTATCAACCAAAAGGCACAATCACTCCAATATTCCTCCAGTCCCTCCCCCCTCCCCAATTTCTTACCTGTTCTTCATAATAATTTTAAAGCTGCAGCATTAACTGTTAGCATGCTGTAACTGCTGCATTGACAGCTAATACAGATTAGTAGGCAGGCCTTAAAATGGTGTCCTGAATGCTCAAATCAGTGAAGTTACCCCTTTTGTGCTTAAATGTCAAACTCCATTTGCAAATAATGCAATGTTTCAAAGAGGCAGAAAAATGCATTCCCTGTAACTGGATCTTGTAAGTGGCCCAGCTACTGTACTTTGAATTAGATAGAGATAGTTGATGGACTTTTGTGGCAAAATTGTAAGGAAAAAATTATAGTAATCCTGCCAGGAGAAAATAAAAGCAAGAATCAAAGTGGCAAAACCTTGCTAGTCTATAGAAGGATGAAAATAATGGTGTCTATATTATTGGAAAAACATCCCTTTCATCATAGAGACCATTGAAATCATTGGGTACAAAAGAACTCTCATCCAGTGTGTTTGCATAGAAAAATGACAAAGTATTACCATTCAGTATTAAACCTGATGGTATTCCGGCTAGATCTTTCTTTCCAAATTATTTTGATCTTGCTTAAATTTCAATATAGCTTTTGCTGTCTCATCCAAGTGATAGCATTAGTAAGACATCTGTCATGTTCCTCAAAGACATCAATTATATTTGATCTCATTGAAATGTATAACTGAACAGCATCAACATAGAATTAGGATGAAATCGTAAAATTCCGTTTTTTCTATTACTATTAGTACTAAATAAAGACTGAAAAGTGTAGATTGCAAAATGTGAATGACCCATGAGGAACCACAATTAGCATTAAGCTTATGGATAATAAAACATATAACTACAGATTTACACCTATGTAGCAATTGTGGTAAGAAATAATAGTCTGCTTTTTTAGGAACGAATCATATTTTTATATTCAGAATTGTTTACTTTTAAAATATTTTTTTTTAAATGATTACTTTAACTATGCTACACTTCCAGATGGTTTATAACTGTCAAATTAAGACGACAGGAAGTTAAAATTTGCAGGAAATTGGCTCAGTTTTTCGAAATCTGTCTTAAATACAGGAGATAATATTGTGAGGGTACATTGTGTGAGAGAAAAATAGCTGAATTATTTTGATGTGCCTCCATTTCTATGATGATCTCTTTTAAACCATGCCAAGAAGCAGTCACAGGGAACATGTAAACAGTAATACATGCTTTTCCTTTAAATAACTGCACTGTATGTTATTTGAGATATTAGGCACAAACTAGAACCAGAAGATTTGAAGATTAGAAACTGCTCATGCATCTAGCTACTTAAAAAGAAAAGGGTTATTAACACAGACAAAAAGTCATCTTCTGCACAGCAGTTTGGAAACGTACATTAATTTATAAAAGCAGTATACGAGTCATCAATGGCAGCAGGCAAATTATACAGTATAGGGGTCCTTTTATTAAGGTGCACTAAATGCTAAAGCATCCATTATATTCCTTTAGCACATAATCTTCAGTGCACACTAAATCGGTTAGTGCACTTCTTTTTTTTTTTTTAATAATTCTTTATTCATTTTCAAACTTACAATAAGTATGATAATAATTCCAAAGAAATTAACATTAAATGTATAACTTATGAATCATCAATGGTACAAATGAAATGCTGCACCCACCCTTCCCACCCTCCCTAACATATAATCAATACCTTATACAATATGTAACAATAAAATTACCCCCTTCCCCAATTGAACTTGTAAATTTAAGGAAAAAAAAATAAAAAATAAAAATCATCATCTGATCAGTACAATATTTTGTTAATGGCTCCCACACATCTTGAAATTTCCTAAAACATTATCTCTGAATAGCAATAAATCATTCCATTTTATAAATATGACATAAAGAATTCCACCAAAAATTATAATTTAATCTACTCTAATTTTTCCAATTATACGTAATTTGTTGAATGGCAACCCCAGTCATTATAAGTAATAATAGGTTAGCACACTTTAATAAAAGGATCCCATAGTAATATAACCTGCCCCCCTTTTACTAAGCCACGGAAGAGGTTTCTACTGTGGCCCAGGGCGCTGAATGTCCCAACACTGCTCCGATGCTGATAGAATTCCAATAAGCCTCAGAGCAGTGTCAGAGCATTTAGCACTTCAGGCCACGGTAGAAACCTTTTCCATGGCTTAGTAAAAGGGGGGGGAGGGGAATAATATGTGTCAGAACCACAGTCAAAATTTCTCCTCTGTTGTGGTAGGGATTTCATCATGGGTGAGAGGATTTCTGCTACCACAATGAAGGAGAAATTTTGACTGTGGTTCTGACACATATTATCTCCCCCCCCCCTTTTACTAAGCCACGGAAAAGGATTTTACCGTGGCCTGAAGTACTATGATGCTCATTGGAATTCTATCAGTATCGGAGCAGTGTTGGGACATTTAGCGCCCTGGGCCATGGTAGAAACCTGAAAACTTGGCTATTCTCAAAAATGTTAATTTTGCTGCTCTCTTTATAATCACTAATTCTTATGATGTTTTTTTCCCCATATTTTAAAGTTCCTGTAAACCGTGCCGAGCTCTATCTTTATAGAGAGGATGCGGTATATAAGCTTAAGATTTAGTTTAGTGTAGAGAAATTGCCCCTGAGTTTGGTGTTTGTGAACTGTGTGAAAAGCAGCAGGATCAGGTTGCAGGGGGCGTGTCTGCAGCACTGGAGAAAGGAGTTTAACAAGCTACTGGAAGCAGCATTTAGCAGCTAAGTAGTTCTTTGGATTTTTTTGCTATGGTTTTTGTATTTTGGGCTGTTTTCTTGAATTAATGTTTGAGGTATTTTGATTTTTGGTTTTTTGTTTTATTTTTTTCTTAAATGAAAGCCTACCGATCGAATTGAATTGCATAGAACTGCCAGTTGTATCTGGGCTGGGGCCGCTGCTTGTGCCAAGAGAAACTGGACAATCAGCTACATGTACAAATCATCAGAAATAAATAATAAGCAAATAGAAATTAAAAACAGTAAAACCTTAGGTTACAAATCGATCAAACAACTGCATCAAGGAGAATATTGGAAATTTCCCTGATGCAGCCACTTGGTGGCGAAACAATTGCCTTGTTGGAATAACTACTTTTCTTCACTGCAGCGTTGTAGACTAGCTGAGATGTGATTTCAACATGATCAGCTGTAGGCCCGATTGCAACAGTCTATGAGCAAATATACCAGCTGGTGACGATAAGTGAAGCATTGTTTTCCTGTGCACAGTGGTGTTGGGTAACCCATTTTGAAAGTAGCATTTTGCACTTTGTGGAGTTTTTTGTCTATGAGACAGAAGTTGACTGGCTTATAACCCATTGGGTTGCCATCTGTTATTGAAAGCATTTTTAAATGCAGTTGAGGCTTTTTCTCCACTATTAGTAAATGTGCTTCAGTGGGTTGCTTCACCACTAGGCTAATAACATTGAGGATATTTTTGAAATTTAAACGTCTCTATCATATCTCCCCTCTCCCGCTTTTCCTCCAAAGTATACAGATTGAGATTTTTAAGTCTGTTCCCATACGCCTTATGATGGACCACATACCATTTTTGTAGCCTTCCTCTGGACCAACTCCATCTTTTTTATATCTTTTTGAAGGTGCAGCCTCCAGAATTGTACACAATATTCTAAATGAGGTCTCACCAAAGTCTTATACAGGGGAATCAATACCTCATTTCTTACTAGTCATACCTCTCCCTATGCACCACAGCCAGTCATTCTTTCCCTCATGGGTTCCATCATCATTTGGATGCTTTAAATCACATTATACAACAAATCCACTATGATGGGCCCCAAATTTGTTCAATATATTCTATTATATGATTCAGGTGCTCTTTGATTAAAGGGCATTACACCTTTAACATACAGTTAGCACTTGCAAAATGGATTACCACAGAAAAACATTTAAGCATTTTATGATAGTTTGTTTGCCCATGCTAGCCTGAATGTTACAGATTTTTTTATAAAGAAGCAAGGAAAGTGTGGAATAGTGGTTAGAGCTACAACCTCAACACCCTGAGGTTGTGGGTTCAAACCCAATGCTGCTCCTTGTGACCCTGAAGAAGCCATGTAATCCTTCACTGCTCCAGGTACATTAGATAGATTGTGGGCCCACTGGGACAGATAAGGAAAATGCTTGAAGTGCCTGTATGTCAATTGCTTTTGAGTGGGGTTATAAAACTACATAAAGGTGGTATACAAATCCCAATCCCTTTCCCCCAATTTTAGGAGAGGCATTGTGTGAGTGGAGCATGTAAAGGAAAGCATTAACAAGATAGCATGTAACAATTAGTGTGTGCTAACTGACTAATGCAGAGAACGTAAGGCTTCTTTTACTAAGGCTATGCGTTTTAGCGCACATTAAATATACGTGTGCGCTAAACGCTAATGCATCCATTAAAGTCTATGGACGTGTTAGCATTTAGTGCACACTAAAACGCTTAGCACGCCTTTGTAAAACAGGGGGTTAGTACCTTCTAAATAGGAGGTGCTAAGTGCTTCTACATTAACTTTCTCCAAGTACCACAGGCTAATGGGAACATCAACACATGATCTACAAAAACTAAAAAGAAAAGGCCCCTAAAAATTGCCATGTAGATTTTACTGCATTTTAGTAAAAGGGCCTCTATGAGGTTTTTCTTTCTTATTAAAAATCAGAATTATGTTTTTTTTATTTTAAAATGGAATAGGGGAAACAAAACCACAAACTCAAAAGCACAGAAACAGAGTGGAATTGTCCAAATCAGAATGGTGCGCACCAAAAAGTGTCCTTCAACTCATCTGATAAATTCAAATGCCTTTATTCATCCAGAGGTTCATAAATCCATCCAATGACTCATTGACCCGACATTTACATGTTTCAGCCTAACCGGCCTGCCTCAGGAGTCTACAAATGTATTCATGGATATAAACAGGTTAAAAACATATATGATACACACAAATCTCAAAATACGAAACATCCATATAAAAAAATTATATTATAAGAAATATATATAATAATTAATATACAAAAACAGCAAAGAAAAATCTAAATTACATAAAAATACAGCTAAAATATAGATGAACTTAAAAATACCACATATGAATTAATAAAATAGGAATAACAACCTCATTGGTACTTTATATATCATACTTCATTTCAATAAATATAATACTTCATTTCAATAAATATATAAAGATTAAAATGAATACCCATTGAAACTCAAATTTATATTTAATAAAACATGATCAACCTCCTTTTTAGGAGTTTTTTTTAAATATAATTTTTATATAATTTTTTTATATGGATGTTTGGTAGTTTGAGATTTGTGTGTATCATATATGTTTTTAACCTGATTATATCCATGTATGTATCTGTAGACTCCTGAGACAGGCCGGTTAGGCCGAAACATGTACATGTCGGGTCAATGAGTCATTGGATGGATTTATGAAACTTTGGATGAATAAAGGCATTTGAATTTATCAGATAAGTTGAAAGACACTTTTTTGGTGTGCACCATTCTGATTTGGACAATTCCACTCTGTTTCTGTGTTTTTATTTTAAAAAACATTAAAAAATTAATTAGCTGGTAGGCGCTTACCACTTCAAGGTTGGATCTACACCAAGGCACCTACCAGCAAGTAGGCATGGATATGGATGGATTTGGGCCAGATTCAGGGTGGATTTGGGCATGGTTTGAATTAGACACTGTGGATACCTAACTTAGGTATACTCATTTAACCCAAGAAAACCCTGACCTAAATGGCAGTATGCCTAGGAATTCAGTGCCTAGGTGCGATTTTATAAACGGCGCCTATTGGATGACTGAAAATTGCACTCAATAGTGCCTAGGAATTAGGTACCATTTACAAGGGAGTGCTGAAAATTTCTCAACCCAAACAAGAATGTAATAAAATAGAGCCATGAAACTTACAAGTTATTCCACATGTTCACCCCTAAGTTCAACACACTTGGAACATTGTGTTTGAAGTTTCTGTAACCCTTCCAAAAATTACTCTGAAGTCTGGTCACTGAAATACTGCTCTATTGCTGAAATCACCTCCAAATGTTTAATGTTTGGAAACAGAAAATAGTCAGATGAAGCAAGATCTGGTGAGTAGGGTGAATGGTGTATGCACTGAAAACCCAACTACATCAAAACATCCATTGTTTTGCCAGCCTTTTCAGCAGGTGCATTGTCTTGCAAAAAGAGAATTCCTTACCGCAGCTTCCCTCTCTTTTTTTCTTTCACTTGGCACAGCAAGTCACAGTAGTATTCTGCATCAACTGGACCCTTGGAAGATAGTCATTACAACACCTTCTTGATCCCAAAACACTGTGGCCATGACATTTCCTGTTGACTTTTGGGTCTTGAGTTTTCTTGTCTTTGGAGAACCTGAGTGCTGCCATTGCATGGACTGTTGTTTCATCTCAGAATCATAGTGGTATAACTATGTTTCATTAACAGTAAATAGTAATTTCAAAACACTGGCACTAATTCATTAAAAATGCTGCAAATTCAACTTGGAAGTGTCCACTCGATATAATTTCTCATCAGCGTTCAAACATTTGGGTACCCACTTGGTTGACATCTTCTGCATACCCAGCTGCTCATGGAATATGCACCTAATATATTCCCTGGATATCTGTATTGCCTTAGCAATTGTTTTAGACAATATTTGCCGATCTGCCAAAATCAGGTAATGGACATGGTCAACAATTTCAGGAGTTGACACTGTTTCTTCACTGTGGAGTATGATGGGTTTTTGTCATTCATCATAGACTCATGAATTTCATTGGAGTTTTCTTCTGCAGGAATAGGAATGTCATGATGATTCAGTATTCTACACTTAAATTCCACACTTTTCATCGACATGGTTCAATCAATGATTTGAAACAAAGACAAAATACAGCATTATGATTCTGCCAATTGACATTTTGCAAAATAGAATAATACTCAGAATTTAGGAAGTTGATTGGGCTGAGAACTTTTTATTACCTCCTCGTAGTGCACACCTATCATTCCATTATATGTTTAGTTTAGACCTGCTAATCAACAGGCCTAAACTAACTGTATAGTTTATCAGTATATCAGCTGAATATCACTGCTACATACATAGTATCATAGTAACATAGTAGATGACGCCAGATAAAGACCCGAATGGTCCACCCAGTCTGCCCATCCTGATTCAATTTAAATTTTTTCTTCTTAGCTATTTCTGGGCAAGAATCCAAAGCTCTACCCGGTACTATGCTTGGGTTCCAATTGCCAAAATCTCTCTCAAAACCTACTCCAGCCCATATACACCCTCCCAGCCATTGAAGCCCTCTCCAGCCCATCCTCCTCCAAACGGCCATATACAGACCATGCAAGTCTGCCCAGTACTGGCCTTAGTTCAATATTTAATATTATTTTCTAATTCTAGATCCTCTGTGGTCATCCCATGCTTCTTTGAATTCAGTCACCGTTTTTCAGTCACCTTCTTCTCCACCACCTCTCTCGGGAGCGTATTCCAGGCATCCATCACCCTCTCCGTAAAGTAGAATTTCCTAACATTGCTCTTGAATCTATCACCCTTCAACCTCAAATTATGTCCTCTGGTTTTACCATTTTCCTTTCTCTGGAAAAGATTATGTTCTACATTAATACCCTTCAAGTATTTGAACGTCTGAATCATATCTCCCCTGTCCCTTCTTTCTTCTAGGGTATACATATTCAGGGCTTCCAGTCTCTCCTCATATGTCTTCTGGCGCAAGCCTCCTATCATTTTCGTCGCCCTCCTCTGGACCGCTTCAAGTCGTCTTATGTCCTTCGCCAGATACGGTCTCCAAAACTGAACACAATACTCCAAGTGGGGCCTCACCAATGATCTGTACAGGGGCATCAACACCTTCTTCCTTTTACTGGCTCCGCCTCTCTTTATACAGCCCAGCATTATTCTGGCAGCAGCCACTGCCTTGTCACACAGTTTTTTTGCCTTTAGATCTTTAGACACTATCACCCCAAGGTCCCTCTCCCCGTCTGTGCATATCAGCTTCTCACCTCCCAGCATATACAGCTCCTTCTGATTATTAATCCCTAAATGCATTACTCTGCATTTCTTTGCATTTAATTTTTATTGCCAGGCATTAGAACATTCCTCTAACTTTTGCATATCCTTTTTCATATTTTCTATTCCCTCTTCGGTGTCTACTCTGTTACAAATCTTTGTATCATCTGCAAAAAGGCACACTTTTCCTTCTAACCCTTCAGCAATGTCACTCACAAACATATTGTACAGGATCAGCCCCAGCACCAAACCCTGAGGGATTCCACTACTCACCTTTCCTTCCTCCGAGCGACTTCCATTAACCACTACCCTCTGTCCGTCAACCAGTTTCTAACGCAGTTATACTTAACATCTCTTTACCCCTCGTCTTTATGGATAGTGCCAAAGCAGTTAGAGTTTTAGCTTACCACTATCCAAGAGGAGGGTAATTTGTAAATAGTTTGGTTAAATGGAGAAACATAGGTGCCAACAGTATTTTGGGATATTTTATAAAGATACATAAACACAGTATCCCTTGAATTCTATAAAAAGTGCTAAAACGTTTGCATGCAAATTTGGGCATGCACCCAATTTGCATGCACAATTTAATTGAATAATGAGCCAATTAGCACTGATTATTGGGATCTTAACAAGCAATTATTGGTGCTAATGAGAATTGAAATATACATGTGCAGTTTTAGCTGTGGGTTATTATTAACTTACTCTCATTGCATAATAACCCATCTTAATGGTAGTTCATGTTGATAAGATCCTCTCCCTTCATTAAAATGTTGATAGAATGAACCCACATATATTTATACCTATACATTTATGAATAGCTCAGCCAGATTATATTAGTATTTATACACATGTATATTCAAATGTGCTCATAAATGACTACAATACCTGTATTTAGAAGTATACTTGCTCCCTAATTTTAGGCAGTTCCTTATAGGCATGCCATATATTCACAACCAACTAAATTCTAGATATTGTATTTCATTATGCTTTCCTTTGGTAGAGTCACCACTGCGGTAAGAATAACTGGACAGTAATTACCAGCTTCCATTTGGTACCACTTTTTTGGAGAGAGACATCTATCCTCTATTTGCTCAGCGGTAATTAAACACAATTAAAAGAATTAGTTGAAATGTAGCTAAGTTGTTAAGAGGTTCCTGATCACAACATACATTTCTTTTAGCTAGATTAATTAACATTGGAATAGTAGATACTGGCTTTGAATGGTTCTGTTCTGAACACATTTTTGTTGTTCGATGGCAAAATTTTTGACTTCTTTCAAATCGTGCACTCAGCACTGTTGCTCATACCTTTCATGGTCTAGCGTGGCACAATGATGACACTCAGGCGTTTATCAACTCAAGTGGAATTTATTTGGCCGCAGCCATGACAGCACAATTACATCAAACTGTAATCAAACTTTTATCAACAGAACATAGTAATCAAGCATGAACGGTGATGAACTGTACACTGTAACCGCACTTCAGAAAATGGCATAACACACAATGTACATCACCAGGCAACATGTAAGGAACTGATGGTCAGGCGCACAGCATCTGGCTCTCTATCCCGCATAATGTGGGGCGCCGTACAAGCTTCCCCAGCTCACCGGACCCTTCCCGTTCAAGGAGGTGTCCCCTCATCAGCGGTACGTTGTTGTGAAGATCATGGCCTGGCCCCCTGCCGTCCAAGCAAGATGACGTGCCCCATGTCTTAACCACTGTAAAGATGTTAGCCTTCTACCCCTATGCTGTGCTTACCTGCCAGACTGGCTGCGACAGTAGTGAAGGGTGGGCGGGAGGGAAGTCGCGTCGGTCTCCCTGGATCGCCATCAGGAAAAGGGGCGACCTCCCTTCCGCTTCCCCTTCTTCTCCTAACCCCCCCCCCCCCGGCTTACCTTGCTGATTGGTGTTTCCTTCTCCTCCTCCCTTCCCCCTCCCCCCTCCCCTCTTCTCGCTCCGGCTTCAGCCGATTTGGCCTCGCTCCTCCCTATACGGGATCGGAGCTTGTCTTTTTCTCTAAATTGTAGAATCCCTCATGGTTCAATTTTAGCCCCTATTTTATTTAACATGTATATGACCTCTTTAGCTCCATTAATTCAGTATTTAATATTCTGGCGACATTCAGGTATTGACAGTTATTAATATTCAGAACACTAATTAAATTGCATCTCTGAACCAAAATCTTCCAAAAATTGTAGACTGGTTAAAGAATAATAAAGGAACATCAAACCTGAAAAAAATCCAAAGTGTGTTTTTTCTTCAAGGTCAAAGGTGAAAAAACAGTGTGACAAGGCAGTAGCTGCTGCCAGAAGGATGCTGGGCTGTATAAAGAGAAGCATAGCCAGTAGAAAGAAGAGGGTGTTGATGCCCCTGTACAGATCATTGATAAGGCCCCACTTGGAGTATTGTGTTCAGTTTTGGAGACTGTATCTGGCGAAGGATGTAAGAAGACTTGAAGCGGTCCAGAGGAGGATGACAAAAATGATAGGAGGCTTGCGCCATAAGACGTATGAGGAGAGACTGGAAGCCCTGAATATGTATACCCTAGAGGAAAGAAGGGACAGGGGAGATATGATTCAGACATTGAAATACTTGAAGGGTATTAATGTAGAACATAATCTTTTCCAGAGAAAGGAAAATGGTAAAACCAGAGGACATAATTTGAGGTTGAGGGATGATAGATTCAAGAGCAATGTTACAAAATTCTACTTTACGGAGAGGGTGGTGGATGCCTGGAATACGCTCCCAAGAGAGGAGGGGGAGAGGAAAATGGTGACTGAGTTCAAAGAAGCATGGGATAAACACAGAGGATCTAGAATCAGAAAATAATATTAAATATTGAACTAAGGTCAGTACTGGGCAGACTTGCACAGTCTGTTTCTGTATATGGCCGTTTGGGGGAGGATGGGCTGGAGAGGGCTTCAATGGCTGGGAGGGTTTAGATGTGATAGAATAGGTTTTGAGAGAGATTTTAGCAGTTGGAACCCAAGCACAGTACCGGGTAGAGCTTTGGATTCTTGTCCAGAAATACTTAAGAAGAAAAAATAAAAAAAATTTAAATTGAATCAGGTTGGGCAGACTGGATGGACCATTCAGGTCTTTATCTGCCGTCATCTACTGTTACTATATTTTCTGCACAGTTTTTAGCAAGATGTAAAATTCCATTGGCTAATTCAACTAGGATTTTTTTGGGGTAATAATTTAACTTGATTTTAAGGAACATATTTCAAAAATTCACATTTATGTTACCATAACAAGTCTTTATGTTCAAACATATAAACATTTGTTTACCCATTTTCACCCATTGACATCTTAGATAGTTGTGTTTCTAAAATGTATGCTCCTGTCACACATAACCAATGCATAAATGGCCAAGGTTCTACATTGACAAATCTGTTTTAAAATATTAGTAGCACTTCTTAAGTTCCAGTCTGCACATCTCAATTCCAATTTATACATTCCTTCTAAAATCAACAGCATGGAATAGGTTGTGTGGTTGTTGCTGCAACTGCTATATGTTTCTGTCTGTGCAGACAGCATTAGATCATTCCAGGATAAATGAAGTGCCATCATCCCCTTCCAAGGTCACCTGCATTGTTTCCTCCTTCCTGCATTTGCTTTCCTTTAGCATCATTTTTTATGAACAACTTTAAACTACACTCTTCCACTCTCTCCCTTCTTTCCAGTTGAATAACCCTACTGAATATTCAAATCTTAGGACTCAGTAAACCTTATTTCTCTGGTTGGCACAATGGGGCTGAGTGTGGCATAGTAGTTAGAGCTAAAGCCTCAGCAACCCGAGTTTGTGGGTTCATACCCTGCACTGCTCCTTCTGACCCTGGACAAGTCACCTAATCCTCCACTGCTCCAGGTACATTAGGTTGATTGTGAGCCCACAAGAACAGATAGGGACAATGGTTGGAGCATCTGTATGTAAACCACTTTGAATGTGGTTGTAAAACTACAAAAAGGTAGTACCATATTTCCACGAAAATAAGACACTGTCATATTAATTTTGGGTCCAAAAAAGGCACTAGGTCTTATTTTGGGTGATGTCTTATTTTTTTTCATGTACAATGATCATCTCTCCCTTCCTCTCCTCCACTTCAATTCTTCCTATTTCCTTTCTCTCCCCCACATGTGCAGCATCTTTCCTCCCCTGTCTCCCATCCCCTTGTGCAGTGTCTTTCTATCCCTCCCTTCCTCCCATCCCCCTGTGTAGCATCTTTCTATCCCCCCGCCATTGCTGCTTACCCCCCTCGCCCCTCCGCCCACCGAATCATCGCTCCCTCCCATCCAAACTGTGATACCAAAATAAATACCTTATAACAAACCAGCAGTATCGGCAGCAATCTTGACAGGCTGCTTCGCTGCCTTCTATCGCCCGGCCATTCCTCTGCCGCGTTGCTGATGATATCATCAGTGATGCAGCAGAGGAACTGCTGGGCGATAGGCCACGAAACAGCCTGTCTAGATTGCTGCCTTCGCTGCCGGTTTGTTATAAGGTATTTATTTCTGTCTTGCGGTTCAAATGGGAGGGAGAGATGGGTTAGGGAGGGGGGAAAAGTGCTGCTGCTGCCAGCGACTAGGGCTTATTTTTTGGGGTAAGGCTTACTCCAAAAATCATGCTAGGGCTTATTTTTGGAGTAGGTCTTATTTTCGGGGAAACACAGTATACAAATCTCAGTCTCTATTTAGAAGGCCAGAAATGGCTCTTGGCCATCTAAATAGAACATAGCCGGCTATATGCCAATATTCAGTTGGGGATAGTTGGCTATCTCATGCTGAATATCCAGTTTAGTGGATTGGTCAATGACAGCCTATATCATGCAACATAGCCAGTCACCAACAATATTTAATGGCTGGCCGGCTAAGTTCGGTGACCAAAGACAACTGCCTAAAAGGATTGTATATTTATGGACATTGAGACTTAGCCGACTAGTCACTGAATATTGGCTTAGCTGGTTATGTCTCAGTCAGCCATAAATAGACTGGAAATTCGATGCTGGTGGGCAGATATTGTGATGGTATTGAATTTCTGGCATCACCATGGAGCACAGGAGATCGCTGGCAATCTCCCACAGTATGAATATGTGGTCTCTGCTTTCCAGATAGCTCTCCTTTTCTCATTCCTTATCCTCATAGCTGGCCCCTCATGCAATTCAAGTTACAGCGAGTCTTGTGATAGTCACAAACTTGCCCGTTCCATTATTAACTTGTTTAGTGGGGGCTAATGTTCAGAAATAATAAGTGAGGTATAATGTGGATTCAGGTGGAGGGCAATTATCAGTTTGAATCCAGCCACTTAGCCACAAAGGAACTGATCTACTGAAGTGTATTAACTTTTTGAGAAACAATAATCTACAGTACATTAAAGCAATGATGCTATGCACCATTTTATTTCTGTCACTTTTAACATCAGTAAACTAACATGCACGAGTTTTAGTACAAAAATATAAACATAAATCAGAGTCTAATATTGTTGGAAAAATAGTATGTAATATCACCTGCTGTTGTATTATTCTCCCCCCCCTAAAAATGTTAGGAAGGTATAATTAAATTTGTGTTCATTCATACAATTTAGTATCTCTGGTGACATGCACTTCATTTGCATCCCATTAACTACTAATACATATTTAAAAGGTAGCACTTACCTGGAATAACTACCAGTGTTAATGCCTTTTAGCACATCAGTTCCTCAGATAGGCATGTTGAGGTCCTTTTACTAAAGGCATTTAAGCTCTTAGGCCTTGATTCTGCAAAGTGCCGTCCCGATTTTAGGCAGCTGTAGGCGTCCTACAGCTGTCTAATCAGCCAATCGGGATGCACGTTTTTTAAAAAAATGCTCCCCATGCAGGCCGCCTATATTGAAGGGAGCCTAGGGAGGCCTGCAAGACGCCTAAGCTCACCTAAGGGCCTTTAGGGGAACCTAGGCGGCCCTACGTGTCTCCCTAGTAGAGGAAGAGATGCTTAAAATGTAGGCCAGCAAAATGCTGGCCTACATTGTAAGTAGACGCGGCCGCTATACTTATCGCGGCAAGGATCTCCCTGCCGCAATAAGTATAGTGGCCGCGGCTGCCTGTCCGATCACTGGCAGGAGGGTGCCGAACTCCTCCTGCCGGAACACTCCCCCAAACTCCCAATCGCTGGCAGGAGGGTGCTGAACCCCTCCTACCAGAAAGCCGCTCCCCCCCAACTGTAGATCGCCGGCAAGAGGGTGCTGAACCCCTCCTGCTGGAAATCCGCCCCTGCCCCCCAAAACTATAGATCGCCGGCAGGAGAGTGCCGAATCCCTGGGCAAATCAGGCCTTAGGATTAGTGGGGATGGGCGGACCCACTATGCCTAAGGCCTGATTGGTCCAGGCTTCTAGAGCCTGGGCCAATCAGGCCTTAGACTTAGTGGGGATGGGCCGGGAAGGGGCGTGCCCATCTCATTTCGACGAGGCGGGCCTGTCGGCTGGACGGCAGCAAGACCCGTCCAGCCGGCCAACATTTAAAGGTTAGTTGGGGGGAGGTTAGGGGAGTCATTGGGGGGGGGAGCGGTCGATAGCATGTGGGGTCCAGCTTTCCAGCAGGAGGGCTTTAGCACCCTCCTTCCGGTGATCCACAGTTTCGGGGGGCAGGGGCGGCTTTCCGGCAGGAGGGGTTCAGCACCCTCCTGCTGGCGATTGGACAGGCGGTCGCTATACTTATCCTTTGCCGTGATAAGCGTAGCGGCTGCCTCTACTCTAACCCGAATCTTTAACCGGTGTCTGTAACATGGACGCCGGTTACAGAATCGGGGTTAGTGTAGGCCCGATTCTGTATAGGACACCTCTCCCGGGCGTCCTATATAGAATCAGGGCCTTAATGCGGAGCTAGTGCACGCAAAAAAGCTACAGCAAAACGAGTCAAAGCATTTGCAGTATTTTATCTGCTGGTGTGTATTACCTATTTTTTTGAAAATATATTTAGGAGGGGACGTGTCATGGGCAAAGAGTGGGCATTCATGCATTGTCCAGCTCACATGTTAGGATTAGGGTGCGCCAACTCGATAACACAGGAGGATTAAATAGCCAGTAATTTTGGCAGGTACTACTGGCCTCATTTTCAGCCAGCCAGGAACAGCTCCTAGTCAGCTAAATAGCACATAGCCATCTATCTGCTGAATATCCCGTTTGGCATTTAACCCGGTGACTGAGTATATTCATTGGATGACTGGCTAAGTTCAGTGGTCAGACAGACCTGCCTAAAAACAGGTCTCTCTGCTATAACTTAGCTGGCCAGCTAATGAATATTGATTTGGCTGACTACCCCCCCTCCTTTTACTAAGTCATGGTAGAGGTTTCTACAGTGGCCCAGAATGCTAAATGCTCCAATGTTGCTCTGATGTTCATAGAATTCCTATGAGCGTCAGAGCAGCGTCGAAGAATTTAGCACCCTGTGCCACAGTAGAAACCTCTACCATGACTTAGTAAAAGGGGGAGTATGTCTCGGCCGGCAAAACCCCCCCAGAAATCCAATACCGATCACTGGATACAGTGCTGCCATTGAATTTCTGGGTTTGCCATGGACTGTGGGAAATAGTTGGCTATCTCCTGCAGTCTGAATAGTGGGTGGTAAGACTTTAATTACAATGTTAGTGCACACCCTGCAAAACAAACGGTCTACAAAGTGCTACATTAAAACCGTGTTAGTACCTGTTAAGCCCAAATTTGACTGCACTTTAATTAAAGGGCACCATTGCCTTTTTAGAAGCTAAAGCTGCCTAGTGTCTCTATTCAAAATGTAAGAATCCCTGTTGAATTTATATGGATAGGGAAGTAAATCAAATGTAGCAAGGGAAAAGTATTTGGATATGTTTATATCCATGTTCATTACATAAAAGGAAGTTATAGACTACATTTTCTTCTTAAAGTATATATATATACTGTATATACACACTGGTTAAAAAAATAAACTACCTACATATTTTGCTACTCCTAGCTTTGTGAATATTGTCCCTCAAATCATTTACTTTAACTTTATGTTAGTATGCTTATAATTTTATTGGATTTTTATGTGCTTCTGAGAAAATAATGTCTGAATGGGTTGTAAAGTCATCTTTGTACCTGTGAAATGAAAACTGCCCTATGTCATTTCATGACATTTTATTGCTATTGGCATCCCTTGGAGCCACACAAATGTGATCTGAGCTGCAAAGTTAGAAAATATGGAGAGTATTTTGCAATTCTGGCAAAGAATGACTATAAAGAACCAATAAATCCCCAAAGTCTCCTTCTGCTGATACTATAGAATTCTTTTTACAAAAACCTTTGCTTTTCTATTTGCATTGCTACAGAACTAGGGGGTCTTATAATCGCTTCAAAATATCACAAAAATAGTTTAGACCCTCAGCTGTGAAACGTCAATAGGTAGAAATGAAAGCTCAGAGCAGAGAATTGTAGAGGCAACATTTCCAATTGATCCAGGATATAACTTTTAGGTTAAACTATTTTTATTGATGTTTAAAGACAACCAATACGAGTAACAAAGTACAAAATACAGAGGAAAACATCAGATTTTTTGTACAACAAAACAATATCACATTAATCCCAACCCCTCCCTTACCCAATCCCCTTCCCCTCCTCCCCCCCCCCCCCAAAAAAAGTCTTCTTATATCAAAGTAATAAAACCCCAAAAAAGAGTAAGAAGAGAGAAAAGCTCCCATCTTCCTCTATACACCATTTGGAAGCTGAGGACACTGAAACATCCTCGAAGAAGCAGGGAATCAGGATTTAACTTTTATACAAAAATGTATAAGATGTTTGTATGTTGGTTTGCTTGCATAGTTTGAAAAAGTATATCTTATTCCTAAATTTTCTATCCCAACAAATTTTCTATCCCCCGACAAATGCAAACTTCAACAAAATGAACATTTGGGTTTTGCTAACAGTTTTAATGTAGGGTCCATAGCAATTTCTCATAAATGTTTCATTTAATTTTCAAAATGAAATGTTTTCTATCTAAAAAGAATGGAGGAGATTTCTCATGCAGAAGAAATAGATAAATCTACAACATAGTTGGAGCAACAGAGAACCAGCAGACTAAGGAAAGAAGTTCCAGGTGTGATATCACATTTTACCAGTAAGTCATTGGTTCAGGTTAGTAGCTCCTAAAATAAAGGAATAACACAATTGGAAGCTGTGTTATTCTTTTCCCCAGGAGCACTGGGTTGCTTGCATGTGACCTGATGCTCCAGGAATCATCTTATGGGGGCCTATGGTTAAAAACTGCCAGACAAATCTCCTACTTTCTTGATCAGATATCCCATCCTTCAAAGGCATCTCTGAAAGACATCTCCCATACCCTCTAAAGACATCCATGGACCCTCACATAGTCCTTCCCACTATTCCAGATGTATCGAAACTCTCCTTGGATTCCCCACCCCTTGAAGACCCATAAGGATCTGTCTGAGAGTTCCCTGCTATTTGGCAGCTGGGGCAAGGGTGTTACCAAGTTCGGGTTCAAATTGGTGCTGGTTGACCCCAGCAGCAGACTTAAGATACTGTTCCTAGGAGTCAAAGAAGGGCCGTGCAAGATTGCGCATAAGCTACTTTATTAATTTACTGGGAAACTTACTAACTTGTACTATTGAGGTTAGTAATTCCTGCAGTAAATTGCGCTGCAGCAAAATGTAATAGGTGCCATTTATAGAAAAACACTTAAAGCAGGGATCCATGCCTAACTTCAGGTGAGAGGATTTACACCAACTAAACCCTGTTGTAAATCCTTGTGCCTAAATTAGTCATGGATTCAATTGATCCACCTATGACCCTCCCATGACTCTGTCCTCCTTTTGGAACCATATACATGTATAAATTTTGATTAATACCAATTAGTGCTGATAATTGATTATTAACATCCAATTATTGGTACTAATTAGCTTCTCATTTAAACTGCATATGGAAATTGTGCTTGTGTCCAAATTTCCCTATGCAACTTTTAATGTCATTTACAGAATTAGGTTGATGGTGTCTATTTTAAATGTATTCTTTATAGAAAAGATATTGCATCCTTTTCTTTTATAGAATCCTAGTGCAAATGACCAAAAGCAGGCATACATTAACGCATGATCACTTATACAAATCCTATTGCTGGTGTAAATGGCCGACCCTAAATGTTAACATACAAGGGGCTGCTGAAAAGTTCTCAGCCCAACCAAGAAGAGAATGATTTGGAGCCATGAAACTTATTCCACTTTTCTTGACACTTTATGTTTCAATGATATGAAAAGTGTCAAGAAAAGTGTAGAATAACTTGTAAGTTTCATGGCTCCACATATTCTCTTCTTGGTTACACTGAAAACTTTTCAGTGGCCCCCTCATATTTGATGTCATAATGCTTCATTCCAACAATGCCTAAGAGCCAACTTCATCGGTGATGTCACAATGGCTTGGTTTCACTATACTTGTGCCCATTTGCTAGATGCATTTGCCTCATTGAAATGAAAAGTGTCAAGAAAAGTGTGGAATAGCTTGTAAGTTTCATGGCTCCACATCCTTCTCTTCTTGGTTGGGCTGAGAACTTTTCAGTGGCCCCTCGTATACGCATATCAGTGATAGAATTTGCATGCTCACCAGCAAAAGATATGCCATCAAATATGGCACATACACTTTCACTTAGGGTCATGTACACCAACAATATAACTACATACAGGGCCTGTTTTACAAAGCCGTGCTAGCGGCTGCAGTGTGGTAAGGGCCCCGAAGCACATAGAGATTTAAAGGGCTTTGGGGATGTTGCCGCGCAGCTTTGTAAAGCAGGCCCATAGAAACTACAGTACATCTTCCCTCTTTCTATGAGACCACCATTGGAATGATTTTATGTTTCAGTTATGTATTCTGATATTTGTCACTTCTTGCTTATTTCTGGTCTGAAGAAGAAGGATTACTTTTGAAAGCTAATAAAAAAAGTATTAATTTAGTCCAATAAAAAAGTATCACCTTATTTTATTTATGTTGTGATTTATTTCTAAATACGATGAAGGAGGATTCAATAAGTTTGAACGGCACAACTTATTCCGTCTTGCCAGTTATAAAAATTCTGGGAATCTACCTTGATCATAAATTGTTTTTTGATTTCCATATTAATTCCATTTTTTATTATAGAAATTAAGAACAATTAAGCCATATTTTGACTTTTTCTCAATCAGATTGCTGGTGCAGTCTCTGATCCTGAGCACCTTGGACTATTGTAATATTTTCTATCTTTCAATCTGCAAGAAAAAAACATAAAAAGGTTGCAGATTATTCAGAATACTACAGTACGCCTAATTTTCGGAAAGAAAAAATCTGATCATGTGTCACAGTATTACTATAGATTGCATTAGTTGTCAATTGAGGCAAGAATGTTTTTCAATCTTGGCTGTATATGTTTTAAGGCACTGAGTGGGTTACTTCCGCACTACCTTTTTGATTTCTTTAAATTTACCAATAAAAAGCATTTGTCTGAACTTTGGTTCTCTGATTTTCCATCTGTAAAAGGATGTGTCTATAAACAATTTTTCAGTAAAATCTTTCCATATCAGGCAGCAATGTGGGATAAACAAATTAGTAATTACTAGTGCTGTCCGATTCAGGAAAAAAAATTTCGATTCGATTCAGCCTATTGAATCGATTTTTCGATTTGATTCTCCTGCGAATTAGGTGTTTTTTTAAAAACATCCTGATGGGTTTATTTTATAGCCTCTTCACCCCTTTTATAGCCTCTTCACCCCCTTTGCCCTCTCCTAACCACACTGGCGCTGTGATGTAAACAAAATAAACAAACAAAAAAGACTTTTCCTCTCTCTGTTCAATCCTAACTCACGTTTGAGGTCTAACATCAGCTCTGGCAGGATACACGTTTCAAATCTGACATATTGTAATCACAAAACAGAAAATAAAATTATTTTTTTCTACCTTTTGCTGTTTGGTCATTATTCAAATCATGTTGGTCCCAGGCTCTGGTTGTCTTCTGATAACTCGCTTCTTTCTTCTTTCTCTGTGCTAACCATCCATCTTCCATCTGTGTCCTCCCCTTCCATTTCCATTCCTTTACCCTGGTCTGGCATCTGTCTCCTTCCCCCCCCCACCCGCCATGCCCTGACATCTCTCCCTCCATTGTCTAGTATCACCTTTCCTTTCCCTCCCTCCCATGGTCTTGGCATCTCTCTATCCTCTCCTTTCCCTTCCTGGTCTTCCTTCTCCCTCCTTCCCTCTCTCTCCCCAATTGGGTGCAGTATCAGCATTTCTCTTCCCCCTTCCCCTCTCACTCTCCTCCTCCACTGCTCTCCCATCAGTCCTGCTGCAGCTTTCCCTCTTCAATTTTAAGTCCAGCAGCACTCTCCTGTTCCCAATCCAGCAGCACCTTTCTCTCTCACCTCCTTCCACCACTCAGCTCCAACAGTACCTCTCCCTCCCCTCCTCTCTACTTCCGTTTCCCCCACCAACTAGCTGCAGCACCTCTCCTTTCCACCCCCAGGGCAAGCAGCACCTCTCCTCTCCAACTAGCAGGGCTCCTCTCCCTTCCCTCTGACTAGAGGCGACTTCCTTCTTCCTCGGAGGCGGGACGGCCTAGCAGAGGCCCTGAGGCTGCAGAAGGGAATTGACTCGCTAAAGCTACGGAAGGAGAGAGCGGTGCAGCTGCTAATCCAGGCTAGTGTTACTGAGAGGGTTTGAAAAATCGCCTGATTTTGGGTTTTTTTTTTTTCTTTTTTACTTTCTTTAGTCGGAGTCAAACACAGAACATCAGGCTGTGCCGAATCATGCCGGGGAATCTACAAGCTGGTAAGAGAGTTTAAAAAAAAAATATTTTGAGTGGCGTCGTCGGTGACAGCAGGATTCGTGATCACGATGACAGCCGGGCAGGGGGAGGAGGGTTGGGTCCCGAATTGGAGAGGCCGGTTTTTTTTTAAATACACATCAATTCGAATTGATTCACCCAAAGTGAATCAGTGAATCGATTCGAATCGGAAATCGGGCAGCACTAGTAATTACATATTAACTTCTACTTCTTATCAGGCCTTCAGAAAATCTTTGAAAACATAAGAACATAAGAAATGCCTCCGCTGGGTCAGACCTGAGGTCCATCGCGCCCAGCAGTCCGCTCACGCGGCGGCCCAACAGGTCCAGGACCTGTGCAGTAAATTTCTATCTATACCCCTCTATCCCCTTTTCCAGCAGGAATTTGTCCAATCCTTTCTTAAACCCCAGTACCGTACTCTGCCCTATAACGTTCTCTGGAATTGCATTCCAGGTGTCCACCACACGTTGTGTAAAGAAGAACTTCCTAGCATTAGTTTTGAATTTGCCTCCTTTCAACTTTTCCGAATGCCCTCTTGTTTTTTTATTTTCTGAAAGTTTGAAGAATCTGTCCCTCTCTACTCTCTCTATGCCCTTCATGATCTTGTAAGTCTCTATTATATCCCCTCTTAATCTTCTCTTTTCCAGGGAAAAGAGTCCCAGTTTATCCAATCTCTCAGCGTATGAAAGGCTTTCCATCCCCTTAATCAGTCGTGTCGCTCTCCTCTGAACTCTCTCGAGTAATGCCATATCCTTCTTAAGGTACGGTGACCAATACTGGATGCAGTACTCAAGATGTGGACGCACCATTGCCCGATACATCGGCAGAATAACTTCTTTCGTTCTGGTTGTAATACCCTTCTTGATTATACCTAGCATTCTATTCGCTCTCTTAGCGGCAGCTGCGCACTGTGCTGTCGGCTTCATTGTCATGTCCATCATCACCCCCAAGTCCCTTTCATGGGTACTCTCATTCAATAACATCCCTCCCATCGCATAATTATACCTCGGGTTTTTGCTTCCCACATGCAATACTTTACACTTCTCAACATTGAATTTCATCTGCCATCTCTCTGCCCATTCCCCTAGTTTGTCCAAGTCTCTTTGCAATTCTTCGCAGTCCTCCTTTGTCCGAGCTCCACTAAATAGTTTGGTGTCGTCTGCAAATTTTATTATCTCACACTTCGTCCCTGTTTCTAGATCATTTATGAATATGTTAAAAAGCAGCGGCCCGAGCACTGAGCCCTGCGGAACACCACTCATGACCTTTCTCTAGTCTGAGTAGTGGCCCTTCACCCCTACCCTCTGTTTCCTACCTTCTAACCAGTTTCTGATCCATCTATGCACGTCTCCGTCCACCCCATGGTTCTTCAGTTTCCTGAGTAGACGTTCATGAGGCACCTTGTCAAAGGCTTTCTGGAAATCTAGGTATATGATGTCTATGGGGTCTCCTCTGTCCATCAGTTTGTTAATTCCTTCGAAGAAGTGCAGTAAGTTAGTCAGGCACGACCTTCCCCTGCAGAAACCATGTTGGCTGGTTCATCGATGTTTTCTTTTATCAGTGCTTCCGCCATTTTCCCTGGAACCGAGGTCAGACTCACCGGTCTGTAGTTTCCCGGGTCACCTCTTGATCCCTTTTTAAAGATGGGCGTAACGTTGGCTATCTTCCAATCCTCCGGAATCACACCTGCTTTCAGAGATAGGTTGCAAATTTGCTGCAGTAGTTCCGCTATTTCCTCCTTTAGTTCCTTCAGAACCCTTGGATGGATTCCATCCGGACCCGGCAAACGTAAGGAAGTTCTTCTTCACCCAAAGACTGGTGGAAAGCTGGAACGCTCTTCCTGAGGCTGTTATAGGAGAAAACACACTCCAGGGATTCAAGACAAAGTTTGACAAGTTCCTGCTAAACCAGAACATACGCAGGTAGGGCTAGTCTCAGTTAGGGCACTGATCTTTGACCTAGGGGCCGCCGCGTGAGCGGACTGCTGGGCACGATGGACCACTGGTCTGACCCAGCAGCAATTCTTATGTTCTTAAACATTTTGAATAATTGATTGTGATCAAACTGTGAATGTTCAGTAAATCTATCTTTTGTTAACCGCACTGAACTGTGAGACAGATGCGGTATGTAAGCATTTTGTTATGATAGAAATAGCTTATATGTGTAACCAAAAAGGTGGCATATTATACTTTCAAAGAAATATGTTTATCATAAAATGAATAAAATACTGGACAAAAACAAAGCCATGTGACAGATTAGTTGTTTGTGCTATAGTGCTGCTTAAAACTCATCTACCTTGTGGTGAATTGGTACTGTTTGGCTTCTAGTTTTGAAATGAGGCTAAAGGTTTGAAAGCCTATGCCAACAATTTTGTTTTGTTGCAAAACAGTATAAAGGTTTTAATGATAAGGGGCTTAGAGTACTTCAAATAGATGGTTAGGTTACTGCATTGTTCTCCTAAATACATATTGTGATTGATTTGTTTCTGTAATTTAATCCACCCCCATGTTTTCATTTCCTACGACTCTGTCTCTTTCTTTTCCTCCCTGCATCGTGTTCTGTGCATCTAGAGCACTCCCACATGTTATGCTTGAATAGATAAAGACTATTTTATTGATGCATGTTTTTTTTCATTCTGAGACAAGGGCTTGGGTTTTTATTTTGTTTTCTTTTTCTGCTGAGAAACTGAAACACGGTTAATATTCCTCGGGATTATGCTTGTACTTCATATAATACAGTAGTTCACAAGCTAGTCTTTGGAACACGCTCAGCTAGATCACTTTCCAGGATGTTTACAATGAATATACATGAGGTAGATTTGCATGTCAAGGAGGCAGTGAATGCAAATATATTTCATGCATTTTGTGACAGGTACAGGTGCTCCTTGTCATGAAGATAACACAAGAGAGAGCTCTGGCTCTCTGTTGCTATGGCAAAGCTAAGATAGACAAAGGAAATGGTGTTTCCTTTTTAAGGTTTGACAGTATGGGACTTGTCAGGGTGAGAGAGAGAGTCATTTCTATTTTAAGAACAGAAAAGGTAGGAAACTAAGAAAGCAGTGAGAAATATGGGAGGAGTATCCTAGAAGAGTGGAGGCAGGGAAACCTTCAAGACCAATGGGACTACGTTTGGAGAGTCTGAGAGGCATAAAGGCCCCTATCCTAATTGGGAAGGAAAGGAGACAGGTTCACCTATACTGTAGGTGGGGAGTTACCATATTTTTCATTCTATAAGACGCACCCGACCATAAGACGCATCCCCCTGTAGATGAGAAAAAACCAAGGAAAAAAAAGTAGGTTCAGAATTTTTTTTCCTTGTTTTTTTCTCCTCTACAGGGGGATACGTCTGGTGCTGGGAAGCCTGAAGCAGCCCAAAGCAGCCTGAAGCATCCCGCCTGCTCGAAACCCAAAGCAGCCCACAGCCTGAAGCAGCCCGCAGCCCCAGTACCTTTTTAAACTGGCGGTGGTCCAACTTGGTCTCCTGATGGATGGATGCCTTTCGTTGCAGAGTAGCGTACAACACAGGAGTATGACTTTTATGCTTCCTGCCTGGTCCTGCGCCGCTTCGTGATTGGCTGAGGCCAGTTCAGGCTGTGGGCTTTGGGCTGCTTCGGCCTGCAGGCTGCTTTGGGCTTCCTAGCACCAGACACCCCCCACCCCCTGTACAGGAGGAAAAACCAAGCTTATATCCTCTTGATTTACAAGCAGTCATTTATCTAGGATAAATATCAAATATGCACCTTTAACACCTGTCCAATTCCACTTTTGGCATCTATGTTACTCAAAGCACGTGGGGAAAAAAAAAAAAAAAAAAAATATATATATATATATATATATTGCATACTAAATCCTTTATTTTTGGTGTAAAGAGGACTTGGAAAAGTAGGTCATTTGAGTACGAGTTGGGCACTAGATAGGCTTGAGTTAGGCGGACATGACTTAGGCGTCACCTAGGTGTGCTGGAGGCATCCGCATATAGGTATAGAGGACTCCAGTTTGATATTAAAGTCAAAAGATGTTTAATAATGCATTACTTAAGTAAAGCACATGAATAAAATATATATATTGCATACTAAACTTCTATTTTTGAGGTAAAGAAGATTCTTATTTGGTAATAATAGAAAAATATGTTCTTATAAATGCAAGGTGATGCACCTGGGTAAGAAAAATAAGGAACATGAATATAAATGTTAGGTGTAACATTGGCCAAAACCGAACAAGAAAGAGACCAGGGGGTACTGATAGACAGGAACCTGAAGCTGTCAATTCAATGCGCAGCAGCGGCAAAGAAAGCAAACAGAATGTTGGGCATGATAAAGAAGGGGATCACGAGTAGATCGGCGGACGTTATAATGCTGCTTTACAGAGCAATGGTCAGGCCACACTTGGAGTACTGTGTCCAACACTGGTCTCCATACCTAAAAAAGGATATAACTCTCCTGGAAAGGGTGCAGAGGCGAGCTACGAAGCTAGTAAAAGGTATGGAAAATTTGAGCTACAAAGAACAACTCAGAAGACTAGGACTGTTCACCCTCGAGAGGAGAAGACTGCGAGGGGATATGATTGAGATGTTTAAAATACTGAAAGGATTCGACAAAATAGAGCAAGAATCATCATTGTTCACATTGTCAAAAGTGAAAAGTACAAGAGGTCATGGACTAAAGCTGAAGGGCAGCAGGCTCAGGGCAAATGTCAGGAAGTTCTGTTTCACACAGCGAGTGGTGGACGCTTGGAATGCTCTCCCGGAGGAGGTGGTGACGGAGACTACCATTCTGGGTTTCAAGCGTAAGTTGGATGCACACCTCCTTGCAAATCACATTGAGGGATACGGGTGATCAGGGTCTCCATCTGGGAGCACCTGGCTTGGCCTCCGCGTGTGCGGGTCACCGGAATAGATGGACCTAGGGTCTGATCCGGCGAAGGCGTTTCTTATGTTCTAAAGCACATTAAATAAATATATATATATATATATTGTATACTAAACCTCATTTCCAAAAGGTTAAGAAAATAAATATATACCCTACTCACAATGGCAGTGGTTCAGAGCAAGTGGACATGTCTGATGCACAATCGTGACATCATTGTGACATCAGCAATATGCACCTAGATGGCAGAATGTCACAAAAAATAATAGGAATATGTGTTAGTGTATCACAAGTAGGGTCAAAAGTAGCAGTGATGGATTTAAACACACAACCTCAGGGTGCTGAAGCTGTAACTTTAAGCATTGCACCAGTTTTCAGTGAGTTCTTCAACAGCCATTCCTCACCTGCTTGTTCTCCAGAGATGCCAGTTATCTGCTCCTCCTCCCCACTCATACACACCTCAGACAATAAATCACATGTCAATTCAAAAGCCAAGCTTATATCCTCTTGATTCACAAGCAGCCATTTCTCTAGAATACATATCAAACATGTACCTTCAACACTTCTCCATTTCCTCTGCTGTTTTCCAAAAACTCTCATACCTTTTGGCCTCTGTGTTCCTCAAGCAAAGCACATTTAAAAAAATAATTTATATATTGCGTACTAAACCTCATTTCCAAAAGGTTAAGAAAATAAAAGGAGATACCCTACTCACAATGGCTGTGGTTCAGAGCAAGTGGATGTATCTGATGCACAACCTTGACATCATTATGACATCATCAATATGCACCTGTTTTAGAAGGGTCTAAGTGCCATAAAGGTGCCCAAACTGACCAGATGATCACTACATGCATCAAGGAAGGACCCCCCCAGTGCTCATGGACCCCCTCAAACCCACAAAGATCAGCACCTGTCTTCAGAACATCAGCACCTGATATGGGAAAGTCTAGTAGAGCTCCACAAAGGTGTCTTAAGTAGCCTGGTGGGTGGGCTAGTGAACCACAGGGAGAAGTAGCAAGTACCATAAGCCACTATAATCACTATATTCATGGTGGAAAATGTGAGCCC
Organism: Geotrypetes seraphini; assembly: GCF_902459505.1. Lineage (NCBI taxonomy): Eukaryota > Metazoa > Chordata > Amphibia > Gymnophiona > Dermophiidae > Geotrypetes > Geotrypetes seraphini. The sequence goes on along the minus strand of NC_047087.1, from coordinate 215,978,248 downwards.
ACCCAAAACCATAATCTATTGCCATATAGGTGCCACCTGCAGCCTTAAGGGCTACTAGAGTTGTAGACAGGTGGGTATAGTGGGTTTTGGGGGGCTCATCATAACCTATAAGGGAGTTCTGATGAGATGTTTATCTGGCACCCTTTATGTGAAGTTCACAGCAGTGCCATCTAAGGTGTCTCACTGTCATGTCTGGGCATTTGGGACTTGGGACATGGTCAAAAATGTGGTATAAAGATAGATGTCCTGGTGGTCTGGGCATCCCAATAGCCTGGATGTCTAGATAGAGGATTTAAAAAAAATAAAAATACATTTCTAGATGTCTAGCGCCATACGTCCAAATCGGTCTTAGACATATGTTTTGACAATGCCCCTCCACTTGTGGTACTCTATATCTCATAAAAATAATATTGGGGATGGGGGGAAGGAAGGGTAACTTTGCACAAAAATGTAGTTAAAAATCTTAAGCAAAGGCATGAGGGAGAACCTGAACCTACCAAAGGCATTGGTGATAATGGTGTTGGTAGTGGTGGGTGGGTGGGAATCTGCATGGTGCATCAATTACAACTCTAAACAATTAATTTGCATAAAGTCACAATTTCAATCCTTATCCTTCACCGGGCAGTTTAGATGGGTCATGTTGGTCTTTATCTGCCATGGTTACTATGTTACCAAGTTTATGTGGGCTTAAAAGGATATGCATATTTTGGGTAAGTGATATATTATTGAACTGTCTGATATAGTAAAACTAATCTGCACATGACTTAAACAAAGTTATACATTTTCTAGTAGCAGTGAAAGTGTAACCACTATCCATGTATAAAGGAAAGTATCAAGCTGAAAATCTGTTTTATACCATCCATATTAGAAATGAGGGCACATAGAAATATCATCAAAATAATGGCACTGTTCAGCCATTATCTAGATAACTTGTATGTGTAGCTTAGGTGTTCAAACAACAGGCCTAAACTAAGTGAATAATGCCAGCATGGTGACTGCACCTTCAAAAAGATATAAAAAGGATGCAGTCGGTCAGAGGAAAGCTACTAAAATGGTGCATGGTCTTCATCATAAGGCGTATGGAGACAGACTTAAATATCTCAATCTGGAGAAAAGGTGGGAGAGGGAAGATATGATTGAGACATTTAAATACACATGTGATGTAAATGCACATGAGTCGAGTCTCTTTCATTTGAAAGGAAGCTCTGGAATGAGAGGGCATAGGATGAAGTTAAGAGGTGAAAGGCTCAGGAGTAATCTAAGGAAATACTTTTTACAGAAAGGGTGGTAGATATGTGGAACAGCTTCCTGGAAGAGATGGTAGAGACAGAGACTGTATCTGAATTCAAGAAAGCCTAGAATAGGCACATGGGATCTCTTAGAGAAAGGAAGAAATAAAGGCTACTGCGGATGGTCAGACTGGATGGTCCATTTGACCTTTATCTGCCATCATGTTTCTATGTTTCTAAATATTCAAAACTGTAACCCATATAGACCGTGGGATAGATTTATGTGATATTGCTAGTAGATCAATACTGAAGGAGTGGTGGGGGATTGCAAATGCAGAGTTCTTTAAATTGTTTGAGAAAAATAATATTTTATTTTTTTTAAGTATTTATTTTGACAATTTTTCAGCAAAAATTCTTGGTTTGTATTTGTTTTCTGGAACAATAATCCCCTTTAGAAAAATGAAGAAACAAGAAGCAAAAAAAAAAAATGCATTTCAGCATGATGAGATGAAAAAAATTAGGTGTTTAATTAAAGAGAGGTTGATGGTGATGATAAAAAATTCATTAACAATGCTTTTTATTAATTTAACACACATACATTCAAGTACTTCTTTGTTGGTGTGCTGATGGTTATTGGTGATGATAGCACAGTTAATATATTCTAGGATGAATAGACTATCTTTTCTTCAGAGATGATGGCAGGCTTTCCTGGAAGGTTTAGAGTAACAAGAATGATAATTTACATAATATCAAATTGTGCCAATAACAAGACACAAGTGGTGAGACAACTGATGCATTTAGCTTGTGACTTGAGTCCTGGAAATAAGGGTCCATATCTTAGAAGCCCTATTTATTTATATACAGTATCCCTTAAATTCTGTTCGTTGTGCCTTACATTGTGTACACAAATCAGTGTGCAGAGCTGATTTGTGCACACAACTTAATTGTTTACTACGTCTAATCAGTGCTGATATTTGGTTTATTAACATCTCATAATTGATGCTAATTTGCACTAATTAAAAGCTACACACACAACTTGGTAGGCATGTTCTATAAAGTGCTGCACACCAGTTCTAGTGCATGAATCTGAGAAGAGGGTATGGCCAAGGGAGGAGAATGGGCCGATTGTGGGTGTTCCTAGAATTTATGCACACAGTTACAGATGCATGCACAAGTTAGGCGCATAGAGTAATTGAGAGAAGTCCAGTTCCGAGAAGTATCATCTGATTTCCCGTAGCTGCCGGAAGTAGTAGAACGAGGCAGGTACTATTTGGGAGATATGGTCAGAGAGCTAAATGTCACCATCAAAGATCACCTCCAGGTTGCATCAGAGTAATCCATTCCCATGAGATCAAAGAGTTCTGCATATCCAGAGGAGCTCGGCTTTCACTGAGTAGGCATATTCTAAATGCTGCCAAAAATCCATAATCCTGGCAGACCAATCATATATGGTACTGGCAAACTCACAGAGGAAATACAAGTGGATTTATAGAGGGGATTCATAAACCTGTAGTGCACAAGACAAAGAGTTTCACATAAGACACCACAGATTTCCTGAACAAATTAAATAATATTAAGCAGCTAACACCTGGTGTTCTTCTAGTTGCAATGGATGTTGAATCATTCACTGTAGAGCAACATTACAGCAACATTCCTCACACAGAAAGAATTGCTGAATGTGAAAAAAATCCTAAAAACATCTACTCTGGACCAGCAATACTCACCAGAAATTATTACAACATTAATCATTCTAACTATTTCCACTTTAACAATGATATCTATCTGCAAATCATGGGCACTGCTATAGGCACTAGGAAGGCACCACAGTGTGCAAACCTCTTCATGGCAGAACTAGAAGAGACATTTTTAAAATGCATATCAGACAAAATCTCTGAAATACCACTGGTATATTGATGACATTTTTATGATTTGAACTGAGGGAGGAGTAGGACAAGCATGTTGGATCTCTAAAGGAGAGGAGGGGAATAATATATGGCATGGTTAGGCAGACTAGGTAGACCCATATGGTCTTTATCTGCCTTCATTTTTCTCTGTTTCTTAACACACCAAACTACAGGCCTATTTCTTTGATAAACGTAGATGGTAAACTTTTGGCTAAGTTATTGGCTTTACGCTTAGCTAAGGCTCTCCCTTATATCATTGGAATGCATCAAACAGGGTTTGTTGCTCAAAGACATTCTTCTAATAACACTAGATTGGCATTACATATATTAAATCTATCAAAAAACATTAATGATCCAGCCTTTACTGTATCTTTGGATGCAGAGAAGGCCTTTGATCATGTAGAATGGACCTTCATGTATCAAGCGATGGATTGGTTTGGAATTGGGTCTGGATTTATTCAAATGATTCAAACCTTGTATAGCTACCCTTCTGCTAGATTGTATATTAATAATACTTTCTCAGAGAGAAAGGGGAGTTGGGCAAGGATGTCCATTATCTCCTCTGCTGTTTGATATTGTTCTGGAACCCTTATTATTGGCTATTCAACAGGCAGAGGAGATTCAGGGTATTCCTTATGCAGGTCGGGAATATAAAGTCTCTGCTTATGCAGATGACATTTTACTTCATTTAAGGAATCCGGAAACAACCATTCCACATTGAGCTGATTGAAAGATTTGGGAAATTTTCAGGATATAAGATAAATTGGAGTAAATCCGAAGTTCTCCCTTTAAATGTTCACTGCTCCAAGGGATTATTTGATAAATTCTCTTTCTTGTGGAAGGAAGGAGGAATTAAATATTTAGGTATTTGGATCAAGAAAACGTTGGAAGAAACGATGCAGGTAAATGAAAAATCCATATTGCTAAAGGTCTCAGAGATGTGTGAGCATTAGAACCCACTGCATTTGTCTTGGTGGGGGAGAGTTCAGACTGTAAAAATGATGAACTTGCCTGTAGTTTGTTACCAATTAAGTATGATACTGGTTTACTTTCAGGGGTCTTTTTATAAAAAATTAAATAATATTATTAAATTTATTTGGCTAGGTAAAAATGCTAGAATTGTTATGGTAACTTTACAAAAGCCAATTATGGAGGGTGGGGTAAATTTTCCCAACTTTTATAGGTATCATCAGGCCTATATTATGCGCCAAGGAATGTATTGGATCCTCCCCGAGCTCATGGAACATAAGCCAGATTGGTTACACCTAGAATGGAAAATTATGTCCCCAATATGACTTTCTCAGGTTCTATCAAATTACCTAGTTATGCTAGAGATAACGTAATTTTAATAGATACATGGAAAACAATTAAATTTATTGACAAACTAACAGATGATCCTATATTGAAATCTACTCTGCAGTCCTTATGGTTAAACTCCAACATTCATGTGGGCAGTGCTGGGATAGCCTGAAAGAATTGGATGCAGGCAGAAATTTGAACATTGGATGATGTTATATCTAATGAGAACCTGCTGGAATTTTTACAGCTGCAACAATCATTTGGTATTTTGAATTCTCAACAGTATAAGTGGTTGCAGTTGAAGCAGGCCATTCGGAGTGGGTTCCCTGAATGGAAAAGTTAAAAAAATTATTTTAGCCTGCAGATCCTTTGCTACCAGACAGATTTAGTAGGACATTAGCTGCCCACTGGTATAAATTAATTCCTGAATTTGTGAATAAAAAAACAAAAAATAGTCTTAGAGATATTTGGAGCATCGAGATTAAGCAGTATATTTCTGTATCTCGTTGGCCACGTATTTAGACTTGGAGGTTAAAATATACAGTGTCAGCATCTATGAGACAAACATGGTTATTTTTATTTTTTTGGACCCCAGTTCGGTTGCAAAAATTAGATAGCTCTAGATCAAATAGATGCTGGCACTGTCATGCTGATATAGGGACTTTAGATCATCTGTTATTTTTTTGTCCGCTAATATTTAGTTTTTGGAAGTCAATTTGGGGACAAATAAATATAGTCTTAGAATCGGATATTCCATTAACATACGAAGCAATAATTTGTGGTACTATTTTACATATTAAACCTCCCCTTGATAAATTTAAAAGCGTCTTTTCTTAATTTTAACTGGAATTGCGGTTCAAATGATCACAAAAAATTGGAAAAATTATGACAGATTAAATTATACATTTTGGTGGACAAATGTTTGTAATACATATAGATATGAGAGAGTGAATGCAGAATGTTTAGGTGTTTTATTTAACAAAATATGGAGTCCATTGGCTTTATTTGCTGTTTCATATTAAAAGATAATATATTGCCTCTGAGTTTTTTTTTTCATTACACATCTGGGATGGGATGGGGGTTGGGTTGAGAAAGATACTGAAATGGATATTAAATCGTTATATTAAAGATGTTTAATATTGTCAATATGAATAATTGATGAAAGGGGATTGGGTATAGTTATGATTCTATAATATTATATGTTTGAAATAGTGTATTCTCTGTAATATTTTGCTATTTTCAATTAAATGTTTTACACTATTGTTATTTAATAAAATAATAAAAATGTTAAAAAAAAACACACACACACACACACCAATGATGGGAATTAAGGAGTGAACAATTGGAATGGGACCACTGAGAGGTGTAAATGACCAGCAACAAATAAAAAGAACACCACTTGTGAAGGATCTGAAATCCTATGAGAGGAGCATTAGGCAAAAAAAAAAATCATAAAAAAAAGATAGCCATAGCATAGATGGGAAATGAATTTGACAATGGGGGTGCGGTGGGGGGGTTGAAGTGAACCAAGGAAAGCACTACGGTGAAAGAGGGGACATTCTGCAGTTGGCCATGTGAGAAAGTGAAACTGCATGGACATCTATACTGTATGTGCCTGAGAATAGGATAAAAAGTTGAATGAGTGGTAGGGGAAGAAACAGCAAGTGTTCCCTCCAACAAATCTTGGAAGGGTCAAAGATGGAGAGGGTCCATCCTAGATAGGCAAGAGGAGAAGGAGAGTAATAGAATTGAGGAAAGAAGGGAGGATGGGAGCACACTGGAGTTAAACACACAATGAGAGCTGAAATGATGTGGAAGGGAAGAGTGCTGGTGACAAAAACATTGGTAGCATGCCTGCTTATTTATCTTCAAGAGACTAAGGCCCTCTTTTATTAAGGTGCACTAAGCGTTTTAATACATGTTTAGCGCATGCTAAATCAACACATATGCTAACTGCTAACGCATCGATAGGATAACATGCATTAGCATTTAGTGTATGTTTAGCACATGCCAATATTTACCGTACACTAAAAAGCTTAGTGCACCTTAGTAAAAGAGGGGGGTAAGTGTGAGTAGGGTAGGTTGAAAGGGGTAGAAAGTCACGGTAGCAACTGAGTGAGACAGTGACTCAGCAAACAAGGGACAAGTAACTTCCATTCCAAACCAAAATTAGCAGACGGATTAAAGAGGTTCATTTTCAAAGCACTTAGACACACAAAGTACCATAGAAATCAAGGTACTTTGTGTGTCTAAGTGCTTTGAAAATGATCCACAAAGTACAGGAATGGAAATAGCCCATAGTGGAAATTCCCTAAAAGAGTTGACAGATGTATCCATTTTCTCATCATCTTAGTCTGGTATATCTACTGTTGATAATGTCATCCTGCATTACAGGGACTCTGGCTTAAATGATGCTGGCTAATGTATTGCAGAATGCCTTGAAGGCATTTAAAAATAATAGATTGTCAAAGCATTAAGGAGTTTATTTACTCTAGTACTGTACATTTTTGCACTTACCAAATTTTAACAGTACAACACTGCATATAGATTTAAATAAGGCATTCAAAATTGCATGCAGAAATTTGGGTGTGTGCCTAATTTCTGCATGCAATTTAATTGAATAACAAACCAATTAGCACCAAAATTGGGCATCAATAATTAATTTTTGATGTTATTTTGCAACAGAATTTACACACATCTTGCTGTAGGCGATTGCTTCCTGGAATAACTTGTCAAGGGAAATGCAATTTTGGACTTAATTCTAAATGGACTGCGAGGACCGGCACAAGTTGTAGAAGTAGAATGGACGCTGGGAAACAGCGATCACAATATGATCCGCTTCGACCTGGTCGCAGGGGCGAAACATTGGTCCAGAACGACAGCCACAGCACTGAACTTCCGAAAAGGGAATTACGAAGGGATGAGACTCGGTGAGGAAGAAGTTTAAGAAGAGGATAAGCACTGTAAAAACGCTAGAGCAAGTTTGGTCCCTTTTTAAGGACACAGTTACCGAGGTGCAAAATCTATACATACCACGTATCAACAAGTGATCCAAGAGGAAAAAAAACAAGGAACCAGCGTGGCTCACTGTAGAAGTGAAGGAAGCGATCAGAGACAAGAAAACTTCATTTAAGGAATGGAAAAGGTCAAGAATGGACTTAAACTGGAATAAGCACAAACAACATCAACACAGGTGCCATAAGGCAGTAAAAGGGGCCAAAAGAGACTACGAGGAAAAAATAGCCAAGGAGGCAAAAAACTTCAAGCTGTTCTTTCGATATATTAAGGGGAAACGACCCACGAAGAAATAGGTGGGACCATTGGATAACCATGGAATAAAGGGAGTGCTAAAGCAGGACAAAGCAATCGCCGACAAATTGAACACATTTTTTGCGTCTGTATTTACCGAAGACGCTGGAAACGAAGACGGGAAACTGACAGAGTGGACGGTCAGTCTAGAAGAGGTATGCAGGCAGATCGATAGGCTTAAGATTGATAAATCCCCATGACCGGAAGGCATCCATCCGAGGGTCATCAAGGAAGTGAAAGGGACTATAGCTGAACTGCTTCAACTAATAGCCAATCTGTTGATCAAATCGGGAAAGATTCCGGAAGACTGGAAGGTGGTGAATGTTATGCCGATCTTCAAAAAAGGTTTGAGGGGAGATCTGGGAAACTACAGACCGGTGAGTCTGATTTCAGTAACGGGAAAGATGGTAGAGACGCTAATAAAGGACCACATCATTGATCACCTTAACAGACACAGTCTGATGAGGACCAGCCAGCATGGTTTCAGCAAAGGCAGATCTTGTTTGACAAACTTGATGCATTTCTTCAAAGGAGTAAACAGGCAGATAGACAAGGGCAACTCAGTTGACATTGTATATCTCGATTTTCAGAAGGCTTTCGACAAGGTTTCACATGAACGACTACTTCGGAAAATTGAGAGCCATGGAATTGAGAGTGAAATACTCACATGGATTAAGAACTGGCTGGAGCATAAGAAACAGAGAATGAGGGTAAATGGACAATACTCGGACTGGAAGAGCATCACCAGTGGGTTGCCGCAGGGCTTGGTGCTTGGACCCGTGCTCTTCAACATCTTTATAAATGATCTGGACATTGGTTCGACGAGTGAGGTGATTAAATTTGCGGACGATACAAAGTTATTCAGAGTAGTGAAGACACAGGGGGATTGCGAAGATTTGCAACATGACATAATCAAGCTCGAGAAATGGGCATCGACATGGCAAATGAGGTTCAATGTGGATAAGTGTAAAGTGATGCATGTCGGTAACAAAAATCTCATGCACAAATACAGGATGTCCGGGGCAGTACTGGGAGAGACCTCCTAGGAAAGAGACTTGGGAGTTCTGATTGACAAGTTGATGAAGCCGTCCGCGCAATGTGCGGCGGCGGCAAAAAGGGTGAACAGAATGCTAGGAATGATAAAGAAGGGGATCATGAACAGATCGTAGAATGTTATCATGCCGCTGTACCAGGCCATGGTGCACCTTCACCTGGAGTACTACGTCCAGCACTGGTCACCATACATGAAGAAGGACATGGTACTACTCAATAGGGTCCAGAGAAGAACGACTAAAATGGTTAAGGGGCTGAAGGAGTTGCCATACAGTGATTGGAGAAACTGGGCTTCTTCTCCCTTGAAAAGAGGAGACTGAGAGGGCAAATGATCAAAATATTCAAAATACTAAAGGGAATAGACTTAGCAGATAAAGACAGATTGTTCACCCTTTCCAAGATAGGGAGAATGAGAGGGCACTCTCTAAAGTTGAAAAGGGATAGATTCCGTACAAATGTAAGGAAGTACTTCTTCACCCAGAGAGTGGTGGAAAACTGGAACGCTCTTCCAGAGGCTGTTATAGGTGAAAACACCCTCCAGGGATTCAAGACAAAATTAGACAAGTTCCTGCTGAACCAGAACGTACGCAGGCCGGGCTGGTCTCAGTTAGGGCACTGGTCTTTGACCTAGGAGCTGCCGCAGGAGCAGACTGCTGGGCACGATGGACCACTAGTCTGGCCCAGCAGCGGCAATTCTTATGATCTTATGTTCTTAGGCATTTTCTATAAAATGTGTGCATAAATTCTGGTGTACAGATCTGAAAAGTGGGCAGTGCCCTTGGAGGTGGCATGGGATGCTCATAGGCATTCGAAGAATATGTATGCACTGCTACAGAATATAACTAATCTGTATCTAATGCAGGCGCAGGGATTTACACCAGGTTTCAGGTGATCCTTGGGAGAAGGCAATGGCAAACCAATCCTGTACTCTGCCGTGAAACATCACAGGGTGGATTCCTCAGTCAGTGGCCAACTCCATTCAGCTGGTCCTAAAAGTTAGACACATATCCTGGCACTAGGCACTGCTCTATAAATGAGGGTTCTTATTTGGGTGCTATTTATAGAATAACCTTTAGCACATTTTTTGTGTGTTGATTTTCGGCATCAGATGTAAAATTTGGCTCTTTGAGGCAGTGTGGTAATATTCAGGAGTTTGTAGACATATCCCTTGCAGTTACCACACAGAAAGTTCTTTACATGTGTTAAGATTATTTGCAATTAGCACAGTTCATGCTTATTCTCCAAAAATAACCTACCAGGTTCCCACCTCTAATATGGCATGTAGTTGGGGCCAGATTCTATAAACTGCACCCAGATTAATTGAAAAACAGGAGCCTTATAAATAGGCTCATATTTTAGAGGCCTACATTTAAGGCGCTGGTCTCATGCCTATGGATGTGTGTAGGGAAGCCTATGGATGCCTCTTGTATGAAGAAGGATTAAAAAGGTTAGGGCTCTTCAACTTGGAAAAGAGATGGCTGAGGGTAGATATGCTTGAAGTCTACAAAATCCTGAGCAGAGTAGAACAGGTACAAGTGGATTGATTTTTCACTGCATCAAAAATTATAAAGACTAAGAGACACTCAATGAAGTTACAGGGAAATACTTTTAAGATCAATAAGAGAAAATATTTTTCACTCAGAGAATAGGTAGGCTCTGGAACGCATTGCCAGAGGTTGTGATAAGAGCAGATAGCATAGCTGCTTTTACGAAAGGTTTGGACAATTTCATGGAGGAAAAGTCCATAGTCTGTTATTGAGAAAGGCATGGGGGAAGCCACTGCTTGCCCTGGATCAGTAGCATGAAATGCTACTCTTTGGATTTTTGCCAAGTACTAGTGACCTGGATTGGCCACCATGAGAACAGGCTACTGGGCTTGATAGACCATTGGTCTGACCCAATAAGGCTATTCTTATGTTCTTCTTGTGCAAGCCACACCCCACTGGCCTTAGGCAGCTGTAGGCACCCCTATATACCTCCGTAGGTGTGAGACCGGTGCATTAGAATGGCGCTCTCAATTTTTTAAAAAATGTGCCCCCTAATTAGTCAGTTAGACAGTGATAGGGCGCCTACCACTGCCTAACTTCAGCGCGTTGTGCACAGAATTTTGGCCTTTGGGTCCTTTTTACAATGCCACAGTAGCGATTCTCCAGTGGCAAATGTAATGAAGCCCATAGGAATTGAATGGGCTTGGATGCATTTGCTGCAGAAAAATTACCAATACAGCTTTGCAAAATAAGCCCTTTATTTGGAAAATGGCTGTTCATTTTGTACATTCTCACATATTTTCAAACAGGAAACCTCAACATTTTTCCTATTCAAAAATGATTGTAAAATTGATTTCTTAAAATTGATTCTATCTTGGGACATTCTTTTGAACATACCCCTCTAATTTAGAAATTAGTACATATAAAGTTGGCATCCATCTGATAATTGTATGCATATTGTGGGACAGGATCCTGGATAGGCCTAGTTGCTTCGCTGAATCCCAGTCCCAAAGTTTAAATAAAGGTGGTGGAAAACAGCACTCAGTGCCTCCCAAGAATTGCACACGAAGATTTCTTGGTTGATCAAAACAAAACACTTTAATGGAAAACAAAACTCTAAACACAATTTCAGAAATGGCACGAGCAAAAAGGACAGGCTTCCAGGAATTCGATTCATTCCTCATAGGAAGCAAATAAGTCTCACTTTAGCACAAGCCGTGCTTTCAGAGTCAGTCCAGTCCATCAACAAAAAAGTCCTTAACTTTTCTTTCTGGCCTTACTCAAGGCCCAACCTAACAGTACATGCATCAAACATTTGTTCTTTGAAAACTTTCTCTCTGGCTCTGGCTGTGGCCCTGTTGGGTTGATCCGAATCCCCAACAGGCTGGGAGGAGATGAGCCCGTACATCACAGGTGTCGCCTTCCCAATAGACAGGCTCAGGTTTTCCTTCTTCAACCCCCAAGCACAAGTCAGAGCAGTGCACAAACTGCTCCAAAAAAACATAAAACACAAACTCAAAACTCCTATGAGGAAAAAAAAAACTGCTTGGCTTAACAGCCTACTCACAGTCCATTGCATGTTCTTCCCAGTTAGGCAAAACATAATCCTCCTGGTAGTCCATGACATAGTCCTCAGGCTGGGCTTCTACGACTGGTTTGGACTGGCTGGCTTCCAGTTCATCCATCTCCCAATCCTCAGGGAAACTTCCTTGTACTGGCCATGGTTCAGCTTTAAGGACTGGCTTCCTTCCCAGCTTTTGTTCAGCTCCTTGTCCAAGCTGTCTCACCTCTCTATCTGACAAGGCAAGCTCAGTAAATGGGCAACAAGCCACGCCCCCTCCTAGCAGGGTTAGACAAACTCTTAAAGTCCCTGCCTTCTTAGTATCAGCCTGAGCTCTGAACACTCTTAAAGGGACGGGCTCCTTCCTAAAGTTGTACACAGGATTTTTACACTGTTCAGGATGTTTCCTATACCTGGTAACAAGGTTTTTAATAAGGCTTACAGGGACTTTCTCCTTGTTTCTAGTAGGGCTAGCCAGATCCCTGTCACAATATCTATCAAATTTTAACGGAGAATGTCTCAAAATTGTCAAAAATGTATAAAATCTAGTCAAATACATAAAAGTATTTTATAAGAAGAAAAAATTGTGAAATTACATTAAAATAGTCCTTTCAGGAGCAATATTTTGGCCCTCTTTTACTAAGGTGCACTAAACGTTTTAGCGCATGCTAAATCAACGTGTGCGCTAACCGCTAACACGTCCATAGGATAACATGCATTCATTAGCGTTTAGTGCGTGCTAAAAAAGCATAGCGTTCCTTGGTAAAAGAGAGGGTTAGAAAACAATATAATCCTGAAACTAAGATCCCTTTCATAACTTGATGTGGCAACATACCACAGCTAAATTAGCTGTTTTTTAAAGCATGAATTTTAGACTTGTAGCAGCACTGAACATCTGCTATGGAGAGAACATGTTAAAAATAGAATGATGAGCATTAGTTTACCTCCTACATTGAAAATGAACAGGGTGATTAAGAATTCCCACAGAAGCAAAGGAGGTTGGAAGGTGGGCAAAGCTACCATATAGAGATAGAATTAAATAAAATCTAATAGAGAAGACAAAGGAAAAGATTTATTAAAGGAAACTAAGCAATTATGAGATAATTCTATAACTATATGCCTATATATTAGTGTTCAGAAGGCACCTGATTGGCACATTTTCTATAAAGAAAAGTACATGCCTACTTTCTTTTATACTGTAGAATACTAGAGTAACTCTCACTTTGGGTTCTGCATTCCCAACTCTATATGTCATGTCTATCTATCCAAGTTAGATTGTAAGCTCTTCTGAGCAGGGACCATCTATAAATGTCATAATGTACAGCGCTGCGTACGCCTTTTAGCGCTATATAAGTGATTAGTAGTAGTAGTATTACTAGAGTAACTGGCTTATACACTTTGGGGAGAACACTTACACCAGCCAAAGAACTGGCATAAATACGAGCATGTATTTTGCACAACTTTCAAAACATATTCTATAAAGTGGTGAATGTAAATTCTAGTGTGCGGATCTCAACAAGAGGGGAGGATCAGGGGTGGGTCATGGGTGTTCCTAAAAGTTAGATACACTGGCATAGAATATGCCTAATATGACCATTTATTTTTTTCATCAAAAGGGGACATCTATTAATTGTCAGTCCCGTCCCAATCCCACCCCAATTTCTTCCATTCATTTTTCATGTACACGTAATATCTTAATTCATAATGGTAACCATAAAATTTTTAAAAACTACAAGCTTACTATATGCAGAGAAAATGTTCATTATCATTTATATTTGGGGGGTTTCAAAGATGTCAAGGCAGATGACTTTAAAATATGCAATGTCACCTCAGTAACTATAGAAAAATAGACAAATATAGTGCAAAATATAGACAGCAGATATCAATTCTCAAAACTGACACATTTTGATCATAAAATTGAAAATAAAATCATTTTTCCTACCTTTGCTGTCTGGTGATTTCATGAGTCTCTGGCTGCGTTTCCTTCTAACTGTGTATCCTTTCTTTCATTTCTATTTTTCTGTACTCAGGCCCAACAATTGTCCCTTTCTATTCCCTCCCTCCTTCCTTCCCATGTCCTTAGTGCCCCCAGTGCCTCCTTCCCATGTCCTTAGTGCCCCAGTGCCTCCTTCCCATGTCCTTAGTGCCCCCAGTGCCTCCTTCCTATATCCTTAGTGCCCCCAGTGCCTCATTCCCATGTCCTTAGTGCCCCCGGTGCCTCCTTCCTATGTCTTTAGTGCCCTCAGTGCCTCCTTCCCATGTCTTTAGTGCCTCCCAGTGCCTCCTTCCCATGTCCTTAGTGCCCCCAGTGCCTCCTTCCTATGTCCCTCTCACTGCCTTCCAGACTTTGTCCCACCTCCACCCCCAAAGGTAGCCTGCCTGCCTGTCTACCTCCCTCCCTCTCTGGCCAAAGCCAGCCTGCTTGTCTCCGTACCTCCTTCCCTCCCTGCCACGCAAAAAAAAAAAAAAAAAGACTCCCTCCTTCCTTTCTCCCGGTCTGCTGCTATCTTACCTCCCTGCTGCTGCTAATCGCCAACACGAAGTCTTCTTTCCGACGTCAATTCTGACGTTGGAAAGGACGTTCTGGGCCAGCCAATTGCTGCCTGGCTGGCTCAGAATATCCTCTCTGATGTCAGAATTGACGTTGGAAAGAAGACTTTGTGTCGGCGATTAGCAGCAGCAGGGAGATAAGATAGCAGCGGACCAGGGGAAAGGAAGAAGGGAGGCTTTTTTTTTTTGCACAGCAAGTAGGGACAGGATGTGATCGCCTGTCCCGTTGTCCCCGAGCACAGCTTTTGGGACGCTGTCCCTGAAAACGGGACATTTCGGCATCCCAAAGCTGTGTGTGGGGACAACGGGAAGGGGGTTTGAAAACGGGACGGTCCCATTCAAAACGGGACGTATGGTCACCTTAAATATGCACGATCTACCCACAACTTAAGTACAAGTATTTAGGCCTGGTTTTTATTGGCCTAAATGGGTGCACCTAAATTTTAGTCATGGATAAGTATCCTTTTTGTCAGCGATTTTCTAGGCATCATATAAAGAATATGGCTCATAGGCCCCGATTCTACCTATAATTAGGCACCTATATTGGCATGCCTAGCCAATCTAGGCAACTAATATTATTTTTAATTCGCTTAATCTGTGCTGATAATTGAAACTGTCATTAAAAAAAAAAACTATTAAAACTAATTTTAAAAAATTAGGGCTACTTTTATAAAGCTGCAGTAGAGGTTTATACCGCAGGCTGGCAAAGTAAATGTTTGTTTATATTTTATTAACATTTGTTATATCGCATCAGCATATTACATTATAATACAAATAATATATGAAAGGAATCCTATGAGCATCAGAGCATTTACCTCACCAGCTCATGATATAAACCTCCACCGCAGCTTTGTATAAGCCAGTGCTAATTTGTCGGTAGGTACTTTGACTTAGACGTCTATGTCAGGTTTGTTAGTGGCCCCCACAATGTATGGTTGGTGGGGTCACTTGAGAGGCGCCCTGACAAACGCCCGGTCCCAGGTTTAGTTCCCTCACTGAAGATTCACCAGGAAGTAGAATCAAAGAGGCACAGCCAGAGGTGATTGCATAAAGAATATATTATAGAAATAGTCTTACAGAAAAGCAATATTCTGAAGCATTACAATAATTAAGCATTACAATTAAGCAGAGAGCAAAGCAGTTTCCCTGCCTTACAGAGTCCAAAAGGAAGTGTGAAGTTTCAGGGAAAGGCAGAGAGAGAGAAAAGGGGGATGGGGTGATGCTTCGTGTTCCATAGATAAAGAGAAAGAGAGACAAAGAAAGAGAGAGCTCAAGAGATAGAAGAGAGGACCAGAGAGCCAAGAGATAGATAGATTGATAGCCTTTTGTGTGTTGTAGAGAGGAGGATTTTATAGCTTGGAATCTTATTCTGTGTATAGAAACTATTGTATGTCCCAGTATCTTTCTGTTTAGAAGTTGTAAACTGTTTGAAACAATAGTTAATTTAATTGCTAAGGAGGGTGTGATACTTGCAGGCATGGTGGATGGGATTAGTCTCTGGCTTCTTTGTCCCATTCAAGCAGCCTATCTTCTTGATGTGCACCTGGACCCATTGTCCTAAGCACCCTCTTAATCAGACATTAACACCTTTTAGCTAATCATGATTCAATCAGGGCTACTTGAAACATATCAGGGATACTTAAAACAGTCTCCCTGCCCTCAGGGTCTATCTGCATTCCCATGCCAGAGTCAGATTGATATAATTTCCCATAGGCCTTCGCTGACATAAGTAATGCCAACTGAAAATGCTGAATGGTAGCGATAGCTATGCTGACAGTCTACATTGAAGGGCCTACTGGTGCATACATGGCAAGTAGATGTGGATGAGACAGATTTGGGGTGGAGTTTGGTCATGGACTGAGTTAGGCACAGCTAGGTGCCTACCTTAGGTACACTCATCCCCCTTTTACAAAACCATAGTACAGTTTTTTGTGCCGGCCACGGCAGTAACAGCTCTGACACTCATAGAATTCCTAAGAGCGTTGAAGCTATTACAATCATGGCCGGCACTAAAAACCACACTATGGTTTTGTAAAAGTGTGGGGGAGGGGAGGATCATTTAGGCCAAGAAAATTCTGTCCTAAATGGAGTGTGCCTAATAATTTTAATGCCTAGCAGCACCTAAGACCACTTACGCACCACAAGGCATGCATGATTGCCGGCCAATGTAGATGCCATTTCTAGAATCCGGCCCATAATGTGTAATTGATTTTAATTTACACTAATAATTCTTTATTAAA
The DNA here is from genome assembly GCF_902459505.1 of Geotrypetes seraphini. NCBI lineage: Eukaryota > Metazoa > Chordata > Amphibia > Gymnophiona > Dermophiidae > Geotrypetes > Geotrypetes seraphini. The sequence goes on along the minus strand of NC_047087.1, from coordinate 215,961,616 downwards.
TTATCGGTGCAAATCGGCTTGATCAAACTGCACACGCAATTTGGGTACGTGACCATAATTGTGTGCACAATTTTTAGGGCTTTTTATAGAATCTGAGGGTCAAGGTGCATAATTTTTCTGGATTAAAAAGTGTGTAATTTTGAATGTATACAAATGTGCATACTTGTAATTGAAAACCATGCTTCACAAATACCTCTTCAGATAGCCTGCCAAAAGCATGCACTCTGAAGATAACTTTATCTGCATATAGTGCGGACAATTTTGGAAAAAACTATTTCCGTAAAGGCTTTGAAAATGACTTTCTGTATTCTTATCTATCTAATTCAGCCATCTTGCTCATATACTATAAGTTGATACAAAGCTCTTATTAAAGTTATGTTTTATTACTGCTGCCTTTATCCAGATCAGCAGAATGAGGTATGTTGTAGAAGGTATGATTCATTCAGCAATCAGCCTGTATTCTACAATAGTACAAATGCAACTCATTTTATTCAACTGAAATCTTTGACAGGTAGCATTACTCAGAGGACAACTTTTTACATTTGATTACAAATCGGAGAAACTCTGAATAGCCCTTTGCATGAAAAGATATTAGAAATCATCCTTGACATGTGTTGAATCATGCAATCTTCAAATAGATTTGAATAAAGAAAAGTCATATTTTTCTGCACTTATTAACATATATTATATTGAACAATTCAGAGACAGACAACAATATGTTCTCTTTTCAGGTGTCAAAAGAAATACATTTAAATAAATCCATGCCAGATGAAAGTTTCTGGAGTCAATATTCAAAGGGATTTAACTGGCCAGAAATGGTTCCTGGATGGTTAAATGAGCTAGAGTTAACTGGTAATTTTCAGTGGTGTTTATCTGGTTAGTGCCATTGAAAATGATTGGCTAATGTTTAAAGCAAACCTGGCTACAGTATTTTGATGGAGTTCTAGGGGTGAAGTTGCCATTTAGTCAGTTAAGTGCTAATATTTAACACTTGACCGTCCAAAGTCACTGCATAAATAGGAACACATACAAATCAGTCCCATCTTTATGTGGGTGCTCCATAGACTATTAAGTGCTTAATATCACACTTAACCTCTTTTATGAACGCATACCACAGCGGCGGTAACAGCTCTGACGCTCATAGAATTCCTATGAGCGTTATAGCAGTTACCACTGCTAAAACCCGCAAATGCGTCCATAAAAGAGGGGGCTAGATAAATTCAATGTTAAAGCCCAGCATTTAATTTCTAGATATAACACCTGCAGCGGTCAGCGAAACACTGAAAGCACGATTCTCTAAAGTACTTAGGCGCCTATAATGTAGGCTTTTAAAACCCTGGTCTACATTATAAGTTACTAGTCTTTTAGTTAACATTGGGTAAGTCTCCATCGAGGGCTATACAATTAGTCCAATGATTTTCCACTTTTTTGTGGCATGCAGTCAGGACCTTCAGGGGATTCACCCAACCCCCTGAAGGCCCTGAGGGCACTGCTCTGAATTTAATTGGTTTAACAGGCAGCAGGCAGAAGTTGTTCAACCAATCAAATTCAGCTCAATACTGTCAAGGCCTTCAAGGGGTTAGGTGAATCCCCAGTCTTTTTTTTTGGGGGGGGGGGAGGGGGTGTTACTTTTTCCTTGATGCAGTTTGACTGGCTGCCTGTTCAACAAATAAAATTGTATTAAGCAAAAGAAAAAAAAAGCAAATAGGGCTGTAAAGCTGGGGATTCACTGAATCTCCTGTAAGCCCTGACCGCATGCCACTATTTAAAACAAATAGGAAGTCATATTTTTTTATTCAACAAATAGTTAAGCTCTGGAACTTATTGGCATAGGACATGGTAACAGCAGGTAACAGCGGTAAGTATAGTTGGTTTTAGAAAATGTTTGGACAAGTTCCTAAAGAAAAAAGCCATAGTCTTCTATTGAGACAGTCATGGTGGAAGCCACTGTTTGCCCTAGGATCAGTGCCATAGAATGTTGTTACTATTTGGTTTTCTGTCAGGAACTTGTGACCTGGAATGACCACTTCTAGAAACAGGATACTGGGCTAGAAGGACCATTGGTCTGAGCCAGTATGGCTATTCTTATGTTCTTATATACCGGAGGTGATAGAGGGTTAAGTGACTGCCCAAGATCACAAGAAGCCATAATGGGAATCAAACCCAGTTCCCTTGGTTTGCAGCCCACTGAACTAACCATTAAGTTTACTCCTCCATAATTAAAGCATATACCAGGATCATAAAGGAAAGTTACCTTACAAGTATTAATTTCCTCTTACAGTCTGTTTGGTCTCATTATGCCATTGATGCTTAAATTCACAGAACATTATTTCTGGCAATTTCATAATCACAAAATAATGTTGAAGTCTTAAAAGCTATTCATAGACCATTAACAGAAGAATTAGTATGCACATTCATTCAGCGTTCATAAATGATTCACATAATTTCTCCAAAGTTAATATTTCCTTAAATCTAAGGTTGGTAGATAAGCTGAGACAACAATTTAGATCCTTTGACTAAGTGACGAAAAGAAAGAAACTGACCTTGCCGCATAGGTAAGTCAGAAACACAAAATGGGTGGTGGCCTGGCACTTAGCTGGGGATAGGGTTTTGTGGCAGAGGGGGAGAGGCAGAGGGGGAGACAGGAGGGAGAGGGGGAGAGTGGAGGGAGGTAGGTAAGAAAGGAGGGGCTGGGTCATAGGTAGGTCTAAACAAGTCAAAACAGGATTAAGAAAATGGGAGTTATCTGAGGGTATTAGAGGGGGATGGGTAGCTGCAGTTAGGAATGAGGGGAAGTCTAAGAGGCGGTATCAAGGGTGGAGACTAGGAGCATGAAGAGGGAAAGTGGCAAGTGCACAATCTCCGTTTTGCCTGAATCTCCAAGTGCTGTCCCTGCTCTAAATTGTTGCTCCTGTTTTTGCTTCTTCTCCTTCCCTTTCTTTTACCTGCTACACAGGGAGCAGCCTACTCCATTTTCATTTCCTTAGGATCCTGAAATCCCAAATCATCCTGCAGATGCACACTTCTCAGCACTGGGTTCTGAAAGAAAATAAGGCTGCATGTGGGATGAGACACAGGGAAAAAGTTGTGTCTTTTTTTTTTTTTTTTTTTAAATAAATCTTTATTAATTTTCAAATGTTAACAATGTCATACAATGAATTTAAACATAAAAAAGTTGTGTTAAGATGATGGTCTTGCCTGTGGTTTGCTACCAAATGGGAATGTTGCCAGTGTATTTTCAAGGGTCATTTTATAAAAAGTTAAATAGTATTTTGATGAAATTTATTTGGCTGGGGAAAAAAGCGAGAATTGCTCTAGTATCTTTACAAAAACCAATTGTGGAGGGTAGGGTAAATTTTCCAAATTTCTATAGGTATCATGAAGCCTATATTATGCATCAGGGTATATATTGAATCCGCCCTGAGCTCATGGAAAGTCTGCCAGACTAGTTATGGTTGAAATGGCAACTCCTGTCGCCACTGAGATTAAGGGATCCTTTTATCAAGCCGAGCTAGCGGGGTTAGCGCGTCGGATATTTAATTACGCGCTAACCCCCGTGGCCGGCTAAAAAACTAACGCCTGCTCAATGCAGGTATTAGCAGCTAGCGTGGCAGGCAGTGTCACGCGCCATATTATGTGCGTTAAACCCCTACCGCAGCTTGATAAAAGAACCCCTAAGTCATGTTTTGAGTATCAAGATGTCTAGATTGTACAAGGACAATAGAATTTTACTAGATACTTTGAAAACTTTAAAATTTGTCAATAATTTAACACCTATTCCAATCCATAAATCCACGTGTCAGACCCTCTGGCTGAACTCTCAGATTCAAATTGGTGGGTTTAATGTCATCTGTAAGCATTGGATGAAGGCGGGTATTACGAACTTTGGATGATGTTATAACAGATGGTAAGCTGCTTGATTTTTCACGATTGCAATACAAATTTGGTCTTAATAAATCGCAAAATTATAGATGGTTGTAGTTGAAGCATGCAATTCAGGAGGGGTTCCCTGAATGGGAAAATCTAACTAATCAGTAAAGTTTGCCGGTCTTATGTTTCCAGGTGGATTTCCTGGGTCACCAGGCCGCTCAATGGTATAAATTAATATCTGGATTTATGAATAAGAAACCAAAAACTGGACTGTGTGACATCTGGAGCATTGAGAAAAAGCATCAAATTACTGCGTCTCAATGGCCACAAATTTGGTCTTGGAGGATGAAATGTACAATGTCTGCATCTATGAGACAAACATATTTCTTAGTTCGTTTACATAGAGTAGATAGTTTGAAGTCTAATAGATGCTGGCACTGTCATCTAGAAGTGGGGACATTGGATCATTTACCATATTATTGTCCCTTGAAACTAAAATTCTGGAGATCTATTTGGGATCAAGTTAATAATTTATTAGAAAATCCAGTGGCACTATCATATGATACCATTTTATTTGGAACATCTATGAGGGCAAAAAGTCAAATTTCGGCAAAAAATAACAAACATTTGTTTATAATGACGGGGGTTGCCATGCAGCTTATCTTAAAGAATTGGAAAAACTGGGACAGATTAAATTATTCATTCTGGTGGGAATCCCTATGTTATGTCTTTAAAATGGAAAAGTTTATGGCCATTCAGAAGGGATATTATAAAAAATTTATGGAAGTTTGGGAACCATTAACTACATATTGTAAGGATTGATTTATTTATATAAATGAGGAAAACATACACATCCGGGGTGGGGGTAGGGGGAGGGGGATATGTTTTGGCACTGATTAAGAGGTATGGATAGATTGTTTATAGGTATTTTTATGAGTTGTTTAATTGGAAAAAGGGATGGGGGAAAATGTCTTGTCATTATTTCTATCAAGTTTATTGTGCTGTAAGGTTAATATTTTATGTAAATGCATCATCTCTTGTGCACAATTGTAGTTTTAAAAATGAATAAATAATTTTTTTTTTTAATTTTTTTAAAGTTGTGTCTTGTGCTGCGGGTAAGAGCAAAAAATCTTTAGAGCTGTGCTTTAAAAAAAACCAAACAAAAACTGTTCCTGTTTTAAAGCCTGCTTTGTTTGGAGAGAGCTGTGCCTTGCTCTGTGGATTAATGCAAAGATCTTAAGCATGCTGTTGCAGCAGGTTACAGTGCAGAATTCAAAGCAAAGCCCTTCAATGAATCCCAGCTCATTAACAGGTGTACCTGAGGCATTCAAACAGAGCATTGTTGTAGGGAAAGGGGGATGGAGAAGAGAGTTTTCCCTAGTATGATACAGGATGTTAGCAGTGCTTCTGGGGATTCTGACCCTCAGGATTTACATTCTGAGCATTTTAATTTTTCATTTATACTAGCTGAAGCAAGAGAGAGCATTGCCTGCAGGATTCGTGTGATTAGGATATGGATTTTAGAGGGTTGGTTGTTTTTTTTTTTCATTTTTCAATAGCAGATCTTATGGCAAACCTAGGTGCTACCAACTTTAGAAATTGTGCAGTTGTACTAAGCACATATTTAAAAGTTATGTTTCAAGGAGTGTTTGTTTTTGCTTCTACTCTCCCCTCCCTTGTGTAGTACCTTGCTCCATGTGCTTGATACAGGGTCTGGGACTACAGAGTAGCTGTAGGATCCATGCTGCTGCATTCTGGAAAAAGGTGTATGCAGATTAGCAGGTATACTGGAGAGATATTGTGTGTGCATGTGTGGTTAGGAGAGAACTTTCTTCTGTGAGATTTTCTGCTCAGTGCTGGAACTTGGCTTTTTCATAACAGCATGAGGTGCTTAGCTATAGCCATTTAACACTGTATTTATTGCTGTTACCTATCATAGGTGGCCTGAGGACAAAATATTTTCTGCTCAGAGCTGGATCCCAGCCCCTTTTCACAGCAGTATGGGGTGCTCACAGCTTGAAATAGGAATTTCCTTCTGTAGTGAAAAAAACATAGAAGGTCTGGGGGAAAGGAGCAGCTAAATAATTGCTGCACTAGGAGAAATCCCACCACATAGATACAGGCAGGCAACTGTAGCCATTTAACACTTTTTTTTTTTATTGCTGTTAGGAACCATGGGTGGCCATAGATCTAGCACTGATCTACAGGGTGTTTCCTAAGCAGAGTAGAAATGGATTCTCAGCACATATAGAAGATCTTAATTTTAAAAATAAGTGATGTAGTGGTCATTCTGGTAAAGGACATATTGCCATGCTGTTGCCATGTGAACTATACTGGTGGCCATCTTAGTAGGGGCAAATCTGTCATATTACTTCCTGTTCAATGGTCATCTAGGAAATAGGACATGTCCTGTTTTACTATGTGAGTGGCACTGGTGGCCATCTTTATTGGGGGCAAATTGGTAACATCACTTCCTTCTCAAGAGCCATCTTGAAATAGGGCATGTTGCCCAGCTTTTACAATGTGGGCTGCACTGATGGCCATCTTTATTAGGGCCAGCTTTGTAACATTACTCCCAGTGGCTACTGCAAAACAGAGAGAAAAGGGATCTCTACAGTTCTTGTTTTACAACAAAAGGTTGTAAGTAACAGCAGCAAGAATATTATCAATTTTAACCAAATTCACTGGATTTGAAAAATTGAGAAAAATTCAGTATTTAGGTAAGTCACCCACCTTCTTGCTGTCTACTTCTACTATACAGATACTGCTCTCTGCATAGTTCTCAGGTTTTTGTCCTGAAGCAAGAACTTCTCTAAGTTGCTGGCCACTGTAAGAGTTTCCTGTTCAGCCAACCCCTAATTCTTTAGATAAGGTAGACAGGGACAGATTCTTCAGGCTGTGGGGAACAACAAGTACTAGGGGCCACTCGGAGAAATTGAAAGGGGACAGGTTTAGAACCAATGCAAGGAAGTTCTTCTTCACCCAGAGAGTAGTGGACACATGGAACGCACTCCCGGAGGTTGTGAGTGGGCAGAACACACTACAGAGATTCAAAGAAGGTTTGGATAAATTCCTGAAGGATACGGGGATTGAGGGGTACGGATAGAAGTACTGATAGGTTATAGGGTGAGTCAGGGACCACTTGACAGGTCATGGACCTGATGGGCTGCCGCGGGTGCGGACTGCTGGGCGTGATGGACCTCTGGTCTGACCCAGAAGAGGCAACTTCTTATGTTCTTAATCTTTGATGTCACCAGTCAGACTCTGAATCAATTGAACAGTTTTTTAATAAGGAAGCAAGCAACTTACAGTCAGATGATAGTTCAATGTAGTTCAAGCCTGTACATTCCTTCTCACTCCACTAACATATCACATCTATGCTAGGAGTGTCCACACTGTGGAGATGACACCGTTCTCCAGACTTAGAAGTAATCTAAGCTGTATTTGATTGTCAGAATTAAAGGGGTGAAATACCTGATGGGAGAACACCACTCTCAGGCTCTCTCTAGCACAGGGATGTCAAAGTCCCTCCTCAAGGGCCGCAATCCAGTCAGGTTTTCAGGATTTCCCCAATGAATATGCATGAGATCTATTAGCATACAATGAAAGCAGTGCATGCAAATAGATCTCATGCATATTCATAGGGGAAATCCTGAAAACCCAACTGGATTGGGGACCTTGAGGAGGGACTTTGACACCCCTGCTCTAGCATGTGCTCAGCAAATATGGCCACTGTTCTCCTCAGACTGAAGAATGAGGTGGGCCCATGCTCTGTAGAAGCAGCCCAGACTACTGGAAGTAAAGCTCTCTGGGAAGTTGAGTCCACAGAGCACCCATAACTACTACACATTTAAACAAACATTAACTGAGCAAATTCCCATATAACATGGGGACATAACACACCTAATGAGTTCTTACAGATATAGGTGGGAGGAATGTAACAAATTGGCTATGGGGCTTATAATCAAAAGAGAAAAACATCCAAAAACTGGCCTAAGTCTGCACTTGGATGAACATTTCCCAAATACGTCCAAGTGCTGATAATAAAAACAGGTTTTGGATGTATTTCTAAACGACCTAGGCCTACATATTGCCGCTGAATGACCAAAGCTAAACAGGACATTTCGGGAGGAGTGTCGAGGGCTGGAAGTGGGCCGGCTTAGACTTAGTCGTACAGTATGTACGAAAGTTATACAGCCCACGATTGATGGAACTTGGACGTTGTGACTTAGACCACGTAAGTCACAAAAACCCACCTAAAGTCACCAGATAAGCACTGCAAACACATAATACAGACCCCCACACACTATCCAAGTGATCATCAATACCCCACCCCCATAAAAATATTACTCACATATTTAAAATTCAGCCTCCAGACCATCATCACCTGGCCACTTGACATAGTCTAGTCGTCCAGCACAGAGGCAGCTTAAGTCGTCTTGGGGGTGGGTTAGGGACTCATGGAAAGGAGGACCCATGATCATAAGCCCCTGTAATCAATGCATTGATAATGAAACATGTGCAGTCCCCTATACACCCCCCAAACCCTTTTATACTGGCATATAAGTGGCTCCTGCAACCATAAGGGCTATTGGGGTGATAGATAAGTGGGTCTAGGGCAGGGGTGTCCAATGTCGGTCTTCGAGGGCCGCAATCCAGTCGGGTTTTCAGGATTTCCCCAATGAATATGCATGAGATCTATGTGCATGCACTGCTTTCAATGCATATTCATTGGGGAAATCCTGAAAACCCGACTGGATTGCGGCCCTCGAGGACCGACATTGGACACCCCTGGTCTAGGGGATTCCAGAGGTAGTTTGGGGGGCTCACCGTGACCTATAAGGAAGCTGTAGTGAGGAAAACACATGGCACCCTTTTTGTGAAGTTCAAAGCAGTTCCCTGTAAGATACCCCACTATTTAGATGCCATGTCTGGGTGTTCAGTCCATCACTTTGCAGACCCCTCCCATGTCCAACAGGGCTTGTTCTAGGTGTTTTTGACTTGGACAAAAAGTTGGACAAAAATGTAATATAAAGATGGACAATTTAGTGACTTGGACGATCAGATCAGCAGGATGTATAGTTAGATGATTTTCGAAACAAAAAAAATTTTGGACGCATTTTTCGAAAATGTGTCCTAGGCTGTTTTTTACTTTGGACGACTTATGACTTAGACGAAAACGGACTTGGACGTCCCTTTTGATTATGCCCCTCTATTTGTTTTAGTATCTTTCATACAGCTTACAGAACATTGAATACACATTCTCGGCAGCCAGTGCTCAAAAAGTCTTGCTGAATGATACTGCTAATCTAATGGCTTCCTTTCTAGTAGGTAAGTCTCAAAACTCCATAGCCCCAAACGCTTCCTTTTAGTCAGCACAGATTGACAGGGATTCGGCACTGGCTCAGGTGATTCAGAATATATTGCAATTCATTCTTATATATTCCTTTCTATTGCTGGACCAGAAGGAAGAGGGAATAAGACAAAAGACAGGACCTTAAGCCTAGTCCTTCTAATACAGTGATCTCAAACTCAAACCCCTTAGTGGGGCCACATTTTGGATTTGTAGGTACTTGGAGGGCCGCAGAAAAAATAGTTAATGTCTTATTAAAGAAATGACAACTTTGCATGAGATAAAACTCTCTATAGTTTATAAATCTTTCCTTTAACAGTTAAAGAAAAGATTTATAAACTATAAAGAGTTTTACCTTATGCAAAATTGTCATTAACTATTTTTTCTGCGGTCCTCCAAGTACTCTATTTTTTCTGCAGCCTTCACATTTAAAGTTTAATATCTTCCGGGCCAGCCAGGCAGCGATTGGCTGGCCCGGAACTTCCTCCCCGACATTAGAATTGACGTCGGGTGTCGAAAATTGGTCGGTTCCAAGCTGGGGAAGATAAGCAGGAAGAGTTAAGACCTCGGCGCTGGCCTGTTCCCCGATTGTGGCGGCGGCAGCCTGTTCCCCGATTGCGGCGGTGGCGGCCTGTTCCCTGATTGCGGTGGCTTGGGGGAGGGCAGTGGGAAGGGAAGCAGATTGGGGACCCCTGCTTTAGGCGAGGACAGATCGCGGGTCGCAAAATAGTCCCTGGGGCTGCGTGTTTGAGACCGCTGTTCTAATAGGTAAGCTATTGTGATGGTAATCACATAAAGGAAGTCAGGTGGACAAGGCCATTGCAATCCTGAGTATGTTTGCATTATTAGCATAGGTTGGTGGGTGGTCAAGGCTTACAAAATCCTGATCATATTTCTGGGGCTTGCATATTTTCTAATGTTCAGGCATTTTGTGAATCACACACAAAAAGAAATCAGCCCCCCCCAGCAGAACAGGGGAACTACTTCAGGATATGGCAGGCTAGGAAACAAAGGGCTTGTGATATCCAATTATTTGCAGAAGTAGTTTATTACATGCACATCAGGACAGATTTCTCCTTCTGGGTACTTCCACAAACATCTTTCAGTTCTGCATGTAAAGTATCCATTCTACAAAATGGCGCTCAGTACTGCACAAAAACTGTTTTCAGTTCTGAGAATTCATTGAAAGAATACACAATGAAGACTTTACTGCATTTACCTCAGGACATGAAGCCAAAAGGCAAGAGGGCTAGGGAAGCCTATGTTTGCTGAAGCTGTTTATCACAGTCACATCATGACATATTTCTTCATCAGGGTATTCCACAAACCAGTTTTCAGCTTCGCTTATTTGGTGTAGAACTGCACATAGATGTGCATTGCATTACAATAGGTCATCAGATTTCATTTGCACAAAACAGCTTGCAGTTTTGATTATTCCTGGAAGGAATATGCATCATAGTTGTTTATTATATTTACCTCAGGATATCTGGCTGTGAAGCAAATTGAGGTACCTACGTTTATTTTGCAGTAGTTGATACATTTACATCAGGCATTCTTTACCAGGCTATTTTCAGTTATGTGTATTCACTGAAGAACTATACATCTAATTCATATTGTGTATTTACATTAGCACATCAGTGTGCATTTGCTTCAAATTGCTTTCAGTTTTCATTTTAGGGTATGCATAGAAGAAATACAGTCAAACCTCGGTTTACAAGTGCACCAGTTTGCGAGTGTTTTGCAAGATGAGCAAAACATTCGCAAAATCGGCGCCTCGGAAACTGAGTTTGACTCGGTTTACAAGCGCCCCCCCCCCCACCCGCAATCCGGCATCCCCCCGCGATCCTACATCCCTCCCCCCCGAGCACCGCAATGACATCGCTTACCCCAATTGGGCACCGGCATCAGCACCAATACACAGGAGGTGCCAGTGCCCGAAGATCCTCCCTCTTCTGGCCTGGGCTGGGTCTTCCCTGTGCTGGGCTGGACTGGGCTTTGAGCATTTGCGCATGCTCAAAGCCTTTTGGTCTCGCTCTCTCCGAGATTCTGAATCTTCCCAAACTAGGGGTCCTGATTCAAATAAAATCACAAAACCTACTTTTGGGGTCATGACCTGTGGGGATTCTCCATAAAATTCCTGGGTAGTGTGCGTAGGCTCATGCACCTTGCACAAATTGGGATCATAGTTACAGAACATATACAGAACCAGTAACACAGACATAATATAATACTGATTTACTCACTGAAGATATTTATAACAGGTTATCATAGGGCTCCTTTTACGAAGGTGCGCTGGCCAAAAAACTACCGTCTGCTCAAGAGGAGGCGGTAGCGGCTAGCATGTGCGGCATTCTATCATGCGCTATTCCACGCGTTAAGGCCCTAACGCACCTTCGTAAAAGGAGCCCATAAATTATCAGTGAACATTTTCACTGTTTTTTCTGTTTCTGGCTTCCCAATGTTGAAGGATCAAAGCATCGTCATCAACCGTAGTGCAAATACTTATCAGCAAATGGTAAAGCATAGGTAATGTTTCTTCCTGATTTCTGTGTATGGTGAGTAATTACCAGTTAGTTAAAAATGCAGAAGTGCTATTCATTCTTACTTCTCTGTGTGAGTAATTACCTCCCTAGACGTAATGATTGTTAAAGGTAGTGAAGTGTAAAATAATTGCAGTCACAACAAGGTATGTTATTCATTTCAACCAGGCTCGTAGAATTGGAACTCAGTTATAATAGATGATTTTATGTTAATGACATTACCTATCACCTGATTGAGCTGAAAATATAAAATATGAGATAGTCTAAAGCACTGTGGATATTCAGTGTTGATATGATCTAAAAAACAAGGCAAACTACCCCACAACAAATATGCAACAGAGAGAAAGTGGGGAAGGAACCATATACATCAACCTGAGATAAAGCAGGGTGTATTGAATACAATCAACTGTTAAAAACCAAACATATCATATTAGACAACATATCATAACCAATCTATCTTGCAGACCCTTGTGGATCTAACAAGGTCCATGTTTTGGCTTCATTTTGAAAGCCTGCTTCAGGGGTACAGATGGTAATCTGATAAATGGCGCTCAAGCACTTCAAAATCAATTGTTATACAATGCTATGTGTTGATTTGTAAAATATGTATCTTGGGTAAAGACGCGTAGCCATGGAACTTTCTAGCAATACATTATGGGGCTCATAATCGAAAGAAAAAAAATGTCCAAAAACTGACCTAAGTCGGCACTTGGACAAACATTGTCCAAATATGTCCAAATGCCGATAATAAAAACAGGTTTTGGATGTATTTCTAAATGACCTAGGCCTTCATAGTGCCACTGAACGACCAAAGCTAAACGGGGCATTTCAGGAGGAGTGTCGAGTGTGGGAGTTGGATGGGACGTGGGCCAGCTTAGACTTAGTCGTACAGCATGTATAACCGAAAGTTATACAGCCCACGATCGACAGAACTTGGACGATGACTTAGACCATGTAAAACATGGTCTAAGTCACAAAAACCCAGCTAAAGTCACCAGATAAGCACTGCAAACATATAAAACAGACCCCCACACACTACCCCAGTGATCACTGACCCCCCCCCCGACCCCTATACAAATATTAATCACACCTTTAAAATTCAGCCTCCAGATCATCATCAGCTGCCAGCTGGCATAGGAAAGCATAGTCATCCAGCACAAAGGCGGCTTAAGCCATCTTGGGGGTGGGTTAGGGACTCATGCCCAAAAACCCCTGTAATCACTGCATTGATACTTAAACATGTGCACTCCCCTATATACCCCCAAATCCTTTTTTACTGGTATATAAGTGGCTCCTGCAGCCATAAGGGCTATTAGGGTGGTAGATAAGTGGGTCTAGGAGATTCTAGAGGTGGTTTGGGGGGCTCACCATGACCTATAAGGGAGCTGTAGTGAGGAGAAAACATGGCACCATTTTTGTGAAGTTCAAATCAATGCCATGTAAGGTACCCCACTATTTAGGTACCATGTCTGGGTGTTCATTCTATCACTTTGCAGACCCCTCCCATGTCCAACAGGGCTAGTTCTAGGCGTTTTTGACTTGGACGAAAAGTTGGACGAAAATGTGGTATAAAGATGGATGATTTAGCAGCTTGGATGATCAATTCGGCAGGACGTTTAGTTAGATGATTTTTGAAACAAAAAAAATGTTGGACATATTTTTCTAAAATGTGTCCTGGGCTGTTTTTTTACTTTGGACGACTTGCAACTTAGACGAAAATGGACTTAGACGTCCCTTTCGATTATGCCCCTCCACATCTTTACCCGAGATACATATTTTACAAATTGACATACTGTATAGCACTGTATGACATTTGATTTTGAAGTGCTTGAGCGACATCTATTTATAACCTGCTTATCCACAAATGTAGGCAAGGAACAAAAATCACATACACAATCACACTAAATAATACAGACAAATACAAAACAGCAAATGAGAAACAGGATAAAGAAGAACTGCCCCGACTCAAACTGTCACATGAATGACAGAAATAGAATTAAAATAAACAGGAAAAAAAAAATATATATATATATATACACACACATAGAGAGAGAGAGAGAGAGAGGAAATAACAACCAAATATACCCCTGAGTCAGGTTTTCATCATGAAGCTGAAACACGGATCGTGTTGGGTCCACAAGGGTCTGTAAGATAGATTGGTTATGATATATTGTCTAATATGATACGTTTGGTTTTTAACACTTGACTGCATTCAATAAACTCTTCTTTATCTCAGATTGATGTGTATGGTTCCTTCCACACTTTCGCTCTGTTAGATATTCAGTTTTGAACCATATGTGGACTTTGTCATAAAATATCCTGGTCTTGGGCACCCACCAGAATTATTTGGGAGCCAGCTGATATTCAATACCAGCACCCAGATAACTAGGTTAGATGTGGGTAAAATAAAATCTGCTTAGACCATTAAGACAAATGGGACTCCTGAATTTAATTAAAACAATTGTTTGTTTGTTTTTGTTCTTTTTCAGATAGCTTGTCCTGATAAACCCCCCTTTTTTACAACACCATCGTGCGTTTTTTAGCACCAGCTGTGGTGGTAACAGCTCCAACGCTCATAGGAATTCTATGTGTATCGGAGCTGATACCGCTGCAGCCGGCGCTAAAATCTGAACTACACTTCCCCCTCCCCATTCGCAGTTTCGACACTCGCGGTTTCACATATTCATGAGGTTGGGGGTTTTTTTTTTGCAGGGGAAACCTATAGTTTATGACGTTCCCGCCTCTCTCCAGCCTTCCTCCCGGCATCCCGGCCTTACCTGGTGGTCTAGTAGGCTTTTGGGGCAGGAGCAATCTTCCTACGCTCCTGCCCCGTGTAGATAACCAATAGGAAATGGCTGCCGTGAACTCCAGGCATAGTCTCGAGAAACTACGGGAACTCACGGCAGTCATTTCCTTTTGGCGATCTGCATAGGGCAGGAGCGTAGGAAGATTGCTCCTGCCCCAAAAGCCTGCTAGACCACCAGGTAAGGCCGGGATGCTGGGAGGAAAGCTGGAGAGAGGCAGGGTTGGGTCAGAGCTGGACGAGAAGTTATTCGCGGTTTTTCTCACTTCGCGGTCCGGCTCTGCCCCTATCCCTCACGAATACCGAGGGAGAAGTGTACAGTTTTATTAAAAAAAAAAAAAAGGAGTGGGGGAAAATGTATATATGGCTTCTTGAACTTAATGCTTCCTTATTACAAGATTGCTTACCTAGTTGTTTGAAAGAGGTGGGGGTTTTTTTTTCTCTCTTTTTAAAAAATGTTTTATGATATTTCATACATAATTTATTCATTTATTTTAAACTGTTTATAACCTGCTTATCCACAAATGTAGGCAAGGAACAAAAATCACATACACAATCACACTAAATAATACAGACAAATACAAAACAGCAAATGAGAAACAGGATAAAGAAGAACTGCCCCGACTCAAACTGTCACATGAATGACAGAAATAGAATTAAAACAAACAGGAAATATATATATATATACACACACACACACATATACAGATAGAGAGAGAGAGAGAGGAAATAACAACCAAATATTAGTCCATAATTGAAAAAAAAAAAAGAATAAAGTCAATCCATAGAAGTAATGGCGTGAATTTAGTAAGATAGAAAACAGAGAAGGTTTAAATGGTCATTATTGTTAATGAAGAAAGATAAATAGTGGGATTCCCCAGGGGTCTGTGCTGGGACTGATGCTTTTCAACATATTTATCTGTGATCTAGAGATGGGAACTAGTGAGATAATTAACACATACAAACCCCCCCTCCTTTTACTAATCCACAGTAGAGGTTTTGACAGTGGCCTGGAGTGCTAAATGCTATGTGACCGGTGATAAAAACATCTAATACGGCTTCATAAAAAAGGAGGGGGGGGGTTAAATCCTTAAATTTCCAGTCTCCTAGTTTGACAAGGTCTGTCTTCAATTCTTTAGAATATTGTTTTAAAGACTTAGAATGATTTTGTGTTTGGAAATTTGATTACCTCACTCATTACTCCTTTCCCCAGAGGATTTCTGGATATGGTTGAAGTATAAATCATTCGTGGCATGCTTGGGTTAATAGAAACATGACAGTAGATAAAGGCCAAACGGCCCATCCAGTCTGTCCATGCTCATTGATAGACAGGGGAGTGTGTGGCACAGTGGTTACAGCTGCAGCCTCAGCAACCTGAGGTTGTGGGTTCAAATCCCATGCTGCTCCCTGTGACCCTGGCAAGTCACTTTATCTCTCATTTGTCCCAGGTGCATTAGGTAGAATGTGAGCCCAGAAAGACAGATAGGGGGAAAAATGCTTGAGTACCGGAATATAAACCACTTAGGCTATAAGTGGTATATAAATGCTAAAATAAATAAATAAACATTGCATCACTGATTATTAGATTTGTAATAGACACTCCTCATAAAAGGTCGCATTAACATTTAGTGCACCTTAGTAAAAGACCCCCCAAATGAAGTAATACCTGCTGTATGTATGTTACAATTCCCTAATTGAACTGGTGAGCTCTACTTGAAAAAAAATCACCATAAGGTGTTTTCAAAATATGCCCTGAGTTGAAGAAATCAACAAATTCTGTTTCAATATATGATTTATACAACTCTCTATAGATGATTCTGCAGCACTGTTCCTTGACATTCATATATACACGTATAGGAAGTACTTGATAATTTAGATTATAGGTAAATGAAATATATTAAATTAAAATACATTTTGAAGAGTACATTTTTGTGGAACAGAAGACAGCATGAACTACATTATCTGGAAAGCTCCTTCCCCATGGTTCACTAATGATATCAATCTAATATTTCTTAGCAAATCCACTAAAATGATGCTTCTCTACAATTTCTTCCTACTTAAAACTGAACAGCTGCTGTTTTTTCTGCAGCCCTGAAACCATCAGTATATTATTGTGATTATCTCCTCATCTGGAGAAATAGCCAGCCATCAATAAAAAAAAAGTCATTCTCGCTTCACGTATGCGTGATGTTTTACACCACTAATAAAGTAGGGATATTGTTATTTCCTAATGATAATGTTTGCTATTGAAAACTGAAATGAATTGCTAGGGATGTTTCTGCTAGCCTCCTTAGTCCAATCGTAGACTAAAAAATAAGGCATGGGTGTAACAGAAAATAGCAAATCAATGTTAATTATTATGATTCTCATTTAGAATTGAGTAGCAGAGATAGGTTTTAATCTAAAAAGAGGCAAATAACTTGCCCACAGTTACTATATTGCTAGTTTCCCGTGACCTTTTGTATTGCGCTAAACCTAGCACAAAAAATATATACTGTATTTATCAATGTATATGGCATCTAAGGAAATATTGTACATCTATGAATTTTATTCAGCATGGAAAATATACTAACCCCTCCCACCCTTTTTACTAAATTGCAAAAGCGGTTATTAGCTCAGGGAGCTACGCTGAATGTTCCGTGCTGCTCCCGACGCTCATAGAGTTCCTGTGAGCATCGGGAGTAGCGCGGAGCATTCTGTGTGGCTCCCTGCATTAATAACTGCTATTGCGGATTAGTAAAAGGGGGAATAAAAGAATAATTTAATATCTATACATCTCAAACACAGATGTTACATGGAGGGGCATTTTTGATTGTGCGTCTAAACCGACTTTGGGTGTTTCCTACAAGATGTCCAAAAGTCAGGGTGGGGAAATATCAATGTTTGAAATGTTAGACATCCAATCTTTTTATTTTTATTTTTAATGAGCTATTTGGACATCAGAGAAAGGGCGGGACTGCCGGAAGAGGAAGCAGCGCAGACGCAGGGCTCAGAGAAGGGGCGGGACCGCCGGCAGAGGAAGCAGCAGGACAACGGTAGGCAGCTTCTCCATGATGGGGGGGGTGGGGAGGCTGTGGGGGTGCGAGTGGTCCTTTGGGGTGGGGGTGCGGGTACGGGTGCGAGTGCGAGCGGTCCTTTGGGGTGGGGGTGAGAGCGGTCCTTCGTGGTGAATCGGACGTCGGGGGGGGGGAACTATGTAAAAAAAAAATGTGTACAACGCGCTCACGAATATAACGCGCATGGTTATACTCGGTTTGTAAAATTGTGTATAACGCGCGCGTTATATGCATGAAAATACGGTAATTCCTACCGTGAATTTTGGATTTTTATATTTCTTTGTAAACTGCTTTGATAAAACAGGATATCAAATTTTTAATAAACTTGGAAAACTTGAAACTTGGAAATCGTATAACATCATGTTAGTGACTTAGGTCTTAGGTCAGTAAACATGGCATTTCCTCTATTCTGTTATTGGGACATGAAGTAGTTGGGACAAACATCTATTTTTTCTTTATTTCAATTTCAGAAATATTTCTTACATAAATCAATAATATGGAAATCACATCAAAATACAAAGAAAACAATAGAGATATATACAGTATAATGATCTCAAGATTCTATCATGTCTCCTTTATGGGAGGGAAGCCTATCTTTTACACAAATAAATAGGCAGAAATGGAAAATTAATTCCTCAATATATGAAAATAAAAGTTGCACCCAAGGCCAACACTGTAAGCCTCAAAAGCAAAAATGCTTTCTGTTTTAACTGAGTGGCCTTGGCAAAATCAGGAAATAACATCACCTTTGCCTCCTCCCCCCCAAAAAACCCCTCTTTTTTCTTAAAATAAAGCTTCATAATCAAAGATTTATCAGACTCACTAACAAAAATTACCAAAAAAATAGATCTAGTCTGGATCACCTCTTGAGAATCTTCAAGGGAAACAGTTAAATCAATATCAGGAGAGACCAATTGATCCACCCCTTGTTCAGTTGAAGCCTTTTTCTTATCAGGGAGACAGTGGTGTACCTAGCATATGTGATACCTGGGGCCTATCATTTTTTGACACCTCCCTCATCTATATGAAAAATATGATTTTTAGTAACAATCCACATATCGCACAAGAGTGTACCTAGGAAAAGGCAGCATCTTAAACACTGCAGTGAGCACTAAAACACCAACACATACATTGTAAAACTAAACAAGTCCACTGGGCCCCCCTTCCCTGCCCCACCATGTCCCGCCTCCATTTTCTTATTTATTTCCACTTTATTCTTTTATTTTAAAATTCTAAACAAACAACAAAGATTACCATACCAATGCCAGTGTACAGTTTTTCTTCTATGCAACCTCCAAACATCTCTGAACAAATCCCCCCTTCCTTCCTAGAGGAAGAGATCTTCAGCTGGCAGGGCTTTGAGAAGCCCACCAATTTATATTTTGTATTTGGCTAGGTGGGAAAAAAATTTAGTGCCTGTCATTTTATTGGACTAATACATTTCTCAATTAGCTTTCAGAAGTTAAAACCTCTTTCTTCAGGTCAGTAAACTTTACTGCTGTTACAATAGCCCTATCTTGACCTGAGGAAAGGAGTTATGGTCTCTGAATTAGTAAAAATAATAATAAAAAAAAGTATTAAAATTAGTCCAATAAAAAAGATCACCTTATTTCCATTTTCTATTAATAAATTATTATTAACACAGCTACAATAATACTTTATACTATAGCAAAAAATAAATAAATAAAACAAATAGAATTTTTTTTCTACCTTTGTTGTCTGGTTTCTGGTTTCCCCATCTTCTCATCATTCTCTTCCTTCCATCCACTGTGTGCCCTCTCTCTGCCTCTTCTGTATGGCATCTGCTTTCTTTCTATGGCCTTTTCCAGAATCTGTCTGCCTCTCCCTTCCATTCCCCCCCCCACACACACACCTTTGGTCTGGCATCCATCATCTTCCCTCTGTTCCCCTCATGGTCTGACATCTCTCTCCTTCTATCTCTACTTCCCTCTCCCCTGTGGTTTTTAGCAACTCTCTCTTTTCATTTCCTCCACTAAGATCTGATATCTCTGTCTCTGGCATCTCTCTCTCTCTTCCCTTTCCTTCTCTGATCTTCAATCTCTATTTTCTGTCTCCATCTAAATTAAATTATTTCTTACTATTCAATCCTTAGTTTCCCTCTTTTCATTGTGTCTACTCATAGCTTGCCACCCCTTTCCTTCACCCCTCCACTATCTCACTAACTCTGTCTTCTTCCCCCCATCCAGCATATGCCCTTTTTCTTTATCCCCTTTTTCCATCCAGTATGTGTTCTCTTTCCCCATTCAGCATTTGCTCTATTCAATATGTGTTCTTCCATTCAGCATTTGCTCTCCCCTCTCATCTCAACTGACATCCATTTGTCCTCTTCTCTCTCTCCCTTCTCACGACTTCCATCATATGCCCCTTCTCTCTCTCCCTTTCTCCCCATTTCTATCATCTGCCCCCTTCTCCAGTCCTTACTTCATATCCTCCCTGCCCCCTTCTCTCTCTCCCTTAAGTTCTCCGCAAAAATATGCAATCAGTAGTAAACAGTATTTGCCCTTTTTATTTGTTACATCGTCACTCCATAATTGAGTGTGATGCCCTGCAGCGTATCACCATCACCCACTTGATGCTCCACGTAGCTTTCAGCCAGAGGCACTGTGCTGTCATGCTAGCAGAACTGCCATAGGAGTGTGTCTTGGTATGGGCCAGGCTCTGGGAGAGCTCGGCCTCCAACTCAAACCCCGAGCGCAGGAAGATGGGCGAGCCGAAGCGGCCCAACCCACCCTCAGCGTGCAACAGCGTCAAGCCATGTGCCATCTTTCCCCCCACCGCGGCAGCATGAGCACGGGTATCAGAAAATGCTGTGCAGCGCAGGTGGAAAAACGGATTGACGCGACTCCCTGATTCATGTGGCGGAGGTGGGGGAGAGCCCGCGCATACCACGCTACCTCTCCTGGGGGGAAGGGAGATGGGGGCTGCCATCGCCATCTGAAAAAAAAGCTGAGTCGCTGTTGTTTGTCCTCCTTCAGTGGGCCCCCCTGACAAGTTTGGGCCCTAGGCACGTGCCTACTGAGCCTATCCATTAATCCGGTCCTGGATACACCCTCACCCAATATGGAATAATCACAAACTAAAAATAGAAATATGTAGACAAAAGTTAAACTGAACCACCAAGAAACCAGACTCTACATACAATGCAACACCATAACACCACAGAAACAGTGACACATGTCCCCTAATACTGTGCAAAATATAAAGCCAAATTTGAAAAAGCTGATACATAACAATCACCACTTTACAAATTAACAATAGAAATAAAAGAAATAAGAAGGTAAAGCAACAAAAAAATTTCTACCTTTTATAATTTCTGCTTTAATCATCTTCTCTTCACTCTCTTCTTTCTATACAGCATTTGTCCTCTCTTCTTTCCATGCAACATCTGCACCCCCCTTTGCCCCTTTCACCCAGCTTCTGCCCTCTCTCTACACCCTTCCATCTACTGCCCACTGAGTAGTGGCTCGTGGCCAGCAGGGGGTGCTGGTTATGGGACGGAAATGGGAATGGATGTTAGAGCATGATAGTGCAGTATTTTTGTAGCGCCAGTTTTTCGTATGATTCTGGGTAATTCTAGTTAGATACAAACATCTGTGTCAGTTAAGGACCACGCCCAAGTAGAAACGTACGAAAAACGGGTGAATAAAAATTTGAATAATAATGTAGCTAAGGCCAGAGAAAAATATACTAAGGATTAATATAAGGGAAAGCATAATAATATCTGTTTATGTACTTTGCTGTTGAGCCAAATCATGGTGGAAATCATGATTACATGGAATCCAGTTTAGGTTCTTTGTGTGTACTATATCTGTCCTGTCTTCGGCCACCATCCTGGGCCAGTGAATGGTATTCTGTCTTCTTTGTCCTCTCTGAGTTTTCCCGCTCCCAGCCTCGTGGTGTTAATTAACACCAGCTGTGCTTGCTTTAGACTGGTAAAGAAGGATCACGTGTCCTAAACTAAGATATAAAATGCATTAAGTATGAATGGCCAAGTTATGAATGGAATGAATGGGGCCCCTGGAGTGATTTGTGTGACTGGAATGATGGCTGTGACCGTTGAACAAAAGGAATAAGTATTGAAAAACATATTTTATATATTTTAAACCTGAAGAAACACTAAGGAAAAATCCTGAGCACAACATCTGGAAATAATTAGAGTCAGTCTTAAGCATAGGAAGGGGGGGCATTGGAAGCCCATGCTTATCACTGTGTGTAACATGAAGCTGTCAGCCTTCCTCTTCCAGACTAAAGTTACTGTCAATTTAGGGATAGGTTGAAAATTTTTCAGCACCATGTTAATAATTGTAGATTCTCTTGAATAATAATGTTAATTCAGAAATCAAATGTACTGTTCTAAACTTTTAAACATGGAAACATGGAGGGATTTATTTTTCCTTTGTCTAAACTTTTAAGACCACCCATAGAATTGTTATTGGCTGTTATGATGATGATGTCACCAAAAAGCCAACAGTATATAATAGAAACTTTGGAGCTAATAAGACGAGACCATTGTGAGAAGGCCAGCCTTTGGCCACGATGATGATCTCCCATGAGCGTAACGTAAGCAATTATGCTGTTCTTTTGATCTAATAATGGAAAAACAGAAACAATAATTCAATAAATCTTGGTTATAATTTTAAAAACCTTGCGCTGGTGTCATTTTGCATGTATAATTATTTTCAAACCTGAAGCTTTCACAAATGGCGTCAATGACCCTTGCTCACCACACTCTCTCTGCCCCTTCTATCCACTGTCCACTCTCTCTATCTCTTCCATATGACAGCTTCCCTTTTTCTATGTCCTTTCAATATCCTGTGCCCCTTCTCTCCTTTGTACATGATTCATTTCAGCTTCACCCCCCTCTCCATTTTTCTGTCTCCACCCCCTCCCCTATGCATTGGCAACTCTCTCTCTTCTCCATTCCTTCCTTCCCACTCTACAGCATGGTCTGGCATCTCTCTCCTCTCCTTCCAGCTCCCCCACCCCCTCCATTATCTGGCATCTCCTCTTCTTCCTTTCTCTCCCTTCCTTTCTCCTGGTCTTGCATCTGTCTCCTCCTCCCCCCATGCCCTGGTATCTCTCCCTCCCCCTCCATGGTGTGATATCTCCTTTCCTTCTTTCCTTTCCCTCCTTCCCATGGAATTGGCATCTCTGGTTCCTCTCCCTTGTCTTGCTTCTCCCTCCTTCCTTCTTTAACATAGTAACATAGTAGATGATGGCAGATAAAGACCCGAATGGTCCATCCAGTCTGCCCAACCTGATTCAATTTAAATTTTTTTTTTTAATTTTATTTTTTTTTCTTCTTAGCTATTTCTGGGCAAGAATCCAAAGCTTTACCCGATACTGTGCTTGGGTTCCAACTGCCAAAATCTCTGTTAAGACTTACTCCAGCCCATCTAAACCCTCCCAGCCATTGAAGCCCTCCCCTGCCCATCCTCCACCAAACGGCCATACACAGACACAGACCGTGCAAGTCTGCCCAGTAACTGGCCTAGTTCAATATTTAATATTATTTTCTGATTCTAAATCTTCTGTGTTCATCCCATGCGTCTTTGAACTCAGTCACAGTTTTACTCTCCACCACCTCTCTCGGGAGCGCATTCCAGGCATCTACTACCCTCTCTGTAAAGTAGAATTTCCTAACATTGCCCCTGAATCTACCACCCTTCAACCTCAAATTATGTCCTCTGGTTTTACCATTTTCCTTTCTCTGGAAAAGATTTTGTTCTACGTTAATACCCTTCAAGTATTTGAACATCTGAATCATATCTCCCCTGTCTCTCCTTTCCTCTAGGGTATACATATTCAGGGCTTCCAGTCTCTCCTCATATGTCTTCTGGCGCAAGCCTCCTATCATTTTCGTCGCCCTCCTCTGGACCACCTCAAGTCTTCTTATGTCTTTCGCCAGATACGGTCTCCAAAACTGAACACAATACTCCAAGTGGGGCCTCACCAATGACCTGTACAGGGGCATCAACACCTTCTTCCTTCTACTGACTACGCCTCTCTTTATACAGCCCAGCATCCTTCTGGCAGCAGCCACTGCCTTGTCACACTGTTTTTTCGCCTTTAGATCTTCAGACACTATAACCCCAAGGTCCCTCTCCCCATCTGTGCATATCAGCTTCTCTCCTCCCAGCATATACGGTTCCTTCCTATTATTAATCCCCAAATGCATTACTCTGCATTTCTTTGCATTGAATTTTAGTTGCCAGGCATTAGACCATTCCTCTAACTTTTGCAGATCCTTTTTCATATTTTCCACTCCCTCTTCGGTGTCTACTCTGTTACAAATCTTGGTATCATCTGCAAAAAGGCAGAAGATACCAGCAGCACCCAATTTCTCCCCAATTGGGTGCTGCTGCAGCAGCATTTCTCTCTCCCCTCTTCCCTTCCCTGTGAAGCAGCAGCATTTCTCCCCACCACTTCCCTGAGCAGCAGCAGCAGCATTTCTATCCCCCCCTTGCCTGTGATGCGGCAACATTCTCTTCACTACCCTGTGCAGCAACACCGTTTCTGGGCGGTTCCTTGCTGCAGCCAGTTTTCCATTCAAAGCCGCGGGTGTCGACACCTCGCGGGATCTGTGGCTGCGTCATAAGCCTTCCCTCTGATGTCGTGACATCAGATGAAACGCTTCTGAATCAGCCACGGATCGTGCGAGGAGCCGAAGGCTGCGGCTTTAAATGGAAAAACCACAGCTGCAGGTGAGCCAGCGAGAAGCTAAACATCTGCCAGAGGGAGCACAAGTTGGGCTGCAGATGCCTCCGAGTTAAAGTTTACTGCCGCTGCTACTGGTTAAGGAAAGCAGCAGCGGCAGAATAGGGAGGGTGGCCGGCTGTGCACCCCCTTGGGGTGTGCACCTGGGGTGGACCGCCGCCGCCGCTCTCCGCCCCCCTTGGCACGCCACTGCACGGAGGTAAAAGTAATTTGAAAAAGAAAATGTTGCAGCATTGTCCAATCCTAAAACTTCCTTGAAGGTACTTCATCAGTAAAGTTTCAAGAGAAAGCAGATAAATCCTAGGAAAATTTACAAAATGCAGGTTTCTAACTCTATCTGCATTTTCTACCATCTAACTTTAAATGATGTGTGGGAATCACTAAGCGGTATGCTCTGCAGAACAGAGAGCTCTTTGCAAGATATAGGGTATAAGGTGTTGTGAAAGACTGAGTGGTTCATTTGATTGTAGAGCAGGGGTTTCAAATTCAATCACATTAAGGGGACAAAATCCAAAACACAAGCTAAGTTGTGGGCCAGACCCTACCCATCTCCACCCCAGACCCAGACCCCACAATAGTACTAATTATAACACAATTTTTTTCATTCATTTTTCATATATGCACACACAATATAATCTTATTAATACATAATGGGTAACCACAAAATTAAACTACACAAAGCACACCATATGCTTCTCAATATTCATTCCTACCAGAACACAGATAACCCTATGCAAATACGGGACCAAAAACTAAAAGTACTAATATATAAAAAAGAAACCCTAAGATTCAAGACTCTGCATGCAATACAACCCCCAGAGAAAAAGAAACAAATGTATTTCTTCCTGAGCAATGCAAAAGATAGCAGATTAAAATTCTCAAAATTGACACAATTCAAACACTAAATTGAAAATAAAATTATTCTCCCTACCTTTGTTGTCTCCCTCCCACCATGCTGTGCCTCCCTCCGGCAGGTGTCTAATCTTCTGGCTGGCTCCAACCTGGCCGTTTTATGCGGCCCACGGTCCGATGCTCCCTCCTCCTCACAGCCGCAGTGTGCACGAAGCCGCATGCAGCGGCTCCTCGTGCATCCTGTGCCTGAACTGGAAGCCTTCTCACTGACATCGCAACGTCAGAGAGAATGCTTCTGGATGAGGCACGGGATATGCAAGGAGCTGCTGTACATGGCTTCATGCACACTGCAGCTGTGAGGAGGAGGGGGCCAGCCACAAGATAACATTGGGGGCATCGAACTGTGGGCCACCTAAAACGACCAGGCAGGCCGGATTCGACCGTACACCCTGTGTTTGACACCTGTGTTGCAGAGTCTTGAAAAACAATAATAATATTTTGTAGGTGATGCGATTAATGATTTTTTTAAATAGTGGAGTAATGTGGTCAAATTTTATTGCATTGTGTATAAACCATAAAGCAGTGTTTTAGATGTTTTCTAGTCTTTTGAGATCTTTGATTCTTATACCCTTGAACAAAGAGTTGCAATACTCTAATTGCTCAATTATTAATGAGTGTACTAGTATTTTTATTGCCGAAGGGCAGAGTACTTGTGTCGTGCCATGATCCAGTTCTTTTAACAACTTTTGTTTCCTTTATTGAATTGAGCCTCTACAAGGTCAGCCAGATGTGGACTGGAAGTTGTCCTTTGAAGACTTATTCCCCTTTAAAGCAATCCTAAGCAATGGACAGACCAGTGGAGAAGCTATGCTGGGTTTATCCTCTTCCTCACACTAATTCTGTATCATGGTATGAATACGTAACTGGAGGATCAATGCCTACCCCTTCTGGATCAGGATGAGAGGGACTGTTTATGCTCAGAGGCATAATGAACCCTCACTCCCTGGCTACTGCACACAAGTAAACTCTCATGCAACTGGAATTTCACTACAGTCCCTTTACTTCTGACAGTCTTACATGGCTGTCTTGGCAGATTTTAGAGAGATAGTGTAAGAGTGAAAGTGAAAGTGTATACATTTGTGTTTCTTCATGGCTGTTGCTTTCAATCTTATTCCTTTGCTCCCTTGATAGATCACTTTTACAAACCACCATAACTCATATGCTGCTTTGAAGTGGAATTCTGAATGTAATTTTTTACCCTTAATAATTTGTGAGCATTGAGAGACTGCAGTCTAGACATTAAAAAGAGTAGGGGGCATATGTTTTCTGAAGAAGCTTAAAATATTTTTAATATTTTTAATATTGTATATTGTTATTGATGTTTCATGTAATTCTCTAGTATGAGAGTTATTTGTTTTGTGATCTGCAATTAATATTTGTTGAAATTTTGCAGAATATAAGGCATAATATAGAACAATAATATAATATAATGTAGCAGCCAAATCAAAAGTATCAAAGTTTGGAAAAGGAGGTCTTAATGGTATTTAAAATGTGTGTATTGTAGGAAAGTTTTGAGTCGAGAGTCACTCCAAGTATGTGTGTTGAGTTTACCAATAAGACAGGCATTTTGTCTAGGACAATTGGGACAGGTGGTTCAATATTTTCTTTGCTGTGCACTCACACTAAAGATGGCACTATTTAATCTGTTTCATTTATGTATGGGAATCATATAACACAACTCTCCAATACTTTACCCAACTTCCAAAATATCCAGCGTTCCCCTCTGTAGAATTACAAATTGTTAAACATACTCTCATATATGTCAAATGTAACAAAATGTGGCCTCAGGTACACCTCCACCACCCTTAGTAGTGTTCAATATCGGTGGGAATACTGGTGTTTTCATTCCTCATTGGCTCACATTATTTTTTTGCAATTATTTAAGTAAACTTTTTTTAAACTTTTTTATCCACCGTGCTCTTTTTGGAAGTTTCCTTGAGATTATTCTATTTAAAAATGTTCAAATAAATTGTATACTTAGCTTATCATGCTACTGGGTTACATGAGCCGACATGTTTCACAACAATTTGCTTTATCAAGGATCTCCCTGTAAAATATTAAAAAGAGTTTTCAATGCTTTATATCATACTAAACAAACTCAACCCAAACTCCCAATACCTTCCACCTTATCACACTAACCTCCTTCAGTGCTTACCAGAGCCATCTTACTCAAAATTTTTTGCAAGATGAGGGCAGCTCACTTAAGAGATCCTTTTATGGTACTTCCTCCAGTGACTACCACCCCTCTCCTATAGAAGAACTAGATCAATGTGGCCCATTCGACCTCAGAATGTAGGCCGTTTGGAGCCACCGTACCCAATCGGTGAATCCAACCCTGCTCTTTAAAGTTTAAAACTTGTTCCATATTACCTTCTATCCCCCCCCTCCACTGATTCAATCACACGCCATTTCATATCGTCAACTGTGTGCTGCTTACGTGTCCAATGGTGCTTGCTCATTCTGGGTAACTATATGAGATTTATGCTCGTTCAATCTGATTTTCACTGTCCTACTGTTGCGTCCTATATATATCAATAAACAGGGGCAAACAATTGCATATATTACCCCTGTAGTATTACAGTTGGTGTTACTTTTTGCCTTGATGGTATATCTCTAATTGGAAACTACCCAAGTGCTACCCTCTATAGTTTTATTGCACCACTGACATCGGCCACAGCCGGTGTGTAGGTAAGTATCTTCCCCCCCTATTACTACTCTTATTGAGATGTAGCCTTTGACCTATCATCTTACCCCTGGTGTAAGCTACCATCGGAAATTGTTTCAGAGGGGGGTATAGATCCAGGACATGCCAGTACTTCCTCATGATCTGAATAAATTGTCCTGCTGTTGGAGAATATGGGATAACACATACTAGACTATCCTGAACATTCTCCTCCTCCTCTTCTCTTTCATGTAATAAGAATTCATGCTGTGCAAAGCGTGCTCTCAAAAATGCCAATCTAATGGACTTCTTAGAGTAACCCCGTTGTCGAAAACGCTTCTCTAGTGACCTGGCTTGTATTCGTCAAGGGTGGAACACAACCTGCATATTCTTAAAAATTGACTGACTGGCAGGTTGAACTTCAATTTATAGGGGTGAAAACTATCAAAATGTAAAAAGGTGTTCCTCGTAACTGGTTTTCTATAAAGCGTGGTAGAAAAAAACCCCTCACCCAAGAATATGAACAGATCCAAAAATTCAATACATTCACGGCTGGAGGCCATAGTAAACTGGACTTGTCTATCTCTAGCATTTAGATATTCAACAAATTCCAACACCTCGTGATGGGTGCCTTGCCACAAAAAGAATACGTCATCCAAAAATCTAGTCCATAATAATACCTTTTTAAAATATTCTGCAGTGTATACATGAAGGGGCGTTAGTCACTGGAGGAAGTACTATAAAAGGATCTCTTAAGTGAGCCGCCCCCATCTTGCAAAAAACATTGAGTAAGATGGTGGATACAATGGGGCTCATAATAAAAAAAAAAAAGTCTAAAAAGTGGCCTAAATGGCTACTTGGACGATCAAAAAGCCTGATCGTCCAAGTACCCATAACCAAAGCTGGTTTTAGACATATCTAAAACCAGCTTAGGCCTTTCCCCTGCCTCTAAACGCACAGAGAGAAAAGAGGCGTTTTTAGAGGAGGGAAAGAACAGGCGGTGGGCGGGAGGTGGGCCGACATAGACCTAGTCATGCAGCAGGTATAACAAAAACTTTAGGCAGGTTGCCAAGTCAAAACAGGTATAAATGTCGAAAAGGGGCCGCTGATCTGATCATGGCTGCTGCGATCAGCTCAGCGGCCCCAGCAACCTGCCTACCCTCTTACAGCAATGATTGCGGTTGGAGAAATGGCTCATCTCCCCTGCCACGATCCACCCTTCTCCCCCAACGATCAGGGCATGAGGGAGCCCAAGCCCTCCTGCCCAGCGATCCCCAACCCCCCCCCCCCCCTCGGGCCAAATCCATTGAGGCCAGGAGGGAGCCCAAGCCCTCCTGACCTGCGACTCCCTCTACCCCCACCTCCACTAAAATACAGGCAGGAGGGATTCGAGGCCCTCCTGCCCTCAACACAGCCCCCCCAACATCCGCCCCCCAGAACTCCCGATCGGCCCCCTCGCCGACCCGCAACCCCCCACCGACCCCACGACACCCCACCCCACTTCCTTCCCTGTACCTCAAAAAATGTTGGCCGAATGGATGGATGCCAAGCCCGCCCATCCGGCAGGCCAGCCAGCGCAGGAATGGGGCCAGATTGGCCCAGGCAGCTCAAACCCCACCCACAGTTGGGACCTCAGGCACCTGGGCCAACCAGAATAGGCCCAGGAGCCTTAGGCTCCTCCTTTGGGCCGGGCCTTAAGCACATGGGCCGGGTTGGGTCCATGTGCCTAAGGCCCCACCCACAGGAGGGGCCTAAGGCTCCCGGGCCTATTCTGGTTGGCCCTGGCGACTCAGGCCTCACCTGTGGGCGGGGTTTGAGACACCTGGGCCAATCTGGCCCCATTCCTGCGCTGGCTGGCCTGCCAGACGGGTGGGCTTGGCGCCTGTCCGTCCGGCCAAATGGAAGAAAAGCCTCAGGTTTTATCGTCAGAGCTCATGCTCAAACCACCACTACCACATCATTAACAAAAACTGCCAAAAAGCGACAATCTGCTATTGAGGTTATTATTGAGAACTGAGATTTTTTAACAACTGAAACAACTGTATTGAAATATATAAAGTAGTCTAATAAATTGCCAACGTTTCACGGCACTAGGCCGTTTCTTCAGGGCTTATCGACTTGACTTCAATTCACACAGGTCTGTAAAAATAATTATATAGTGTATATCAATTTCCTATCCTCTTTGTGTTTCCATGATATCAAAAGTAAAAAGCTTTACTTACTACATTGTTATGTTCACGGTCTTACCAGTGTCCTAAACACTGTAACCTCAGCGTCTGTTTTCAAAGGAAGAATGGCCAATCTGACCCCTCCACTTCACCTATTTGCAGAAATTTAGTAGAAAACTGTCCTAGTTATAAGCCCACCCAAGCCCGGCCATACCACACCTCTAATACGCCTCCTCGAGATTTAGATGAACTGTAGATGAACAGCATAGAAATCTATGTTCTAAATCTGGAAATAATGTTTCAAAAATAGTGAATTTGGATGGTTTGGTGATAAAAACATCCATCTGTCCCTTTATGTCATTTTTTAAATGTTTTTCTTTTTTTTTTTAAATGAGCTACATAATTTACTATGCTCTTTAAAGCCCTGACGATGACTGCCTCCTAACATTGTTCTTGTTCCCCTGCAATCTCAAACTTTCAGGTCTAATGGTACTTCCAGCTGGTACTCCATGCTTCTCACCTCCCTACTTTCTAAGTAAGCCCTGAGTTCTCCAGAGACATTGGACAACCTGTTGGCAGTGTTTGATACCACTATGCCACATTTGCGCCATGTTTATTAAATAAACCCCAATGATCAAAAACTTGTATGCAATAAGGAGGCAAAAGTGAAGACCATGATCAACTCCAAGGATGCAGGTAGCTTTTCTGGTCCGTCCAGTGCTCAAACGCTAGTGTTTCTGTTAGTGGAGATTCAGGCTGAATGTGAAAGCTGTTGCAATCCAGATAGAGATCAAATTAACAGAAATAAAATACAAGTTGGAGGTGAAAGGAGACTGAGTTTTGGAGTAGGAGGGCAGTCATGAGTCATCAGAGAAAAAGACACTTTGAAATAGAACTTTGAAATTGGGACTTGCTTACTGCATTTTTGTAGTTTTGCAACCACACTCAAAGCGGTTTACATACAGGTACTTCAAGCATTTTCCCTATCTCTCCCAGTGGGCTCACAGTTTATCTAATGTACCTGGGGCAATAGAGGATTAAGTGACTTACCCAGGGCCACAAAGGGCAGTGCAGGGTTTGAACCTACAACCTCAGGGTGTTGAGGCTGTATCTCTAATCACTATGCCACACTCTCCTGAAGAGAGTGGAGGAGTGACCTAGTAGTTAGGCTGCAGCCTCAGCCCGAATGTAAACCACTTAGTGCCCGAATGTAAACCACTAAGGGCCCGGATGTAAACCACTTAGGCTACAAGTGGTCTATAAATACTAAAACTACTACTACTAACAATAATAATCTTGAAAGTAAAATAGAGGATTCACGACTAAACATCCACTTAGTAGGTTTGCTAGAGGGGCTTGATGCTACAGATCTGCTTACTTTAGTGTGACATTTACTTCTACAATGTTTCCCTAATTCCCCACCACAGCTGCCATACGAGCTGGAACATGCATACAGACAACTGTGTGCTAACCTGATCAGCAAATGCTTCTTTGTGCAATACATCTTTGTGCAATACATTAAAATTGCTAGTTTCAAGAGGCTAATTATGTGTTATGCCTTGCCATGCAGCAGCAAGACTCTACATCTGACTCTACATCTGACTCTACAAAATTAAATCTTTTTGGATTTAAGTGCAGAAACATTACATCGCCATAGAGATCTGCTGCATTACAAGCAAGAATTCATTAATTCAGGAATGTGGTAGACATGGTAGATTTACGATTCCTACCTGATACTGATGTGTTTTTCAAAACATTAGACTTTATTCTTCAACAGCACAATGTAGGGTCTTCTTCACCTTTAAAGTGTTCTACTTGTACATCAGACCGAGAGAGAAAGGTTTCAAATTTTTAGGGAATACATGACTCATGGACACTCCTGCTTTCTGGGGAAAATGGTGGATCATCTTAAAAAAAATTAAAACCATTTTAACAGAAGAACAAAAGCATAAGTTTTGGCATATCTGGGCAGATGTACTGAGAGGTTATAGTGAGGTGGTAAAGATGGCTCAGAGAAATCAAATAGAGAGTTAGATACAGAGAAGAAAGAATCTGATGGTTCTGTGAGCAGTCAGCATAATATCCGAATAGTGTTCAAAAAGATGCAGTAAGGGCCAACCAAAACTGAGTTGTTTTTTTTCCCCAGTTTTGACTGAAACCGAAACTGCTGCCAAAACTGTCTAAACACTTTCATCTGAAATCAAAACAGCGACCAAAGTCAAAACCAAAACTAAAGTTTGGTTGTTTCAATATGAACCAATGAGGTCCACTGGGTATAATCAGAGCTTGAGGTCATCAGCCCTCTCCTAAACCCATAGGAGATTATTACCCTCCATTACAAGGAACTGCTAGCACAGGCTGACAAGTGGGAGAGCCATGTTAAGGACTTATCAACAAGTTTGGCGTATTTAGATTTCCATACCAATACAGATGTAGTTAAACATCCTTTGAGACAGAAACTTTCTGGGACTGTGATAAAAAAGAATCATGATGACCAACTTTTCATGTTTACCCTAAATGTGAACAAGTGTCCTGATTTCCCCTTACAGCAGACCAAGAGTCAACTAGTGCATGTTTAAAGCCATATATCACAGGGTTCATATATTCAAGGTCAAACAGAGTAGGAACAAGTGAGGCAAGTGAATGGAAAGCAAAGGGACAAGCTCTTTATTAGGTATGACAACACTGGCAGTGTTTTGGCAAAAGCCTTCATCAGGAGTCCAATAATAATTTTTTAAAAAGAAAACCCTTACAATGTACAAAACTGGAGGTAAGAACTATGGTTGAAAACCAAGCTTCCTCAGAGAAAACAAAGTAGAAACAGCTTCTGGCCAGTTAAATCCCTTGCCCAGGGCTATCTGCTGACATTCTGCAGCACTTAACCAGCTAGTGCCACTGAAAATCATCACAGATAGCTAAACTCAATGCCAACTATTTTGTGGGCAGTCTAGGTGCAGAGATGGCATTTATACAATTAAGTGCCAATATTCAGCACTTATTTGCCTAAGTTTAGCAGTTAAATCAGACTGCATAGAAGTCATTCCTATCTTTATATAGTATTGTTTAAGTGATTAAGTGCTGAACATCCCACTTAACTTCAATATACCTTCTTTGCTGGAAATAGATAAAACAATGCACTCCATCAAAAACGCAGGAATCATAGGGTACTCTATACCACCTTTCCTAATTAAAAAGTATTTCTCTATCTTTGGCCAGTTCATTCAGTCCATGATTTACATCAGGTACCATGCCGACTCACTGGAAATTAGCAAAAATAAGACCCATTCCCAAACTTACTTCTGGAGATATTGATGACTGTAATAATTACTGCCCTATAGCAAATATTCCCTATCTTGCCAAACTAACAGAAAAGATTGTCTTTAATCAATTAATACCATTCCTCGAGCAAACAAATGCACTCCATACTAACCAAACAGGTTTAGACCACACTACTCAACAAAGCTATCTCTTTAGGGCTTAGTCAAAGTGGTCAGAAATTATTTGGATCAAAGAAAATTGGTTCTCCTGATTTCACTTGATTTAAAGGCAGCCTTTGACACAATTGACCATACACTTCTCTTAAATCATCTAGAAACACTAGGAATCTCTGGAGTCGCTCTTAAATGGTTCAACTCTTACCTCTCTGACAGACAATATCAAGTCCACTTTCAAAACTCTTCTTCAAAGCCATATTCCCAAGATTCAGGGGTACCACAAGGGTCCATTCTCTCCCCCATGTTATTTAACTTGTTTCTTGCACCATTGTTAACTGTCGCCCAATCTGTAGGATTTATGGTTTATGCCTACACAGATGACATTCAACTAATCCACCCAGTCCAGAACTACAACCATGCTGAAATCCTGAATATTAATCAAAAATTAAATCTTGTGTCTGACTGGCTGTCAAAATCTTATTTTACTTACTATACCAAAAACCAAATGTATGCTTTTTTTCCCAGGAACAATTTGAAACCTTGTACCCCCAATATCTATCTCTTCAATTCCAATTGAATTTGTACCAAACATTAAAGTTCTAGGAGTGATCCTGGACAACACGCTATCTTTTAAATCTCAGATCAACTCTGTGGTACAAAAATGGTTTTTCAAATTTAAAATGATCAAATCTCTCAAATCACTACTTACTCTGAATTCAATCAATATTCTTATCCATTCTTTAGTAATTTCAACTTTAGATTACTGTAATTCACTTTATCAGGGCATCACTCAAAAGGAGATCAGGAGATTACAGGTCATCCAGAACACTGCTATAAAAATAATTTTTAACACCCAAAAATTTGACCATGTAACACCATTCCTCAGAGAAGCTCACTGGCTACCCATTTCACATAAGATTACTTTCAAAATACTACTCCTTACTTTTAAAGTTCAATCTAATTATATTCCATCTTTTATAGATAGGATGTTAATCCCATATGATCCACATAGGACACTAAGTTCTTCCCAACAATATCTTCTAGTGGTCCCTTCAGTCCGCCAATTGTTCTATGATACAACATGTAAAACAATCTTTTCTGTAACCACTCCTACACTGTGGAATGCTTTACCTCTGATCTTAAAACAAGAAAAGAATCTCAATAATTTTAAATCTAATCTTAAAACATTTATTTTCAGAGATGATTTTGAGATTTATACTTAATTTTTATTCAACACCTCAGAAGTCAGGCCTTACATTAAAGATTCCCTTTTTCCCTTTTGTTTTTTTACCTCCCCTTTCTTTTATTTTATGCCATGTATCCTCCCCATTTGCCCATGTGTATCATGTTATGTCTGTATGGTAACTGTGAATTTGTTCCCTTTATTTTATATTTTAAACTTTTTTAATATTATGTATTAATTGGAAACCATTTTGACTATAAAAGCGGTATATCAAGACTCAAATAAACTTGAAACTTAACTGCATAAGAGATAGCCAGCAGCATAAACCAGGATATTCAATAGCAGTCCTCAGACATGGCCCGGCATTGAATATCTGGGAATAACACCTATGGTGGTTTAAAAAATGCTCATTGGTGCCAATTTAATATCTATGTTTAAAAATTGCTATTCAAATGAATATATGAAACTATAGAAAAAAAAATGCACACACACATCAAGAAAAATGAAATCTAACTTGATTTTTCCCTCCATGTATCCTATAAGGTATTAATATTGGGACTCGTACTTCAGCCACTCTCTTACATACTTATCTTACCCCTATTAAATAACACCAAGACACCATCAACTTGGGCAAAGATTGACTGCAGCTTTATTAACATTATCTTCAATATTAACTTTCATAAAACATTCTTGTAAATAGAACAAATACCCCCAAGTTTTCAATCTTTTTTCAGATCTAACTCCTGGAGCTAATTGGTGTCAAAACTATCTCTATTATCCCCATAAAACTTTCCTTTATGATCTCCGATGACTTATGGTGTTGTCAAGCCACCTGAACTCGTGGCAGTGCCGCCCACAAGGACATATTTAAATCTTACATATCATAGGCCTTCAACTTTAATCCGCCTCTGATAAATGTTCTGCTCTTAGTCCAATCACAACCCCAGCTGCAACCCCTTCCCCCCAATCCTACATCCCCAGCCAAAACCCACCCCCTCACCTTAACGCCCACGTGGCGGGAGGGAGAGAAAATGCCAATCTCTCCCGAACGTCCTTGCCTGCTCTCTCATGATGGAACTTCTTTTTGCCCACCAATTTTTTCATATCCCTTGCCTTTCAGACTCAACCCCCTGTTCATTTCCACCAATCCCCGCTTCCCACCTGCCACCAATCAGTCTCCACCTTTCCTTGTCACCAACCTAACCTCAACCCCCTCCCACCCCTTCCCCCCATTTTCTTCCCCTCATATGTGGCTTTGACATTGCCCAATGTTAGTAGTCACCCAGTTTAAACTTTGTTGTCTTTTTTAATAACCTGTATTGGGAACCAGTCAAACACACTAGGATAGTGTATTATAGACTTACAGGAAATGAAACATTAAGAGCTCAATATTGCTGACCAAAGAGTTTAGATGAAGAAAAGAGTTAATTAGAATTGTAGGCCCAATTTAGATAGAACTATATAATAAAGTTATGAAATAGTACATTTTGAACAAATCACAGAAAATATTTCTTCACTCAACATATACAATAATTAATCTCTGGACTTCATTGCCAGACTATGGGGCTAATTTTTTAAAAAACGGCATAAACTAGCAATTGGATGTCTTACTAGTCAAAACTTCCAAGTGGGCATTTTTGAAACTGACTTTTTTTTGTTGTCTTTCTGGTCGTTCTGTCTCTGGTGCATCTAAATCTTAAGGAGGCATGATAGAGGCATATTTTGGGCAGGATAATTGTGGGCTTAGCACTTGGACATTTTTCAATGATAAACATTTTACAAAGTAACCAGGGTACAATTTGGACATTTTGGGCAAGACCTGTTTTTAAAACAAATAAGGGCCAAAAGGTACCCGAACTGACCATTTGACCACTGAAGGGATGAAAATATGGCCCCCCACACAGCCCCCCAGTGGTCATTGATCTCTCCCATCTCCCAAATATCTGTATGAGACAGTACATATCTTTCTATATGACAGCTGAAGATACTATAACCAGCCCTAGTAGAGCTGCAAGTAGGTCTTTGGAGTAGCCTAGTGGGCAGTGCAATGGACTGCCGAGAAGGGAACCCAAAAGTACACTTGTGGTAGAAAGTGAGAGCCCACCAAAACCCCACTGTACTGCAATATAGGTTATACCTGCAGGCATAAGGGCTATTAGGGTGGTAGATAGGTGGGTACAGTAGATTTTGGAGGATTCACCATATAATATATGGGGGGTTATGGCAAGATGTGCCCCCTTAGGGTTCCTCACTGCTCTGCTGGCATGTCTGTGTGACCAGTCCATTAAAAATGCTGATCTCTTCAACATGCAAATGGCTTGTTCTGGATGTCTTTAATTTGGACTTTTTTTCAATAATGGCAAAAAAATTAAGACCCTCTTCCATCAAACTGCGATAGCAGTTTTTAGCATGGGGAGCCGCACTGAATGGCCCACACCGCTCCCGATGCTCATAGGAACTCAATGAGCATCGGGAGCAGCGCGGACCATTCAGCATGGCTCCCAGCGCTAAAAACTGCTATTGCAGTTTGATAGAAGAGGGCCTAAATGTCTAGCTAGACAAAACATCAAGCTGGGACATTTTGACCAAAAACGATAGACGTCTTGTGGGTTTGAAAATGGACATTTTCTCCACCCGATTTTTGAATATTTTTCTCAAAACATCCAAAGTTGGACTTAGACATCCTATCAAAAATGTGCTGTGCTGTTTGTTTCTAGCCTCTTAATTACTTGGAATTTTTTGTGACTTTTAAATTTTTATATTTAAAACAGCCAAGGACCCCATAAGACCTCTGAGGAAGGCATTTTTATTTTACTAAAACATGCCCCGTATTGGTCATTTGTATTTTATACATTATTTGTTTTTTTCTCTTGTGGGTCACATGCGACTGTATATACCCTTTGTGGATTGTTCTTAAGATGATAATTTTTAAGTTATTTGGTGCTTCATTAGTTCTAGTGCATGTCTTCAAGTCAAATACAATGTATTCTTATTGAAGGTAAGGATACATGTGCAGATTTTGACCCTCCCAAGGCATACCTCTCTCTATAGTATGGATCCCCACATATAAACTGAGGCTTCCTGAAATCAACATTTACCTATGCGTGGGATCTACACATGTAAATGCTTCTATTTACATGTGCATGTGCTTCTAAAATAATCTCCACAATGTTTAAAGCAATATGTTCCACAGAGTGTAACTGTCATGCTGTTGGGCAAAGATTTTATGGAAGCCATTTCATGCCTATTTTATTTTTGTGATCAATAAATTTCACTGAAATGAATACGTAGTCCATGCAACTTTGCTGAGTTCACTGCATTGCCATTGAACCATATACCTTTATTACGAAAGCAGGATTTTGTGGAGATAATTATATTTCAAATTCAATCACTACAGATATTTTACAAAGCTCTTATATTTATATCCAGATTGATCCTTTTCTAAACAAAAAATGCATATTGATTTTCATTGCAAATGATATTTTTCCATATCCAAAACAGATGCATTACACCAATCAGAAATTACACTTACGAGGGGGCATTGAAAAGTTCTTAGCCCAACCAAGAAGCGAATGATGAGGAGCTATGAAACTACAAGTTATTCCACAATTTTCTTGACATTTTTTGTTTTGTTTCATATCATTGAAACAAAAAGTGTGAAATAACTTGCAAGTTTCATGGTTCCACTCTGAAGCTACGTTGAAGAGCGGTCTATGAGAACTCAATAAACATAAACATGAATATTTAAAGCAGCCTTTGGCAGGCATAAGTACTCATGTCCAAAGTTAGTCTTGAACAGGCAAATTATATATACTGTAGTCTGCCTAAAGTTAGGTGCCTACATAGCCACACCTAGCTGATGTTGGCACCTAACGGAATTGTTTAATAGAATCAACCATCTACTATAATAAAACCCTAAGCGCATATGCGCACTTCAAAATTCTTGTTCCGTGTTCCGTGATCCGTAGCTCCGTGGCAGTCCTACTGCACATGCAGAGTTTTAAATGGCCACAGACGCAAGGAGGTGAAGAACACGCCGGCGACTCCTCCCTTCCATCCTCACTCACTCTAAGGCCCGCGAGGTGTTCAAAATTGGCCCACCAGACAACAAACTACTGCCACCACTGCTGCTCTTCATTCACCTCTTCAAAGCAGCCTGCTGAGGATCGCCGGCCAGCTGTAGCGAACCTCGCAGGCTGCTCTCCACCTCGGGAGCACGTTCTCTCCGACGTGATCCCGTACATCAGAGGAGGGGCGGGATCGCATCAGAGGGAACGTGATTCTAAGGTGAAGAGCGGCCTGCGAAGTTCGCTACAGCCAGCTGGCAATTCTCAGCAGGCTGCTTTGAAGAGGCAAATGAGGACCAGCAGCAGTGGCAGCGCTTCGTGCCGGTGGGCCAGAAGGGACTAGGAAGCCGGGATGGAGGGAGGGAAAGAACAGCGGATTGGGAGCAAGTATTAGGGAGTAGGGAAGAGGTGCTGCTGGCCGGGGAGGAGAGGTAAAAGGAAGGGAGAAGGGATGCTGCTGGACAGGGGGAGCAGGGAAGAGGTGCTCTTGGACAGTGGGGAGGTAAAAGGAAGGGAGAAGGGCTGCTGCTGGACAGGGGGAGCAGGGAAGAGGTGCTCTTGGACAGTGGGGAGGTAAAAGGAAGGGAGAAGGGCTGCTGCTGGACAGGGGGAGCAGGGAAGAGGTGCTCTTGGACAGTGGGGAGGTAAAAGGAAGGGAGAAGGGCTGCTGCTGGACAGGGGGAGCAGGGAAGAGGTGCTCTTGGACAGTGGGGAGGTAAAAGGAAGGGAGAAGGGCTGCTGCTGGACAGGGGGAGCAGGGAAGAGGTGCTCCTGGACAGTGGGGAGGTAAAAGGAAGGGAGAAGGGCTGCTGCTGGACAGGGGGAGCAGGGAAGGAGTGCTGCTGGATAGTGGGGAGGTAAAAGGAAAGGAGAAGGGCTACTGCTGGACAGGGGGAGCAGGGAAGGGGTAGTGGTGGACAGCTGAGGAAAGAGAGAGACAGGAAAAAGAAAGAGAGGAGAGAGAGAGAGAGAGAGAGAGAAAGAAAGACACACACACACATCTATTCTAGCACCCATTAATATAACGGGATTAAAGACTAGTTGATAATAATTCACAATTAGCACCTCAAATTTGATGTGAATTATACTTAATTGAACATTAGGCAGTTATCTTGGTAGGTGTTCATCACAAAGTAAACGTGGTTAGGAGGTGGATCATGGTGTGTTTTTTCATGTAGTCATCTGTTTTGGACTTAGGGTCAGATTCACCAACCTGTACGATCAGGCCGGATCTGGGTCCAATCCGGACAGGCGTTTGTTTTATACCTTTTTATTGCGGTTTATTTCATACCTTATCAACCATGGACCCCTGAAAAAGGCGTTTTCTCTGAAACACGGACCGTGTCGAGTCCCTTGGTTTGTAATAAGGTGGTATCATTAACTGCATTAAATATTTGGTATAATAAACACTGCCTGCATCTTGTACATATCAGTCTGCAGTTTGTTTTTTGCTGTTTGCTTGTTGTACTGCAGACCCTGTTGGATTCCTCTTGTTGTTTGACCTCATTTTCAGGTGCCATATGTAGAATTAGGCCCGAAATGCATACTGCTAATATTCAACAAAGGCCGTTCTGTGCATACTAGCTTAGTGCAGATTATCCTGGCACCTAATTTTGAGAAATCTATACAGAATTTACCCCTTAGTGCAGATGCCTTTAATGTGCTAAGTGCATCACTAAAAGTACTGAGTGAAGTACTTTGCATTAATTGCCATGTGAGCTCCATGTCCATTGCCAAGTTTCCAAGTTTTATTATTTCTTGATATCCTTCAAATCATATAGTAACTAAGCAGCTTACAATAAAATTAGTATCATTTAACAAAAATTGTTAAAATAACGTACAAAAAGGGACAAGGAAAGAGCAATTTGTAACAGAAAAGTGAGGGGAAGGAGAGATGATCCATCAAAAGTGCGCCGGACTTTGGCGCACCAACAATCCCGCGGCAACATTTGCGTGCAGGACATATGCGTGCCGGCGCTTCCGCCACTTATAAGCCTTTCCGTTAGTGCTGTGTGGGGGAGTGTGTGGGACCACTGCATTTAAAAGTGCTTGCGCTCCCGTCGGGGGGGGGGGGTCTGTGTGGGGGGGAAACCTCACCCCTATAATGAAAACTCCCAAACAGAGAAAATGGAAAGGAAAATGGGAGTTTTCAGTGTACTTGGGGGTTTTCCCCAAACCCCTCTTCCAACTGGAGCGCGAGCATTTATAAATATAGTGGGGGGTTCTCCCCCACATACACTCTCACAGCGGTAACGGAAAGTATTAAAAGCAGCGGTGCACATATGGCCTGCACGCAAATGTCATCGTAGGATTTTCGGCGCAACAAAGTCTGGTGCACTTTTGATAGTGTACTGAAGGAGAACACATAACCACCCATTTTCTTCCTTCTAATAAGTGATGCAGTTAGCACTCAAATTAGTGTCATACTACCATGGCAACAGTTACTGCATTTGTGTACTAACAGAATGTGCTAATTATTTAAAATGAAATAAGAACTCTTGACTCCTCTAAACAGCGCTCAAAAGTTTCTCATACACCTCTCTCAATACATAACTTGGTTCTGAGCAGCACCACCTGGGATTCAATAAACTTTCATAGTCCAAGGCTTTATGTGTCAACTCTTCATTGAATCCAATTTTAATTTAATTTATATTTTAAAAGTACTTAGCTTTGTGGTCGAGTTACGGGGATATTACAAGCCAACATGTTCCATCTAACTCGTTTTTTTCAAGGCAAATCCCTTATTGCTCAAAGTGTTGCACTTAGACCACTGCCATCATCCAAAGATCCAAGGTATGACAAATGTTCATGTTGTGAGAGATCCTGAATTGAATTATTTAGATCAATGGATCTCCCCTCCTTGTCCTGAGATCAACTTAAGCAAATTCTTAGAGGAAAAGTCTACAGTTTGCTATTAAGATAGACATGGGGAAATCATTGCTTGTATGTATTAAGTCACCTAACTTTCTGCTTGTCTGGGCCAAGATAGGCCTTAAAATACCTGGGTGTGCATCTAAGCGCAGATTTTGATTGATTGTATTGGAAAATTGTAGTAAAAAATTTGAATCTGCTAGGCAGCTCTGTGCCAGGTGACCTGATTTCAAATTCAAATTTATTAGGATTTTATATACCGCCTATCAAGGTTATCTAAGCGGTTCTACAGTCAGGTACTCAAGCATTTTCCCTCTCTGTCCCGGTGGGCTCACAATCTATCTAACGTACCTGGGGCTATGGAGGATTAAGTGACTTGCCCAGGGTCACAAGGAGCAGCGCGGGGTTTGAACCCACAACCCCAGGGTGCTGAAGCTGTAGATCCAACCACTGCGCCACACACTCCTCACTATTTGCCAAGCAATTTCCTGGGACATGTCCTAATAAAGATGGCTATCCTCCCTAAATTGCTGTATCTATTGCAAATGCTTCTCATTTGGGTGGCTAATAGAGAGGAAAGTCTATATAGAAACATAGTCAGTTCACTGATTTGGCACTCAAAGAGCCCCGAGAAAATGCTTCTTCAAATTAGTTCATAACAGGGCAAATGGAGGGGTCTACTTGCCAGATCTCCATTTACAGTACATGATGTCACTGCACTGCTGTATTGGATCCATGCAGCTCACACAGCCACTAGATGGTATATAGGGGTATATAGATGGTATAGTTCAGTGGTTCCCAACCCTGTCCTGGAGGACCACCAGGCCAATCGGGTTTTCAGGCTAACCCTAATGGATATGCATGGAGGAGATTTGCATGCCTGCCACTTCTATTATATGCAAATCTCTCTCATGCATATTCATTAGGTCTAGCCTGAAAACCCGATTGGCCTGGTGGTCCTCCAGGACAGGGTTGGGAACCACTGGTATAGTTGATGCATCCATGTAATGTTTTCTGAATAATAGCCTGCAAAGGATCTAAAAAATTCAGGGATTTGGGTTAAGATTAAATTGGTTCATTCATTTGGAAGAGCATGGGCTTAGTAGAGATGCATGACAAAACAGGAGCTCCACCTTCACAGCATAAAAAGCCAACTGTGAAAAAATGAAGGTGACCAATGATGCTAAAATGCTTAATTCTTCTAATACATGATTCTGCTTTATTCTCTAAATAAAGGACTCAACACAAATGTGTTTCGACCTAATGGCTCGCATCAGGAGTTTCTGTTCTTGGTTTAGTCATTAATTTAAAAGTACACCAACTAGCAGTGGTGTAGTAAGGGAGGCAGACTTCCATAGGCTTTGTCTTGGTGGAGGTGCTGGCACATCTCCTCCTCTCTGCCCTTGTATCTCCTTAGTTCTTCACAAACACAAACAGCATCTCCAACCTGTTGCTTGTGCCGGCCTCGGCTCTCCCTCTGAAATCACTTACTGGTCATGGGGCCAGGAAGTGTCATCGGAGAGAGAGATGAGGCCAGCACAGGCAGAAAGTTGAACATGCCGTTTGTGTCATTGAAGAGTTAAAGTATGGGGGAAGAGAAGGTACCTGTATAGTGGGGAAGTAGTAGGGGCAGAGAAAATGGCAGGAGCACCACTGTTCCAGGTATCATCTAACCTCGCTACGCCACTGACTGGCACTTTTAATCTTGGAATGCCAAAGATAGAAAGACACATGGTTCTACCAAAGATAGAAGACATGTGGTTTTAAAAAGTGTGACGAGATAGAGTCCAAGAAAAAACACATGTCCTCCATCCTTGGTAGATGAATGATATATACATATCGATATGTCATCAGTGTGTCATCGGCTTATCAGGGGTGTTCCTGCAATTAATTCATGCTATAATAGAATTTAGGTACAAGAATTTACATCAGGGTTTATTTGGTATAAATCCTCGTGCCTAAAGTTAGGCACAGATCTCAGAGCTAAGTGCTATTCTCTAAATGGTGCCTAATTTTGAGTACCATTTTTTGAATTGCACTTAGCATGTTTTTTTTTTTTGGTGTTGTTGTTGGCGCTGATTTATCCATGCCATTTACACAAGGTTTCTTCACAAAGTTTGCTCACATTCATATTTTCATGGGAAAAGGTTGGGGGCGGGAGAAGTGGTAAGAGGCCGAGTCTTAGAATGTCATGTGACTAGTCAGTCAGGCAAGCCGGCTCACCTTGCAGGTAGTGGTGTAATTTGCTTTTGAGACATTTAATAGTGATATTTTTTTTTAATTAAAAAGTGCAGAAACATTTTGAAGATCCCTGGTAAAATCGAGTCCTTTAT
Organism: Geotrypetes seraphini; assembly: GCF_902459505.1. Classification (NCBI taxonomy): domain Eukaryota; kingdom Metazoa; phylum Chordata; class Amphibia; order Gymnophiona; family Dermophiidae; genus Geotrypetes; species Geotrypetes seraphini. The sequence goes on along the minus strand of NC_047087.1, from coordinate 215,917,626 downwards.
GTTTTCCTGTTTGATTTTAGTTATGTAAGATGGACTTTATCTTTCCCTAGTGAGCGTGAATGATTTATTTATTTAAAATTATTTATAACCCGCCTATCCAGAAAACCTAAGTAGGGAACAATAATCACATACAAAGTCACACTGCAGGATGGTATAGGATTTATGATTTCTTTTTATGTTGTGTTGCATTTGACTGCTTATGAAAGCTGTAAACTGTCTGAGTCCCCCTTTGGGTGAGGGCTGAAATGGTCTCTAATATGCTATGATGATACGGATGTCAATAACAATGAAACACGCATACAGTCATCTCTGAGGTATAAGGATTGACAGTACATTTAAGATTCTCTTACTGCATGAAAGCTTCTAAAAGGGGGAGTGATATTATTCTAGACCAGTGATATCTCTGTTTAACCATAGTCAGCCGTAACTGGATTACAGTCATAGCATTTTCCCTTCATCTTACATAGGAGTTTTCTTTCCTCTGTTCATTCATGGTTCATTCACTCCTGCTCTGGCAGTTGTCTGGCTGAATAAAGCCCGAACTGCTCTGATGAAAGGCTTGCTGTCCTCTAAAGCATTCTGCTGGCAGTGCTGAATGATCTTATCATGAGCTGGATTATTAGCAGCTTTAAATGTTGCCACCCAGGTAGCAGTTAGTTATCTAAGATGATGAAAGAGAATGCCTAACAAAATGTGCAAATTACAAAGGCGAGACTCATGTATCCCTCTTGAATATATATGCATTCCTGCCCCTGGCAGATGTACAGTACTCAGCTAGAGCACATACAAGGTGCAAAGGCATAAAAGCATAAAGAAATAGTCCACTCCCCAAATAGAGATCATTATCTTTTAAAGGGCCAGGCTAGTGAGTTACAAAAGAACCCTTACATCCGTTCAAAGACTCTCACTCCTGGATGGTAGGGGTCTAAAAGCTTTACTTCATTCATTTGTTTTGCATCATCTGGATTACTGTAACTCCATTCTAGCTGGAGTTCCTCTTTATTCCCTATGAGGCTTACAAATTGAACGCCATATGGCAGTGAAGTTACTTTATCATACAAAGAGATGTGCCAAATCTATTTATCAAATCAACTTATTCCATATGTTCCTTCTTGATCCCTCCGTTCTTCAAATACTGACATATTTTTGGTACTTTTTTCTTGCAAGATTTCACACTGATATCAGACATTCTATAGGCTTCTGTTGCACAGTCCCTACTTTATTGGTTATGCTACCTGCGGACCTTAGATTGGAGACTTCAATGAAAACGTTTAGGGCTTTGCTGAAAGTCTGGTTCTTTTCTAAAGCTTTTCCATTAATCCTCCATTGGTTCCCAGTATATGACATCTGCTACTTGCCCTTTCTGTGTACAGTTAATTGTGCTTATTAGGATATTGCTGTTATTCTCTGTGCCCCTACCTTTTTCTTATGGTTTCTCCTAATGTTGAGTTTTTTCCATTTACTTTTTTATTGTTTTTATGTTACAGCATATCACTATGATTTTGTACATCACCATGATGGTTCTACACATTGTAGTTTATCAAATTAAATAACTACATTGGGCCTGATTCTATAAATGTCACCTAGCAGCGCTTAACTTGTAGTCTCCACTCTACTACTACTACTACAACTATTAATTATTTCTATAGTGCTACTAGATGCACACAGCACTGTACAGAGTCACAAAAAGTAAGAAAACAGTCCCTGCTTGAAAGAGCTTACAATCTAAACAGGCAAGACCGACAAACAAGATGTCATAGATACAGTTAAGAGGAACAGTTAATCAGCGGGCTGGGTTGGAGGGCAAAGAAGTAGAGTTAAGGATTGAAAGCTATATCAAAAAGGTGGGTTTTCAGTCTGCTTTTAAACAAGGGAAGGGGCTTGATGGACAAACTTGGGTAATTTATTCTAAGCATAGGGGGCAGCTAGATGAAAGGAACAAAGTCTGGAATTGGCAGAGGAGGAGAAGGGTAACACTAAGAGTGATTTATGTCAGGAAAGGAGTTCTCTGGTAGGTGTATAAGGAAAAAGAAGCGAGGAGAGATATTGAGGGGCAGCAGAATGAACACACTTGTAGGTCAGCAATAAGATCTTGAACTGTATACAATGGCAGATAGGGAGCCAGTGAAGTGACTTAAGGAGAGGGGTGACATGAGCGTAGCAAGGTTGGTAGAAGATGAGTTGAGCAGCAGAGTTTTGCAGATTGCAAGGGGGAGAGGCAACACTGAGGGATACCAGTTAGGAGTAGATTGCAGTAATCTAAGTGTGAGGTTATGAGAGCTTGGGCAAGGGTCCGGGTAGTGTGCTCAGAGTGAAAGGGGAAAATTTTGGTGATATTAAAGAGGTAGAAGTGACAGGTCTTAGCAGCATGTTGAATATATGTAGAAAATGAGAGGTCAGAATTGAAGATGACTCCAAGCCTGCAAGCAGAGTAAACTGAAACAATGACAGCATTATTTATAGAGATGGAGAAAGGAGGCTGAGGAGCAGAGGGTTTAAGATGAAAGAGAAGCAGCTCAGTCTTGGACATATTTAGTTTCAGATGACGGCAGGACATCCAGGCAGCAATGTCATCCAAACAAGCAGAGACTTTTTCTTGGACTTTAGGTGAAATTTCAGGTGTATAGAGGTAGAGCAGGGAGTCATCAGCATAAAGGTGACTCTGGAAGCCATAGGAGGAGATCAGGGCACTCAGGGAAGAGGTGTAGGGAAAGAAGAGGTCCTAAGACAGAACCCTGGGGTACACCAACCACTAGCAGGGTAGCAGCAGAAGAGGACCCACCAATACATATACTAAAGGTGCATTGGGAAAGGTAGGAGGCAAACCAGGAGAGGACAGAATCACGAAATTGAAATGAGGACAGCATATCAAGGAGTAAGCTGTGATTTACAGTATCAAAAGCAGCAGACAGGTCAAGAAGGATAAGGATAGAGTAAAGGCCCTTAGATATTATGAACAAGTCACTGCAGACCTTAGTGAGGTCAGTCTCTGTGGAGTGTTGGGGGCGAAAACCAGATTGTAGAGGATCGAGAATCTGTCAAGTTGAAAGAAAGTCCTGGCAGCGACGGAGAATAGTACGCTCGAGTATCATGGATAGGAACGGAAGAAGGGAGACAGGGTGATAGTTGAATGGGCAGGAGGGAGGGTTTTTTGAGAAGCAGCTTAACCACCACATGTTTGAAGGCAGCAGGAACAGTTGCAGTGGAAAGAGATAGATTGAGAATATGGCATATGGGAAGGATAACAGTATGTGAGATGGGGTCGAGTAGAGGGGTGGGAATAGAGTCTGAAGGGCATGTAATAGGCTTGGATGAGGACAGAACTTGAGCAGTTTCTTCCTCTGTGATTACAGAGAAGGCAGAAAAGTCAGCAGTAGTTGACGAGGGGACAAGCAGATGGGGCTAGATAGGAGAAGCTTCCTGAGCTGTTTGTGTGAAGGATGAAGAGGAGGTGCGAGATTGAAGTTCAGGAGAGTGGATGGTAGGTAGGGGAGAAGGATGTGACTTTGTAGTGAACTCAAAGGCGATCTTGTGGATATTGTCATAGAAGTAATCAGCCATAATCTAGGGAGAGAGAGAAGGAGGGGTCGGAAGTGGGGACACTTTGAGGAGGGAGATAATCATGGCAAAGAGACGATGAGGGTTGGAAGAAAGGGAGTTAGTAGTCTTGCTTGACCCGTGTAAGTGCAGAATTAAAGGAGGTCATCATAAATTTAAAGTGAAGAAAGTCAGTACATGTGCGAGATTTGAGCCAAAGGCGCTCAGCACAGCGGGTGCAGGAACATAAGTAATGGACACTTGGAGTGAGCCAAGGTTGAGGTTTAGTACGCCTGACATAGAGAGAAATAGGAGGAGCAAGGGTGTCCAGAGCAGAGGAGAGATTAAAATTGTACGACGAGACAGCCTCGTGGATAGATTTAGATAACATAGTGGAGGCAAGGAGAGGTGAAACAGTGGATGAGAGCATGGAAGGATCGAGGACTTGAAGATTTTGAAACCTCTTGGAGGTGACTGGGTGTGGCAGAGGTTGAGGGTGAGTAATGGTGGAAGATATCAGAGGGTGATCAGAGATGGGGAGCAGTGAGGTAGAGAAGTTAGTGAGAGAGCAGTTAGAGGAAAAGACAACGTTAAGGCAGTGGCCATCCTGGTGAGTGGGGGTTGTGAAGCAAAGCTGAGGTCAAATGAGGAAGTTAAGGCAAGAAACTTAGCAGCATACTAGTCAGTGGGATCATCAGGATGAAAGTTAAAGTCCCCAAGAATGAGGGAAGGAAAAGATGACTCAAGAAAGCCCAAAAGCCAGGAGTCAAATTCAGTAAGAAAGGAGGAAGGGGACTTGTTAGGAGGGCGATAAATGACCGTTATCCGCAGAGGTAAAGGAGTGAACAGGCGGACAGAGTGGACTTCAAATGAGGAAAGGCTGTGGGATAAAGGGTGAAGAGGTTGAAATCTGCAAAAAAGAGAGAGAAGAAGGCCAACATCTCCGCTTATACCTATAGGGCGAGGTGTATGGGAGAAGTGGTAGCCACCATGGGAAAGGGAAGCAGCTGCGGTAGAGTCCTCAGGGCAAATCCATTTTCAGTTAAAGCAAGCAGGTGGAGGGACTGCCATCCAGCGCTGACACCTCTCCTCTTCACTGGCATCTAGCGGCACACCCGGAATCTCACCGTGGTACATAGTTTGTGATACACTGACATAGAAAATGGCCTTCAAGTTTTTAGAAAAAAACAAAACTTCCAAACCCCAAGAAGTAGAGCTGGATACGGGGGAGAGACAAGTCAAAGAATGATTACACTGCTGTAATTAAGACAGCCCAATAATATGGTTTCAAGAGATTGGGAGAGCCCTCAGTCACACAGCCTCCCTCCGGTGTTAACTGTGAAACATCCCCGGGCTCTCTCCGTGCAACTTTTGTGATAAATGTGCACACAAATAGTGCTGAAAGTGCAAAAAATAAATAAAAAAACACACTCTACAATTCAATAAAATTGTCTCTACCCTTTATCCAGGGGGCCAAAGCACAAGGTTCAAACGTCCAGATCCAACTAAGCAAAAACCAACTGGAAATACTTAGCTTCTCCGTGGATGATACAGCCAGCAAGTAACAAATTCGTCCAACAGGACTCCGTTTCGGGGGTGAACACCCCTTTCTTCAGGAACAGCTGGGCTGCGCTGTAACCCCCAGATCATCAGGCACAGCAATTTGGCAAAGCAGAAAATGGTGCTTGTCCGGAATGAACGCCTCCAATTTAAACTGCAGACACAAGAAATGTCACTCAGTTGATGTATCACATGACTGCATGAACCGCGGGGGAGAAAGAAACACACCTCCCCGCACAGGCTCTGAGTGAAGAATCTAGTCATTAGAACAACAACAGGGATGGAGACCCCTGCTGGTGGAAAAAAATAATGACAGTTAAAAAGTATGCTGCCATTCAATATATTCGTTGTGTTCAGTAGGAACTAAAGCCTGGAGTTCAAAGATCCAGTATTGTTCCCTCCACTGCAGCAATGATAACTTATCCCCCTGATAATCCTAATATATCTGTTCAATCACAAACCAGCGTAAATCCTGAAAAGAGTGACCTAATTGGGTACAGTGAGGCACAAGAGGAGAACTCATAGATTGAGTGTTGATCCGAGAGCAATGCTCAATGAGGCGTGTTTTTATGGTTCTTTGGGTACGTCCCACGTATAACATGTGGCAAGAACATGTAATGACATATATAACCCACTTAGATTTACATGTCGTGGCTGATTTGAAAGTGTATGTTTTGTGGGTTGTTGGATGTTTCCACATTGTTCCCTCAATGGTGATTTTGCAAATGTCACAAGTGTCGCTGCATTTAAAATGTTGCCCTTCACGATTAGAATTCCTGCGGTCCGAGGTATGCTTCAAGTTTTTAGAGCATGTGAAAAGGGCTGTCAAAAGATGAGAAAATAATTGAATTGTGTGTTATAATATATATGATTAGTCTTATAGCCCGTTACATTAACGGGTGCTAGAATATATGTGTGTGTGTCTGTCTTTATTAGAGAATGACACGGGGAAAAAATCTGTCCCCGTCACTGCCCCGTCACCGGCCCACCATCCTCTGCACCGCCCCGTCACCGCCGTTCCCTTCACCGCCCCGTCACCGTCACCGCCATCCCTTTCACCGCCCCGTCACCGCCACTGCCATCCCATTCACCGCCCCGTCACAGTCCCCGCTGCATCCATATAAGCCTTAGTACTGTAATATTTAGCTTATTCCTTTCTTATAAATCAAAGTTCCTGCTGCTGAACTAGAGAAAGAGATGTTCAGCTGGCAGGGCTTTGTTTATAAATTTTTATCAACACAACTAATATACTATTTTATCCTAAAGCAAAAAATAAATAAATAAATATAATTTTTTTTTCTACCTTTGTTGTCTGGTTTCTGCTTTCCACATCTTCTCATTGAATTCCTTCCATCCACTGTGTGTCTTCTCTCTGCGTCTTCCATTTGCTGTTACTGTGCCTCTCCCTTAACCCCCCCCCCCCCCAATTGGTCTAGCACCCATCTTCTTCCCTCCGCTCCCGCATAGTCTGGCATCTGTCTTCTTCCCACTCTGTCTTCCACATTTCCCTTGGGGGTCTGTTCCTCTCCACCCTCCTTCAATGTCTGTTCTATTCCTTTCCACCACCACCCTTCCCTCCCTCCTTTACCATCTGTTCTTTTCTACTACCCTTCAGCTCCTCTCACGTGGCTTATCTATCTACCTTCCTCCCTCTTATTTTCATGGCACGTTACAATGTAATTTGTGCAAGCCACTGGAGCCTGCGAGCTCGGTCCCTGTCCCATCCCCACAAACCATCTCGCTTCTGTGCTCCTATTTTCTCCATTTCTAATATCTCCCCTATGTATCTGTCATTGCCCCCCCTGTGTCCATATACCATCCCCATGGCATGTCCCCTTTATGTCTCTGTCCCTATGCCCCATGCACATAATTTCCCCTCTTTCTGTTACCTTCCTGTGTCCAGATTTTCCCTATCTTCCTCTTCCATACCAGTGTGTCTCTTCTTTTCAACCCCATCTAGCTTTTTTCCCTCTTTCTTCCCCCCCCCCTGCTTCTAGCATCTGGCTCACCTGCCAGTCCTTCCCTTTCTTTCCTGCTGTGGGTTTTTTTTTCCGACTTCATCCCCTTGGCCCAGAATCCTTTTCCCTTTCACTCCCTCCTTCCAATTTGAGCCGGGATGGGAACACTAGCGATCGCACGGTCCCCGCAGCCACTACCTGCCTGCCCAATCGATCCTAGTGTTTAGCCAGCTCTCTCCCTTCTCCTCACCTTAGTTTATAGGTTTTCTTTTTCGGCGACCTGCACGCGCGGCTGCTCAGTGTTCAATCTTCTGCTCTGCTGCAACTTCCTGTTTCCGGTTGCGTCAGAGCAAAAGATTGAAACTGAGCAGCAGCGGGTGCGCGGCTCTCTGATAGCGTGCGGGTCGCCGAAAAAGAAAATCTACAAACTAAGGTGAGGAGAAGGGAGAGAGCTGGCTAAACACTAGAATCGATTGGGCAGGCGGGTGTGAGCTGCGGGGACCGCGCGATCCTTCATGCCTCACTGCGGGGACAAGACCATTCACCGCCCCGTGGGCGGTGAATGGCCTTGTCCCCGTCGCCGCAGCGACTGCTAGTTTTCTTCCCCGTGTTCGGCGGGTGACCCGCGGCTAAAATGTGGTGGCCGCGGGTAAACCGCCACCGTGTCATTCTCTAGTCTTTATTTCTTTTTCTCTCTCTCCTTAGCAGCTTTCTTTCTTTCTGTCTTTCTTTTTCCTTGGCTGTCCATGACCACCCCTTGCCTGCTCCCCCTGTCCATTCTCCCTTCCTTTTACCTCCCCTGAGTCCACCACCACCCCTTCACTGCTCTCCTTATGTAGCAGCAGCCCTTCTCCCTTTGTTTTACCTCCCCCCTGTCCAGCAGCACCTCTTTCCTTCTCCCCCTGTCCAACATTAGGCCTCCGTTCCTTTTTCTTCAGCCCCCCCTGTCCATCAACACCTCTTTCCTTCTCCCCCTGTCCAGCAGTAGGCGACCCTTCCTTTTTCTCCCCCTTCTTCTTAACCCTATGATATACTTGCTCTGCCCCTGATCAGAGGTTCCTGACAGCCGCCCAGTTGCACCCATTGGAAAAGTTCCCTCTGCCGCATCCCACACCCTTCCTGACGTGACTCCATGTCTTTCTTTCTGTCTGTCTCTGTCCCTGGTCCCCTTTGTCTTTCTGTGTATCTCCCTGCCCCTGTGTCTTTCTTCTTTTCTTTCTGTCTCCCTTTCTCCCTCTGTCTGTCTGTCCAAAGCAGCATCCCCTCCCCCTCCATTTCCCACCCCCCACACCAGTTCCCTGTACAGCAGCATTAGTGTTTCCTCTACCCCCCTTTCCCTTCCCGCGGGCCCGACTACACATGGTGATTCAAGCAGCGTGTGCAGCAGTCTTCACACGCTGCTTCGGGTCCTTCTACTGCCCTGATTTATTCTGGCACGTACCTGATGACATCATCAGAGACGGGGCAGAGCAAATCAAGGCAGTAGAAGGCCCCGAAGCAGCGTGTGAAGACTGCTGCACACGCTGCTTGAATTGCCGGGTAGGTAGTCGGGCCCGTGGGAAGGGAAGGGGGGGGGCGGCAAAGGACTCGGGTCAGTTTAAGAGCTGGGGCGGAAAGTTGCTGGGCTCCTCGGTGGGGGCGCTGAGCGGCAGCGATCCCTCTCCTCCGAGACACACACCCCACCCGCCCGCTCGCCCGCCCACTGGAGGAACAGAGATCGGCGGCTGGCTGCGGTCCCGGCTTGTGGAGGCATCGGCGGCTGGTGACGTAAGCGCGCATGCGCACTCCTACCTAAGGTGCCCTACATCTCACGGAAAACGGACGCACGCAGATGGGAGTGCGCATGCGCGGCCTAGCATTTTATTATATTAGATATAATTATGTTTATTTTTCTGCATCATTTGTCATATTTAGATTGAGGTGAAATTAGCTGTTCTTTCTTTCCCTGTTGAAGTGGTCTATCATCTATAGTGACTAGACAAGTTAACAGTCATGGCAAATACTGCTGGACAATAGGGAAGGGGAAGAGATTTGATTTATTGCTCTCCTGTGGTTACAATCAAAACAGACTGCATATTGTATTCAGGTATTTGTTTTGTTCCTTGGACATTGGAGGGTTAAGTGACTTGGCCAGAATCACAAGGTGCTGCAGTGAGAATCAACCCAGTTTCCCTAGCTCTCAGGCCACTGCATTAATCAGTAGGCTACTTAAACATTCATACCACTGCTCATCTTATGACCACATAAACCACCAGAGTTGTAGATATGATTACATATTGGTGATATTCTTATCCAGTTTAATTCTATTTTTATCACATTCCAGTACTTTCAGAATTCTGATTTTAATCAGGTGCAGAGCACAGTGAACGGAATGCAGATCGTGTACTTTCAGCTCCTGATCCACTGCAGTCCTCTTATTTTATTGCTAAAATATATACACCCTTGTCCTTTAGGATACTGCATCGCCTGTGAGCTTATTTTTCTTTACTTTAGGCAGCAGAGTGCTTTCATTAAATTGAAATGAATAAAAACCTGACCGGGTCCCCATGCAATTCCATTGCTTCTGTTTAATCAGACACTTAAAACTGCGGGTTGATTGTAATTCACAGTGGAAGGAAATAATTTCCATTAGGCTGACAGTGCAATTATGAGGTGCAGCTCACACCAAGAATGCTGAAAAGATAAAGCAATGAAATCCCTGGCAGACCATGCATTCAGACTGCAAGCATTGCATAGGGATACTTTGTTTCATAAAAAAATCAACCGTATTTTTGGTCGGACTGCATATAAAGCACAGTTACTTACCTGTAAAGGGTGTTAGCCAAGGATAACAGCCAACTATTCTTACATGTGGGTGACATCATCATGGAACCCGACACGGACTGTCTAAAGTGAATTGTCACTTTAAAATATTAAGAGACTGCCCGTACTGTGCATGCACAAGTGCCTTCCCTCCCGCTGCCATCTCACGGGATTATCAATTCAGTAACAAAACTAAGACGCCAAGAAGGGGAGGAGGGTGGGTTGTGATAATATCTGCCTGCTATCTTTGTATAATACCCATTACAGGTAAGTAACTGCTTTATCCCAGGACAAGCAGGCAGCATATTCTCACATGTGAGGTCTTTCCATATAACCATAAGGGTTGGAGGAAAATTGGTTTCTAACTTTGTGGCCAAACTGACTATCTTGTCTGGTAAAATATTCCAAACAGTAGTGGGTTGTGAATGTATGAACTGAGGACTGAGGGTGGCTACTTTATAGATGACCTCAATAGGGGTACAGCATAGATGGACTATTTTAGTCACCATTGCTCGTACCTTATATGCGGTAGCACAATCTTCTAACATCAGACCAGTCTGAGCATAGCAGAATAATATACAGCCTGCAATCCATGTGGAGATAGTTCTCTTGGTCACAGGAGTTCCCAGCTTGTTTGGGTCAAATGACAGGAACAGCTGAATAGAAGTTCTGTGAGCAAGCTAGAGCACATTTGCAGTCCAATATGTGAAGTGCCGCCTCACCAGGGTAAGCATGTGTCTTTAGAAAAATAATACTGAATACTAATGGATTGACTGAGATGAAACTCTAAAATGACTTTTGGATGAGTTCAAAGGACCACCTTATCAGGATAAAATATAGTATAAGGTGGATCAGCTACTAGCACCTGGAGTTCACTGATTCGGCATGCTGATGTGGGAGCAATGAGGAGGATCACTTTCTAAGTGAGGTGCTTGAGAGATGAAGCTGAAAGTGATTCAGATGGAGGCATCATGAGTGTGGAAAACACCACATTAAGGTCCCAAGAGACTGGAGGAGATTTCAGAGGTGGCTTAGTATTGTAAAAGCCTTTCATGAATCTCAAAACCAGAGGGTGTACTCTCTTATAATGTGTAGTGAGCCCTCTAAAACACCACCAGTGTTTGTGTCTCTTCTTATTTTCTTCATTTGGATCCTTTTTCATTCTTTAAAGAATATTTTTTAAAACTCTAATAGCCCTTTCACTTCACCTTTTAACCACGCCAGCTTGCGTTTCATCTTCGTTCCACCTTTGCTGATACGTAGAATACATCTGGTCTGGGCTTCCATGATTGTATTTTTAAATAACATCCATGCCTTGTTTACAGTCCTAACCTTTGCAACTGATCCTTTTAGCTTCTTTTTAACCTTTTTCCTCATTTTATCATAGTTGCCCTTTCAAAAATTAAATGCCTCCATGGTAGATTTCTTTTGTGACATCACTCCTGGTATCAGCTCAAATTTAGTGACGTTATGGAACAACCTTTATAGAAAAGTAGCTTAGCATGCATTTCCTTCCCCCATCCCCCACCTCAAATCCTGTACTTTGGGGCTCATTTTCAAAAACAAAAGATATCCAAACATGGCATAAATTAGCACCTGGACATTTTAATCACCAAAACATCCAAGTACCAATTTTATGGCTCTGTCCAAAGTGTTATGCATTTTTATCAGTCATCACACAGTCTTTGTTTAGCTCAAAATCTGTTATCTTTTCAGGGTCCTCTTACTAAAGATTAGCATGTATTAAATATGAAGAAGCCCATTGGTATAAAGTGGCCTTTTTAGCATTTAGGACTAAATTCTGCATATGGCATCAAAAAATTGGCACCAAAAAAGTAGGCACTTTAGGTTCTAATTCTATAGAAGACACCTAAATTTGGATGCCTAGATTGGCGTGTCTAGCCAATCTAGGCACCTAACTTAGGGCTCTTTTTGTAAAGCCACAGTAGAGATTAATACAATGGGCCAGAGAAGTAAATTCTACAATGCTCATACGAATTCTTTGAGCATCTGAGTATTTACCTTGCTGGCACATGATAGAAACCTCTACTGCAGCTTTGTATAAGCCTGTATTTATTGTTTAAAAATTTAATCAGCACTGATATTAAGCAATTAGCACTTTATAATTAGCTTAAGTCAAAATTAATTGGGTGGTAGGCACCTAACTTGGTAGGTGCCTGCCAGTTTCAGATATGTGCCTAGTCCAAGATGCCTACCAGAAAGTAGGCATGCTTAGGGGCAGATTCTGGGCATGTTTTTACATGTAGATGACTAAAGTAGACTTAGGTACTGGTGGGCGTCTAACTCAGGTGTCAGAATTTAGGCCAAGAAATTCCTGGCATAAATAGGGGGCACCTAAGATTCAGGTGCCTACTGTCACCTAAGTGCAATTTAGACACCACTAGGCATTATTCTATAAACAACACCCAACTGAAGATTGACAGGCAGTATGCGCTACATTTCTCTATGCCTATGCCTTAAGTGCTGTTTATAGAATTGGGGCCTTAATGTTATTCTATAAATAGCACTTTCAGTTGGGTTGTGTTTAAAGAATAGTGCATAGAGCTAGGATCTACACCAATCTTTTAGGTAAGAGGATTTATACAATTGAAACCTGGTGTAATTCCAAGTGTCTAAATTATGCATGGATCCACCAAAATCTATATTAGTGTATACATCTTTACTGAATGCCCCTTAACTGTCCATGCTCCTCCCATGGTCATACTCACTTTTCAGTTGCACACCAAGAGATAGATATACACATGCATCTTCATAGAATAGAGTGTAGCAAAATGTATACATACATTCAAATAGTTACCAATTTGCACAAATAATTGATTTTTAGTGCCCGATTATTGGCACTAATGGGCTCATTACTCAATTAAATTGCACGCACAATTTGGGTATTTGCTTAAGTTTGCATTTAAATTTTGAGCGTCAAATATAGAATACGAGGTTAATGTTCACTAAGCTATAGAAAAAGGGCCCCTTTAGAAGGATCTGTTGTAGAATTTTTGCTTTGACAGTGTTCATTTCTGTTGCAGGACTGGGCCTACGGAACTTAATACTTGTTGACTTCCTTTTGGAAACCAGCCTTTTATCTTTTCAGAAGAAAGTTCAATATTGTCTTGTGTTTTTAACCAATTATTTTCTTTTAATTTAGTCTGGTTTTGATTAGTTATGACTTTTTAATCGATATATTTTTTAAAATACTGTCATGAATTTGTCGTATACATTTTTGAGTTTTATATTGCATTTTTATTACATTATCGCATATGCTTGTTGTGATCTACTTAGATTATACAGTAGAATATAAATGAATAGAAATATGATAGAAATTTAAATACCTCCAAGGCACAAATACATGAGAATCAGGCCATTTACATTGCAAATAAGGCTCTCAAACTAGCAGTCAAAAGATAAAGCTAAAAGGTGGAAGATTTTTAGTAAACCAAGGAAATATTTATTGACAACAAGGGTAAAGGACATATGGAACAGACTGTCACTGGAGATGATGGAAATGAGGACAGTATCAGAGTTCAAGAAACATAGAATGAACACCAAGGATCTCTGGGGAGAAGAAAAGTTATGAAGAATTGGTTTGCATGGCACAGTGAGGTGGCTTTCTGTCACAGCACGCATAGGTTTTGGAACATCCCTATCACGCTCGTTCTCTTCCCATGGCCATGCCCTCTTTTGAGTTATGAGCTACTGGAGTTAGACACCCCACCTTATAGAATAATGTGCACACAGATGCACATGCAAATTCTAATGGGTGCCATCTAACATCAATAATTGGTTGTTATCACCCTATTATTCAAGGTTATGAGCTTATTATTAAATTAATTTGCATGCACATCTCAGGAACACCCTTAAATATGAGCATTCAAATCCAGGTGCCCTACATAGCATCCAAAGGAGTGTGATTTGAGAGAAGCCAAGATTTAAAGTAGAAAAGATTTAAAATATTTATCTAAGATTTAAATTATTTATTTGTATGTTTGTGTTCTAGTATTTACCCCTGACGCAGCCATCTAGGCAAAATGTAGCCACGTCAGATTCTTGTATTAATAAAATGCACTTCTCTTCAACTTATTTGGTCTGCTTGTTGTATATCTTCAACAGAAGCAGTGCATTCACATTTTTCTCTTGCATATTCACTGTGGCTATCCTGACTTGTTGGGTGGGACCTAAAGGCTGGGTTAAGAACCACTACTCTGACAGCATGGAAAAAGTTCATTGAGATATGCTGAAACATGTAGAAATATACTGTGCTGCCCATTATACTGGAGATTGGTTCTGTAAGTTATGAATGGTACTTGTGCATGATCGATGATGTTTAGCTGACAAGCAAAAAAGCTATTTCCATTTTGTTTGGAACTTAGAAAGTGTACGAGTGAGCCATTTTATGTTTAATGCAGGCTCTAAAAGGCTTTCAGTAAGAGCTGTAAGCAAAGCAGAAGTGCTAGTTAGGCAGACATGTATAAATATAACGAGGGAAGAAATATTTGCTTTTTAAAGGCTGTATTATTGATTATTTCTATTTACTGGTGCACATAAAAAGTGCAGTGCCTTGGAATGGAATTATTGCATTCTGTGTGCCAGAATAAGCAAGTCGAGCAGCATTTTACCTTCAGACATGTACATTTAATACATGAGTATAGTGATCACAGCCTAGTCTTAGTAGATGTTTGAAACATGCATGTCGGGAGAGGTGGTTTTGATGAGATTTGAAAAAAACAAAATCCAAAGCTAAGTGGTTTATATTGACTTTTATATGAATAGTTGCACAATAAAACTTCACCGAAAAATATAAAATAGAAAATGTTTAAGGGCTCCTTTTACAAGGGTGTGTTAGGGCCTTAACGCATGGAATAGCGCATGCTAAAATGCCTCGTGCACTAGCCGCTACTGTCTCCTCTTGAGCAGGTGGTAGTTTTTCGGGTAGTGCGTGCTATAGCGTGCGCTAATTTGGTGCGTGCACTATAAATGCTAGCGCACCTTTGTAAAAGGAGCCCTGAATGATGAAGAAATCAATTCATAGATGTTTTCAATAAAAGTTGGACTGATGAAGACTTTAGCAGCTGGAAGGACTTAGGCCCAAATTCTGTAACCTGTGCCTAATGTTAGGCTCCTATTTTGGAGCAGCCCAACTAGATAGGCGCCTATCTAAATTGAACAACAAGCTGAATTAAGCTTTTTAATCAGCACTAATTAAAACTTAGGCGCCTAGTAAGAAAGAACAATTCTGTAACAAGGCGCCTCTAAAAATTTAGGCTGCCTTCAAAAAAATAGGCACTATGCATGTTGCACTTGGGCGTGGCTTTGTGTTAGGCACCTTGTTACAGAATCGCTGCTCTTAAGCATGCTTAAGCATTCATATGGGCGCCTAGGTTTTAGTTATGCCTAGAGCTGGCTTATTTATTGGGAGTTTCCAAAATAGGTACCGGTCAGCATGATTCATTAAACAGCACCCAATTTTACTTGAATCGCGCTGAATGGTGCCTACGTCAGCACTTAACTTTTGGGTGCTTCTTATAGAATTTGCCCCTTAATGCCCAACTGCATTCTGAAGGTCCATACAAAAATTTCTTACACATGTAGCTGCTATATATTAAGCAGTGTACATGAAGCTCTATGAAAATGTAATAAGATTACAGTATGTAAATTAAGAAGACACCAGAGTGAGCTGGTGGAATATAACATTAACTGAGCCTAGTCACCTGTGAGAAGTAATTAGAGAATTTTTTTTTTTTTTGGGGGGGTAAGAAATGGTTTAGTATTAGGTGCTGAGGAGCAGGGGAATAAGGATTGTAGGTGCTTGGAAGGAGGAGACAAAGGATTAAGGGAAATATAAATGTACTTGTGAATGGCTGAGGTAAAGGGGGAGATTGGGGATGGTGTGGCTTTGTGATTGGTCTTGCATTTTGGCGGGCTGGAGAGACAATGTGAAGAATAGGGGATGGTGTAAAATCCACATATTTATCCCCACCCTCCCTCCCTCCCTCCCATGGGTTTTGTTTTGTTGTAACAGACTTCCTAGGTTGGGGGAGTTGGACATGTTGGGAATGGGGGAGGGGGAGGTCGCAGCTAAGGGAGGGGGCAAAAAATGTGGTATTGGACCCACTGGCAGGTGGGACATCAGCAGTCAATAAATAATTAAATGTAACACTCGCAGGCGATAATGATGCAAGGGGAGGCATGGCCTGGCGTTTACCAAGGGTCATGTGTAGATGATGTTACAGGAGCTAGTTTTGTCACTGAATAGCTCCCTGGGGTATAAAATCCACAATGGTGATTGGTTCTTGTTTTGATATACAGTATATTGTATTATAATTTTGAGATGATATTATACAGTTTAAGAAATTAAGATGGAGCTAGTTTCGACACTGAATAGCTTCCTGGGGGTGGGAAAACTGCATTGCATGTTTGTGGTTGTTGGATGAGAATTGTATTGTGATTTTGAAATGAAGTTAAGATAATCAATAAAGCTGCAGCCAAAATGTTCTTCCACCAATATGATTTGGTGTGATTATTTAGTTGTGGGTGAGTCATGCTGTTGGTGACAGGTGATGAAGTGTGAATGTTGATGTTAGTACTCTCTATTGGAAGGCTTCTCTTGTTAACAGCATATAAAAGAGGCAGGCTAGTTGGAGGGTGACCTTTATGGTGTTATAAGTCATCATTTCATTATTATCAATTCAGAGACTCCAACAACTGAAAATCTAATGAATGTAATTGCAGTTTTTGACCTTCATTTGCTGAGATTACTCATCTGTGAACTATCACTATTATCCTGTCACCAGTTTATAACCTTCTCTATAACTTGTAAAATGCTTATTTCTCATATGCATTTTTAAGCATCATGGGGTACTTTTACTAAGTTGTGGTAAAAAGTGGCCTTAGCATACCCTTACACAGGTTTTTCCTGCACTAAAACCACTTTTACCACATCTGTAAAAATGTCCTCTTTATCATTTTTTGTATTAATGGCCATGTGCTAATGTTGCCATTGGTGTGCAACTATTAGATAAAGTTATCACTTAAGCACTTACCACCACCCATTTTGTAAAGTGGTAAGGGTTTACTCAGTATCCTTGTGGTAACCAGTTAGCATGTGGTAATGTATCTGTGCTGACTGGTTATCACTGGAATGCCCACTCTCTGCCCTCAGACACATCCCTCAAAATATGAGGGATTTTCAAAAGGTTTCCACACTTTTATATTTTAAAAACATTATTTAGTAAATATCTCAAAAGCAAATTATATCACTTTTCCACATAATCACCCTGTTTTGCCTGCCTGACTGACTAGTTGATATTCCCAATCGAAGTAGGCAAGCACTGATCTAATATATTATAATCCCCTATTGTTCTGTCCTTATTTGTTCTCTTTACTATATCAAATTGTAGTTCTTCCCCAATTTCCCTTTGAAGTGTATGTTTGTCTATCCCTACATTGTATGTTCCCCTCATTTGAAAATTATTGTACATCGCTTTGTAATCCTTGAAAAAAGAAATTTTATCAAATATGAAATAAACTTGAAACTTGATTGCATGACACGTCCTCTTATCACTTCTTCTGCCCCAACCATTTCCCGTGAAAAAATGAAAGTGTAGAAACTTTTTGAAGATTACATTACATTAGTGATTTCTATTCTGCCAATACCTTGTGGTTCAAGGCGGATTACATAAAAGTTTTCAGAAATTACATAAAAAGTTTACGGGAATAGCATAAGAGCGTATGAATTACCGTAAGAGTTACGTATGAATAGCGTATGAATAGCGTATGAATAGCGTAAGAGTTGCGTATGAATTACCAAAGAGTTGTCGAGATCTTAAGGTGATAAATGTTTGGGTAATAAGAATTACCAGAGAGTTGTCGAGATCTAAGGTGGTAAGTGTTGGGTAGATAGAGGCATTTAGCATTAGTTGGGGGCATATTAGAGTATATTAAGAGTAGGTGGGGTTTGGGTAGGAACTGGTCGTGTTAGATAGGTTTTATGTATTTTTTGAAGAGTAGGGTTTTAGTATATTTCTTGAAGGTTTTGTAGTCTGTGGTTGATGACAAGATCTCTCTTTCTCTCTCATTATATATATTTACATATATATATATATGTGTGTGTGTATATATATATATATATACACACACACGGGACCTTCAAAAAGTTTCTGCACTCTTATATATATCTTTAGTGCATGATTATTACATGCAGTGTTGGCAGTTACCACAGGACACCTGAGTGCATCCTTCAGTATTCCATTTTAAGCAATTAATCTGTGACTTGTTTTAATGTGCATATAGGAGGGATCTTCAAAATGTTTCCATACTTTTATTTTTTAAACACTATTTATAAAATATCTCAAAGGCAAATTACAAGGTGAGCCAGCTTGCCTGACTGTCTAGTCACATGGCATTCTACAACACACCCTCTTACCACTTCCCCGCCCCATTTTTTGCAAAAATATAGTTGTGAAAACTTTTTGAAGAACCCTTGTATTCTCTTTCCCTCAGTATTTCATTTCTTGTCTTTCTTCCCTCTCTTTCTGCATCCTTTTCTTCCCTACTTTTCAGATACTGTATAATCTAGTACCTTTTCTCTCTCCTCCATTCCCCATGGATTCTTCCCACATTCTTTCTCACTGTCTTTGTCTATTTTATTTCTTTCCCCATAATTCTCTTTTTTTGTCTCTCTCACTCTGTGATCCTTGTCCCATCTTTTGCCACTTCTTCTCTTCGGTCTGTCTTGATCATTTTTTAAACCCTCCCTTATGTAAAGTGCCTTTCCCTAATTCCATTTTAAGCTTGTTTTCTTCAGATTTTATTTTCCTGTCTCCCATCCTTATTGTTTTTGATCATCCTTCACCGGATTTTGTGCCTGATATTATACTATACAATATTTGTGAGCTTATTTCTATATGATGTTAATAGGCATAACTCAGCAAATAGTTATGTAGTTTTCATCTTGTTTCACTGAAAATGCAGAATAATCATCTACAGGAAAAGATGGACATAGTGGCTTGTATAGGCCACTACCTAGACCTTATCTAGAATACTACATTTAGAAACAGAGAATATGATGGCAGATAAAAGCCAAATGGCCCATCCAGTCTGTCTATCTGCAATATCCACTATCTTCTCTCCCTAAGAGATCCTACATGTCTGCACCATGCTTTCTTGAATTCATACAGTCTTTGTCTCCACCATCTCTATTGGGCGACTATTCCATGCATCTACCACCCTTTCTGCAAGAAAGTATTTGTTTAGATTAGCCCTGAGCCTATCACATCTTAACTTTATCCTATTCCATCTCATTCTAGAACTTCCTTTCAAATGCCACATAGATATTTAAACATTTCTATTTTATAATAATAAGTTTATTTTTCTATACCGCCATAGTCAAACTGACTTCTAGGCGGTTCACATAGAAAGAAGGCTGGACAATCAGTGAATTACAAAATGCAAGAAGAAGGAAGTTACATCATGAATTGGAGAAACATGGTGAAAGAATACTCTCCTCCCCCACCTTTCCTCCAAAGTATACATATTAAGATCTTTGTCTGTTCCCATACATCTTATTAGAAAGACCACCAACCATCTTAATAGCCTTTCACTGGACCAGCTCCATCCTGTTTATATCTTTTTGGAGCTGGAGTCAACATTTATAATGTGAAGATGGAGGCAGTTCCAATACTATCTACTAAAATAACTTAAGATTTGCAATATAAACTTAACACAGATAAGATTATGAAATTCAAAAAGTACTGGTTTGAAGAAAAGGAAAATATATAGAAAATTTCATGTTAAAAAAAAAAAGTGGTTTGAAGGAGATATTCTTTCTGGGGTTGATATGCAAAAGAGCACTTTTATTAAACTTAACTAAGCAGCTAAAACATGTTTTTCAGCATGGCACCACAGGCCTGTGATATTGCATAATGCACTAAAAAGGAAGCTATACAGTAGGAGTGAGCAGGATATGAGTGTGGCATATCAAAGGAGAGGTATAGCAGGCTGTAACAGCTAGCACACAGGTTGGTATTACATGCTAGCTGTCATGACTGCTGATAAATAGCTGAACTTACTGCCACCTCATGAGGAGGCGATACATGCAGCTGTACTAACAGCAGTCCAGTAGTATGGCTGTGTGGTACAACCTCAGCCTCCCAATCATCAGGTTCCTTTTCCTGAACCCTCTCCAAATTAAGATCACTCTCTGATCCCCCTTCTCTGAAATCAAGATCAGTCTATTATTCCCCCCACAGCAAGTTCCCCTCAGATTCCCACTTGACATGAAATCCTGCTCTGACAATACAACACTGGCCCTCCATTATCCTACCCTATCCTCTGACTTGGGGACTGACAATCCAATACCATAGCTACTAATGGCAATGGTCCTTTCCCAATGCCTCCTTCAAATGACACCTATCCCTAACAATATTCTTGCAGTACTATTGCTAGAGGCCATTCATCTGCATAAAAAAGGTATTTCTGCCCTTGAGTAATTCTTTAATTGTTCCAACTTTCAATTAATAACCAAATGAGTTTTCATTAGGGTGAAGACTATAGATTCCAATGTATTCAATTTCAGATCTAGCTCTTCATTTTTCCCCTGATTAATTGAATGAGAAGAAGATTGAGTTGTAAGCTAGCTGTGTTATCTAATCTGAATGTACTTGAAATTGTTCAAAGTTTTCTTCAAGTCACAACAGAGCATGCTACTGTAATTTCCTGTAGCTTCTATGAATATATGTTCAGAGATGGCAGTGACTGTTCCACTGAAAAAATGCCATAGCACCATTTGCCAGTGAAGCAGATCTTCCAGAAAACCTGGACTGGTAAACTGGGATCAACTCACTCATTTTCATTGCTCCTCCACCATCATTCTCCAATGGTTCTCTAACCTTTCTTTCCATAGACCTTTGCAAAGAATTACTCGGGCAAGGATGATGTCTTCTTTCAGGGTGGAGTGTATCATCTAAGGTTAAGGGAGAATCCAAAGCTCCATCTTCGGATGCACAAATCCATCCAGTGGACTCATAACTGGAGCTGAAGTTGAGAGCCAAACCTTTCCTCTTTTCCCCACTAAAAGATAGGGAATTTGAGAAAATAAAAAAATCCTTTGTAACAAAATTGGAGCTCAGAATCCTAGTGGTCTGTCTGCTCCATCTTGCTCCACTTCTCCAAACTTTTTATAATACCAGATATGACAACTGCTTTTACCACATCTTCTGATAACAAGTTCAGTTGCTTAACTATTCATTGAGTGAAAAAAATATTTTCTCCTATTTGTTTTAAAAGCATTGCATTGTAACCTCATCTTTTTATTTTTTTTAAAAAAAGAGTAAATGACCAATATACAAGAATATTTATTTGTCAAAATTTATATTCTTTACAATCCTACATTCTCAGTGGATTATAAAGTTCACATATGTGATCTTTAAACACTTCACTATATACCACAAAACTAAACTTTACACTAAAAATAAATTTAAAACAGCCATATTTCAACCGCTCTTCCTATATTTATTTAAAACCCCTGCTTCACAAAAAAAGTTTCTGAGAACAATAATGTCTTAAACTGCTTTCTAAAAGAGAATAGCACCTCTATTTTGAACATTTCCAATGGTAAACTATTCCATAATTTGGGTCCTGCAATTTGAAAAGTAATAGCATGACTACCTAACTGAGCAGAAACTTGGAACCTTCGATAGATGTTTATTCCCCGATCTTAAGGAATGTGAAGGTTTACAGATTTTCATAGTACAAGCAAGTGGGAACTGAACCTCTGCATTATTCAAAGCTTTAAAAATCAATGTCAAAAACTTTAAATTCAATCCTATAAAAAATATTATAAAATATAGATGTTCCCAGTGCCAGTCTGAAGAGCACATCCCTCCTTGCTCCCTCACTTTGTCCTCCTCTTTCCTATAAATTACTGTAGTTCCATTTCAGCATCTCTATGTCTCCTATTTCTGTTTACCTGTCCTGCTATGTTCTGCTTCTGTGTTTAGACTTTGCAAAGCACTCGGACATTGCTCAATGGAAAGTAAATCAACATTGAATCTTAAACCTTGACTCACGTTTACCTGTTGTACACCACTAAGGAACTCTATTATATCCCTCCTTTGCCGTCTTTTCTCCATGCTGAAGAAACCTGGACTCATATGGGATGAGTTCCATCCCCTTAATCATTTTGGTCAACATTCTTTAACTTTTACTAATTTTGTTATACTTTATCTTTTTTTTTTAAGATTCTGTGACCAGATTTGCACACACAGTAATCAAGATGAGTTTGCACCATTGTGTTATTTTCTTTCCCTTTAATAATCAAGGGCTAATGCATTTGATATATCTTCTTTCTTCAGTGCAACCAACACTGTTTACCCATTATATAAAAGTATTTTTTAAGTCCCTAGTTGTCTGACAATCTAACATTTTATACCTGAAGCAATGGAGGGTTAAGTGATTTCTCCAGGATCACAGTGGCAATCAAACCAAACTACTTTTTAACTTGTAAATTTAGCTCAGTGGCTCTGATTCTATAAACAATGCCTAAGTTAGGTGCCTCTAGAAACCCTAACTGTGGATGCATAGTGACACCTAATGAAAATTTTGTGGGTAACTTAATTTTTAATGGGTTAAATAGTGTGTTAATTGACCACACCATTAAAAGCCCTTTAAAACCAATTATTTCTATTTATAATTAAAGTTGTGCACAGATATCCATGTGGCGCTTAGCAACGCCTAAGTTGAGGAACCCTCTGATGCCTAATGATATCTACCTGAAAAGTAAGTGTGGATAGGGGCAGATAATAGGCATGGTAAGCTTAGGCATCACTAGTAAATTAGGCCAGGTAAAACGGGCCTAATATACTGGCACCTACCTCTAAGAACCTAGCAACACTTAAGTCTGCTTAGGAACCATTAGGTATGATTCTATAAATGGCACCTAGTGGTTGATTAACAACCACATGGAGAGGCGCCTACAAGTGAGGTGCCATTTATAGAATCAGGTCCAGTATGTCTTCCTGATTTACAGAGATTTGTTTCAGTTCCTATCAATTATCACCCTTAAATTCTAGTTCTGGCACAAATAGTTCTCTTATATCCTCCTCATTAAGTATTGAAGCAAAGAATTAATTTAAGGCTCCTTTTATGAAGATGCGCTAGCGGTTTTAGTACGCGTTTAGCGCGCGCTACAATGATGTGTGCATTAGATGCTAATGCCTCCATAGAGCTGGCGTTAGTATTTTCCATGTAGCGCAGGGTTAGCACGCGTGGCATTGTAGCGCTCGCTAAAACCACTAGCGCACCTTCATAAAAGGAGCCCTTAATCTCTCTACTACGAACTGGTCCTCTATGAGTGCCCCTTACCTTCTTGATTCCTTCATAAGTTTTCTGCTTTGGTATATCTGAAAAAAAGTTATTATTATTATCATTATGTGTTATTATTAAAAGTTATTATAAAGAGCTCTTTGCTTCCACAACTAATTTATTTTCAATTTCTCTTTCAGTCTTCTTTATCATCCAATTTGTCAGTTCTTATGCTGTTTCCTGATTTTCTTATTCAGATCCTGTTTCTATTTTTTAAAAGGTGTTCTTTTTGCTTTAATAGCCTCTTTGACATTATATTTTAACCTGGTTAGTTGTCATTTGCCTTTCTTTCTACCTTTTTAATATGTGGAATACATCTGATCTGGGCTTCCAAAATTGTATTTTTAAACAATGTACATGCCTGAATTAGATTGCTAACCTTTGCAGTTGCTCATTTTAGCTCTTTCTATTTAAACCATTTTCCTTATATACTCATAGCTGCTGTTTCAAAAGCTAAATGATACTACAGAAGATTTTCTTCACTCCAGTATTAAGTCCTATATTTCACTAAGGAAAAGATCTTAAAAAAACCTCTTCCTATTGTCAAATTTTAGTCCAGTTGAAATCACTCATTCCTTATTCTGTTTTCAAATTTGATAGCTCCTTTAATTTTTGTTTTCAAAAGAAACATATTTATTAATTTAAAAATTTATATACCATCTACAACTAAGCCGTTGACAGAGTATGAACATGAAAACTTAGCAATAAACATCATAAAGCAGAATCTTAAAAAACTCAAAACAACTACTCTTAAAATAATACACTGTGCCACTGAAAACCTTGGACATTTCACAAAAATGATGTAACAAACAATTGCATTTTCAATAATTGTTTAAATTTTAACCAGTCAGAATACTGCTGTAACTGTCCCACCAATGCATTCCATAGCTTAATACCTGCAGTACAAAAAGCAGCGGCTCTGGTTTCAGTGTATCTTCCTCGCATTATTGGTTCCAACAACTTTTGATTTTCAGATCTCAAAGCTCTATTAGACTGATAAGGTACCACCAAACTAGTAAAGTGTCATGGTGCTTGGTGGTATATAGTTTGATGAATTACAGAAATCACTTTATGTTGAACTCAAAATATAATCAGTAGCCAATTCAATTTATTCAAAATAGGTGTAATATGGGCTGTTCTTTCAACACCCATAACCAACTTTGCTGCTGCATTTTGTACTAACTGTAACATCCTGCTCCTCATTTTAGAAACACTGAGAAAGAGTTCAATTGTGATAATACCAGCAACAGTTCTAAAATCAAAATGAGAGACTAGTGATCACAAACCGATGTAGCATGTGAAGTTGACCAAAAACGCCTTTACAGTCTTAACAATCGACCATTTCATAGTCAAACTTGGGTCCAATATAACCCCCAGCACCATTATCAAGTTATAAATTTATATATAAGAAAAATAATTGAATTGATGTTTGACTGCATTAAGTATAAGACAGCTTCACTGTAAATTCGGGCAATGAATATGTATGAGATAAATTTGCATTTACTGCAGATCTATCTCATGCATATTAATTGTGGGTTTCCTAAAATTCTGACTGGCTGGGTGTATCATGAGGACTTGATTGATAACCCCCAAACTAGATAAAGAGTTAGATCTCTAAAGGGTAAAGAGTCTTGGATTTGATATCCTGCCTTTCTGTAGGTTTGGGTTTTTTTTAACTTTGTACTTTGTCCCTTGGTTTATTAAAGTAAGGTTTGTACCTGGTACAATGGAGAGTTAAGCGACTTGTCCAGAGTTGCAAGGAGCTACAATGGAAATTAAAAATAGTTCCTCATGTTCTCAGCCTACTACATTAAGCATGAAACAGAGAAACATGATGACAGATAAAGGCCAAATGGCCCATCTAGTTTGCCCATCCACAGTAACCATTATCTCTTTCTCACTCAGAGATCCCACTTGTCTATCCCAGGCCCTTTTCAATTCAGACACGGTCTCTGTCTCCATCAGCTCTTCTGGGAGACTGTTCCATGCATCTACCATCCTTTCTGTAAAAAAGTATTTCCTTAGATTACTCTGGAGCCTATCATCTCTTAACTTCATCCTTTGTCCTTTCATTGCAGAGTTTCCTTTCAAATGAAAGAGACTCGTCTCTTGCACATTTACATTACGTAGGTATTTAAATGTCTCTATCATATCTTCCCTCTCCTGCCTTTCCTCCAAAGTATACAGATTGAGATCTTTAAGTCATATGCCTTCTGATGAATACCACATACCATTTTAGTAGCCTTCCTCTGGACCGACTCTATCCTTTTTATATCTTTTTGAAGGTGCTGCCTCCAGAATTGTACACAATATTCTAAATGAGGTCTCACCAAAGTCTCATACAGGGGCATAAATACCTCCTTTTTCCTATTGTCCAACCTCTTTCTATGTAACCTAGCATCTTTGTAGCTTTCGCTGTCACCTTTTCAACTTGTTTGGTCATCTTAAGATCATCACATACAATCACACCCAAGTCCCGCTCTTCTGTCATGCACTGTGACAAACCCGTAGCCAGCTTTGTCCCTGTAATGGATAAAAGCATAGCACGGTCCCTGGTCAGGAGAGCTGACCAGGATAAAAGTAAGGATATTGAAATGGCTGACTACTCCTCAGACAGTGAGGTAGAGCAGGAAGGGTTTAAACCTAAGGTTATTCAGCACAGCATGCCATATCAGAATAAATACACCAGAAAGCCTGTTAGGACTTTTACTGAGAAGTGGAGACCTAGTCCTGCAAGGCATTCACATTTTCAGCCTGGGAGAAACCTGAGTTATTTCCCTAGGGATTTCCAGCCCAACCCCCTGCTCCTAGGAGAGAGGGGTAGGGCTATGACACACGTAAAAGCAGAGCCCTGAATCACAGAGAGGAAGGCAGGAACAGAGATATAGAGGACAGACAAACAGCAAGACAGGAGCAGCAGAGGAAGCAGGAAGGTGAGGAGAGAGGTCTCCCTCCTCAGCCCCACAGCAGTGAGGACGTGGATATGGCAGAGGACTTCCCAAGCCTGAGCCCAGCTGTTGAGAAGGCTGAGGCAATGGATACCATTGAATTGCTTCTGGAGGCTGACTATAACCCAGTGGGAATGGAGGTTAGTCCATGAGGTGAAGTGAAGTCAGGAAACTATCTTTCTAAGCTGGATTTGTGTGCTGGCTCTCTGTAACCTGAGACCAGCTGGCCTTGATTAGGGAGAGAAGGAAAACCTTTTACTCTGGGACTGCCCAGAGGTTGTTGTTTGCTAAAGAAGCTGTATCTCTGATCTCTGTAAATTAGCAGATTATCTAATACCCTGCTGTGCTCCGTAACTGAAAAGCTCAGCTGATGCTGATAAGCTCTATTGCAAGGCAGAGCTCTGAAGGAGCCTGAGCTGGGAACTGTATTTCTAAAGTTTTCTATTCTTTTCTACTGGCTAAGTTTATACAGTTTACTTGCATTGATTTGGAGTTTTTTTTCATGGCATTTGTGTTTATTTGAACCCTGGTGAAGAGGACTATCTTTAAAGCAGAGAAAGTCCAGGGGAATGCAATTGTATGCCATACATGAACTTTAAGCCATTCTGACAACTGTATGATTTTATTTTTACTTTTTGCCTGACTTATGCATGTCTTGAGGGTGGCTGACGGTGTTCAGACCCCCTATCAAATAAAGCCTGAGAATGAGATTTTGACCATACCTGAATTGTGTCTCCCTTTATTGGCATATGTATCTCAGTGTGGCCTGGGCAGACTAGGAAGGAGCCTAAGTCTGTTTTACCTGAAAAGTCTTCCTCTTTCCTAGGGAAGCCACACCGACAGGTCAGGATTCAGCACAGCTAATCCGCCTGATGGTCAGAACAGGGGATAGCTATGTGACAGCACATAAGTTCTTCACCCCCTAAACTGTACTGTTCCCTCCACAATATCTTCTTTGTGATAAAAATGTTCTTCTCCTCCCTTGTTGTACAACTTAATTTTAGTCCTTCAAATTATGAACATTCCAGAGGTGGAGTATGGTCAGGGGATTAACTGAAGTACCCTTTAGTACTTGTAAAATATACACTAGGAATCATGTCTGGGGTGGAGTAGAGATGTGCATGCTTAGATCATGAGTCCTTATCGCCTATAAAATGGGTTGCAGTAAAACTTATGCAGAAATGGCTATATGCTAATAGCTTCCTATTTCTTATACTCCACTTACTGGTATATACTCAAGCATCCAGATTTACCACAGAACCTCAGCAACACCACTTCAGGCTCAGTCACGTCATCGCCCTATTAGAGTTCTTTTCTTTTCTGTTTTTACTTCATTAGCTTTTTAAATATTATAAATATAACCTTAGAAAAGTTTGATTGACATATTTGTGGTCTTTCAGGCAGGGATCAGTAAGCAGACATGTTTCACTTAAAAGCTTTATCAAGGCTGCATCTCTAAAGATAAATCTAACATATATTAACTCCTTTCAAGATGGCGGCGGCATTTAATGCAAGCAGTTTAAACCCCCTGCGTGTCGTCAGCTGACTACTACGTCACCATGCACTGTAGTAGTGTGGGATTTTAGAACGCTAGCAAATTTTAGCATATGTGAACCATATCTGTGACTTTGCATTTTCAGTGCTCCTAAAAACATAACATAACATAATTTTTTGTTTATATAGTGCATAAGTCTTATAGTTCAAAGCGATTTACAGGATTAAAAAACAAGGCATCAGAAATATTGGAAATAATAACATCAAGTAAGACAAATTAAAACTTATAGCAATGGAAAAGTAAGGATAGCAAGGAATGGGAGAGCTTACTCGATAATGAGGAGAAAGAAGTTATTAAATTAGGATGATTAATTTGAGAAGAAGAATGTTTTTAAAAGTTTTCTGAAATGCATATAGGAGGTTCAACAGTGGACTAGCTGACTTGGTAGGCTAGGAGCTTGGCTAAGAATCTCTTGTGTGTAGAACCTTTAACTGATAGAATGGTAAAAAATGATTCAGGTCTTATGGTTCGCCCAGGTCTGGAGAAGGAAAATTGATTGGTAAGGTAGGAGGGTAATAATCCATTAAGTGCTTTGTAAAAGAGACAGCTCAGTTTGAATAATACTCGGTTTTCCATTTTCAGCCAGTGAAGTTTGTTATAAAAAGGAGTAATGTGGTCAGACTTTTTCAAGTTGAATATTAGCCTAGCAGTGTTTTAGATTATGCTAAGCTTCTGGAAATGTTAGCGAAGTCCAGACAAGTAGGTAATGTTGCAATAATCCAAGATACTTATAATTAAGGGTTTAACATACTTTTGTAAATATGTTCCCCATGCTAATAGTTTGCTATTCCTTCTGCTTTATACATACTAATATAGTTACCGTATTTTTCGCTCCATAAGATGCACTTTTTCCACCCCCAAAAAGGGCTTATGGAGCAAATATACCTATCCCCGCCCCAGGTACCTTTCTTTAATGGGTGATGGTCCAGTGCGGCCTCCTGCTGGACGGCTGCTTGCAGAGTGGTGCACAACACAGGAGTGTGACCTTTGCGCTTCCTGCCTGGTCCCGCGCTGCTCCGTGATTAGCTGCCATCAGTGAACTATAGAATGAAAAATACGGTATATAGGAAAAGAAGTCACAAAATACTAGCAAGCTATTTTATAAAGCTGCGGTAAGCACTAATGTGTGCTTGCCATAGCAAAAAATGTCATACCATGGGAAACAGTGAGGCAACTCACTGTAATTTTGCTCACACTAACCACATGCTACAAAATAAATTGTTTGGTGCAGGGGGCGTATTGGGGCAAAGAGTGGCGTGTCCAGCACCAGATTGCACATCTACATTACCGCCTGCTAACCAATTAGCAAATGGCTTTCCTCCCCCCCCCCCCGGTTTACAAAACCACAATAGCAGTTTTTAGTGCAAGCTGGTGCGCTGAATGTTCTGCGCTGCTCCAGATGCTCATAGGAACTCTGAGGGCTCCTTTTTTAAGGTGCGCTAGCGGTTTTAGCGCACACTTAGCACGCGCTACAGTGCCATGTACGCTAGATGCTAAAGCCTCCATAGAGCTTGCGTTGGTATTTTTCATTAGGCGCGTGGTTTGCGTGCGCTAATTTTCAGCGCACTAAAAACGCTAGTGTACCTTAGTAAAAGGAGCCCAGAGTGTTGGGAGCAGCTCAGGGCAATCAGTGCGCCAGCTTATACCAAAAAATGCTACTGCAGTTTTGAAAAGGGAGGGTTAGTGCATAAACCCTTATCACCTACATAATAGGTGGCGGTAATGGCTAATACACTAATTAGTTGTAATTTTCATATGCTAATGGTAAAAAAAAAATAGTTTGTGACCATTAATATAAAAAAATAGGAAATTTGGCCATTTTACTCCAATGATAAAAATAGCCTTAGGGCAGGTGTCTCAAAGTCCCTCCTTGAGGGCCGCAATCCAGTCGGGTTTTCAGGATTTCCCCAATGAATATTGTGACAGGGAAGCTCCTTTCATGGTCCAAAAGGGGGCTAGACCAGCACAGAGTGAATTTCTCAAATCTGCAGGCACTGGGATAAAGCAAGAACACCCTGCTGCCAGCCGTAGTCTGACACAGCCAGTATGAAAGGAAAAAAGACAAGTTGTATCACAGCCCAGAAGTCAGGCAGGGAGGGCACTGAAAATGGAAAATCTCCCCTATTACTCCTTTCCTAGAGCTAGGGAGAAACCTGAAACCCACTTAGGAAGGGGTGGAGTCAGCCACCGTAGTTTGCAGGCTGAGAACCCTCAAAGAGGAAACTGGCAAGGTAATCAGGGGAGCTCAGCTGGCTCTGATTGGGAGAGCCCAGCAACACAGAGAGATCGTAGCTTCCACATGGCTCCTAATCCCCAGCAAAGAAAATTTGCCGAAGGCCAGCCCATAAGGAGAGGAAGTTTCATTCCCGGGAGGTATAGTGACTTGCCTATTAAGCCTTGGAGGGAAGGGCTGGGAATTGACCCTGATGAAAAACGTTTCAGGAGAGCTGGCAGTCACACAGAGAGGGGGATGGGAGGTAAAGCCTGAAAGGAATGTATGGGTGGAAAGCCCTGGGTCCCCAAACCCTGAATGGGAAATGTGTAGTGACCTTGAGGAAAGTATGTTTGTTGAGGACATGGACTTGGGAGGGAACAATGTATGAGGGTTCCGTCCTGTCCTGTAGAGAAACAGTCCAGTTATTTTCCTGCCAACTTGAACCAGAGGAGAGCTAGGAGCAAGGCTGAGGCAGCATTGCTTAATTAAGGGAAAACGTTTCTGTAATAACATTTTGGCAAGACTCCAGGAGGGCTGGATATGAGAGAAGATAGGGGCATAATCGGGAGGGCCTGAAGACTTTAAGAAAAGGGAGGCTTGCCCCGCACAGCCTGTCGGGCAAGGCTGTGGACGTCCTTTAAGAGGACAGTGTGACACAGAGGAAAATAGGAAACGAAAAGACATTAGTTTTGTTTCTACTCTGATGGAAGAGATGTATGAGGATTAAAATAGCTGACATGGGCTGGGCTCAGCTGTGATACCAGGAATATGGGACAGTAAATGAACTGAAGAAACCTGAGTTTTTTTTTAATCAAGTCTTTTTGTTAACAGTCTGGTTCCTGAACCAAAGCCCCAGTGTGCCCTGGACTTCATTACATGAAATTGCACAAGGGATCACAGAGTGTCCTAATAACTCAGTTTGAAAGTTTCTGGGGGTTTTCTGCATTGCATCATTAAACCTGGTGGAGTTATTCCCAAAATCCGTATCCAGGTTTTTCTTTCAACCAACCACATAAAAGGCGCAACAAAAATCTTACCTGTGGTCCGAGCCTGGTTTTCCCACATACTTGGGGACGGGCCCGACCACAATATGCATGAGATCTATGTGCATGCACTGCTTTCAGTGCATATTCATTGAGGAAATCCTGAAAACCTGACTGGATTGTGGCCCTCAAGGAGGGACTTTGAGATCCCTGCTTTAGGGCATGGGAAAGACCCATGTAAGAGTATGCTAATACTACTTTTTACCACTGTTTGGTAAAAGGACCCATAAGAGATATTTCAGTGTCAGAAAAATACAGAAAATTATTTTATTAAAATATTTACTGTGCATAAAAACTTTTTTTTATATGAGCTAATTGACTTAACATGCACTAATTTGTAAGTTAGCATGTGTTAATTAAATTTGATACATACACATGCACTACAGCTCCAGTTCTATAAAAAGCACTATTGCTAGATGTCTAGATCATTGCACCTAGTCAGTCTAGGTGCCAATTTAATTTTTTAATTGGTTCAGTCAGTGCTGTTAATTAAACAGTGCCATTAAAAATCCAATTTTTACAAAAATGATGGGGGGGAGGGGGTAGGTGCTTAATTCAGTAGGTGTCATGTAGATATTTACACCGAGGTGCCTAACTACCCGAAAAGTCGCTATGGTTAGGGGACAGAATTTGGGTGTGGATTACCTTAGGCGCAGGTGGGTGTCGATGTTAGACACCAGTAAATTAGGCCAGGAAAACCCTGACCTAATATACTGGTACCCAACATTATGATACCTTCCGGTCCTAAAGTCTAGGCGTGATTCTACAAATGGTGCCTAGTGGTTGATTGACAACCACGCTGAGCAGTGCTTAGCTGCTAGGCACCATTTAAAGAATCGGGCCCTACATTTTTAAAGACACATTAACACACAACTGAAACAAGCACACAATTGGCCTTAAAATGGGAGTGTAAGGTGCTTTAATACGGTTGACCCAACACTGCCCGTGTTTCAGCCAAATGCTTGCATCAGGGGTCCTTATTGCACTGTATCTTCACCTTATTCAAGCCCACAAAAACAGCACAATCTCTTAAAAAACGATGCAATCTTATGGATCACTATATAAATCTAAAAACTCTTCTCTAGCAGAAGTCAGAGCTTCTGCTACTTCGTGACACATTAAAAACCAAAATGCATGCTAATGAATGTACTTCTCGATGAAAAATAACTTGAAAGCTCACTCTGATATGCTGTCTTTACATTTTATACCTTCCAGAAACTCTTTTTTGCACAATGCAAGAACTAAGTAGATCACAAGCAGTAAATTTATGAAATTGATATTCTACCCAATGCATGCTGGCTTAACAGTAAGATTCATTTTTGTTATGGTATGCACCAAACAAACCCATTTGAGGAAAGTGACCTAAGAGAAGATAAGCTACCTAATGATTTATAGTGTTTCTTTCCTTAAGATATACTTGTTGCAAACACAGTTTGCATATCATAATAACACCTGTCGTATTTCAGTTGTTGTTGAGAAACAGAAAGAAATGCATAGAAAAACAGGACTGTTCACTCCAAACAGGGCTATAATTATAGAATCATCTCATGTGTTCTTAGAGCAGTGGCTAAAGGTCTCAATAGAGTCAGAATATGTTCAATTAAGTTTTAAATCACTGTGTAAGTCCAAGCCTGGGCTCCCAAGAAAGATTTAATTATTGTAATTTTTGGATTAGTTTTGTTCAATATGTTTGCTTAATGACTTGGCACTCTAATGCAAAAAAAAAAAAAAAAAGCTATGCAATTAGTGAAGTCTTGGTTTGTAGCATGGCTTTCTGGAACTGTTTCTCAGGATGCTTAAAGAAATGGAACAGATTTTCCTCTGTATTATTTTTCAGGGAGTTGCTATAGATCTCTGCATTTCATTTCTTACAATATTTGATAGTAAGGTTTGCTTGATTGCCTTTAGGCTTTACTTCCCCAGTGACCTCATAAGGAAAAGTACATATAGTATATTCTATTTCTTCTGTCTGCAAATAAATAGTAATCCGGAACTAGAGTTCTGTATGGTAGAATTTAAATTATTATAAAGTTTTTATTCCTGTTCCTTGATTTTTTATTTATTTTTTAAAATTTTCACTGTAGATTCAACTACAACTAGAACACCAAGGATTAACAATGAGAAAATAGAAATGATCATTCAAACAGAAATTCTAAGGAAAAATAATCCTTTTATTTATGGAAAGCTATATAATTATGACATGCAAAGAAATAGTGCAGAATCTGGTATGAAAAGATTTGATTTATTTTGGCTGATGTATTTTTGATACCTCTATGTCTTGTAAAGCTTTAATTAGAATGTTCTATTCATTCGCCTTCCACAGTTGTATTGTTTGTGTTTCTTAATTATTATTGCTATTGTTCTGTATTTTTACGGTGTAGGTTTATTGTGAACCGCTTTGGTTTAAAGTGGAATATAAATATTTTAAATAAATAAATATATGCCAAGTAGTTATTAATTGTGTTGCTACTAATATTACATTGTTCAGTACTGTATATAGGATAATCATAGCAACAGATGGACATACTATTTAGTCCAGCAGTGGGATGAGTGTTGTCCGGTCTTTTGTGCTGACTGCCACATGTATGATTATCTCCCAGTTGAGAGGTCATACACATGTATTCAATACAAAGTCCTTGCTGTTCCAACCTCTCGAAGCTAGAGTACGGTAGGAGACTTGGAGAAGCTGAGGTAAGACATATAGGTCTTACATCAGAACTTCTCCTTTCTAGGGTTATCAGATTTTCCTGAAGGAAAATCCAGATCTGTGGCCATGCTGCGAGTCAAACCCTATTGGAGGGATGAATTGATATATAAAATCAGGATTGGATTGGCCTCTATGTTTCTAAGGTCACAAAAATAACAAATTATGTGCTGATTTTGAACTCAATGTTAAATACAGATATGTTTATGTATCTAAAATGGATATTTATGCTGCACTCACCCAATGCACAAATGTCCATTTCTCCTGTATTTAGAAAAAAAAATCCCCCCTAAGCACAGTGTTAAATCGTGGCTTACCACGTCAGGAAGTCTCTCATTGTAACACCAGGGGGAGGGCACCAGTGCAGTAGGTAACTATCCTGAGGAGGAAAGTCACAGCCCCACTTCTGCAAACAATACATTAGGGGCCACACTAACTCAGATGGGAAACTCCCCACAGGGTCCTAGCAATCACAAGGTATAGAGGGCTATGTATGTTAATGCACACAGTTTAGGCAATAAAATTCTGGAACTGGAGACCGAAATAATAAATGCTGACTTAGATGTGGTGGCGATTTCCGAAACTTGGTTCACGGACTCTCATGGGTGGGATATGGCTATACCGGGTTCCAACTTACTTCGTCAGGACAGAGAGGGCAAGTTAGGGGGAGGGGTAGCACTATACACTAGAGATGACATTAAAACTACGAGAATCATAGACGTCAAGAACACCGGGGAATCCCTCTGGGTAAACCTAGCCAGAGGCAACGAAAAATGCCTATATCTTGGTGTAATTTACAGACCTCCTAGACAGCCGGAAAACAAAGACATATAATTAATCAAATACATAGAGAATATCACTTTAAGGGGGGACACTGTACTGCTAGGGGACTTCAATATGCCCGATGCAGATTGGAACACACTCTCGGCAACGACCAGTGGCAGCAGAAGGCTATTATCCGCTATCAAAGGAGCACAACTCAAACAACTGGTATTGGAACTCATTAGGGCCCAGGCGATACTGGACCTGGTACTCACCAATGGAGAAAGCGTCTCGGAGGTCTCGGTAGGCGATAAGTTAGCCTCCAGCGACCACAACATGGTATGGTTCAAACTCAGGAAAGATTTCACTAGATCAAGCACGACAAAAAAAGTACTCAACTTTCGTGGTGCTGACTTTAAACGCATGGGAGATTTTGTCCGTCAGGCACTGCAAAACAAGCTGTGGCCGATAATACGGAAGCTATGTGGTCAACCTTGAAATCTACCCTACACATAGCAACGAACCGCTACATAAAATCAGCAAGCAAATGGCGAAGAAACAATAGACACCAATGGTTCACCGCAGAGATCTCAGACCTCATTAAAGAAAAGAAACAAACATTCATTTCCTACAAAAATTCAGAGACAAGGGAGGCTAAATTAGAATACAAGGCCAAGTCTACAGTGGTGAAAGCGGGCAGTCAGAGAGACCAAGCATTGAGTTGAAGTAAACCTTGCAAGGAACATTAAGAAAGGGGACAAATCCTTCTTCAGGTATATTAGTGACAGAAAAAGAAACACTGATGGGATAATGCGCCTAACGAAAACAGACGGAAATTATGTAAAATCAGATTCAGACAAAGTCGAACTACTAAATGAATACTTCTGCTCGGTCTTCACCTGCGAGGCACCGGGGTCCGGTCCACAGTTGCAGGCAAAGCAATGTTCAGAAGACCCATTTCGGAGTTTTGAGTTTACTTCCAGAGATGTCTACGACGAATTATCAAGACTCAAGGTGAACAAAGCAATGGGCCCGTACAATCTACATCCGAGAGTGCTCAATGAGCTCAGAGATGTCCTAGCGGAACCGTTATCTTCAATCTCTCCCTGAGTATGGGAAGAGTCCCCTTGGACTGGAAAAAAGCTAATGTCATTCCTCTGCACAAAAAAGGGTTGCAGGATGGAGGCTGAGAATTACAGACTGGTGAGTCTCACATCGATAGTGTGTAAAATCATGGAAACACTAATCAAACGCAAGCTAGACACGATCCTGGATGAGAAGAATCTAACGTGATCCCCACCAACATGAGTTCATCAAGGGTAGGTCCTGCCAATCCAACCTCATCAGTTTCTTTGACTGGGTAACAAGAAAATTGGATCTGGGTGAGTCCCTGGACGTAGTGTATTTGGACTTCAGCAAAGCTTTTGATAGTGTCCCTCATCGCAGGTTATTGAGCAAAATGAAATTGATGGGATTAGGTGATACACTAACCGCATGTGTCAAAGATTGGCTGAGTGGTAGACTTCAGAGAGTGGCGGTTAATGGTACCCTCTCTAAAACGTCGGAGGTGACCAGTGGTGTGCCGCAGGGCTCGGTCTTGGGCCCGATCCTTTTCATAATATTTGCAAGAGACTTGACTCAGGGGCTTCAAGGTAAAATAACATTATTCGCTGATGATGCCAAACTATGTAACATTGTAAGTGACAGCAATTTGTCTGACAGCATGACACTAGACCTGCTTTTATTGGAACATTGGTCCTCGACCTGGCAGCTTAGTTTTAACGCTAAAAAATGCAAGGTCATGCACTTTGGCAACAATAATCCGTGCAGAACGTACACATTGAATGGAGAAACCTTGGCAAGGACTGAAGCAGAACAAGATTTGGGAGTAATCATTAGTGAAGACATGAAAACTGCCAATCAAGTGGAGAAGGCTTCATCCAAGGCCAGGCAAATGCTGGGTTGTATCTGGAGAAGCTTTGTTAGTCGGAAGCCCAATGTCATAATGCCATTGTACAGAACCATGGTGAGGCCTCATCTGGAATACTGCGTACAATTCTGGAGGCCACATTACTGTAAGGATGTGCTGAAGGTTGTGTCGGTTCAGCAAATGGCCACCAGGATGGTCTCGGGACTCAAAGATCTATCGTATGAAGAAAGGCTAAACAAATTGCGACTATACTCTCTCGAAGAACGTAGGGAGAGGGGAGACATGATTGAGACGTTTAAGTATATCACTGGTCGTATTGAGGTAGAAGATGATATTTTCTTTCTGAGAGAACCTTCGGCCACAAGAGGGCACCCGCTGAAAATAAAGGGCGGGAAGTTTCATGGCGATACCAGGAAGTACTTCTTCACCGAAAGAGTGGTTGGCAATTAGAATGAGCTTCCAGCACAGGTTATCAAGGCCAGTAGCGTGCCAGATTTTAAGAACAGATGGGATGCTCATGTTGGATCTCTAAGAGGGAATGGGACATCAGAGTGTGATATCTCACAGGGTAGTTAGGAGGGTGGGTGGGTCAATAGAGTGGGCAGACTTGATGGGCCTTGGCCCTTTTCTGCCGTCACTTTTTTATGTTTCTATGTTTCTATTAAGTCCAGATTTCACCACAATTCCTTTATGCTTTGATTTATTTCTATAGATTACCTTTAAAAGTAGACTAATATGGCTACCACACCATTTTACCATCCTTTAGTAAAAGGACCCTTAAATTCGTACATTAAAAAAAAAGAAACACAATATAAAATAAAAAAAACATTCAGGTTCTTTTACTTCCCTCTTTACCTCTTCACCTCGATAGCATTGGTTGCTTTGAATTCTCTGTTGTTTTATAAATGAAAGGGTCCATTAGGATCGCTCTCTCATTAGCCAAAGCTTCCACTGCAGTGCAGCAGAAGATAGATTGTTAAGCTAGCAGATCCCCTGTGTTGAAGACTGGAGATGTTTGTCCTGCTACAACGCCTGGTGAAGGAGCATCGACATCTTTGTCCCCTACAGATATCCTGAGACATTTTTGATGTTGCCAATGCTCCCGAGGATCACAACCATACATGACAACCATTCTGTTAGGCTAATGAGGTGTTTTGGATTTTATAGCACTGAAGAACACTTCATTGCACCAGCTTTCTTTTTTTTTTCTTTTTACCTTTTCATTTGTAGCAATGTTTTACTAATCAAACATCCAGAAGAATCATTATCACAATTAGGAAGACACTAATTTGCATTAAAACCTTTCATTTCTACCTAGACTAGTAATGTTACTAATGCTAAGCATCATTAAACTAGGGAAAAAAAAAACAGACATTAATTAGTAGTTTGCCTTGAGAAAAATTATAGATTTTCAATGCATGAAGAAGGCAACTAATTTCTTAAGAACTGTTTTAATTGTCTCTCTCACTATTCACTATGTTCTGCTCTATAGAATTATTTCCCCTTCTCAATTATATTGTGTTGTGATCTTAAATTATTAACAGTGGTGTAGCAAGGGAGGCTGGCGCCCAGGCCAATGGTGCTTCTGTGCTGTGTACCTTGCAACTCTTCCTCAATACTTGGGGCTCCTTTTACGAAGCCGCGTTAGCGGCTTTATCGCACTGCGACTTTCTATCACGCGCTAACCTTTGCGCTAGCCGAAAAACTGCTGCCTGCTCGAGAGGAGGTGGTAGCGGCTAGCGCGGCCAACGGTTTAGCGCGCTATTATGCGCGTTAAACTGCTAACGTGGCTTCGTAAAAGGAGCCCTTGGATGCCCCCTCCCCAGACTTCCACCGCCCCCACACTTAACCTCTTTTAAAAAAAAATATTTATTAATTTTCACATCACATTCAAAAGTGCATTAAATTATACACAACAAATTATCATAGACAGCACTTATATTCAATCAATATTAATACAAAACATATTCCCTCCCCCTTTTCATTATAGCCAATCAACAAGAATACCCAATGTATTCCCCCCTCCCTCCCTCCCTCTTACCCTCCCTGGATGTGTGTGTAAATCAGGAAAACAATGCACAACTATTCGGAGTTAACAAAATTTGTTAATAGGCCCCATACTAATTAAAAAAATTATAATCCTCTATAATAAAGCCCTAAGCACGCAGCACACTTAAGTCTGTAGGTTCTCTGCCACCATGGTCTCTGGGTTCGTGCTGAATTCCATTTTTGAACACGAAGGCAGGGAACACGCCAGCGACTTCCCCCTCCCGCCCTCACTCACCAACCGATGCTGCTCTTCTTCAAAGCAGCCTGCTGAGGTTCGCAGGCCAGCTGTAGCGAACCTCGCAGACCACTCTTCACCTCGGTAGCATGTTCCCTCTTTATCTCTTCACCTCGATAGCATTGGTTGCTTTGAATTCTCTGTTGCTTTATAAATGAAAGGGTCCATTAGGATCGCTCTCTCATTAGCCAAAGCTTCCACTGCAGTGCAGCAGAAGATAGATTGTTATGCTAGCAGATCCCCTGTGTTGAAGACTGGAGATGTTTGTCCTGCTACAACGCCTGGTGAAGGAGCATCGACATCTTTGTCCCCTCCAGATGTCCTGAGACATCTTTGTCCCCTCCAGATTGTAGCCCTTAACCATGTCCAGAAGAGTCAGTGGGTCGTGCTGGTGGGCCAGAAGACACCAGGAAGCCGGGATGGAGAGAGGGTAAGAACAGTGGAGGGAGGATAAGAACAGGCATGCACAACAGGGGCAGGCATGGCACAACAGGGGCAGGGGGAGAGGGAGAGGGGGCTGTTTTGGGGGGAGGGGTGTGCTGTGGGGCAGACAGCAATCATGTTTTATTCTGGGAGGAGGGGAACAGAAGGGGGCCACGGAGTAGGCAGGCATGGCACAACAGGGGGCATGGGGAGAGGGAAAGGTGGCTGGCTGCTTTGGGGGGAGGGGTGTGCTGGGGGCAGACAGCAATCATGTATCCCATGATGGTAAGAAGTGGAGAGGGAAAGGGGGCTCCTTTGGGGGAGGGGGTGTGCTGGGGGCAGACAGCAATCATGCTTTGTTCTGGGAGGGGGGGAACAGAAAGGGGCCACGGAGAGACAGGCAGGCATGGCGCAACAGAGAAATACAGGCAGGCAGGGGGCCAGGGAGACAGACAGGGCTGTAGTTTATTAGGTAGCGTGTGCTAACGTTAGCATACCCTTGTCAAAGGAGCACATAGACTCCCACCAAAAGGAAAAGTTAAGCCTGTCAGATATTTTTCTAATTTTTGGTAACCATCTGCATGGCAATCCCTTTCATAATAATTAGGAGCCTGCTTTTATATTTGTCTAATGAAGGTGTAGTTTTCAATAATGTCCCACAGATTACCGTCTAAAAAGACAATGGAATAGAAGATTCCAATGTCATATTAATTTGTCCACATATTGATCTCCAAAAGTTGAGTATCAAGGGGCAACAGAGCAACAAATGATCCAGTGTCCCTATTTCAAGATGACAGTTAACTTCTTGAAATGTTTGCTAGCATGAAAATCATCTTCCACACATTGCTCATGCCAGTGTGGGCTCCCTTTTGACATCACGTCCTAGTCTCACAAAAACACCAGAGCAAGCAGCAAGTGGAAGATGCTGATCGTATTGGTTAACATTTAAAGAGGTACGCGCTGGTTTTGAGGCCGGGTAGAAAATCACACCCGAGCTAAGTATCTTACACAAATACTATGGCCCTGATAAGGGCTTTTATACCTTCATGCTAGTTGGATAAAAGCCCTTAGGCATTTATTTATTTATTTATATTTGAGAAATTCAAGATTAAAAAATAAGTAATAAAATTAGAAATTAAGTAGCTTTCAACAAGAGACCTTTTGGACCGATGATAGCTCGCATTTAGGCAAGCAAGCCTTAGACAAGTTCAAGTGGCTACTAGCTGTGAGCACTTGAGATCCATAGAGGGGCATAATCGAAATGGACGTCTAAGTCCGTTTGCGTCCATATCGTAAGTCGTCCAAAGTTAAAAAGAGGCTAAGACACATTTTTGAAAGATACGTCCAACTTTTTTTTACTTTCGAAAATCGTCTAATTATACGTCCTGCCGATCTGATCGTCCAAGCCACTAAATCATCTATCTTTGTACCACATTTCCGTCCAACATTCCATCCAAGTCCAAAACACCTAGAACAAGCCCTGTTGGACGTGGGAGGGGTCTGCAAAGTGATGGACTGCACACACAGATATGCCACCTAAATAGTGGGGTACCTTACAGGACACCACTGTAAACTTCACAAAAAGGGTGCCATGGCTTCTCCTCACTACAGCTCCCTTATAGGTGATGGTGAGCACCCCAAACTACCTCCAGAATCCCCTAGACTCACTTATCTACTACCCCAATAGCCCGTATGGCTGCAGGAGCTACTTCTATGCCAGTAAAATAGGGTTTTGGGGGTGTATAGGGCAGTGCACATGTTTCAGTATCAATGCAGTGATTACAGGGGCTTATGGGCATGGGTCCACCTCCCTATGGGTCCCTAACCCACCCACAAGATGACTTCAGCTGCCTCTGGGCTGGACAACTAGGTTTTCCTATGCCAGGCGGCCAGGTGGTGATGGTCTGGAGGCTGAAATTTAAAGTTGTGAATAAAATTTTTATTGGGGGGGTTGGTGATCACTGCGGTAGTATGTGGGTCTCTGTTTTATGTGTTTGCAGTGCTTATCTGGTGAGTTTAGGTGGATTTTTGAGACTTAGACCATGTTTTACATGGTCTAGGTCACAACGTCCAAGTTCCGTCTAGGCTCTGTTGTTAAACTATCGGTTATACATGCTGTTCGACTAAGTCTAAACCGGCCCACTTCCCGCCCAACTCCCACCCTCGAAACGCCTGCCAAAACGCCCTGTTTAGCTTTGGATGTTGAGCGGCATTATGAATGTATAGATCATTTTTAAATATGTCCAAAACCCGGTTTTATTATCGGTGCTAGTACGTTTTTGAGAAATGTTCGTCCAAGTGCCGACTTAGGCCAGTTTTTGGATGTTTTTCTCTTTCGATTATGAGCTCCATAGTCTCTAATAGAGTGCTATTGAGATTAGTTTGCTCTGGCATTAGCCTATGTCCAGGTAATTTTGGTTTGTCACACATAAGTAAGGTAGGGTTTAAGATAGTAAGCTTCACATATTCCCTGATTTTTCTAAGGTGAAAGCAGCCCAAAGAAAACATTAGGAGCTAAATATGAAAATCACTTACAATAATACCACTACCTATTACGAGGATCTGTGCAAACTTGAAGAATTCATTAATCAAAACTTGGACCGTATAACTTAACAGTAATGCTTACTGGCTTGGAATTAAATGTTTTTCTTTTCTCTTTGTGCTGAGATGAGATTTTTTTTATGGGAATGGAATTGTTCAATTTTTTTTTACTATTTCTTATTGTGTATTATTTTATTTTTCTGAGAAGCGCTGTTATAGAGATCACACTGAGTTTTTTTCACTTACAGAGGAAATGAGTTTGTTAAAGAGGGGCGAGGCTTCCATTTCTTACCTTTATTGCTTAAGTGCGTTGAGTTTTCATGTTTGTAGTGTGCGAGGATTTCTGGAGCTCTTGACTTTTCATGATTCTACTAAGATGAGCTTCTGTGTGGTGCCCTTGGATATGGCCAATTCTGGGGGACTGAAGCTAACGGGGTAGAACAAACGGCATGGTGCTTCTGAGTTGTGTTCATGCCAGTGCCTTCACGTTTTAGTTGGGACGGTCA
Organism: Geotrypetes seraphini; assembly: GCF_902459505.1. Lineage (NCBI taxonomy): Eukaryota > Metazoa > Chordata > Amphibia > Gymnophiona > Dermophiidae > Geotrypetes > Geotrypetes seraphini. Next base: position 215,875,484 of record NC_047087.1, on the reverse strand, counting down.
GGTGATCATGACAGGAGTTAGCACTGGTTTGGTGTCCGTTGGTTCACTGACAGCATGGGGTTCCCTTTTGTTTTTGTGTGGATTTGTCTGAACAGAGTTCACAATATCGAGAAAGTGGGAGCCTATAAGACAGTTGGTAGGGTACCATTTTATGTCAGATGCCCCCCTTTTTTTTGAGTGCACTGATGTCGGAGGACACGCATAGGCCAAGATCTGCTGGAGAAACACCTGACACTACAGGAGCGGCTATGACGATATTGGACTGTTATGCCCAGGATATGGGTGACAACTGCATCACGCGTCTCGGGTGGACACTAAAAGGACAAATGGATCATATAACAGGCTAAACCCGGTGTGCTATTGTGCAGTCTAAAGCCTGGAAAGTAGCAGCAGGATTCTAGTCTCACTCCTGGACTTTTTCTCATTTTTAGGATCCTAGTTTGTTTACAGTAGCTTCAAGCACACTGCAATATTATTTCTGTCAACGGTTAACTGTATCCAGTGGGCACATCGGATCTGCCCTGGTACTTTTTCTAACTATTCAGTTAAGGTCTTAAGGGCTTTCAGCTTTGTTCACTTACAGTACCTTTATCGTGTTGAACTGCTGCTAGTTTAAAGAGAGACTTGATCTGTGCAAAGTCAGACTTGATCTGTGCAGTCTCTGAAGAGTGTGATTATTTGCTTGTGCCTGATTATTAACATCCTCCTTTGGTTAAATTAATGTGGATGTAAATTGCCAATTCTGTATCGCTTGGGAGATTGGTGGGATGATGATAGGTTAGAATTTTTATTCTTCAGAAGAAGGAACTGGCTTCTCTGGTCTTGTGATAATTTGTTGTTAAGAGTTCTGTTTATATTTTCAATTAACTTAATATATTAATATGTTAAATGGTACACCTACTCATTTATATATTCTTTGATCTGAATATCAATTATTATTGAGGTCATATGTCTATAAGGGGATAAATTGGGAAGCTTGCTTATTAGGGTAATTTATTTAGGGATAAGCTCCAACTTCAAAATTATTTATATTAGGTTAAATATTGGTTCAGATTAATAAATTTGGCACTATCAATTGTTTAGAGGCAACACTGAGGATTTTTTACATGGTTGATTTATCTGATTGTCAATTAATGAGTTGATATTTCATTCAAATTGCTTATTAATGAGTTATTTTTTCTTGTGCTTTTCAGTTAGTTTTCTCTAAGTTTTTCTTCTATATGCTAATTGTTATACTGATAAAATAATGATAAATTAGAATTGAAGGGTATTAGATATTGGGGGATGGTATAGTTATGAAAAGATTTTCAGTAATTTGAATTTCATTATTCCTTACAGTGAGTATATGATGGGTTAGTTTAGGGATGCAGAGAGGGTGCTGGGGGGAGGTTAGCAGATGCTGGCCTTCATGTTTGCTTACAAGTTTTCGGGTGATATGGAGGGGTGGGTTTGGGGAAGGAATAGGGGTATGGGGGGTTTGGGTTCTGGATAATGGGAGGGGGTTTAGATTGGGGTTAGGCATGGGAGGGGGTTTAGATTGGGACCCTGAATGTGAAGGGAACTCTTAATTATGTATTCAACAGGGTATAATCATGTAAAATGGCTTTAAAACTATTTTCTTTCAATGTCAATGGACTTAACCATCCTATAAAAAGAAAAAAATCCTTAACTTTTTAAAGCAGCAGGAAGCTGCTTTAAAAAGAAATGCATTTATCTGCTAGTGAATCGACCAAGTTGAAAGGGGGGGGGGGGGGGGGGGGTGTCAAGCATAGTTTTTTTCGCTCCTGCAGTGGGAAGGAAGGCTGGGGTGGCTATCCTAATAAATAAAAAAAATGCTCAGCTGCATTTAGAGTAATATCAGCAGATCCCATGGGAAGGTGGATTCAGGTGCACATGAGTTCAGGGAAAGACTCTGACACTTTTTAATACTTGTCCCTAATTCAAATCAGGCTTCTTCTAATTTAATAGTAGCTGGGGACTTTAATGCTGTTATGGACCCTTTGTTGGACAAACAACCCAGTAAGCTGATAAAAATCAATGGGCTTAGATAATTTAGTACAGTTCTGTGGCATGAAAGATTTATGGTAGATTCTTCATTTTAATGCTCGGGAATTTTCTTTCTGTTCCCATGTACATAAATCATTTTCAAGAATAGATTATATTTTTGTTTCAGATCAATTAACTTAGCAGATTACAAAAGCCAGCATAGACCCAATTATTTTATCAGATCATGCTGGAATTTGGATTGAATATAAATTTGCTGAACAAGATTGTAGTAAACCTGTTTGGAGATTCAATAATACATTGCTTGCAGATTCAAACTTTCTTGAGGAATTTCACTTAAAAATGAAGAAATATTTTCAAATCAGTGTCTTAGAGGAAATCTCTTTAGAAACATTGTGGGATGCTTTCAAAGCTACTATGAGAGGGCAAATCATTTCGTATTCGGCACACATTAGAAAACAACTTAAAATTGAATTTTCTAATTTGGAACTAAATATTAAGGGGTTCATAACAAAAAAAAGGTCTAAAAAGTGGCCTAAATGGCTACTTGGACGATCAAAAAGCCTTCTAGAGCCTGGGCCAATTAGGCCTTAGGCTTCGTGGGATGGGCCAGGAAAGGGCGGGTCCTCCTCATTTCGATGAGGCGGGCCTGCCGGCTGGATGTGCAAGACCCGTCTGGCCAACAATTAAAGGTTAGTTTGGTGGGGGGGAGGTTTGGGAGCTGTTAGCGTGTTAGAGTGGGGGCATCTTCCGGCAGGAGGGTTTGGGCAACCTCCTGCTGGCAATCGGACAGGTGGCTGCGGCCGCTATACTTATAGCAGCAGAGAGATCCCTTGCCGCGATAAGTATAGCGGCCGCATCGGTGATCGGTAGTGTCGGGGGGGGTATCTTCCGGCAGGAGGGTTTGGGCACCTTCCTGCCAGCTGTCAGTAGTGTCAGGGGGAGTGGGGGCATCTTACGGCAGGAGGGTTTGGCACCCTCCTGCCGGCAATCAGACAGGCGGCCGGGGCCGCTATACTTATAGCAGCAGAGAGATCCCTTGCCGCGATAAGTATAGCGGCCGCGTCTACTTACAATGTAGACCAGCATTTTGCTGGCCTACATTGTAAGCGTCTCTTCCTCTATTAGGGAGATGCATAGGGCCGCCTAGGTTTGCCTCAGGCTCTTAGGTGAGCTTAGGCGTCTTGAGGGCCTCCCTAGGCTCCCAGAGGCGCCTTCAATATAGGCGACCTGCCTGGGGAGCATTTTTTTTTTTAAAACGTGCATCCCGATTGGCTGATTAGACAGCTGTAGGACGCCTACAGCTGCCTAAAATCGGGATGCACTTTGTAGAATCAGGGCCTTAGTCAAAACACAGCCCCTGTTCAGTCACATTTATTGCAAGGTTTTATGAGTATTCTTGCTTGGTGTTTTGCTCATCACCTCCACTGTTCCTTGTGTTTTGTTTTGCAGTGGGGGGTTTTGTTCTTCATTCCTTTTTTGATGCCCCTGTTCCATCTACGCTCCTTCCACATAGCGGTTGCACACTAAATAAATTATGCACTAAGGTTATAGAATACATATTAACTGTGAATTAGTGACGATTAAGACCAATCATCTCTAATTATAACAAATTATATTACATTAGTGATTTTTATTCCGCCATTACCTTGCAGTTCAAGGCAAATTACAGAAGAGGATTTCTGGACATATCCAGAGGTGTTACAGAGTAGAGCGGGTTGCTTCAGAGGATTGAAATGTTTCATTCAGTGTTAGTTAGTCTTCATGGATTACTTGAATAGCAAGGTTTTTATTTATTTTCTGAAAGTTTTGTAGTCTGGGGTCGCAATTAGTAGATTAGAGAGTTGGTGGTCTAGTTTTGCTGCCTGTGTGGCTAGAAGGCCATCGTACAGTTTCTTCCATTTGATGTCTCTGATTGGAGGGTATGTGAATAGTGTCTGGGTTCTCCTGTGATAGGTTGTGGTAGTTTGGATTAGGCGGTTGTTCAAATTACTGATTAATTTGAAAACTCAAATGGAACTGGTAGTATTCTGTATCTTGTGCATGCAATTTTGTGCACAAAGCATGAAAATGGGTGCAAGAGATTATAGAATTAGTGCCAAATTCTACAAACAGGCGTGAGCGGACTGCTGGGCGTGATGGACCACTGGTCTGACCCAACAGCGGCATCTCTTATGTTCTTATGTTCCAGCATGGTTGTCAATCAACTGCAAAGAGCTGTTTATAGAAACTTGCCTAGAGGTGCCTAAGCATACTTAATGAGTAAACAACTGCCTATATTGACAATATAACATAACAGTTTTCTGGAAATGTGTGCATTTGACAGTGCAAATGAGCTGAACTTTGATTGACTACCATGGGAGCATTATGTTTTGTGGTCAGTCTCATGGCTTAAGAACATAAGAATATTCTTATTGGGTCAGACCAATGGTCCATCTAGCCCAGTATCCCGTCTTCATGGATATCAATCCAAGCTGCAATTACCTGGCAAAAACCCAAATAGTAGCACCATTCCATATCACTGATCCAGGGCATGCAGTGGCTTCCCCCATGTCTGTCTCAACAACAAACTATGGACTTTTCCTCCAGGAACTTGTCCAAACCTTTTTTTTAAGACCAGCTTCATTAACCGCTCTCACCACATCCTCTGGCAATGAATTCCAAAGCTTAACTATTCTCTGAGTGAAAAAATATTTCTTCTTTTTGGTTTTAAAAGTATTTCTCATTGCTCCTAGAGTATCTTAATACTTGTTGAATAGTACCTGAGTTTATGTTGTCATTGTTAATATTATATGAAAATGTTAAAGAAAATTAAATAATTGGATAATGATGAAAATCAAATATCCAGAGCTAAAACTATCCCCCTCTTTTACTAAGGTGCGCTAACCGATTAGCGCTCACTAAACGCTAACACGTCCATAGACTAACATGCACGCATTCACGTTTAGCGTGCGCTAAATCAATTAGCGCACACTGATCGGTTAGCACACCTTAGTAAAAGAGGGCCTATGTATACTATATTTTGAAAACCATATACTCTTTTAGATACTTCAAAGTATGACTTTTCAGCCAGACTATTCCATCTATGTATACAGTACAGTTCAATGACAGTCCTCTCAATACAATTTGTCTTTCCTTACACACCAGTTTGGCCTATTTTTTTTCCAGTAGTTTTATACATGAAAAAGCATCTGGGGTTCTGATACAAGTAAATTCAATTCTTTATTGGAGCTAGAAGTCTTCAACATGTCCCCTGCAACTACATTGGTTCCTTGTTAGATGTGTGTCAGCATATAGGAAATAGATAAATGATTTAGTAGCTTATTTACAACTTTAGACCCTAAAGCACCAGAGCAGAGTTCATTTTTGTGCTGTTCTTAGCTACTGCACTAACTTTAATGCTGGTGTAATTTACTGCCATTAATTTTCTTTAGTGTTGCTGTAATTTACTGCTGTTGAGCAAATTAATGGCACACAGCGCAAATGAGTTTTGGTGGTGACATTATCAGATTTGGCACCGTGGCACTATATCAAGGTCCACAGGGCAGTTTATTCTACGACTAACTTTTTGTTTACGTGAGCTAGGTTGAAGCATTGTAAGCTCTGAGCTTAGGCATGCTACTGTCAAGCTGACTCCCTACTTAGAACATTATGTTTGTAGAGAAAACATGAAGTAACAAACACTTCCTATGTGGAAAAGGAAAAAAGATTTTATTTATTCAATTTTCTATTCTGTTCTCCCGGGGAAGCTCAGAATAGAAACATAGAAACATGATGGCAGATAAAGGCCAAATGGTCCATCTAGTCTGCCCATCCTCAGTAACCATTATCTCTTTCTCTCTCTGAGAGATCCCATATGCCTATCCCAGGCCCTTTTGAATTCAGACACAGGGGTCCTTTTATCAAGCTGCGGTAGGGGTTTAACGCGCGTAATACCGTGCGTTAAACCGCCTGCCGCGCTAGCCGCTAATGCCTGCATTGAGCAGGCGTTAGTTTTTTAGCCGGCCGTTGGGGGTTAGCGCGTGATGAAATGTCCGACGTGCTAACCCCGCTAGCGCGGCTTGATAAAAGGACCCCACAGTCTCTGTCTCCATCACCTGTTCTGGGAGACTGTTCCATGCATCCACCACCCTTTCTGTAAAAAAGTATTCTTTAGATTACTCCGGAGCCTATCACCTCTGAACTTCATCCTATGCACTCTCATTGCAAAGCTTCCTTTCAAATGAAAGAGACTCGACTTATACACATTTACATTACGTAGGTATGTAAATGTTTCTATCATATCTCCCTTATCCCACTTTTCCTCCAAAGTATACAGATTGAGATATTTAAGTCTGTCCCCATACGCCTTATCACGAAGACCACACATACATTTTAGTAGCCTTCCTCTGGACCGACTCCATCCTTTTTATATCTTTTTGAAGAGGTGGCCTCCAGAATTGTACACAATATTCTAAATAAGGTTGCACCAGAGTCTTATACAGGGGCATCAATGCCTCCTTTTTCCTATGCATTTTTCCCTGTCTGTCCTAGTGGGCTCACAATCTATCTAATGTCTATGGGGTGGCAATGGGGGGGGGGGGTGAGCGGTGTAGCTTTAGCCACTGAACTACACTCTCACTAAACCTCTTTACCTTTTGTCTACTTCTTGCAGGTCCCTTTTCTTCTTATAGGAGTAATTAATAAAGACATCAAGGTAAATATCCATTTGTCGACATTATCCCTGGGTATTCAATGCCAGACCATGTCTGGGCACCCACATTGGATATCCAGGCATATGCAGATGGCTAACCCTAAGGCAATTAAGTGCAATAGTCAGCACTTAATCACATGAGGTAGGACTGCATTTTATGCAGTCCTATTTAGGTGGTTATCTTACGCTGTTAAGCACTGCATATCGGTGCTTAACCTCATAAATGCTAACATCCCTCCAGGATGCCCACAAGTTAGCTGGGTTTTGGCTTAGTCATTAACTGTGAATATCAGTGGCAGCAACTGATGAAGTGTCACTGAATTTCCAGGTTGCCTCAGACAAGCCTCTCCTGGCTGTTTAAATTAAAGAATCCAACATACAATTGGCTAACACTCTTAATCCCTTGGGGAGAATGCTTGAACTGAAAAACTACTGTGATTACTGAAACTCTTTAAATAATGGACATCAGTATGAGCCCTTAATAGACAAATAAGGGAATGTGGTGACTAGCACCAGACATAAGTCTAAATGAGAACTGCCCCATACATCATTTAGTCCTTTTTGTTATTATCAATCTAATCATCATTCCAAAAACATAATCAAACATTCACAGCAAGGAAAAAAAGGAAAAAAAAATACAGGATCAATAAATACACTTCCAAGACCCCTCACAAAATCACAGGAGAAAAGTGCAAAGGCATTCTTTATTTCCTGAGACACCATCTTTATTTCCTATTCTCTAGCGGTTTGATTTTTACACGCTGCGGAAGTTTGGGCAGACAGATCTTATCAGCCTGTCACCGTGCTAAATTTTCATTGATAATCTCCACTCCTGACGAAGGTGGTGAAACGGAGCTCTGTCGAGTGGTGATAAGCATTTTTTGTGGCAATAGATGGTTTCAACAAACTTCAGTTAAGTACTTTTCAGTGAATTACAATTGCGGATGAATTTCTCCATGAACAAAGTGGTGCTAGGACCTAATTGGTGATTAAATTTTCGAGTGGCAGTAGATCTTTGGAATAAACTTTAACACAAACTTTAGCCAAGCAACCATTTTCTAGTGAATTTCAATTGTGGATGAATTTATTCTTGAATCAAGTGGTGCTATTAATTGTAATAAGAAAGAATTTTACATAGGACATTAAATTTTTTTAAATTATATTTACAAACTATTTATGAACTGTGGTTGGGTATATGTATTTATTTATTCACTTCTCTATGAATGTTGTATAAATTTGTTTAATGTGAGGGTTTAGGATAAATTTTTTCACTTCTCCACCCTCTCTTCTCACCATCATCATATATATTTGGTGTCACCATGGTATGAATTTTTTGTGAGCACTTGCACTTTACACCGCATTATATCTTAAAAAAAAATGTTATACTGTGATTTTGTGAGGGGTCTTGGGAGTATATTTATTGATCCCTTTTTTCCTTGGTGCGAATGTTTGATTATGTTTTTTGGAATGATGATTAGATTGATAATAACAAAAAGGACTAAATGATGTATGGGGCAGTTCTCATTTAGACTTATGTCTGGTGCTAGTCACCACATTTCCTTATTTGTCTACTAAGGGCTCATACTGATGTCCATTATTTAAAGAGTTTCAGTAAACATAGTAGTTTTTCAGTTCAATCATTCTCCCCAAGGGATTAAGAGTGTTAGCCAATTGTATGTTGGATTTGTGATTGGACTTATTGGCTTCAATATTGTCCTAAAGGTTATTTTTTGTGCTGTTTTTGGTAAATTAGAGAATGACAGGGGGACAAATTTTTCCCAAGCCCCGTGGAAACTCATTTTCCCGTCCTGTCCTTGCAAATTCTTTTCCTGTCTCTGTCCCATTCCTGCAAGCTCCGTCCTTATTTGCACAAGCCTCAAACACTTTAAAATCATAAATGTTTGAGGCTTGTGCAGTTAAGGCAGAGTTTACAGGAATGGGGCAAGGACAGGGACAGGGACAAAACTCACAGGGACGGGACAGGGAAATTGAGTTCCTGTGGGGATGGGGACAAATTTGTCCCTATGTCATTCTCTAGTTTAAATCACTTTGAATGTCGATTCTACTGTTGCCATGTTCAACAGTTAATTTTTTTGTGTTCTCCTTTGATGTATATATACAGCACCTATCATTCTGGGCTTAATGTGACTTTGGTTTAAAATTACAGAGCCTTATCTGCTGAAGCAAGTTGCCAGTGCAATGTTACTCCACTAAACCAGCCACTTGTGCAATTCCTTAATAGGCATTCAGTTATTCTGTTGATTACATTTCCACCTGTATTTCCATATGGTAATCCAGACACAGCTTCCAGGAAGGCTCCAAGATCATTATTAGCCACCCTGAGTAAATGAGCCCTTATTTGAAGTGCAAATTTTCCTATTTATATTGATTAGCCTATGTTCTAAGGGAAAGAAGGCTTATGAGATGACTGTCTGCCTCTGTGTGTGTGTGTCACACGTTCTAAGGGAAAGAAGGCCTATGAGATGCCTGTGTGTGTGTACACTTTCTAGTTTTCTAGAAAGTAGGCGCCTTAATTCTGGGTGGAATAGGACGCACCCCTCTGGTTTAATGAGAGAAGAGTTCCTCCTTGTTTTTGTTTTTTTGTAGCTACATCAGAATTAGTTCTGTGGTTTTGCTGCTGTTGCTAGAGAGCTGCAAATGAGTCCTTGCAATTCACCTTTGTTGATGGGCAGTGCCAGGATGACCCTAGAGGTCTTATTTGTTTCATTTTTGATTAGATGGTCTGCCCTTAAGAGGATGGCCAAAGTGAAAAGCTGTGGGTAATTGTCCAGAATTGTCTGAGTCATAGTTGTCAATGACAACCTGTTTGTTGTATTTTTCTGTTTTAGACTAAAGTGCTGTGACTTAAATAGCACAGACAGCGGTCCACAACTGATAATGAGTCACATCTGAGGAAATGGATTGTTCCACTCAACTTCTCTTTAAGAAAGCTTTTTCTGAGTCAAGGCATCTTCACTGAATAAAAGAGAGTAGTAGTAGCAGTAGTAATACTGGGTGTCTTAGTTTCATAATATTTTACCTTTATTTGATATTTCACAAATAACATCAGGTAAGAGGTTCACATAGTAAACAAGTAAAAATAAATATATAGGAAAGAAGACAGGAAACAAGTTGTATCTACATAGTAAATGATCCTTACATAAAAAAAGACCTTAATAAAATAAATTACCCACCCACCCCCAAATAAAACAAAAACAACCCAAACATGTTTTAATTATATTTAAAGCCTTATCATTTTTTCTTTAAATTTCATTTCAATAAATCATTGTGCTGGACTAACAGCTAGAATGTGGAAACTAGTATATCCTTTCATATAACAATTTTTCTTTGTCTACACAAAACATTTGTTCCAGTTTGACCTCAAGCCTTTCTTGGTTATTGAGAAGTCAATCAATAATGTCTGACTTTATGTACTAGAGAACCAAATTTACTGTAAGTAGCATGCTCTTGAAAATTGATGTTTTTATAACACACAAGCAAAACACTATGGCACGTTTCAACTTTTAAGGGGAATTTTTTGGACTAATGTGAATTTGAAGTTCCATGAACCTCATGTTGTCCAGGAGTGTGGCATACTTAATCTTGGCACTGTTCAGGCTATGAGCAGCTGGAAAACCTGCAGGTACTTTCTGTCCACAAACTTTACATTATTTTTCAAAGTTCCAGGCTTAAGATAGCTTGATATACTGCTCAATGAGACCGCTTTCAGAGTAGTTTGTAATAAAATGCTTTTCCTTGAAAACTGATGCTGTGAAATTATACACAATCCAAGATTCAGGAGGAAAAGATGTAAAAGATTTAGCCATGGATCAATCAGGGTTTATTGATAGAAGCAATTGTAAACTCGACACCGACAGTGTTTGGGCAAAATTGCCTTTTTCGAGAGTCTGATATTCGCAGCTCTTCTGATCATCAGAATGGCTAATAACACACACTTAAAGCCTGGCTTTAACATTTCTCGTGGCAAGACAATTGGCAAACTTAAAGTCTATAGATTTGGAGCTGCAAGCTCCATTCTGCAGAATTACAGGAAGGAAGTGATTTTGTATCTTAGCTACTGATGTAAAATTATGGGGGTCTTTTACTAAGGCACGCTAGCTGATTTAGCGTGCGCTAAATATTACCATGCCCATTATATTCTATGGACACGTTAGCATTTAGCGTGCACTAAATCGGCTAGCGCACCTTAGTAAAAGACCCCCCCTATATGTACAAAGTTGCATCTGCTGTTTGATTGGGTTTCCCCCCCCCATCAAAACCTATGTGTATACTCTTGAAACTGCAAAAGTGTGAAAATAAATGCTACCTTGTTCCAGTCTTGAGTCCCAATGGCATAGGGCCCTCAATCTTTTGTGTTGCTTCGCAGTGTGCTTGGCAGTTGAGTGATTTATGTTATTGTGTGAATATAGGGGTAATTTCATAACAGGGCACCCATATGAAATGTCAAGGAAGGTCTATTTTTTTTTCCTCTTTTATAAATATAACATAAAAATAAACATCAATGCCTATGCAATTTAGTTCTCAGAACTAGCTACAATAGCCTATAAATTCTCTTGCTCAGATTTATAACCTTTCCAAATATTGTATGAATATCTATGAGTATATTCTATTCAGGTGCCCACATATTTAATAACATATGGCTGCACTTGGTATATGTGATCTTTTGCACTTGGTATATGTGATCTTTTGCTGTCTTTACTTCATATCATGCATGGTCACACAATTTATAAAGCTCTTTTCTAGAGAAACATGACAGCGGATAAAGGACAAATGGCTCATCCAGTCTGCCTATCCAGTCCACTATCTCCTCCTCTCCCTAAGAGATCCCATATGACTGTCCCACACTTTCTTGAATTCAGACACAGTTTTTATCTGCACCACAGATATATTTGTTAAGCAATTCTGCCTTGTCTTAGCAGCTTCTATATATTTCTCCCCTTCACCTTTGAGTCTCAACAATGACACTTTTGTACGTCCTGTTATCACTAATATATCTAAAAAATGACTTGTCCCCCTGTTTTAGTGTGTCTGCTAATTTTTCTTCCATTTGCATCTTTGCTTTCCCGACTACTCGACCAGCCTCTCTTAATCTTTCAAGATATTTTTTAATGTCTTTTTCTATCTGCATTCTTTTCTGGTTTATGCAAGCTAATATATTTTTCATTACATTCTCAGCTACTACTTTTGGGAACCAAAGCTGCCTTCTTTTCTCTTACATTTAATTACTTTTTTTTTTACAAAATGGGTTGTTGCCATTACAATAGCTCCTTTCAATTTTGCACAGTGCTTTCCTACTTCTTCCAGATGTTCCCATCCAGACAATTCCTTGACATAATAACCATCTGAACAAACTTTTACTTTTGAATGAGCGCTCTCTGCACCTGACTTAATATTAAACCACCAAACAAAAAGTGGAGTGATAGTAATTTCAAGAAAAATAACTTAACTCAATTAAAATATTTAAAATAGTGTTTGTATCAATATAATCTTTTATATCATCAGTACTGACTGTGGGCTTCCAATAAAGGAGGAAAAAGACCTCAGACTCTCTTCAAACATTCATAGGCAAACATTGCAAGCCAATTGAATGGGATATCATTAATCAAACTTCTTACGCTCCTGTTCCTACACCGTCAACACAAATGGCACCATGTCCACTCCTTGGACTCCATCTTGCGGTGTCCCTCAAGGATCACCCCTTTCCCCTATTCTCTTTAACATCTACATGTCCTCCCTGAAACTCTTTCAACTATCCCCCCTGGAAACAATCTACACTTATGCAGATGACATCCTTGTCCTCCTTGAGACTGACCAGAACCTCACCAACCTCCACGAAAACATTACAGCTTGCATAATGAGACTCCGTGCCTGGTCCCTCTCGGTACAGATGAAACTAAGCGAATCTAAAACAAAACTACTCTGGCTCTGCCCAAAATTCGAACACCTGCCCATACTTTTCACACTACCCACAGGCGATACACTACAGCTCGAGTTCTCATGCAAGGTCCTTGGTATCACTATCGATTCCTCTCTTTCCCTCAATGACCACCTCAACTCCTTGGCAAAATCATGCTTTTTCAGCCTTCACATGCTGAGGAAAGCTAGATCCTACTTCAGCCAACAACACTTTGCCATCCTTGTCCAATCCATCATCCTCTACAAACTAGATTAGGGCAACGCCATCTACTTAAATCTATTAAAAAAAAGTATTCTAAGACTCCAGCTAATCCAGAATACTGCAGCCAAACTGATCTTCTCAAAACGCAAGTCTGACCATGCCTCCCCACTCCTTGCCAAACTTCATTGGCTCCCAATAATCTCCAGAATCCATTTCAAATGTTCCTGCCTGGCTTTCAAGATCATTCACGGAATCCTGCCTCCTCTTATCCCACTGTCTTTCAACTCCTCCAGTCCCGACTCCTCCAGAACTGCCCAAAGGCTTAAACTAGCCTTCCCCTCTCCACGCGGCATCCACTATTCAGGCAAACTGGGAAAATCCCTTCTCTTCAAAATCACAGGTCTTTGGAACGACCTTACCACCCCGCTGCGGAACCTGAGCTCTCTTCAGTTATTCCGCAAACAACTGAAAACCTGGCTTTTCAGCAAATTGTAGCTCTATCCTTCCCCCTTTCTCTCCCCCCTTCTACACATAAGTTCATGTAATCCTTTTTCTTCTTCTCTACCCACTATTTAAGTTCTTGTAAACCGTGTCGAGCTCCATTCTCATGGGGATGATGCGGTATATAAACTTAAGGTTTAGATTAGATTAGATTAGATTTTTTTTAAAAAAACCTCATTATGATTTTTATCTTGATATAAGAGTCATCAAAAAATATTTAGTTATCTATAAGATCCTGATCCCAGGGATCCAATAAAGGAGGAAAAGGGATCAGGACCTTACAGATAAGTAAATGATAAGTAAAGAGCTCCAGGTACTAAAAGAGGATCTGATAGTTTCAAAATCTTCAGTTCAAAAGCCTAACCAAGACTTATTATTAACTAAACAAGTACAACATTCCCTTGATAAGGATCAAGTGAATCTTAAGAAGAAGTTAGAGATACTTGAGAACAATGCAAGAAATAATAATTTAAGATTAATCAATTTCCCAAGATTAACGATGGTGACTCCTAGGGAGATGCTTAGGAGATACCTAGTGGAAATCTTACAAATTCCAGAGGAAACATTACCACCTTTTCCCCAAGTTTACTATTTGCCTAATAAAGGAGGGAATCAGCAACAGATTAAAATGACCGATCAAGCTTCATTAAATGTATCGGAAATTTTGGAAACATCAGACAGAGATATTGCAATACCATCTACAATGATAATAACAGTAGCTCTCTCAATTGATAAAATGTGGTTATTGAGGCTTTTCTTCAAAAACAAACAGAAATAATTTCTTGGATGTAAAATTCAAATGTTTCCTGATCTTTCAAGGGAAACTCAAAAGTGTCGTAAAGAATTTCTTCTCCTGAGACCAGGAGTCACTTTACTGGGGGCAACATTTTATTTGAGACAGCCTTGCAAGTGTATAATTTGCCACCATTCAATTAAATGTTTTATTTGAACCTCAACAATTAAGTGCTTTTTTGGCAATGTCCCGCTTGGATGAAGGAAAATCAAGTGCTCCATAATTATAGAAGAAGCTCCTTCCCCAGCATTATCTGTATCAGATTTTGCTAAATTGTTGAACAATTTTCTTTATTTTTCATCTATATGTAATCTTGGAATCCTAGATTGAGGACTTGAGAGAATTAGTCAAAGTTTTCCTAAATCTTTTTCTTTTTTTGTAAATTGTATTAAGATATGATTTACACTTTATGGAATTGTATTCAGACTAATTCACTTTCTGTACAAGTGTTTTTTGTCTTGATATGTTATGATGAAAACTTATAAATAAATAAATAATAAAAAAAGAAAGAAAATCATTCCATGGCCAGGAAGCCAAAACACTCTCAGTGACACCATACACACAACCACACATTCATCTCCAGGATGTGAGCATCTCTACCCTGGCCTTTACACTCAACAGGGAAGATCAATGAGAATACCACCTGATCACCTGACTGCTTCACCTTCTTTCCCAGAGCCACAAAGTCACTTTTGATACATTCGGAGGGGTACCTTGCAGTATCATTAGTGCCAACATGGATGAGTAGCATTGGACAATAGTCATTAGGCTTAATGAGTCTCAGCAAGCTCTTTGTAACATCTTGCATTTGGTATCAGTCAGACAGCATACCTCCCAGGTCATCATGTCTGATTTGCAGATGGACGCCTCTGTACCACTTAGAAGGAAATCACCAACCACCACTAACTTTCACCTCGTAGTGGTCACAAATCCATCAATTTTGTGGATTTAAATCTTTGGTCCTTCCTCTCCCTGGGATGCTCTCATTCCTCCACTTCTAGGGCTATATACGGGTTTTTCAGTTCAAGGGTAGATGGGATCATAGTATTGATCTTGAAGAGTCTGGTAACCTGAATTCAGCTGTTCTCCATCAGCATGGCCTCTTCTTCCCCACTGCTGGAAATATTTGATGACTCAAGAAGCATTTCATCAATGTATCTTTTATTCTTGCAGATGCTTCTCAGCCTTATCACCTCCTCTCTCAGTTCCTTCACTTCCTTCATAAGGGATTTAAGCTGAAGGCAGCTTGCACATGGAACCACTCCCTCTGCTTGATTAATATTTTCTGTCTGCACAGAGACAGAAGCTGTAACCTGAGCAGCAAGTTTGGCAACACAATGTTTTCCAGTCATACTGTGGTTGCAGAAATGCTCATACCTCCTGAAAGAAAAAAGAGAAAGCAGAAAAAAATCATACCAAAGCAATTCCCTCTTCCTGATTGGCTGAAGAACCTATAAATCAAAAGATCAGCCTTGGTATGGTGGGAGCTGGGGAGGGTAAGAGGGAATTAAACACTAGAGCCTCTGAAGGCATCATATTATCTAAACCAGTGGCTCCCAACCCTAACCTGGAGGACTACCAGCCAGTTGGGTTTTCGGGTAGCCCTAATGAATATGCATGAGAAAGATTTGCATATAATGGAGGTGATAGGCATGCAAATCTGCCCTATGCATATTCATTAAAGCTATCCAGAAAACCTGACTGGCTGGTGGTCCTCCAGGACAGGGTTGAGAACCACTGATCTAAACTAACTGCTGAAAATACAGAGTACTGAACTAAAACCACTGAAGACCAAGTTTACTTTTTCCTAAGTCTGAATGCCAGCATGTGGGATGGTTCAATAAGGTTTTTCTTCCCCTTTGTAGATCCTCACTCAGCACTTCTTCGAGACATTATGGGTGGAAAAAGCTTGATATAATTATTTCATTGTGTAGATGCTGATAGCATAGATATCCTGTATCTACCATACAGTAATTACCTGCCTTGTGTAGAAACTACTTGCAATGTACAGTAATTGCAGAGTAAATACTATGATCTCAGTATTTACCATGTAGGCTTTGCAGTTACCATGAGTTAATTTTTGCAACTAATGTTCATTACCTACAAATATATACTACACTTCAGCAAAATTGTCCCTAGATTTCAAATTTTTATTTTCTCTTTCTTTTGGATACTATCCATTTAGTGATAAAACTATCACAGTCATTATTACAATTTAATTATATGACTTATACAACACAGAAAACATGTTATTAAATAATGTTATATTGCTTCAATTAATTTATTACATGAATTCATTATAATAAATATGTATATCAATTATTAAGGAATGCTTTCTTAGGCAAAGAGGGGCTATATTTCTTTGGAAATACATGTAATCTTCTTCTTTTTTTCATATTTTTTTCATTTTTTAAACCAAGTGCAACATATTATCAATGTACAAAATAAACAGCACTTAATTCCATCAAATGATATAATAAATACATATCATTCCCCCCACCCACCCATCCTTCCATACAGTATAAAGATAAGCAAAAGTAATATAAATGATCAAGACCAACAAATTACAATCAAATAATAATTTAAAGGCATATCCCCTCTCCCCCCACCTCTCCTGGATGTGTATAATCAAAGGGCTAAAACCAATAATTAATCTTTACAAAATTTTGTCAATGGGTCCCAAACATCCTTAAATTTCTTATAATGTCCCAATTGTATTGCTCTCATATGTTCAAATTTATAAGTTTGGCACAAGGATTCCCATCAAAAACTATAATTTAACCTGTCCCAATTTTTCAGAATAAGTTATATGGCAACTCCCATCATGATTAAAAGCAGTCTATTGTTATTTGAAGTTATTGGACTCTTGGCAATCAATAACTTACCAAAGAGCACAGCATCATATGTCAATGCCAATGGAACTTCCAGTATGCTATTTATTTGACCCCAAATGGATCGCCAAAATTTAAGTATTAAGAAACAACAGGTGATCCAGTGTCCCTATATCGAGATGACAGTGCCAGTATCTATTTGATTTAGAACTATCTAATTTTTGTAATCTAACAGGGGTCCAAATACTTCTATGCAAAAAAAAAAACTCAAGTTTGGTTCACAGATGCTGATGTTGTACATCTCATCCTCCAAGACCAAATCTGTGGTGATTGAGTCGCAGAAATCTGCTGCTTAATCTCAATGCTCCAAATATCTTTTAAGCCAGTTTTAGGTTTCTTATTCAAATATTCCAATATTAATTTGTACCACTTGGCATCCTGATGCCCTAGGAAATCTGTCTGGAAGCAAAGGCCCATCAAACTATACTGAGTTTTCAAGTTTCGCCAATCAGGGGACCCTTTCAGAATGCCCTGCTTCAACTACAACCACTTATATATTTGAGACTTTACAATACCAAATGTTTGTTGCAGTTGTGAAAAGTCAAGCAGCTTAACATCTGATAACACATCGTCTAAAGTACATATACCTGCCTGCATCTAATGTTTCCAGATGATCTTAAACTCGCCAATTTGAATCTTGGAGTTCAATTATAAGGACTGATACGTGGTTTTCATTTTTGATTCAGTTTAAGTTTATTTTTTCTGTTAGGTTGGATATTTATTCTCTAATATGTGATTTACTGCAGTTGGAAACACTTCACCACCATGGATATTTGAGTATTCTAGGAAACAACTGTCATTTTGTTATGGTTCAAGATTTATTCTAAACTGCTGTTTGGAATGCTATCGGAGGTTCAAAAAAAAAAAAAACCACTGGCTAAGGGAAAATTAACAAGAGGCTTGAAATACTTCAGTTGACATCATTCGCTCCCAGCTTACCCTCAAACTTACGTATATAACCTTCTTCTTAAGAAATGCTAAATCAGTCTTAAAGAATACTGTTGTTTTTTTTCCACATATACACCTTAGGTCAGATTGAGTAAATGGTGCCAGAAGTTAAGGTATCATTAAGATCTGCTCTGAGCACCAATTCTATAAAGGTCGCTTAGCACTAAGCAACCTTTATAGAATAATACTTAGCCCATATTCATGGGCCCAGCTTAGGGCATGGGAACTCAAACTTGCTGAAACCTGGTGTAAAAGCCAGCAGCCTTGAAGTTGCCTGGACTTCAGCTAATAGAACTGTTGGACTGTTGTACCACCAGTAAAGATGATTTCCTTGAAAAAGCATGTGGTAAGACCTAGACTCTATTTAAGGAGGGTGTATCTAAAATATTTCTTTCTAAGATAATTAAGCATTAAGAATTTTGGGGATAATGAATATTGAGAGGGTTTGGACTGACCGATGATGACTTTGGTGCAATAAGTATGCCTGGCAAGAGCTATTCAATAAGCAGCAGCACCATCAAGGTCTTAAAACTTCTTGTTCTTCAGAGTGTCCTGTGCTTTTGTAGGCATGCAACTAATGGTAGTGGGGCATGTAAATGACCCTATTCTATAACACTGCCTTAATTTTGGAAACATCCCTTTATAATCTTTTGTCTTTTCATCTAGTTTTTAATTTTCCTTTTAAATACAGAGAAAAGTGCATGTCCTCTTTTTCTGAGTGAGTCTGTGTTTATATACCTGAATTATCTCTTTTTCAGCTACTTCCTCTGTTATCATTTGGTTTGATTGATCTGATGTCTTCCCGATTACCAAGGAAATATTAATTCTTTTGAAGGTCCAGCTCTTAGATCCAAGCTGTTTGATTTATTTTGTTGCTTTTGAGCACTGGTCCTAAGATAAGTAAACTATGCCTAATAGGTAGGAGACATCTAGCCTACCTGATATCACCAAGGATTAGACTTTTAATATCTCCCAGAAGCCTTTGGCTTCAATCTGGGTAGGTCCTGCAGTGTTAGATAGGCTAATGTTGACACACTGGCTCATTTGGGTTTATCTGGTTAATTTTATTCCTTGTATTTATACGTTCTTAATTGCCAATGGATATACTTGACTAAAGTTAACCAGATAAAGCTTATGCTTATTAAAACTTAATATACTGATTAACTTGAAATACCAAAGTGGTTTACAAAATTAGGAATTCCATCACATTGATAGGAAAGACCTAAACACACATACATAGATGTCATTTGAGATCCTCTCATTCATCTTGCAAAGAAGCTAAAATTCAGCTGAGGTGCTAATGTAATGTGATATCATCGTCTAAGTCCATATTGAAGGCCTCTTTTAAACAAAAGAGTTTTTAGTAGAGTCCTTTTTAAAAAAGTTTTCCTCCACGATGATAGAATTAGTTCAGAATTGTAACACCCAGCTAACAAACTTAGAGCACACAAAAAGCATAATCACAAGTTTACTGCAAATGGTCTCTGTTATTCATAAGTGCTGTTGGTACTACATATGAGGTAGATTGACTTGTGTGTATGCCTTTTGTGTGCTCTTAAGTTTGTTTGCTGGGTATTACAATTCTGCTATGTCAATGACAGGTGTAAATTGCCTTGTTTAAGTGGGGGAACCTGCTCTGGTCTGCAGTGCTTTTCCCCTGCTAAGCCAGCAACTTTAGCAAGGAAGAATTTAAAGGGACCAAACTCTGTTTTGTGTGTATGTGTGTGCCTAGATATGTTCTCTGGCATCCTGCTCTCCTGCTCAGAATATGAGTTTGAATCAGTGGTATGAATGTTCACTCAACACTGATCAGCTCTAACTAGCTTGACATATGTCGTTTTGATGTTTTTCACTGGCACAGGGCTGGTACTGGTGCTGGGCTTGTGACAATATAAACTTTGATGTCACTCAGGTCCCTTCTTCAAATGCCACCATAATTCTGAATATGTCTATTTAAAATTCACAATAGTGTTACTTTATATAATCTTCTATCAGGTTCAAATGATGTTTGTATCTTATTCAGAGGAAGATGGATCTCTTAAAAATAAACTTAAATACCTTCTTTGTAGAAGACGCCTGGGTATTTGTTTTAAACATCAATTAAGGCATGATATTTTAGATGGAGAGTATGGTTCATCTGCATACACACTTGATATTTACTGAATCACATTAACCTACTTACAATAGATTAAATCTTGCAATTATTTTCTGCTTCTTCAATTCAGCTGTTATATTTCTGCAGAAAAAATTGGTCTATAGCAATTTACGGTCTAATATTCCAAACAGTTGAGCTCCTAAATTTAGGCTTTAAAGTTAGGTGCCTAAATTTGCCCACTGGTTAGTCAAACCTAGAAGCCTAAGGGGCACGTTCCACATGTTAAATGCAATGATTAATGTGTGGTATGTGCAAATCATGTATTGCCAACATCTACCCCTGCAGTAAAGACATAATTCTATAAAGCGTGGACTAACATTTACAAAACCTATTACACACATAAATCACTGAAGAATGGTAAACTCACTGATGTCAGCAGAAGCAGTGAATGTCTTTGGGTACGTGAGTAGGGAACACCTCAGGTGGGGTCGAGCAGAGGTCCATGGTCTTGTTTGGGGGAGGGGGGCAAGAATGACCTGATGTTCTTGTGAGAGTAAGGAAGGGGGGCAAAAATGACTGGGAGGAGTAGACAGATCCCTTCCTGCAGATCCAAGCTAAGTATCAGTCAGGACCCATTTAAGTGCCAGTGGCCAAAACATGTCTAGTCATACCCATTTATTCAATATTGATGTCCAAATGTGGCCCTGCATTAAATATGCAGGTCTAATTTAGCAGTCAACGGACAGTGGTTAAAAACTATTGACTGAATATTGACTGGTGCAATACTAAAGCAATGACAACATGCAAGGATCTCTTTTCACCAATATATTTATAAAGAATCAGATATGACATAACCTAACAAAGCTATGTTTCATTAGATGACCCACTGTACTTCATATAATATGAGCTGCTGCAACAGATTGAGGCAGCCATTTTGAAATGGAGCCATGGTGGGCCACAATAATCACTAACAATGTAGTTTATGATTAGGTTTTATTTATCAATACAAGCAACAGCAGGCTATAAACTTCATCAATATTTTCTACTAAGACTAGGAGTACACACAGTCATAACACAAAGCCTTAGGGCAGGGGTGTCCAATGTCGGTCCTCGAGGGCCGCAATCCAGTCGGGTTTTCAGGATTTCCCCAATGAATATGCATGAGATCTATTAGCATACAATGAAAGCAGTGCATGGAAATAGATCTCATGCATATTCATTGGGGAAATCCTGAAAACCTGACTGGATTGCAGCCCTCGAGGACTGACATTGGACACCCCTGCCTTAGGGTAATTCGCTCTCAGACCTCAACAGTGCAGCCAGTATGAACATTAGACTTTTTTACATCTGACATATCACCCTAAAGCTTTGTGTTATGACTAGGTTTTATTTATAGCATTTAATTATGGTATCTAGAATTTTTAATTATATTATCTGGTTTTTAGGTGGATGTACGAGGGGCTGCTGAAATATTCTCAGCCCAACCAACAAAACTGAGGCAGTCTCCATGAAGGATTATACTCTTACCCCACCCCCTCCTTTACTAAACCACAAAAGCTGTTATTAGCACAGGGAGCTGCGCTGAATGGGGGGGGGGGGGGGGATTAGTCCGATAACTTTCCACTTTTTTCATTCTGTTGGAAAAATATGGAATGAAAAAAGTGGAAAATCGCTGAACTAAGGGCCTGATTCTGTATAATATGCCCGGTCTCAGCAGCCGCCTAAGTAGCTTTTGAGAATCGCACACGGGCGTCCTATACAGAATTGCTTAACCACCCCTATTCTCTAAACGGCTTCTATATCACAGACGCTGTTTAGAGATTCATGTTGTTGCTGAACTGATTGCGGCATGGGAATCTCCCTGCCGCGATCAGCTGAGTGACAGTGGCAGGAAACCCCCAAACCCCACCGCAAGTTGGCCCACTCCCTCCCACCACCATCTCTGAACACCCCACCCCCACCCACAGTGTCCACAGCATGAGGGATGCCCACTCCCTCCTGCTGGAACCCCCAAAACAACCCCCAACAGGGGGAATGCCCATTCCCTCCTGCTGCCACTCCCAAAACAATCCCTGAAAGAGGGATGACCAATTCCTCCTGTCGCCACCCCTTTGCAACATCCCCAGCAGGAGGGATGACCAATCCATCCTGCTGTCACCCCCTCTAACATTCCCAGTAGAAGGGATGCCCACTCCCTCCGTCTGGCATCCCCCAAATACATGACCCCCAGATACTCCCCCCCCCCCTCGAAACCCACCGGTATATAAATTTTTTAAATAAATAAAATAAAATAAATGTTTCTGAATTGTTTCCCTAGACATAATTATGGAAATGAAGAGACCCTAGAACTTTCTAGAGCTGTCACATAACAATTTATTTTAAGGTTGTTTTTTTCACTAGGCATACTAATCTTCTGCCTAAGGCAGAAAAATTTGGAGAGCCTCTTTCATTTGAAAGGAAGCTCTGGTATGAGAGGGCATAGGATGAAGTTAAGAGGTGATAGGCTCAGGAGGAATCTAAGGAAATTCCTTTTTACAGAAAGGGTAATAGATGCATAGAACAGTCTCCCAGAAGAGGTGGTGGAGACAGAGTTTGGCAGACTGGATGGGCCATTTGGCCTTTATCTGCCATCATGTTTCTGTGTTTCACATGACCAGCACAACAGCAAATGGTGTAGAGCCTATAAGCACCTGCCGATGCTCAGGAGAAATGGAGATAAGAGGATATGGAAAAGTAGAGCCTTGGACAGCCCTGGAGAGAGGTACACAGCTGAAGGTTGACCTAGAGCAGGGGTGCCCAACGCGTCGATCGCGATCGACAGGTCGTTCACTCAGGCGACCCCAGTCGATCGCACAGCAGGTTCCCTTCTCTTTTTTCCCCTCCTGACTGGCCCGCCTCTTAAAGAACACTGGCCAATCAGAGTGCTGGAAGGGCGGGGTGAAGGTCGGTGGGGGACGGAGCTCAGCGCATCACAAGAAATAGAAGCGCCTGTAATGATTGAGGTAAGAGCGATATACAATTTTAAAAAACCCAAAATCGGCCTCCCAATCAGTGGCGTACCGAGGTGGGGCGGTCCGCCCCCGCCCCAGGTGCACCGCTTGGAGGGATGCACAGCCGTCCAGGTCCTCCTGCCCTTCCTTTCCACCGGTCTGTGCACGGGGCTCGCACCCGCCGCCCAAATGGTGTTGTTGGTTATCGCGAGACTCGCGGGAGTTGACGGCACCATTCGAGCGTCGGCACGGGACCAGGCAGGCGCAAGCCCCGAGTGCGGACCGGGGGAAAAGAAAGGCAGGATGACCCGGACCTGGCCGGCTGTGCACCCCTCCAAGCCGTGCACCCGGGCGGATCGGACCCCTTCTAAATCCATTGTACTTGTCTTTTATTCAGTTCCACTAATGAGCATTGTGACAGGCAGTTCTTATGGGGCAGTTCTTGGAAGTATTTCTTTGTTTTTCTGTGCCTAAGTATTCTATTAATTTAACTTCCTTATTCCTGTGGGGATCTCCAAAGGGGACGAATGGGAGACGGCCGGTGGCAGGTGGTACTTTAGCAATTCTTACAGGTTGCCATAGGCCTCAGGAGCTGTCTTCCCTCTGCCGTGGTCCTGCCCCTCCTCTAAGTCAGAGACAGGCTTGGGGCAGAGGGAAGACAGCTCCTGAGGCCTATGGCAACCTGCAAGGATCGCTAAAGTACCAGCGATCCTCTCTGCAGACTGCTCCCTGCTGGAATTAGGTAAATGGATGTGGGGAGGGTAGGCCTTGGGGGGGGGGAGTGCAGTCCTTCAAGGGGTAGTACAGGCCTTCAGGGGGGGAGTCAACCTTTGAGGGGGAATGTGCAGACCTTCAGGGGGGGTCAGGCCTTCGGGGGAGGGGGGCTGTATAATAAAAAAATATTTGAACATAAATACAAAGTGCACTTGGTGTGTATATATATATATATATATATATATATATATATATATATATATATATATAAATAAATATATATATGTTTAGCATTTTTATTGTTGGTAGATCATTTTGACTTGGTCATTTTAAAAGTAGCTTGCAAGCCCAAAAAGTGTGGGCACCCCTGACCTAGAGTATCAGATAAGTTTCAAGTTTCAAGTTTATTCGTTATTTGATTGATCGCCTATCACAGTTACTAAGCGATGTACATAAACTATAAATATAAGGTAAACAATAACAAGAATATATAAAAAATATAAAAATCTTTTAAAAATAGACCAATTACAACAGGAAACACTAGGATAGAAGGGAGCGAAATACATTTTATGATAGGTAAGGAAGAACATTTAAGGGTAATATACAAAGGGAAAGGGAAAACAAAATAGTTTATTGGGAGTAAAATACACAATTGAACAAAATGAACGGCAGTTATAAAGAGCAATTGGCATTTCAATTAGATATTGAAAGCGTCTTTAAAAAGAAAGCTCTTAAGTTGGCTTTTAAATTTATCAAAATTTTTCTCCTGTCTTAAGTAAAGTGGGAGAGAGTTCCAAGTTTGTGGTGCTGTAACGGTAAAAATATATTGCCTTCGAGTATTAATCATTTTAAGGGTAGGAATAACCAATAAAAGTTGTTCATTCGATCTTAAAGTTTTTTGAGAAGAATATGGAATTAAAACTTTGTAAATAAATGATGGAGTTTTGTATAGCAATGATTTAAAGGTGAGTAAAGATAATTTATAAAGAATGCGGTGTGCCACAGGGAGCCAATGTGCCTTTTGAAGTAACGGGGTGACATGATCAAACTTTTTGGCCCCCATAATTAATTTGATGGAAGTGTTTTGGATAATTTGTAATCTTCTAATTTCTTTTTGGGCCATTCCTTTGAATAAAGCATTACAGTAGTCAATTTTTGATACCTTTGGGCTAGACCTGTTTGCTTCAGACTGAATGTTCTACCTCTGTAGGTAGAAGAGGCCAACAGGGCTCTTGAGTCTGAATATGACATGTTTCCTTTTCTTACTGCTGGCAGCACTATATTACTCCTGTAGTACTACACTGACTAAACCATACCCTTGTCAGTGTCAGAAAAGGGAGATTCTCAGAAAATCTGCCTGCTTTAGCAGGTGGCCAACTGTATCCTGGCCATTCAACTCTGGATAGCCTCACTAGGAAATATTTGCAGAACCGACAACACCATACTGAAAAGTTCATAGGAAGTCCGCAGCTCTTACTTGCATAGGTCATCATATTTTCCCTTCCTTTTATCCTGGTAGAAGACCTATCCTTATGTGAAAAATATATTAACTTACTAGGGGTGAAGATGTTTTCGCCACATTCATCTCCCTTTCTCACCTTAACAAGCCTCTTGGAGTCAGTGTTGTCTGCAGCACCCAAAACCTGACCTGACTCCTTTCTCCTCCATACATTTACCATATAACATGGTTTATTATACTGCAACTCTAAATCAATGACAGCCTGGGAGAAAATAATGTTCTACCAACAATGTTGGATTATAACTTCTACATGATTTTTTAAAAAAAATAAATCATTTTTATGCAGTTTAGATTTTCAATTCACAGAGGTCTGTTGAACTGGTAATGATAGCAAGAGAACCTACAGAGGAATGTACTGTAATGCTAATGATCTAGTTGCCTAAGAACTACCCTGATGCAGCGGGAGAGATTGTGATATTGTGAAATGCTGACAGCGTTGGTCACAGCGTGGCAGCGTTCCACAGTACAGCTCATTCCTTTAAAAATTGTTGACACAAAAGCTAACAACAGATAAGTAATTTAACTGCTATGAACTTTAAAGTTACTGGTTTATGATTTTTTTGACCTGCTGAGGCTATTGAAAACAAGCTTTTGAATTGATTGATAAGAGACAATCTTCATAGACTTATAAATATGAATGTGAGTTTACAGGAGTTTAAACACAGTTAAGCAAGAGTAAATAAGAAAAAAAGAAAAAAATTAAAGAGATTGAAGTATTTATTTGATGAATAAGAAGCATTGGTTTTTTTTTTGCCTATGACATGATTGGGAATGAGTGAATTGATCACGCTTGAAACCCAGTTGGGTTAATTGCTCCATATTCTGAGGCTTTTTTCACCCCTTTACACTTACAATTAAAACCATAATTATAATAATATTGCTTAGACTCTCTAAATTAATGATTGTGATAATATAATGCAAAGTAACCTCAGCAGTATATAATTCCACTGTGGTTTTTTTAAGTGTATATTGTTTTGGACCACCTGGTTAGACAAATATTAGAGTTTGCTCTCTAAATAGACAGATGTCCCTTTGGGTTATAGTTCAGCAGTTTCCAATATGATATAAACAGTAAAATATGATAAGTTCATGTAGTTCCTGCATATAGAAAACATAGAAACACAGAAACATAGAAAATGACGGCAGAAAAGGGCCAAGGCCCATCTAGTCTGCCCACCCCCTAACTACCTCCATGAAGAGATCCCACATGCCAATCCCATCTTTAAAATCTGGCATGCTGCTGGCCTCAATTACCTGTTGTGGAAGATTATTCCAGCGGTCAATCACCCTTTCGGTGAGAAATATTTTCTGGTGTCGCTATGAAATTTCTCACCCCTGATTTTCAACGGATGCCCTCTTGTTGCCATGGGTCCTTTAAGGAAAAAGAGATCCTCTTCCACCTTGATATGGCCCGTGACATATTTGAACGTCTCGATCATGTCTCCCCTCTCGAGTAAGTACAGCTGCAACTTACCCAGTCGTTCCTCATACGGGAGATCCTTGAGTCCTGAGACCATCCTGGTGACCATTCGCTGAACCGACTCAACTCTCCGCACATCTTTTTGATAATGCGGCCTCCAGAATTGTACACAGTATTCCAGATGGGGTCTCACCATGGATCTGTACAACGGCATTATGACCTCGGGCTTATGGCTGATGAAACTTCTACGGATACATCCCATGATTTGTCTAGCCCTGGATGAAGCTTTCTCCACTTGATTGGAAGTCTTTATGTCTTCGCTAATAATCACCCCCAAGTCACGTTCTGCTACAGTCCTTGCTAGGATCTCACAATTTAGGGTGTAAGTCCTGTATGGATTTTTGCCGCCAAGGTGCATGACCTTGCATTTTTTGGCATTGCTACTTAGTTGCCAAGTCTTTGACCAATGCTCCAGCAGGAGTAGGTCCTGCATCATACTGTCGGGCATTGAGCTTTTGTCAGGCACTGTGCTTTCATCTGTTGTGCGGTTGCCTACTATGTTGCATAGTTTGGCATCATCGGCGAATAATGTAATTTTACCTCGAAGCCCCTCAGCCAAGTCACTTACGAAGATGTTAAATAGGATCGGGCCCAAGACCGAGCCCTGCGGCACTCCGCTGATCACCTCCATCGTATCGGAGAGGGTACCGCTTACCACTACCCTCTGAGGTCTACCTCTAAGCCAGTCCCTAACCCATGCAGTTAATGTTTCACTCAGTCCCATCAAACCCATCTTGCTAAATAACCTGTGGTGTGGGACGGTATCAAACGCTTTGCTGAAGTCCAAGTACACGACGTCCAGGGACTCCCCTATATTCAGCTTTCTTGTTACCCAGTCAAAGAAGCTGATCAGATTTGATTGGCAGGACCTTCCCTTCGTAAAACCATGTTGATGGGGATCTTGTAGATTCTCCTAGTTCAGGATTGTATCCAATTGGCATTTGATTAGTGTTTCCATAAGTTTACTCACTATCGATGTGAGACTCACCGGTCTATAATTCTCAGCCTCCGTCCTGCATCCCTTTTTGTGGAGTAGAATGACGTTAGCCATTTTCTAATCAAACGGGACTCTTCCTGTACTTAGGGAAAGATTGAAGAGCGCAGATAACGGTTCCTCCAGGACGTCACTCAACTCTCTGAGCACCCTGGGGTGTAGTTTGTCCGGTCCCATAGTTTTGTTTACCTTGAGTCTTGATAGCTCTTCGTAGACACTGCTGGGCGTAAACTCAAAATTTCAAAACGGGTCTTCTGAGTTTTCCCTCATCGGCAGCTGAGGGCCGAATCCCAGCGCCTCGCAAGTGAAAACCGAGCAGAAGTATTCATTTAAAAGTTTGGCTTTGTCGGAGTCCGATTCTACATAGTTCCCATCGGGTTTCCTAAGGTGTACTATCCTATCTGTGTTTCTTTTTCTGTCACTAATATACTGGAAGAAGGATTTATCGCCCTTCTTTATGTTCTTCGCAAGGTTCTCCTTCATTCAGAGTTTGGCCTCCCTGACTGCCGTTTTGACCACTTTTGACTTGGCCAGATAGTCTTCCTTGGATTCTCGCTTCCCTGATAGTTTGTAGAGGATGAACGTTCTTTTCTTCTTTTTTATGAGGTCTGAGAGCTCCTCGGAGAACCACTGCGGTCTATTGTTTCTACGCCATTTACTTACTGATTTGATGTAGCGGTTGGTTGCTTCGTGTAAGGTTGATTTCAGAGTTGACCACATTACCTCTACATTATCTGTTTCGGCATGGTTTTGCAGTGCCTGATGGACGAAATCTCCCATGCTTTCGAAGTTTGTGCCCTTAAAGTTGAGGACCTTGGTTGATGTGCTTGACTTAGTGAAACCTTTCCTGAGGTTGAACCATATCATGTTGTGGTCACTGGAGGCCAACATATTGCCTACCAAGACCTCTGTGACACTTTTCCGTTGGTGAGTATTAGGTCTAGTATCGCCCGATCCCTATTGGGCTCTAATACCATTTGGCTGAGTCTCGCTCCCTTTATAGAGGTTAATAGCTTCCTGCTGCCGCTGGACGCAGCGGAAAGTTTGTTCCAATCCACATCAGGCATATTGAAGTCTCCTAACAATACTGTGTCTCCACGCAAAGTGATATTCTCAATGTCTTTGACTAATTCTATATCTATGTCCTCCTGTTGTCTTGGAGGTCTGTAAACTAAACCAAGATACAGGCATTTGTCCTTCCCCCTAGCCAAATTCACCCAGAGGGATTCCCCGGTGTACTTGACATCTACGATTTTGGTAACTTTGATGTCCTCTTTAGTGTATAGTGCTACCCCTCCTCCCATTTTGCCCTCTCTGTCCCGCCGAAGTAAGTTGTATCCCGGTATAGCCATATCCCACCCATGAGAGTCTGTGAACCAAGTCTCGGATATCGCCACCACATCTAGGTCGGCGTTTCTCATTTCCGTCTCTAATTCCAGAATCTTATTGCCCAAACTGTGGGCATTAACGTACATAGCCCTCCATACCTCATGTTTGCTATGTCTCTGTGTAGATATTCCTGCTTGAGCTAATTGGACTCCTATAATGCTGTTTGCAATGTGTGTACTTACCTCTGACTCAGAAATGCAGTGTGTACTTACCTTGGACTCAGAAATGGATTGGCAACTTACCTCGCCAAGTTGGTTGCTTGCGCCAGCACGTGAGTGCGTACCCTCCGCCAACTTACCTAGTTTAAAGCCCTATGAAGTAGGTGGGCTAGTCGGTGTCCAAAGACGTTCTTTCCCCTTCTGGTCAGGTGAAATCCGTCAGGTCCCTGTAATCCTTGCAGTGCCTCTCCATGCTTCAGGAATCCGAAGTTCATCTCCCTGCACCATCCGTGCAGCCAGTCGTTTGTCCTCTAGATACGATCCTCCCTGGCTCTCCCATTGCCTCTCACTGGGAGGATCGAGGAGAAGACCACCTGCGCTTCCATCCTCCTCAGCTTCTCACCCAGGGCTCCAAAGTCTACAGATATGTTCTCCGTGGTGTTCCTGGCAGTGTCGTTCGTTCCAACATGGATGAGAAGCATGGGGAAGTGGTCATGGGGCTTGATAAGTCTGTCTAGGCAGGCGGTTACATCTCGGATCCTGGCTCCTGGCAGACAGCAAACCTCTCTTGATTGCATATCTGGTCTGCAAATTGGTCCCTTGGTGCCCCTCAGCAGGGAATCCCCAATGACTACCACTCTACGCTTCTTTGGGGGGAGCTGATCTGTTGTCTCCGGAACTGGAACCGGAATCGTCTGGTGGACAACTTCCTGTACCTCATTGGCAGGTTCCTCCTGTAACGGCTGGAATCTGTTCCTCTAGGTGATTAGTGGGGTCGATGTTAAACTGCCCTGTGAACGAGAGAAAGAAACAGAAGAAGAGGAAGAAGAAGGTCTTCTATGTTTGCCGGTGGAGGAAGTTATCAGCTGCCAGCCTCTTCTTGTACCCCAATCGTTGGTTTCAGGGTTGCAAGTTCAGACAGTTTGGGCATCCTGAGGATGGTCTTGTTTTGCTCCTGCTCGGTGACCTGGGACAACTCCTGGATGACTCCGTCGATGAAGGCCTCATCCTCTCGGATGCTTCTCAAGCGCTTTACCTCCTCTCTCAGGCTCCTCAGCTCCTGCAAGATGGCTCCGTCTAGCTGTGTGGAGACTGTAGTCATCTTCTTGGGGATGGCCTCGGTCTGTACAGAGACCTCTGTCCTCCGTCCTGGCTCTCCTTCCGTCTGTACGTGGACCGTGGCCATCCCCTGGATCCCTTCGGTGACTGGGTTGCCGGTCTTGATTGTAGCCCTGTTGCTTCTTGTTCTTCCTGCCATTTTCAAAATTATTATTATTTTTTTTTGTTAGTTTAGATATTTGTTAGTTAGTTATGTCTGCCTGATCGTTAGTGAGCTAGAAAAGTCTGCCTGTTAGATAGTATGAGAGTCTGCCTGTTAGAGTTTGAAAGTTGGAAGATAGAGGTAGTTAATTAGTTAATTGTTAGTTTAGTCTGCCTGTTTGTTAGTTGGCTAGAAAGGGCTGCCTGTTAAATAGTTTGAAAGTTTGAAGGATAGAGTGACTGGTAAGGTCTGGCTCTTGCTTAGTTAGAGAGGTCTGCTTGCTTGTTGGCTAGATAGAAAGTAGAGAATGACACGGTGACGGTTTACCCGCGGCCACCGCATTTAAGCCGCGGGTCACCGCCGAAAACGGGGAAGAAAACTAGCAGTCGCTGCGGTGACGGGGACAAGGCCATTCACCGACCGCGGAAACGGTGAACAGGTTTGTCCCCGCGGGCCAATGTACCCCCTTCTAGGAACCGCTATTTCACCGTGCTCCTCATTTGTCATTTCAACCCTTCCTGCCAATCGCAGCAGAAGGGTACCCAACCCCTCCTGCCGGTCCTCCCAATGGCCTCCCCTAAGATCGCCGGCAGGAGGGTACCCAACCCCTCCTGCTGGACCCCCCCCCAACGAACCCTCCCACCCCGGAACCCCCTTAGTCTTACTTTTCAAGTTGGACCGGACAGCTCCTCGCTCGTCTGGCCAGCAGGCCTGCCTCCGTCCAAATGAGGCGGGCCCGCCCCTCCCCTCCCCTCCCCTGCCTCCCAATGGCCTCCCCTAAGATCGCCGGCAGGAGGGTACCCAACCCCTCCTGCTGGACCCCCCCCCAACGAACCCTCCCACCCCGGAACCCCCTTAGTCTTACTTTTCAAGTTGGACCGGACAGCTCCTCGCTCGTCTGGCCAGCAGGCCTGCCTCCGTCCAAATGAGGCGGGCCCGCCCCTCCCCTCCCCTGCCTAACCCACAGGATCCTAGGGCCTGATTGGCCCAAGCACCTAAGGCCCCTCCTATAGCGGGAGTGGCTTTAGGTGCCTAGACCAATCAGGCCCTAGGATCCTGTGGGTTGGGCAGGGTAGGGGCGGGCCCGCCTCATTTGGACGGAGGCAGGCCTGCTGGCCAGACGAGCGAGGAGCTGTCCGGTCCAACTTGAAAAGTAAGACTAAGGGGGTTCCGGGGTGGGAGGGTTCGTTGGGGGGGGGTCCAGCAGGAGGGGTTGGGTACCCTCCTGCCGGCGATCTTAGGGGAGGCCATTGGGAGGCAGGGGAGGGGCGGGCCCGCCTCATTTGGACGGAGGCAGGCCTGCTGGCCAGACGAGCGAGGAGCTGTCCGGTCCAACTTGAAAAGTAAGACTAAGGGGGTTCCGGGGTGGGAGGGTTCGTTGGGGGGGGGTCCAGCAGGAGGGGTTGGGTACCCTCCTGCCGGCGATCTTAGGGGAGGCCATTGGGAGGACCGGCAGGAGGGGTTGGGTACCCTTCTGCTGCGATTGTCGGGAGGGCCGTTGGGGGGGTCTACAGGAGGGGTTGGGTGCCCTCCTGCCGTGATCGCTGGGGGGAGGGGAGACTTGCAGCCGTAGCCGCGGTCACTATGCTAATCACGGCAGCATTTAAAGTACATGTCGTGTTTGTTTTTGCATTGCTAGCCCCAGGGGTGGTGGAAGATTAGTGATTGAAAAACTGTATGAAAAATAACTATTTTAAATTTAGTGATCAAAATGTGTCAGTTTTGAGAATTTTTATTAATTAATTTTTTCTCTGCGTGTTTTGTTTTTGTATAGTTATTAACTAATATTTAACTAAGTTTTAAAGTTTTAAAGAATGTTTCCTTTATACGTAAATAAAGAAAAGTGAATGGGATTGCAGTGGCGGTGACGGGGCGGTGAATGGGGTGGCAGTGGCGGTGACGGGGCGGTGAAGAGGATGGTGAGACGGGGACGGGGCGGTGACGGGGTTGGTGAGACGGGGACGGGGCGGTGACGGGGATGGTGAGACGGGGACGGGGCGGTGACGGGGACCAATTTTTTCACCGTGTCATTCTCTAATAGAAAGGTCTGCCTGGTTTGAAAGTTGGATAGAAAGTTTAAAAGATAGTCTAAAAGTTAAATAGCTAGTTGTATGTGCCTGGTGGTTGTACTCTGCCTTGTTATGTGTTAAAACCTTACTTTGGCGGTTATCCGGACCCCTTCCTTGAGGCCCTTCGCAAAGGCGCTCTCGCTAATGCCATTGGCTCGTCCCCTTTTATGGGGGGAGTTTGGCTGGTGATGTCGGGGGTGGGCAGAGTTAGCTCTCGCCTCTTCCCCTACTAGCACCGCCTTCTCTGCTCCTCTCTCCGCTCCTTCCTGCTAGCACACTCTCTGCTCCCTGCTCTGCTCACTGTTCTGCCATGTGCTCAGGACTGTTCTACCATGTGCTCAGGACTAGGCACAGCTCCTACAGTCTCCCTTCGGCTGGCCTTGCACTGTGGACTCTCCGCCGTTGTCTCGTCCCCTTTTATGGGGGGAGTTTGGCTGTGACGTCAGGGATGGGCGGAGTTAACTCTCGCCTCTTCCCCTGCTAGCTCCGCCTTCTCTGCTCCTCTCTCCGCTCCTTCCTGCTAGCACACTCTCTGCTCCCTGCTCCGCTCACTGTTCTGTCATGTGCTCAGGACTGTTCTACCATGTGCTCAGGACTAGGCACAGCTCCTACAGTCTCCCTTCGGCTGGCCTTGCACAGTGGACTCTCCATCATTGGCTTGTCCCCTTTTATGGGGGGAGTTTGGCTGGTGATGTCGGGGGTGAGTGGAGTTAGCTCTAGCCTCTTCCCCTGCTAACACCGCCTTCTCTGCTCTAATAGAAGTGCTTGGTGAAACCCATTACAAGAAGATGTAAGCAACAGCCATTTCTGTGGCGGGTCCTCTGAAATGGAATGCTCTGCCAGCATGTTTGAGGCTATGTAAGAACAAGATGTCTTTTAAGAAGCAATTTAAAACACATCTGTTTGTGAGAGCTTTTTACTAGGTTAGATTTTGATAACCTATTTTACTGGAGGTCAGTTTTTGATACTTTATTTTACTGTTTTGCTAGTTTTAGGATGTTAGATAATTGTAATGAGTCAATGTATTATGTGGTATTGATTATGTGTGTTTACATGATTATATATGTTCTTTTTGTAAACCACTTAGGTTTTAAGCGGTGTAGAAATTTTTTAAATAAATAAATATATGCCCCTCCTTTACAAAGCTGCACCAGCCATGGTGGTAACAGCTCGGACACTCATAGAATTCTTATGAGTGCCCGAGCTGTTACCGCCTCAGCCATTGCTAAAAAAGTTAGTGCGGCTTTGTACCTCTCCAAGGTAGTGAGAACGAGAGGGCACTCTCAAAGGTAAAGGGGATACATTCCGTACAAACGTAAGGAAGTTCTTCTTCACCCAGAGAGTTGTAGAGAACTGGAATGCTCTTCTGGAGTCTGTTATACGGGAAAACACCCTCCAGGGATTCAAGACAAGGTTGGACAAGTTCCTGCTGAACCAGAACGAACGCAGGTAGGGCTGGTCTCAGTTAGGGCACTGGTCTTTGACCTGGGGGCCACCGCATGAGCGGACTGCTGGGCGCGATGGACCACTGGTCTGACCCAGCAGCGGCAATTCTTATGTTCTTATGAAGGGAATAATAAACATTACCTACCTATTTTTTTCTCAGCAATATCCCTAACAGATTCCTAAATCTGTTCCCATGTTTTCAAATGAAATCTCAATAAAATAAATGCCAATAATATCAATGCAATCTTTACATATTCGTTAATGTTCTCAGTTTAAGCAAAATGCAACCAATTGCACTGCTGCTTGTGGAAATGCAGTATGGTGTATCAGCAGTAATAGACAATATCCCTTTGTTAAGTTTTACCTAGTTTAAAGAATGGCTATAATACAGTATAACTATAAAAGCTAAATGATGGAAATCTTGACACCATAAAGAAAAATGAGAATAGAAAGAGACCTGGATATGCACTTTCCACTGTTATTAGGCATATGCATTATTAGTGAAGCATTTAGAATGGCAGAAAACATTATTTCTTTAAAGATACTCTAGAATTTCTTTATCCATATAAATGTCAGATTACAAAAGGAGAGGTTAAATTATTATTTGTCACTATTATTTTCAGCCGCAGTGTTATTTACACACGCCAGTATTTTCAAGCATTTTTTATTGCTCTCTGCTAAATTCCTTCTTAGCTTTGACACCTCAGGGAAAGGATTAATCTCTTGCTCTGTTTCTTAAGCTGTCAGCTCATCCCGTCTTTTCATATTTGCTGATTTGCCATCCAAAAAGGATTAGGAAGCCTCAGAGGCATCAAGATCCCTCATTGGCCAGTGCACTCCTTGATAGGGCAAAGTAATATCGCTGCACATCTGCCTGTGTCTTATGAAAATTCAATTTGAAAGAATTATATCGGTAGCATGCAATCTACAGTGCATCGTATCTGCATCCTAACATTATGGATTTTCATTTCCTATACAATTACTTTTAAATAAATAAATTTGCATTTGCATTTAGATCAAAACTCAGGCCTTGGTTTGTCCTATAAATGTAGTTATCATACTGACCCTTCTTTCATCATGGAGGAGTGTGTGGTGCGGTGGTTGAAGCTACAACCTCAGCCCCCTGAGGTTGTGGGTTCAAATCCCGCACTGCTCCTTGTGACCCTGGGCAAGTCACTTAATCCTCCATAGCCCCAGGTATGTTAGATAGATTGTGAGCCCGCCAGGACAGAGAGAGAAAATGCTTGTGTACCTGATTGTAAAACCGCTTAGATAACCTTGATAGGCGGTATATAAAATCCTAATGAACTTGAAACTTGATTTTCCCATGGCAGCAGCTTGTTCTTGTTAAGCAAAAGAGAAAATAATAAATAGCATTGTTTGCTAGAGGATAAAAAAAATCAGATGATTAATTGTTGATGCTTTTTTAAGTGTATCAGAGAGGAACAATGTGGGCTCCTTTTACTAAGCTGCGCTAGCGGTTTTAGCATGCGCTACAATGCCGTGCGCGCTAGACGCTAACGCTTCCATTGAGCTGGCATTCATTTTTCCGTGTAGCGTGGGGGGTTAGCACGCGCTAATCTGCAGTGCTCGCTAAAAACGCTACCGCAGCTTAATAAAAGGAGTCCTGTGCTATTTAAAACTGCTTTACATGCAGAAGTGCACTGTTGAAGGTTACCTCTGTTCAGACTGTGTGAGATCATTTGGTTTTACTATAGTGAAAAAAATAATAAAAAATAAAATGAGCAGAAATTCTTGACATCATAATACTAGGGAAGATGAAACCATGTCAAAGCTCTACTTTGTGAAAAATGTGATTAAGAAAAAAAAAATCCTTTAAACTTAGTATACAGACGACCAAAAACAGATTTTTGATACTGCATACCACAGCAAATGTTCTTTTTATACTAGGGTTCTTTTAGGACTACCAGTAGAACTGAGGCTGCCTTTTACTAGGGCTACAATGTCATGAGTCTGCATTTACAGTTACCCAGAGGTAAAAATTAGGTGCAGAATGGCCTTTGTAGAATACTAAAAAGACACAGACAAAAAGGCAGAACCAGTCTAAGGGTTCTGAGAGTGGTAACCCAATGATGAATACACCTGTGAGAGCCAACACAACTTTGGAAAACAGTAATAATACTAAATATTAGTGAAAGTGTGGAGGGTCAGCGAAGGGAGAATTTCTCCAGCGCTTCACACAACAAGGCAAAGGCAAACATACCCCTGCCTGCACTCCATCATCGGGTGCCTCACGTATGCTTAAATCAAAATATGTGACATACCACAGTGAAATAACTAATATCACACAGGTGAAAACCAATCATTGGAACCACTCTGAGAATCTCCCCCAGCCAACTCCCCCAAATTACCACAGACTTAGCTTCAAAAAGTCTTCATGAGTCTTGCTGAAGAAACAGGGGGTGACATGATAGTCCAAACACCCCTAGGTGCCAGGTTCAACCAAGCCTGGTTTCGGGAGCTCCGCATCCCTTCATCAGGAACCCGTAGACGTTGATTATCGGTAACACAAGTCTGAGCCAGCTGGGAGGAAGGCGGCAGGGGTATGTTTGCCTTTGCCTTGTTGTGTGAAGCGCTGGAGAAATTCTCTCTTCGCTGACCCTCCACACTGAGGTTACCCACTTTCACTAATATTTAGTATTATTACTTTATTCCGAAGTTGTGTTGGCTCTCACAGGTGTATTCATCATTGGGTTACCACTCTCAGAACCCTTAGACTGGTTCTGCCTTTTTGTCTGTGTCTTTTAAGTTTCTGTGGTAGTTTGTTTGGAGTTGTGCAGTGCTTTGTAGAATACTAGCATGACACATTTCAAGCTTAACTTTAGGTATGAATATTTATGCCTGCCAAAAGCTGTTTGTAAGTACTTGTGTCAGACTAATAGCAGTAAGTTAAGGAAATGCAGGTATTCTGTAATGCCATGCCTAAATTCTAGGAATGCTCTTGACCTGTCCATGTCCCTCTCGAGGCACTGATCCCTATGCAGTTGCATGCTATGAAAACTGGACATGCATGTTATATAATAAGACATAAGGCAGATTTGCAAGTAACTCCTTATGACTGCCTATTAAGTGCTTGCTAACATCAATTATTAATTGTCATCCCATTTAGCCAATTACTTTGCACACAGATCTAAGATCTATGTGCAAAATTGAGTACCTAAATTTGGGTGACCTATATAGAATCCTTCCCTGTGTGTGTCAAAACTCATTGTTAGAAATCATGAATCAATTAAATAAAAGTATTTGAAATAGAAAGGTATGTGAAAGGACAGTTTGCCTTTCAATGCTGTTATTGCAACTTAGATAGACAGGTAGAGTAGATATATAGTTAAAAGCAAGTGTCAAGGATCATTCTTACAGGTCTTTCATTGGGAAGACAAATAATTTCTTAGAAATATAAGATTACTATATTGGAATTTAATAACCACTGGGCATCAAGCCAAGCATCAACCCATGAAGTTTTCTTTTTAACATTCAATAACATACGGTAATAGCCACACATATTACCATTCTGGGTGAACCACTTCCAAATTTAATTTTGACTATAGCAGTCAACTATATTATGCCTGAAAAAATTTCCATGTTTCAGAATTTACAAGTGTGAAATTGAAGTTTTAAATTCTAGTCTTAGAAATATTAAATAGCATTGCCAGCAGACAGCTATAAATTTTGATATTGTAGAAATCCAATTGATGATGCCTCAAAGGAACTTATTAGAACTTTTGTGCACTGCCATGTAGTTTTTAATTTGGGATCTTGAAACCTTCCTTTGCTCCAGTATTAGCTTAATTTTTGTGTTTCTTTAATACTGTCATTAAGAAACTCTAAAAAAGGTAAAAATTGCCAACATAGAAACATGATGGCAGATAAAGGCCAAATGGCCCATCTAGCCTGCCCATCCGCAGTAACCATTATCTCTTTCTCTCTCTCTCCTGTCCCATGCCTTCTTGAATTCAGACACAGTCTCTGTCTACACCACTTCTTCCTGGAGACTGTTCCATGCATCTACCACCCTTTCCATAAAAAAGTATTTCCTTAGATTACTCCAGAGCCTATCACCTCTTAACTTTATTCTATGCTCTCTCATTTCAGAGCTTCCTTTTAATTGAAAGAGACTCAACTCATGTGCATTTACGCCACATAGGTATTTAAACATCTTTATAATATCTACCCTCTCCTGCCTGTCCTCTAAGGTATACATATTGAGATCTTCAAGCCTGTCTCCATAATCCTTATGATGAGGGCCACACACCATTTTAGTAGCCTTCTTCTGGACCAACACCATCTTTTTTTTTTAACATCTTTTTGAAGATGTGGTTTCCAGAATTGTACACAATATTCTAAATAAGGTCTCACCAGAGTCTTTTACAGGGGCATCAATACCTCCTTTTCCCTACTGGCCATACCTCTTCCTATGCCCCCTAGCATCCTTATAGCTTTCATTGTCATCTTTTTAACCTGTTTGGCCACCTTAAGATCATCACATACAATCACACCCAAATCCCACTCTTCTGTCATGTACATAAGTTCTTCACTCCCTAAACTGTACTGTTCCTTTGGGTTTTGCAGCCCAAATGTATGACCTTGCATTTCTTAGCATGATTTTATGACATCTGCACAGCCTCTGTGTTAACTGTTGGGGCTGTGCCCACCATCTGTCCATGCAGTTAATGAGCCCACTATTCACATAATGTATGCCCCTACCTTTAGGAGTTAGGCTCATAAATTGACTTCTTTGAAAATGTATCAGAGCTGAATTAATAACATTTTATACTCAAATTTAATTAAGGGCCCAATATTCAGTGATTTAACCAGGCAAGAGGACCTCCAGTGGCACTTAAAACCACAAATTGCCATGGAATATAAGCCCTAAATGTTCCTTCACTGTTTGGTTTGTGCTGGGGCATCTATGATCAGCATTTAGGATGAGCCTGGGTGAGGCCGGTATTTAATCAGTTAGTGGTGATATTCAGTCCACTAACCAGTCAATTATGCAGCTAAAGTTAAGACTAAGTTTGTTAGCCTTGGGTACTATTTAAACACACTTAAATGAAGAACCATTAAATAACTGTGTATCCCCCAAAAATGTTAGAACTAATCTAACATTTATACAGCACTTCATTCATAAGAAGTAACAACTGTCTTAAAGATCCTCAGCGGGCCACCAGGCACTCAAACGTCTTTCATAGTGTCGGGCTTTATGCTCCCAAACGTCATTGGATCCGGTTTTATTAAATTTTTTAATGTTTATGCTACGGGGGTTCAAGGAAGGTTTAGATAAATTCCTGAAGGATAAGGGGATTGAGGGGTACAGACAGAAGTAGAGATAGGTTATAGGAAAAGTCAGGGACCACCTAACAGGTCATGGACCTGATGGGCCGCCGCGGG
This sequence comes from Geotrypetes seraphini, assembly GCF_902459505.1. NCBI lineage: Eukaryota > Metazoa > Chordata > Amphibia > Gymnophiona > Dermophiidae > Geotrypetes > Geotrypetes seraphini. The sequence continues at coordinate 215,835,991 of NC_047087.1, read as the reverse complement.
TGTGGACTGCTGGGCACGATGGACCTCTGGTCTGACCCAGCGGAGGCAACTTCTTATGTTCTTAGTGTTTAAGCCCGTTACATTAACGGGTGCTAGAAATATGTCTGTCTGTCTTTCTTTCTTTCTGTGTCTCTCCCTGCCCCTGTCTCTTCCTTTCTTTGTCTCTCTCCCTCCCACTGTCTGTCTTTCTGTCTGTCTCTCTCCCTGGCCCCCTTTGTCTGTCTGTCTGTCTTTCTTTCTGTCTCCCTGCCTGCAGCCTTTCTTTGTGTCTGTCTTTCATTCTCATGCATTGCCTGCCTATCTTTATGTCTCTCTCCATGGCCCCCTTCTGTCTCCCCCCAAAGCAAACCAAGATTGCTCCCTGGCCCCCTTTCCCTTTCCCTCTCCCTATCCCCCTCCCCCCACTTCCCTGTGCAGCAGCAACAGCATTCCTCCCTTCCCTGTGCAGCAGCAGCATTCCCTGCCGCCGGGTTCTAAAATAGAATCCGGCCACGGATCGGAAAACACGGCGGCAGGGAACACGAAACCCTAAGTGCGCATGCGCACTTAGGGTTTTATTATTAGTGATTTTAGATAAATATGTACTAAAAGTACTTAGCTGTGCACAGTACTTAGCTGTGTACTTTTAGTACATATTTATCTAAAATTTAATATAAAAGCATAAACATCTAAGTATTTAAAAATTTAATAAAACCGGATCCAATGACGATTGGGAGCATAAAGCCCGGCACTATGAAAGAAGTTTAAGTGCCTGGTGGCCCGCTAAAGTTAAGACAGCATAAAAGCTGTCATAATATTAACTGTCAAAGTACAGTAAATATAGTCATATGAGGGGCTCCTGAAAACTTCTCAGCCCAACCAATAAGAGAATGAATGATGTGGAGCCATGAAACAAGTTATTCCACACTTTTCTTGACACTTTTCGTTTCAATGAAATTAAATGAAATGAAAAGTGTCAAGAAAAATGTGGAATAACTTGTAAGATTCATGGCTCCACATCATTCATCATTGGTTAGACTGAGAACTTTTCAGCTACCCCTTGTACTTCTTTGAGCACTTCTTTGGTTTGAGCAATGTGACCACTTGAGTTGCTTTGGTCTTTTTTATGTTGTGTTTGTCTTGTTAATTTGTATTTGTTTACAGTATGTAGGGTCCTTTCACTAAGATGCGCTAGCCATTTTAACACACGCTAAACGCTAATGCGTCTATAGACTATAATGGACACGTCAGCGTTTAGCGCATGCAAATATTTTGTTCCCCGCCTCAATTTGTGGATAGGCGGGTTATAAATAATTTAAAATAAATAAATAAATACTAACAATTCAACACAGCAGCACAGGGTATATTGCCTTTCAAATTCCTTTTCTAATACAGTAAAAACATATCTATTCTTGAACATGTAAAATTATCCCTTAAAGTCCAGTCAAAACGTAATTGGCAGTCTAAGACTCTTAGACATAATCCATTCAAAACCAGCAATTCTTCCAAAGAATTCTCCCTTAATCAATATCCTGCATTTTCTAACTTTTGTTCAAAAAGCTAGGTCTTTATCTTTCTTCTAAAAATAGGATAACTTCTTTCTAGCTGCAAGGGCTTTGAAAGATTATTCTAAATCATGGGGTGATTCCCTTTTGCATAGAATATCTTCTGGAAGTTAATCAGCATATTTTCTGATTATACATACCAGGCTAGTTTATATGCCTCTAGGTATTTATAATAATTCTCTGGTCTCTGGCCCAATATGGCTTTATGAATTGTAATTTATACTTTAAGAGGGAAGTTAATCAATATGAGCTTCTGTTAAATTGTTTTATTTTACTGTTAACCCAGTTATTAGTAACTAGATCTCATTGTATAAAATGGACCTGTACTAAAACAGTACAAGTTAAAGGTAAATTGCCTTAACAGAAGAGCATAGGAGTGTAAGAGTTGCTATACTGGGACAGACTGAAGGTCCATCAAGCCCAGTATCCTGTTTCCAACAGTGGTCAACCAAGGTCACAAGAACTGGCAAGATTCCAAAGCAGTGGATTCACCCAAGTCCATCATAGTTTGCAGGTAAAATTTTACATCTATGCCGACAATATAACTGTACTTATTCCTTTAACATCATTCACGACTGAAGTAAAAAATCAGATCTCATTTATTTTGGCACAAATAGAACAATGGACCATTAAATTTAAACTGAAGTTTAATTTGGAAAAAAACAAAGTTTTTTCTTGCTAGTCCTAATGAAAAAAATCAATGAAAATATACTTCATTTAAACAGTCAAAACTACTCAACAGCCACTACGTTACGTTAGATCGCTCGTTATCTTTAACGACCATACTGATCTGCTGATTAAAAAATGCTTTTCAGTACTATGGAAACTTTGTACTATTAAAAAAATATTTTGATTCAATGTCTTTTAGGTTACTGGTTCAGTCAACAATTTTGTCCATATTGTCTATCTGGGATCTCATTAAAAAATTCTTAATAGACTCAGAATAATACAGAATACAACAGTTTGCCTGATGTTTGGTCTTAAAAAAACATGATCATGTATGCCCTTATTATTTAAAGCTCCATTAGTTACCATTTGAAGCTAGAGTTTTGTTTAAATTTGGCTGTATATGTTTTAAAGTTTTATTTGGATTGACTCCAACCTACCTCTCTTCCACTTTGAATTTTTTTATTCAAATAAGAATATACGAAAAACACTGGTTTACGTTTCCATCGGTAAAAGCATGTCGCTAAAAGAGATTCTTAGGAAAAACTTTTGCATTTCAGGCTAGTGCAATGAATTCATGTTGGAATACGCCTATTCCCCAAGCTCAGTCTTATTATTTATTTATAAAAATTCTTAAAACTTATCTGTTTGATAAATATGTGACTTAATTGCCATTTTGTATTTTCGGAGAAATTTTGATATGCTTATGTAAGTAGTTCACTGTTTGTGCAGTTCCTTCTTGCTGTAAACTGCCTTGAACTAATGGTTTGTCGGTAAATAAGAATAAAATTATTATTATTATTATCTTAATAATGGTGTGAGGGAGCTTATAAGATGCTACCACTCCCCCTGCTGGATACTCCCTCATGATGTTGGAGGCACTTTAATATAGGTAGCTCTTCCTTATGGGGAAGTAATACAGTAAGGAGGATCCAGAAAGGCAAGGACCAGGAATATAAGAGACAGGGTCAGAGCTAAGTTAGAGAGGCCCAGAGGTAGAAAGAGAAAGAAGTGGCCCCAACCTACTCCTTAACTACTAAAACTAAACATTCTTCTTGTCTGAGGTAAGCCAAATCTTTCCTTGCTGAACTCATAACTAAACATTGTTACCTGGCTGAAGAAAGACTGTTGTAAGATTCTGTTTGGGCACGGTAGTCACAAGCCATGGAATCCATATCTTGAGCCCTGTCAGCCTTGGGTCCATCCCAGGACTTTTTGAACAAAAGCACTATCCCTCATTCATCTAGCCCCTGTGAAGTAACATGACTCAGTGTTTCTGTGGAGTTAATAGAGTCTCCCTTTCTAATTGTGTTTGTGTCTGGCTGTTGTGCACCAGCCCAGACCCAACCCTCTCTTGCACTATTACAGATGGCTTATGGACTTTTCTTTTATGAAGTTTTCCAAACCTTTTTTAAACCCTGGTAATCTAACTGCTTTCACCATATTCTCTGACAATGAATTCCAGAGTTTAATTACATGTTGAGTAAAGAAATATTTTATCTGATTTGTTTTAAATCTACCATTTAGTAACTTCATTGCATGCCCTTTAGTCTTATTATTTTTGGAAAGAGTAAACAGGTGATTCACATCAACCTATTACTCATGACGTGGTATTTTATAAATCTCTATCAGATCTCCCCTGAGCTGTCTTTTCATCAGGCTGATGAGCCCTAGACACTTTAGACTTTTCTCATAGGGAAGTTGTCCTATCCCTTTTATTATTTTTGTTGCCCTTCTTTGTACCTTTTCTAATTCCACTATATCTTTTTATGAGATGCAATGACTAGAATTGCATATAATATTTCAAGTACATTAGCCCATGTTGAACAATTAATGCATTTATAAAGTTGTTCTTCTGTTTGATGGTTTTATTTACCAACCAGAGAACATAATACATTTGAGTGACTCAACGATATCCCACTTCCTGTATATTACCTTTGGAACAACAGAATCAACATACTGAGTAACTGGAGATTTGATGATATTCAAGATATCAATCCCATTGCATTTTAGGGAGATGAATAATGGGTTTTTTGTGGTTGATTGTCTTTCTCTGAAGTGATCATCCTTTTAGGAAGTCTGAATTTGAGTTGCAAGGGAGAAGCAGAGTTTTGGAGATTGTGAGAGAGCAACTAGCACAAACACTTTCATAGAAATAACAGAGAACAACTTGTGTTGCTTACAGGACTGCATAATTCAACTAATATTTGCCCCATTCTGTAACTTGGTACCTACTATCACACAATATAACTAGTTATGTGCTGGCTTTGAACCCTTCAATTTTTTTTATACGGTAATCCCCTGCAAATTCAGTGTCCAGATCTGAGTGCTATTTACTTAACCTGGTCCTAAGCATGCTCCATTGAGATGCCTACACATTTGGAAAGTATGAAAAAGCATAACATGAAAGTGACCAATTGTATCAATAATCTGAGAAGCATATGTGTAAGAACTGATGATTGTAGCAATTGAATGTACAATATAATCAGAGAAATAAGGGGGGCATCTTGTCATGAAAGAACCTGGTATTACAAAGACATAGTAGTGACACAATGGTTAAGATCATCCTTACATCTAAAATGTAGTTGAGAAATATTGCGCGCAATTGGAAAGCATGAAAAAGCATAACAAGAAAGTACATAAGAACATAAGAAGTTGCCTCCGCTGGGTCAGACCAGAGGTCCATCGCACCCAGCAGTCCGCTCCCGCAGGGGCCCATCAGATCCATAATCTGAGAAACATACGAGTATACAGTATATAAAACTGATGATTATAACAAGGGGGCATCTTGTCATGATAAAACTGATATTACAGAGACATCAGTGACACAATGGTTAAGCTTATGCATACATCTAAAATATGAACAGGCATATGAAATACATTTGTATTGCATTTAAGATCTTATTTGGCATTTTCACTAATTTGGTTCCTCTAGACTTGAATATGCATAGATCTCATCTTGCTAGAAGTTCTCAAAAATTTAAACTTACATTTCCTTCCCATAGGGGTAAAAACAAAACTTTCAGGAGACTCGGTCATTCTTTTGCTTTCAAACTGACAGAGCTCTGGAACATTTTACCGCTTGTATTAAGAAGTTTAGGCCTCTTCATTTTATTCTGACAAGCCCTGAAAACATTCTTGTTTGCTAAACATTTTGGAAACTAACCATACTAGTTTACATTCTCTTTTTTTTTTTTTTTTTTTATAATTCTTTATTCATTTTCATATTTTACATGAAGTGTACAAAATATTGAGTTACAACTAATGATTACACAATATCACTTTTATATCTATTACATAATATTCTGAACAAATTTTTTTTATCCCCTCTCCCACCCCCCACCCTTCAAGTACTTTCCAATCACCTTATACATATTGTATACCATATTATAACATGTTATGTAAAATTATTTTCACTACCCCCCCTCCATGTGTGCCATAAAGAAGACAAGAAAAAGAAGAAAAGAAGAAGATAAATCCTACTATTCATTCAGTACAATACTTTGTCAATGGCCCCCATATTTTTATAAATTTAGGATATGTCCCTCTTTGTATTGCTATTACTCTTTCCATCTTGAATATATGACAAATTGTATTCCACCAAAATGTATAATTAAGGTTACTATGATTCTTCCAGTTATTGGTTATATGCTGAATGGCAACCCCTGTCATGACTAGTAAAAGCTTGTTATTTTCTGGTGAAATTTGACTTTTTTTTCTCATCATCATTCCAAATAACACTGTATCATATGATATTGCTACATGATTTTCCATCAATTTATTAATTTGTGGCCAAATTGCATTCCAAAAACTTTTAATGTAGGGACAATGATACAGTAAATGATCCAACGTCCCAGGTTCCAGATTACAGTGCCAGCATTTATTGGACTTAGAACTATCTAATTTTTGCAAACGTGTAGGGGTCCAAAAAGCTCTATGTAATAAAAAGAACCAAGTTTGTCTCATAGATGCTGACACTGTACATCTCATTCTCCAAGACCAAATTAGTGGCCATTGAGATGCAGTAATTTGATGCTTAATCTCAATGCTCCAAATGTCTCTTAGACCATTTTTTGGTTTTTTATTCAAATATCCAGATATTAATTTATACCACAATGCAGCTTGATGCCCTAGGAAGTCTACTTGGAAGCATAAGAACTCTAAACTATATTGATTATTCAATGTTTTCCATTCAGGGAACCCAACCTGAATGGCCTGCTTCAATTGCAACCATTTAAAACTTTGTTTTTTACTAAGACCAAATCTATGTTGCAATTGTGAAAATTCCAGCAGTTTACCTTCCGAAATAACATCATTCAGAGATCTAATGCCTGCAATAATCCAGTCCTTCCAAAGGATTTGAGCTCCGCCAATTTTAATCTTGGAGTTTATCCATAAAGACTGATTAGTTGACTTGTTTATTGGGACAGGTGTTAATTTACTAATAAACCTCAACGTTTTCCAAGTATCCATTAATATCTTATTTTCTCTGTATCTTCTAGGCATGTTGATACTTGGAAGATGAACTAAATTTAGGGGAAACATAAGGCGCCATTCCAAATATAACCAATCCGGTGCATTATCTATCAGTTCTGGGAGGATCCAATACATACCCTGATGTAAAATATAGGCTTGATGGTACCTATAAAAATTTGGAAAATTTACCCCTCCCTCCTTAATTGATTTTTGCAAAGATACCAAAGCTATTCTATGCGTTTTACCAAGCCAAAGAAATTTCGTTAAAATGCTATTAAGCTTTTTATAAAAGGACCCCTGAAAATAAATAGGTATCATACTCATTTGGTAGCAAATTACAGGCAAGATCATCATTTTAATAGTTTGAACTCTCCCCCACCAAGAAAGATGTAACGGATTCCATTGCTCACATAACTCTGTAACTCTTTTCAATACAAATTTTTCATTTTCTTTTACTGTATCTTCAATTGTATTTTTAACTTGAATGCCAAGATATTTAAATCCTTCTTCTTTCCATATGAACGGAAAAGCGTCAAATAATCCTTTTACACAATGAACATTTAAAGGTATAAGTTCAGACTTACTCCAATTAATTTTATAACCTGAAAATTTGCCAAACATATCAATTAATTCCAATAGACAAGATAAGGTAGACTCTGGATTCCTCAAATAAAGTAAAATATCATCCGCATAAGCCGAAATTTTATATTCCATATCAGAATATGGAATACCCTGTATCCCCCTTGCTTGCTGTATTGCTAACAATAAGGGTTCTAATACAACATCAAATAACAAAGGAGATAAAGGACAACCTTGTCTAACTCCCCTCTGCAATTGAAAACCATAAGATATCATATTATTAATATTTAATCTTGCAATCGGGAAGCTATACAATGTTTTTACCATTTGTATAAATCCAGAACCTATACCAAACCATTCTAAAGCCTGATACATAAAATTCCATTCTACCCTATCAAACGCTTTTTCTGCATCCAAGGAAACTGTAAAAGCCGGTTCATCCATTTTTTTTGATAAATTTAACATATGAAACAATAATCTAGAGTTATTAGAGGAATGTCTTTTAGCAACGAAACCCATCTGATGCGTGTCTATAATATGTGGGAGAGCTTTGGCTAATCTCAAAACCAAAATTTTTGCCAAAAGTTTATTATCCACATTTATTAAAGATATAGGCCTGTAGTTTGAAACCAAAGTAGGATCTTTATTTGGCTTAGGCAAAACAATTACTATTGATTCAGCCATAGTACCTTTAATATCACCTTTTATAAGTTGTGTCTGATATAAATTTAGTAAATATGGGGAAAGGACATTTTGAAATGTTTTATAAAATTCTACTGTATAACCATCACCACCTGGAGTGGATCCAACTCTAAGAGATCTCAACGCTGTTTCTAATTCTTTTAATGATATAGGTTCATCTAAACTCCGTTTTATATGATCAGGAACCTTAGGTCCAATAATTAAATCTAAAAAATTTTTATCATCTCTTTGCCTCTCCAAATAAGGCTCGGAAGAATACAGGTCCTTATAAAATTTTAGAAATTGCTTTAAAATTATATCCGTTTGATTGGTTATTATACCATTATCATCTTTTATCCCATTAATGTTAGTTCTTCTTTTTTTTGCTTTAAGATAATTTGCCAATAATCTTCCCGCCTTATTAGAATTTCCATAATACATTGTCTGTTTGGAAAACAAGTCTCTTCTTATCATTTTTGAAGCTAATTCGTTATATTTACCTTTTGCTTTCAAAAGAGCTTGTAATACATCATGTTCCCATTTGCTTACCAATTTAGTTTCTAGTATTTTAATTTCTTTTTCTAACTCTATATACTGTTTTTTAATCTGTTTCCTAACAAAAGCCGAATATGATATAATATGACCTCTCATAGTCGCTTTAAAAGCGTCCCATACATTTTCAATAGATGTATCTTCCACTAAATTAATTTGAAAGAAATCACTAATTTGTGTTTTAAAATTTTCCAAAAATTTTTCATCCACAAGCAATGCATTATCAAATCTCCAAAGAGGTCTTCTATTTTCTAATTGATCTAATTGTAAATCTATCCATACTCCCGCATGATCCGAAATGATAATGGGATCAATGGAAGCCTTAATCACTTGCTGCACCTTATGTGATGAAATAAAATATAATCTATTCTTGAAAATGATTTATGAACCTGTGAACAAAATGAAAATTCCTGATCATTAAAATGAAGAATACGCCATATATCCTTCAAATCACATGATTGAACCAAATTATCTAAACCTAAAGATTTTATACTTTTACCTGGTTTTTTATCCATTAATGGATCCATTACAGCATTAAAATCTCCAGCCACCACTAAATTAGAAGCAGCCAGTGGTAACAACATACTCTGCAATTTTTTAAAGAATTCTGATTGATTCGAATTAGGGGCATATATATTGAACAACGTCAGGGCATTATTTCCCATACTTATATCAACATGTAGCCATCTTCCATGTGGGTCCGAATTTACTATCTTAAAATTGGCCATACACTTTTTATTTATAAGAACTGCTACTCCTGCTTTTTTACCCTCTGCTGGAGCAAAAAAACATTCTTTTACCCACCCACCCATTAGTTTCTGTGATTCCTTTATATTAAGATGGGTCTCCTGCAGACAATAAACATCCGCGTTTTGCTTCTTTAAAAATGATAATACCTTTTTCCTTTTGATTACATGATTCAGGCCATTGACATTAATAGAAAATATCTTAAAAGACATAAAATATTTTATACTCCTTATCATAATCTTCCCTTCTTCCATAACTAAGATCTAAAAAACTTCTCCCCATGGCACACATTGCATTTTTCCCTTCCAAATTTTCCTGTATTCCAAAAAGTTTTATATTCTTTCTTCTTCCACGGTTTTCGTAATCTTCCAGCTGACTTTTCAATTGAATTATTTCCAAACTGTCATTTTTGCATCTTTTTCCTTCACATTCTAAGATCTCCATTTTAACTTCTAACTCTGTTGTTCTTTTATTAGCTACTTCCATTTGTCTGTGTATATTCAGGATTTCTTCCTTCAGTTCTGCCATATTACTCACAGTCTCTGTCAGCATTTGTTTGATTTGCCTCAGTTCCCCCATAACTTCAGCTTTGCTTAACTCCTCTGATACATCAGCAGGAAGCGGAACCTTACTCGGGGTAATTTGATCCTGCTTCTGCCTTTTCACAGCCCCTCCGGTTTCACTCTTACTCTGTCGGGTGCTCGCCATGCTCCCGCTGTCCTCTCCGATGTTTTCAGCCGAAAACAGTTTAAAAGGAAATCTTTATTTATTCAACGGTTGCCCAGGTAAGAGGAGCGCTGCGATCACACGACCATTTTGTGTGCGCGCTAAGCCATGCCCCTACATTCTCTTTTTTGGTTCATGTATTATGTCTTCGTTTTTGTTAACCGAGTCGAGCTCCTTTTGGTTGAAGACCAGGTCTATAAAACTAAGGCCTCCTTTTATGAAACTGCGATAGCAGTTTCTAGCGCGGGGAGCCGTGCTGAATGGCCCGCACGGCTCCCCGACGCTCATTCAGTTCCTTTGAGCATCGGGAGCAGCGTGGCTTCCCGTGATAGAAACTGCTATCGCAGTTTCGTAAAAGAGGGGGTAAGTTTTAGTTTAGTTTAGTTAGTTTTAGTTTGGCTATATCAGAATGCATGTCACCTGAGGCTAATTACCCCACATTTAGAAAATAAAGAAGAACACCAGATTCATCTGGTGTGATATAACATAGAGAACGACACGGTGACAAAATTCATCACCGTTCCCGTCCCCATGGATAACCGTGGGAAATAATCCCATGTCATTTTCTAGTGTCTATTTCAACCTCAGTCCTTCTACAGCAGCATTCTTCAAAGCAAAGCTTGTGGGTCAGTGGTTGTGGCCATTCATACTCTGATTCTTCCCTTTCTCCTTAAAGAATGACATGAAGATAGTTTCCCGCGGTTATCCGCGGGGACGGGAACGGTGATGAATTTTGTCACCGTGTCATTCTCTAATAACATTAGCTGAGCTGATGTCACCGGCTGGTAATATTTATTGAATGATGATGTGGATAAAATGGGAGGGGGGGACAGAGGGTGAGGGGAATATATGAGGTGTTAGCAAGGGTCTGTAGAATAAAGATTGACAATTTTATAAGAGGAGGTAAGAAAGGGTTAATAGAGCTTGTAAGAAAGAAAAATGATTAGGGAGGTTTCTAAAGTGATGGGGTGGAGCAGTCACATGATTGGTTGGATGTTGTGGCAGGCTGGAGTGAATTCTGTGAGGAAAGGGGAACAGTAGAGTAGTCTCTTCAGGAAAAGATTATCCCTCTCTCCCTCCCATTTGTGCTGGTGTTATGTTTTGTGTCAGTGTTGTGGGGTGGGGTGGGGGTGTACATGTTATATGTGGACTTGGGTGGGTTTGGTGGAGCTTATGGGGTTGAGGGGAGGTGGTCGCAGCTTTGGGTGGGGCGATAAATGGGGTTTGGCCCAGTTGGATCTGGGAGATGAGCAGTTAATAAATAAATAAATGTAACACTCGTATGCGATACCACTGCGAGGGGAAGCATGGCCTTGTGTCACCGTGGGTCATGTTTGGGGGAAGGGGAGGGGAAGCATGGCCTTGAGTCACCGTGGGTCATGTTTGGGGGGAGGGGAGGGGAAGCATGGCCTTGCGTCACCATGGGTCATGTTTGGGGGGAGGGGAGGGGAAGCATGGCCTTGCGTCACCGTGGGCCATGTTTGGGGGAATGTTATAAATTTAAAGACTTAACAGGAGCTAGTTTCGACACCGAATAGCTCCCTGGGGGTATGTGAAATATGCATTGGGGATTTGTTGGTTTTTGGACACAGATTGTATTTTAAGTGAAGATAATATTCAGATAGATAATAAAGCTGTGGCCAAATATTTATTCCAATAAAACTGAGTTGTGTGATTATTGATTGATGGTGATTAGCTTTCAGTTGCAGGTGACGGGAATGTGAATGCTAATGTTATAAAAAAGTACTCATTGGAACACAATTAGTATCATAAAAAAATATAATGGGTATCATATACAGACACAATCGTCTTAAAATAAATGTCATGATGAAACATACACAAATGTTAAAAAAAACCTGAACAAAACAATGCATAATGAGAACTAATCAGTAAATGACTAAAAATTGAAAAAACAAAACAAAACAGAGATAGGGTAAAGATGGGCTATAGAAAGTGAATGAGTTCAATCTCCAAATTTAAACCTCTGTTTGTCCTAGCGGCACTTGCGCAATTCATCAACACGGCTTTTGCCTCATATTCATGTTTCTCCACTGACATGTCGTCTCTTACCCTAATGAGCTCTTAATTATCAATGGTTTATGTTAATTGACACTCATTAACATCTCACATACATTTGTCTGCGTGCTATTCTATAAATCATCTCAATAACTGCGATATACTTCAGTGTTGGCCCTCTTTTACTAAGGTGCGCTAACCGATTAGCACGTGCTAAAAGCTAACATGTCCATAGACTAACATGCACGCATTAGCGTTTAGCACGCGATAATCAGTTAGCGCGCCATAGTAAAAGAGGGCCTATGTTAGCGATATAGAGACAACACTGAAGTATATCACATTTACTGAGATGGCATCACTGATGAACGTTTGGGTTTAGGTCGGTTCGTGATTTCTATCATTGTATAAACGTGAGGTGCCTGTTTAATGGATTATATAAAGCATGTCGCATAACTCTAAAAAGGGGCTCGGCCTTGGGTGTGTCAAGGGCATTCCGAAAAGTTGCATGTGCAGTTATAGAACACTGTCTCAGTGCCACTAACTTGGGCGCCAGCATTTATATCAAGTTTCAGCAGGACTCAGCAATACACACAATTCTGTAGAGGTTGCAGGTTTTCTATAGAATAATACTTAGCACCTATATTTTTTTCAGTACGCAGATCTGAATGCTATTTACTTAACCTGGTCCTAAGCATGCTCCATCGAGGTGCCTACATTTTGGCACCAAGTTATAGAATTACCCCCACAGTATGTTTGTCACACTTCTGTATATATAAGCAGATAATGGAGGACTTATTATTTCAGCTTTGTCACAAACTAGATCTACTCTCTGGCTGCCTGATGTTTGTTATATTATCATTTAAAAAAAAAAAAAAAATCATTATAGCTTTGTTATACCATGCAAAGGCAGAAATAACATTGAGTCATTTCTAGAGTATATGTTCAAAATCAGATGTGACTATTTTTTTCTGGGCAAATCAATAAAATTTGTGGCACAGTGGTTAAAAGCTACAGCCTCAGCACCCTGAGGTTGTGGGTTCAAGTGCATGATTCTCCTTGTGACTCTGGGCAAATCACTTAATCCTCCCATTGCCCCAAGTACATTAGATGGATTGTGAGTCCGCCGGGACAGACAGGAAAAAATGTTTGAATACCTGAATAAATTCATGTACACTGTTCTGAGCTCCCCTGGGAGGCATGGATAGATAATTGAATAAACTTACCCCCCCCCTCTTTTACAAAGGTGCGCTATGCTTTTTTAGCGCGCGCCAAATATTAGTGCGCGCTAAATGCTAACACGTGAATGTTATCCTATGGATGCATTAGCGGTTAATGCACGTGTTGATTTAGCAGGTGCCAAACGCGCACTAAAACGTTTAGTGCACCTTTGTAAAAGAGAGCCTGAATAATATAGGCCTCAGACGGATGCATCTTATAAACAGAACCATGAGTTCATATCCAAAGAAAGCAGCAAGATAGGGTAATGCAGAGATATTTGTAATATTGACATAATCAATAACTACCACACAACATAGAGTTTTTGCTAAGAAAATTATGTTATCATCTGACTGTACTTACAGCACTTTCCCTATTGTCTTGGTGGAGTTTTGCTTTGCAGATTCTATTTCTTTTCATATTTTGAAGGTTTAGCTTGATTTGCATTTTCAGATGAGAGAGCAAGGCTGTTCTCAGTGATCCTGGCAGGCACTTGTCATTTACATTAGCAATGAGATGAGCAAGGTCTAAACATCATCTCGCCTAGAAATAGCAATAAAAAAATGGTACAACTGATCTCCATGTATTAGGCAAAGAGATCGCAACTGGTATCTTTTTCATTTGTATCTCCTGGCAATGCTTGTTATGGAAACCATCCGAGAAATGACCTCCTTTAGTGCATAAACAATCAAGAACTCTGCATTTTAAAATGGATATTCATCTTTTTTTAAGAGATGCAGATTTCATATTGATTCAAAAATGTATGATTCATTCAAACATAGACAAAAACCCATCCAGTACAGAAACTGAATACAAATGCACTAACAATTCTAAAAAAGAGAGTGGTATCTTTACTATTGTCTCATAATTTAATTGCATTTGTCTCTTCCATAATTATGCTCCCATTTTCGACTGGGGGCACAAATACTGGCTGAGCCAGAAAGCTGAGGGTAGGAAAGGTAAGGGTTAAATTTAATTCTGTGAAGAGGGGTATTGGAGTCGGGAGGGGAGGAGAAAAGATCTGGGATAGGAAGGAAGTGGTGGGCTTACCAGGATTGGTGGGTTAGTGAAGAGGTAGGTGGGCTTTGTGTGTGGTAACAAGAGAGAGGATTGGTGGGAGGTTTTTGTGTAGATTAGGGATATTGGAGTGATTTTGGCGGGACTGAGGTATTTTGGTTTGGGAGGGAGGTTGGAAGGGTGAAGATTAGTGGGGAAAGTTGTTTCCCGCCCCTCCCTTCCCTTCTTTTAGTGGGGTTGGGTATTTTTGGGGGGGTTGGGTTTCGGTTGGAGGGTGGTCCGGGTGGTCGCAGTTTTATGGGCGGAAATATGATGTTTTGGGGGCAAGTTTTGGATCAGTATAGCTATGGAAAGAAGGGGGATTTGTTTTTTCAAGCTGCTCATGTGCGACACCGCCATGGGTGGCGGCAGGGCTCTGTGCCACCGCAAGCCTTGCTGGGATGGAGAATTGGAATTGTGGGACATTTTTGTGAAGGGAGCTATTTTGTCACCGAATAGCTCCAGGGGTTGTGATTGTTGCTATGCTACACTGTTTTTTCTTATTTGTTTTCAACAATTGATTTATGGAACTGTTGAATATAGATGAATAAAGCTGCGGCCCAATTTTTGCCACTAAGTGATTGGTGTCATTATTATGGGATGTGAGTTATAATAAAGTAGTGCGTATGACAGTGTTATATCTATTAATCAGCCATCAGCGATAAGAGTCAATGAAGATCTTAGACTAAGTTGTTCTTGAATCCATAAACACATTCAGTTCAAAATTTTCTATTTTTGAAATCAAGCAATATGAGCAAAAAGTGATATATTTAGGCTATTTGTTTTGCACTTAACAAGATCGTCATTAACATATCTTTTTTTGCTTTCCCTTTTTTTATTGATTCATGAGATGTTATTAAATAAATTATTATAGTGATATGTACCTTTTTGATTTTCACAGTCTACCTCTTACCAAGATTTTCTGACCAAATGTGGTTTGTCATTTTCCTCTGTAGTGTATGGCCTCTGGTATTTTTAGGTAGTTTCCCGTCTAAACAAAGCCGGGCACAGCTCAGATTAGCTTCCTAAATTTCAAAGATTCAGGCTTTTTGAGGCCTATTTAACTACTCCCTTTGATTATGAATTTAGAATAAATGTAAAGACTAGAATACCATACACCTCCATCACTAGGATATCCATGGGGGCTTCTTCTTTTAGCTTTTTTTATTCATAATTACCAATAGAACATATCAAATGAAAAAAAACAAATCAATAAATATAGCCTGCCTTGGATATCCCCTTATTTGTTGTGACATTTCTGAAATGATGATTTCCCAGTTGCACAAATACGAGAGTAATTGAACTTAGAAAGCATATCTCCATCATACAAACCATTGTAAAAAAATGATTTTCTGTAGCTTCAAAGAATCACTAATTAGCTAGAAAATAACTATCTAGACCTATAATTTACATACCTGAAAACAGAAGCTCTCTCTATATGCATACAGTAGATACAGCATGTAATATAAAACATTGACTTCAGGGAAGATGTTTTAAAATGGAGCAGAGGGATGCAGTTTTCTAATAACTCAGATAGTGGCAAAACTGATGGATACTTTTCTCCGAGTATACTTTGAAACAGCTTTTCAAAGAGTATGTGAAAGTGTATACCTGAGAAGATTAAGAGGGGACATGATCGAAACATTCAAGGTGCTGAAGGGAATAGACTTAGTAGATAAGGACAGGTTGTTCACCCTCTCCAAGGTAGGGAGAACGAGAGGGCACTCTCTAAAGTTGAAAGGGATAGATTCCATACAAACATAAGGAAGTTCTTCTTCACCCAGAGAGTGGTGGAAAATTGGGACACTCTTCTGGAGTCTGTCATAGGGGAAAACACCCTCCAGGGATTCAAGACAAAGTTACTATTGAACCGGAACGTACGCAGGTAGGGCTAGTCTCAGTAAGGGTGCTGGTCTTTGAAAAGAGGGCCACCAGGTGAGCGGACTGCTGGGCACGATGGACCACTGGTCTGACCCATCAGCAGCAATTCTTATGTTCTTATGTAACTTCAAAGTCAGGCACAAAATATACAGATTTCTTAGAACCAGTATTCACTTAGAGACACATAGTGGAACTGCCCTTCATTTTCAGACTTCCTATTTGTAGAGTGTACAGTACAGACAAAAGAGAAAATATGGCTATTACTATAAGTACAGTATATTGCTATGGTATATATATTGTATTAATTTGTTTGGCAAATGCAGCTTTTCAAAATAAAGACACTCCATGCTGAGTTCCAAATTATTAATCTGCTCTTAGGGAACTATTTAATAACCATGTGAATGTCTGTTAAACATTTGTCTTAATACGTTAGCATGGCTCTGCAATACTCTTAAAGCCATTTTAAGACCCTCATTTTGGACTTTTTTTTTGAGAATGGACATTTCCCTGATGCTACTTTCAGCGTTTAGGGACTTAGGCCAAAAGTAGACTTAGATGGGTTTTTTTAATTATGCCTCTCTGTTATTTATTCATTTTTCTATACCGTTCTCCCAAGGGAGCCCAGAACAGTTTACATGAATTTATTCAGATACTCAAGCATTTTTCCCTGTCTGTCCTGGCAGGCTCACAATCTATCTCAGGGGTGTCAAAGTCCCTCCTCGAGGGCCGCAATCCAGTCGGGTTTTTAGGATTTCCCTAATGAATATGCATGAGATCTATTAGCATATAATGAAAGCAGTTCATGCAAATCGATCTCATGCATATTTACTGGGGAAATCCTGAAAACCTGACTGGATTGCGGCCCTCGAGGAGGGACTTTGACACCTGTGATCTATCTAATGTATCTGGGGCAATGGGGGGATTAAGTGACTTGCCCAGGGTCACAAGGAGCAGCATGGGTTTGAACCCACACCCCCAGGGTGCTGAAGCTGTAGCTTTAACCACTGTGCCACACAGTCACCTTAGTGGGAGCTTAGCTTCAAATAGGACCATACAAGTTAGATGGTTTCTGGTTGAATTGATAGATCAAAAGTGTTTCAACAATTACCTATTACCAATGGTGAAAACAGGAAGCCCATCCATACCAGATAAGCCATTGAAAGGATCAGAATGACTGCATCAGGTGACAAATGGGCTTCAGGATTTGGTTTCCTTTGTTAGGCAGCAAGAGCAAGCAGATGTAAAACTACTAAAAGGAAACCAGTACATGTGTGCTCTGCATATTCTAGAACCTCAGCCTTATCTTTGTTGTCCTCATTCCAATTTATTTTCTATCAAGCTTATCACTATAAAATATGTCTGCTGTACACCAATGAGCCTTTCTTTTTCTCTGACACACAATCAACCTCTAGGCACTTTGCACCTGTATACTCTTAAGAACATAAGAACATAAGAATTGCCACTGCTGAGTTAGATCTGTGGTCCATCGTGCAAGGCAGTCTGCTCCCGCGGTGGCCCTTAGGTCAAAGACCAGTGCCCAAGATGAGACTAGCCCTACCTGTGTATGTTCAGCAGGAACTTGTCTAACTTTGTCTTGAATCCCTGGAGGGTGTTTTTCCCTATAATAGCCTCCGGAAGAGCGTTCCAGTTTTCTATCACTCTCTGAGTGAAGAACTTCCTTACGTTTGTACAGAATCTATCCCCTTTTAACTTTAGAGTGCCCTCTCGTTCTCTCTACTTGGAGAGGGTGAACAACCTGTCTTTATCTACTAAGTCTATTCCCTTCAGTATCTTGAATGTTTCTATCATGTCCCCTCTCAGTCTTCTCTTTTCTAGGGAGAAGAGGCCCAGTTTCTCTAATCTCTCGCTGTACGGCAACTCCTCCAGCCTCTTAACCATTTTAGTCGCTCTTCTCTGGACCCTTTCGAATAGTACCGTGTCCTTCTTCATGTACGGCGACCAGTGCTGGACGCAGTATTCTAGGGCGTACCATGGCCAGGTACAGAGGCATGATAAACTTCTTCGATTTGTTCGTGATCCCCCTTCTTAATCATTCCTAGCATTCTGTTCACCCTTTTCAACACTGTCGTGCATTGCACGGACGGCTTCATCGACTTGTCAACCTGTACTCCCAAGTCTCTTTCCTGGGGGGTCTCTCTGAGTACTGCCACTGACATCCTGTAGTCGTGTATAAGATTTTTGTTACCGACATGCATCACCTTATACTTATCCACGTTGAACCTCATTTGCCATGCTGCGGCCCATTTCTTGAGCGTGTTTATGTCATGTTGCAGATCTTCGCAATCCTCCCACATTTTCACTACTCTGAATAACTTTGAATTGTCTGCAAATTTTATCACCTCACTCGTTGTACCAATTTCCAGATCGTTTATAAATATGTTGAAGAGCAGGGGTCCAAGCACCGAACCCTGTGGCACTCCGCTGGTGACGCTTTCCCAGTCCAAGTATTGTCCATTTACCCCCACTCTCTGCTTCCTATCCGTCAGCCAGTTTTTAATCCACGTGAGTATTTCACCCTCAATTCCATGGCTCGCAATTTTTCGAAGTAGTCGTTCATGTGGAACCTTATCAAATGGCTTCTGAAAATCCAGGTATACAATGTTGACCACGTCACCCTTGTCTGTCCGCCTATTTACTCCCTCGAAGAAGTGCAGCAAGTTCATCAAGCAAGATCTTCCTTTGCTGAAGCCGTGCTGGCTGGTCCTCATCAGATCGTATCCTTCAAAGTGCTCAATGATGCGGTCCTTTATCAGCACCTCCACCATTTTTCCTGGTATCGAGGTCAGACTCACCGGTCTGTAGTTTCCTGGATCACCCCTCGAACTTTTCTTGAAGATCGGCGTAACATTCGCCACCTTCCAGTCTTCCGGAATCCTTCTCGATTTGATTGACAGATTGGCTATTAGTTGAAGCAGTTCAGCTATAGCCCCTTTCAGTTCCTCTTGTCATACCTTTCCCTCTAAAGCCTATACTGTACCTTCCTCTGAAAAAGCAAACCCAAAATGAAAACAAACTGGTGCCAGTCACAATTCATAATGATCAATAATCATGGAATTTGTAATAAGCAAGGGTGGGATAGGTTTGTTTGGCTGCTTCTCAGAAAGTTTCATCATCATAAGACAAGTGGTTCTGGTTTTTTTCCTTGCCTTCCCTTCAGGGTCATTCTGAGGATCAAATGCATAACCATCAGAAGTAAAGGCTGGTGACTTATGAAAGCTGCAGTCAAAGTAGAAATCAGTAAACAGTTATCATCTAGATAGCAGAAGGTGTCCATTGGGTCATCATGCATTGTGCCCTTGATTAGAGATCAAATTATGGCCCAATGTGCTCTTTTAGGGAAGTGTTTCTCCTTTTGTTTTCATTTACTGTGCTGATCCCATTGCTTCAACTGGAAATCTGTAGCTTCTGTACAGTATACACTAACACAACAATAAACAGGACTTGTTCTAAATGATATATAACTTTTACAGAAAATTTTAATAAATCTAGCTTATAGCAAAGCTTAGTAAATAGCTCCTGTTTGTACTTAAGAAGGTAACACAAGGTAAAATACTTTTTGTAAAATTACAAGATACAGCAACAGGATTTGAACCCTGGCTCCGCTGGTTTTCAGCCTGCTACTCTAACAACAAATCTATGAGGGGGTGCTGAAAAGTTCTCAGCCCAGCCCACCAACTTCCTAAATTCGGAGTTTGCCACTGTAGCTGAAAAATGTCAATTGCAGAAACAAAATGTTATGTTTTGGCATTGTTTCAGATCATTGATTGAATCATATCCACGTCATTCTCTTCTTGGTTGGGCTGAAAACGTTTCAGCACCCCCTCGTATTTTCCAAATCTGCTTATAAACAATTTTATGAAACAGTTGTTCTTTGTTAAGCCATGCTATTACCACACAACAGACCAAGACTCTGCACATCAACCACTTAAAAATGTTGAATGGCTTCTCATAGTCAAAGCAATGGGGAATATACTGAATGTTCTCTAAACTACGTAGTTTCCCAAACGTGGGTTTAAACAGCTTGGTTTAATATGGAATCAGTGGAAAGTCAGCACTGTTGCTTTTGGCCTAAATAACTCCATGACCCAGATGACAAACCAGGTCTATAGTTTGATCAAGGATGTCAGACACAAGTAAAACAATTCAGGGATGACAATCATAAAATAAATCCTTGTGGGCATAATACATTATGAATAAACCAGAGCTTGCCAAGCTTAATTTTTGACCTTCTATTCATCCTGTGGATAATTGCTTACTTGTTTTGCTTCCGTCCAGTCAGGATACTTTAGAATGGATTCTGAGTTATGGTTATACTCTTCTAGCATAGATCTTAATAAGCCAGACCTGCCCTTTTTAGTTTTAGGGGGGAGGGAGGGACTTTAAGTTAACATAGCTTGGCACTAGGCTATAAGCTGAGTCATACCAGTTCAGAGTACTCTTGGCAATAGTTTCTTTAAGTGCACACTGTGATGGGAGAGGTTACGGCACACAGCAGCTCCCTTTCTTGAGGATGATGGTCATTGATAACACTCTTCAGGAGTTGGAAATAGCTGTTAATGAAATTTTCAGCACTCTGATTACATAGAGTTAGAAGTATCACAGAAATGCAACATGCAAACTGGCAAAGTACAGCTCCAGTAAAACAGATTTCATGCAACATGGATGATACTTTAAATACGTTAGATTCAATCATCCCTTGACCTTCCTTACTAGAAATTAGATTGTCAAACTGAATTCTTATAAACACTCTGAACATTTAAATTTTAATAGATGCATGCAGGAGGTAATTCGATAACAGTGAGGAGGATTCTATAAATGATGTTCACAAATTGACTTCAGAAAAAAAAAACAATTAGTGTTAAGCGCGATTCCATAAAAGCTTTGTGACATTTTGTATAAAACTGTGCTTAGGGCTGATTCCCATTCTTAATCTTTGGCACCAGACTTACACCTGCTGAAACTTTGTGTAAATGCTGGTGCCTAACACCTCCCTCCCCTTTGTACAAAACTGCATAAGCAGTTTTTAGTGCCAGCCGGTGCACTGAATACCCTGTGTTGCTATAATGCTCAAAGGAACTCTATACTTCCAGTGTTATTTATAAAATCACATTTAAAGCAATCCTCAATTAAGGATATACCCGATCCTCAAAGGGTTAAATTATCCAATGGTTCATGTGACAGGAATCACCGAACCCAATCTTCATGGGATCAACTGTGCTTTTTTGTATTTTTTTATATACTATTTTAATTTTAAATTACTATATATCATTGAAATTTATTATTTAACTTAGATAGTTTTTAGGGGAGCGCCTCCACCAACATGTCCATGTTTCATACGCTTTCCTCAGGGTCGAGGCTCCCTATTAAATCTAAAAAGCACATAAATACAAAATACAAAATATTACCCAAAGAGAATATCTTATTATATATTTTAACCTTTTTTATAAAATATTAAAAAATATATAATAAGATATTCTCTTTGGGTAATATTTTGTATTTTGTATTTATGTGCTTTTTAGATTTAATAGGGAGCCTCGACCCTGAGGAAAGCATATGAAACATGGACGTGTTTAACATCTACATGCAAAACAACAAACGATCCCCTGCTCCACTACTGCACATGTGACACTCAAACCCAAAGTTATTATTATTATACCCAAAGTACTCAGAACCTGATAGGTAGGAAACCCACACATGGGGGACACACCCCAATATGTGGACCTCTTGGTCGATCACCGCATTTATGTGGTATATATATTTCATGCTACTCTCACTCTGTCTAATCTCTTATTGTACATTCATTCTATTATTTCAAATTGAATGAATAAGGTAAGTACTAAATTGTATCAGATGAAGGTGAAAAGCTGTTTTTTTGCAGGGTTCTGACACGTTTTGCCAGAAAGTCTGCTTCAGAGAACCCTCCCTTGATGGTGTGTCAACCAAAAGCATCGCTCCTCACCTATAAAGCATACAAATAATTGTGACATTAGTGCTTTGAAATTTATAATACTTGCTGTTTGGAGAAACTCTCATGGCATGGCTGGGGGGTACTTTCTGCTTTACGTCACTCCAAACCCGCCCCCTTTATCCCTGACAGCAACTCTGACGCACAATCGTGAGGCCGAGTGGTGGGCGTTCCTTCATTGAGAATGCCTAGCTGGCACCTATTTTGTAAAAGTGAATATTAGCGTAAAAGGTATTATATAGGCTTAAAATTTAGGTGTAAGCATTTTCAGCAGTCATAGACATGATGTAAAATCCTGAAAACTGCATATAAATTACTGTAGTCTAAAATTTACATGAATTACCCCCAACCTTGCTTCAGGCAAGTGTTGCCCTTGTGATGTTCACCTTCCAACTATGTGCTATAGCAGTGTTCTTCAACCTTTTGACACCTATCGACCGGCGGAAATAAAATTATTATTTTGTGGACCAGCAGTTGAAGAACACTGGGCTAAGCAGTGCCTATCTCCACTCCATCTCGGGCCCCCATACCCCACCCCCATAATAGTACTAATTGTAACAGCATTTTTTCCATTCATTTTTCATATATACACACAATATAATTGTATTAACAACACATAATGGTTAACCACAAAATTAAAATACACAAAGCACACTGTATGCTTTTCAACATTCATTCCTACCAGAAAATAGATAGCCCCATACAAATTCAGGACCAAAAACTAAAAGTACTAATATTTACAAACAAATCCTAAGATGCAAGACTCTGCAAGCAATACAACCCCAGACAAATCAATCACTAAATAAAAAAATAAAAGCATTTCCCCTACCGTTGTTGTCTCTCTCCATGTCCCTTGCCTTCTGGCCTGCCCCTCCCCATCCCCCCCCCCCCGGTGTTATCTTCGGGCTGGCTCCCTGAGTGTTGTATTACACAAAGCTGTGGGCAGTGGCTCCTTGCATGCGTCCCACGCCACATCTGGAAGACTTCCTTCTGACGTTGCGACATTAGAGAGAAGGCTTCCGGTTCATGCCGCGCATAGGAGCCTTTTTCCACAGCTTTGTGCACTGCAGCACTCAGGAAGCCGGCCTGAAGATGCCGCATTGATCGCACCATGGACCGGCGGCTGAAGAACACTGTCTTGGGCCCGATGGACATGCCGGCCCTGTGGACCGGCAGAAAATTTCTGCGGACCGGCACCGGTCCACGGACCGGTTGAAGAACACTGTGCTATAGCATTTAGATGCCTATTTATATGAGAGTGATTCATAATTCATGTCAACTATTTTTTCTCTCTTGAAAATGTGCCAACACTGGAAATCTGATATATACATTTGAAAGTGTGTGACTTGTACTTTTTTTTTTAATTTCTTTATTCATTTTAAAGCCATGATTAAGTGCAGGATATAATGCAATCATATAACTCTATAAAAGCACTTAAATACATTTACAATTATAATTTATGACAAATAGAAATATCACCCCCTACCTTCCCAATTATATTCAAAAAATACACTCAAATTGAGAAATTGAAAAATACATTCCAATCCGCGCTCCCACCCACCCACCCTTGCCGTGTATGACCAAAGGGCATAATCACTGATCACTCTTTGCAAAATTTTGTCAATGGCTCCCAAATCTTCAGAAACTTCTTAACGTTGCTACCAGATGAGAGATGAGTGCAGCGGTCTCTGATAGGGGAGAAGCAAATCATGGTTTTATTAACTGTTTCACTAAACCAAGCACACAAACAGCTTGAGAGTGAGTATGTTTAACTGTTAATATCCTTCAAAGTGTTGTCATGTAGGATTACGGCACTGTGCGACAATTCTGGATGTTTCTCCCATACTGCACGGTGTAGGTGGTACTGCAGAAATGACTTGTAATGCTGTGTATTTATAGTGTGTCTCGCATGAGCTGGATGGCACAGAAGACAACCTGGGTGACTACTTTGAAAGATGTTAATAGTTAAAACAGTTTGTACTTGTACTTTGTTGTTCATGTTGTACACTAGTCTATGCCATAATAAAACAATGATTTTAAATGTCATGGTTTTTCCTTCTCCCCTACCAGAGGCCGCTGCACTCATCTTTCATCTGGTGGCAACATTAAGAAGTACATGTCACAGACTTTCAAATATATATATTTCCAGTGCTGGCATATTTTCAAAAGAAAAAAAAAAATAGTTGACATAACTTATGAATCAACCCTCGTAGAACGGCATGTGCATGGAATTTGGGCATTTGCACACTTGTGGGCACACATACATGCACATACTTGGCACATGAACTATAGGATCCACTTTCTAGAACTGTCCCTGTAGTATATGTTTAAAAGATATATAGCACAAACTGGAATATGAGTACAATCTTTTAAACAGGAAGAAATTCAGATAGGCAGCAATTTGTTGGCTTATCTGAATATCTTCCTGTACAATGACTACGATTTATTATTTCTATAGGGCTGAAAGGCGTACGTAGCGCTGTACATTTTAACATACAATAGACAGTCCCTGCTCAGAAGAGCTTACAATCTAATTTAGACAGGACATTTCAGGGTTGAAGAGATTATAGTTGTTATAGGTATCTGACAGCAGTGAGTGGGAGTTAAGAGTTGAAAGCAGTTTCAAAAAAGTGGGCCTTTAGCTTGGATTTGAACACTGCCAGGGATGGAGCATGATGTATTGATTCAGGCAGCCTGTTCAGACAAAGAAAGAAGGGACGGAGTCTGGAGTTGGCAGTGGAGGAGAAGGGTACCGCTAAGAGGGGCTTGCCAGAAGAGAGGAGATAACAGGGTTGGGGGAGCACAGGGGGAGATAAGTGAGGAGAGATATCAGGGGGCTTCAGAGTGAACACACTTGTAAGTCAGCAAGAGGAGTTTAAACTGTATTTGGAAATGGACGGGGATCCAATGAAGTGACTTGAGGAGAGGGGTAATGTGAAAATAGCGGCTCTCATGGAATATGAGTCACGCAGCAGAATTTTGAACGGATTGAAGAGGCAAGAGATGAGTGCGTGGGAGGCCCGAGAGAAGTACATTGCAATAGTCTAAGCGCAAGGTGATGAGAGCATGGACAAGAGTTTTAGTAGTGTGTTCAGAGAGAAGAGAATGGATTTTGGTAATATTATAGAGGAAGAAGCGAGGATTTGACGGTTTGTTGGATCTGAGCAGAGAAGGATAGAGAGGAGTCAAAGATCACCCAAAGGTTGCAAGCTGACGAGACAGGAAGGAGGATAGTGTTGTCCACAGAGATAGAGAACAGCAAGAGGGAGGAGGTGGGCTTAGGCTGAAATATAGGGAGTTCAGTTTAAGCCATATTCAGTTCACCTTCATCTAGATCCTATACCTGAGAAGGAGAAGGGAAGAGGTGACATGGATCATAGCAATAGACATTTTTAGGCTGGGTGAATAGGAAAACAAAGCTCCATTGGAACCTCTCACCCAACAGATTCTTTGCTTTATACATGAAATTTGATCACATAACATTGAAATGCCCCCAAATAATATGGAAATGTTTAAAATAATAAAACGAATTCCGAAGTCTATGGGGGATTATTTGATGAAATATTAGGGCTCCTTTTAATAAGGCGTGCTAGCGTTTTTAGCGCCTGCAGGATATTACTGCGCGCTACACGGCTAGAATGCCAGCTCAATGCTGGCATTAAGATCTAGCGCGTGTGGCAATTCAGCGCATTAATGCCCTAATGCAGCTTAGTAAAAGGAGCTCTTAGTCTTCAGCCGTTTCTACTTTAGCTCTTTATTCATCATTGTTTCCAAACTTTTATTATCAGTTTTATCTTCCTTCTTAATCCACTTAACACCTGCTCCATCCTGCTGTTCTCCTTTTATTATGTCTGCACTGCCTGCTCAGTCAATGACAATTAAAATCTGTACAGTTGTGTAGTTAGCTTCCAGGGCACGGAGAGCCTGGTGGGTGATCAAATAAACTTGCTAAACAAAGACAATTATAGCAAGTTTAAAACAACACAAAACAAAACAAAAATCTATAAATTGCAAGGAAGATGTCAATTTGTGTACATGGATAGAGTTGCTGGTATAATGTTTCCTTTGTCCTTGCAAATAATATTTAGTACTTACGACCCTATCATAATGTGACATTAAATACATAAAATAATATAATAACTATTACATAGCTATTTAATGTGCTGAAGTTGGCAGAGTAGAAAGAAGACGCCTATTTTCATCAGAGATCGAAATGTGATTTATTTTATTGCTTGGCATCTTTTTCTATTTACACTTATTTTTTTGCATGATAAATCAAGGTTGCAAAATATATATTTTGGTGCAGCTAACTCTAAGAAGCCACTATTCCGGCTGTATTGTACTATGCAGAAGTATTAATGTGTGAAAAGTTGATTATAAGACCAGTTATTCTTTTTCTTTATTTAATTTTCTATACCATTCTCCAGGGGAGCTTAGAACAGTAATGAATTTATTCAGGTACTCAATCATTTTTCTCTGTCCTGGTGGGCTCGCAATCTATCTAATGTAATTGGGACACTGGGGGGATTAAGTTACTTGCCCAGGGTCAAAAGGAGCAGTGTGGAGTTGAACCTACAACCTCAGGGTGCTGAGACTGTAGCCTTTAACCACTGTGCCACACTCTCCCCCTGTTTATGGCATTTGGAAGCAGAACATCGAAAGGGGAAGTCACATAGCTAAATCAAGACATAGGGAAATTGCCGTATTATTTTTCATATACACACTCACATACATAGGAACAGCTTCTCTAAAATTACGGTTCCATCTGTAAAAGGGCCCCGATCCAATAATTAGCAGCCCAGCATAGGAAGATCCCTCATGATGGCAGCTTAACATCCATCAAGTCCTCAACCTATCAGCTCTCCCACATTAGAATACTCTCAGAGCAACATACCCCATCCTTTAGCAGACCTCCATTGCCCTAAAAACTGTACATGGCAGACCCCTCCCCTTAGTGGCAGCACCTACCCCGCCATAGCACCATTGAGCAGTAAAGACCCCTACATATGGGCAAGCACTTAACATGTGACAGTGTTCTGCAAAGTTTAACACCCACTTCCGAAACACACTCCTCAAAGGAAAACCCCAGCAGGCCCTACCTCTACCTCAAACCATTTTCTGGGCTTACTAGTGTTACTGGTGTCTAACGGGGCAGAAGAGATGGCTGCCCTTTCCTGCCTTATATCCTGTGTCTTTGAAAATAGTCACTGAGACCATGGTATTACCGCTAAAGGTCATTCATCCATGTATTAGCATAGCCATGTGGGCCTTTGTAATAGACGGCCTACTCTAGGGAATGGCTGTGTGTCAAAGGGGAAAATAGGAAGGCATCTGTGCCAAAGGATGGATGTTGATCTGGAGAAAGGGCTCTAATAGGAGGGAGAGATGTCATTATGGGGGACCCAGACACTTAGATGTACTTTAGGACAGGTGTAAATACCAATGTTTTAAAAAAACAAAAATTCAGGTACAGACCTCTTATGTAAAATATGGAATCAATGTCTATATGATAGGCTCATCCAGATCACTCCTTTGCCCCATCCTAGCCACACCCACTTGCCTCACATATATACTGAGCTTCCCCACATATCAAGGGTCCCCTTTCTGAAATGGTATTTAAACATCTGTGTCTCTCCAGACAATTAAATGCTGCAATTTACATGTGGGGATTGCTTCTAAAATAAAGGACTTTGGTGTGCACTACATAAAATTAATCACAAAATATATGCAAAACTAGGTAAAAATTTGCATAACTATATAGTATAAATGAACACTTTTTGTATTAGTTAAAGATTAATAGCAGCCTCCATTAAGCTAAAATAAATAAATAGATAATTAGCATAGTACATTGGCTTCTGAGATTGTGATATGATATTCACATTAGCAAGCACATTTACAGTTAAGGGCATAGTATACTTATATTTCCCTTGTGCAGTGATAACAAGGCACAATGGGATGCATCATTAGCTTCAGTACCTGCCTAATGTGTGCTGTTTGTCTGGGTGCTAGGGCATCCTTCTTGTGATATATTACACTGTCAACCACATTTGTTTTTTTAAATTAGGTTCTTTTATTGATTTATATTATAGATTCAACAATGTTTAAATTTACACCATGTACTATGTATAAATAAATATGTCGTAATTTATGGGTTGGAGCATATTTCCAAACTTTAGTTGAGCATAACCCAAGGTCATCATCTACTCGCTTGTTAAGTTTCTGAAATGATTTTATCTCTTCAAACACATGATGGTATATTTGTTGGAATTGATAGCATTCTTTGGACAGAGGCCATGACATTGTAGAGGTTAATTCTATAAAGTATGCACAAACATTTAAGTGCTAATTATGCATGTACAAGATAAAAATAATGCATATAAGTGTGTATATAAGAACATAACAGTTGCCGTACTGGTCCATCAAGCCCAGTATCCTGTTTCTAACAGTGGCGAATCCAGGCCAAAAGGACCTGACAAGATCCCAAAAGAGTAAAACAGATTTTATGTTGCTTATCCTAGAAATAAGCTGTGGATTTCCCAAGTTCATCTTAATAATAGCTTTGGCTTATGGACTTTTCTTTTATTAAACGATCCAAACCTTTTTTAAACCCTGCTAAGCTAAACACTTTTATCATATTCTTTGGCAATGAATTCCAGAGTTTAATTACACATCGACTGAAAAAATATTTTCTCTGGTTTATTTTAAATTTACTACTTAGCAGATTTATTGCATGCCCCCTAGTCCTAGTATTTTTGGAAAGAGTAAACAAGTGATTCATGTCTACCCATTCCACCCCACTCAGTATCCATATACACATGTACTTTAGGGTACAATTTCATGTGGAAAAGTAACAACTATCTTTAAATTTTGTGTGATATATTATTTAATTAACTGGAATTTCTAGGAAATTATGCAAAAGTACACAAATGACTGAAAATATGTTTAAGTGCTCTGATAATAGTGTGTTTGCATTACATATTAATGCCTTGAGTGATTTATCAATTTATCTTACTTATTTACCCATACTGACATTAACACATTAGTTTAATTTTCTCATTCACAGGTTTTCAACATAATGTTGCCATAGCAATAATCTAATATTGAAAAATGTCCAAAAGTAAAACGAGATTGCAACTTTGGACTCATTTACATCATTTGGTGTGATCAGTCAGAGAACTACATATACTGTAGATCAGGGATCTCAAAGTCCCTCCTTGAGGGTCGCAATTCAGTCGGGTTTTCAGGATTTCCCCAATGAATATGCTTTCAATGCATATTTATTGTATAAATCCTGAAAACCCAACTGGATTGCGGCCCCTGAATTTGAGACCCCTGCTGTAGATGAACTACCAACTGCCAGGGATATCATTGCATATGGGTTATCTTAGAGAGACCTCACTGAACAAGACAGTCACAATTATAGCACTGATAAATTGGTCAATGACCTAATGACTGGATGACTTGTTATAAACAGCTATGTTAAAATTAAAGCAACGTTGAAATCCATGTGGTAACAAAGATTCTGTGGGCAGAGCAAAATTGGAGGAGAAAGACAAATATATGGAGAAAGAAGCTCAACATACATACAACTTATCTTATGGACATACTTACCTGCAAGTATGAGATAGAGTTGTACTGATGTGGGATGCAATTCTATCTATGTCAGTAGAATACACATACTTTGTGACTGTAGCAGAGAGAAGATTCCTGTGAATAAGTTAGCCTTTATAAAAGATCAAAGAGAGAAAGTTGGGAGTGTTCTGCCTCATCAGATTGGACCAGTCAACCTCCCTGAGACCAGAACCACAGAAGGAAATGCAGGAAACGAGGAAGGACGATGAAGAAAAGTGGAGAATAAAGAGTGAAACAACAATAGAAAAGCAAGTGATGATAGAGAGATCTGTGATTGAATTGGAGAGCAGGAGAGCAATAGATGATGGAGAAATCTATGCTTGAAGTGAAACAGAGAGTTATGGATGATGTGGCATAAAACCAACAGAGGACGCTCCAGTTCCTCTAGAGAAAGCTAGGAAAAGGCCAAAATATAATACTGAGGATATGACCAAGATAGCCCTTGCTAGTTTAAGACAACAGAGATTGCTACTGTTTCCTGGATCGTTGCAGGACTCATCACTCAGTTGGACACTGCTTTGGCAATTGATCACAACAAGGTTAATGGGCTCAGGTGAGAATCATGAAAACATTGGATGTACAGTTTGAGGGGGAGCTGCAACAGAAGGGGCATCAGTTACATTTTCTTTGACGGTAGTCTTGATGATACCAGGATCATGTTAAAGGCAGAAAAGAATGGTAAAATGTATCCAGTATAGTGAAAGAAGAAAAGTACACAGTCTGTATTGAGCCAATAGGCAAATATCTGTGGCATTTTGTTCTTGCAAAATCAACTAAAGAGAAAACTCATGCAAGTTTCAAGTTTATTAAAAGTTTGTTGTACATGTAATATCAAATACTACAATGCATATGACAATTTAAAATGAGGAGGCAAAAATAAAACAATTTATACAAATAAACATACAATGAATATACACAAGTAATTAGCGATACAAAAGGGAAGAGGGGTGAACTACAATTTTTGAAGAAAGTAAGAATACATTTAGGGAAAAAAGCAACATCAGGAGGGTGATGAAGAATGTTTTTTAAAAAAATATGGCTAAGCCTAAAAGAGAGGCTAGGGGAGATTGTGCCCTCTACATAAGGTCTAGTTAAAATTAAGTATTTGAGCCTGGGATTAATGATAGATGAATTATCCTATGTCTCAAATGCGTCTTTGTACAGGTGGCATTTTAATGTACTTTTAAAGTTTTTTAATGAGGTTTCACCACGTAGATAAATTGGTAAATTGTTCCAAAACTGGGGTGCTATGACTGAGTAAATTGTAGATGTTCTGGTACCTATTATTTTTAGAGAAGGGATAGTCAGCAAATGCTGTTCCATTGATCTAAGTGTCCTAGCTGGAGAATATGGTATCTAAAAACGATCCAGAAATATTGGCGCATTGGTTTGTTGGATTTTGAAGGTTATCAGTGCAATTTTATATATTATTCTGTGTGAAATTGGTAACCATGTGCTTTTTATAGAAGAGGTGTGGCATGATCATATTTTTTTGAGTTAGTAATTATTGTTATTGCTGTATTTTGTATAATTTGTAGCCTTCTTATTTTTTTCTGGATTATGTTGCAGTAATCTAGCCTAGAAATGACCAAATAATGGATGTGAATGTTAAGAGCTTCTGGTTTTAAAACTTTGGATAAAGATCTAATAAGATGTAACTTATAGAAACAGTTTTTAACTACTGAACTATTCTGATCATGTAAAGAAAGTTCTTGGTCTAGTAAGACTCCTAATATTTTCGTCCTTGTTACTTTTTGTAGTGGGAAATTATCTAAGAGTATTTGTGATGAGAATGTAAGATCCTTTTCCATGGAAAAAACATTAGTGAAGATTTGGTTGTGTTCAGGGCCAACATGTTATCTTTAAGCCATTGACTTATTTGGTTTAACTTATTGTTTATATTTATTATCTCATTGGAATCAGCTATATTCAATGGATGCAAAAGCTGGATGTCATCTGCATAGGCAAAAGAGGAGAATCCAATGGACTGACTTAGAGTGAGTAGTGGCGACAAAAAATATATAAAAAAAGAGGGGACAAGATTGAGTCTTGAGGTATATCATAAGAATTTGTATAGTTGTTTGATGATGAATTGTTGAAAATAACTTTGGCTGACCTATCTTGAAAATATGATTTAAACCAGTTTAGCACTTGGTCAGAAATGCCAATGGAGGGCAGTCTTTTGATGAGTAAATGATGGTCAATAGTGTCAAATGCTGCAGATAGATCAAGTGAGATCAGAAGGACAGATTTATGGTGATCCAGGTGGTATTGGATATTGCTTGTCAGACCTATCATAGAGTGTTCTGTTGAATGATTAGACCTAAAGCCTGTCTGATTAGGATGTAATGTATGCATTTTTTCTACAAAGTTGCTTACGTGATTGAAAACCTTTTCTATTAGTTTAGCAATAAATGGGAGATTGGCAATGGGTCGTTAATTTGATTCAATTGCAATTAAGTCTTTGGGATTTTTTATTATTGGACGGATGATTGCCTCTTTCCATTCTTTCGGTATAAATCCTGTGGTTAAACTATTTTCAATCATTGTCCCCTTTACCTACTTGTTCCAGTTTGTATTAATAGAACATAATGATTAGTCTGTATAATTTTGTCTCATTTGTATTTGTCATCCCTGGCTTTTATTGTACATTACAATTATGTAATACGCACTGAAATATTGGATATTGCGTAAAATCAAAATTTAATAAACTTGAAACTTGACCAAAGAAGGAAAAGAAACATTTTATAAAAAGAAGAGAGATTGAGTTGAAGCCTGTGCCTTAATGTTAATACTTTGCAAGAGTAGTTTAAGGTCCTCTAGGGTTACATAGAAACATAGAAAAAGACGGCAGATAAGGGCCGCTGCCCATCTGGTCTGCCCACCCTGATGACCCTCCCCTATTTAACTCTGTGTAGAGATCCCACTGACGATCCCATTTCTTCTTAAAATCAGGCACGCTGCTTGCTTCGATCACCTGAAGTGGAAGTTTATTCCAGCGATCAACCACTCTTTCAGTGAAAAAGTATTTCCTGGTGTCGCCGTGCAATTTCCCGCCCCTGATTTTCCACGGATGTCCTCTTGTCGCCGTCGGACCTTTGAAAAATAAGATATCTTCTTCTACCTCGATACGGCCCATGAGGTATTTGAACGTCTCGATCATGTCTCCCCTCTCTCTGCGTTCCTCGAATGAGTATAGCATTTATGTAATTGGTATGTTAAAATTGGCACACTTGGAAATAGGTATAATTTGTATTGGTTCCGTGTCTTCATTAAAATTAATTTTTGAACCGATGCTATCTCTAATAACTGCTGATAATTTGGTTGCATGACTCTGAGAAAGAGGAACAGACAAAACTCTTTAAGCTATTGGAGGTGATTCCTGTAATACAAACACTGGTTGGAAGGGAGGAGTGATATATTATGAAAAGCTACAAAAGAAACTGGTGTGGATTGTCTATAACTTGCACAAAGGCAAACTACCATTCAGACACTTGGGGATTGCTTTAGATGGCAAGACATCAAGCAACAACAAATGGGCAGGTCCCATTGTAAATATGCTGGATTCTATTACTGAACTGGAAATAAGTCTTGGTTTTACAAAGCTATCTGTTGGCCCTGCTCATCCTCACCTCAGTGATGAAGTGATCAAAGATTAAGCACAGATAAAAGCTATCCTATAGAATTGTAACTAACATTAGAACAGGCATCTTGCCAAAGGATCTGGCTCTGTTGGAACTAGAACCTGTGTCATATAACAGATGGCTCACAACAGCTCTAAGGTTCATGAGAATATGGTTTTCCAAGCATACGTAATCTGAAAGGAAAGACTCTGAAAAACTGAAGAATGATTGTAGAGTTGTGTTGGGGTTTACATGGTAAATTGGTCCAATATAAAAATAAATAGCAATTGAACACAAAAGTCCCATTCATCTCCTTTTTCCAGCTATAACTGTTGAAAGAACAGGATGAAGAGGTAAGGAAGAGAACCAAAACAGAGCACACCAAAAGCAATACAGCAAAAAAACAAAACAAAGAATCTCAGTGAACAAGGATTTGTTTTTATTGACCCAACACGAGCCATGTTTCAGCGTACATTGACTTCATCAGGGTTCAACCAATGAGCAAAGTGCAAGTACCAAATCTCAGCAATCAGATGTAGTTCAAACTGTTTGTACATTCAAATATTGGAGATGACACAAAGATTTGCACCCCAGAGGGAACAGAAGACATGAGAAGAGATCTGCAATGCTAGAAGAATGGTCTAAGACAGTGTCTCACAAACTTTCTGGCTGGTGGCACACTAAATCCAGTGTCCTGGCCGGAAGGCACCCGGAAGTATGCGGAGGCCCATCTGGCTGCGACCCGCTTCGGTGGAGGGATCCGGGAGTTGTGGAGATAGGAGGAGAGACACTAGCCAGGAGGAGAGTCATCTGCGTCAGCTGACTTCCTACAGGACGTGCCTCTCACCACGAGAGGCACATCCTGTAGGCAGTCAGCTGGAGTGGATGACTCTCCTCCTGCCAGTGTGTCACAGCACACCTGAAATTTCAGGAGGCACACTGGTGTGCCAAGGCACACAGTTTGCAATATACTGATCTGAGGTAGGGTAGTTATAATTTAATGCAAAGAAGTGCAGAGTGATGCACTTGGAGAGTAAAAATCCAAAGGAGCTGTCTATGGTAGGGCGTGAGAAGCCAATTTTCATGCACTGGGAGAAGGACCTTGGTGTGATAGTGTCCAAGGACATCAAGGTTGTGAAAAAATGTGACAAAGCATTGGATGTAGTTTCAAGTTTACTATTATTACAAATTTGATATACCACCTATAAAACTTTCAAGCAGTTTTGAGTAAAAAAATCATTAAACAGGGTAATGAAGATTAGACCGACAGGACTTACTGGAATAATAGGATTGGAGGGAGGAAATACATTTTAAAATAGTAAAGCAAGCCATCAAAGGGAAATACAAAAAGGGGTGGGGGGTGGGAATCTTATCTGAAAGACTCGTAACATTTAAGCGGAAGGGATATTAAATATTAAACGTGTCATTGAAGAGGAATGTTTTAAGTTTTCCTTTGAACTTTTCTAGAGAACTTTCATTGCATAATTCAGGGGATAATGAATTCCAAAGGATCAGGGCAGTAATGAATGTTAGGAGTGTGATTTTATAGGTTATTCTATGTGGTATGGGAAGCCAATGTCAGAAGGATATGGTGCCACATAGTTCTGGAGGCTGTATCTTGCTAAGGATGTGAGAAGACTTGACGTATTCCAGAGGAAGGCAATAAAAATGATATTGGAACTGTGCCAAGGGTTGTATGAGAAGAGGCTCAAATTCCTTAATATGTATACCCTAGAGCAGAGGTAGCAATTCCGGTCCTTGAGAGCCATAGGCAGGTCAGGTTTTCAAGATATCCACAATAAATAGGCATGAGATAGATTTGCATCTCAAGGAGGTAGTGCTTGCAAATCCATCTCATATATTGATTGTGGATATCCTGAAAACCTGACCTGCTTGTCGCTCTTGAGGATCAGAATTGCTTACCCTGCCCTAGAGTAAAGAAGGAATGGAAGAGATATGATACAGATGTTTAAATACTTGAATGGTATTCATCACTCGTACAATAAATCTTTTCCAGAGAAGGACAAGCTGTAATATGAGGCTGCGAGATAGTAGACTTATGAGTAATGCCAAGAAATACTTTTTCACAGAGAGGATGGTGGATGCCTGGAATGTCCTCCCTACAGAGGTGGAAGAGGCAAAAACAGTGACTGAGTTCAAAAATGCATGGGATAGATGTAAAGGATCCCTAAATAGAAAGAGGATAGTTATCGACACAAAATTCAAAAGATCATCAGATTAACAGCTATAATTTTGTTTCTAATGTGCAAGAGTTATGCTTAAACAGTTGGGAAGTGAAGCTGATACTGGACAGACTTCTATGGTTTGTGTCCCACATATGGCAAGACAAATCGGGACAGGCTAGAGTTAGCTTTGATAGCAAATTTGGCAATGTGGCCACTGCTGAATGTACTTCTATGGTCCGTGTCCTGTATATGGCAAGACTAATCAGGAGCAAGTAGGCGTATTTTATACCACATTCAAATCTTCCAAGTGCAGGTCTTGCTTATCATGGGGGGCGGGGAAGACATCTTATAGAGCAACTTACCAAGTGAAATGAATAATTACTAGATGATGAGTGTGAGAATGTTGGGTAGACCGGTTAGACCGCACAGGTCATTTACTATGTTATGTTATTATGTTATTTGTGCTGGCTTTTACAAAGCAGTGGTACAGGTTTCTACTGCGGGCCAATGAGGTAAATGTTCTGATGCTCTTAGAATTCCTAGGTACATCAGAGCATTTACCTCGCTGGCCCATGCTCGAAACCTCTATTGCGACTTAGTAAAAGGTGGCCTTAATTTCTACATATTTCAACTGTGATTTGGTGTACATAATATTCACTTTAAACAGTTTCTGAAGATAGATTTAGATTCAGCTTGACAAACTGCATAATTTTGTCACTAATAGTTTGTAAAGAGGGAAAAAGTAAAATTGTACCCCTAAAATTGACACACCGCTATATTATATCTATCTTTTTAGGCGCCAATTACAAAATTTGGCCCTAAAATGCATTTTGTGTTAGACTGGGAACTAGGTAGCACATCAGTAGGGAACTCAAATCCACAATAAAGGAGATTTTATATAAATGTAAATATTTACCGTATTTTCGCGGATATAACGCGCACCATTGTAAAACGCGCACAGGGGTATAGCGCGCAGAAATCACGATGATATGTACAAAAACTTTTCTATACCGCGCTCAGGCATATAACGCGCATGCTGCCCGACTCTCCTTTCGCCCGCCCTGACTTTCCGTGCGCTGTCCCGACTCTCCGTTCACCCCCCCTGACTTCCGTGCACTGTCCTCCCTTGAAGTCCTGTCCCCCCTTGAAGGTCTGTCCCCATCCTGAAAGCCTGATGCCCCCCCCGACGTCCGATACATCCCCCCCCCCCCGGCAGGACCACTAGCACCCTCACCCCGAAGGACCGCCGACTCCCCAACAATATCGGGCCAGGAGGGAGCCCAAACCCTCCTGGCCACGGCGACCCCCTAACCCCACCCCGCACAACATTACGGGCAGGAGGGATCCCAGGCCCTCCTGCCCTCGACGCAAACCCCCCCCCCCCAACGACCGCCCCCCCCCAAGAACCTCCGCCCGTCCCCCAGCCGACCCGCGACCCCCCTGGCCGACCCCCACGACACCCCCACCCGCCTTCCCCGTACCTTTGTGTAGTTGGGCCAGAAGGGAGCCCAAACCCTCCTGGCCACGGCGACCCCCTAACCCCACCCCGCACTACATTACGGGCAGGAGGGATCCCAGGCCCTCCTGCCCTCGACGCAAGCCCCCCTCCCCCCCAGCCGCCCCGCGCCCCCCCTGGCCGACCCCCACGACCCCCCCACCCCCCTTCCCCGTACCTTTGGAAGTTGGCCGGACAGACGGGAGCCAAACCCGCCTGTCCGGCAGGCAGCCAACGAAGGAATGAGGCCGGATTGGCCCATCCGTCCTAAAGCTCCGCCTACTGGTGGGGCCTAAGGCGCGTGGGCCAATCAGAATAGGCCCTGGAGCCTTAGGTCCCACCTGGGGGCGCGGCCTGAGGCACATGGGCCAAACCCGACCATGTGTCTCAGGCCGCGCCCCCAGGTGGGACCTAAGGCTCCAGGGCCTATTCTGATTGGCCCACGCGCCTTAGGCCCCACCAGTAGGCGGAGCTTTAGGACGGATGGGCCAATCCGGCCTCATTCCTTCGTTGGCTGCCTGCCGGACAGGCGGGTTTGGCTCCCGTCTGTCCGGCCAACTTCCAAAGGTACGGGGAAGGGGGGTGGGGGGTCGTGGGGGTCGGCCAGGGGGGTCGCGGGTCGGCTGGGGGGGAGGGGGGTTTGCGTCGAGGGCAGGAGGGCCTGGGATCCCTCCTGCCCGTAATGTAGTGCGGGGTGGGGTTAGGGGGTCGCCGTGGCCAGGAGGGTTTGGGCTCCCTTCTGGCCCAACTACACAAAGGTACGGGGAAGGCGGGTGGGGGTGTCGTGGGGGTCGGCCAGGGGGGTCGCGGGTCGGCTGGGGGACGGGCGGAGGTTCTTGGGGGGGGGCGGTCGTTGGGGGGAGGGGGTTTGCGTCGAGGGCAGGAGGGCCTGGGATCCCTCCTGCCCGTAATGTAGTGCGGGGTGGGGTTAGGGGGTCGCCGTGGCCAGGAGGGTTTGGGCTCCCTCCTGGCCCGATATTGTTGGGGAGTCGGCGGTCCTTCGGGGTGAGGGTGCGAGTGGTCCTGCCGGGGGGGGGGATGTATCGGACGTCGGGGAGTCGGCCGGGCAAGAGGGCTTGGGCTCCCTCTTGCTCCGATCGTGGATGCGGGTGGGAGCGCGTGCGAGCGGTCGTTCGGGGTGGGGGTGCGAGCGGTCCTGCTGGGGGGGTGAATCGGGCGTCGGGCGGGGTGGGAACTATGTTTAAAAATTTTTGTATACCGCGCTCAGGCATATAACGCGCGAGGGGTATGCGCGGTACGTAAAATCACGTATAACGCGCGCGTTATATCCGCGAAAATACGGTACACTGATTTTTATAAAGCTACGGTAGAGGTTTCTACCATAGGCCAGTGATGTAAATGCTCAACGCTCATAGAATTCCTAGGAGCAACAAAGCATTTACCTCACCTGCCAATAGCAGAAACCTCTACTGTGACTTTGCAAAAGAAGCCCTTAAGTAAAAACCTTCATATAAGAAGAACAATCAATGGGGATCAAACAGATACCTCTGTATTTAACATATTGACATCTAATAACACATTTACACAGGCATCTAAGGAAAAAAGTTGTACCAATCTGAAGAACTCCTGGTTTCAGCAGTAGAAATTGTCTGTGTCGTTTCTGAATTTCCCTCAAGACATCAATTCTGGTCTCGTTATCTCAAGAAAGATATAGCAGCACTAGAAAAGGTTCAGAGAAGAGCAACCAAGATGATAAAGGGGATGGAATTCCTCTCATTTGAGTAAAGACTAAAAAGGTTAGGGCTCTTCAGCTTGGAAAAAAGATGATTGAGGGGAGATATGATTGAAGTTTACAAAATCCCGAGGTAGAGTAGATCGATTTTTCACTCCATCAAAAATTATAAAGACTAGGGGAAAATATTGTTAAAACCAATAGGAGGAAATATTTTTTCACTCAGAGGATAGTTAAGCTCTGGAATGCATTGCCAGAGGTTGTGGTAAGAGTGGATAATGTAGCTGGTTTTAAGAAATGTTTGGACAATTTCCTGGGGGAAAAGTCCATAGTCTTTTATTGAGTAAGAATGTTGCTACTCTTTGGGTTTTTGTCAGGTGCTAGTGACCTGGATTGGCCACCATGAGGACGGGCTACTGGGCATGATGGACCATTGGTCTGACCCAGTAAGGTTATTCTTATGTTCTTATCAGGGAAAACTTGTATTTTAAGTCCAAAGAAAACCTTATTCCTATTCCTAAAGAACATTCTCAACAGCCATTGTTATCAGGTTTCAATGTCACTGAAGCAGCTAGAGTAGCCGAAGTGATAGACAAGATGAATGCATTGATGGTTGACATAGCCATATCCTGCCCATGTTCACCCTGCTTCTCAACTGTGCTTTATGCCACTTAAATATGACCTTACAGTGTAGTGTTTAGGGCACACATATGTATGTGGTGCACACTTCTACATTTATGCATGAAAAATACGTGTAAATGCAGATGTGCCTTTTACAGAATTGCCCTGTTTGTAAACTATTGCGTACAGGGTACACTTTTGAGCATGGGATTTTTTGAGCAGAGATTCAAGACAAAGTTAGACAAGTTCCTGCTGAACCAGAACGTATGCAGGTAAGGCTAGTCTCAGTTAGGGCACTGATCTTTGACCTAAGGGCCGCCGCGTGAGCGGACTGCTGGGCAATTCTTATGTTATTATGTTCAATAGTGTATATTATTTAAGCAGCAGTATGCCCTATTATGTAAGTGTGTGCTTCTGATGATATTGCCCTTAAAACTAACTAAGCAAACAAAACAACAACAAAAATACCATGACCAAATAAAGGTACACAAAATAAATTGGTTTCTTTGAAGCTTGATAATATGATTATATATTGCATTTAAGGTTCATATCTTGAATACATAAGCAAGATTAATTGTTCTGCTTAAAAAGATCCCATCATGATTTACATTTTTTTGTGAGGAAATTAATAATGGCCTAAATCTTTGCAAGTCCTAATTACTGTCATAGCCTTATTTAACATTCCCTCAAATGAGTTTTAATTGTGCTCTTTTGAACCTGAAATGCATGTGACTCTGATGTACCAAAGTGTGTTTAGGGATTTATCACACAGTTAGCACCTTGTACTTTGACCTCTATATTTATAGGAGACTTTAAGATGCATTAAATTGTATCATAGTGCTCACCTATATAAATATGTTGATAGAGCTGCTAATGAAAACTAATGAATTATTTACATATTCTCACCATGTACTAAAGAGGATGAGCAGTTTGGTTTGTCATGGGGATAATTTAACTCAGGGAAAACCTCTTCATCTAGAGGATGGCATTAAAAGGAAATTACAGTATCTATAAAAGGTCACACATACCAGGTTGGTTTCTTTCATAAATTTGAAGCTCTGTTTGTACTTGGGCAGCAACTGCAGATAAAAAAATAGGGAAACATGAGAAAAAGATAAGGAAGAGTCCAAAGAACAGTCAAGGATGAAGGCCTGAAGTAGGTACAGTTGCAGAAAAAGTTACACACAGGTAACCCTCACTGCTTTGACCTGTTCACATCTGATGATTTTTCCCCTATGGCAGCTGCTGAGAATCACACACAGGCGTCCTATACAGAATCGCCCTGCCGAACCTGCCCGATGCTCTAACTGGTGCCTACATCACAGGTGCCAGTTAGAGAATCAAGTTGTTATCAGTTGATCATGGCAAGAAAATCCTCCTGCTGTGATCAGCTGATTTACTGCAACAGGGACTCCCCCCCACATCTTCCGGCAAGAGGGATGCCCACTCCCTCCTGCCCCTGAACCCCTCCCAGAGTAGCAGGGCACTAAAACTGACCCTTCCCAGACACACCTAAGTCTACCCCAACAATCTTCCCTCCACCCCCATCCCCTGTACGTGTATGAAGAAAGACTAGCCAGAGAGATGCTCATACGCTCTGGCAGGCAGGCCTGCTACTCCAAAATGGTGGGCCTTCCCCTTCCCAGTGCATTCTGGGATGCACTAAGAAGGAGTCCTAAGACTCCAGTTGGCCTAGGTGCTTAAGGGCTCTCCTATGGGAGGGCCTTAGACATCTGAGCCAGAACTTTAGGTTCCTCCCTGGTGCATCTCATAAGGAGAAGGGGGAGAGGAAGGGGGAGGGAAAGGGGAGGTTATTGGGGTAGACTTAGGTGTGTTTAAAAGGGTATTAGGGAGTAATGGGGTGTCTACAGTTCTGGGGGGGAGTGGTTGCGGTTCCGTGGGATAGCAGCAGGAAGGAGTGGGCATCCCACCTGCTGGGGGACTTCACATAGAAGTTCGGGAGCAGGCATCCCTCCTGCCCGCTAATGTAGGAAGGGTTCTGGAGTTCAGGAGCATAAGGGAGTGGGCATCCCTACTGACGGCCAATGTCATATGGGGGGATGTTCCCTGTCATGGCTACTCAGCTGACCACGGCAGGGGGATTTCCTTGATGTGATAAGCTCAGTGGCCACGTCTATTTGAAATGTAGGCCAGCATTTTTGTGGCCTACGTTTCAAGTGTCTGTGATGGCGCTAGGGAGATGCCTAGGGCCACTTAAGCTCGCCCAATGGCACTTCTAGGTAAAACCACACTAACACCCAGTCTTGGGTGAGGTTAAGTGTCCCGACGTGTCTCCCTTAACTGCGACAAAAACCTAAAATGTGGGCGCCTGCCTCAGGGGGTTTTTTTTGTTTTTTTTTTTAAACCTTCCGTACTGCTGTTTATAAAATCTGCCCCTTACTGCCTCCTCAAGAGGTGGGAAGAGAATTTGCCCTAATGGTAAATAATAACATGTTCATGGCTTGTGTACAGTTTTTTTCTATCAGTTTTTTCTATCCTCCCTATCTGTCCCAGCAGGCCCACAATCTATGGTACCTGGGGAATTTTTTTTTTTTTTTGCTGTTTAAGAGCTCTAATGGGAAAAATTTAGCCCAATTTAATAAACAAACCCCCATGGTGAGGAAGGTCATTCTCTACAGTGCTATAAAAGGTATTGTTGATAGAAGTCACTATTCGCTGTTTGTGATGCCACTTCCACATCTATTAGTTCATGATAATAAGGTAGCTATCTCACATCCTGCTTCTTCCTCTCTCTCCAACATCTATAATTTTTTGCTGTGTATATCCTTCTCACTGTCCTCTTTCTTCTGTGCTTCATTTCAAAATGATTTTTTTTTTCTAAATGGTTGTGTAAGCTGTTGTCGCTTGGTATTCTAGCTTTTCTTTTCCTGGCAATAGACTTTGTGTGTGATAAAGTTGATTCCAAGTGTTAACACAGTAAAATACATTGCAATAATTTAGATTTTCATTAACTTACTTACTAGCGCAGTTTGACAGAAGAGGCCTTTGGACTAACTTAAAAAAAACATTCTCTATATTATATGTATCCCTTGTCAATTCGCACAGTCTTTTAGGTGGGGAGGAAGGTAGGGCAGAGACAGAAAGAAGGGTGATCAGAGGGTAACAAAGCAGTGCAATTTTATGGTTTACAATTGGTTAGTGCAGCTACTTGCTATGTGCTAACTAATTTGAGTGTGCACATGAGCTTTTACTGCTCATATAATAGATGAGGTAGGGACTCACGCTTTAATGGCCACATACTAATGGCAAAATTAGCACGTGGCCTTTAATAAGGAAAATAGAAAAATCAGCCATTTTAACCCAGTGGTAAAAATGACTTTAGCGTATGTGAATGGCCTGCATTAAGGATCTCCTAAGGTCACTTTTTACCACTGTTTGGTACTGAAATTTGGTAAAAGAGCCCCAAAGTGTTTTAAAAATAGTTTACATTTAATAAAAACATGCTTCTGCTGCAGAGTTGCAAATAGTTCTACGGAGTAGTTGCAAGACAAGGAAAAGAATAATAGCATATCTCCAAATGGGTTAGAGATGAGACAGGAACAAATAAAGAACCAAGAAGATCTGTCAACGGATAGAATCATAAGAAGAAAAGCCAAGTAGTGCAGCTTGTCCAAATGAAGAGCTCAATGTGTTAAGACTAAAATTTAAGATTAGATATGGGAACACTTAGAAGCCTGGGCTGAGCATCCAAGAGCGAGGAGACATGCTCATATTTTAGGCATACTGAATTTTTAATCATCAAATTCCAAAGCCAAATATTTATCTGACAGAACTTATCTTCTGAGTGAAGCAAACGTGATACAATAATCTCATACATAGCTACACTCTTGTATCATGAAAACTGTACTAATTTGATTATTTTTTTATTCTCTCATTTGCTTCTTATAATATATTTTTTTCTACAATCATCCGTGACCTCAGCAGCTACACTTGAACATCATATTTCATGTACAGTTTGAGTATCCAGTAGCCGGCTTCCTCATCAGTCACTTATTATATGTACTTATAAATATTCTTATCAATCTTATAAATAGTGCAATTTAATACCATAAATAAACTTATCATGGGGGGGGGGTCCTTTTACTAAGGCATGCTAGACGTTGTAAGGCATTATAGTCTATGGATGCATTAGCGTTTAGTGCACGCTAAAACGGCTAGTACGCCTTAGTAAAAGGACCCCTTAGTTAGCAAACTGAATGGGGCTCCGACGTGAATTTGTGTTTTGCAAAGGTACTCTAAATGGGGATTCAAATTCATGTTGGAGCCCCATTCATTGTGAGGGTTGGCTTTTAGGCATTTATTTTCAAGGGATGTAGTGTGCTCAGGGTTGGCCAGATTGGTGACAGGACAAGAGTGTGGCAATGTGGCCTTTCTTGGGTTGTTTCCTGTTTAGGTGGCGCTGGAGCTATAGAGTG
This sequence comes from Geotrypetes seraphini, assembly GCF_902459505.1. Lineage (NCBI taxonomy): Eukaryota > Metazoa > Chordata > Amphibia > Gymnophiona > Dermophiidae > Geotrypetes > Geotrypetes seraphini. Next base: position 215,792,180 of record NC_047087.1, on the reverse strand, counting down.
CCTGTTTAATGGATTGGAGGATTATTCTCTACTCTGATAATGTTGCTGTGATTCAGGTAGTGAACTGACAATCTGTGTATTGCCCCCTGATGGCTGAGCTGTTGTGAATGGTTGTCCTCTCTTATCTTGAGTTGAATTTAATGTTGGCGGCATGGTATGTGCCAGGGCATTATAATGAAATTGCTGATACCTTTCTTGCTTCCAGTGGGCTTCTTTTTGAACATGGGTTCCTCAATTGGAAGAGTTGCTGACTGTAATACCTCTAGCTTTATGGAAGTGATTCTTGGACTCATCACTGCTTTACTGATGGATTCCTTGGAATCCTGTACTTGGAAGGAGCGGCTGCATTTTCAGTGGTTTTTGCAGAATTTCTGGGGAGGACTGGTGTTTGCAGTGGATGAGCACTGCATTATTCACTTTATTTTGTTTGCCAAGGCGACGGGTTGGTCTCCTGGCTTGGTAGTTCAGCCTTTGGCGCAGGTGGCCTTTGCTTTCAAGTTGCAGGGTCGACCTGATCCTACTTCATCCTTTTTAATTTGAAAGTTGCTGGGTGGTTATGTTTCGCGACAAGCAGCTTCCTGGACTCGAATGGTGAGTTTGCCCATCTTACCTGCAACTTTGGAGACCCTCTTGGCTGTGCTAGTGAAGCTTTGTTCTTCTGCATTCTCTGTTGCTGTTGGGTTTTTTTGGGAGTGCGGTATTGTGAGTAGGCAAATCGGGTACCCTTTCCAAGAGGACGACAGGCAATTTTATGATGTATTATTGACCAATGGCAGCTTACATTTGCATATTCAGCAATCCAAGACTGCTCATTTAGGGAGGAGTGTTTGATTCCAGCTACAAAGGTTAGCCTAAGCCTACCCTGTTTCCCCGATGATAAGGCAGGGCCATCAAATAAGACAGCCCCCCCTTTTTAGAAAAAAATGTAAAATAAGGCACCCCCCCGCAAATAAGCCACCCACCGATACCTGCGCTTACCCGAATCGGGTGGTACGGTGGGTGACTCCGTGTGGTCCCTCCGTCTACCGTATTTGCCTCCATGGCTGCGTGCCGCGCCTCGTCATGAAGTGAAGAGGAGGAAGTGACAGGACTGCAGCGCGCGCACGTGACTCCGCGCAAGGAAACACAAGCAGCTTCCCTCATCCCTCCCTAACGGAGACTGCAGGAGTTTGTTCACGGCCAGAACATCCAAAAGTGAGACACGCAGACAGGTTTCTTTTGCTGTGAGCAATACCACTTACTGTATATAAAGCCTGTTTAAAATGCATACGGTATATAAACAATGGTTTCACATTGTCAAGTCCCCTCTGATGCTGCACTACAGAATAATCTATTTACTGTGTTTCCCTGATGGAGAACATTGGGGACATTAAATGGTACAATATATGGTATGATGGATAAAGCTGGCCATACATGGTACGATTTTTCGGCCGACCGATTCTTCAGCCGTCAAATAAGACAGCCCCCCCTTTTTAGAAAAAAATGTAAATAAGGCATCCCCCCGAAAATAAGCCCTAGAGCATATTTTGGCCTTCCCAAAAAAATAAGACAGTGTCTTACCATCGGGGAAACAGGGTACTTAGTGATATGTCCTATGCTGTTGACTTATTCCTATGCACAGCTGTGGTCTGAGGATGAACTTTTTTGGCTTCTTCATGCTAATACTCTTTCTCTGACTCATTTTCATTTTACTGCTGTGCTTAAAAGAGCTTTGTGCTTGGTAGGTTTGGACTCTGACTTATGTGGGACACATTCTTTCTGGATTGGTACAGTGTCCTTTACTGCAGGGGAGCATGTATTCACTGCATTGAGCATTGGACTTCAAATAGATATTTGGGTTATGTATGGGATGTTCAGGTTTAACTATATTGATTTTCTTTTCTTTTCATTTCATTTATTTAATTAGTTTCTGTGCTGTATATGTTGCCTGTTGACTTCTGCATCTGGCTTTGCAGGGACTCCTTCATATTTCGGAGTGGGAAGCATGCAGCTAAATCCTATTAGGGGGTTAAATCCTGGCCTCTCAGTGATGGGTATCACCATTCACTGGCTGGGACTGCTTAAGATGCACTTGGAACAGCTGTTACCTTCACTGGGGCCCATAATTCATGTTATCCTGTTTTAATTTTGGTGCATCTTGGGAGCAATGGTTTATGTACGGTTAGAGGTATCGACTTAATTCGTTAAATGAAATGTGATTTTGGCTTTGTAATCTTGCTTGTATTCAAGTAATGTGGTCCTAGATTATTCTCCGGTTAGTGTGGAAGGAGGCTAGTGCTGCCCGATTCACAATTCAAATCGACTCACCGATTCACTTTAGGTGAATCGATTTGAATCGATTAAAAAAAAATCATCCATCTTCCCCCCCAGGCCTTCTTCTGATGTCCGGCTTCACCCCTGACCTCGCGCGCATCCATTTACCTTATTTCAGCAGCCTGCAGAGATGATCGCTTATGCTAGCAATCTCTGCAAGCTGCTATAGGCCTTCGGAGCCGTTTCCTCTGCCGCGATCCTGCCTCTGATGTCAGAGGAGGGGCGGAACCTTGACAAAGGGAAGATAGCTCCCAAGGCCTACAGCAGCTTGCAGAGATCACTAGCACAAGCGATCCTCTCTGCAGGCTGCTGAAATGAGGTAAATGGATGTGCGGGTGGTCAGGGGGAACAAGCAGGCCTTCTGGGGGGAGGGTGTGTGCAGTCCTTCGGGGGGTGCAGTCCTTCGAGGGTACTGATGCAGGCCTTCAGGAGGAACAGGCAGGCCTTCAGGGGTGGGGTGCAGGCCTTCAGGGGGACAGGCCTTTGGGGGGACAGGCCTTCAAGGGGGAGACAGGCCTTCAGGGGTGGTGGCACAGGCCTTCAGGGATGGTGGCACAGATCTTCAGGGATGGTGGTACAGGTCTTCAGGGGGGGACAAATCTTCAGGGGAAGGGGGCCCTGGTGTAGAAGTACACGGAGGGAGGGAAAGGGGGGGTTCAAAGAGACGTGCATATGCCAGACTTTGGGGGGAAGAAATAATGGGTCTAAAAACAGAGGAGAGGGAGAGAGATGGTGGCCACTGGGATTTAGGGAGGGAAGGAGCAGAAAGTGAGAGAAGTTGGACACAAGGATGGTGTGGAGAGGGGATAGAGATACTGGATAGGAGGGTAGTTGGGAAAATATAGGGAGAAATGGTGGACCCTGTGGTGGTGGGGAAGGAGGGAGAGATGCTGGATGAAAGGGTAGTTGAAAAAAAGGTGGATCGGTGGATGGAGCCGAAAAAAAGGAAAGATGCCAGACCTCCGGGGGAGGTTAAGGAAATGGAAGGGGAGGACAGAGATAGAAGATGGATGGTTAGCACGAAGAAAGAAGAAAGAAGGAGACTCTGGCAAGCAAGTTATCAGAAGACAACCAGAGCCTGGGACCAACAAGATTTGAATAATGACCAGACAATAAAAGGTAGAAAAAATAATTTTATTTTCTGTTTTGTGATTACAATATGTCAGATTTGAAACGTGTATCCTGCCAGAGCTGGTGTTAGACCGCAAACATGAGCTAGGATTTAACAAAGAGAGGAAAAGTCTTTTTTGTTTGTTTATTTTGTTTACACCACAGCACCAGTGTGGGTAGGAGAGGGCAAAGGGGGTGAAGAGGCTATAAAATAAACCCAGAAATTCCCACTCTCTCAGAAAAAGTGCACACACTACTGCTAACTAACTAGAGGGGCCTCAGTTAAGGAGCCTACGCAAGTCATAGACTCTGACCGCACTAGTCTGCGTAGATTTCCAACTCCTTTGCTCCAATCATCGGCACCCTCTAGTTCCTACCTACCACTCAAATTAAACTTTAAATTTTATTGTGTATATATTCTTAAAAAATTTTTAATTCTCCTACAAAATTGTTATTACTGTTCTGTAAAATCTAAATTTAAATCCAATTGCACTGTTTCTTTAAAGTGAGACTAAATTTTAACGTTAATTGTTTATAGTTGAATTTAAAGGTACTTAGCTCTACACTCAATGTATTTTCACAGCGAATTGCTTCAAAACATGCCAACGTGGCCAACGTTTCGTGGGAAATCATTAAATCCACTGCTTCAGGGCCGGTTAGTAAAGCATGCTGTAGAAAATAGAGCAAAATTAACCAGGAAAAAGTCAGTAATCGTTATTCTATACTAGTCAGCTAAGGAACCACACTTGCCTGCTGGAATGTCTCTACACAGGAAAAGTCTCAGTATAGCAAAAAAATGGCGACAGCCTCTTTTTCAAGGGAATAGTTGGCGTACTGACGTCATACATGGGATCAAATTACATTAAAGTCACACAAGCCATGGGAAAAAAAACGGGAAAAACCATTGATACAGTTGAAAAAGAATATCAGTAAAAATGTTGCCATTCTATATGTTTATTAAGGCCATCTGGACATAAACATTGTAAACGGGTAATCCAGCGTTGCTCATGTTGAGCGAGCCTACGCCGAAAATTACCGCCCCTTTTATCTGGTTTCACTATTTCTATAACGATGACCTTTAAAGAGGAAAAGTCGTGTTTCTTATCTATGCAGTGTTTTGCTAAAGGAGCATTTCTATTTAAATTCTTGATGTTGCTTTTATGTTCGGTCAAACGAACATTTAATTTACGCGAGGTTTGACCGACATAGAGAAGATCACACGGACATCTCAAGATATAAACAACCCCTGAAGTCTTGCAATCTGAATAATGCTGCAGTACATATTTCCTATTATCTTTTGGATTTTTAAAGAAATCACTACAATCCATTAGGGGACACATTTGACAATTCCCACATATATGGTGCCCTACATTTCCAGAAATACAGGTGTCTCTACATTCTCTCAACATGGAAGGGCATAGTATTTCTTTAAGGTTCCTATTCCTGCGGTACGCTATCCTCAGGGAATAATCTTTAAATGTCCCTGCTATTTTGAGGATTTCCCAATGTTTTCTTAAGCTATTAGCAATAAGATAACTATTCTTGGAATAAGTAAGTACGCAGGTCATGATTTTTTCATGTGAGTCAGAGCTCTCAGCAATTTTATCAGATAGCAGATGTTCACGGTGGTTATAGTACGCTCGCTTATAGGCAGTGTTAACAATCTTCGGCGGATAGCCACGTCGTAAGAATTTATCTTTCAGGCGATTAGCCTGAGATCTGAATTCACTGTTTGACGTACAAATTCTCCGAATTCGCAAAAATTGGGAGAAAGGGAGGCTCTTTTTGAGATGTCCAGGATGAGCACTAGAAAAGTGCAAAATAGAGTTGCAATCAGTAGGTTTAGTATATACTGACATTACAAATTCATCTTGCAACTTCGTGACTAAAACATCCAGAAAAGAAATACTTCTAGCACTAACGGTATGTGTAAACTTGACTTTAGGATGACAGTTGTTAATATAAGTCAAGAAAACTTCCAATTCAGCAAGTTCTCCATTCCAGATGAGAAAAATGTTGTCTATATACCTAGTCCATAATTTCACTTTAGCAAAAAACCGGGATGAGGGGCGGTAATTTTCGGCGTAGGCTCGCTCAACATGAGCAACGCTGGATTACCCGTTTACAATGTTTATGTCCAGATGGCCTTAATAAACATATAGAATGGCAACATTTTTATTGATATTCTTTTTCAACTGTATCAATGGTTTTTCCCGTTTTTTTCCCATGGCTTGTGTGACTTTAATGTAATTTGATCCCATGTATGACGTCAGTACGCCAACTATTCCCTTGAAAAAGAGGCTGTCGCCATTTTTTTGCTATACTGAGACTTTTCCTGTGTAGAGACATTCCAGCAGGCAAGTGTGGTTCCTTAGCTGACTAGTATAGAATAACGATTACTGACTTTTTCCTGGTTAATTTTGCTCTATTTTCTACAGCATGCTCTACTAACCGGCCCTGAAGCAGTGGATTTAATGATTTCCCACGAAACGTTGGCCACGTTGGCATGTTTTGAAGCAATTCGCTGTGAAAATACATTGAGTGTAGAGCTAAGTACCTTTAAATTCAACTATAAACAATTAACGTTAAAATTTAGTCTCACTTTAAAGAAACAGTGCAATTGAATTTAAATTTAGATTTTACAGAACAGTAATAACAATTTTGTAGGAGAATTAAAAATTTTTTAAGAATATATACACAATAAAATTTAAAGTTTAATTTGAGTGGTAGGTAGGAACTAGAGGGTGCCGATGATTGGAGCAAAGGAGTTGGAAATCTACGCAGACTAGTGCGGTCAGAGTCTATGACTTGCGTAGGCTCCTTAACTGAGGCCCCTCTAGTTAGTTAGCAGTAGTGTGTGCACTTTTTCTGAGAGAGTGGGAATTTGTGAGTCTTTATTATTATTTTTTCCCACTACGGGTTCTATAATATAGTGTGTGTACTATAAAATAAACCCACCAGGATGATTGAAAAAAACACCCAATTGGGCAGGAAAATCGAATCAAATCGAAAAATCAATTCAATAGGCTAAATGAAATCAAATTTTTTTTTCCTGAATCGGGCAGTATTAGTCCCAGCTATTGAGCAGCTGAGAAGGCAGGTGAATTCTGAGGTGTCTACATTTGTGGGGCATGGTGCAAGATTTGCTAGAATCCATTTATAAAATTATCTGTGATGCAACTGATTCTTTTTGGGGGAGTAGTGACAAACAGAAGCTGTCACTGCTTTGGCAATATCTAGGGGGCCTTCCAGGTGGCCTGAATGATGGGTAAGAGGTCTTTTAAGAAATTGTTGATGTTGATTTTGTACACAGGTAGCTGTAAGGCCAGGAAACACTGTAGGTCTTACAGGGGGAATTGGTAGTTTCAATATGATTACATTGTTTGTTTGTTGTTGGGTTGGTTTTTTGTTTTTTTTGGGGGGGGAGTCAGTGCTGCTAAGTTGATACTAACTAACTATCAGGGGAGGGGGCAGAGAGGCCACTTTGGAAGATGGGTTAAATTGTATTCTGTTTGTTGCTTGGACTCTTGTTGAGTTTAAATAAAGCTGTGGCCAAGATATTTTTCCCAAGAATGTTGTAAGGGATTTTATTTGGAATGATCGATGAAAGGGGTGCAAGTGCCATATGTTCAAAAATATTGATCTTTATACTTTAAACTGAAGGTTGCAATAGAATAGGCCATCACAATCATTAAGATCTCATGATCAAGGAAATCTGTACTGTCATGTTCACATATAATAGAAACTTGCCACAAGCCCTCTCAGTAGTAGGCCCTAGCCCCATGGATGTAACCACAACAGACAAAAGACACATTTGAGCGAAATGGGGTATAGTTTCAAATTAGTATATGATGAATATTGTTAATTACATCTGTTAAATTAATCTCAGATATTTTAGATTGTAATTTATGCATTGTTTATGTTTATAATAGTCATCTGGCTATGTCCAAAATACTATTGTTTCATATGATTCTTGGATCCAACTACAGTAGACTCTCAGTTAACCAGTACCCATGGGGATTGGTAGATACCAGATAAATGTAGTTTCTGGTTGCTGGAGAGTTACTATTAAAAATAAGCCTAACTAATACTACACCCCAAACTGTTCCACACAAACTATCGGACATGTGGTAGGCATAGCATGGACAGACTCAGATGTGGCATGCCAAGTTTACACTTAAATTTCTACCATAAATTGATTTTATTTTCATTTTTATTTAAAGTATTATAGTATTTCTTTGATTTTTGTTGCTGGTTGCTTGAGATTTCTGGTTGCTGAGTTCCGGTTAACAGAGTGTCTACTGTAGAACCAACAGAGATTGGTAGAATAATTTTTTTAAAACAAATATATAATTGATTTATATTGTTTTATAGTAATTACAGTAGTTGATCATTGGCATATTCATTTTTAAGGAACATCATATTAAGAACCAATGCATTATTGTGAAAGTACAAAGCAGGTAACAGCAGCCTACTACAGAAGTAATTACCAACCTGTCAAACCAGGCATGTATAATCCTGAGTATAGAAACCAAGGTGATAGGTCAGTTGTCTTTAATTCTTAGCAAATGAGCTTGGTGTCATTCTGTAACCTCCATTAATGTGCTGAAGAATACAGTGTGTCCTTGTTTCAAGGAAAAGAACAGTACATTTAATAGGCTATAAGAAGATTTTATACTAGAAAGTCAGGGCTAGCCTAAAAATCCTGCATAAAGTATTTGTTTTCATTTTTTGCTTGTTTGATTTTGTTTTAGGGGAGGTGTAATTATTGAGATGTTTAGTATTCTTTACCCCTAGAACATGACTATATTTATTTCTCTAAATCAGCGAATGCATTCTTTACATAACCTTTTCTAATTCCCATGCAGGGATTAATTACCCTTTTTCATAAAGAATATGGGGATTCTTTTACAAAGCCACGGTAGTGGCTACTGCTGTGGTAATCGCTCCGACGCCCATAGGGATTTAATGGGCGGAGCATTTGCCACAAGGCAGACACTACCGCAGTTTTGTAAAAAGGGGGAATGATGCGGTATATTGTACTGTAGAATTATTTTACTGATCTTAGGAAAAGTTTTTTATATGGCATTTAGTCTAACGGCTGTATTCCGCTTTCACCATTACATTCAATTTTAAAGAATTTAAAGTAGACACAATTTACCCTCATGAAGTGGTAGAATCTCATGTCTCAAAAAAAGGTCTTTAACTTTGGCTTCACAGAATTTTATTTTGGGCCATTGTAAATTCACTCCATGTCTTGCTACCATTATGTGCTCAAGCATAAAAGTTACTCAAGTGAAACTCATACTTTAACCTTATTGAATATTTTCATCTGAAGGCTGGATATAAGGAAGATGTGCAATAAACACAGTCAGTAATGGAGCTATAAAGAGCAGGTTCTAACAGTCTATGGAAAATTGAATTAACCCTTCTGTGGAGTTACAGTTTTTAATCAGCTGAAAACCAGTTTCTAACCTGCATCGCCTATATTCTTATCAGCATTGTTTTAATCCAGAGGTGTTTTTCCCCTTTATTTTTAAATGTTTTCCCTCTACAGACCAGTCAATGCCATAGGGTTATTTATCTAGGGCATTTTAGTTGCATCCGAATTAAGTTTAGACACTATCTCCCAGAATCTACAAAGGTCTCCCAAAGTTATGCGCCAAAGTTTGGGTGCAATTCTGGATTGTGTGTGCAACCTAACTGGTTAACATGCCAATTGACAGCAATAATTGGGTTCTAACAATCGATAAGTGATGTTAGTTGGCACCAATTAGGATTTGTGTGTGTATTTAGCTATGTGCCATTCTATGACAGTGGGGGAAATTCTAGAAATAGCTAAGTTTTTTTGACAAATGCCATTTAAAATGGCAAAAAAACAGCAAAGTGTCTACTAGTGGCTAAATAGTAGGCGCCAGAATCATGCCTACATAGGCGTTTTACGGCAATTTACGTCACTATGGAGAAGCTGAACTGCAGGCCATGAACTCAGGTGGAATTGTTGAGAACTGGAATTTCTAATAGCTAGAATTTCTGAGCCATGGCTTTAGCTGGGGTTCAACCCATGAGGATAAAAACTCTAATCTAACGTCTTCAATTTTTGTTGCTACTATTTATTATTTCTATAGCACTACTAAATACACGCAGTGCTGTAAATTAAGGGCCAGATTCTATAAAGGACATCTAAATATTAGGCCCCGTTTAGAGTCCAGGAGCAGAATGCTGAGCATGATTCTATAATGCACGGTAGAGAATAGCACTTAGTGGTGCAGAGCGAATCTAAGCGTTTCTGTATTGTTACAGAATCGCCTTTTAGGCATTGCATAGATGTCCTAATAATGTCTATAACGTTATCGTATGTTAGCTTTATGACATCATTGGAATGGCAATTTTATGCTGTTTTTTTACATTAATATTGTATACAGTAAAATGCTGGCACTACTGTTATATTTATTTTTTAATATATCACTTATATCTTATGTGATATTTAAATTGGCTCCTTTATCATATTTCTCTTCTGTTCCAGTTGCCCAGGGTTACAAGGAGCAGTGGGGAATTTGAACCAACAATGTCAGGGTGCTAAGGCTGTAGCTCTAACAAATGTACCACACACACTCAGATAGTAAACTCTTTGTCAGTTCCAAAGCCAAGCATACTATATATTCTCTTGATTTACAAGCAGTAATTTCTCCAGGTTAAATATCAAACATGTACCTTCAACACTTGTCCAGTTCCTCTTTTGGCTTCTATGTTCCTCAATTAAAGCACATGAAAAAATAATCTTGACATCATTGTGACATCATCAATATACACCTAGATGGCAGAATGTCACAAAAAAAAAAATAGGAATAAGTGCTGGGGTTTCTGACAATACTAGGGATTTGAACCCACCACCTTGGGAAGATGAAAGAAGGGCCTTTAACTATTAAACCAAAGGAGATTTTTTTAGGCAGAGGTTCCTGCATTGTGAGATGATACTTTAGGATATCATAGCATCTCAGGGAAAAAATAAGTTTCCCTCTGAATCCTGGAAACAACATAGTACAAATGTAAATGGCGTGGAGGGGCATAATAAAAAAAACATCTAAGTTCCTTTTTGGCCTAAGACCTTAAACGTTGAAAGTAGAAGCAGGGAAAATGTCCATAATCAAAAAAAGTCCTTTTTTTGATAATGACCTGCCTCTACATTCAGCTGTTTAAACGCCCAGACCACCACGATGTCTACACTTATACCCCATAATGAACCAAAAAAACGCCAGTCCTTCGCCTAAAAGCTGGATTCTGTAATCGGTGTCTGTCAAAAACAACACTGGTTACAGAATCCACCCCCCACCCCCACAGGAGGGGCCTAAGACTCCCGGGCCTATTCTGATTGGCCCAGGCACCTTAGGCCCTACCTGTGGGCGGGGTTTCAGCCGCCTGGGCCAATACGGCCCCATTCTGGAGCCTGCTGGCCTACTGGATGGGCAGGCTTGGCACCCATCCGACCGGCCAACATTTCAAAGGTATGGGGGGTGGGATTGGGGGTGGGATTGGGGGTGGGGTGGGTTGTGGGGTTGGTGGGGGTCGCGGATCAGCGGGGGGTGGGGCCGATTGGGGGTTCGTGGGGGCGGTCTTTGAGGGGGAAGTTGTGTCGAGGGCAGGAGGGCCTGGGATCCCTCCTTCCCGTATTGTAGTGGGGGTGGGCGGTAGGGGGTCCGCCTGGGCAGGAGGGGTTGGGCTCCATCCTGCCCCGAACGTAATCGTGGGGGGGGGTCGGTGCCGCAGGGAAAGAGGGCTTGGGCTCCCTCTTGCCCCGATGTTATGTGTGGGGGGGGTGATGGATCGCGGCAGGAGAGATGCCTCATCTCCCCTACCGCAATGCTATCATTCCTCTACCCGAACTGTCACAACCCGCGGCAGGAGAGATAAGGTATCTCTCCTGCCGCGGGTCACAGCAGTTCGGGTAGAAAAGTGATGGCATCACGGTAGGGGAGTTGAGGCATCTCTCCTGCCGCGATCATTGCTGTAGGGGGTAGGCAGGTTGCTGGGGCCGCTGAGCTGATCGCAGCAGCCACGATCAGCTCAGCGGCCCCTTTTTCGGCACTTAGACCTGTTTTGACTTTGTCTAAGTCAAAAATGTATAAGTGCCGACTAGGCAACCTGCCTAAGGTTTTGGTTATACCTGCTACACGTCTAGGTGTAGGTCGGCCCACCTCCTGCCCACAACCCACCCTTTCCCCTCCTCTAAACACGCCTCTTTTATCTCTGTGTGTTTAGTGGCAGGGGAAAGGCCTAAGCTGGTTTTAGATACGTCTAAAACCAGCTTTGATTATGGGTACTTGGACGATCAGGCTTTTTGATCGTCCAAGTAGCCATTTAGGACACTTTATAGATGTTTTTTTTTTATTATGAACCCCATAGTCTAAAACCCATATTCTTTTATGAGACCAAAAAGAAGCTGCGTTTAACCATTGAGCCACTTGAGCTTTTGTTTAGGCAGTGATTCCTATTATTTTTTAGTGACATTCTGCCATCTATTTACATATTGATGATGTCAAGATTGTGCACCAGACATGTCCACTTGCTCTGAACCACAGCCATTGTAAGTAGGATTCTCTTCTTATTTTCTTAGTTTTTTGGGAATTAGGTTTAGTATGTTATATATATTTCATGTGCTTTGCTTCAGTAATGCATTATTAAACATCTTTTTTCTATTATTATCAAATAGGAGTCCTCTTCACCCCAATGGGCATCCAAAAATTATGGATGCCTATTTTTGTAAATTGCGTCCAGTTTTTTTTTTTACATCTAAGTATCACTTATTGCTTGTTAAAATAATTAATTGGGCTTATTATCTACTTTATATGGATGCCTAAGTCGACTCAGAACCAATTGTAGTGCCATGAACTTTCAAAAGAAATGACCCAGAATGTTTTCCCATTTTACAAACATGGCAAGTTTGAGAAAGTATGTTTTTTTCTTTATCCAGCAACTTACTATACTCATTACTCTCCCAAAATGAGTACAGTAAGTTGCTGAATACAGAAAAAAATACTTTCTCAATTCATTACAGTAGATATTTGAGTGTATGACATTTGAAATTGGTAACAATTTTGGTTTTTAGGAAGATGTAGTTTTGTCATGTAAATTAAATGCAATTGTATTTATTACCCAGTAAATATTTTCTTTGTATTTTATCTTATGGAAGTGCATTTGGTGTCATATAGATTTCTGACAGACACTCTTGGATAGCATAGATCCTAATGTTTTAAAAAATTATGGGCCTGTTCAATAAAGACTTTTTTTTTTTTTCTGAGGCACAGAATGAGGAAACTGCCTTAGGAATAGATTGTGCATCTCCCATTTCCAGATGATCAGTACAAAACTATCATCTGCTGTCACCTGCTAATAGGAATCTGTTCTTTTCTTTAGAAGATTCTGTTAAAAGAAGGTTTGAACTGCCACTGGGAAAAATGAACTAGTCTGAAATCTGATTTAAGCGTTGCAATGTCTGTCTGAAGTGTCAAAAAGCCCATTAAAAGTGCAGTGTGGTATATTCCTTCTTTAGTTGTAAGATGCTGATTTCCGTGAGAAGAATTAGGAATTAAAATTGACTTTTTTTTTTTTATGTGCCAACAATAACCACATTGGGGGTAATTTTATGAGGTCACCTAGGTGGAAAGTTCAAAAAGTTTAATTTAATAATGTCTATTTAAACCTATTTAATAAAAGATTCATGGGGTCCTTTTATTTACAAATATATAGAGAAAACAAACTTATGGAATATAACTAAATTATTCACAAGACCTCATACACCTAAGGCACTACTTGAATTTCTTTTGTGCCTTTGCTGGGGTGGTGAATTCATCTTTGGTCTTTTAGACAATTACTTTTCTGATGTTAATTTATTATTCTAGGCTGTAATATACATGACTTTGTGTGATAAAATGTACAAGAGCATTTACCTTCTGCTCAAAGGCTACCCAACCGCTTCACTATTCAGCTTCCTCAGGGGCCGTGCTGCTTCCAGCGTTCTTGTTTTCAAGTATTCCACAGAACATCCTTCATTGTGATTGCATATTGCTCTTTACAAATTTCTGACCGATTTTTATTGCGCCCTGAATCGAATACCTGCAAACGGCTGAATGCTGTATGCTGCTCCGACTGTCAAAAATCTTATACATGAATGCGTGATGTCCAGTGCAGTATTTGAAGAGACCTCCCAGGAAAGAGATTTGGGAGTACTGATCAACAAGTATGCAGGTAAGGCTAGTCTCAGTTAGGACAATGGTCTTTGACCTAAGGCCCAGCAGCGGCAATTCTTATGTTCCTATGAGCGTCAGAGCAGCACAGAGCACATTCAGCATGCCAGCTGGCACTAGAATATAGGTTGCGCAAATTTGGCATGCAGAGCAGATGTACATGTAAATTAATGAGGTATCAATAATAAATAATTGCAGTTAATTATAGAGAGAGTTGCACTAATCTAAATGGGAAATGACCAGTGAATGAATAAGGGTTGTAATCGCATCAGTTTTGAGAATTAAAGTTAAAGAACGGATGAGCCGGAGTTTGTGAAAACAGCTTTTAATGACGGAGCTTATCTTGTCATGAAAGATTAAATCTTTATCTTGAATGACTCCGAGCAATTTTATTTTTGATTCCATTTTTACTGGGGAGGATTTAACAAAGATTTGTCCATTTGTCATTTCATTGTTTCTGATCGGAAAAGTATACCACAGGATTTATTTATGTTGAGGGAAAGTTTATTTAAACGGAACCAGATATTGGAAGGATCAATGGGATGAAGAAGTTGAATGTAAGCAAAGATTGTGAAAGATGTAAGCATAAGCAAAGATTGTGAATCCAATGGACTGAGCTAGAGTGAGAAGAGGGTCTAGAAAGATATTAAATAGTAAAGGAGAAAGTATAGAGCCTTGGGGAACGCTAAAAGTTTGGAGATGAGGTTTTTTCTTTTGAATAGACTTTGAAATTACGGACTTTGAAGTAAGAAGTGAACCATAAGAGGGCGGAGCCTCTGACACCTCAGTTCTTAAGATGATCAATGAGAAGATGATGGTCAACTGTGTCGAAAGCAGCTGACAGGTCTAGAGAGATAAGAAGGACGGATTTTTGGTGATCATGGAAGTAGTATATAGTGGAGATGAGACCTTGTAGGGATAATTCAGTTGAATAGTAGGAGCAGAAGACAGTTTGGTATGGGTGAAGGACATTGGTTTTATCGAGGAATTCAGTAAGCTGGCTCAGTACTACTTTTTCCATAAGTTTTGTGAGGAGAGGAAGGTTGGCGATAGGACAATAGTTTACTGGCTGTGTTTGATCTAGATTTTGATTTTTTAGTTTAGGAAAAACTAGTGCAGACTTCCAGGCTTTTGGGACATGATTAAAGGTAAGACTTTTTGTTATCATTTCCAAAATAAATGGCCCAAAAATAGGGAAGATTTTTTTATAGGATTTAAGGGGGAATGCTCTCTTCAATTACAGAGTATGTCAGGGGCTACGAAGGATGTTTGGTGGTGTTAGCTATCACTATGAGCTAGGACCTGCCTTGGGGCATGAGTGAAAGCCAACTTTTGCCATTTTTTTTAGATCCTTGGGAGTTCAGCTCCATCCCTGTCACTCATCCCTTCTCTAATTCCACTTTCTTTTTTCACTTCCTTATTCAGGCCACCACCTTTCGCCCCCAATACCAGCTTCTATCGATACCCTACCATATCTCATTCACCCTTTCCCTAGTAACCACCTGTCTACCTACTTCTCCAATGTTCTTTTACTGTGCATTTCCTCCTTACTCACCAGCAGCCATTCCTCTGCCCCTCCATGTCCATCTTCTAATGCATATGCACTTTGCTTCTTCCTCCATATCTGTCCTCCTCTTCCTTCTCACTAGCAGAATTAGGTCCCTTCTTCATCCTCATATCCAGCACCTTGTAGTCAATCTATAATTCTATAAGCAAAGAAACCCAAAATGGAAGCATAGGCTAATGGTTAGGGATCGTACTGTTGTGCCTTGTTATCATGAAAAATGTGCAGTCTCTGCAGATATTTGGGGGCTCCAGCAAGATGCACAATATTACAATAGTCAAGTTGACTCAAGCTCTAGTTTTGAGGCAACTTGACTATTGAAATATCGTGCATCATGCTGGAGCCCCATAAAATCTGCAGAGAGTGTGCATTATTCGAATTCAGCAGTTCACTTGATTTACAATCTGAAGAAGTATGATCATATTACGCCTTACTATCGTCAATTGCATTGGCTACCAATTAAAATGATGATTAAGTTCAAGTTTGGTTGTTTCTGCTTTAAGGCATTGGCAGGTTTAATTCCAGAATATCTTTTGGAATCATTTACATTCAATAACTCCAAACATTCCAGGAAATCACATGCACTATTCTCTTTTCCATCTGCCATGGGTTGTAAATTTAAAAGATTTCAATAATGTCTGCTGTCCTTTCAAGCGGCACTATGAGTTAAGGATTTGACTTTCTTAATTATGTCAACTGACTCTTATCTACAATTTTGACGTGTCTTAAAAACATATCTTTTTACTGAATATTTTGAAAATTAGGCATGCTCTGCCTTTCTTCTCATCTTTTGTGCACATGATGTTTTATGAACCGCATAGAACTTATCGGTATTTGCGGTATAGAAGTGAGTTTTATGTTATGTTTATGTTAAGCTTCCAGACCTGAAAGCAACTTGTCTTGAGCTATTGAGAGATTTATGAACTAACTCCATATCCCTGCACTGGCCTCGTTTTGGCCATGAGAGTCAGAACAGGTTTCAAAACCCCTTTCTAGTCTTTCAATGTTAAAGCTACTGCTCCACAGGTATCATTATTTTCTGTTAAATCTAGCTGTTACATTCATCAAAGTCTATTTACTCATTCAACTGAAGAACTATTTACCATTTGTATTCATTATGGTGCTCAATAGATGAACCAGAAATCTCATTTATAATTATAATCTGCTTAAGTACATGAACATTTATGACCACATTGGTTTATGCTGTACTTTGTATACAGTTTACATTTTGCACACACAGGACATTGTGTATATTTTCATTCCATTTTGTTGTTGATATTTGAGATAACCTTACTCTCTATCCACTGAAGCTTGATGGACATTTATCGTTTATTAAAACAATATGAAGAACTAATGTATAAAATAAATATTTGATCAAGCAGCGCTCATTTCCTAGACTGTCTGTAGAATTCCATTTCAAAAGAACTATGGTAGTGGAAGACATTTTTCACTCAAACACTAGTTAAGCTCTGAAACTCGTTACCAGAGGATGTGGAAACAACGGTTAATGTATCTGGGTTTAAAAGAGTTCAGACATGTTCCTGAAGTAAAAGACCATAGTCTGCTATTGAGATAGATACAGGGGAAGCCATTGCTTGCCCTGAGTTTGGTAGAATAGAATGTTATTACTATTTTGGTTTCTGCCAGGTACACATGGCCTGGATTGACCATCGTGGAAGTAAGATATTGGGCTAGATGAACCATTGGTCTGACCAAGTATGGTTATTTCATGGATGACTAACCCTCTCTTCTACGAAACGATGATAGCAGTTTTTAGTGCGGGGAGCTGCGATGAATGGCCCACACTGCTTCCGATGCTCATAGAGTTCCTATGAGCATTGGAAGCAGCGCGGGCCATTTAGCACGGCTCTCTGTGCTAGAAACTGCTATTGCAGTTTCGTAGAAGAGGGGGTAAGGTGCCCTTTTAATTAGCTATGTTAACATCTAGTTCAGGTTTTACACATGATTATTGAAATCTACTTCTAACTGGTCTCCTGCAGTGCCACTTCTCCCCCCTGTAATCTGTGCAAAACTCTGCTGCATGACTCATCATCTACCAACCTTGCTACACTCATGTCACCCCTCTCCTTAAGTCACTTCATTGGCTCTCTATCTGCCTTCACATACAGTTCAAGCTCCTATTGCTGACCTACAAGTGTGTTTATTCTGCTGCCCCTCAATATATCTCCTCTCTTCTCTCTCCTTATACACCTCCCAGAGAACTCCGTTCCCCAGATAAACTGCTCTTAGCTGTACCCTTCTCCTCCAATGCCAATTTCAGATTTTGCTCCTTTCATCTAGCTGCCCCCTCTGCCTGGAATAAACTACTCAAGTTTGTCCACCAAGTCACTTCCCTTGTTTAAAAGCAGATTGAAAACCTACCTTTTGATATAGCCCTCAATCCATAATCCTACTCCCCACTGCCCACCACTCTGCCAGTAGATTAACTGTTCCCCTTAACTGTATCCATGACATCCTGTTTGTCTGTCTTGTCTGTATAGATTGTAAGCTATTTTGAGCAGAGACTGTCTTCTTTGTGACTCTGTATAGCTCTGCATATGTCAGATAGTGCTATAAAATAATTAATAGTAGTCATAGTAGATTAATAATAGTGCTGACCAATGCTACAAATTAATGTGTATTGAAACAGTGAGTGCATTTAACAACCTGTACTTGCTGCTTAACACAGAAATAAGATGTGGGTGTGGGTGTATGGGGTGGAGCACAGGAGTGACCTGCTGTGACAGTTAGTGTACCAGTCATTACCATTGCTAGTAGTCATGATTGCCAATAATAAAGCTGCCCTTCCACCACCTGAAGGGAAGGTTGTAGATGTAGCCACATTATTAGCCTTCTGGTAACACAACTGCATCATTAACAGCAATGAGGCTGCTGTAATGGTCAAGCCTTGCTTCCAATACCCTATCATAGAAACATAGAAATAGACGGCAGATAAGGGCCCACGGCCCATCTAGTCTGCCCACCTTAATGTCCCTCCCCTACCTTTGCCCTGTGAATAGATCCCATGTGCCGATCCCATTTGGCCTTAAAATCAGGCACGCTGCTGGCCTCAATCACCTGTAGTGGAAGACTATTCCAGCGATCAACCACTCTTTCAGTGAAAAAGAATTTCCTGGTGTCACCTCGTAGTTTCCCGCCCCTGATTTTCAACGGATGCCCTCTTGTTGTCGTGGGACCCTTGAAAAAGAAGATATCTTCCTCCGCCTCGATGCGGCCCGTAAGATACTTGAACGTCTCGATCATGTCCCCCCTCTCTCTGCGCTCCTCGAGTGAGTATAGCTGTAATTTGTCAAGCCGTTTTTCGTATGGTAGATCCTTGAGTCCCGAGACCATCCGGGTGGCCATTCTTTGCACTGACTCCAGTCTCAGCACATCCTTGCGATAATGCGGCCTCCAGAATTGCACACAGTATTCCAGGTGGGGCCTCACCATGGATCTATACAATGGCATAATGACTTCCGCCTTACGACTGACGAAACCCCTTCGTATGCAGCCCATGATTTGTCTTGCCTTGGACGAAGCCTGCTCCACTTGATTGGCAGACTTCATGTCCTCACTGACGATTACCCCCAAGTCTCGTTCTACTACCGTTTTTGCTAGGATCTCGCCATTAAGGGTATAAGACTTGCATGGATTCTGGCTGCCCAGGTGCATAACTTTGCATTTTTTGGCATTGAAGTTGAGTTGCCATGTCCTAGACCATCGCTCCAGTAGGAGTAGGTCGTGCATCATGTTGTCGGGCACTGAATCTTCGTCTGTTGTGCATTTGCCCACTACATTACTCAGTTTGGTGTCATCGGCGAATAATGTTATTTTACCTCGAAGCCCTTCTGCCAAGTCTCTTATAAAGATGTTGAATAGGATTGGGCCCAAGACTGAGCCCTGTGGTACTCCACTAATCACCTCCGTCATTTCGGAGGGGGTGCCGTTCACCACCACCCTTTGGAGCCTACCTCCAAGCCAGCTCCCAACCCATTTCGTCAATGTGTTACCTAATCCTATAGAACTCATCTTGCTCAGTAACCTGCGGTGTGGTACGCTATCGAATGCTTTGCTAAAGTCCAGGTACACAATGTCCAGGGACTCCCCAATATCCAGCTTCCCCGTTACCCAGTCAAAGAAGCTGATCAGGTTGGATTGGCAGGATCTCCCCTTAGTAAATCCATGTTGTCGGGGATCCCGTAGATTCTCCTCATCCAGGATCTTATCTAATTGGTGTTTGATTAGAGTTTCCATTAGTTTGCTCACTATCGATGTTAGACTCACTGGTCTGTAGTTTGCTGTCTCCATCTTTGAGCCTTTCTTGTGGAGTGGAATGACGTTAGCCGTCCTCCAGTCCAACGGGACGCTGCCTGTACTAAGGGAGAGGTTGAAGAGCGCGGACAGTGGCTCCGCCAAGACAAATATCTGATCAAATTCCCAAGGCGCCTTACTTTCTCCACTCTTCTGTAACCTCTATGTCAGACCAGTACTTAACATTGCAGCAAAACACCAAATTAAAATCCACTCATTTGCTGACAACATTCAGCTCTACCTTCCATTAGGACAGCATTGAGACAAACAAATCAAGAAACTCCACTGCTGCTTAACTAAAATCAAGACCTGGATGACCATAAACAAACCACAGCTAAACGCATCAAAAACTAAACTTCTCTGGATCCACAAAGATTCTTGCACATACCCCTGCCCTTTGTTTTCCTGGGGAGATGACACCCTCACAGCCAAGGACAAAGTCCGCAGCCTAGGAGTGCTCCTCAACTCAAATCTATCACTCACAAACTACATCTCCAAATTAGTGTCTTCATCCTTCTACTATCTTCACCAGCTAAAACGCATCTGTGCATATTTCACAGAACCCAAATTTGCCTAACTTCTATATGCCTTTGTACTAAACTGCTTAGACTACTTTAATGCCCTACTTGTGGGTCTTCCTACAAAAACCTTTTCCCTCCTCCAACGTGTACAAAATCCGCCTTCTGAAAAACCTTGGCATTCGTGACCACATTACCCCTACTCTAGCATCCATGCACTGGCTCCCCATCCAAAAACGCTGTACTTTCAAAGCTGTAGGAGTGTTTCCTTATTTGCACCTGAAGGTTAGGCCTCTCTGACATCATCAAGCCTGAACCATTGTCTGCCAGAAATCTTTCCAGCATGAACCATGAATGCAAGAAGAGAAAGAAGACAACATCTTTGCTGTTATGATGCCTGATGCATTCTGAGTATGTACCAGAAATGTATTCTAGTCAAGGACATCCAGCTATGCCTACATGCTCAGCCTGTGTGAATCTTGGGGGAGGAATTGCTCCTGTGCTTCTTATATAATGAAGGCACCTCTGTTTCATGGCCCGAGCAAGACTCTATACAGAACATCTAAGTTATGTTTCTGGATTGGTCCGGAGAGGTCATCTGATGAACCAAGTGGAATGTGCCTAATTATTAATTTAGTCTGTGTTAGGATGTGAGAGAGCTTGCATCTTATCATAGGTGTTTTCTGCACATCTTCTATAATAATTAAGACCTGAAAAGTTACCTCTTGTGACTCTCTGCCTGAGAGAGAGAACCAGACATTTTATACACCTGGATTCCATCAAATAAAGGAAACCTTTGCTGTCAACCTAATTTACAGCTTCTCCAGTTGCTGATGGACTGTTCCTAAACAGAATAATTTCTATATCTGCTAAGCAGAGGAAAGACGTCTTCCATTTCACCTGATTCTGTGCTACGGCCTAATTGGATGGTGAGAATAAGGAATTATATGTCTTTTCAGCTGGGTTAGAGAGAGAATTTGATGGTCTTTGGGACAAGGTTACTTAAGCACCTGTGGTGATAAGCTATATTTCTAGTTGCTGCTTTTCAGGAATTATTATTATAAGGAATTATTTAGAATGTAAGAATTAGTTTTACTCATTTATCTAACAAGTGTGGTTTGATAATTATGTACTGAGTTTCATATATGTATTCGGATATTTTGTGAACAGTAATCATTATTTGCTACTGACTTATGAATTATATTTTTATATTTCTAATAAAGTATTTCTCATAGCCTGGGTCTCTGTGTCATGTAAGTAGGCAAAGCTTTCTGAACATGGATGAGATATTATGATCTTCCCTAGAAAACTAAGAGACACGTAACTTGTTTATGTAACTGATTAGTACGACCATAAATCTTACTACAAAGCCCTGGTTCTTGCTTTCAAAACCTTCCACATGATGATACCAGGCTATATGAAAACAAAATTACAAATCTACGCCCCAAACAGACCACTGAGATCCAAAAGAGTAAGACGACTGACCCTACTGCCTGGACACTCGCAAGACTGAAAGAGCCTGCAAACGTTCCTACTCACATTTCATACCTAAATTATGGCACTCCATCCCCCCCTCCATCAGAATGCAGGATTGGTTATGGAACTTCTGGAAAACCGTGAAAATCTTCCTCTTTCCGAGACCAGAGACTTAAAAAAAAGAAATTAAAACAGTTAAAAACATGTGCCTTATGGATTCAATCACTCCTCTACCGATTCACTGAAATTCAGTTGCTACTCTAAAAGAAATGTAATTACTATTGCATACTACTCGTATAATTCAGATGTTATTTTAATCTATCTAAAGTTGTCATGTCCCGACCTATTTTGTGTATGTACTCTTGTAACCCATTCTGGGCTAAAAAAATAAAAAATAAAATCGAACAAATAAATAAATAAATAATCTGCCCCTTGCATTGACTACTGCTTGGAGTCGGTGGGCACCAGTTTGCTTCTGGAACCCAACAGAACAAGAGAAAAGGGGAACTTTTACCACTCTGTTCTGATAGTTCAAAGATGTCAAGAGGAAGGGGTGCTGCTGTTTTTTAATTATTTATTTTTGAACGGGTCCACCCTGTGTAGCATGCAGTTGTAAATAGTGTGGGTACATGTAAAGTGTTTTCCATGCAGTCTTTGCACCGTTTGTATCTAATGCTTGGTAAGTTCACATACTTTTATAAAAAGGGCATCTTAAGATTTTGTAAGCTGTGCAAAACTCAGAAATTTCTCTGGTTTAATATTGGATTTCATGTATACCTTTTTCCAGTTCCCTTTTGCTGAATATTAATTGTGTTGTCTGGTTTGATAATGACATTTTTAATTTACTGTGTTTGTTATTTATAGTTCATTTTACAATTAATGATTTATTTTGTTATATTTCATGTTATACTTGCTTTTCTTGCTTATATTGTATGTCAGATGTATTATAAACTAGCCTGGGCAAACTGGAAACCGAACAAAGAAATAATGAATACAAAGAAAAAAAAAATAAAATAAAATTATGCAGATTCTTCATGTCAATTAAGTAAACCTTGAAACACAGGTCAGAACAATTTTACTTAAAAATGGTCTCAAAAATTTCTTGTTCAAATTTAGGATTACATTGAAATGTAATGGCAGAACAAAACTTTCAAGCCAAAAGGCCTTTTTGTTTTTTTTGCCCTCTCACTGTAAATCTTCCTTCAATTTACTTCTTTGGAGGATTTGGACATCTGTCTTGCTTTAGCATACTGTTCTCATACAAGGTTTCAGTGCTTGCCTGACATGCATAAGCAGCCATTTTTGATTTCTTTTTCTGGAAATAAAGCGGCTATGCTGTACAGATGAGAAAAGATGATTAGATTGTTCAGGTGACTTTGTTTTTTTTCTTGAAAGGAGGTGGTTAGCTGGATAAATTAATTTGAAACACAGCGACCCAAAATATGTTACCATTTTCAGCTGCAATTTTGAAAAAGGGTCCAATATTCAAAATGATTCAAATGGGCAGGAGAAGATCCTGCTCATTTAAATCAAGCTCAGTAGGTTGGCTGCCAATATTCAACAGAGCTTAATTGGCAGTGCCACTGAATATCGGAACTAATTGGCATTGTGATGGTGGGCCAGAGAGGTGCCTTCTAGAGGCAAAGTAGGAGCTGGACATTATGTGGGTGATGACAATAGTTAGTGCTTTTGCCAATATAGCTAACTGAAGGCCTCCTTTATGAAGCTGCGGTAGTGATTCCTCCGGAGTACATGTACTGAAGCCCATTTAATTCCTATGGGCTTTGGTATAATTACCACGGGAGAATCACTTCAGTGGCTTTGTAAAAGGGGCCCTGAGTTTGCAGGACTGCATAAATAGCTGTCCTAACTTAGCCTGGTTAGCGAAGCTGGTGCTGGAATTTAATATTGACTGGCATCCACATAGCTTCCATTTAGTGATCTGTATCTCTAACACTTGCTTTCCTCCCTCCCAACCCCCTGAAACATGACTGGACTCAACCTGCCTCTTGATTTTCTCCTCCTGGATCCTGCTACTAATACAAGCCTCCCAAGATCCTGATATCAATAAAAGACTCCCTAGAATCCCACTGCCGATACAAAGTCTTGATTCCAATCTCTCTCCCACTCCTACTACTGCCAGTTGAATATTGACTAGATTATTTGACTCTGTGCAGCACTGCGTGCGTCTGGTAGCACTATAGAAATAATTAATAGTAGTAGTAATAATTTCTATAATTGTTGGCATCTGTACATTACTGGAAATATAATTCATTTTTTACTTGGATACAAAAGAATTATGCTCAATTGTTCCATTATTTTGAATGCTAGTGCAACATTTCTCTATTATTAGAATAATGTTGTTGGTTTATTCCCCCCCTTAAGGCAGCATTAATATACGTGTGCGTGTTTATTCAAAGTATTTAGTGGTAAAAGTATCCTAGGATACTCAAAGATGTTTTGATGGGTCTATATAGGGTTACCAGATTTTACATATGTACCCCATAGACACGCCCCCCAGGCTAAATCAGTTAGCATGCCTTAGTAAAAGGACCCCTATGTTAATATATTACTAAGAGACCTTTTAATAAAGTGCGGTAAAATCTGGGCTTAACATGTTTAATGCCGGAATTTCCTACTTGCTATGTCCAGATTTAAAGTGGCAGTACGTAGGACTTTTTTTAGTATATTTTTTTTTGCAGGTCCCATGATAGATTTTCCATTAGCACATGGAATTTGCAAAAAAATTAATTCTAGAGCACTTACCATTAAGTGCTCCCATGTAAAGTCTGCATTATCCAGTTAATGCACAATGCACACTAATAGGAAATACGCTAACTGGATAATGCTGTCCTACCCATTCCTTGCCTTTGATATACCCCCACCCCCTTAAATTTAAAAAACAACAACAAAAAAAAAAACCCACCTCCAGTTTGCATGCAAAAAAGGGGATATTACCACAAAACACTTTAGTGAGAGGTCCCCTATTTTAGGCCCCCTTTTATGAAGCCACGTTAGGCTTTTTTAATCACCGGCAGTGACGTTATTAGATCCTACACTCAAAGGAAGTCTATGAGGGTCGGAGCTTTGGCTGGTGATAAAAAGAAGCCTAACAGGGCTTTATAAAAGGGGGAGGAGGGGAAGTCTATGAGGGTCGGAGCTTTGGCTGGTGATAAAAAGAAGCCTAATAGGACTTCATAAAAGGGGGAGGAGGGGATAGTGATGTGTACAAACAAAATATCATTAGGCCAGTTTTAGACAATGTGTCTTCTATCCCCAATTTTTACTAATTGTTTTTCCATTTCATATATTTGAATTAATACATTTTTTTAATGCACATTAGAAAATTGAATTCATGGAAATCAATTGTGCATTTATTAATTTATAGACTTATGTTCATTGAATTGATTTTGTATGTGTTAAATGTTTTTAGGTGCCTTAATGAACTTAATGCAACTCTCTGTAAGATGTTTTTAACAGATCTTTAGAGAAGGGAGAGGATCTGCAGGAAACATCTTTACAAAAGTGAAAAGAGGTAGGAAACTAAAGGCCAGTAAACTGTACCTTAATGATGGGAAAACAAATGAGATAGAACTAAAGGAAAGGATAGGGAAATATCTAAAAGCCAATGAGTTTTACTGACAGTTTAACTGGTGAATAGTTTTACTGTTAAAGCGTGTGTCAAACGAACCTGATTGGTTTCTTCAATTGCGTTAACTAGAAAAATAAAATGAACGAAAGCCTTATTCTGAACTAGTGTTTTAGCCCGTTACATTTGTTACAGTAACAGGTGCTAGAATAGCCTCACCTATATCCTGACCCTGACCCCACCCGTGGCCCTCCATCTGGCCTCCTGGACCCCCATTACTTACCCGAGGCGGTCCTGACGTACCAACCCCTCCTCCCTCAGTGCCCCAAAGCAGCAGCGGTACACCCTCTCTGATCCTGTTGCACCCCTTTAGCCATCTTTCCCTTTCCTGTCCCCTCTGTCCTTCCTCAAGGTCATCTCTCTCTCTCCTGCTCCTGCTGTACAGACAGGCAGCCTTGAATGCTTGCAGGGTCTGCTGGAGTATATTAGTGGGGGATAGATTCTGTAAAAGTACAGAATTACCAGCGCTTTTTCTTAATTTTTTTTTTGTGAGCTACCTAGTCTCCAGGGCGACAATTCTTCATTCAGGGCATGCAGCCACCGGCCATTCTTCCGGCCATGCATCCGCTTCCACCAAACCGGAAACAGGAACCGCAGTCGGAGGCGGGAAGGCGCCAACGTGGGCTGACAAAATGAAATCCAAATCCTGCGCCGGCTCCGGTTCTGCCAGGCCATTTTGCTCGGGCCGCTTTGGTGGACTGGATGGAGGACCTATAGAGCAGGGAGGCCGGCGCTTTGCAATTTCTCTTCCGGCCGCTGGCATTGGTATGCGCGCATATGCACTCCTGCCGCCACGGATCTACTGATCATGGATCAGAGATCACGGAAGCACCCAGGTAAGAGTGCGCATGCGCGCTTAGGGTTTTATTATATTAGATAAGACACCGATATCGGCATCCTATTCAGAGCGGATAGCATAGCTGGTTTTAAGAAAGGTTTGGACAAGTTCCTGGAGGAAAAGTCCACAGTCTGTTATTGAGAAAAACAAGCAGGAAACCACTGCTTGCCCTGGATCGGTAGCATGGAATATTGCTACACCTTGGGTTTTGGCAAGGTACTAGTGACCTGGATTGGCCACCGTGAGAACGGGCTACTGGGCATGATGGACCATTGATCTAACCCAGTAAGGCTATTCTTATGTTCTTAATTGCGTCTACAGTCCCAGAGAGACACTTTAAATGTAGGACAGCATTTTGCAGGCCTACATTTAAGGTGTCTGTCTTGCAAATACAGAGATATATACTGACACTTAAGCCCACCCTAGGCTACTTCCAGGCAAAACCATGCCCATGCCCCACCTTGGGCATGCTTAACCATGGGTATGTGTCCCTGTACATGCACTACAGAGGCCTACAATTTAGGCATCATGCCTCAGACACTTAAAAAAAAAAAGTAGATCCCAATTGGCTGCCAGACAGTGGTAGGACACCTACTGCTGCCTACAATCGGGAAGCACATTTCGAGAATCAGGCCCTAAATGTATGTAGTTTACTTGGATTTCAGCAAAGCCTTTGAAACAGTGCCACATAGGAAATACATTAATAAGGTAAGCACTCATGGGAGCACTCAGGGATTACAAATTTGACTGCCACATAACAGAGACTAGTAGTTAATTAAATTCACTAGGAAGAAAGAGTGGAGTACTGGAGTGGTTCAGGGCAATCAGAATTATGAAAGATACTATCAAAGGCTGAAAAGGAAAACTTTGCCTATTTGTATATAACACAAAGATAGAGTCAGCAGAGCATCACCCATGAGCAAGAAATGATTTACAAAATTTGGAGCACCGGTTACATACTTGGCAATTCAGCTGCTTGCCAGTTCAGGCAGGAAGCACAGGGACTGTTTTTTTGACAGGCAGGCAGGAGGAGGAGATATGCTAGCAATTATTCTTCTGAGCACAGCTCCTCCCCCTCTTTACTGACGATTTTATGCACACATAACATGCATATAATTTGCATGCTACTCTGCTGAGAATCGCCAGTAAAACAAAAATCACCCCCATCACGATATATTTTTTTTTTACTGTGGTGTCGGAGCTTAGAGAATCTCCCTACAAGATAGAGGCTTCAGGGTGATAGAGTCTGATTATTTCAAGGTAGCAAAACCGTATGATAAGAAAGTTTCCAAAACCAGTATTCAAGGCAGCACTGAGAGAGGCACAATTAGCAGAAATCGATGACATAACAATGCCACTGTACTAGTCTTTGGTGAGATTGTATTTGCAATATTGGAGACATCTTAGAAGGTACAAAAAAAAAAAGGCTGATGACAATACAGAGGAAAGCAATAAAAATGTCATTAAAAGACATATGGGATGAGACTTAAAAACCTAAAATACACAAGAGAGAGGGGAATATGATTCAGATGTTTAAATACAAATGAAACTCTCCATAGCAAAGGAGGCTGTAGAACCTGAGGATGTGACATTAATCTGCAAAGAGATTCAGGAGAAATATCAGAAAATGTGTCATCATAGAAAGGGTTGTTCAAGCCAGAAATACCCTCCAAAAGGAAGTAGTAAAGACAGAAATGGTAATGCAATTCAAAAAGAGGTTAGATAAACAGAGAGAATGCTTAATTGGCAGAAGAATAAAAAAACAAGCTTTGGGTGCTTCAGCTATAAACAGAGGTAAAATGACATTGAGCTTTGTGACAGGGAAGCCCCTGTCCCAGTGAAAAGAATGTCTAAACCTCCCCAGCATGCATCAATGGGCTCTGGAAAACCTGGCCTGGAGCAGGGACAGCCAGCCAGGAGGGAAGGTGCAGAGGCAGGGTGTAGCACAGCCCAACAGCCAGGGTGAGGGCACTGAAAGCTATCAGTCCTTTCCTCAAAGCCAAAAACATAAAACCAACCCAGGAGCGGGTGGAGTCAGCCACCGTAGTGTGCAGGTTGAAAAACCTCAAATAGGAAATCAGCGAGGGAAGGAGGAAGACACAGCTGGCTCTGATTGGGGAAGCCAAACAACCCACGGTGTTCCTAGCTTCCACAGGCTGCCTAATCCCCAGCAGGGACGTTTTGCCAGAGACCCGTTCACAGGGAGGGGCAGTGTGAACCCCGGGAGGAATGAGGAATGGCTGAGTAACCCACAGGAAGCAGGGCTGGGAGATTATGCTGAGGTAAACGTTCCCAGAGAGCTAGCATGCATGCAGAGCAGGATGGGAGGAAAAGCCTGGAGTGAATGTGGGGGTGGAAAGCCCGGATTCCCAGGAGTGTGAATGGGAAATGTATAGTGACCCTGGGGGTGATGTGTTTGGAGAGGACATAGACCTGGAAGAGTATAGTGTGTGAGGGTCCTGTATTGTCCTGTGGAAAGAGTTTCTGCTATGTTTAAACTTGAGCTGAAGCAGGGCTGGAGGCAGCCCTGCCTAATTGAGTGAAATGGCTACAGTAAATAGCACAGCGTTCAGATTCCCTGGGAGCAGGAGCTAAAGCAGATAAGGTTATATCGGGTGGGCTTGAAGACCTTTAAACTTAAGGGAGGCTTGACCCGCACAGCCTAGCCATTGGCTGTGAAGGCTCCCTGGGGAGAGAACAGTGATAAAGCAAGAAAAGCAAAGTTAATTCTATTTGTGCTGTGTATGAGAAAACAGGAGAAAAGTGAGAGAGCTGACACAGACTGTGCTCTGCCTTATGGAAGGAACTGAGGGCAGGGGAACTGCTAAACCCAGAGGGGGATGTGGGGACAGTAAAGGTCCTGAACCCAGGGTGAGATTTTGATTTTGCATTTTTGATTAATTTTGTACTGAGGACTGAACCGGTTACTGGATTAAGCCTAATGTAACGCCCCTGAACTGAGCTGTATGGGAATATGAGCTGGGGCTGAGAGAAAGTCCAAGGCACCAAGTTTGATTATTTTTCTCTTTTCATTTGGGACACTAATAAACCTGATGCTGTTTTCCAGAAATCATTAGACCATATAAAAGGCGTTACAAAAATTCTTACTTTTGGTCCGAGCCGGGTTTTCTCATCGACTTGAAGACTGGCCCGGCCACAGCTTCTAGGAAGATATGCGGGCAGGCGCAATATGAAGGAGCAACAATTGCAACTACAACATCACACTGGGTCAAATACCTGTATACTGTAGTGACTTCAATTTTTATCTTCCCTGTTATTTGACTGCATCGTTATATTAATTATATTAATTTACATTATTATGAATCAATTTTGGCAGGATGTAAGAGTATGGCCCGTAGGCAGAAGATCAGTGGGAAGGATAAATATCTAAGAGACTGGGAAACCCCAACTGTTTTTTGGATACCTTTAGAATTTAGCATCCTAGGCATATGTCTATGTGCTAACAATGCAGCTTAGGGCTCCTTTTACAAAGCCACGCTAGAGCCTTAACGCGTGGAATAGCGCGCGCTAGCCGCTACTGCCTCCTTTTGAGCAGGCGGTAGATTTTCGGCTAGCGCGTGCTAATCTGGTACGTGCGCTAAAACGCTTAGCGCACCTTTGTAAAAGGAGCCCTTAGTATAAGAATCTCTAAGATTTATAATCAAAAGAAGTACGTGAAATGCAGATTTTATTAACCCCCTCCCCCCCTTTTACTAAGCCATGGTAGAGGCAGTGGCATACCTAGCATATGTGAAAATAACACTTCCAATTGAAGACTGGTGTGGTCAAACAATGTTATAGTAGTAAAATTCTGCAGAGGTAATGAGAAGCCAGTAGAGCTCTAAGTTTGCTCAAAAAGAAGGAAAAAGCCTCAGAAAGGGCCCTCCTACCACCACAAAGGTGGATATAAAGGTGGTTGAGCGGTAACCTCACAGGCAAAACCTTCATTTAAAAGTGAGCATTATAAACATTTTAACAAAAACCGTGCTTCACAAATACAAAATTTCAGATAGAGGAAAAAATCCCACTTATCTTGGGGCTGATCGGCACACCTAGCATATGTGACACCTGGGGCCCATCATTTTTTGACACCTCTCTCCATCTGTATGAAAAACATGATTTTTAGCAACAATCCACACATCACACAGAGTGAGCAGTACAACATTAATTCACCCATTGTAAAACTAAACAAGCCAGACTAGTACAGATCAATCCTGCACAGTCAGTCCTAACAGAAAACCATGTCTTTCGAACACCCAGAACACAGAAAACACATTCGCCTAGTATGGAATATGTAATCACAAACTAACCCCTCCCCCTTTTACAAAACTGTAGTAAGATTTTTAGCCACAGTGGTAACAGCTTAAATGCTCATAGAATTCTGAGCATCAGAATAGTTACCACCATGGCGGGCGCTAAAAAACACTCTACGTGTTTGTAAAAGGGGGGATAAAATAGAAATGCATAGACAAAGGTTAAATTGAACCAGCAAGAAGCTGGACTCTGCATACAATGCAACACCACAGAAACAGTGACACATGTCTCCTAAAGCAATAAATATATATAATTTTTTTTTCTACCTTTGTCTTCTCTGGTTTCTGCTTTCCTCATCTTCTTGTTACTCTCTTCCTTTCATCCACTGTATGCCGTTTCTCTGCCTCTATATGGCATCTTCTCTCCTTCTATACCCCTTCCAGAAACTGTATACCTCCCCCTTCCATCTCTCCTTTCACCCCCATTGGTCTGGCATCTCTCTCCTCTCCTTCCCTCTCCCACACATCTCCTGTGCAATCCCTTTCCCTTTTCCCCCTCATTTTCATTTTCAATTTATTTTCTGCATCTGTCTAGATGTCTGTAACATTGTCTACTTGGGAATACCTAAAAAAAATGTGAGAAAACTGAGAATAGTTCAAAATACGGCCATCCGTCTAATATTCGGACTAAAGAAGAGCGATCATGTTAGTCCATTCTACAAACTCCTTCATTGGTTACCAATTGAAGCACAAATTCTATTCAAATTATCCTGCCTCTGCTATAAACTAATCTGGGGACTGGCCCCCAGCTACCTACTACCTCACTTTGAATTCTACTCCTCTATTAGGCCTACCAGAAACTGTAACCTCTTTACCTACCCAAATATCATAGGCTGTAGATATCGCACCTTCTTTGATAGAACATTCAAATTCCAAGCAGGTAGACTGCAAACTTGGACAGGCTACTTCACTGATGCCGCCAGAGAATCATATAGTATCTTTAGGAAAGAACTAAAAACCACCTTGTTTAAGAAATTTATAACCTAACCAGACTTCTCCCCTAAAATCGGAGCCTCCTCCCATCCCAAGGAGTCCGTCTACCCTCTTCTTCCAAAATTTCTATCTTTAATTGTTACCAGTTTTCCCACTGGTGCCCGTCCTTCTTTCAAATGTACCAAGTTAACAACTTACTTCTCATCAACATCTTATGTTATCTTTTTCACCTTCGCAGTCTTGCACCTTTGTAACTCAAAGCACAATCTCCTTTCTCTTCTCCTACTTATGCTCTGAATATCGTCGACTGTATAATGCTACTCATTGTGAAACCGTGTAATACACAGACCCTGTAACTCTCCTGTTACTATCACTAGATGTTCAATGCTATACTCTGTAATTCACTGTCTGTACAGTTTCTCTTCATTGTAAACCGCCTAGAAGTCGCAAGATTGTGGCGGTATATAAGAATAAAGTTATTATTATTATTATTATTATTAGATTATGTTCTTACTAACCTGCCATCATATTCCTTTTTTCCTGTCTACCTACAGCTTACGATCTCTTCCCTCACCCCTTCAGTATTTCACTAACTCAATCCTTTCCCCCCACCATGTGCCCTCCTTTTATTTATCCCCTCCTTCCATCATGTGCCCTCTTTCTCTACCCCTTCCATCTAGTACCTTTTCCTCTCTCTGTCCACTTTCATCCAGCATCTGCTCCCCTCTTTCTCTCCTCCCCATTTCCTTCCTGCATCTGCTCCCTTATCTTTCCCATCTGCATTTTCATCCAGCATTTTCATCCCCACTACCATCCAATGTCTGTCCTTTCTCTCTCCATCTACCCCTCTTCAATTAGCATCTACCCCTTGTCTCTCCCTTTCCCTCACTTCCATCAGCATCTGCCCCCTTTCTTTCCCTCCAATCCAATTCCATATAGTATCCTTCCCCCTTATGTCTCTGTCCCCTTTCACTGCACACCAATTCCATCAGCACCACCCTGCCCCTTTCTCTCCCTCCACCACTCTTCCATACAAACAGTCCTGCTCCCTTCTCTCCCTTCATGCAGCAAGGTCCCGTGATGACTGTAGGTGCCGGCTGCCGGTCCACCCCACTCCAACGTACTTGCTCTGGAGCAGAATCTCCAGCCACACTCATGTGCAGGAAGGTCCCGCAATGACTACGTCTGCCAGCTCTGCTCCAGAAGAAGTAAGTTACGTTGGAGGTGGTGGACACGGTAGACGCAGGGAGATGCGGCAAGGTCCCACAATGACTGCATCTGCCAGGTCCACCCCCCTCCGACATAACTTACTTCTCCCAGAGCAGAGCTGGCAGACGTAGTCATCGCGGGACCTTTCTGCACCTCAGCGCAGCTGCCGACTCTGCTCCAGAGCAAACACATCGGAGGGGGTACATCGGAAGCCGCGCTGAGGTGCAAGTCCTGTTGCACAGTAGGGTAGGACGTTCTGGACCCAGACCCAACTGGCTGTCTACCCCCCTAGGGCGTGCATCCAGGGCGGTCCACCCCCGCTCTCCGCCCCCCTTCCTACACCACTGGGTAGAGGTTTCTACCATGGCCCAGAGTGTTAAATGCTCCGACGCTCATAGAATTCCTTTGAACAGTGGAACATTTAGCACCCTGGACCACAGTAGAAACCTCTACCGTGGCTTTTCTTAGTAAAAAGGAAGAGGAGGGGGCTGTAAATGAATAGACCATATCTAGTTGTGAATGTTCAGTTCAATAAAATGTTTATTTAAAATGTTAGCTGCAAAATGGCCAGCAATGCGGCAAATCCACTCTTCTAGGTCCATCGAGTGCACCCTTCTAGTGATTTTACAAACCATAAGACTCAGATGTACTGGTTCAATTCCATCACTAGAACCTAGACATTCAGTTGCCAGGGTCTATTTGTCTTCTTTGAGTTTCCTTGGTAACCAGTAATGAGCTTCATTAACTTCAGTATCACTTTACTTGAAAGAGACAGTACGTTCCTGTGGGGGTAATGTCCTGTGCTCTATGAAGGACACACTTTGGACTTTGTCAAAGGAAGACATTAATTTTTAATTGCATTTAGCCAATGAGTCAGATACCTTATCCAATTTTTCCTGTCTGATATAAAACCAGAGATCGTATGTCTACAATTCTGGTTGTTCAACTAATGCTTTTAAATCTGAAAAAGAGGAAGTGACTGGAAAATGTAGGGCTATAAAATATTCAGGTATAAGATGTTTCAAACCAGCCAGAGGAAGTTATGATAATTTTACATTTAAACCTGATGGAACCTCATACTTAACTGAAGAGTTAATGGAAATTTTGATAACACTGTAGCTACTTGAAGATTAGCTATATATGAAGCAGACAAAAGCTTCAAGATTTTCTTATTTTGTATTTTTTTTTTGGGGGGGGCTGATTTGTTTATATTAAATGCATACTGCTTTAGCACTATTGCTATAGCAGCAGACAGAATGCCAAAATGAGTATTCAATAAATCTATAGAGTGATGACAGTGAATCGGATTTCATTAATTGTGGTGCATGGCATACTCTGGTAGCATTTCACCTGCTGCAATGATAATGGAATGCTATTTTAGTTCATTCTGAGTACATAAATTTAGCTGTGAAAAATCAGTCCACACAGTGAATTGATGGCTTTCCATGCAATATGTTCCATTTTATTCTGCATAGTCTACTCTCACTTAATAATAACTCATCCCCAAGTAGAAATGGATCATAATAGAAACATAGAAACATAGAAAGATGACGGCAGAAAAGGGCTACAGCCCATCAAGTCTGCCCACTCTTCTGACCCACCCCATCAAGTCTGAGTGCTAATGACCCAGTTCCTTAGCTCGACCCCTGTAGGGATCCCTGGATGTCCCATTTATTTTTAAAGTCGAGCACGCTGGTGGCCTTGACCACCTGCACCGGAAGTTTGTTCCAGTGATCTACTACCCTTTCTGTGAAGAAATACTTCCTGGTGTCACCATTAAATTTCCACAATTAACTTATTTAAAGTCAATGGCTACACTCACTGCTTTCCAATACTGTCTCATAACCGTGATGCTGTGAAAAAAAAAATAAAAAAATTAGTATTTCGTACCATTTTATTTTTCATAGGCACATAGGCCCGGATTCTCACGCGATGGCACCATTTAGAGAATTGTACCTCTGGCAAAGGCAGGCACCAGAAATGTAGGCCAGGGTTTTCAAGGTCTACATTTCTGGCGCCTAATGTGTATCTGGCATTAGCCATGCATACAGTGGTGTTAGGTGTCAGTAGGTACCTCTGGAGGTGCAATTTTAGTACCTTGAAATTTTATTTAAGTAGCATTTCAAATCGTATTACCCTCTTAACGTAGGCGCTGGTATGGCACCTACTAGCGCCTAAGTTAAAATGCCATTTATAGAATTTTCTCCATAATGAAAAAAACTTAGAGGATGATATTCAAAGCAATTTTACTGGCTAGAAATGGCTCCTGGTTGGTTAAATCACTTGTTTGGAGCTAACCTTTCATAATCAGGCGCACTTGACCGGATAGCACTGCTAAAAATGTCTGGTTAGCACTCAATTTGAAATATTAGGGGTGTTCTGAGAGTGGTGTCAACACTTGGCTGGTTAAATACTCATATTCAATGATAATGGTGAAAGAGGACCTCAGCGGTGATCTCAGAAGCCCAGATCTGGGAACTACACATGCTCTGCCATCATTGGTCCAGAAAAAAAAAACCTCCCATTCATATTTTAAAATTTTTTCAATAAGTCCAACCTTTCCCCCTAATTTCAGTTTGTAGGTGTGGATTCAGTATATAGAGACAACGATTTTTGTCTGTGGTCTGGTACAGAACAATTACATTTTTTCCCTTCAAGAGTTAAATGCATGTCATCCTAACATTCAATTTGATTCTCAGATTGATAACTTACCCCACCTTTTACAAAACCGTGATAGCGTTTTTTAGCGCAGGCCAGTACGCTGAATGCTTTACACTGCTCCCGACGCTCATAGGAACACTATGAGTGTCGGAAGCAGGGCAGAGCATTCAGCGCACCAGCCTGCACTAAAAACTGCTATTTTTTGGATGTTTTGATTCACTACAACAATGATGGTTCTTTTTCTATAAACTAAACTAAACTAAACCTTAAGTTTATATACCGCATCCTCTCCACAGAAGTGGAGCTCGGCACGGTTTACAAGAACTTAAAATATAAGAAGCGAAAGGAAAAGGTTTACATGAGCTTATAGAATGGAAGAGTAAGGGGGGAAATAGAATTACAAGTTTTCAGTTGCTTGCGGAATAGTTGGAGAGAGCCCAGGTTCTGCAACGGGATAGTAAGGTCGTTCCAGAGACCTGTGATTTTGAAGAGAAGAGATTTTCCCAGTTTATCTGCATAGAGAATACCGCATAGAGAGGGGAAGGATAGTTTATATCTTTGGGCTGGTCTGGTGGAGTCAGGTCTCGAGGAGTTAAAGGATAGTGGGATTAGGGGAGGAAGGATACCGTGAATGATCTTAAAAGCCAGGCAAGAGCATTACTATAACTGCTTTTAC
This sequence comes from Geotrypetes seraphini, assembly GCF_902459505.1. Classification (NCBI taxonomy): domain Eukaryota; kingdom Metazoa; phylum Chordata; class Amphibia; order Gymnophiona; family Dermophiidae; genus Geotrypetes; species Geotrypetes seraphini. The sequence continues at coordinate 215,756,362 of NC_047087.1, read as the reverse complement.
TAAAAGTACAACCATAATACATTTTTACAATATTGCGGTTCACACCTTATTCATTTACAAAATTCATTTTTCAGATTTGTTTAAGGTACTGGAGGATCTGCTCCACCTGTAGAGACTGTGAAGAATGTTCTAAACATTTGGTAGGAAACCTTTCTTGTAGGGGTTATCCTTTGGAAATACTTAAAAGCCCATATGAGGGCTTTATTTAATAACAGGGATGCCCTCGCATCAAAAAAATGGGAAAAAGATGATGTAGAACCACAGACTTGTTTCCTTCAATATGAACCATGTTCATTCCATGCGTTTCACATCATAAAGAAATATTGGATGATCTTGCAACTTCATTCATGTTTTTCAACATACAGATATATTATTTGCATATATTCAAAGAAAAAATCTGCAAGACATATTGTGTTCCTCTCACTTGAGACCTATTCCTAATCCGGACACAAGATCAGGCAGGATAGGACACTTTAAATGTTTGCGTTGTTTTATCTATTCATTATGGAGGAATTAAAGTTAATCATCAATCCTGCTAATCAACAGATCCTAGATTACATATGAAATGTCTTCAGTGATCTAGGCTATCTGTTGGCCAAGAGATTTATTATATGGGGATTACATCTCTAGGATGGATTAAGGCCCTTAAGGTGGAACATCATCACTGTATTACTACTGGGAAGTTAATGGCACCTATTGTCACACATTTTATGAACTTTCAACATCAGTTTTCTAACTTAAGGTTAGGATTTTGGAACAGGTAGGGATTCCAAAAGGATTTTAGTGGCATCGTGAACAGAGATGGATTTACAGATTGTTTACTGTTGAGCTGGATGGACATATTATCTCTACTGAACGGCAAGCCTTCTACAAATTAATTATTTTCTAAAGCTTTTTTAAAAAAATGTTTCTGTGTTTATATAAGGTGAGCGGTGGGTTTTCCATATGTCTTTTTGCATTCTATTTATCTCTGGGTTCAGCTCCCGTATGAGCAGGAGCCTTTATTACAGGATGATGTTTCAGAGAACACGAGTCGTCACTTTTTTGAAGCCAATTGTGGAAGCTGCATTGCTGAACATAAAAACATAAGTAGTGCCTCTGCTTGCACGGCGGCCCAACAGGTCCAGGACCTGTGCAGTAGTCCTCTATCTGTACCCCTCTATCCCCTTTTCCTTCAGAAAATTGTCCAATCCCTTCTTGAAACCTAATACTGTACTCTGTCTTATCACGCCCTCTGGAAGCGCATTACAGGTGTCCACCACCCGTTGGGTGAAGAAAAACTTCCTAGCATTGAATCTGTCCCCTTTCAACTTTTCCAAATGCCCTCTCGTTCTTGTAGTTTTCGAAAGTTTGAAGAACCTGTCCCTCTCTACTTTCTCTATGCCCTTCATGATCTTGTAAGTCTCTATCATATCCCCTCTAATTCTCCTCTTCTCCAGGGAAAAGAGCCCCAGTTTCTCCAGTCTCTCAGTGTATGAAAGGTTTTCAAACGTGTCGCTTTCCTCTGAACCTTCTCGAGTATCGCCATATCCTTCTTAAGGTACGGCGACCAATACTGGATGCAGTACTCCAGATGCGGATGCAGGATAACTTCTTTCGTTCTGGTTGTAATACCCTTCTTGATTATACCTAGCATTCTATTTGCTCTCTTAGCAGCCACTGCGCACTGTACCGATGGCTTCATTGTCTTATCCACTATTACCCCCAAGTCCCTTTCCTGGGTACTCTCACTCAATGACATCCCTCCCATCGTATAGCTGTACCTCGGGTTTTTGCTTCCTACATGCAATACTTTACATTTCTCTACATTGAACTTCATCTGCCATTTCGTCGCCTACTCCCCGAGCTTGTTCAGATCCCTTTGTAATTCTTCGCAGTCCTCTTTAGTCCGAGCACCACTGTCGTCTGCAAATTTTATTATTTTGCACTTCGTCCCTGTTTCTATGTCATTTATAAATATATTGAATAGCAGCGGTCCGAGCTGAAAATACTAGTGAGCGAGAACTCTCATATCCTTTTTGAAAATCTTTTTTTAAAGATATGTCATGTAGTCTGAGTGTTAGTTTACTGAAGCAGCCCATTTGGGATGAAACAAGGCTGCCTTTTCGGGTCTCCTGTCTTTTGACAGCATTTGTAGCACAGGCATGGAATGAGCTCCAGTTTGTTAATGCTTGACAGCAATGTTGCATATTCATCAATAATTCATATTCAGAGAGTGCTTTTGAACATTTTCTAAGTCATTTTTGAACAGTTTCTTATAGAGAAAACAAAAAATATGAATGTCATGTGATTAGCGCTTTGGGAACTTTTTCTGGATCAATAATAGCTATTACTACTACTTATCACTTATATAGCACTGAAAAGTGTATGCAGTGCTGTATATTTTGACATTTATAGACAGTTCCTGCTTGGAAGAGCTTACAATCTAACTTGGACAGACATGACATATAGGGTTGGGGATGCAGAACCAAGGTGAAAGGAGTTAGGAGTTGAAAGCACTCTTAAAGACTCACCACAGAGGTCCTTTTTTCTCCCTTATCATTGATAAGTGAATATCTGATAGTTTTGGGGTGTGTTTTGTACTTTATTATGATATGAATATGGAGAAACATATGAGGTTTTATGGGTAGAAATATGGCTTTTACAGGCACATGCTAAATAGCATGGCATGCTCTAATCAATCCACTGGTCAGTACACATTCACTAAGGTTTAATTAAGTAATTCCTGCCTTTAACCAAGTAATAACTTTTAGAGGTCCTTTGAATAAGCACGCTAATGAATTTAGCATACACTAACAATTATCACACACTAAGGGCTCCTTTTACGAAGGTACACTAGGGGCTTAACGCACACAATAGCACGCGCTAAATTGCCGCACGCGCTAGCCGCTACTGCCTCCTTTTGAGCAGGCGGTAGATTTTCGTCTAGCGTGCGCTATAGCATGCACTAATCCGGTGCGTGCGATAAAACCTCTAGCGCACCTTCGTAAAATGAGCCCTAAATGCTGCCCAGTCCATTGCATACCTGTGAGCTGCATGGTATATATTGCATGCTAAGATGGCACATGGTAAACCCATTAGCTTGCCTTAATAAAATAACTAAATTTGCATTCTAGTTCAAGTTGTTGTGTTTTTTTTGGGTTTTTTTAATAGAATGCATTTAAGTTTAGTGATAGAAGAGACCAGGGGAGCTAATGTTTAGAAATAATTGAATCGTGTTAAGGTTAAATTACAGACTAGGGGATACTCGAAATTACAGGGAAATACTCTTAAAACCAATAGGAGGAATTAAAGATGGAGGATAGTTACCGATTCAGCAGTATCAATATTTATAGTTATCTATACCTTATCTATACATTATTTGCAAGGTCCCGTATGAACCGAATGAATAATTGCAAGCCATGGAATCGAAGGTGAAATACTCACGTGGATTAAAAACTGGTTGGCAGATAGGAAACAGAGAGTGGGGGTAAATGGACAATACTCGGACTGGAAAAGCGTCACGAGTGGAGTGCCGCAGGGTTCGGTGCTTGGGCCCGTGCTCTTCAAAATATTTATAAATGACCTGAAAATTGGTACGACAAGTGAGGTGATTAAATTTGCAGACGAGATGAAGTTATTCAGAGTAGTGAAGACACAGAAGTATTGCAAAGACCTGCAATGTGACATAAACACGCTCAAGAAATGGGCCGCAACATGACAAATGAGGTTTAACGTGGATAAGTGTAAGGTGATGCATGTTGGTAACAAAAATCTTATATACAAATACAAGATGTCCAGTGCAGTACTTGGAGATATCCCCAGGAAAGAGACTTGGGAGCACTGATAGACAAGTCAATGAAGCCATCCATGTAATGCACGGCAGTGGCAAAAAGGGCAAACAGAATGCTAGGAATGATTAAGAAGGGGATTACAAACAGATCGGAGAAGGTTATCATGCCGTTGTACTTGGCCATGGTACGTCCCCACCTGGAATACCTGGTCGCCGTATATATATATAAAAAAAAAAAAGGACATAGTACTACTTGAAAGGATCCAGAGAAGAGCAACTAAAATGGTTAAGGGGCTGGAGGAGTTGCCGTACAGTGAGAGGCTAGAGAAACTGGACCTCTTCTCCCTTGAAAAGAGAAGACTGAGAGGGGACATGATCAAAACATTCAAGATAATGAAGGGAATAGACTTAGTAGATAAAGACAGGTTGTTTACCCTCTCAAAGGTAGGGAGAACGAAAGGGCACTCTCTAAAGTTAAAAGGGGATAGATTCCATACAAACGTAAGGAAGTTCTTCTTCACCCAGAGAGTAATAGAAATCTGGAACATTCTTCCGGAGGCTGTTATAGGGGAAAACACCCTCCAGCAATCACAAGACAAAGTTAGATAAGTTCCTGCTGAACCAGAATGTACGCAGGTAAGGCTAGACTCAATTAGGGCACTGGTCTTTGACCTAAGGTCTGCCGCGTGAGCAGACTGCTGGGCAAGATGGACCACTGGTCTGACCCAGCAGTGGCATGTTCTTATGTACAGCAGAACTTCGCTATACCATCTAGCAAGGAGCTAAGTTTGCAGATATCTCAAAAACATGCAACTTCTTTCAATACCTGCCAAGCCCTCTGAAGTTTTAAGTAAACTGTTATACCTGTTGCCCTGTGCGGATATTGCATAGAAGGAAATACATTCTTGCCACAATGGCTTGTAGCAGAGAGAAGATGAATGTATCTGATGCACCTGTGCCTGAAAACTGCAGAATGCTGATGAAAAACAGCAAAGTCCACCACTTATGACAGCTGTTAGGATGCTGTTAAAATGAGTGAAGGTGAGGGTGGGATTTGAATCAGGTAGTTTCAGAAGATGGACACGGTACAATAAGGCGCATTAACTTGGTAACATATAGCACCTCTTATATTAAGTTCACTTAAAGAAGATCAGTGCATATCACCATTACAATTTTTTTTAAAGAAAGAATACTTTTCTTAAAGATTAATTCAGGAAAAGGCCTCAGAAAAGGAGCCCACGCACAGTCTTATCACAGACCAGAGTGTTCTGCGTGGTTTTGTACTGCTCCAAGCTCCAGTCATCGGCCACAAAAACCGGAATATATTTTTTATTCAAAATTTTTCCCATATATGTGATTCTTTATGATTTTTATCTACTACTTTAAATTTAAATATTACATTCTTTATTCTGGGCTACTGTAAATTTTCTTCCCAGACAAACAAAAAATATCTAAAATACACTTCTCATTATCTTCGAGAAACTTGATAGTTAGACATTATTTTACTTATCTTGGTAACTGTTTCCTCACAATATTATTCTCTATGCCAGTGTTTATATCTATGGAAACTTGATGGAATCAATCCAGATCCACAGTCCCTGATGGTAACTATTGATGTCTGCTCTTTGTGTTCAATCATTCCACAAAATGAAGCACTAGATATTATTTGTGAAACACTAGATAAAAGAGAAGATCTTAGGGTTCCAACAGACTTCATTTGGCAATTGGCAGAGACGGTGTTAACAGAGAGTTTTTTTATGTTTGAAGATCATCTTTTTCAACAACGATCAGGTATAGCAATGGGTATAACAATGGCTCCTTCTGTTGCAAACCTGTTTATGGACAATTTTGAACGAAAATTGATATATCTGTCTGAGTATTTTGGAAAAATTAAGCTCTGGATCAGATATATAGATGATATATTTCTAATTTGGAATGGTGAAGTAAAAGAATTAATGGAATTCCTGAGATACATCAATACGTGTCATCCTAAGGTGAAATTTACACACACATATAATGCCACCCAAAAATCCTTTTTGGATGTTCAAATAACAGTGAAAGATGGAATGTTCTGTACGGAGGTCCACACTAAACCTACGGATTGTAATTCTACCCTACATTTTTCCAGTGCTCATCTTTTTACGTTGAAAAAAGGTTTACCTTATTCTCAATTTTTGAGGATGAGAAGAATATGTTCATCTACTACAGACTTTAAAAGACAATCTAGTGGACTTAAGCAAAAATTTTTAAAATGTGGCTATCCTCCTAAAGTAGTGAAGGCAGCTTACAAGAGAGCCTATTTTAACCATCGTAAGTGTATACTCACTCTGAGAGTGGACAATGAGTTGCAGTTGAATGATAAAGTGGTAACATGTGTAATAACATACTCTAAAAATAGTTATCAAACAGTTCAAACCCTTAGAAAACATTGGGAAATGTTAAAGATATCAGGACCCTTTAAGGATTGCGACTTGAGGATAGCATACCGCAGGAATCGCAATCTTAAGGAAATTTTATGTCATTCAGTGGTCCGAATATTAATGTCGACAAAAAGATACATTACCAGGGTCATCAAATGTGCGGTGCATGTCAAATGTGTAAAATAATGCTTTGCACCGATAGGTTTTGTAATCCGAGAAATAAGAGGGAGTATATGCTAAAACATAACTCTAACTGTAAAACCCAAGGAGTAGTGTATATTCTTAAATGTCTGTGTGAGTTCAACACCCAGCGTGTCTTTTAATTGTGGTGCAGCTTGATGATCTCACAATGAGGTCAGCTGTGTGAAGCTAAAGAGCTCCATTTTGCAATGAGGGAAAATGCATGTTAAGGTCTATATCTGGGTTTTCTCTTTTTAAGCGCTGAGAAATGAAGTAATGTGTGCAATAATAATAAGTTTTTCATGTTCTTTCTTTGCTCTCAAGAAAGAGCTGATTGCAGCACTTTGTTGAGAAAAAAGGGGGTTCTTTTTAAGCAGGAAAGCCAAAGGTGGTGTAATGAGTAAATCATATTACTGTTTGGGCAGAAAAGTACTATGTTTTCCATGCAATATGTTTATATTGATGTGCTCTATTCATATTGTGGCTTATTAAATCTATTAGGAAGGGAGAAAGAAGAAAAAAAAAACATATTTGAACTCACTATAGGAAATATTATTGCGGAAGCGGAAAGCACGCCTAACTTGCGTCCATAGGAAATCGCCAACTACAAAAGCTGAAAGTGCATTGAAATGAAGCAAAAAACACACTTAGACCAGCTTTTCCTTCGCCTACATTTTCCATGATTTTCCGTGGTCTGCCGCCTAACTAGCATCTATGTGGTGCCTATCCTGAACCACGCCCAAGTTATGCCCCTGTTATGCCCACATCTACAAACGTAGACGCGACTTTTCCCTAAACTCACGTCTATCTCGCGTCTTAGTTCTGAGAACGCCTAACTCCATCTAAGTCCCAATTAACGCTTGTTAAGACCCTTAAATCGTTCATTATCCACTTAAATCAGATGTCTAAAGCACACCTAAAGTTAGGCGCACTTTACAGAATCGGGGCCTAAGGGTCTCTTCTATCAAACTGTGCTAGCAGTTTTTAATGCAGAGAGCCACGCTAAATGGCACACGCTGCTCCCGACGCTCATAGGAACTCTACGAGTGTCAGGAGAGCACACGGCATTCAGTGCGGCTCACCGCGCTACAAACTGCTAGTACAGTTTGATAGAAGAGGCCCTAATTGTAACCATATTTTGCTTGCTAGTGCAGTAATTGCTGAGGACATGCTGGTCATGCTCCCAACAATTACTTATTAGCCTTCTACTTAGCACATTTTAATTGTTGCTGTTAAGGAATGCTAAGTGAAAAGAACATAGCACACTTTAGAAAAATACTCCCCCCCCCCTTTCATGAAGCCATGTTAGACTTTTTTATCACTGGCCATGGTGGTAAAATCTCTGAAGCTCATAGAATTCCTTTGAGTGTTGGATCTAATACCACTGTGGCCGGTGATAAAAAAAAAAAATCTAACACAGCTTCTCCATTCACTTCTTTAGCTCCAGTTCTAGGTTGGACTAAGAAATAATTTTATTCACTGGTCTGTGTGAATAGTTGTTCATGTCAGAAAATAATATCAGAAAATAATATTAAATATTGAACTAAGGCCAGTACTGGGCAGACTTGCACGGTCTGTGTCTGCATATGGCTGTTTGGTGGAGGATGGGCTGGGGAGGGCTTCAATGGCTGGGAGGGTGTAGATGGGCTGGAGTAAGTCTTAACAGAGATTTCGGCAGTTGGAACCCAAGCACAGTACCGGGTAGAGCTTTGGATTCTTGCCCAGAAATAGCTAAGAAGAAAAAATTAAAAAATTTAAATTGAATCAGGTTGGGCAGACTGGATGGACCATTCGGGTCTTTATCTGCCGTCATCTACTATGTTACTATGTCTCCCAATTTTTAGTAATAAAATGGATGCATTGAACACATGGTTATTTTGGTTATTCAAGCTCATATTTATAATGTATCATATTCTCTAGATGTTGGTGAAGAGCACAGGAGAAAAATCAAAGCAAGTCTCATAGATGAAAATAAAACATGTCCAGTTGCATTTATGCTATTGTAGGCTGATAGCAAAGCAAGCATGGAATCAAATGTGCTTTCCATCTGGCAAATTAATGCACTTAGGAAGCCATATCTTGTCTCATTCCTCAATGTAAATGCATGACGCTGCAGTAGCCATCTGTAGGATGTCATCGAATAGGTAGTACTGGTAATGGACTGATAAAGCTTTTAAACTCCTTGAAAGTAGAAAATAAGGTTTAAAATAGTTTGAAACTATCTAACTTTGCTTTCATGTGAACAGAGTATACCAATTTTTTTGAAGGATTGTCAGATTTCATATTACCAGATCTCTCTGAGATGTCTGACCATCCTCCAAATTACCCAAAAGTTGTAGTCATGGCTCAAGTTCCACACACCAGGCATAGCACTTAGATGAAGTGGTTCAAAAATACTAAATTTGCCTGATCAGTCCTAGGCAAATTAGGGAAAATATTAAGGGCCCCTTTTATCAAGCTGCGGTAGAGCATTTTAGCACTGTCTGGCGAGGTAAGTGTTCCAAAGCTCATAGGAATTGAATGAGGGTCAGAGCATTTACCTCACTGTCCTGTGCTAAAACGCTCTACCAACGCTTGATAAAAGAGGTCCAAAATTAATTTAGGATTAACTGTTCTAAACCAGTCCAATGTTAACAAAATAGATGTTTTTATTTCAAGCGAATTGGTGACAGAGTGAATTCAGATATGATTTGAATTAACTGGATTAAAGTGCAGGATGGTGGCGATTGCACAGATCCCAATGGTTTAGATGCAATCATTTATTAAACAGTTTAAAATAATTTACTCTTCTTTAAATTAAGTTCACCTGAACCTTTACAGTAGATAAACTTCTACTAAACTCTCTTTTCAAAGGCTAAAACACAGAATCTCTACTCAGGAAAAATCAACTTAAGATCTCAGAACCTTTCCTTCAGGATTCAAAGTCAGATAAGTATTAATTTTACTTTTCCTATTAGGAATAAAGGATCATGAATTTGATATACCACTTCTCTCTAGTACAACCAAAGTAGTTTACATTTAATGCATACAGGTACTTTCTGTGCCCCTACTAGGCTAACAATTTATGTTTTTGTACCTGAGACAATGGAGAGCTAAGTGACTTACCCAGAGTCACATTGAGCTGCAATGGGAATTAAGCCCAGATCCCCAAGGTCTCAGCCCACTGTACCAACCATTAGGCTACCCCTCCACCTCTAACTGCTTTTTGCGTATTAACAACAAGAATTGATTCTTTGTGCAATCTTTTCCCCTTTATAGATGAAGATCTGAAGTGGCTGAAATCACTTAAAGATTTCCTTTTCCAATTAAGGTAAGTATTATGTTTTTATCTATTTCTTTTCCCTTGTTACTGTGCATGGTGTATCACTTATCTGAAGTTTTCTCCTGTAGTGTATTTGCTCTTCTCAATGCTTGCCTTGAAGCTCAATCTTTCTCTCCTTCTCCTTTTTTTGCGCTTGTAGTGCCTACTAACCTATCTTTAAAAAAAAAAATAAAAAAAAATCAATCAATAAAAAAGACTAACTCCTTTTAATGTAGTCAATGTGTTTTTCTGTATGACTTATGGTATTTTAAAATTACTGAAAAACTAATTAGGAAAAACAACATGTAATAGCTCTCCCTAACTTGAATCTCCTATTCTATCAGTTTGATGTCTTTACTAAATAATGACAATCTTCACTGGAATTTCTGTCACTTCTTCTGACTTTCTAGTCCACAGATCTTGACTTAGGCACTTTCAGTCACACAGGGGGGCGCCTTCAGTCTGCATCTCAGTAGACTTTGGGAAAGTCATTTATCTCCCCTTTTACTAAGCTACGGTAGCAGTCTCTACTGCGGCCCGGAGTCCTAAGACCTAAATGGTCTGATGCTGCTCCAATGCTCATAGAATTCCTATGAGCTTCAGAGCAGCATTGGAACTCACAGAACTGACTCTCTTAGTCAATGGATTAACTGGCTCACTGGTCAAATTCATGCAGACAAAAATTAAATTGTTTTCTCCTTGAGAACTGCCTATAAACAGCACTTTTCAAAACCAGCACCATTTTCACAGGTACAGTATATACCTAAAATTCCAAAGAAGATTATTCACTATACTTCCTCCCCTGAATCTTTCATCACATGCTCCCCTGTACTATAAAGTTGCCAATCTGTCACCCTCAGGAGCTCGCAACATTCAAGTTCATACTGAATTTCTTCCCTCAGAGGAGCACCACTCTACACAACCTATCATCAACAGCACTTCAGCATTCTCATCCAACTAAAACTGCCCCTATGTCTTAGGAAATGAACTTTTTTCTCCTAGGTGACTGATTCTACTGATATCATTTGTGATGTCATCATTCCTACCACACAACCTTTCAACCAATCGCATGCATGCCTATGAACACTTGGGGGCTCTTTTACAAAGCTGCTGTAAGCACTAATGCAGGGGTGTCCAACCTGTGGCCCAGTGAAGTATTTTCTGCGGCCCTGGTCGAGGGCGATGCAGTGTTTTCCTCTGCTGCCCCTGGGTGTTTATCGTCTTGCCAGCTCCCTCTTCTGTCTTGCAGCAGCGTTTGCGCATTTGTGCAGCCCCAGAAACATTTTTTTCGGCCAATGCGGCCTAGGGAAGCCAAAAGGTTGGACACCCCTGCACAAATGCGTGTTTACCACAGGTTAAGTTCAACTACAATGGGGGTATACCCAAACATCCCACAGTAGTTTTGGAATTGGTGTGCAGTAACCACACACTAAAAAATAAGTGTGTTTTTTTTTTTTTAGCATGGGGATGTGTTTCGAGAAGGAGAATAGTCATGCCCTACGCTAATCAGTTAGTGTGGCTAGATCACTGCATGCTAACCGATTATTGCATGATTAGCTTATTGTGAGCCCTTACTGACTAATAAATAAATGGTGGTAAGGGCTCACATGATAATGACCATGCGCTAACAGGAAAATTTGCTCATGACCATTAATAGAAAATATAGCCATTTTACAGCCATGCTAAAAGTGTCCTTAGCACATGGGACACTCACATGCTAAAAATAGCACAGGCCACTTTTTAACACAGTTAAGTGCAATGGCCCCTTAAATTTTGCATGCATGCATGGTGATTCCAGTTCATAGGTCACACTTTCCAATTTTAGCTACCTGTTTCATATAGATGTTATATTATAAATAAAGACTTTTATAGTTTTCTCATAAAAATTTCCAAGAAATTCACTCAAAACCACATTTAAGTCTATATTAGACCAGAATTATTCATACTCTTTAGTATTTTCCCCACTTTTTAAATACTACAAATTACTGTTTGCATATTTTTTAAACTTAAAAAACACTCAAAAACTTCTAATACCTCCTGATGTACATGCCAAAAAGTAAAATAAAAACAACCCTTATGTTTCCAACCAATGGGTCCCTTAACAAGTCTCTTTCACCTTAATTTCTGCCCACATACAAAGCAACAATTCTGGCACATAAAAATTCACTACATCTCTTCAGAACCTCCTGATTTCCCAGGGACAACCCCCCTTCCCCCCCCCCCCTCCAAACACACGCACACCTGTAGCCCTACCCTGGGAACATAAAAAATGGCCGATAACTATTGCAATAAACAAACAAAAAACATCAAGGGTTTGGTAGGGGTGTTATCTGGGTTCTAGAAAGTCCCCTAGGTGACCACTATCTTTAAATTTCAACCAGTAGGACTCCCTCCATTGCAAGTAGCTATCCGCAATCTCTTACAGCAGCCCACCAGATACAACTTTACAATTTAGGCCCTGGATTACAAACTGAGCATGCACAAAAAGCCACACATGCTCAGTTCACTCCATTCTGGATCTGCCTCATTCCCTGGCCTTTCCTGCTTCAGACAGCCACACTTGTTGCCTCTTCCTCTACTGGCCTAGTGCCCTGAAGACCTGTTCGGCCACTTGAGGACCTGGGCCATTTCCGATTTGCATCTGCCAGGCCTGGAAGGCTGAACTGTCTCCCTACAGCACTGAGACCTGCAGATAGCCCCAGATGGCTCAAGTGAATTTTAAAAATTATAACCCATTGGGTTACATTCATTGTCATTTTTTTTCCTCTCATCCTTGCCTTTCAGCAGTGCTGAAGGTAACTGTTCTCAAATGCAGTTGTTTCCTAGTCACATTCCTAGTCCCAGATTAAGAATGCCATTTCTGGTATAATTTTTAGTTTACAGAAATATTTAAGCTCTAAGGTAAACAAAATAAATATTTGTGATTTTATATATATATATATAGCTGCTCTCTTCAAACTGTCAACTTATTTATATTTCTGCCAAACTGGTTTTCTTACCTGTTCTTACTTGAAATGGTGACAGCAGTGCTTCTGATCAATTTTAGCACCACTTGTTCCTCTCACCAAAATAGTGAACTTCCTAAGATAGGGTTTTTTCTTATCTGTGCCGTACATCATTTGAAAGAGTTTATCTGAGACTTGCCGTAGAAGTGGCTAGGGGTTTCTTGAAATGATCTCTATCAACATGCAAAACTGTGATGAAATCCTCTGAAAGGGATCATGCACATGGAAGAAAAGAATTGCAATGCTGGAAGATTTATTTGTTAATTGTAGGTCAAGCGTAGTTATTAAAATCAGCCAGTTCATCACAAGAGCATAGATATTTCTTTTAATGCCTACTATATCAGCTTTTGTGCTAATGATATATTGACTGTCCTGACATGAAAGAAAACATGGCAGGTAGAATATGCAAAGAAATATTTGCCAGCTTTTGAAAAATAGCAATTGGCTATTCTAAATGATGTGACAGTACCAACTACAGTGGTACCTTGGTTTACGAGCATAATTTGTTCCAGAAGCATGCTCGTAATCCAAAGCACTTGTATATCAAAGCACATTTCCCCATAGGAAATAATGGAAACTCCGATAATTCGTGTAAAATCTTCTCATTAACTGGTCAAATTAATTACATTTTAGTGCAGGCCTTTAATACAACTGTAGATATGAAATAAATATTAAATAAGAACAAAAAATAAATAAAAAGATGAAAAGAAAAACAAACGGGAAGTGTGTTGAAATCAGTCATTAAATAGCTCGGCCACCACAACAGGACACTACCTTTGCAAGCAGGGGAAGGCACCATTACCCAGCTCCAGGAGCAACTGAAAACAGCAGGGGCAGAAGGGAGAATGCTCGCCGTCGGTTAATTGAAGGAAAAGTCCCAAAGCAGCTGAAGGCAGAGACAGAAGACAGGAAGGGCGGAACGACCGAAGGCAGCAGGCCAAAGAGAGAAGGCGGGCCACAGAAGATCAATCAAGGCGAGCCCACCACTGCTGATAACATCTCCGGCATCTGCCCCAGGTCCCTGATGCACAATCAGACTCCTCCTAAGGCGTACCACAGTCCCACCAATAAGCAGAGACACCGCACCGAACCAATAAGCAGAACCCCACCAATAAGCGAAGATGCCGCACCGAACCAATAAGCAGAGCCCCACCAATAAGCAAAGACGCCGCACCGAACCAATAAGCAGAGCCCCACCAATAAGCAAAGATGCCGCACCGAACCAATAAGCAGAACCCCACCAATAAGCAAAGATGCCGCACCGAACCAATAAGCAGAACCCCACCAATAAGCAAAGACGCCGCACCGAACCAATAAGCAGAGCCCCACCAATAAGCAAAGACGCCGCACCGAACCAATAAGCAGAGCCCCACCAATAAGCAGAGATGCTGCCGATCTCGGAGCCCCACAGCTGCCGATGAGGGAAAAGCTGAAGGGCCTCAGTCATCAGGGCAGATCTGGAGCATAGCAGGTAGGAAAACCACATTACCAATTAAAGTTAGGATAAAAATTGTGTGCTCGTACTGCAAGACAACGCTCGTTTTGTGAGTTACAATTTGCTGAAGTGTTTTGCTCGTCTTGCAAAACTCTCGCAAACCACGTTACTCACAAACCGAGGTTTGGCTGTAATAGGAATAAACTATAGAAGATTTTCAAGTTGAATCACTAGAGAACTAGATTTTCAAGTTGAATCACTAGAGAACATTTTATGATTCCTTCTTTTAATAACAAGTTATTTGTTTTGCTACCCACAAACCCAGGATGCTCTAGTTCACGTATAACCATATGTAAAGTAATTCTCAGTACAGTATAATCTCATTATAACAACTTCAAGGGACCTGGAAAAACAGTCTGTTATATCCAGAGTTACATTTCTTTTAAACTTTATTTCAAGGTCAACTTGAAACAATGTACAATCAATGAACAACAGTCACTGCACAAGCATATCAGCAACATCAATAACAAAACTCAGCAAAACATTGGTATGGCACGAAATGATTGCAAAACCAGAACACTAAAAGATGTTCACTGGCAGTTTTGTTGGCGGTAAATTATATGTTGGGGAAACAATTTTGGATCAGTGTAGCTATGCAACAGATTTGGTAACTAATTTTGTTAACTGCTCATGTGCGACATCGCCATGGGTGGTGGCTGGACTCTGCGGCATCACGAATCTTGCCGAAAGAGAATTGGGGAATGGGAAAGAATTTTGGAAGAAGAGCTAGTTCGACATTGAGTAGCTCCAGAATTTTGTGAATAAGCTACAGTGTATTGGAAATGTTCATAAGTTAATTTTTATTAAGATTTGTTCTTAATGACAATAAAGCTGAGACCCATTTTTTGCCACTATATGTGAGTTGGTGTCTTTTATTTGAACGATCTGAGTGATGTGCGAATTCCAGTGTTATAAAGCATTATGTCGTACTGTACTGGAAAGAAAAATACTCTGTCATTTTCTTCTGGGCTGCATTTTGATACTATATCACCGGCACGTCACACGCCTTGTAGGCGGAGCCTGTCCATTATAGCCAAACCAAACTATAGCTAAAAGCAGCTCTGGGGACCAAATTGTTTGTCTGTTATATGAGAAAGTCCATTATATGCGGTGATTTTATGCATGTTCATAAAGGCGCACGGCCGGGACCAGTGGACCTCGTCCGCTATAAACAATATTCCGTTATAAGTGAGTCCATTATAATGAAATTATACTATATATATAAGGCAGTAAACTAAACACTTGGTTCAAGGAATTCACATCCAGGAACAAGTGCCAATGTGAAGAAATTTTGTTAACAACCACTTGAAATGGTGACAGTAGTGCTTCTGATCAATTTTAGCACCACTTGCTCCTCTCACCAAAATGGAGAACTTTCTAAGACAGGGCTTTCTCAATTAAATGGCATTATTCAACAGATCTGTCAAATGACTAGAAGAATTCTCACTGCTTTAGCCTTTAATTCAAATCAATCATGGAAGACTGATAACTAGACTGGCTGATATTCTCTATAAACATTTGCTTTCAACACGCAAGAATATTTAAGCAAATTATTGAATGTTTACCCTTTTCAATAGTCAAGACCCTTGAGAAATGAATTAGCCATCTTTGAATTTACAGAAGAAGTAATTAGTTTTATTTTTCCCCTAGAAATAGAAAGGAACTACCTGAAATTCTACTAAGGATAGACAAGTTTATGCTAAAGACAGACACAGGATGGATGCATAGGTATTTATGAAGTCTGAACCAGTAGATACTTAAATCACTAATCACTTCCAGTTTGTGATGAAATCCAAAATTATATTAGAAATAATTTTAAAGAGAACAAAAATGTGCATTTGTGAAAAGGGAGGGGGGACAGCAATAGCAATTGGGGGTAACTTGAAAAACTTGATTCTAGGGGTAGATCATGGGTATGTTTTTCGAGTTACAGTAGGTGCCTCTTTGTGAATTAGGTGTCATTAGGCTCTGATATCAGTGTCTAACTTTAGGTGAAGAAAACCCTGGCATAAATATGGTGCACATAAATGTTAGGATGCTGAGCACTGCCTAAGCATGATTCTATAATTGTGCCTAAGTTTTATAAAATCAGTGCCGATATTGGAGCCCAAAATTAGGTGGAGTTTATAGAATCAGGGCCCATATATAGAATCCAAGGGACTAAGTAGGTAAATTATGCATGTGTTAACAGAATAGCACTTAGGCCTAAGGCAGGGGTGCCCACACTTTTTGGGCTTGCGAGCTACTTTTAAAATGACCAAGTAAAAATGATCTACCAACAACCACAAAAAAACCACAAAGCACACTGTAAGCAGAGAAAATGTTAATTATCATTTATATTCCAGGGTGTTTTCAAAGAGGTCAAGGCCGATGACTCTATGCACTGTTACCTCAGTAACAACCATACAAAAATAGACAAATATAACCCCTCCCTTTTTACTAAACTGCGATAGTCCCAGTTTTTAGCGAAGGGAGCTGCGCTGAATGCCCCGCGCTGCTCTCGACGCTCATAGGCTCCCTGTGCTAAAAACCGCTATTGCGGTTTAGTAAAAGGGGGCCATAGTATAAAATATAGAAAGCAGATATAAATTCTCAAAACAGACACATTTTGATCACTAAATTGAAAATAAAATCATTTTTCCTACCTTTGTTGTCTGGTGATTTCATGAGTCTCTGGTTGCACTTCCTTCTTTTGACTGTGCATCCAATATTTCTTCCCTTCTTTCAGCCTCCTATATGCTTCCTCTTCTCCAGACCTCATTCTCTCCCCCACTTTTTCTTCCTCTCTCCCCCAACTTTTTCTTCCTCTCTCCCTGTCCTTTCTTCTCCCTGCCTGCCCCCTTTCTTTCTTTCTCATTGCCCTCCTCCAAGCCACTGCCGCAGCCATCGGGGAACAGGCCCCCAAGCCACCGCCGCCCCAAGCTCTCCCTGCAGAAGCATCGGGCCGACCAGCGTTCCTCTCCCCAACGTCAATTCTGCCGTCAGAGAGGAAGTTCTGGCCAAGCCAGGCAGCTTTTGGCTGGCTCAGAATTTCCTCTCCGACGACAGAATTGACGTCAGGGAGAGGAAAGCTGATTAGCCCGGTAAATTGCGAAGGCAACGCGAGTCTATCATGGAGCCCGGGATGGGCTCCACGATCAATTCACTTTGCCGTCACAATCTACCAGTCAATCGCGATCTATGTATTGGGCACCCTTGGCCTAGGGTATTTTGAGTGTTAGAAGGATAAAGAGAAGAATCAGGCACATGGTTCACAAAGTAGGAAGAAATCACTATTAACCTATCACAAATAAAATACTGATTAACAAAATGTCAGCCGTGAGGCTTTCTTTTAACTTAAGTTACAAAGTACCTCCATAATATAGAGTCATTCTTTAATTCATGATTCAAATCCCTGCAAATTTAAGGATGAATGTAGCTAATTATACAGATAATCATGAGAGGCAGATTTTCAAAAGCATTTTATCAGGTAAAATAATTCATTACCTTCAGAAATAGATATATATACATTTGTCTTCCCAATACGTGGTTAAAGTTATACTGGTGCTGGGTTGGGGAAAAGCTTGCATCTATATGCATACTTATTAAAAATTCTGCCATATTCGAGGAAATAAATCCAGGAAATATGTGCCAGCCAAGCAGCAGATGTAAATGTGTGCATAAATCCTATTAATGAATGTTCAAAGTGGGAACATGTGCATAATTGCATTTGGAAAATTTTCCAAAGTCTACAAAGAGAAAAGTATATGTATACTCAGCTATATTATTACCCTCAATACATGTGGGCTGCTATCAGAAGTTAAAAAAATAATTAAAACATATTTAAAATTTGAGACATTTTATCATATAAAGGAATCTATGAGGGAGTGCAGTTTGCAAAGATTTTATACCATGTAAAACTGTGCCCCATTTACAGTATATATTTACATATTATTTACAGACGAGTACTTATTGGAATTTATTAACCACCTTTATGAAGAGATTCACCCAAGGTGTTGTACAGTTGGACATAAAATTTACAATTTTTTTTAACAACATAGAAATACTGAAATGCATCCAAGAAAAGGAGTAACATGAAACTGAGGAGTGGGACTGTATGTGTGATTGTATGTGAAGATCTTAGCCAAACAGGTAGATAAGGCAACTGCGAAAGCTAGAAAGATACTTGGGTGCATAGGCAGAGGAATGGCCAGTAGGAAAAGCAGGTAATGCAGCCCCTGCATAAGACTCTGGTGAGATGTCATTTTGAATGTTATTCAGGAGACGACACCTTCACAAAGATATAAACAGGATACAATCAGTCCAGAGGGTTTCTACTAAAATGGTCAGTGGTCTTTGCCATAAAGCATAAGGGGACAGACTTATAAACCTTAGCATGTATACTTTGGAAGAAAAGCAGAAGAGGGGACATATGACAGAGAAGTTTAACCCTTTAATTGGCAGATGGTGAAATTGCTGCTTTGTATAACTTGATGTTGAACGAGAGGAACAGTACCAAGTAAACAGGCACTTGGACATACAGATCTCCCATAAGAGCCAGAGAAGACACATGTTGCTTCTGAGCAACAATGCCAAATAAAGGGGTATATACCTACATGTCATAAATGAACAGGAAACAAGTCTCCTTAGATTGAAAGAAAGCTATATAATGAGGGGGCATAGGATGAAGGTGAAAGAGGGCAGACTCATAAGTAACTTGAGGAAATACTTCTTCATGGAAAGGGTGGTAAATTAATGCAATGGCCTCCCAGTGTAGATGGTGGAAATGAAAACTATTCAAATTCAAAAAAATTCAAGTACATGGGATCTCTAATGGAGTGAAAGGGAGAGTAGCTGGCATGGCTTTGCAGACTGGATAGACCATACAGTCTTTATCTGCCTTCTAAAAATATTTTAAAAAGTATCATAAACATACACATTCATGTAATATAATCATACAATCATGTAATAGAAATACAGTAAGGGGGAAATAATTAAAACCACTTTAGGGCTTTAAGTCATGGTAAATTGCCCTTATTGCAACTTAAACAGGCATAACGCTGCAGGGCCAAAAACTGTGCAGTGATATTTAAGTCAAAGAAACATATAAAAAATGAAGGCAGATAAAGACAATATGGTCTATCTAGTTTGCCTATTCATGCCATCTACTATCACTCCCTCTCCCTTAGAGATCCAACATACTTGTCTCAAACTTTCTACTGCTTGGTATCATATTTTCCATACAAGGTAATTTTCCTTATATGGAAATATGACCCTTCATGGTCGTATTGCGAGATGGCCACTTGGGGTGCCATTTTGGTAGTGGTACTGTAGAAGCCAGAAGCAATAGGGAATCACTCTTGGCAACCCCCCTGGGTCCCCTCCCAGACTACAGGTAGCCATCATGGGAGTTTGGGGGGGGGGATCTACAGGAGGTGCTCTATGGGGGGTTGTCTCTGGAGAAGGGGGTAGGGAATTCAGGATGCAGCCTTGGAGCATAGGGCCACAGCTTTGTATAGCCCAATGCTCTTGAGCTACAGGAATAACACTGCTTGTGAGATGGCTCGCAGGCTGCCTTATTCCTCTATGATGGCATTCAGCAACCTGCGTAATGGGTTACTGCAGGCTGCTGAATTCCTCGAGGCATCAAGGCAAGGTAAAGGGCAAACCGTTACTGCACCTTGATTAATCACCCCCTCTCCCCCCCAAAAAAGTCATCATAATAGGCAGCATGAAAAGAACATTCAAACAACATAGATATGATGAACACAATGTCTATTCAATACAAATGATACATCTGAATAGGTATATATTTGAACAATCAAATAACACAGAAAATGTCATTATGATACAATCATAATGTCAGTATGATACAATGCAACATCTTAATAGGCAGCCAAGGGGGCACATGCCATTGAGACATATAGACAGGCAAGTTGGGTAGGACAAACTTATTGGGATAAATTGGGTGGCTAAACTGAAGTCAAATTATAGGTGTAATTTAATATGGTACGATGAACTAGTCTTAGTTACTGGATGTGAATCTTGACAGGTCAAATACAGTATGCATAGATATTAGTCATCACATATATTAAAAGCTTGGGAGAAGATCTAAGCTTTCACCTGCTTCCTGATGTAAAGGTAGACTTGAGTTAAGCATAATCTTCTGGGTGAGAGTTCCAGAGTATGGGACATACTCCTGAAAGAGCTTGCTGATGGGTATCACGTTGTGGAGGTACAGATAGTGATGATCCTTGCGAGGCTAATATATTCTTAAATACTCTAGCCCAGGGCTACCCAATTCTGGTCCTCGAGATCTACTGACAGGCCAGGTTTTCAGGATATCCGCAATGAATATGCATGAGAGAGATTTGCCTGCACTGCCTTCTTGGTATGCAAATCTCTCTTATGCATGTTCATTGTGGATATCCTGAAAACCTGGCCTGCCAGTAGATCTCGAGGACCGGAATTGGGCAGCCCTGCTCAAGCCCATTTTATCTGAAGACCTTGAAAATCAAAGAGAAAGTTTAAATTTGCCTTGGAAGTTACTGGTTGTCAGTGCAGTTTTTGCAAGTAGGGTGTGATGTAGTCCCACTGTTTGCAGCCCTCTATCAATCATGTTGCAGCATTCTGAACTGGGGCTGGTGCAAACTTTTTGTCTTTTATAGTTTGACTAAGTCCAGTCATGATGTTGTTTATGTGGCTAAGGGATCCTTTTAATAAAGAGGGATGTTTGCTATATTGTGCTAATGGCTTCTGTATGTAAAAACTAGTCAAAATGTAAAAGTGCAAACTGTTTAGCACAGGTAGGGGTGGGGTTTGAAAGGGTCAAGAGTGGAGAAGGGGTGAGGCCAGCACTGATAGCTGGCATGCAGGATGGTACCACACATTGGCTGTTAATAGCACTTACTGGTCAAACTAACCAGACAGAAATGACCACTGAACAGTTAAGTCACAGTGGCAATTTTTATAGGATGTATCTGCTAATTTTCAGTGGCAATTAACTTGTTACTGCCACTGAAAATTACTGGTTAGTGCCTAAGTGAAAAACCAGCTCTTGGGGGGGGGCGGCATTTCAAGGGTAGAATCAGTACTTAACCAGCCAGGCTGATCGATTAAATGAGACCACATAAAACACAGTCCTATCTTTAAGTGGCAACCCACGGCCAGTTAATTTCTGAATATTAATTCAAGTGACTATGTGTTAGCTGGTTCTGCATATTCAATGCCAAAGCCCAGACATGGGTCAGCACTGAATATCTAAACATAATGCCAAAGGCAATCAACAAAATGCTGACGGCACAGACTGAATATTGACCCCTTAATGCCACATCAATATGTAGCATTAAGGGGTGCTGTGCTACCAGAAATGTGGTAGAGCAGGTGCACCTGCTTTATCCACCAAGGGGAGAGTATGGTACAGTGGTTAAAGCTATAGCATCATCACCCCGAGGTTGTGGGTTCAAAACCACACTGCTACCTATGAGCATGGGCAAGTCACTTAATCCTCCCATTGCCCCTGGTGAATAATTTAGATTGTGAGCCTGCTGGGATAGACAGGGAAAAGTGTTTGAGTACCTGAATAAATTCATGTAAACTGTTCTGAGCTCCCCTAGGAGAATGGCATAGAAAATAAATAAAATGTAGTGACCCCCTTATTTTATTAAAGGTAACCTAAAGAAAGGCAAGGCTTTTGAATGTGTTGAGAATGACAAGCTTTGGAAAGCACAGAGTGAGGTTGGAGTGACAGCACACCTGATCAGGCTAATCAAATTGCTCCACTGCAATCAAAAAGCTACAGCGTGAACCAAGTATGGCGATACAGAATGGTTCATGATCAAAAAGGGTACAAGACAAGGATGCATCCTCTCTCCTTTTCTTTTCAACCTCTATGCAGACATAATCATGAGGAAGCTAGACTTAGAGGATTTGAGTGTTGGGGTGAAAATAGGTGGAAGAACCATTAACAGATGATACTACCCTGCTGGACCTCAAGAAGTTGATCCTGAAGCTGAAAGAAGAAAGCGAGAAGATGGGACTTTACCTGAACATCAAGAACACCAAAATCATGACTACCACCAATAAGAAAGTCCACATAAAGATCAACAATGAAGAAATAGAAGTGGTTGACAGCTTTGTTTTCCTTGGGTCCCTCATTTGATCAAGCGTCAGCTAGCACTGGGGTGTGCAGCCATGGTGAGCATGGAAAAAATATGGAAGTGCAAGGACTTCTCAGTCACCATCAAACAAAGACTGATCACTGCCATTGTGTTCCCAATCGTGACATATGGATGTGAGTCATTGACACTCATGAAAGCAGATAGAAGAGAAATCGATGTTTTCGAGCTGTGGTGCTGGAAAAGACTTCTACCAATCCCATGGACAGCTAGGATTACTAATAAAGATGTTCTTGATCATATAAACCCAGAGTTGTCCCTGGAAGGCAAGACTACCAGACAGAAACTGACCTATTTTGGACATCTGATTAGGGTGAATTCACTAGAAAAGAAAGTGCTGCTCAGAATGGTCAGTGGTAAAATGTAGCAGGGGAGACCAAAGGCCCGTTGGCTGGATACCATCAAGAATGACACAGGAATGAACATCAAGCAATTGAAAGAAGCCATGGAAAATAGGGAAGCATGGCGAGGACTGGCCTACAGAGTATCCAAGGGTTGGACACGACTGAAAGGATAGTAGTAATAGTAAAGAAAGGCACCAATTGTATGCACAAGTTATAAAATACTAGCACTTACACGTGAGCTGTAACAGTTATGCGTGCAAGTGCTGGGTGTGCACATAAATGCAAGGGGGTGTTCACAGTAGAAGCATGGGTGGGTCATGAGTGTGTATCCCACTTACATGTGTACCGTAAAAATACTATACAATACACGTGTAAGTGTCACGTTTAAGGGCTTTCATTTACACTTGCTATTGATATGGTACAATTAGGTATGCCTAACTGTAGATGTGTAACTGCCAACTTATACTAGACTCTATAATGGAAATATACTCCCAAATTCTATATATTGCCTAGGTATAACAGTAATACTGTGATCTTAGTATATGCTTGGGATTTCCGTACAATCCGATGCATGCTTGACACTGGTTGCAGAAATAAAAGACAGCAGGACACTTTGTCATTTAATTCACAGAGTCACAGAGTGTTACACTACCGTGATATGGGTACAAAAACTGACAGTGACAGCAGCACAGAGGAGGCAGTAGCATGGCACAAGCATTAAGTGCTGTCTGGATAATGCTTTCTGGGGACTGACAGGACCCACTGAGCGTAATTTACAGGGAACTATCTCCTGCCAGCTCACAAGGATCGCAGCTGCTGTGACAGTGACTAAGCCAACCGGATGTTGCTGGTCTTTCTGCAATCTGGTTAATTGTGTTGGGAAAAATGTAGGGGTGGAGAAAAAACAAACAAGCTTTGTGGAAAATAAAATGAACAATATTTCCCCCGGTATCATATGAGGAGAGTTCATCTTTTATTTCTGCTACTTTTTCGTCATCTCATATAAAAGATCATTTCAGAAAGCTTGTTACTAGCAAATAGCAACATTTAAATGATGATTTTATTTATTCATAAACATCTCTCATATGTGCAGTTCCCAAGGGGTAGTGTTATGGGTGCATTTTGGGCAGGCCAAAAAGTATGCACGCATTTCTGATTTTGCAATGCCAATGCATAAACCAGTGTATCAGAAACTGTGCGCCGCATGAGATTTCAGGTGTGCTGCAAGATGCTGGGGAGGAGGAGAGGAGCCAGCGCTGGCTGACTGCCTATAGGATGTGCCTTTCGCGGCGAGAGACAACTCCTGTGGGCAGTCAGTTGCCACCGGCACCTCTCGTCCTCCCTGGTGTCTCTCCTCCTCTCCGCGCCTCTTCTTTTTCTGCACCACCCCCCTCCACTAGCAGCTCAGGAGGACCTATGCACCATCGCGGACATCTCCTCAACAATGAATTTCCTGTCCTATTAATTCTCTATCTTCCTCCCCTCTTAAAGTCAATTCAATTTGTTACCTTTGCTTAATCTTCTGTAAACCGCATAGAACTTCACGGTATTGCGGTATATAAGCTGTTATTATTATTATTATTATCTATGGGATGACGTCAAGTGCTGCTGTTCTTAAAATCATTTCCAGGTTAAAATTATCTATCTGAAATATGGGACAGAATTTAGACACCTAGTGCTATATTCTACATATGGCGCCTATAAAATCATTTCCAGCTAGAACAGCGCTTAGTGCAATTCCTCAAGGTGCATGCACCTTTTATAGAATCACGCTGCATATCTTAGCACTGATGATATTTAGCTGCTTTAATGTAATTTAGAAGGTCAAGTGGGCATCACAAATCACAGGTATAACTTAACAGTTGAAGTTATGTATAAGTTAGACCAGTGTTTCTCAAACTTTGTCAGCTTTGGCACACTAAACGGAGCAAATGTTTTTTGTGACACATTCTAATTGAAATTATAAAATTGTGGCACATTATAATTGAAATTATAAAATAAATTTGAGAGTTAAAATTCTTTAAGTTATGTATTGGTAATTGTAACAATGGTGAAACTAAAGTAGATAGAATAGAATTGCTAATCAATGTGATGGATGTGCTTGTTTTTCAGTGCAAATTAACTCAAAATGTGACTCGATAGCAAAAAAAATGCATTTCATCATCCACCATCTGTAATCACTCTCTTTTCTTTTCCGATTTAATTTCTACCAGCTGAAAATCCAAGTTTGCAAACATAAGATGATCCGAATGGTAACAAAGCCTTGATTGCTTTGTTGTTCAAGTTAGGATAACTACTGCATAAAAACTAAAACTAAAATTACTTGCAGTTAGTTTTCAAGGACCAAACACATCAAAGAATGATGCTTGTCTGAGTGGTTATATCCTTACGCACACAGATGCTCATAACAATGACAGATTCTTTGCGTATGTGAAGTACATGTCATCTATTCTAATGTATACTTATGATTGGAATTTTTAAAAACAAAGTAAAATTCTGGAATCTCTCGTGGCACACCCAGAATGTCTTCAGGGCATACTACTGTGTCCTGGCACACAGTTTGAGAGACACTGAGTTAGACCGTTGAAGTTATGTTAAAATAACTAAGGTTCTGTCTGTGCAGAACTACTAGGTCCTTCAGCACTGTTCCAAAATAGAACTAGTTCTGACCTTTCATCAACTCCTGCAGCTACAGGTGTGAGTTCCCTGCCTGATGACAGAGTGAGAGGATAGAGTCCACAGAAGAAAAATGGCTATGCAACAGCATGAGCAGAGTGGGATCTGGACCAGTACACAAACAGCCAGACACAAGCAGAGATGGTAAAGGAAAACTTCTTTATTAATTCAAAAAGAAATCCAGTGCCCAGTTACTTCATAGTTCCAGCATTCACAGAACAGTCTCTTGTTCAAAAAGTTCTGAGAGAGCCCTATAGCTTACAGGACCCAAAGCATGGATGGTAACTTGTGACTACCATGCCCAAACACAGTCTTTCAACAGTTGTCCTCAGTCAGGCAACAGGGACTGTTCCCAACTAGACCTCAGAGCAAAATCACAGATATTCGGCAACATAAGGTAGATTGACTTACCTCAGTCAAGCCAAGTATCTTAACGTTTGTAGTCAAAGCACATACAGGAATCACCTCTTCCTCCTTTCCCTTGGGCCTCTCAAGCTAGCTCTGGCTCAGCCTCTTATACTTCCTTTTTTCTGCCTCCCTGATTCCTCCTTCCCATGTCACTTCCCCATAAAGAGGAGCTACCTATATTAAGGTGGATCTAAAATTGTGAAGGAGTATCCAGCACAGGAAGTGGTATTATCCTATAGTATAAATATCCAGCCCAGAGCAGTCTTTGTCTTTGTCTTCTAGTTCCCAGCCATTGTACCAGGATACTAAACTTGATTCTTACCTCAACAATGTCTATCTAGTATAAAGAGATTGAGCCTCTTTCTTTTTGAATTAGAGTGCCAGGAGAAGGGAACAAGAGAAAAGCAAACACCAGAACCTGCAAAGCTGCACTTCTTTGAAGGAGGAAGTTTGGATGGGGAACCAGCTTTCCGCATCCTAATTCTATAAGGAGAGAGGTGGAAGAGAAAACAAGATCAAGTCTTAACCAAATAATCAGTATTTCTACATAGCCTAGAAGTTGTATTCCAGGGCAAGATCATAAGAATGCTGTGGGTAGAGCTCAGAGGATTTAATATAGAAAAAGAGAGAATGTAGAAGTTCCGCTCTGGGATAGAGCCCAGAGGAAATATATGAGTTCCATAATCAAGTCTAGTAAACAAGGTTACTCCTAAGGAAATTGCCTACAAAATGCAATAGTTATTAATGATGCTTGAACAAACACATCAATGTGTATAGATGCTCTGAAGCACTGCCCTATTTTGTCTGAATAACCCAAGTTCTAGTAAACCCAGTATAAGTTGTTCTTGACTGTTTCACTGACTGAGGACCAGATTCTCAAAACTTAAGGTTGCCTTTAACACAGTTGCTAAACTGGTTCCAGCCGGTTTAGCGTGCATGTATTTTAGCAGCAGATTATCAGAATGGCTCACCGTGATCTTTTGTGAGTTTTCTAGCAGTCTCTGATACTGCCATGCAAATGTAGTACAATGAGGTCATTAATATTAAAATGAGCAATACAAGCAATTCTCTATCATCGCTGAGTGATTCCCTAACCTCGTTGTACCACATTCCCTAACCTCATTGTACCACATTTGTGGCCAAAATTTGCCGACAGGTAGAGCTGTTGTAGCCTTACTTTCTGATTAGTGCCTGAGTGCTGTGGAAGGGACCTTAAGCAATCCGGGACAATCAGAGCCTTAAGCCCCTCCTCGGTAAATCCCAGGGTGCACCAGGAAGGGTTCATAGACAACGGCGCGAAAGACAAAAGCGCGCGCCGCCGCGCCACTCTAAATTACAGTTTTTAGGTGCTCCGACAGGGGGTTTTGTTGGGGAACCCCCCCAGTTTAATTAATAGACATCGCGCCGACGTTATGGGGGGTTTGGGGGGTTGTAACCCTCCACATTTTACTGTAAACTGAACTTTTTCCCTAAAAACAAGGAAAAAGTGAAGTTTTCAGTAAAATGTGGGGGGTTACAACTCCCCACACCCCCTACAACGCCCCCACAACGTGGCGTGATGTCTATTAAGTAAAGTGGGGGGTTCCCCCCCACCCACCCCCGTCGTAGCACTAAAAACAGTAATTTAGAGCGGCGCGGCGGTGCGCGCGGCGCTCAATTGTCTGGGCGCGCCTTTGTCCCGGCACGCTTTTGACCTGACACCCCGGGAAGAGGTAGGCCTGCCATTTTGTAAAAGGCAGGCCTGCCAGCTGGATGGTAGGCACCCTCCAACCAGACTTCCTGAATAAGGTAGGGAGGGGTGGGGGTAATCAGGGGCACAGGGTGAGTTGTCGGGGGGGGTTGGGTGACAGTGGGAAGGAGTGGGCATTACTCCTACTGTGGGCAGGGGGTGTTAGAGTCAGGATATTGTGTGAGTGTGGTGGGAAAGAGTGGGCATCTCTCCCGCTGCTTCGGAGGGTGTCCAAAGGTTGTGTAAACGTAGCGGGAGAGAGTGGGCATTTCTCCCGCTTCTAAGGGTGGGTATCCAAAGGTTGTGCAAGCACAGCGGGAGAGAATGGGCATCTCTCCTTCTGCCTCTGTGGAAGCTGTGCAAGAGCGGAAGTAGAGAGTGGGCATCTCTCCTGCCAATCTTCAATTTGTGGATTTTTTTAAATATGCGGGTGTACTCTGTGCATGTGCTGATCGCTACCACCAAGATCTCATCTCAAGTAAATTTAGTAAGGCTCCGCTCTGCAAACCTCATTTGCATAGGCTGTTCTTGGAGAATGACTCGCTTTTTTAAAATCGTTACAAGAATGGCTTCAACAGCGGCCCTTTGGTTTTTACCGTTAAGTTTTGAGAATTTTTCCCTGAGAGAGGTGTGAGGAATGAGCTGATTAAGGGCACCTTTTACAAAGCTGTGTTAGCAGTTCCCCAGTGGCAAATGCACCAAAGCATATTCAATTCCTATGGGCTTTGATGCATTTCAATAAAAGCTTTCAGAAATACAAGTACATACAGTATACACACATCACAACCGAGCCAATGGTTCTTTTCTCTCTGACGCTTCAAGAGTGTAGTGACTGTTCTAAACAAGCAAAGTTTTCCAATATGAGTACATACATCACATCATCACAACTGAGCTGATGGTTCTCTCTCTGACACCGCGGGAGTATAGTGACTGTTCTAAATGAGCGAGGTCTTACAATACAAGTACGCATAGTATTTTGTGGAACGAATCGTCTGAGTTTCCATTATTTCCTATGGGGAAATTCACTTTGATATACGAGTGCTGTGGATTACAAGCATGCTTCTGGAAAGAATTATGCTCGCAAACCAAGGTTTTACTGTATGTATAAAAACACAATTTTGTATTGTATTATTCAAGTTTGCTATTTTAACACTTTTAAGAAAAAACATCTCTTTAGTTTTCCTCTCGTGGTGATTTATTGTTTGGCTGACACATCACTAGTACAAATCCATTATTCTAACTTGAACTCCATTGTAAAAATACAAAGCAAAATGTCATTAGGCCTGTGCAGTTAATGCATTTTGTTTGTTAATGTATATAATATCACTGTGAGGTTATACTGTGGCAGGTACAGATTTCAGCATGTAATTGCTACCTTATGAGTCATAACAACTTTTGGAAGAAACAGAAGTTCAGAAAGTACTCTAGATCATTTCATCTATTCATTGGAAACTCTTCAGGATCTTTTAGCCTTGAAACTGATATCTTGTAATAGCTACACACTGTGCTTTAGAATGCAACAACCATCAAAATGCATGAGATACTGTCAATAATTTTCCGTATGTACTACATGGATGTAATTTTATTTTGATGGAATATGTTTTATTTTTCTATTTTCTGTCTGTGTGTATACTACACAGGCTAACAAAATAAGCAAGGCAGTGGACACAGCAGTTATAAATCCAAGGACGTCTCGAGTCATCTTGTTTGTGCCACGAGACGCTGTATATAGGGCAACAAAGAAAAATGGAATAGTAATGGGAGTAATGGGATAGTAATGGGATTACATGGATAGGATACATTTTATTTTTCTATTTTCTGGGTGGTATATTAAACTTAAATAAACAATAACTATAGTTTTGGTCCTGTACCTGATTTGGGCTAGGTCCTGAAGCAAGAACTATTTGATGGGTCCTTTAAATAAGCTGTGATTCTCTAAATGGGTTCAATTAGAAATGCTCACCAGTTTAGATTGGTGGGCTCATCATATTAGCTGGGCCCGGGCACCGAGGAAAAATGGGATAGTAATGGGGGACAGAAAAGGGGATAGGGTTAGGAGGGGAAGCAATGAAAGAATAGTTTGGATTGGAGGAGGAGTTGTTAGGGAAGGAGAAAGGAAGGGGACAGAAGTCCAAGGAGATTGGTGAAAGATAGTTAGTGAGGTGTGGGTTTTAGCGGGCTGAGAGGCATTTTGGTGAAGGGTAGGAAGTGAGATGGTTTTGTGGAGGGGTTGTGTAAAAGGTCCTTCCCTCCTGCCCACTCTGGTTGTTCGTATTATGTCTGTGGGATTTGGGGATTTGTGTGGGTATGAGGGGAGTCAGGGAGAGTTTGGGGGAAGGAAGTGGTCACAGCTGAGTTGGGTGATTGTGCCAAAGTTGGAGGGATGTTGGGTCCTAATGCGGCGGTGGTCTGAGTACATCAAGTTTCAAGTTTCAAGTTTCAAGTTTATTATGGGACTTGATAAATCGCTTAATCGAATATTCTAAGCGATGTACATTTAAAATATACAATATAAATATGGAAAACAATAACAGTACAAAACATTACAATACATACAATGTTTAACTAATAACTAAAAAACTTAAAATTTAAACATTCTTAAACAAGAGGAAAGGAGGGATGAAATACAATTTTAAAGTAAAGAAGAGACATTGAAGGAAAACACAAAAGGGATATAATTAAAACAGGATTAACCAAATAAACATAATTCATAAAATATAAAAATTATGTAGAAAAGGCGTCTTTAAAAAGGAAAGTTTTTAACGCAGTTTTAAATTTTCTCAGGTCTTTCTCATCCCGTAAAACGATAGGAAGAGCGTTCCAGGTTTGCGGTGCCATACAAGAAAAAATAAATTGTCTCCTTGTGTTAATAATTTTTAATGATGGGATCGTTAGCAGATTTTGTTCACTAGATCTTAAAATTCTCTTTGCAGAATATGGAATCAGTGATCTATATAAAAAAGCAGGGGTCTTGTTAATCAAAGTTTTAAAGATAATTATACATAACTTATAAGTGATTCTGTGATTAACAGGAAGCCAATGTGCCTCTTTGAGAAGTGGCGTTACATGATCATATTTTTTCGAATGATTTATTAATTTTATTGCTGTATTCTGTATAATTTGTAATCGTTTTATTTCATGTAGCGCAATTCCTTTGAATAAAGAATTGCAATAATCAAGTTTAGACATCACCAAAGAGTGAACCAGTATAGTGAGTGATTTAGAACAAAGAAATTTTGAGATGGAACGAATTTTACGTAATCTATAAAAGGTGATTTTCACAATATTACTGATATGATCATGGAAATTTAGCTTATTATCAAAGATAACACCTAAAATTTTTATATTTTTAACTGATTGTAAGGGAACATTATTGATTGAAATCGGATGGACAAGAGAAAAATTATCTTTCCAAGGAAATAGCATCACATTGGTTTTCTTAATATTAAGAGCCAATCTGTTTTTGTCTAGCCAATGATATACTTGTTCAAGTTTCTCATTGATAGATGAAATTTCAATTGTATTGTTATTGTTTAAAGGGTGTAATAATTGTATATCATCGGCATATGCAAAAACATGAAATCCTACTGATTGGCATAATGTCATCAAAGGAGCTAAAAAAATATTGAAAAGTAGAGGTGAGAGAATGGATCCCTGTGGAACTCCATAAGAAACCTGAGATGGAAGAGATGAAGAATTATTGAAATCAACTATTGAGGTACGCTCGTTAAAGTAAGATGTGAACCAAGCTAGAACTTCATCAGTCACCCCAATAGATTGAAGTCTAGCAAGGAGTAATTGGTGATCAATTGTATCAAACGCTGCTGACAGATCAAGAGAAACTAACAGCACCGATTGATGGTGATCTAAGAAATATTGAATTGAGGATGTCATTCCAAGAAGTGAGTGCTCGGTGTTATGGTGTTTTCTAAAACCGGTTTGATTGGGATGTAACACATTAGTTTGTTCTATAAACTCTGATATCTGATTGAAAACAATTTTTTCTGTTAATTTAGCCAAGAATGGAATCGTAGATATTGGTCTATAATTAGAGAGTTCATCTTGACCAACTTTTTTATCCTTTATAATTGGACGGATATATGATTTTTTCCAATTTAATGGAACCCTATGTTGATTTAAACTCTCAGTAATTAAAATATGAATCAGAGGTCCAAAGATTTTATGTTTAAATATATTTATTGATTTTCAAATCATATAATCAAGAATACCTTGTACAGAAAGCAAATTAGCAATTCTACATAAAGCAAGAAACATTCCAATAACATTAAATCATATATTAACTAAAATGCTCAAGTCCTCAAATTTGGATCCAAGATTTCTTATAAAATAAAAGAAAGATAGAAGAATTGAACTTAATGTACACTCTTTCATAAAGTTAGCTGGAAGGCTGATTGCTGGGATTAACCAATAGTCATAGAGCTTATGATTTTTCTACCTCCAATCGGGAGAGCGCTAAAAAAGAAGTCAACTGATTAGGCTCAAAGAAAACATATTTAACTGATCGGTGATGCACTATACATTTACAAGGGTGTCGCAAATAAAAAGTAGCACCCAAAGATATAACACCTGGCTTCAACAAAAGAAATTCACGACGACGCCTTTGCGTCTCTCGTGATAAATCAGGAAATACCTGCACTTTACAACCCATAAATTCTTTCTGTCTATTTTTCAAGAACAGTTTTAACAACCATACTTTATCAATAGAGAGAGCTACTGTTATAATCAAAGTGCTCGATTCTACAACCTCTTTATCTGATTTTTCCAATAACTCTGATACATCCAATAGTCCTTGATCCGACGGCTTTTTTGGTAATTTAATCTTATTAGGTAAATAATAGACTCTTGATAAAGGAGGTAATGAATCTTCTGAGGCCCCCAAAACTTCAAGAAAATATCTTTTAAACATTTCTCTAGGAGGTGTCAGTGGAAGCCTAGGAAAATTAATGATTCTTAAGTTATTGTATCTGGAGTTATTTTCTAAGTTCTCCATCTTTCTTCTAAGATTGATATTGTCTTTCATTAAAGTTTCCTGTAATTGTTTAGATGATTTAATGTCCTGTTCAAGCTTTTGAACAGAGGAATTAGAGGCAGTCATATCCTTTTTCAATTCTTTAAGTTCAGTAGAATGTTGAGATAATTTCCCCTCAATTAACTGAAGTTTGGGACTTATGGTCTTCACTAGTCCGGCCATAAGATCCCATAGTGAGTCCAGAGTTACTTCTGAGGGTTTTTCCAGAGAAATTACAGGTAAAGAAATGTCATAGTGCTCACCGTCCAGTTGAATAACTTGACGCTGTCCCTGAAGGTTAACTCGCCTCTCAGATGATTCCCCCTCAGCTTCTTCAAAGGAGCTCATATCCATAGGAGCTCCTGTCAGCAGGCTCTGTGATGGACTACTTGCCTCAGGGGAAGACAAGACCCCGACCTCCGGGGTTACCTTACCCCTTGGAGAGCTGCTTAGCTGAGGTTGCGGGGGCGGCGCCCTAACATCGGGGCTCAAAGATGTCTCCAATCCCGGAGGAATCTCCACGGCCTCACTGACGCCGCTACTCCTCTGCGGGCCTCCCTCCGACGCCGAAAAAATACCTTGCATCCGTCTGATGAGTTCCCCGATGTCACCAGCCGCGGGGGTGGCCGTGGGCCGCGAGGCACCAGCGGCACTACGGCCCCTCCGTTTAGGCATCGGGTAAGTAATTGAACCACTTGAAAATTATTTGAAAATTGTTTGAAGAAAAAATCCTCAGAGCGGCATCTCAGCGCGTCCAGCCTGACGCCATCTTGGATCCTCTCTTCGAGGTCCAAAGATTTTAAAATATTTTTTAAGAAGTAAAGGCGGAATTAAGTCTGCTTTTGAACTTTTGATATTCAGAGTTTTTAGAACCATTTCTATTTCATTTAAACTAGGTATTTTGAATTTTGAACATTTCGAGGATAACAAATCTGAGTTAATCAGTTCGGAATCACTTATAAGTGAAGGATTTATAAATGACTTCCTAATATTAATGATTTTCTCTGTAAGATGGTCAGCAATTTTCTGGGCTGTAGGAACTGTGCCATTGGAATCAGACTGTGAATTATTATGTGATGTTATTTTGTTAAGAATATTATAAAGAATTGAGGAATTTTTTGCTTTGAGAATCTTTTCAGAATAATATTTCATTTTTGTTTGATTAATTTTAGTTTTATAGAATTTCAAATGATCCATATATGTCGAATGATTTTCCTGGGATTTATTCTTTCTCCATCTCCGTTCAAGAGATCTTAATTGTTTCTTGTGGAGTAAAAGGTCCGCGGTAAACCAAGGGTTACTAACTTTACGAGCAGAAATGACCTTTTTTTGTATTGGAACAAGTTTATTTAAAGTAATTTGAATGGCATTATTCCATAAGTTGGTTAAATCATCTATTGAGGTAATAGCTGATTTTGAAAAATCTAATTTAAATGTAGATTGGATTGTATCATATGAGAGTTCATTGAAATTTCTGTATAAAATTGTTTGTCGTGTAGATTTAGATCTGGTGTAAGAGCTAGCATATGTTAATGAAATAAAAAAATGATCAGACCAGGGAACTGAAAAACAACAATTTAAAGAAAAATTGTTCTTTACCGAAATTGGTATAAATACTGTATCTATGGTATGACCTGCTTGATGAGTCGGTTGGGTTATTAATGAATACAGATCTAATTGATTAATATAAGAAAGAACTGTTTTAGTGAAATTGTTATTTTGATCATCGAAATGTATATTAAAATCCCCTAAAATATGCACATGTGAAGTTGGCTATGAGAAATGGGTCACTCGTGGACGTAGCCACCATGAGTTTTAGGTGTGACCTGACCATGCCATGGGTCATGCTATGGTTTGAAGTGGCAAAGGGTTGCCAAAAAATATGAGATAGTTTCATCACCGAATAGCTCATGGGAGTCAGGGTAGTCACATTGGAAGTTGGGCAATGTTAATGAGTTAAATTGTGAATTGTTTGACTATGTTAAAGGATTGTGGGAAATAAAACTGTGGCCAAACATTTATTCCAAAATAGTATATGTTTTAAGAATTATGGGTGGAAAAGTTGGAGGTGACATGGTGCGAATGCTAATGTTATAGTCTCTATTAAAAAAAAAGAAATAAAATTTCATGTTATTTCATGATAATCTAGATGTTTTTATTGCAAAGATATGTATGAGGGTGTTTGAAAAGATCGGTAAAAAAGCAAGTTAAATATCGAGGGTTATACACTTAGGGGAAAATTCTATATAGGATGCCCGGTCTCAGCAGCTGCCTCAGCAAATTTGGAGAATTGCACACGGGCGTCCTATATATATTATATATATATATATATATATATATATATAATGGACAGATGTCTAACCCCACCTAACCAACCCGATTTGCTAATCGGCACCTGTGACATTGACGCTGGTTAGAAAATTGGGTGGTGAGACATCTGTCCATCAAGCCAGATGCGATAATCAAAAGCTGCTTAGGTGGCTGTTGAGACCAGGCATCCTATACAGAACCAGGCCCTTACTGCCTATAAAATAGATGGCAGTAAGGGCTCATGCAGTAAAGTTTTTTAAGCGGTGGCATGCTAATGGCAAACTTAGCATGTGGCCATTAATTCAGGAAATGGGAAAAATGTGCCATTTTTGGGCCGTGGTAGAAGTGATCTTAGGGCACGGGAAAAACCCGAGTAAGGGACTTGCTAAGGCCACTTTTGCTGTGGCTTAAAAAAAAAAGGTCCCCAAATATAGCTTCAAAAATAAAGGTCTTAGGGGGTCTTTTACTAAAGATTAGCGCACGTTATCTGCCACAGGGCCCTGAGACAGATAACTTGTCTTAATCTCTAGTAAAAAGACCCCCTTAGTTTTCTTTGCATCCTTCATTCGTTGGATTGCAAATGAAGGGGTTCTTTTACAAAGCTGCAGTAGCGACTTCTACTGAATTGGTTC
Source organism: Geotrypetes seraphini (assembly GCF_902459505.1). Taxonomy (NCBI): domain Eukaryota; kingdom Metazoa; phylum Chordata; class Amphibia; order Gymnophiona; family Dermophiidae; genus Geotrypetes; species Geotrypetes seraphini. Next base: position 215,720,905 of record NC_047087.1, on the reverse strand, counting down.
ATAGACAACGGCCCGAAAGACAAAGGCGCGCCCGGACAATTGATTGCAGCGTGGAGGCGTGCGCCGCTCTAAATTACTGTTTTTAGGGCTCTGACGGGGGGGGGGGCGTGGGGGGGAACCCCCCCACACTTTATTTAATAGACATCGCGCCGGTGTTATGGGGGGTTTGGGGGGTTGTAACCCTCCATATTTTACTGTAAACTTAACTTTTTCCCTAAAAACAGGGAAAAAGTGAAGTTTTCAGTAAAATGTGGGGGGTTACAACCCCCCAAACCCCCCACAACGCCCCCACAACGCGGAGCAATGTCTATTAAGTAAAGTGGGGGGGGGGGTTCCCCCTCACGCCCCCCCGTCGGAGCCCTAAAAACAGTAATTTAGAGAGGCGTGCTCCTCCGCGCTGCGCTCAGTTGTCTGGGCGCGCCTTTGCCCCGGCACGCTTTTGACCTGACGCCACTGAATTAGTTGTTCCGAAGCGTTTGTTGCGCAGCAGTTGCCCCTGTGGCTTTGTAAAGGGGAGGGGGTTAAATAAATACAAATTGCTTTTTCTTTTTTTACTCTTACTACTACTTGAATGTTTCTGTATATACTTTATTTATAAAATAGCTAAATATATATTTTTGTGCAAGGCTTTGGTAGGAATATTTTAAACTTATATTCTCATTTATGAGCAAATGATTTCTCAGCAGGTAGCACTTAGCATATCTATTCTCAGAACCGTTTCAAATCTTCCCTGACATTTTCACATATAAAATACAAGCATTAACTGGATTACAAATTGCAATTTTATTTTAATTCTTTCAGGTTACCTCACTGCACGATTATAGAAAAGTATGTCTTATTTATTTTTTAACCTGAGCAATATTTGGAATGTTAATTTGTTTACTAATCACCGAACAGCATTATTTAAATTTATTTAATTGCTGGAATCGAGCAAGGTACATATTTATTGAATTACTGCAGCAGCATCTCATCAACAAAATAGTACCCAATCTCACGTAACATTTTCAAAGTTGAAATTTGGCATGGAAGTAGCACCTAATCTTCGGGGCTATATATGGAATTTCCTCCAATGTGATATAATAATGTGGGCTAAATATAAATGCTCCCCCCCCCCCCTTTTTATTAAGCCACAGTAGATGTTTCTACCGTGACCTGAAGTGCTAAATGCAGCATTAGAGCATTTAGCACCCCGGGCTGCAGTAGAAACCTTTATTGTGGCTTATTACACATTGAGTGAAGAAATATTTTCTCCTATTTGCTTTAAATTTACTGTTTAGCAGTTTTACTGGGTGCCCCCTCAGTCTTGTATTTTTGAAAAAGTAAAACAAGCAATTCATGTCCATTCCACTCAGTATTTTACAGACCCCCCTTCTCATATCTCCCATCAGCCATCTCTTCTGTAAGTTTAAAAGCCTCATCAGCCTTTCCTCTTAAGGAAGTCATGCCATCCCCTTTGTCATTTTGGCACCCTTTTCTGAACCTTGAGTAATTCCAATATATATATATATATTTTAATTTAGATGTACTGACCAGAATTGCATATAGTATTTGAGGTGTGGTTACACCATGGAGTGATACAAAGACATAATAATATTCTCATTCCTTTTCTAATAATTCCTAACATTGTACTTGCAAATCACCAGACTTTTAATCAAATTTCCTCAGCAGTGGGCATGTTGCAACCTGATTCAAATTCAAGGGTAAAGTCCCTTTTTTGAAAAGATGAATTTATAATCAACATCAGAACTTCTGTATTCCATTTTTTGACCAACCGTGATTGACATGGAAACAACAAGAGGATGTAGGGTTGAATCCTGTTATTACTGCAGAAACTCCCTCTGAAGAGAGATTAAAGAAGGATGTTAAGATTCCTCTTTTCTTGAAACTATTCCTGTCCCTCTTATTTAACTTGTATATACTTTCTGGAGATCTCCCATTCAAAGTTGTTATTATGTATTGATTTCTATAGCTATCCAGTGGTTCCCAAACCTGTCCTGGAGGACCCCCAGGCCAGTCGGGTTTTCAAGATAGCCCTAATGAATATGCATGGAGCAGATCTGCATTCCTGACATCTCCATTATATGCAAATCTCTGTCATGTATATTCATTAGGGCTATCTTGAAAACCCGACTGGCCTGGGGGTCCTCCAGGACAGGTTTGGGAACCACTGAGCTATGCAGTGTCAAGGGATTTCACCGATCTCACTTTGTAGTCCTTCTTGGTAACTGTTAATCATGTACAGCCTGAAAGAGCTTTATTTTTTTTTTTTCCACATCAGGGTTGCTAAACTGAAAATTGTGATCTAGTTTTCAGTATTATTGGAACTTGTCTATATTGTCTTGCCTCTGAGACTTCAGCAACAACATTGTTTATGCTAAAGAAAAACCAATTTCAAAAATGAATTCACATGATTCTGCATAGCTATCAAGAGACTACAGTCTCTTATCATACCATACATTTTTCTTCTATATCACAAATTTCAGCTAGGATTCATTGTGGTATACAAGAAGATTAAGAACAAGACATGAACACTTAATGAAGGATAGTAGGTAGGCTCCTGAGATTTCATTATAGGTCCAAGGAGAAAAGGTGGGTCTTCATTTTCTCTCTGAAGATTAGCATGGTTGTCGTAGGTGGAAAGGGAGGCCATTCCATATCTTGGGTCCCTGGTATGTTCATTCATGCAGCTTTTTCCTACATACGCGTGAAGGGGCTAGGGGAAAGGCTAATTTGCACCATTAGTGTATCCTTGCTTTGAGGAAGGAGTCTCTTGCGTACTATTTTCAATTTCACTGAAAAGTAGGGGAAAAAAGTTTTGATTCCTGTTCAGATTTATGCCCCCCATCAATTTTGGGATTTTTTTTTTTTTTTCAGTTAATTTCACACTTTTGTAATTTTTAATGAAGTTAGGTTAACTTGCATTAAATCTCTAATGAACTGAATGCGTGCTAATGAACACATACTCCTACCGAAAAGTAGCATTTCTCAGCATTTCTTTGGTCCTGGAGAACAGATAACATTCAGCATCTTTATCTTTCCTGCCTTTTCTTTTGTTCTCCACTTGCCATTTGAAGTTTTGGGGCTCCTTTTACAAAGCTGTGATAGCGTTTTTAGCGCACGCAGAATTTTAGCGCGTCCTAAACCCATGCTGCGTGGCTAGAACTAACGCCAGCTCAATGCTTGCGTTAGCGTCTACCACACGTGGCAATTTAGCATGCACTAAGCACGTGCTAAACCCGCTAGCGCAGCTTTGTAAAAGGAGCCCTTGGAATCTGGACATTCCCTCTTACAGCTCCACTCTAGAAACCCTTCTGAACTTCTGAAAAGGAATTTCTACTCAGCTTTTTCACTTCTTCCTTTGGGGGGTCATTGCTGAAAAACCTTTACAAAATAATTTCCTTTCCATCCTTGCGTTCTTGGAGCTTGTGTTCCCTTCTTTTAATAACCAGAAATATTAAAACCCCCTCCTTTGCAAATCCGCGCTAGCGTTTTTTAGCACCGGTCGCCACGATAACTGCTCCGGCGCGCATAGAATTCCTATGAGCCTCCAAGCTGTTACCGCCGTGGCTGGCGCTAAAAACGCTAGTGCAGCTTTGTAAAGGTGGGGGTAAGTAACTTCATAGATTTCGCATGGCTCCAGCTGCAAGAGTCAGTATGAAAATTAAAGTGCATAGCTTTGCTGTGGCCTTGCTATAAAATCATTAATATTCCAGGAGAGAAAAATGTAGCTTTTAAGTAGAGGCTCTTAGCATATAGCAACCATAGCAACAGTGAGAACCAATTTGACGTAAAATGTCTTTATTGTTCACCCCTTTTTTGTTATTACTAAGCCTGTCAATACTGACAGTGCTCTGTGATCACTGCTGTCGGTAAAATATCTTCTGATATGCCTTGAACTATAAGCTCTCTGAAGCAGTGAAATTGCCTACCTTGTATTATTCATCATAGTCTTTTATTGACATATATTTGTATATCTTTCATTGCATTGTGTGTTCTTTTAGGGCAATATAGGAATAAGGTAATTACAATTATACTTTGTTGAAAATTTAGAACATATAAAATTACAATGAGAGGAAAACTACCTACATCCTGACTTAGTGATCCTTTTAATAAGGTGCGCTAGGGCTTTAGCACGCTAAATTGCTCCGCACACTCGACCTTAATGCATTGAGCTGGCGTTGTTCTAGAAGCATACCGCGTGGTTTAGCGCGTGGTAATTTTGCGCGTGCGCTAAAAACGCTAGCGCACCTTAGTAAAAGGAGCCCTTAATGGTCAGGAGCTCTCTTTCTCTGTTCATAACTATCCCCCTCTTTTACAAAGGTGCGCTAAGCTTTTTAGCGCACGCTAAATGCTAACGCGTGCATGTTATCCTGTGGATGCGTTAGCGGTTAGTGCATGCATTGATTTAGCACATGCTAAACCCACGCTAAAATGCTTAGCGCGCCTTTGAAAAAGAGGGCCTATATCTATTTCTATAACTGTTCGTATGGTCATTCATTTGGAAAATTGCAATTTTTGGTTTATTCCTCATAAATTATATAGATAGCCTTTGATGTCAAAAGAACATAAAATCCTTTGTTTTTGGCACCATTATTATTTATAAGAACATAAGAATAGCCATACCGGGTCAGATCAATGGTCCTGTGCTGTCTAACTTCTTCTATACATAGACAGCTCTCTGCATAGTCTTCAGGTTTTTATGCTGAAGCAAGGACTTCTCTAAGTTCCTGGCCACTGTAAGAGTTTCCTGTTCAGCCAACCCCTAATTATTTAATCTTTGATGTCACCAGTCAGACTCTGAATCAATTGAACAGTTCTTTAATAACAAAGCAAGCAACTTACAGTCAAATGATAGTTCAACGTAGTTCAAGCCTGTACATTCCTTCTCACTCCACTAACATATCACGTCTATGCTAGGAGCAGCCACTCTGTGAAGATGACACTGTTCTCCAGACTTAGAAGTAATCTAAGCTGTATTTGATTGTCAGAATTGAAGGGTGAAAAACCTCACTGTGGCATGGGCTTAGCAAATATGGCCGCTGCTCTCCTCACACTGATGAAGGAGGCGGCCCATGCTCTGTGGAAGCAGCCCATTCCACTGGAAGCAAAGCTCTCTGGGTAGTTGAGTCCACAGAGCACCCATGCTACTACACATCTAAACAACATTAATGAGCAAATGCCCACATGACATGGGGGCATAACAGGTGCCTCTAGCTCAGTATCTTGTTTCCAATAGTAACTAATCCAGGTCACAAGTACCTGGCAGAAAAAAACAAATTATTGTAACCTTCTATGCTACTAATCCCAGGGCAAGCAGTGGTTTCCCCGCATGCCTCTTTCAATAGCAAAATATGGACTTTTTCTCCCAAAACTTGTTCAAACCTTTTTTAAAACCAACACCACTTACAGTAAAAAGACAGCAAAAGCAAACAAAAACAATACTGCAAGAAAATGTACAGGGTACAGGAATTTATTAAAATGACAAAAAATATAAAACCAAAATGCATAAACTGCATCAAAGCAACTGGTCCCAATATCCCTGTGGGACGGACCCGACATGGTCCATGTTTCGAAGAAACACTCCTTCATCAGGGGTCCCTGCTGGTAGTGCACAGAATATCAGAAAACCAGAAAGGCTAAGATAAACAAATTCACTATCTTAGTCATTCTGGTTTTCTGATATTCTGGGCACTACCAGTAGGGACCCCTGACAAAGGAATGGTTCTTTGAAACATGGATCGTGTCGGGTCTGAACCACAGGGATATTGGGACCAGTTGCTTTGATGCATTTTGTTTTTATATTTTTGTCATTTTAATAAATTCCTGTACCCTGTATATTTTCTTGCAGTATTGTTTTTGTTTGTTTTTGCAAACCTTTTTTAAACCCAGACATGCTAATCACTGTTATTACATTCTCTGGCAATGAGTTCTAGAGCTTAAGGGGCTCATTATCTTATATAATAAAACCCTAGAGCGCGCATGCGCTCTTGAAAAATCGTGATCCCTGGCGCCGTGTTTTCTGATCCGTGGCCGCGTTCCATTTTAGAACGCGGCCAGGGATCACTCTGGCCACTCCCCTCCTCACTCACCAATCCGAAGCAAGCTCCTCACCAACCGGTAGTAAAGACCCTCACATACTCCCCCAGTTTCACTGCCCCCCTCACACACCTACAAAGAATAGAATAAAAAAAAGTACATACCTGTCTCCAGAACATCAACACCTGCTATAGGAAAGCTTAGTAGAGCTGCACCTAGGTGTCTTAAATAACCTGGGGGATGAGCTAGTGAACCATAGAGAGGAGTAGCAAGTCCCATAAGTCACCCTAACCACTACATTTATGGTGGAAAATATGAACCCACCAACTCCCCCCCAAAAACAAATCCTACTGTACTGCCATATAGGTGCCACCTGCAACCATAAGGGCTATTGAGGTTATAGACAGGTGGGTATAGTGGGTTTTGGGGGTGTTTTGGGGAGCTTACCATAGCCATAACATACCTTAATATCTGTTGAGATGTTTATCTAGCACCCTTTATGTGAAGTTCACAGCAGTGCCCCAAAAGGTACCCCACTGCTCTGTTGCCATGTCTAGGTGGCCAGTCCATTATAGGACTGGCCCCTTCCATGTCCAAATGATTATGTTCTGGGCGTTTGGGACTTGGACAAAATTTTGATTGAAAATGTGGTATGAAGATAGACATCCTGGTGGTATGGGTGACCCAATGGCCTGGACGTCCAGCTAGACGATTTAAAAAAAAAAAAAAAAAAATTAGACATATTTTTCAAAAATGGGCATTTTTCACTGCTAACTTTGGGTATCTAGCGCCATACGTCCAAATTGGACTTAGGCGTGTGTTTTGATTATGCCTCTCTAACTATTCATAGAGTAAAAAATATTTCCTCCTATTTGTTTTAAAAGTATTACCATGTAACTTCATTGAGCATCCCCTAGTCTCTGTACTTTTTGAAAGAGTAAAAAATCAATTCACTTTTACCTGTTCTACACCACTTATGATTGTCTGGACCTCAATCATATTTCCCCTCAGCTGTCTCTTTTCCAAGCTGAAGAGCCATAGCTCTTTAGCCTTTCCTTATATGAGAGGATTTCCATCCTCTTTGTTATTTTGGTTACTCTTCTTTGAACCTGTTCTAATTCTACCATATCTTTTTTGAGAAATAGCAACCAGAATGCAATGCAGTTCTCAAGTTGACGAGATACAGAGGCATTCTTGGTCTTGTTTACCATTCCTTTCCTAATACTGTATTTCCTTGAATTCTTTTTGCTTTTTCGACTGCTGCCTCACGCTGGTCTGACACCTAGATATTTTTCTTAGTTTCTGATTCCTAATGTGGACCCTAGCATCAGGTAACTATGATTTGGATTATTTGGCCAATGTGTATTATTTTGCATTTGTCCATATTAAATTTCATCTGACATTTGGATGCCCAGTCATCAAGTTTCTGAAGGTCTTCCTGCAAAGTCCACATGGCTTTTAACAACTTTGAAAAATCTGAAGGCTTATTTATTTTTCTGTACCTTTCTCCCAAAGGAGCTCAGAACATTTTTACATGAAATTATTCAGGTATACAAGTATTTTTCCCTGTCTGTCCCAGTGGGGCAATGGGACGGGGGGGGATTAAGTGACTTGTCCATGGTCACCAGGAGCAGCATAGGTTTAAACCCAGAACTTCAGGGTGCTGAGGCTGTTGCTTTAACCACTTCATCACAATCTCAAAGCACTTTGACACGTGGAGGGTCATAATAAAAAATGTCTAAGTCCCCTTTTGGTCTAAGGCCCTAGGTGTACAAAGTAGGTAGCAGGGAAACGTCCATTCTCGAAAAAAACCCATCCAATATGTGTTTTTTTTTTTCTTCAAGAATGGCCTACCTGTACGTTCAGCAGTTTAATCGCCCAGACCGCTACTACGTGTATGCTTACAACATATTCTAGACCAAAAAATCCCCCAAGTCCCAAATGCCCAAAACAAGACCTTTTAGGTGAAGGAGGGGCCATTCCTTTGCCTAAAAGCATGATTTTCTAACTGCGTCAGTCATTAACAATGCTGGTTAGAGAATCGTGGAACCGTTTCCCCCCTCCCCCAATGATCATGGCAGGAGAGATGCCCAATCAGCATACAGCAACCGCCCCTGACACATCGTGGCAGGAGAGATGCCCAAACTCTCCTGATGCCACCCTCCCTGACCCCCCCCCCCTTGGTCGCGCTCTTCACCGGCAGGAGGGATGCCCAATCCCTCTTACCGGACAACCCCCCAGTACTCCCTGCACAATCGCGCTCTTCACTGGTAGGAGGGATACCTCACAAGACTGCTGCTCGAAGTCTCGGCAACTATTTTCTTCACTGAAAGAGCATGGGCAGGAGCGAGTGGGAATTGCTCTTGTCCCAGTATGCCGCTAGACCACCAAGGACACAAGATAGGCCTGGGGTCTTTCCTCAGGGTACGAGAGGGGTTGGTGGTGTCTTTTTAGGGAGGGAAGGGGAATGCTGATTCTTCTTGGGTGGTGGTGGGGGCGTGGCACTGCTGGTATTTTTTTAAACATTTTTTTATTAAAAACAATTTAAAAAAATAATGTCCATTCATCCGGATTTTTGTTTATCTGGACTGCTCTCTGACGAGATTAGTCCAGATAATTGTCATTCTACTGTATGTGCTTAGTGTGGCTTATGGGCCTGACTCCTCTTTTCAATGGTACACTAGTCTACCCACCTGGCTACTTAAGACACCTTTGTCGAATTCTACTAGGCTTTCCCATATCAGGTGCTGCTGTTCTACACACAGGAAGGTACTGTTTCATTCAGATATTTGGGATGTGGGAGCGGGTTAGTAACCACTGGGGGAGTACCGGTTTGTGTGTGTGTGTGAGTTTCATACCTTCATGCATCCAGTGGTCATATGACCTGTTTGGGTACCTTTTTGGCACTTAGACACTTCTTAAACAGATCTAGATCAGAATGTGCAAGTTCTATCCAGGACATCTTGCAAAAGGTTTGATTATCGCTGCAAGATGTCCAAGTTTAAGCTCGCCCAGATCCCACCCAAAACACACCTCTAAAATACCCCTTTATGAGTTAGGAATCTTGGAGGGCAAACATTTTGCAAGACATCTAAAATATTTGTTTCAAAAATTGGCACTTGGATATTTTACTGAGAAAAGTGATCATATGCCGATTTAGGCCTTTTTTTCTGGATGTTTTTGTGTTTTGAAAATGCCTCTATTTGTGTGTTTAAGTGCTTTGAAAATGAGCCCCTAAGTGTCATCTGCAAATTTAAACACTTCACTTGTTTTTGATTTCCAGATCATTTATAAATACAGTGGTAACTTGGATTACGAGCATAATCCGTTTCAGTAGCATGCTCGTAATCCAAAATGCTCTTTATCAAAGCGAGCTTCCCCATAGGAAATAATGGAATCTCGCTTTGATACGTTCCCCCCCCCAAGAAGCGGCATTGCTCCCCCCCGAAGACCCCCCTGCGATACAGCACCCTCCCCCCGTGATGCGGCACCCTCCCACCGCGATTGGGCACCCCCCCCCTCGCCGTGATCGTGAACTCACAGGCCTTGAGCATGCGCAGATGCTCAAGGCCCAGCAGAAGAGGAGGCCGATCTTCGGGCACCGGCACCAAGCACAGGACATGCCGATGACGGTGTCCAGATGACGGTATGAAGCGGGGGGGGGGGGTGCCCAATCGCGTCGGGGAGGGGGTGCGCGTTGGGGGGTGCCTAATTGCGTCGGTGGGTGCCGGATCACGTCGGGTTTCCGATGTGCCGATTTTGCAAATGTTTTGCTCGTCTTGCAAAACACTCGCAAACCGGTGCACTCGTAAACCGAGGTACCACTGTATATTATATACTACTCATCACAGTACAGTTCCATACAGCATTCTACTACGCCCTCCACCACTGAGGAGCATGTGGTGCAGTAGTTAAAGCTACAGCCTCAGTACCCTGAGGCTGTGCGTTCAAATCCACACTACTCCTTGAGACCCTGGGCAAGTCACTTAATTCTCCCATTGTCCCAGGTACATTAAAGAGATAATGAGTCTGTCGGGTTAGACAGGGAAGATTGCTTGAGTACCTGAATAAATTCATGTAAATCATTCTGAGCTCCCTTTGGAGAATAGTATAGAAAATTGAATAAATATACAAATGGCCAATTAACCCTACCCTCTGAGATAGGGCTGAACTAAAGAGTTAGACAAGACACATACCAATTGAGTTGGCATGTTTGTGAGCATAACTTCATTTGTAAAAGTCTGGCATGCTGTTTAGGTCCGTTCAAATTAGAAAGGGACTGGTTCTGCTTCAAAATCCACCATCTCTCTACTCAGCATCAGGTAAGGTGTCTGTACATTAAATGTAAAATCCATACACATTCAAGAAATGTTCTGTTTCATTGAACTGTGCTAACGCTTGTTTCATTCTATTCTATAATTTATATTCTACCTTTTTTCAATTAAGATTCAAGGTGGATTACATTGTAAGGGATCTTCAACAAAATGAAGAGATGATACAATAAACAATCTACATTACAAATTAACATTAAAATGATGTCTCCTCTAAAATTGAAAATAAGGAAGGAATTCATCAAAGGATGCTAAGCATGTTAGCATGTACAATTGTGTTAGCACACATGAACACAGTGTGCACTAACTGCTAAAGACGTCCATAGGAATGTAACCCCTCACTCCCTCTGGGGTAAAAACAATCCCTTCAGAATAAAAGTATTTCTGTAGTCAAGGATATCCAAGGGTTAAAAATAGAAACTTTTTCCCAGAAGGAGAAGAGATTAACATAAAAAAATGTTTATCTTTGTCCAAAAAACCTTTGAGACCTCAGAAGTAAACAAACTCTGAACAGGTAAGTAAAGCAATAACATTTTTTATTATACACTTAGACCAAATTTTAAAATGTTATGCACTTCTCTATATGAATAACATATCAAACTCTAATAACATCAAAAATATTTATATACAGTACAATTAATATAACCATGAATCAATATTTGGACAGCCTGAACAAAATCTTTCTATTCTTTTCTAGGAAGATTCTTTAATATAGCATTCAAGAATTATCTCCTGTGCCAAATATCAGATAAGTATCATTTTATTTTTCTTGTCTAGATAGTGATTAATTCAGTTTATCAATAATGTCTCTGGTTTTAGAATTGATTCTTTGTTTTAAATTTCTTATCTCTCAGGTGCACCTTCCTTGGATAATTATGGTAAGTATTATTTAAGCTTTGCTTCTCTGTTTTCTGTCTTTCTTTCTCTATTTGTCTTTTTGTTGGATACCTTTTCTTATTTTAGTGCACTCTTGATTGTAGTTCTCAGATACCCATTCCCTACCTTATAAGACTCAAAAGAGAGAAATGTATTTCTAACTAAAAAAAATTCCCTTACTAATCCTTTTTTTTTTTTTTCAAATGAAAGGATAATTTATTTTCCCTAATCTAATCCCTCCCTCATAAATAAATCAAACAATAGAAATGACCTTAGTTAAACTTTTAAAATAATCCACACCAAACTCCAAATAAAGGTTCGGACAGAAAGAAGGAAAAACAAATTCCTCTCAGCAGTATAAAAAAAATTCCCTCTCTTTTACGAACGCATAGTGTGGGTTTTAGCACTGGCAGCGGCGATAACTGCTCCAACGCTCATAGGAATTCTATGAGCGTCAGAGCAGTTACCACCATTGCCGGCGCTAAAACCCGTGCTGTGCGTTCGTAAAAGAGGGGGATTGTGCAGATTAAACAATAGTCACACAGTTGAAGCAGAAATAAATTCTGATAATAAGAGAACAAACTCTTTAGCAGTAGTAGATAGCCACAATTTTTTTTTTTTTACTCCTTAGATTTAGTGTTCTCTTGAGAATGTGAGATAATAACAGCAGCAGCAGAAATTCCTAATAAACTCTCCATTAGAATAGTCTCTTCAGCATCAAAGATTCACACAGCCAGTGCTCAAGCACTTTAACTAAGGTTAAAGAGAAAAATGTCAGCAATACCAAAAATAGAAAGGTTATTTCTTGTCAGTGGATACTGACAAATCCTGTAATATTTTTCCTTTTAAATAAATACCCCAATAAAAGGTTTCTTATGCCAATCTCCTGGCATACACTTCAATCCTCTGAAGCCAAAAATATCTCCTCACAGAGAATACAGCTCACAGATTAGAGAGTTGCACAGGGACAGAAATCCCACCCAACCCCGCCAGGATCCTCTCTGTCCCCGTCAGTATCCTCTCCATCCCCACCCATCCCCGCCAGGAATTACCTCCATCCCCGCCCGTCCACATCTAAAGCAGCAATTACTTCTGACAGGATCATCAATTCCATAGTTTCTTTTGTGTTTGCGCTGCTGTTTTTCTTGTGGAATCTCTTTGGTGGAACCCTTTTTTTGTTTTCTGTTCAAGTAATTAACTTATAAACCCCCTCTTTTACTAAGGCTGATGTGTCCATTATATTATATGGATGAACTCTGCTTCCAAAGCCTTCCATCTCCGTGGGAGTCCCGTTGGCTAGAGGGGGGTCCCCGTGGAAGTCCCGTGGGCCAGAGGGGGGTCCCTATGGGAGTCCCGTGATTTAGGGGGGATTCCTGCGGGACCCCCGCGATCCCCGTTCCCGTGTAGACCTCTATCACAGATACAAACAGCTGACACAAAAATAATACAGTCACTCAGGAAAGCCATAGATCTCCAATACTGAAATGTACGGTAATTCTTTTCACAAAATGCTTTATTCTATCACTGAACTATGAATAAAATACTACCACAGAATAATTAATCAACTTGAAGAACATTTAAACCTCAAACCATTAAAATACCACATAATTTTACAATAGTGTACATACAAATCTACCAAAAAATTATTTTAAACCTCAACAACCTTTAATGACCAAACCAGAACTATTTAACCATAAACCAAATTTCACAAAAAGACTCCAATTCCTATCAAAATTCAATAAAACCATCCATATTTACCTCCACACAAGGCATAGATCACAAACCACAACTTTCAGGACCAAGGAACCATCCCAATTGTCGAGAATGACAGTTTAGAATGTTCACCTGCGCTGTTGATTTCCAGCCCGAGGGCACATAATCCCTGTGTAGGAAATAACAGTGCAAGCAAAGAAACCCCTAAAATACAAACTACAAAAACAGCAACACCCAAGGAAACATTTTAAAAACCATATTCTTACCTTAGAAGACCATCTTATTACTTTAAAAATCCTTTAAATTATTTTTATTTCTTCTGCTGCAGCTTCCATGCACTGCAGCAACTTCAGCTCAAGAACCCGACATGACAGCATCTCCATAGCAACACTCGACGCTAAGACCACTATACCTGCAATTTGAATATAATTTTAAATAACATCCACGTTCAACCCACATGTACAAAATCTTTGGGGGAGGCTCTTCGGAGCCTCTTCCTACTTATCCTCCTCCAATTTTCTTCAGCGGCAAAATTCCACTAAAAATTTAAATAATTTAAAACTGTCTGGGAAGCCTGAACTGGCATCTGCACTGTACAGCTGTCATCCTTGCCCCTGTGGGATGATATCATTTGCGGTGTATCCCCGATCTGGCTCCTCACTACAGGCAAAATCCCTCAGGGATCCCACCAGCCCAGCAAACATCCTGTGGCCCGACAGTCTTCAAAAAAAGGCCTCCAGAACACTTTTTCTTACTCTGATCCTCTATTGTCTTTGGGCTGAACTCTGGCCCACCGCGCATTCACAAACATACTGATGTCATCATGCCCGAAGCGTAATGATGTTGTGCGTACATGTCAATGATGCGTCAGGACTCCTCACCTATGCAGCAATGAGCAGTGCCGTGAAAGAAAATAAAAAACAGTGGGCCCAAAGTGGCCCAAACCTCTGGCGGTCCTACCTGCTGTGCCGCGATCCTATCCTGCAGGGCCCAACCCCCCCCCCCCCTCTTCCCTGAACTCCCAACAGAGCCCAGGACAAGCCCCCAGGTATTTAATTTAAAAAATAATAATCTTGGTTACAGGAATATAATGGGTATTTTTTTTCAGTTCAAACTTTTTATTGGTTTCAATATAGTACATTAAACAAAGAATATAACAAGTAATCCAAGCTCAATGAATATAATAGTAATGCAATATCCAGATACATATCGCATTATAGGGAAGTACATTTTTAACAGTTAATGTGCTAACGCGATTGTGTGCACTAATGCGCTTAGTGCCCTTTGATGGATTCTCCCTTAAGTGTGTCTTTGAAGTTTTTTAAAAGAGGAAGTTAGTCTAATCTGTATTGCTAAAAGGATTTTTATGTAATTAATTTAAATATTTGCTATACCACTCTTTGTTTGATATAGAGGAATATTTTCAATATGTCATCCAAATTCAATTTTGGATGTTTTCAGGAAAATGTCCCAAAATCCAGTAGAGAAAATGACCATTTCCTAGATGTGTTTGTACTCAGTACATCTTTATTTTTGAACCATTTTTGGAAAAAAAAAAGTCCAAATGAACAAAAGACAACCATTCAGTTAATTTGGCAGGTCTTCAGTCAAATTTGCATAGATTGCATAAAATCCATAATGTAACTGTGTGTCTAATTTTTGTTTTGAAGAAATCAGATAATGTTACTCCGCGTCGGAGGTCGTCTCGGAGCTCGGGCTCCCCCTTAAAAGCAAGGGAGCCTGAGCACGAGGCAGAACTCGGCGGCGTCTTGAGATTCTTTTTTCTTTTTTACTTTTCTTTTTCTTTCCTGCAGCGCGGACCGGGAAGCAGAGGGGAGGCAGGCAGCCGGGCCAAGCAAGGGAGAGTCAGAGAGTCAGTAAGGCGGAGGGGCGGAAGCCGGCGAGGAGGGGCAGAAGCCTGATTGGGTAGCGGCAAGAGGAAGCTCCGCCCACCCCCACCGCGTCGGAGGTTGTCTCGGAGCCCGGGCTCCCCCTTAAAAGCAAGGGAGCCTGAGCACGAGGCAGAACTCGGTGGCGACTTGAGATTCTTTTTTCTTTTTTACTTTTCTTTTTCTTTCCTGCAGCGCGGACCGGGAAGCAGAGGGGAGGCAGGCAGCCGGGCCAAGCAAGGGAGAGTCAGAGAGACAGTAAGGCGGAGGGGCGGAAGCCGGCGAGGAGGAGCAGAAGCCTGATTGGGTAGCGGTGAGAGGAAGCTCCGCCCACCCCCACCGTGTCGGAGGTCGTCTTGGAGCCCGGGCTCCCCCTTAAAAGTAAGGGAGCCAACGGCTCGCGGCCGTTCGGCGCATGGCGAAGGCGAGCGGCAAAGGCGCTCGCCTTAGCGAGAGCACCTTTGCGAAGGAGCCTAGAGAAGGAGCCAGGAGCACAGGCAGCCCAGCAGCAAACTCTAACTCAAACTCTAACTCTAACTCAAAAAAAAAAAAAAAAGTACTTTTCTTCTGTTCTCATTCTTCTCTTCTCTATCTATTCTTTCAGCTAGCTGCACGCCGAGTACCACTCCTACACACCAAGGGACTTCAGATATACGTCGGGCACACTCCAGTGCACCAACTTTAGTCACAAGGAAGGAATAATGGAGGCAGCAGAAGGCCAGCGAAGCTTTCCAGTATACTGCATTGATTGTCACATGTATGACTACCTCCCTTCCGGGAGGCAGGCCTACATATGCAGTTGATGTCAGGAACTGGCTAGCCTAAAGAAGGAGGTCGGGAGACTGCAGATCAAAGTACAGGAGCTAGAGGGACTCCGCTCCATAGAGGAACCAAGGGAATTTGAACCAACTGAGGACACCACCAGAGAAAACCACATCAACGAACAGGTCAGAGAGCTCGAAAGATTCATCGAGTAGGCCTGCATGATGGTAGAGACACAGGATCACCCGCTCTTCAGAAGGGAACAAATGGATGGAGGACAGGACCTGCCAGGAGCCACCAGAACTCACCAGGAGCCAAGGGAGAGGAACCTTGCGGAGGAACCAACCAGGAGAAGGAAGGATTGGAGGACAAATCATCGACACAGACCTGAGACCCAGGAGCAAGCTGAGGAGAGGAAAATCTGCTATCGTGGTGGGAGACTCAATCCTGAGAGAGGTGGACAGACACATAGCAGGAGGCAGAGCGGATCACCTAGTGACATGTTTCCCAGGGGCAAGGACAAAGGACATCTCCGACAGAATCGAGAGAACCATGGAGGGAGCTGAGACAGAGGACACAGCAGTGATAATCCACGTCGGAACAAATGACGTCAGCAGAAGGAATTTCAACATGACTACACTGACCGAGCATTTTAAGATCCTGGGGAGGAAGCTGAAGCTGAGGACAGGGAAGATAGCCTTTTCAGAGATCCTGCCAGTACCAAGGGCAGATGCGAGGAGGCAGACCGAGCTGCAAGCAACAAATGGATGGCTAAGGCGATGGTGTGACGAGGAGGGTTTCCTCTTTGTACGGAACTGGTCAACCTTCCTGGGGAAAAACAAGCTCTACAGGAGAGACGGACTGCATTTGAGCACGGCTGGGACGAGGATGCTGGCACGTAACATCCATACCTGCATAGACATGACTTTAAACTGATAAGCCGACAGTCGATCTGACCTCGACACATTGGACCACAGTATCGAGCAAGGATACTGAGACAGGAACTGGCAATAGTGGACTAGAGACAAAATGGACACTCTATGGACATAAACCCAAAGATGCAGCACAGGGACCCGAGGGGCAATTAGAGCTAAAGAGCAAGACAAGGAGGAACCAGCCGGAACCAGAGGGCTATCAAAGAACAAAGAAGCGGGCAGAGGATGGGATAGACACACCACAGGAGGCAGCACGTGAGGAGACCAGCAGGAGCAACAAATCAAGAGTAGATCCAAAAGAAAAGGTAACAAACTGGGACTTAAATTGCCTATATACAAATGCTAGGAGCCTAAGGACTAAAATGGGGGAGCTAGAAGTTTTAGCCGGAAATAAGGACCTAGACATAATAGGAATCACAGAGACATGGTGGTCGGAGGATGTGGCCCTACCAGGGTACAAACTCTACAGGAGGGACAGGGCACACAAGAAGGGGGGAGGAATAGCACTGTATATAAAGGACTCCATTCCTTCATCCAGAACAGAAACAACAATAAGGGCAGACAGTCTGGAGTCGCTATGGGTTAAGCTGACAGGAAGGTAAGGTTCTGACATCAAATTGGGACTGTACTATCGCCCACCAGGACAGCCAGAAGCAAACGACCTGGACCTGGAGGCCGAACTGAGACAGGTGTGCAAAAGTGGAAGAGCGGTGGTTATGGGGGATTTCAACTATCCGGGAATAGACTGGGACATTGGGCACTCAAATTGCACGAGAGAAACTAAATTCCTAGAGGCGATAAAGGACTGTTTCATGGAGCAGCTGGTCACGGAACCAACGCGAGGGGATGCCACTATAGACCTAATCCTCAACGGGCTAGAGGGACCCGCAAAGGAAGTGGTGGTACCAGCACCATTAGGGAACAGCGATCACAACATGATCCAGTACAAATTAAACATGGGAACATCAAAGGTGAAAAGAACCACAACGACAGCACTCAACTTCAGAAAAGGAAACTACAAGGACATGAGGAAAATGGTAGGAAAAAATCTCAGCAACAGCTCAGGGAAGGTGAAGACCGTAAAGGAAGCCTGGACACTGCTTAAAGGCACAGTGCTCGAGGCACAAGACCTGTGTGTCCCAAGGTTTAGGAAAGGGTGCAAAAAAAATTGAACTAGAAACCCAGCATGGATAACAACTGCAGTTAAAAAGGCAATAAGCGACAAGAAATCATCCTTCAATAAATGGAAAAAGGAACCAAAAAAGGAAAACCAGGAAGAGCACAAAAGACACCAGAAAGAATGTCATCGAGAGGTCAGGAAAGCAAAGAGAGAATATGGGGGAAGACTGGCAGGAGAAGCAAGAAACTTCAAACCCTTCTTCAGGTATGTGAAAGGGAAACAACCAGCCAGAGAGGAAGTGGGACCACTGGACGACGGAGACAGGAAAGGAGCGATAAAGGAGGAAAAAGAGATAGCTGACAGGTTAAACAAATTCTTCTCGTCAGTCTTCACCAGAAAGGACACATCCAATATTCCGGAACCCGAGGTGATTATAAACGGAGAACACGATGAAAGGCTGGTACAACTAGAGGTAAGCAAAGAGGATGTCCTCAGACAGATAGACAGACTAAAGAGCGACAAATCACCAGGCCCGGACGGCATCCACCCAAGGGTACTAAAAGAACTGAGAAACGAAATAGCAGAGACACTTCGTCAAATATGTAACCTCTCCCTAAATACAGGGGAGATCCCAGAGGACTGGAAAATAGCAAATGTCACGCCCATCTTTAAGAAGGGATCAAGGGGTGACCCGGGAAACTACAGGCCTGTGAGCTTGACCTCGGTTCCAGGGAAGATGATGGAAGCAATGGTAAAGGACACAATCTGCGAACACATAGAAAACAATGGACAACTGAAGGCGAGCCAGCATGGCTTCTGCAAGGGAAGGTCATGCCTCACGAACTTGCTGTACTTCTTTGAGGGAATAAACAGCCAGATGGATAAGGGGGAATCCATAGACATCATTTACCTTGACTTCCTAAAAGCCTTCGACAAGGTACCTCACGAACGGCTACTTAAAAAGCTGTGGAACCACGGGGTGCAAGGGGATATCTACCGATGGATCAAACACTGGTTGGCAGGCAGGAAACAGAGGGTTGGAGTAAAAGGCCAATACTCAGACTGGCAATGGGTCACGAGCGGAGTTCCACAGGGGTCGGTGCTGGGACCTCTACTGTTCAATATATTTATTGACGATCTGGAGACGGGGACAAAATGTGAGGTTATCAAATTTGCTGATGACACCAAACTCTGCAGCAGGGTTAGAAACACGGAAGACTGTGAAGACCTGCAAAGGGACCTAACGAGACTGGAAGACTGGGCGAAAAAGTGGCAAATGAGTTTTAACGTAGAGAAATGCAAGGTCATGCATGTAGGGAAAAAGAACCCGATGTTCAGCTACAAAATGGGGGGAACACTGCTAGGGGTGAGTAACCTTGAAAGGGACCTGGGGGTGATGGTCGACACATCACTGAAACCATCGGCGCAATGTGCGACAGCCTCAAAGAAAGCAAACAGAATGCTGGGCATCATCAAAAAGGGTATCACAACCAGGACGAAGGAAGTCATCATGCCGCTGTATCGCGCAATGGTGCGCCCGCACCTGGAGTACTGTGTTCAATACTGGTCGCCGTACCTCAAGAAGGACATGGCGATACTCGAAGGAGTGCAGAGGAGGGCGACTAAACTGATAAAAGGTATGGAAAATTTTTCATACGCTGACAGGTTAAAAATGCTGGGGCTGTTCTCCCTGGAGAAGAGGAGACTTAGAGGGGACATGATAGAAACCTTCAAAATCCTTAAGGGCATAGAGAAAGTGAATAAGGAGAGATTCTTCAAACTGTGGGGAGCCACAAGCACTAGGGGTCACTCGGAGAAATTGAAAGGGGACAGGTTTAGAACAAATGCTAGGAAGTTCTTTTTTACCCAGAGGGTGGTGGACACATGGAACGCGCTTCCGGAGAATGTGATAGGCCAGAACTCTGTACAAGGGTTCAAGGAGGGTTTGGATAGGTTCCTGGAGGATAAGGGGATAGAAGGGTACATATATAACTTAAGGTAGGTTATAGAAGTGGTCAGAAACCACTTCACAGGTCGCAGACCTGATGGGCCGCAGCGGGAGTGGACCGCTGGGCGAGATGGACCTCGGTCTGACCCAGTGGAGGCAACTTCTTATGTTCTTATGTTCCATACTACAGACAACTCCATTGGTTGTCTTTTGAGGCCAGGGTTTGGTTTAAATTTGGGCCGCTCTGTTATAAAGTCAGGCACCAGGTTATTTACTAAAACAATTTACATTTTTTAAGGCAGTTCGTCCACTAAGGATAACTTCTTGTTTGTGTTCCCTCCAGTATGAGGATGTCTTTACAAGAAATTTTTGCATCAAACAATTGCATATCAGGCTGCTAGTTGGGATTCGGACCTGCGTATTTTGTTTGTTTTGATTTCATATATGTATTTCCAAAAACTATTAAAGACATCTCTTTTTGTAAAATTCTTACGAAAGTAAGGAAGATGATATTTCTCTTGTATTTCACTGTGATGTACAGTCTCTTGATGATGTAAACCGCATCAAGCTGGAAGGTATTGTGGTCTAGAAATATATTTTAATTTAAAGTAATGTAATGGAGGGGCCAACCTTCTTAGTAGAATGGTCACACACATATCCCAGAAGAGCTGTGGGGGCACCCTAGGTGGCCCTGAAGTTTACTTCACATAAAAGATCCCAGGTATATATATCACCAAAACTCCCTTATATTCTAGTATACGATGAGTTCTCCAAAATAGAGAATTACACGGGGAAAAAATCTGTCCCCGTCACTGCCCCATCCCCGGACCACCATCCCCTTCACTGCCCTGTCTCCGCCCCGCCATCCTCTTCACTGTCACGTCCCCGTCCCCGCTATCCCCGTCCCCGCAGAATCCATACAAGCCTCAGTACTGCAATATTTAGCTTATTCCTTCCTTATAAATCAAAGTTTTGGCTGCTGAACTAGAGAAAGAGATGTTCAGCTGGCAGGGCTTTGTTTATAAATTTTTATCAACACAACTAATATACTACTTTATCCTAAAGCAAAATAAATAAATAAATAAATATAATTTTTTTTTCTACTTTTGTTGTCTGGTTTCTGCTTTCCTCATCTTCTAATTCAATTCCTTCCATCCACTGTCTCTCTTCTCTCTGCGTCTTCCATTTGCTCTGTTACTGTGCCTCTCTCTTTCCCCCCCAAAAAAAAATTGGTCTGGCACCCATCTTTTTCCCTCCACTCCCCCCATAGTCTGGCATCTCTGTTTTCTTCCTTGCTAGCATCTTCTCCCCACTCTCTGTTCCCCATTTCCCTTCAGCGTCTTCTCCCCACTCTCTGTTCCCATGTCCTTTCAGCATCTTCTCCCCACTCTGTCTTCCCCATTTCCCTTCAGCGTCTTCTCCCCACTCTCTGTTCCCCATTTCCCTTAAGCGTCTTCTCCCCACTGTCTTCCCCATGTTCTTTCGGTGTCTTCTCCCCACTCTGTCTTCTCCATTTCCCTTCAGCATATGTTCCTCTTCACGCCACCTTTCCTCCCTTTCTCCCTCCCTGCCCCTTACCTTTGTGGTGCTTTCACCCCCTCCCGAAGCTAGAACACCTCTTAGCACCCGCCCCCCCCGGACAACAGGCCCCTGTACGACAGGCAGAAGGAGTGTTTCCTGCTTGCAGTGCAGTGAGCGCACAACTGTGCCGACAAACCTCCCTGCCCCTTACCTTCGGCCGATGATTTCTAAATTGCTTTCCTACAGAGCAGCTGGAGCATTGAAGCTGCATATGGCTGCTGGAAAGGTCGTCTCTGATGCAACTTCCAGTTGCGTCAGAGATGACCTTTATGGCAGCCACACACAGCTTCAACGCTCCGGCTGCTCTGTAGGAAAGCAATTTATAAATCGCCGGCCGACGGTAAGGGGCAGGGAAGGAGTAGGGAGATATTTGGACTAGGTGGTGGCGGTGGCAGCAGCAGCAATCAGTAAGGAGGGAGGGAGCATGATAGATGATCACGCGCATTCCCTCCCTTAACTGCGGGGACAAGGCCATTCGCCACTCCATGGGGCGGTGAATGTCCTTGTCCCCGTAGCCACGGTGAACACAGTTTTTCCCCCATGGTTTTGGTGGGTTACTCGCGGCTAGCCACGGCTAGCAGTGGGTAACAGCCACCGTGTCATTCTCTACTCTAAAACTCACCCACAATCTGCTGTACCCAACTGTATGCCTCCCCAATAGCCCTTATGTCTGCAGGTGTCACCTACTGTTATGTCAGGTTATGTTAGGTGGCTCACATTTTCCACCATATCTGTATTAATTAGAGTGGGATATGAGTTTGGGTCCCCTTCTCTGCAGTCCACTGCACTGACCACCAGGCTAATCCAGAGACCTGCTTACTACTCTAATAGGACTGGCCATAACTTCTGAAGCTGCCATACGGGCTGGTATGTATTGCTTCATTCACATCTTTGGGAGGTGGGAGGGGGTCATTAATCACTGGGGGAATAAGGGAGAACTATGCTTTCATGCTTTCAGTGGTTAGTTTGGCCTGCTTTTTGGCACTTATTTGTTATTGAAACAGGTCTATCCCCAAATGTCCAAGTTTTGCCCTAGACGTTTTCTGCAATGTTCCATTATTGCAGAAAAATATCCAAATCATATGTCCACCCCCCCTCCCCCCCCTCCCCCCCCCCTCATCCCCCACACACACACATGAGATTTGGACACATTTCTGAAAAGCAGCATAGAAACCAATCAAAAAAATGTATTTCAAAAATGGCAGATCAAGAGCATAAACAAGGCAAGAGAGATATCCTACTGGTTGATTACTTCTGAGCCTATCACCTTTTAACTTCATCCTATGCCCTCTCATTCCAGAACTTTCTTTCAAATGAAAGAAACATGCCTCGACATTTATGCCACATAGGTATTTAAATGTCGCTATCATATCTCCCCCTTCCGCCTTTCCTCTAAAGTATATGTATTGAGATCTTTAAGTCTGTCCCCATACGCTTTTTGACGAAGACCACAACCATTTTAGTAGCCTTATATTTTTTTTGAAAGTGCGGTCTCCAGAATTTTATATAATATTCTAAATGAGATCTCACCAGAGTTTTATATATATCTCCTTTTTCCTACTGGCTATTCCTCTCCCTATGCATCCAAGTATCCTTCTATCTTTTACTGTCGCCTTTTCAACCTGTTTGTCCATCTTAAGATCATCACATGCTATCACATCCAAGTTCTGCTCCTCTTTAATGCACAAAAATCCCCCCAAAACTGTACCATTCCCATGTGTTTTTGCAGCCCAAATGCATGACCTTGCATTTCTTAGCATTAAATCTTAGCTGCCAAATTTCAGACCATTCTTTAAGCTTCGCTAGGTCCTTCCTCATGTTATGAAACAACATGTTAGCATGACAAGTTACTGGGGTCATATAGTAGCAGCATGTGCTAATTCACATGGTAACTGGTTATGGGGATGTTATCAACATGATCTATGGTTAAGACATGTTACACTAATTACTAATAATAAAATCAGGTAACAAATAGGTTAACGGTATAACCACAGTGATGTCATCTGCGTAAATATAAAAGTTGAGCTTTAGATTTTGCAGAAAATTACCCAACTAAATAAAATAGATATTAAACAAAATTGGAGATAACAGTTGGGGTTAACAGTAAAATTGAACAGCTTAATTGTAGTCCACGATGATAACTTCCCTCCTAACTGCACTTTAGCAAACAAGTTCTTGAGTAAAGAAATTTGAGCCTGCATCTTATAGAATACCAAGGGCAGCTTTGCACGTAGCTAATTGTTACCAATTAAGGCCAGTCATAGCCTATTACTGCTTGTTAATACCAATTATTGGTTCATAATTAACACCCCCTTTTACAAATCTGCATTAGGCTTTTTCTTATTGTTGGCCGTGGTGATATTAGCTCCGATGCTTATAGAATTCCTATGAGTGTTAGAGCTAATACCGCCACGGCTGGCAATAAAAAAGCCTAACACTGCTTCGTAAAAGGGGAGGGGGGAAATTACTTTTGCAAATGACCTTATTCTATAAGTTAGTGCATAAATTTGCACACTAGTTTCAAATTTAGATTCACACAGTTCTAGAACTTGGGGGATAGCACGTTTACATAAGTAAATTCCATTCTGTACCATTATCAAAAACTGCAGAAGCCTTCTAAAATAAATTCTAGTGCTTATAGGCTCTTATTTTATGAAGAACAATGTGATAATTCCTTGCACCATAGATGCAGTGTAGTTCTGTGTTACTGGAAAAACAATGTCGGTTGGTGAGAGACCAGAATAATTTTAAATGAGAAATCAAGGACCATTGAGAAGCACAGATATCATATACATGTGGCCTGGGATCAGGTGTTTTCTAAGTGAACTGAAATTGGAATTCATAGCATAACCAGTAAACCGTTTGCATTTATTAATCTCTTAAGTTTTATGAGAAGGCGGCATACAATTGTTACTCTTGCTTTATTCCAAGAAGCATCCATTATAGTCAGGTGTTACCATCAATAGGTTTCCACTTTAGTTTTCTGCTATGTAATTCTGTGCTTTCCATTTAGGTAAAAAATGTCTCCAATGACTCAAAGAGCAGATGATAACATGTGAATCCAACAAACTATAAGCTAGAGGGTACTTTATGCGTAAATAAAACAATTCCAGTGCTGTTGATGATACATTGTCTATACAATCTCATTATGATTTGCCTACAGTCTAATTAAAGATAAAAATATGAAACCTAAGAAATGTCAGGCACCTTCTCATTACTACTAGAATTCTTAAGGGATGACAGCTGAAGTATTTTTGTATATTTTTGGAGAAAAAAAAAAATAAAAAAAGACGCTGCCCTTGAAATATAAATTAGAGTTACATAACCTGATCC
Organism: Geotrypetes seraphini; assembly: GCF_902459505.1. Lineage (NCBI taxonomy): Eukaryota > Metazoa > Chordata > Amphibia > Gymnophiona > Dermophiidae > Geotrypetes > Geotrypetes seraphini. The sequence continues at coordinate 215,696,381 of NC_047087.1, read as the reverse complement.
CTTTCTCCATTGGCTGCTGCCATAATTTTATTAAGACTGAATTCATCTGTTTAGTGTAAAGTAAAATGAAATCTGTTGTAACTTTCAGGATGCGTTCTGCTCTAATATTTTAGGGCTCCTTTTACGAAGCCGCGTGAGCGGTTTAACGCGCGTAATAACGTGCGCTAAACTGCTGGCCACGCTAGACGCTAATGCCAGCATTGAGCTGGCATTAGTTCTAGCCCCGTGGCGCGGGTATAGTGAGCGCAAAAAAAAGCCGCGTGCGCTAAAACCGCTAATGTGGTTTCGTAAAAGGAACCCTTAATCTATGTTTAATTCTGTTTTTAGGGTCTTTTGTCCATCACATATGCACAGATCTTGGATGTATTTAACTCCCTCCTTTACAAAGGCACACTAGCATTTTTAGTGCTGGCCACCACGGGAACAGCTCCGATGCTCATAGAATTCCTATGAGCTTCGGAGGCGTTACCGGTGCGACTGATGCTAAAAACGCTAGTGTGGCTTTGTACAGGAAGAGGTAAATGAACTGGATCAATAATAGGGGTATGATAGTTTACATACAGGAAGTATGTATAAAAAGTATAACTAATTAGCATATAAAATATTTACATTATGTCCATTAATGTTAAATATGCATAGTTTTTGGAACAAACTCCCCCAAAAGACATAAAAAGAAAGTCTTGGAGGGCAGTAGCAACCTCCATTTTTGCTCGTAAGTTGTACTAGTCTTGCCAGTTAATGAAGCCATTCATTGCCATATATATGATAGCAAATTCATCTCTTAGGGCATAATTTTATAAAAGGTCACCTAGGGCTCCTTTTACTAAGATGCGCTAGCGTTTTTACCGTGTGCTGTATTGCCGCGCGCGCTAACCCCATGCTACGCGTCAAGATCTAACGCCAGCTCAATGCTGGTGTTAGCGTCTAGCAAGCGCTCGGTAATGCAGTGTGCGCTAAGCACGCGCTAAAACCGCTAGTGCAGCTTAGTAAAAGGAGCCCCTAGTTTAAGAAGCAAATAGGGATCTACTTTATTTTATAAAGACACATGAAATACTAACAAATCAGGCACTCGGCACTCATTGCTTCCAATAATATCATGACACCAGCAACAACACTGATCCATGCTTTTCAACAAGAGTGGATTTTATTGAGGCTAAATCCATAGATGTCACTTACAAACAATTCCAAACAACAATTATAACATATTTTTGTCCCATTAACAATGCACTATCACATAAAAACTGGTAACTGGGGTCTGGGAGAGTGGGGTTTCATTGTCCAGTGGCATTGTTTTTTATTATGGTACAATGAATGTTCAGTTCTGTAGCCCATTGTGCTCTGCACTTGGTTGGTGGACTTTGATTGTTGACCGGTCTTCGCTTGGGAGAGACTTGTCTCCATTGATATTTTTTTTTTATTAATAATTTCAAATATAAACAAGTCATGACTCAAACAATTCACAGAAATGATTGTCAAAACAGATTAATTACAATAATCAGTATACAAATAATGTTGACACTAAGGGCCTGTTTTACAAAGCCGCACGGCAACAGCCCTGAAGCCCTTTAAATCTCTATGGGCTCCGGGCCGTTACCACACAGCAGCCACTAGCGTGGCTTTGTAAAACAGGCCCTAACACTAAACATACCTAAGCATAAGAAAACTAACAGCATGGATGTACATTAACCCAAAAAAAGATATTAATTTTAAATGTGATATGTCGCTATATTTTGTGAGGGGATTCTAAACTTTTAAAAAAATATGCAAACATCCCTTTCTTTCTGCAAACACTCTCTCATACTTAGCAGTTAGACTTACTAAATTCCACCATTCCATGTATTCAACTCTTGAAAAGTCTTTCCAGTGAGCAAGAATTATTTTAATTGCTAAGTTAAGCAAAATTCATACAAGTTTGGCCTGTTTATCTGTGTATTCATGCAAAGTCAACCCAACACAATGATATTTATGGTCAACAGCTCTTTAACCTTAATCAGTGAACATATAGTATCCCAAACTTTTTGCCAATAGAGTTGTAATAAATCATTGGAAAAGTGAATGTACCAACACTTATTTGATTCATTGGATCTTATTTTGCTCAATTTGTAGGGTGTAGGTTTTTATAGGTTTTTTTATATGATGCTGTTAGCCCTTTGCACCCCTTTTTGTATGGCTATTCTACTGCATTGATGTTTCTGTTCTCTGTTGACTCTTTAATAAAGATAATTAAAAAAAAAACAACTGGTAACAATTACTCCTTCTAGGGTTACACAACATATCTGGCCTCACTATCACATATCTCTTGAGGTGAGCTGTCTAAGTGGCCCCTCCCACCATCATTCTAAGTCTTCATTGTCCAGCATTATCCATGTCTTTTGCCCCATCCTATATAAGGATGGGCTCATCCCTGTCAGTTGTTTACACATGAGAGATAATAAAATGGATCACTTTTAACCATATCCAACCCACAATAGGATAATTCTGTATTGAAAGAAGGGGGGTCTTAGTGGATAATAAAAATAAATAACATTTAGAATCTTCTAAACAAATCAATGTCAATATTCTATATGTATATCATCACAGAAATATGTTGCATCCTCCTCAAGCTGTTAAAACAGCAACCCCAACATTCAAAAACCCCTTCTAAGTAATGTATCAACTAGGAGGTTGCTGCACTATTCTAGTCACCATCCTTACAGTTCCCTCTAAGCTGAGCAGGAGTCCTCCACCCACAGTCTCACCAATAGAGGGTGCTGTTTCACTGTCACATTTTTCAATTGTGAGGGACAGGCAAGTTCTGCAGGACTCCAGGGAACATACCTGTCCTTAGCGACTGAAAATATTCCACCCCCTAGTGGTAGCAATGCAGCTGGAGGACACCTGCTCAGCTTAGAGGGAACAGTGGTTTTACGTCAAAATATACCAGTTGGGCAGTTTCTAAGACTACATAGAATCTGTTCTTCTATTGAGAACTTCGAGTCTCAGGCAGAATTACTTAAGGAGAGATTTCTAGTACGTGGCTATCCAGCTTCAGTTGTTAAAAGAGCATGCAAACGGGCAAGATAGGCAGAAAGAACATATCTTTTACAATCCCAGCAGAGACCTGTTTCAGATCGTATAATGTGTGGACTTCCATATGTCTCCGGGATTCAAATGGTCAGATAAAGCATCCTGAAGTTTTGGCATATAGTACAACTTCACAATACCTTACAGGACCCACCACAATTTGCCTATACTAGAGGTAGAAATTTCAAAGCAATTCTCTCTCCCTCTTTTCTTTCACCCTGGCAGAATAACTATGAAGATGGACCAAGTGGCCACTTTCCTTGTGGCCAGTGTAGTCTATGCAGCTGTTCTTTTATAGGCCAGACATTACAGTTAAATGGACATTTTATTACTCTAAAAATTCGGTCTACTTGCCTAACCGCCCAAGTAGTTTATGCCATTTGGTGCCCTTCTGGGCTGGTATACTATATGTAAGTAAGACAACACGTGTCTTAAGCTGAGACTCATCGAGCATAGATCCCGGTTGAGGCAGGGTGATGTGGCAGCTCCTTTGGTGGCACATTGCCTAGAAGCCCATCACACGTTTGAAAACTTGACATTTGTAGTTTTAGAAAAGATTACTCTATTTAGGGGGGGGGGGGGTTGAATGCTGTCCTCTTTACAAAAGAAAGACAGTGGATCTTTTTTCTTGGAAGCCTGATTGATACCTGTAGGCTTGAATAGAGAATGGGATCTATGAATGTAGTGGAAGTTTTGAAATGTAAATTGAGTTTCTGATCCATGATGTAAACAGTGGGGTCATATTTATTCATTTTTGGCTGCCTTAATTATAACCTTTCCTTTGTATGAACAGTAGTTTTCTCTGCATATCGGTTGATCCACAGTGGTGTTTACTATGTCTGTAAGGGCTGTGTCTCATAATGTTCTATTAACTTTTGAGTTAATCATTAATCTTGTAGTTTTCCTTAAATGATGAGCGCTTCAGCTTCATTGGATAGGTGGTCCATGACATAAATCAGCTGTTTCTACAAGCCGACATTGATGGCCCTGTTTTCTGTATTAGGATTTTTTTGTCGTCATGACGCTCGCTTAACGTGACCTCTCTCCCATAAAAACGCCGTCTTTTTCCGGCTGTTTTAGTACATTTTTCAATTGCAGCAGGAGTGTGCAGTGATTATGGAGGTAAAATAGATTTGTCTTCATTGTTTTTCTTATCGTCATTATGCGACAGATAGTAAATTAATGGTACATTGCCATTTAGTTGTTTATGTAGAATTAAGTATGTTTTCAGGGGTGTATCTAAATCATTACGGGCATACAAAAAAGGCGTGCTACGAGTGCCACAGGATGTATTTCATGTCATTAATTATTACCACCATTGTATATATATATATAATTTTTGCTTTCAATTCTTAACTCCCATTTACTATTAGATACCTATACCCATTGTATCATTCCTTCCGCCAGAAACTCCCCAACCCTGAGATGCCCTGTCTGTCTGTCCAAATTAGATTGTATGCTTTTCTAGCAGGACCGTCTGTTGAACGTTAAATGTGCAGCGCTGCATATGCTTTTCAGCACTATAGAAATGATAAATAGTAATAGTAGAGATAACCATTTATCTCCTGCTGAATATCAGCGGATAACTGGTTATGTGCTATTTGGCCAACCAGGAGCTGTTCTTGTCTTGCTGAATATTATGCCCCTTGTTTTCATGGCATGTATATTTAAGACACATTGATAATCAAAGAAATAGGCCTGTAGTGTCTGCATCTATGAGATCAACTTGGTTTTTTCTGTTACATAGAGCATTTTGGACCCCAGTTTGTTTACAGAAGTTAGATAGCTCTAAATCTAATAGATGCTGGCACTGTCATCTTGAAGCTGGGACATTAGATCATTTGTTTTTCTATTGTCCATTGATACTTGCTTTCTGGAAATCAATATGGGGTCAAATAAATAATTTGTTAGATAATCCGGTGGCATTATCCTATGACACCGTATTGTTTAGCATGTCAATGAGGACTAAAAGCAAAATATTCTCTAATAATAAGCTCTCATTATGAAAGGGGTTGCCATACAACAGATTACGAATAATTGAAAAAATTGGGATAGGTTGAATTATACCTTTTGGTGGAACTCTTTGTGTTACATATTCAAAATGGAAAGGATAATTGCCATGCTGCAGGGAAATTTTAAGAAATTTCAGGTTATTTGGCAGCCATTAACAAGATACTTTAAAGATTGAAATTACTGCATAGAATATTTTTTTTTTCCCCTTTTGTTCATACACATCCAGGGTGGGGTGTGTGGGGGGGGGGAATATTTCATGATTTCTTTTGCTTATGAATAATTGTTGGCTATAAGGGAGGGGAATATTTGACGAGAGTTCGAATTTGATGAAATATTAAGTGATGTTAAAGTATAAAATGGTTGTATTTTATGTTATACTTATTGTGAGCTTTAAAAATGAATAGATTTATATAAAAAAAGACACATTGATAAGAGGAAAAACAGAACACAATGTGAAAAACTCAAATGAAACTGTTTTCAGATATATCCAAAGGAGCGTTGCATATTAGAGAAGGTATGCAGTCAAAAGCAGATAGTGGAGAAAAAAGCCTCAAACACATCATTGCCATCAAAAAACTACTCCACAGTCCTGTTGCCATATACTTCTCAAAAATAAAAGCAAAACCCGCCATGTGCACAAACATGAACTTCTCTGGTGATGCCAGGCTCCTCACAGATACTCAAAAATGGCTCCAGTCTATCTCTCACTGAAAAATCATTAACCACATGTCCAAACTTAATCCATAATGTCCCAAACCACGGCTTTGTAAAAGGGGCCCTAAGACGTATTTTAGAAAATACGTTATTTGCAAATATGTGACCACATAGACATGAAAAAGACTTTATAAAATGCCCCCTACAAGGGCCAAATATACTAAGGGCTCCTTTTATCAAGGCACGCTATGAGGGTTAGCGCGTCGGACATTTCATCACGCACTAACCCCGCGGCAAGCCCAAAAACTAACACCTCGTCAATGGAGGCGTTAGTGACTAGCGCGGCAGGCGGTTGAACGCGTGGTATTCCGTGCGCCTTGATAAAAGGAGCCCTAAGGGTTTTGCTTAGTTCAGAATAGTGTCATACTTCACTAAGAAGGTGGCATATCAATAGAATCCATTGTGTCTATTAGGGATAGGCAGCCCAAAATTTTTGTTTTGGGTTGTTTCCCTTGTTATTTCTGAAAATGTTTGTTGCCCTTTTTTTTGTCTTGAGAACAAAGTTGTTGAGAGCACACTGTTTTGAAAGAGGGTGCATTATGTAGGGATGCTGAAAAGTTCTCAGTCCAACCAACCAATTTCCTAAATTCTGAGCATTATTTTGCCACTGTAGCTGAAAAGAGTGTGTTCTTATTTCTCCTCTCCTTTACAAAGCCACGCTAGTGTTTTTAGCACTGGTAACAGCTCCGACGCTCATAAAATTCCGAGCGTCCGAGCGTCATATGAGCGTCCGAGCTGTTACCGCCGTGGCTGGAGCTAAAAACGCTAGTGCAGCTTTGTAAAAGAGGAGGTTTGTTAAGTGCCAATTTGCAGAAATGAAATTCTCTGTTTTGACATTGGTTCAGATCATTGAACTATATCCATGTCATTCTCTTCTTGGTTGGACTGAGAACTTTTCAGTACCCCCTCATAACTGGAAAAATAAAATAAAAAAAGCTCGCTATTTCTGAAACAGAAGATGTGATTTACTGCACATCCTCTGCTTTTGTGCAGCACTGCCTAGCTTAATAAACATTTTTAAAGATATTTTTGGAGCATCTTTGGACTTTTTTCCTGGCTTCTTCCAGATTTAGAAACCAACCCCCCCCAAAAAAAATAAAAAATAATAAACCATGCTTGTTTACAGAGGTACACGTTTGTAGCGCCTTAGATTTGGTACTACATTACATGCAAGCTATTTTGTATGAGCTCAGAGCTATCCTTTTCATTTATTTGCAGTATATTATCGCCATCTAGAGGATACTACAAGTATACCCCTGAAGAAGGCTTTCTTATATAAAGCCGAAACATGGACTGTGTTGGGGTCCAGCATAAAAAGGATTAGAGACTCTCTAATTGGCTTATATTATTTTTGTGTATATCTTTTAATGGTTTATATGTCTTTAATAAATTGATAGTTGTCCCTTCCCCACTTTTTTTTTCTTTTCTTTTTTTTTTGGGGGGGCGGAGATCTGTATTGTTACACATGGGGTTGTGTTTTCCTTTTTGTTGTGGAACAATTCATCCAAATTTAGCACATCTCAATATTAATACTGTATTGTGAAGGCATTGGTTTCAGATTATTATTTTCAGGGACCTATTTTAAAGCCATTGAATATAGTATTTAAGGTAACTGTGTAGAATTTATGGAACTACTTCCTCCCTTGTTTCCAGAGTTCATTAATCATAGGATCTCATTTAATTATAAACAATTACTGTTAATAAGTGGAAGGAGATATATATTCTCCAAGTGCATTTCCTCTCTTTAATTTTACATTTCATAGGCTTGCAATCAATAAAGGGATTTGGCTTCCTTAAAAGAAATAAGTACATGTTATTCTTCTAATTGTACAAATAAATATATACGTTTAAACATCTTTTACTTTGAGAGTTGGATGATTAACGACCTCTTTTACAAAGCCGTGCTAGCGGCTGCGCTGTGCTAGCATCCCCGAAGCCCATAGAGATTTAAAGGGCTTCGGGACTGTTGCCGCACGGCAGCTACTAGCGTGGCTTTGTAAAAGAGGCTGTAAGTCTTACCTATTAAAAACTGGATCCTGCTGACCAACCTATTTTAATTGACTAAGGAGTCAATATTCAGTGGTGGCTGTGAGCCAACCTTTTTAAATGGGCAGGATATTTTTATTTTAATGTATATTCAACTAGGCTATACAGACAGGCATTGGAATTGACTAAGGTGATCACCACTGTCAGCCATATATACTGTATAGCTGCAATATTGAGTCACCATGAGAATGATACAAAGGTGCAGAGTTTGCCAGTAGGCATAGCTCAGGCCGCAATCCAGTCAGGTTTTCAGGATTTCCCCAATGAATATGCATGAGATCTATGTGCATGCACTGCTTTCAATGCATATTCATTGGGGAAATCCTGAAAACCCAACTGGATTGCGGCCCTCAAGGAGGGACTTTGAGATTCCTGGCATAGCTGGTCTTGTGGTCTGAGTAGAATATGGGCAGAGTTTGCAATTATGCATGTTGATTAGAAAATACTTTACTCAATACATATACCATATTAAGTACATATACCATATTCTCTAAAATATTTGCTCTTCTCCAATAAATCATCCATTCCCCTGATTCAGGACCCAAATGCCCTAGAAAATTTGATTTTGAAACCAGATCAAGATTCCTTCCCCAAATGTCCCCCTCCCCTCTCCAGGATTGCTCTACTTCGCCCTCCATTACCCTCCCTCCCTGAGATAACTGGATCACTTTTCTTACCTCTTCTTGAGGTTATGGGCCAGTGCAGGGCCTTGGGAATCTGTGCCGAATGTTTGCCGTTGGCAGCTAAAACTTAGCCATCAATTTGAACACTGAATGGCCAAGTCTAGCAGCCAAATCAAGCCGTATAAATAGCAGGACTATCTTTGGCTGGCATAAACCTAATCGGCTAAGTCAATATTCAGCGCTGGCTGGTGACGTTTATAGCAGCCAAAGATAGAGCTTATATTTAAAACTAGTATTTTAGCCCGTTACATTAACGGGTGCTAGAGTAGATGTCTGTCTGTCTGTTTTTTTGTTTTTTTTTTTAAATTTGTCTCTCTCTCCTTGGACGCTGTCATTCTTTCTGTCTGTGTCTTTCCCTGGCCCCCTGTCTGTCTATCTTTATTTCTAACTCTATCCTCTTCCCTCAATCCTGCGGCCTTTTTTCTTTCTCCTCCCCACTTCCTTCCAACGTCTGCTCCATTCGGAAGTGCCCTCTGTCTTCCATTCGGAAGTACCCTCTGTCTTGCCCCTCTCTTCTCTTTCCATCCAGTGTCCGTCCTCTCTCTCTCTGTTCCATATGGCCTCTCTCCATCTCCTCCTTCCTTTTCCCTTGGTCTGGCATACCTTCCTCCTTCCCTCCAAGCCATTCTCTCCCCCTCTGCTCCCTTTCCTCATTTAACTATTTCATTGGGCAGCAGCAGCATTCACAATTCATTGCTGTTGCTAGCTTCAGGTCTTTCTCTCTGGCCGGTCCTGTCTTCATGAAAACAGGAAGTAGGCAGGACCAGCCAGAGAGGAAGGCCTGAAGCCTGCAACAGCAGCGAATTGTAAACGCTGCTGCTGCCTGAAGCACCCGAGGCAGACGCTTCTCTCCCCTCCCAGCCCAACCCCCGCTCACTCTGCGACCCTCCCAGCAAGCTGACTTTAATATCAAACCTCCCTCCAGTGCTGGCAGCCGCAGCACGCTAAACAGGTTGCTTCGTGGCTTTCTTCTGCCATTGAGTCACTCTGTCGCGTCATTGATGACGTCATCAGTGACGCGGCAAAGGGACTCAACTGCAGGAGAAAGCCTGAAGCAGCCTGAGATCTATTAGCATACAATCTAATGCATGAGATCTAATGCATGAGATCTATTAGCATACAATGAAAGCAGTGCATGCAAATAGATCTCATGTATATTCATTGGGGAAATCCTGAAAACCCAAATGAATTGCGGCCCTTGAGGACCAACTTTGACACCCCTGACCTAGATGATTATTAAGATCTTTTAATGACAATAGAGTAGCTGTACCTCATATATCTAAGGCTCATCAGCATCTACTAGAAATTGTGCATTTTTAAAATTTGGTCCCAGCTTTGTGAAATAGTTGACTGTTGGAGTTAAAGGAACAGTCTTTAATAAATTTTAAAAGACATTTTAAGGCCCATTATTTTCAACTGGTTTTTTTTACATTGATAGGCCTGGAATTCAAGGTTTCAGACATCCAATTAGTGCCTTAGGCCTCCTTCACAGTGTATCCTGGGATGCACTGGGTATGGATTAAGACTCCAATTGGCCCAGATTAAAACATATTCACGTCAGTCTCGTCTTAGTTTGGCTGAGAACTTTTCAGCACCACCTCATAGTGATGAAGAGTTTCAGTCTCTGATAACCAGAGCTGAGATTGTGATGTCATAATGCTTCATTGCACCAATAAGAGCCAACCTCATCAGTGATGTCACAATGGCTTGATTTTCCTATACTTGGCTCACTTTTATTATATATGAAGGGGTGCTGAAAAGTTCTTCACCCAACCGGTCAACTTCCTAAATTCTGAGCACTATTTTGCTACTACATCTGAAAAGAGTGATATCTTATTTTGTTAAGTGCCAATTTGCAGATATGAAAGTCTCTATTTTTGAAATTGTTTCAGATCATTGATTGAATCATATCCACATCATTCTCTTCTTGGTTGGGCTGAGAACTTTTCAGCATTACCGCCATGAATCTAGCCACTGTCATGTCTCTGCTAGGTTGCCCTAAACAGGCATGAATAACCCCTCCTTGCAGCAATGTTGTTGTCTTGTGTGATAGATCTCAATTGCACCGGTGGCTAAAGTTTACTCTTGTTAGTTCTTTCAGTTGTGTCCACAGTACTAGCTTAGATACACCACCCAATTAGAAGTTATAGAACAAGAAAACAAATAAATGGGATGATTGATGGGAAAGTTCTAAGCAGGCAAGCAGAGAGTTGTAACATGCTCCATCTGTCTTTATTTCCTATAACTAAATCACTCCCTTCACAGAGTCCCCTTATATCAGCCACCTTCCTAGAAGGGGAAATTCTCACAGTATGAGTTTACATCATGTGGAGACCAGGGTGTCTTACTTTCACTCCAAATACTGGTCGTATGAAATGTGGCAATCAGAAGCTAGGTTAGGTTAAAATGATCCCCAATGGCCATAGATGTGGTCTGGTTGCCTCCCCAAAAGCTTGATGAATCAATCCCTTTATCTTTTAGGGCTCCTTTTATGAAGCCGCAGCGCGCGTGACTTTTCATCACGCGCTAACTCCCCGCGCTAGCCGGAAAACTACCGCCTGCTCAAGAGGCGGCGGTAGCGGCTAGTGCAGCCGGCAGTTTAGCACACGTTATTACGCACGCTAAACCGCTACCGTGCCTTCGTAAAAGGAGCCCTGAGTCTTTCCATATAGGTTTGTGGATATAATCTTAAATCTAGCTCGTTAGATTTTCATTTCAGCACTGATAGCACTCGGTACCTGTAGATTTTGTTCATTATGCAGAATAGACTGAGTTTCTGCCAACTGGAATTCCTAAGTGACTAGTATTTACTACCATTCACACCTTTATAAGAGGCAAACAGAAGATAAATATTAATGGTAAATTCAGATTTTCTATAGCATAGGAAATAGTTAATTAGATTTAGGGAAATTGGCATTATGTTTATGAATTAGCTAGAGCTTTTTAGGTTACTTATACCCAGTGGCGTACCAAGGGGGGGGGCGGGAGGGGCGGTCCGCCCCGGGTGCCAGCCCTGAGGGGGTGCTCCCGGCCTTGCCGTTCAGTCCCCCCCACCCCCGAAGGACCGCTCGCCCCACTGACCTTCCTGCACCACCTGTGAAGCAGCCCGCAGTGTCAGCGATCCCTGAACTGCTTGGGCACTGCTTCCTGCACCGCGGTCCCGCCCCTCCTCTGACGTCAGAGGAAGGGCGGGACCGCGGCGCAGGAAGCAGCGCCTAAGCAGCGCAGGGATCGCGTCGCGATCCTGCTGCGGCTGCTTCATAGGTGGTGCAGGAAGGTCAGTGGGGCGAACGGTCCTTCGGGGGTGGTGGTGGGGGACTAAACGTCAAGGCCGGGAGCATATGTAGTGCTGCTTCATAGGTGGTGCGGGGAGGCTAGGGGGGCGAGCGGTCCTTCGAGGTGGTGTGGGCGGGCAGGCAGGCAGGCTTTCAAGGGGGAGGGGGTGACAGGCAGGCAGGCAGGCAGGCCTTCAAGGGGCGACAGGCCTTCAAGGGGGGGGGGGCAGGCAGGCCTTCAAGGGGGGGGGCAGGCCTTCAAGGGGGGGACAGGCCTTCGGGGGGGTGCAGACCTTCAAGGGGGAGGGAAAGGCCTTCAAGGGGGGGCAGGCAGGCCTTCAAGGGGGGGCAGGCAGCCTTCAAGGGGGGGACAGGTCTACAAGGGGGTGGGACAGGCCTACAAGGGGGTGGGACAGGCTTCAAGGGGCGGACAGGCCTTCGGGGGGGTGCAGGCCTTCAGGAGGGGTGCAGGCCTTCGGGGGGGTGCAGGACTTCGGGGGGTGCAGACCTTCAAGGGGGTGCAGGCCTTCAAGGAGGGGACAGGCCTTCAAGGGGGGGTCAGGCCTACAAAGGGGTGGAACAGGCCTTCAAGGGGGGTGCAGGCCTTCAGGGGGGTGCAGGCCTTTGGGGGGGTGCAGACCTTCAAGAGGGTGCAGGCCTTCAAGGGGGGGGACAGGCAGGCAGGCCTACAAGGGGGGGACAGGCCTATAAGGGGGAGACAGGCAGGCAGGCCTTCAAGGGGGGGGACAGGCCTACAAGGGGGTGGGACAGGCCTTCAAGGGGGGTGCAGGCCTTTAAGGGGGGACAGGCCTTTGGGGGGACCCTGGTTTAGAAGTACACGGAGGGAAGGGGATGTTCAAAGAGATGTGCATATGCCAAACTTTGGGGGGGGAGGAAGAAATAATGGGTCTGAAAATAGAGGAGAGGGAGAGAGATGATGGACCATGGGATTTAGGGAGGGAATGAACAGAAAGGGAGGGAAATTGGACACAAGGGATGGTGTGGAGGAGTGATAGAGATACTGGATAGGAGGGTAATTGGGAAAAGAAAGGGAGAGATGGTGGACTCTGGGGTGGTGGGAAGGAAGGAGAGATGCCGGATGAAAGGGTAGTTAAGAAAAGGTGGATCTGTGGAGGGAGATGAAAAAAAGGAAAGATACCAGACTTCCTGGGGAGGGAAGGGAAATGGAAAGGAAGGACAGAGTTGGCAGATGGATGGTTAGCATGCAGAAAGAAGAAAGAAGGAGACCCTGGCAAGCAAGTTATCAGAAGAAAACCAGAGCCTTGGACCAACAAGATTTGAAATATAACCAGACAACAAAAGGTAGAAAAATTAATTTTATTTTCTGTTTTGTGATTATAATATGTCAGATTTGAAATGTGTATCCTGACAGAGCTGGTGTTGGACTGCAAACGTGAGCTAGGATTTAACAGAGAGAGGAAAAGTCCTTTTTGTTTCTTTATTTTATTTACACCACAGCGCCAGTGTGGTTAGGAGAAGCCAAAGGGGGTGAAAAAGCTATAAAACCCACCAGGAGTTTTGAAAAAAATCACCCAACTGGGCAGGAAAATCGAATTGAAAAACCAATTCAATAGGCTGAATCGAATCGAAATTTTTTTTCCTGAATCTGGCAGCATTAGTTTGCGCTACTGTCTTAGACTTTAGGACCTGGGATTGGGGAGAGATGGCATCCTCAGTACTTTATAATGCAAGTAAATGAGGATTTGGTCAGACTTTTGAAGGGTCTGCAGAAAAAAAATATTGTATAGGCCGGGGACATGAAACAGCAGGAAATGGAAACTTTTCTTCCTTCTATTTTTGTGAATGGAAAGGCTGAGGATGTCAGAGAGTTCAGTTAAAATATGTGCTTTATAAGAAAATATAATAATGTGTTTTATAAAGTTTATAGCATAGCTGGCCTACCCAGTGAGGTGTTTCTAGTGGTGATGGTGGCAGCGTGTCAATGTGTTGAGAGGAAGAGGTGGTCTGGGAAATTCTGCTGAGCAAACTCCGGGCCCATTTCCACCCCCCAGTTAGTCCACTCCACTCAACTGGTTCACACACTGAGTGGGTCTTTGGGTGTTGTTTTGGGATCTCTTCCAGTGGTTTATCAGTATCTCCTTCTGGTCCAAGGAAGGAAACTTTGTTATCCTTAGCATTGACCTACAGAATATGTTTGTAACAGCGCTGCTTGTGTGGCATTAGGCTATGTAGTGATCGAAAGAAAAAAACAGACCTTTGCACATTTTTGCACTATATGGTGGGTGTATGAGGAGATTCACATTTCCTGCACAGCTAAGTCCATGTGAAGTTACCTTGTGCTGTATTTGACATCTAGCAAGGTCTCTGTTTGAAAGGAAAGATCTAAACTTAAAAATGAAGTGGCCTGAAGTTATGGTAAAAGCAGATAGTGTAGCTGGTTTTAAGAAAGATTTGGACAAATTCCTGGAGGAAAAGTCCATAATCTGTTATTAAGACATGGGGGAAGTGTCTGCTTGCCCTGTATCGGTAGCATGGAATATTGCTACACCTTGGGTTTTGGCCAGGCAATAGTGACCTGGATTAGCCACCATGAGAACGGGCTACTGGGCTTGATGGACCATTGGTCTGAACCAGTAAGGCTATTCTTATGTTCTTATTTTTTCCTATAATCTCAACAGTGGACCACTGGATGAATGATTTTAAATTAAAACTCAGACAAAACTAGATTCTCTCTTGCTATTCTATCTAGATGTAATGAATTTTCTATCCCATTCTTCCAACCGTTTATTCCTTGTTATACTGATACTTCTTGAATTAAAATATGACTATTGGAGTGGTAGGGATAGGCTATCACCACAGTACAATTAATGCGTCAATGGTGCTATGTTCTTCTTCCTCGTCTAAAAAGAAGTCGGGTCAAGTGACACAGAGTCTTTGCATAACATTTTTTTCAGAGAAAATCAGCATATTTGTGGAGACCAGTAAGAGAGGTGGAGGAGGGGCACAATTGGGGGAAGTGATATAGTGGGGTAGCAAGGGTAATTATAGTTGTAACTGGGATGGGGAAGCAGCAGAGGTGGGGGTTATCATTACTACCACTTATTGTCTGGCAAAAGATTTGGCAAAAGAACTAAGTAGTGTGGATGACAGTTTTTTAAAGGCCAATGTAAAATGTCCAGACTGAAGAGTGTTCATACTTCAAATGTAGCCAAATTTACATGAGACTGCTTCCATGTATGGACTTAACTGCATTAAATGGAAACATTCCAGTAGGTGATTTATTTATTTTTTTAGGTTTGGGGATTAAAAAAGTTAAATAGGGCCCGATTCTAAAACCAGTGCCCTAAGTTAGGAGGTGATAGGTGCCCTACTGCTGCCTATCTTCATTGGGTTTAATTGGTTGCACCAATTTAAAACCAATTAAAATGCTATAAAAATAGAAGTGTCGTTAAGTTCACTGTTATCCCATCTACTGAGGTACCTTATGACATATAATGTCACTATAGGCGTGGTTAACACTGGAAGTGGCGTTAGCCATCATAAGGTGCCTCCGTAGATGTGATTCTTGTTGACAGATCATAAGAACATAAGAATTGCCCCTGCTGAGTCAGACCAGTGGTCCATCATGCCCAGCAGTCCGCTCATGCGGCGGCCCTCTGGTCTAAGACCAACACCCTAACTGAGATTAGCCCTACCAGCTCACATTCTTGTTCAACAGAAACTTGTCTAACATTGTCTTGAATCCTTGGAGGGTGTTTTCCCCTATAACAGCCTCTGGAAGGGCATTTCAGCTTTCTACCACTCTCTGGGTGAAGAAGAACTTCCTTACGTTTGTACGGAATCTATCCTCTTTCAACTTTAGAGAGTGCCCTCTTGTTCTCCCTACCTTGGAGAGGGTGAACAACCTGTCCTTATCTACTAAGTCTATTCCCTTCAGTACCTTGAATGTTTCGATCATGTCCCCTCTCAATCTCCTCTGTTCGAGAGAGAAGAGGCCCAGTTTCTCTAATCTTTTGCTGTACGGCAGCTCCTCCAGCCCCTTAACCATCTTAGTCGCTCTTCTCTGGACCCTTTTGAGTAGTACCGTGTTCTTCTTCAGGTACGGCGACCAGTGCTGGACGCAGTACTCCAGGTGAGGGCGTACCATGGCCCGGTACAGCGGCATGATAACCTTCTCTGATCTGTTCGTGATCCCCTTCTTAATCATTCCTAGCATTCTGTTTGCCCTTTTTGCTGCCGCCGCACATTGTGTGGACGGCTTCATCGACTTGTCGATCAGAACTCCCAAGTCCCTTTCCTGGGAGGTCTCTCCAAGTACCGCCCCAGACATCCTGTATTCGTGCATGAGATTTTTGTTACTGACATGCATCACTTTACACTTATCCATGTTGAACCTCATCTGCCATGTCGATGCCCATTCCTCGAGCTTGATTATGTCACATTGCAGATCTTCGCAATCCCCCTGCGTCTTTACTACTCTGAATAACTTCTTATCATCCGCAAATTTAATCACCTCGCTCGTCATACCTATGTCCAGATCATTTATAAAGATGTTAAAGAGCACGGGTCCAAGCACCGAGTCCTGCGGCACCCCACTGGTGACGCTCTTCCAGTCCGAGTATTGTCCATTTACCCCCACTCTCTGTTTCCTATGCTCCAGTCAGTTTTTAATCCACGTGAGTATTTCACCCTCAATTCCATGGCTTGCAATTTTCTGAAGTAGTCGTTCATGCGGAACCTTGTTGAATGCCTTCTGAAAATCCAGATATACCCTTGTCTATCTGTCTGTTTACTCCCTCAAAGAAGTACAGCAAGTTCGTCAAACACGATCTGCCTTTGCTAAAACCGTGCTGACTGGTTCTCATCAGCCCGTTTCCGTCAAGGTGATCAATGATGCTGTCCTTTATCAGTGACTCTACCATCTTTCCCGGTACAGAGGTCAGACTCACCGGTCTGTAGTTCCCCGGATCTCCCCTCGAACCTTTCTTGAAGATCGGTGTAACATTCGCTACCTTCCAGTCTTCCGGAATCTTTCCCGATTTGATCGACAGATTGGCTATTAGTTGAAGCAGTTCAGCTATGGTCCCTTTCAGTTCCTTGATGACCCTCAGATGGATGCCATCCGGTCCCGGGGATTTATCGCTCTTAAGCCTATCAATCAGCCTATATACCTCCTTTAGACTGACTGTCAATCCTGTCAGCTTTCCGTCTTCATTTCCAGCATATAGCCTGATGGGTTCCGGTATGCTGTGTACATCTTCTTTGGTAAATACAGATGCAAAAAATGTGTTCAGTTTGTCAGCGATTGCTTTGTCCTCCTTTAGTGCTCCCTTTATTCCATGGTCATCCAAAGGTCCCACCACTTCCTTTGCGGGTCGTTTCCCCTTAATATATCGAAAGAACGGCTTGAAGTTCTTCGCCTCCTTGGTTATTTTTTCCTCGTAGTCTCTTTTGGCCCCTTTTACCGCCTTATGGCACCTGCGTTGATGTTGTTTATGCTTGTTCCAGTTTTCATCCGTTTTTGACCTTTTCCATTCCTTAAATGAAGTTTTCTTGTCTCTGATCGCTTCCTTCACCTCTACAGTGAGCCACGCCGGTTCTTTCTTCTTTTTCCTCTTGGATCCCTTGTTGATACGCGGTATATATATATTTTGCGCCTCGGTGACTGTGTCCTTAAAAAGGGACCAAGCTTGCTTTAGTGTTTTTACAGTGCTTATCCTCTTCTTAATCTTCTTCCCTACCATGAGTCTCATCCCTTCGTAATTCCCTTTTCAGAAGTTCAGTGCCGTGGCTGTCGTTTTGGACCGATGTTTCTCCCCTGCATCCAGATCAAAGCAGATCATATTGTGATCACTGCTTCCCAGTGTCCCTTCTACTTCTACATCTTGTGCTGGTCCTCCCAGGTCATTTAGAATTAAGTCCAGAATTGCATTTCCTCTAGTATTTTCCTTGACAAGTTATTCCAGGAAGCAATCGCCTACAGCATCCAAGAACTTGGTCTCTCTAATGCAGCCGGAGATTCCTAGGTTCCAGTCTATTCCCGGATAGTTGAAGTCACCCATGATAACTGTGTTGCCTCCCTTGCAGTTGCGTTTAATCTCGTCTGCCATTTCTCCATCAATTTCTTTGGACTGCCCTGGGGGTCGGTAGTAGATGCCGATCTTCGTTTCCAGGCCATTTGTTCCTGGAATTTTGACCCATAGAGACTCTAACTTATCCGTCAGTTGTGGCGTGTTCTCTCCAGCAGATTCAATTTCCTCTTTGACGTATACTATAAGGTGTGAACGTGTATTTTACAAAAGGATGTGCTTTGGGCAGAAGCTTTTGTAAAATACCAGAGGGAGTGGGGATGTTCCAACCTGAACATTTCAATTCCATCTGAAAATTCTATGTAAAATTAAACTTCACATGTTTTCTATTGATTATTTTAAACTATGAGGTACATAATCGAAAAGAAAATATGTCTAAAAACCCACCTTAATCAGCACTTAATGATCAAAAAGCCAGGTTGTCCAATTGCCGATAATTGAAGCAGGTTTTAGATGTATCTAAAAACAATTTAGGCCTTTTCAGTGCTGCTGTATGCCTAGAGCGAAAAGGGGTGGTTTTGAAGGACTGGTTAAGGTAGAAGGTAGGCGGGATGTGGGCCGACCTAGACTTAGTCGTCCTGAAGCGATAATCGAAAGTGCGACTTAGGCGATTTAAAAACAGGTATAAGTGCTCAGAAGTTATCCATTGTGACCAGATAAAAACTGCAGGGACAAAGTAAAGACCCCCACACACTTCCCCAGTGATCACTGACCCCACCACACTACCATAAAAATTGGAATAAAAAAGTGCATACCTGCCTCCAGAACATCAGCACCTGGCATAGGAAAACCTAGTAGAGCTGCACAGAGGTGGCTTATGTAGTCTGGAGGGTGGGCTAGTGAACCTTAGAGAGGATGACCCAGGCCCATAAGCCACTCTAACCACTGGTGAAAGATGTATACCCCCCAAAACCCTACTGTGCTGCCATATAGGTGACACCTGCAGCCATAAGAGCTATTGGGGTAGTAGACTTGTAGATATAGTAGGTTTTTTGGGGCTCACCATGACCTATAAGGGAGTTGTGGTGAGATGTTTATGTGGCACCCTTTTTGTGAAGTTCATAGCAGTGCCCTGTAAAGTGCTCCACTATTCTGTTGCCATGTCTGGGCGTTCAGTCCATCACTTTGCTGGTCCCTCCCACGTCCAAAAGGTCTTGTTCTAGGCACTTTTGAGTTGGACAATTTTTTGAATGAGAATATGGTATAAAGATAGACGACTTAGCGGTCTAGACGATCAAACGGCTGCACATAGAAGTAAATGATTCTTTTTTTAAAAAATGTGATCGTATTTTTCGAGAATGGACTTTGGATGTGTCCAACTTTAGACGACAAGCGACTTAGGCCCATAATGGACTTAGACCTTTTTTTTCTATTATGCCGCTCCACCAAAACAGATTCTGTTTAAAGAGCATGTTTCCAATTCTTCTATAATTAAATCTCTTTGAAATTATGTCCTTCATAATGTTTCAAAAACAAGAAGGCAGACAATCTGCAAGATCTAGTATGAAGCAAAGAAAAGATGACCCCACAAGGGCTGCTTCAGGGACACAATGAGACTGTTAACAAATGCCTAAATATTAATTCAATTTTTAATTGTGTGAGCATTATAATAACAGGTTTATTTTATGTATTGTGTTCCAGATTCTACCTGAATATCAGCAGAATGAGATTCATGATGTCTTCTATAGCACTTTTTTAAAAAATGAAAAGCTAATCAGTAAAATAAAACTAAAATCCTTCATAGTGCTTGATATAGGACCAGAAAGAATGGATATGAATAATAAAAACTTTGATAGAATATGAAACCCGAAACATTTTTACATTTGTACTCTTCATTTGTCATAGAAATAAAGTAATACCTCATCATGCCTTTGCAAAAATTTAATAAATGTCAGTACAGTACAACTGCTGCAATGACTCATTAGCAGTCAGTTTTCATAATATAAAGTAAACTCCAGACTCTGTGTTGGAGTAGTTCGGTGGCTGTGGCACACACAGTGATCTCTGATAAAATCGAGAGACATATGGTGTGCTTTCATCAGCAAACCCCAGGGGACTGCACCAAAATCTCTCTCCTTACAACTCTATGACTTTCAGAGGAGAGACAGAAGGAAGGTGAAGAAAGTTGTAGAGAGAGAAAATAGCTAGCAGAAGAAACAGCAAGGTGAGAGCTGAAAAGTTAAAACAGTAGCACAATTGTTCTCTGCAGGCATGTATCTTGTCAAACATCTCATTAGTTTTGTCTTTTCTTAATGAAAACAACAATTATAAGAAAGCAATTATTTTGCAAGCAATGAAAATGTTTGAGCCCTGACATCAAGACTTTGTTATCAGTCTTATAAACTAATTATTGCAGCATCTATAAATATAAAAATCATACTTACGGTGGCATTGGGCTCAATAATGGTGCTGATATGGTAACCAGATGAAGCTATATGCTGACCACAGCATTTAACTTATTCTGTGCAATCAGTGCCACTTTCCAAATACAGATATTTATTATCCACCTAAAACCTAGGTGGTTTACAATAAACCATTCAGTATAAGTTTAGTCCAGGTGGGCTATTCCACAGACCTGTACAGAATTACTTGGGCAATTAGCTTTTTCACATATTGCAAAAAAAATAAATAAATAAAATTTTTTGCTTGATGCAAAATTTTTGAATTGATACAAGATTATTGAGTTCCTCCAGAAAAACTTATCACTGAATATGTGTGGCCAGTATAAGACTCTGTTGAGACTTCATTTAGAATATTGTGTACAATTCTGGAGACCACGCCTTCAAAAAGATATAAAAAGGATGGAGTTGGTCCAGAGGAAGGCTACTAAAATGGTGTGTGGCCTTCATAATAAGGTGTAAGGGGACAGACTTAAAGATCTCAATATGAATACTTTGGAGAAAAGGCAGGAAAGTGGAGATATGATAGAGACGTTTAAATATTTACATGGAATAAATGTGCATGAGTCGAGTCTCATTCATTTGAAAGGATGGTCTGGAATGAGAGGGCATAGGATGAAGTTAAGAGGTGATAGGCTCAGGAGTAATCTAAGGAAACACTTTTTTACAGAAAGGGTGGTAGATGTGTCGGACAGTTTCCCAGAAGAGGTGATTGAGACAGAGACTGTGTCTGAATTCACGAAGTCGTGGGATAGGCATGTGGAATCTCTTCGAGAGAGGGAAGAGATAATAGTTACTGCAGATAGGCAGACTGGATGGGCTATTTGGCCTTTATCTGCCTTCATGTTTCTATATTTCTATTAGTTTTCATTATTTTAGCACTCAGATACAAAGAAAAATTCTAAAATATGTCTTTATATCTCTCCTCCACAGTGTTGTACTCATCATTTGCACTAGGAGGTTCCAATTTTCGAAGAATATGGACATCTCAACATGGCCAAATAGATGTTCATGTGCCTGAAACATCCAAATCCCCATTTTGCAAAAACAGAAAGGGGACATCCTAACTTTAGGCTCAGATTTTTTTTTTTTGGCCTAAATGCCTTCACCTAAGTTAGGGTCCTTTTTACAAAACAGCGGTAATGATGCTACTGTGGTACATGCACCAAAGCCAAAGAGATTGAACGGGCTTCGGTGCATTGAACATGGCAGATCGCAACTGCGGCTTTGTAAAAGGTATCCTTAGATGCACATTAGCCCATATTCTACTGTATAATTGTGCAAATAATTCAAAAATACACCCACGAACCACCCTAACCATGCCCACTTTTAAGTAGGCGTTTTGCACCAGGTACCTACTTTTTATAGAATTGCATAGTTTGAGCTGGATGCCTAACTTTCAATTAAGTCCAATTAAACAGCAATCATGAGGAGTTGTGCTAATTGTTTGTGCCTATTAAACATATTAATTAAGTTAGACACTGATGTAGGTGCCTAACATTTGGTAGATTTTATAGAATCAGGCATAAAGGGGCAATTCTATTAAAGCATAAAGAGTGTGATTTCTATTAAGCATTGATGCACAATAGAGAATAGCGCTCAGTGTCGCTCAGCGAATTTAAGCGCATCTATTATATATAGTTAGGCATACATTATAGAATCGCCTTTTAGGCATCACACAGATGTCTTCACAATGTCTATAACATTATCATGTTTTAGCATTATAACATCATTAGAACAGCAATTTTATACTGTTTTATACATTAAAATTGTATGTAGTAAAATGGCATGCAGAAGGCATCACAATTTTATATTCAGCTACTTTATCATATTTCCTATCTGTCCTGGATCAAGGGGATTAAGTGACTTGCCCAGGATCACAAGAAGCGGTGAAGGGTTTGAATCCATAATCTTAGGGTACTGAGGCTAGCTCTAACCACTGTACCACACACACAGTCAATTTAAAAGCCAAGCTTACAGTATATCTTCTTGATTCATAAGCAGTAATTTCTCTAGGATAAATATTAAACATGTATCTTCAATACTTGTCCAGTTCCTCTTATGGCCTCTGTGTTCCTCAAACAAAGCACATGAAAAAAATATATATATATTGCATACTGCATATATATATATTGCATATTGCAACCTTCTATTTTTTGGTGTAAAGAGAACTCCTTTGCAAAACCAGGTCTATTTTTGGTCATTAGTTGGGCACGAGTTATGTGGACACAACTTAGGTGTCACTTAGGTGTGCCAGAGGCTTCCACATATAGGTGAACAGGGCTTCTATTTTTGAAGTAAAGAGGACTCCAGTTTAATAATGCGTTACTCAAGCAAGAGAATGTAGATGTGTTAGGACGCTGAGCGGCATGAGATTCTGTAAATGGATGTCTATATCAAAGCCACTCCCACACTTATACCGTTAGGCATAGCTTTTGCTGATGAGCGTCCACACAAGTGTAGAGTGCAGCACTTCAAAGCTGGTGCACTTTTGAGTCAGTCTGTAAGCAAGAGCAAATGATGTCACCACAAGTGTTGTGGCCAAGATATGAATAACACAACTGAGTAACCTCTCAAGCTGCATTATACTCCCCTTGGAACATTTGGTCACCAACTTGTAATCCCATGCTCTCAGAGAGAACTTTTAAAGATACAAGAACTGAACCTTTCTTCTCCGCCTGAATAGACCGTGGAGCCTACTCCCCAAATATACTCTGTAGATCTCCTCCCTGTAGAGCCTTCTCTAAGACCCTCACTCTTCTCTCATCCACCCCCCCAAAAAAAAGAAATAAAATAAAATCATGTTTTAATTTCTGGTATCATAGAGGTTTCTAGGGCAGGAACAAATCCCAATCTCTCTCAAGCCTAGTGTAGTCTCACAGTACTGTGCTAGAGGTCAAGCTGCCTTTTGTAATTGAGTGGTCTTTACATGTACTGGGATTATATGCACAATCATTGTACTGAAGCACTGTAGTTTAGAGTTTAAAGAACATCATTTTCCTCTGAATAAAGTTCACTCTTCTGATGATTTCTTGGTTCATTAAACCTGATTATGTATCCTTACCTCCTCAACTGTTTTATTTTAAATGATCTCTGTTGATGCTCAACTGTAATTTTGTTTTTGCTTTTTCAAGAAAGAGATTTAGTTTTCATTATAAATCATAATTGTATTTTTTCTTCTTCTTGATTAATGGTGTGACCTGCATGAAAGGACTGTTAATGTAGTGAATATATTAGCAAGACATTCAGTTACTGTATTTTTGCATATGCTGCATGCTGTAAATTATTGGAGGCAATTTGCTTGCAAGAACGTATAATTTTTATACATAAATTAGTTTGTTTTTCTTAACCTATTGCATAGTACAAAAATATTGCTTAAGTTTACAGCTAAAATAAATACAAAATCATTTCTGAAGATTGTGCTCTAAACTATACTTATACAATGAATCTTTATAATAGGCAGTCCTTGTGTTTTGTAAATTATAAAAAAAGAGAAGCCTTATTTTATATAGATTCCTGAGAAATGTTAGAACATGCTTTGTTCTGGTATTTTACAAAAGACTGTCAAACACAGAGCCTTTTGTAAAATCCCTACATGGATGATGAATAATACAAGGACCTCAGCAATTTCATGTGCACAAAAGATCAGATGGCTTTACAGAAGCCGGTAATGGCAGTTACTCTCACAGATGCCAGTTTTGCAATCCATACGGTATATGTCAGCACTTATGCTACCTGGAACTAGGGTTACCAGATGTACGGATTTACCCGGGCATGTCCTCTTTTTAGAGGGTATGGCTAAGCATCTGGACGGCTTTTCAAAACCCGTCACTTTGAAAAGTGGATTTCATCAGGATGCCCTCCCTCCCAATGAGCAGGCTGAGGGGGTGGGGCTAGGGGGCGAGGCTGGGGCATGGTGTGGACATAATGGGGTGGGGATGGGTAGAAATGGGTGGACCTGGGGAGGGGGGGTATGTCTATGGATCCGGATTTTACATACGTAAAATCTGATAACCCTACCTGATAGCAACCTCCCAATTTTCTCCCAAGTCATACAAGTTTACCCTTTGCTGATCCCCCTAACACACATGAAGATGCCCTCTGTAATCTTGCTCCATCCCCATCTCCATAACACCAAACAGCAGTACATGCATTCTCCACCACCTAACACTGACCATAAACACCTACCCCTTAACACATGCTATCTCTTGCCAGTGGTTTTCTTGGTGTTCAGTGGTGGGCAGGAGCATTATCCAGATGATGGAGCCTTCTCAACAGTAGTCTCATGCTACAATTACAGGGTTTTAAGCTGCCAAATAAAGGTTATGGGTCAACAAGCATCATTTTTAAATTGAAAGCCTGTTGGGGCAAGAATAACTGGAATCACTCTTGCCCCAAGAACTAGACACCAGTGAAACTCTACAGTAAGTCTGGGGATGGAGGGTGGGTAAGGAGGTCCTGAGATAGATTGAAGTGTCTGGGGGTACCTTTTAAAAGTAAGGGGATTTTAGAGGAATAGGGATAAATTCTAGAGGGTGATGGTAACTTTAAAGTGTCTTTGCTGGGGAGAAGGGAAGAATAGAGGCCCACATGCCACTTTATTAATTAATAGCCTGTTTGAGATGCCCTCGAGAGGCCTAATGTTCCCGGGGAGAAGAATAACACAGCTGTGAGAATAGTTGCAAGTTTTGTTATGCATTTATCATGGAAGTTGCTAACTTGAGGAACTAAGGCCCCCCTTTATGAAGCCACGTTAGGCTTTAATATCACCAGCCGCGGTGGTAAAAGCTCCAACGCTCATAGAATTTTTATGAGTGTCGGGAGCAAATACTGCAGTGACTGGTGATTAAAAAAAGCCTAACACGGCTTCATAAAAGGGGGCCTAACTTACTATAGATTAGTAGCTCATGCGGTAATTAAATTGCAGTAAAAAAGTGATATTTTACTGCACGTGGAGTCTGTTTACTAAGCTGCACTAAGAAATGGGCCACATTATTCATCAAATCGTGCACTCAGCACTTGTTGCCCCCCTGGCATGTAGGACCTGGTACAAACGACACTCAGACAATTTCAACTCAGAGTGGAATTTATTAGGCCGCAGCCAGCAGCGCAATATAACATTACTTATCTGCAACAGATGAACATAACATAACAACATAACGTAACAACATAACATAACAACAGCCGCACAGCATATGCCTATCTCCCTGCACGATGTAGGGGGCCGTACAAGCTTCCCCGGCTCGCCGGACCCTTCCCGTGCAAGGAGGTGTCCTCTCCTCAGCGTTAGGTTGCAGTGAAGCTCATGGCCTGGCCTCCCTGCCGTCCAAGCAAGGTGACGTGCCCTATTTCTTAACACTGCCCATATGTATGCTTTTAGACATATGCTGTGCTTACCTTCCAGGTGAATGGCTGCGACGATAGTCGAGGGTGGGTGGGAGGGATGCTGCCTCCTTCTCCTAGCTCTGGCGTCGCCGAAAAGGGTGCGTCCCCCTTCCCACTCCTCTTTTATCTACCCCCCCTTCCCCCCCCCCCCCCCCCCCCGCTAGTGGCAACGGCTTCGGCCGATTTGCCATCGCTCCTCCCTATGGGGATCGGAGCTGATTCTATCTTTTGTTTTCGAACAAGATATGAATGCAATTATGCGATTGTATTTCCGAAATCCTCTACTAGTATTTCTAGGAAAGAAAGTATGGATGTTCCCTGATGTCACAAGAACAACGCAGGAGTGAAGAAAGTTATTCCTAGCTATGAGAATAGAGACTTTGACCCTTGGAGCGACATTCTTATTAGCATATCCAGTAAACGTTTGATTAAATATCAAGGTGTTAAATATGTCTACTATGCACCAGAACAATTACGTGCTTTTTTAAATTTGAAAGGTCTGGCTACTGGGAATGTTTAAGATCAGAAAGGAAAGAAGGGGTATCAAATGCTGTTAAGCCTTTCGAGTTTATTGTTATTTTCTTATGCTGTATCTCTTCAATTTATTCAATCTCCTCCCTCCTTTGAGTTAGTGGTCTAAGAAAGATGGACTATTTTCCTTGTAGCACTATATGCGAGTATGTTTAAGTTTTCATTATCTGTATTACTTGTATAAGAGGAATATTCTTATGAATAATGAAAAAATTTCAATAAATATAAAGAAAAAAAAAAAAGAAATCTGCAGTTGGTTGAGGATCAATTAATAAAGCTAATCAGAGAGAAGTTAAATTTTCTCTAGCATTCAAAAATTCTCTGGCATCCTGAGATGTTGAAAAAACACAACTGTTTGTGGAGGCTTTTCTCCGAAACCATGTTGGTAGGCATATTTAATAAGAATCCCGATCTGTGATTGTTGCACTTTATTTAGTGGAGATGGTTAACGTATAAATTCATTGAACCTTTGACATTATTTCAAGAGGATTAAATTACTAAGTAATTGCAATGTAATTTGAATGCATTTTGTAAATGTACTGTCCATGAACTATTGTGAATGTTTTAATTGTTCACTGCTTAGTTATAAGCAGTTTAGAAATTTGAGAAATAAATAAATAGAAAAATATTAGCATTAAGCCACAAAACACCTACCTGGAAATTTTAACATAAATGTCTCTGGCAGAGCCAGAACTGTCGGTTTCAAAGCCAAGAAATTCTTCTTACTTGGTTTATACGAGACATAGAAACATAGAAACATAGAAATAGACGGCAGATAAGGGCCCACGGCCCATCTAGTCTGCCCATCTTAATGTCCCTCCCCTACCTTTGCCCTGTGAATAGATCCCATGTGCCGATCCCATTTTGCCTTAAAATCAGGCACGCTGCTGGCCTCAATCACCTGTAGTGGAAGACTATTCCAGCGATCAACCACTGTTTCAGTGAAAAAGAATTTCCTGGTGTCACCTCGTAGTTTCCCGCCCCTGATTTTCAACGGATGCCCTCTTGTTGTCGTGGGACCCTTGAAAAAGAAGATATCTTCCTCCGCCTTGATGCTGCC
Organism: Geotrypetes seraphini; assembly: GCF_902459505.1. Taxonomy (NCBI): domain Eukaryota; kingdom Metazoa; phylum Chordata; class Amphibia; order Gymnophiona; family Dermophiidae; genus Geotrypetes; species Geotrypetes seraphini. Next base: position 215,669,141 of record NC_047087.1, on the reverse strand, counting down.
CGTAAGATACTTGAATGTCTCGATCATGTCTCCCCTCTCTCTGCGCTCCTCGAGCGAGTATAGCTGTAATTTGTCAAGCCGTTTTTTGTATGGTAGATCCTTGAGTCCCGAGACCATCCGGGTGGCCATTCTTTGCACCGACTCCAGTCTCAGCACATCCTTGCGATAATGCGGCCTCCAGAATTGCACACAGTATTCCAGGTGGGGCCTCACCATGGATCTATACAATGGTATAATGACTTCCGCCTTACGACTGACGAAACCCCTTCGTATACAGCCCATGATTTGTCTTGCCTTGGACGAAGCCTGCTCCACTTGATTGGCAGACTTCATGTCCTCACTGACGATTACCCCCAAGTCTCGTTCTGCTACCGCAAATCAGGAAATAGATGGAATTGTAGATCCAAAACTCATTCATATGTCTGAAGTATTGCTGTAGAACCAAATTGGAGTCAGGCTCTAACATAAAGGTTACCACCATACCAGTTCTGCTGATGATTCCAAAAATTATGTCAGATTTAAATCAGCTTGCATTTTGGTTGTTTATTCCACCAAATATATATCCAGTAGATGTAGATGGACATACCACTCTTGAAACAGGAGGAAGATACTTAGCTGATAACTCCAAAATTTCTCTTATATAGTGATTCACTAATTCCAGCTCTAATAACATTGGTGACCTAGGGAAATTTAAAAATCTAAGGGCTCATTTTACTAAACTGCAGAAGAGCTTCTTACTGTAGGCTGATACTCCCAACACTCATTCAATTCCTATGAACATTGGAACATTTACCTCTCCGGCCTGTGGTAAGAAGCTCTACCACAGTTTAGTAAAAGCCAGTATAAGATTATTCTTCCTTACTTGATTATCCAAATATTCTAAACATCGCTGGACCAAAATTTTGTCTTTAATCAAATCTGTATCACAGTTTTTCAACTCAGACACTTGAGTCTCTAGTTGGTCTAATGTGATAGCAAATCCAATTTGTGACTGAGATTGAGACACAAATTGTGAAAAAAAATCATCATTTAAATTTCATAATTTGAGAAGACAGTACCTGAAAACACTTATCTAGACCCTGAAGAGCATCCCACATAGTATTCTTGGTGATGACTGCTGGTTTCACCAAACCTCAAGACATTCCAGAACCTGTCCCTGCTGACTCCAGCATAGTTCTCGAGGATGCACCCTCCACTGGAGCTTGTTCTTCCACTTCCACTCCGGTAAAAAACTTAGCGAGTAGATCCCCTTCAGTAGCTCCAGAAAGGACCATGACTCTCATTCCCAACTGTGCTAACTCTATCCCCACAGTAAAATTTCCTGGTCATAGGGGTGGCAGCCGAATAACAGGGCTAAACAATGCCCCTTCCAAACTATACTCCTCCATATAAGGGAAGCTGACCAAAGCTCCAGACACCAATATTAACGGTCAGAAGCCACAGTCATCCAGCTTAGTCGGTGCCAATTATGGTATGTAAGCTTGCACTGAAGGGTAAACCTGGACCTTAGCACATCTCTTCCCTCTACCAGAGAATTCAGCCAGAGACTGCAACACAGCTTCCTGCTGCTCTCTTCAATCTGCCATCTTGACTCATTTTTTTGAATAACATTTATTTATTATTTTGACAAATGATTCTTATGAAGTTATATATATATATTCCCCCCAGCTGTACTGAGGCCCCAAACCCAGGAAGTAAGTAAAGTCAGCTTCTTTGAAGCAGAAGTTCAAATCCCACTGCTGCCATAATAATGTAACATGGCTGATAGCATGGCTTGGCAAGGTGGGATAGAACCATCAAAAAACACATCAGAGGACAGTGCAAGGTCAAAAAGGAAAACTTTATTGCTATATACAAGGGAAACAAACAAGCCTGTTTCCTCAAATGTTCAGTACTCTCCATGGAAGTCTCTCACACACAATCTTATTTTAATTAATCAATCTCTGGCATGGCTACTTTCTTCCATAAATTATGTCTTCATTATTCACAACCATAGTTCAGCAACCAAAGGATTATGAGCCTACCTTGTCAGTCTTCTCTCTTATAAATACTCAACCCTAAAATTCCTTCAAGCATAAAATTCAGGCATCTTCTCACTAAATATACAAGGTCTGAGTTAGGGTCACCCTTCTTCCCCTTAATTCTACCAGGTACAATAGCCTAAGACAGGGATCCTAGACATCTATCCTTGAGTCCTCTCTCACTCTTCTCTAACCTCAGGGCAATTAAATCCATCCTGACTTGAGCCCCTCCACCTTGATTCAGTCATAAGACAACTATTTAGTGCCACTTGCTGTAAGGAGGGAGTGGGCTTGGGGACTTGCTAAGGAGGGAGTTGTCTTGGGGACAACTGTCGCTCCACCACTCACCTCCTCATGCATTTGTATATGCTAGAATGCTGCCTGAATGCTATTCTGCAAATACCTGTTTAAATTACTTAGCATGTATTTGCAAGGTGGAGGGCATAAACAAGGTGGAGCATGGGCAAGATATAGGCAAGACTTCCACTTATCCACCTAATTAAGTCATGCAAGTATCTGCCATACTTAGATACTCACACTCTATGGCTGGTATAATTGTATGTACCTAAATATTATGCACATATACGGTATAGCCCTATGAATGTAGAATTCTATAAAGAAGGAGTCGACTTTCCTTTATTGAATAAGATCCTACCAAGCACCATGTGGACATCTAATTCTAGGCACTTCGTTACATAATTGCACTGAAAGTGACTTACATAACATTGCATGACATTTGTATACTGCATTATCCTTCAAACCTTTGCGATTTAACAAAAGTAAAATACAGTTACAACACAGAATAGAATATATTCTCAATCTTTCAAAAATTTCCTAAATAAATAATTCTTTAATAGTTTCCTAAAATTTTGATATGATGTAGATGCAATTGGCGAAAATCAGTATCCCAAGTAGCTGCTTGAAATGACAGTGGTCGATTACAATATCTTTTATAGTGGCAACCTTTGGGTTATGGAAAATCAAAAAGGGAAGCTATCCAAGTAGAATGTCTATGATAGGAAAAAAATTAATTGATCAACTAAATAGGCTGGAGCCATTTCATATATTACTTTGTAACACAGGCAACCAAACTTAAACTATACTCTATCTTCCATGGGGAGCCAATGCAACTCCCTGTAATAAGGCATTATATGGTCTGATTTTTTTAATTTAAAAATCAAACAAATTTCTGTATTCTGTATTAATGGAAGTCGAGCTGTATTTAACTTTTATCTCAGTAGCAACGGCAAGATAATACATTTTTGGATTCTCTCAGGCAGTCCCTAGAACTGCAATATTAACATCTTATACAGCTTAGTATATGGGCCACACATTGTGTGCAAAATCAAATAAATATGAGGTGCTACCCAAAGGTTTGGGGAATTCAATTGTAAATAAAAAAAAATTGCTTACCAAAACTCCTAGTTTCCACCATCTCCTTTGCAGTAGCCCCCTTGAGAATGGATACAGCGATCCCAGTGTTTTTTCCACGAGTCCATGCATCTATGGAAGTCATCTTGGGTGAGTGCCTTGAGGACCTCCTGCAATTTTGCCTGGATCTCTTCAATCATGTTAAAACGGCGTCCTTTCAGTCGTATTTTCATTTTGAGGAATAGGAAAAAAATCACAGGGGGCAAGATCAGTTTAATAGGGACACTGTAATGTTTCTGGAAGTTCCGAACAGGCAGAAACACGATAGGCCTTCTGTTCACCGGTTAGTAGTCTTGGCACAAATTTTTCAGAAATGTATCTCATGTTCAATTCGTCTGACAAAATTTGAACTGTCCCATATGACTGTCCTACTATCTCACAAACATCATGGATAGTTTGCCTATGATCTGCAAGGACAGGCTCGCAAACTTTTGCTATGGTTTCTGGTGTTGTGCTTGTTGACGGTCGTCCGGAACGATCATCGCCATAGACAGATGTTCGTCCGTTCTTGAAGCGTTTGTACCAAAGAAAGGTTTTTGCTTTAGCACATGGCATTATCTCCTGGAGCACACGATGGGTTTCTGCAGCAGTTTTTTAAAGTTTGAAACAAAATTTGGTGCAGATTCTTTGCTCAGTAAAATCTGTCATATTGAAAGCAGACAAATCACTGAAACACAACCTTACAAAATTGCACAGAACAAAACAACGCGACCACTCAGCTGCATGCCCGTTGGCACACTGATTCACAAAGCATGCTGATAGACACCTCTAGCGACGGCAGGGCATACTATATTTGGTTTGCACGCGCTGTTCACATTCCCCAAACTTTTGGGTAGCACCTCGTATGTATAACCTTGATATATTCATGTCAGCAAATGTAAAATGTCTTTAAATAGTTTTATTAATACATCTGTCTGAAAAAACAAACAAAAAAAAATCTAATGCTGGATTTTATTAAATTGCAGAAACAGTGGTGTAGTAAGGGGGATACAAGTGGGCGGTCCACCCTGGGCGCGGTCTTCCTAAGGGCACAGCACCCCTTATCCTCTCTGCCCTCCCCCACTCCTCACCTTGCCACGTGTAAGCCCCTTGCCTTCCCCCATACCTTTTTAACTTCCCCAGTGCAAGGTTGCTGCCTGCATCAGCATCGGAGCTCACTCTGACATCACTTCCAGGACCCGCGCCTAAGAAGTGACATCAAAGGGCAAGATGACACTGACATGGGTTTGCTGCTTATGGTAGAGAAGTTAAAATGATATGGGGAAAGGGAAAAGGGCGTGTGTGTAGAAAGGCGGGGAAGAGGGCAGGAGAGAGGTACCACCACCCCAGACACTGTTACTACGCCACTTCACAGAAGAGCTTCTTACCATGGGCTGTCAAGTGTGGCCGGGCCTGGCCCCAAGTGAGTAGGAAACCCTGGCTCGGACCACAGGGAATATTTTCGATGCACCTTTTATATGGCTGGTAGAAGAAAAACCCGGAGTTTGGATTTCTTGTAAACAAAACTTCACTGGGTTTAATGTTTGCAACAGAAAAATTATAAAACAGAAAACTGCCTTTTACAGTCTCTGGCACTACAGTTTATTTCACCACACTCCAGGGTCTGCTCCCTGTGAATCAGTTCATGGACTGGACAGTCCTCGCCATCATATCCCAAACAAAAACAAAACTGTACTTTCCAGACTCTTGTCTTTTTAAGCCCCTTCATTGGGGCTGCTGACTGCTCTTAGTCACAGTCCTGCCAGCTTTACTTGGGCACTTCCGATGCCTGCATGATTTCAAAACAGAGTATCAAAATATCAAGTGACAATATGCATTCTCTCACTCTAGTTAAATCAATAGCAACAAGTCCTTCGAAGGACTTTCACAGCCCTGCACTGTGTGCTGTGTGGGAACAAGCCTGCCTTTTCACTAAGCTCTTCAGGCCCTCCCAAAATGCCCCCAAAAGTCCTTTAGCTTTGGTTCTTTGGAGACTTTTCTAGATGACGTTTTAAACATACTTTAAAATTCCGGCACTGCTGCCTTGTTATTACCTGTAGCCTTAATTCAGTCCAAGTTTCTCTGGCAGACTTTTCTCACTACAAGGAGGAAAGAAACAGCTTCTCACTGGTCATTCACATGTCATGCCTTCCTCTAGCACACCTTCCCCTGAGTCAGTCTCACTGTACCTCCCCCACCCAGTATCACTAGAGCTTGAGTAACCGTCTCCAGTTTCTATTAATTCCTCTGCTTCTCTCTCCACCTCCCATCCCCTTCTCTGGTTGTTTGGAAGTTTCTCAAAGAAGGTTTCTTCCTCGTCTGAACAAATCTCCAGCCCTTTCGCCCAAGGCTCAACTGGGTTACTACAGTACATAGAAACATAGAAGATGACGGCAGATAAGGGCTATAGCCCATCAGGTCTGCCCACTCTACTGACCCACCCCCAAGTCTACTATCCTAGGGATCCCACTCCTGGTGACAGGTTCCCTTGGCTTAACCCTCTAAGGGATCCCACATGGGCATCCCATTTGCTCTTAAATTCTTGCACGCTGTTTGCCTCGATCACCTGCACCGGGATCTCGTTCCAAGGATCAAACACTCTCTTGGTGAAGAAATATTTCCTGGTGTCGCCATGAAATTTCCCGCCCCTGAGTTTGAGCGGATGCCCTCTTGTGGCTGAGGGTCCTTTGAGAAAGAGAATCTCTTCTTCCATCTCGATACGGCCGGTAATATACTTGAACGTCTCGATCATGTCTCCTCTCTCCCTACGTTCCTTGAGTGAGTATAGCCGCAAATTTTTCAGCCTTTCCTCGTATGATAGATCTTTGAGCCCCGAGACCATCCTGGTGGCCATCTGTTGCACCGACTCTACTCTCAGCACATCTTTTCGGTAGTGTGGCTTCCAGAATTGCACACAGTATTCCAAATGTGGTCTCACCATGGTTCTGTATAATGGCATTATGACTTCAGGCTTCCGGCTGACGAAACTCCTGCGGATGCAACCTAACAACTGTCTTGCCTTAGATGAAGCCTTCTCCACATGATCAGCAGTTTTCAGGTCTGCGCTGATGATCACTCCCAAGTCTCGTTCTGTTGAAGTTCTAGCTAAGGTCTCACCATGTAAGTTCTGCACGGATTTCTGCTGCCGAGGTGCATGATCTTACATTTCTTAGCATTGAAGCCCATCTGCCAGGTCGAGGACCAAAGCTCCAGCAAATGTAGGTCCTGTGTCATACTATCGGGTGAATTTCCGTCTCTCACTATATTGCATAGTTTGGCGTCGTCAGTGAATAACGTTATCTTACCTTGAAGCCCCTGAGTTAGGTCCCCTATGAATATGTTGAAAAGGTGCGGGCCCAAGACTGAGCCCTGCGGTACTCCACTGGTCACTTCCGATGTTTTAGAGAGGGTACCGTTAACTACCACCCTCTGAAGTCTGCCACTCAGCCAGTCATTGACTCATGTAGTTAGTGTTTCTCCCAGCCCCATTGATTTCATCTTGCTCAACAGACTGCGATGCGGGACACTATTGAAAGCTTTGCTGAAGTCTAAGTATACAACGTCCATGGATTTTCCCAAGTCTAGCTGTTTTGTTACCCAGTCAAAGAAGCTGATGAGATTGGATTGGCAGGACCTACCCTTGGTGAATCCGTGTTGACTGGGATCCCGTAGATTCTCCTTATCCAAGATTGCATCTAATTTATGTTTGATTAGTGTTTCCATGAGTTTGCATACTATTGATGCGAGACTCACCAGTCTGTAGTTTGCAGCCTCTGCCCTGCAACCCTTTTTGTGCAGTGGAACGACGTTAGCTGTTTTCCAGTCTATGGGGACTCTCCTCAAACTTAGGGAAAGATTGAAGAGTCCTGATATCAGTTCTGCTAGCACCTTCCTGGAGACAGTCTCCTTGTGGACCTGGAAAAAAACCCTGTTTATGGTGGGTAGGAAAAGTTTCAAAACTGCCCTTTGTGTACGGTGCTCTGCTTCCCCTGTCTGAATCAGCTGGAGTTAATTTATTCACTTGCAATCTTTTCTCTAGGTGACATGACTGCAGGACTCCGTGGTTATCCCCATCGCCTGCTGGGTTGATTCTTTGTTTCTCCTCAGCTCTGGGAAAGGAGTAATAGGGGATAGATAATGTTTTGTGTGCTCTCGCTGCCGGAATTCCTAGTTGTGACATCACCTGCCTTTTCTGTTTTCTTTCTGTATTGAAATTGTGCTTTTAACAGGGTGTACAGGCTTCATTTTAGGGATTGCTGGTTTGAGGGCTGCACTTTTTGCAGGGCTAGTCTTTTTAACCGTGACAGGAGCTTCCCTGTCACACAAGGTAAATTCTCTGATGATCATAGGAATTGAATGAGTGTCAGAGCATTTACCTCGCCGGCCCAAGGTAAGAAGTTCTTCTGCTGGTTAATAAAAGGAGCCCTAAATATTGGGAGCAAAGATCAAATGGAACAAATATTTTTTTTTTTATTCGCTGTGTACATCCACATCTTTTAGTTATCATGTAAGGGAGGAATAGTTACAAGTTATTTCATGGTTAATGAGCATGGATAATAAGGGTAATGATCAATGTGCCATTTCTTAAAATTCAGCTTTCGAGGCTTTGTTATATGTTGGGCCAGTTTTCTGCACACATTTTGATATCCACTCTAATTTACAATTTATAAAAAGGGATAAGATCTTGATAGTTGAATGCTCTTGATTTATGAATCAATCTTTTCTAGGCATGTAATTTGATTTAAATTGCTCTGCTGTCATTGCCAAAAATGTCTTGGCAGGAAGGAAAAAAATAATTGGATCTTTAAATATAAAAGTCAGAATACTACATTTTCAAAGATGTGTTTCATGTATTTAATAATGTTTGCTTTCCTTTCTTTTGTTTCTCATCAAATTGCAGTGAGTATTCGATCAGTGCTGTTTACACCTCAGACATAATCAGTAAAATGCAGCTCTCTTGACTCCCCTAATGCATCTTTTTAATCCAAGTATTCTATAATGATGTGTTGCTAACCCCGCAGGGCATAAGCCAAAAGCAGTAGTATGAAAAATGCACCGCAAGAAACCAGGCATGTGAAGACGAATGGAATGTACTGTACTTTACGATGGACTCTGTAGATAGGGAACTTCCTGAGAAACAAGCAATATTAGAGGGCAAATTTTGCACTTATGAGATTCCAGTTATTAGACAGGGCACTGGCTTCAGAATCAATAGCATAATTTCTGAAACATTGGTTTAGTTAGGAAAATCTCCAAGGAAACTTCTGAACTAAATAATCTTATTTTAACCTAATCCCTTTGTTAAATGAAATAATAATGATAAAAAAGTGATCTTCTATTTTTCCTGACCATGAGGTAGCTGGAATATTACCCTAGATAAATTAATTACTTGGTATTTATTAGGTACAGTATTGTTATTGATGTTTTGATAAGAATATGGAGCCGGTATGTGGCCAATTCTCAAGATAATTTAGTAGTGGCTAAGATTGCAGGCTAAGCCTTGTAGTCTTAAATGTTAATTTAGCGCATAGACTTAGGAACCATTACTGAGCTAATATGACAGCAGATGCCAATTTGTGCATTAATTGCATAGGGCTCCTTTTAGCAAGTAGTGGTAGAGTGTTTTACCACGGGCTGGCGAGGTAAATGCTCTGATGCTCATTCAATTCTTGTGTGTATCAGAGCATTTACCTTGCCGGCCTACAGTAAAACATTCTACCGCTGCTTGATAAAAGGAGCCCATAGTTTGCAAAAGAGTGGAAATAGACATAGAAACAGTAACATGATTACAGATAAAGGCCAAATGGCCAATCCAGTCTGCACATCCGCAGTAACCATTATTTCTTTCTCTCTCTGAGAGATCCCACATGCTTATCTCAGGCCTTCTTGAATTCAGACAGTCTCTGGGCAAGATATAGATGGGGAAGGGATATGGACTGTGCATTTTAGAAGCACATATGGGTGCTTCCTTTAGAAGCACTATTTCTGTTTTAGATGTTCATAACCCCCCCCCCCCCACCACCACCACCATTTTTTTACAAAAGCGCAGAAGTATTTTTTAGCGCCGGATGGCATGCTGAATATTCTGTGCTGCTCCGATACTCATAGGAACTCTATGACCACTGGAGCAATTCAGTGCATTGACTGGCACTAAAAACCCTCTTCCACACTTTTGTAAAAGGAGGGGAAACTGGCATTTAGGCATCCAAGTTGCATGGACATCCAAATCCTGATTTTACAAAGCGACGATATGAATGTCTAAAACTGCAAAATGTGCATCTGGCAAGGGTGTGTGTTCTGTTTATGTTTGTGATGGGACTTGGGGAGGCTAAAAAGATGGATATTTGTTCTCCATTGTAGAAGAGTAGGGAATATCCATAAAGATAAACTGTTTCCACTTATGCTATGTTAACCGTAAAACATAATATAGTGTAAATTGTGACATTTCCATCCCCAGGGATGAACCTGTCAGGAGTAAGACATGCACTAAACCAGTTCCCCAAGGCAGGAAACCAGTTAAAGGTAGTCCCTCGGAGGTTGCTAAGGACAGGGCTGCCTATCCTGAGGAGCATGAACCTGACCCCGAGCTGGAACCCATGCTAGAGCCAGAGCCTGTTAGGAGAGTAAGCTCCCTTAGGAAGTTTAATCAGTTCCCTAACAGTAATATTCCCAGTGACCTGAGAGGGAGCCAGAGAGCACTCAAACCTGTGCCCCAGCCACATGAGCTAGGGAATGGCTTTAACACCTTAAAACAGCTCTCAATGACTGTAAAGGAGGCAACACAGGAAGACCTGGCAGATAGGGCTCTTCTGGCCAGGCAAAGGCAAGGCACAAGCCAGGAGCCCATGGAATGGGACAGCTCTGCACCCCAGGAGATTACAGAGCTGGAGGCTCCAGAAGAATATATGGACATAGCTGAGTTTAGAGTGCCTGAAGCTGAATCGGTGGAACCGAAGGATGTGAGTTTGGCAGTTTCTTGCCAGTAACTTATCTTACTCTATTTAGATTTTTGTTGGGACAATTTACTGAAGGAACTGTTTTGAGAAAGGTTGTTGCACAGCAGTGGGGGCTGGGCTGAAAGCAGTGCTGGAGTTGTGCACAGCACTAATTGAACTGCTCTACACCAGCTGGGACTGAGCTTGTAGGAAGCTGGTGTGGTTTTCTTTTGTTGGCTGCATTGCAAGCCAGTGACTTGCAGAATTGGGGAAGATTCCCCGTAGACCTAGGGTTGGGATTTTTGTGGGTGCTTGTAAAAGCCAATCGTAAAAGGTGGACCCAGCAATTCTGTTCCCAGTCTCCAGAGACTGGAGAGTTGCTGCAGCCGAGAGAGGCGAAGTTTACAAGCTGTATTGCTCTGAACTTTTATTTTGTGATTTATTATACAGGAGCTTGGTGAAGAGCAGGACTGTGTTACAGAAAGCCCAGGACTCTAGGAAGAAGTGTTAAAGTGTTTCTTTTGTTTTGTTTTCTGGTTTGAAGCTGCCAGGAGATTGCCTTGAACATAGGATTACTTACCTGGGACAAAACTTAAGTTTGTTTGTAAGACTATTAACTGGCTACTATGAACTGTTTGTTAGAGGAGGAAAAGCCAGTGGAATAGTTTTTGTTGTTTTTTCCTTTTGATAGAATAAACCTACTGCAATAGTCTGAGGACTTGTTGGCTTGGAAGTATTATTATTGTAGAGCCAAAGAACTTCACTACTGTTTAGGGTCTCCCCCTTTGGGAGCTGCGCCAGGTTCGTGCTGCCACCAGTCGGCGGTCCCCCGCAGTTTCCTCGCGGGTCCGTCTGGTGACAAAATACAAAAGTCTGTCTGGTACATGCGGGGTGTGTGCCCAGTATCTGCTTTGCATGTACTGCACATGGTATTTGGAGCCCCCAAAACCCTACACATTGCGGTGGTCCACCCCCAAATCCATATCTTCCCTTCTGTCATGTCCAAAGTCCCATCCCAACCCACATTATTTTTTATCTCCCTCCAAACTACTCCTATGTGTTCCAATTGCCTTCTGCCTCCAGGGTTTTGGTATTACTCCTGACCCTCCCTCTCAGTTTTTATCCCCCTTCTGAACCACCCCCATGTGTTTTAAACCCCCCCTCCTGACCCTACGAGTTCTGATCTTCTTCCTGAACCCCTTGGTTCCAATTGCAATCCCGACCTCCCTACCCAAAATCCCACCCTGGACAAAATAAGTGTGGCACCTCCAATCCCTACCCTCGCCCACCCCTAATTCCCTCTCTCAACTCACATGAGATCTACTCACAGTACTACCACTAGGGGTCTTGCTTTGGTATAAGAGTACTACTGTGAGAATATCGTTAGAGGCAGCCAACGCTATTTTGGGTGTCTTAAATGGCTATTCCAGTACACCATGAATTAGAAGCTCAGATTTAGTCTGATAGGGCACAGCTGAAAATTGTCCTCACAATAGTGTTTATAATAAATATAGGGGTCAATTTTTCCAAATGCACAAATATGGGCAAGTGCATTAATGTTCCTTACATGCATTGTTAATGAATAAGACTCATTTACATGAATGGGGGCTATTTGCTAATACATTTGGGGGCATGTTTACTAAAGTGTGCTAAGCAGCTACCATGAGTTTTTAATGAGCATAGCAACTCATTTTTGAAAGAAAAAAAATGCCTAAAAAGTGTCATAAAGAGGCAACTGGATGTTTTTGCCAGCAAAACATCCAAATTGCTATTTTTGAAACCCATTTTTAAGACAGTTTTCTATGAAATTTATATGCAGTGCAAATAAATGTCAAGGTGGTATGTTGGCAGCATGTTTTGGGTGGGACTTGGATGGGCTTGTGATTTTGATATATTTCTGCAATAATAATGGAACATAGTAGAAAACGTCCAGGGAAAAAAAAATTGGACGTTTGAGGCTAGACTTGTTTCAGTAATGAATTAGAACCTAAAAGGTACCAAAAAAGATTAGATGACCATTGGAGGGATTAAAGAATGACCCTCCTTACACCCCCGGTGGTCACTGACTCTCTCCCACCACTGAAAGATGTGAAAGAAATAGTACATACTAGCCTGTATGACAGCTTCAGATGTTATGGCCAGACCTATTAGAGCAGCAAGTAAGTTCTTGGAGTAGGAATTCTATGAGCGTTGGAGCATTTTAGCATTCAGGCCGCAGTAGAAACCTCTACAGTGGCTTAGTAAAAGAGGGCCTAAGTTAATAGCAGTAAAATAAACCCCAGATATTCAAATCCAGTCACTGGAAATGGTCCAGCAATGAATATCTGGGCTTACTACCGACCATGAGATGTAGCCCGGTTTCCTCCCATGATCTGAATATCAGCCTCACACTGTGTAGTGTGAGATTGGGCAGGAACTAGGCAAAGTATGGATGGAGACTGAGCGTGGTCTGCACATTGCAGTCAGTGCTTTGTGGGTAACATGCGCTACCTGGCAAATGTGCAATTAAGGCTGCTTGACTTAACACCACCTCAGTGTCAGCACCTCAATGTCAGCTGGAAAATGCAGGCTCCGGAGTAAGCTAAGGGTGGTAGATGCATGGGACAGTCTCCTGGAAGAGGTGGTGGAGACAGAGGCTGTATTTGAATTCAAGAGGGCCTGGGCACGTGAGATCTCTCAGAGAAAGAAAGAGATAATGGTTACTGCAGATGGGCAGACTAGATGGGCCATTTGGCCTTTATCTGCCATCATGTTTCTATGAATGCTACAAAAAACTCCCACACAAGAAAGGATGTCAAAAAATTCAATACTCATATACCACATCCAAGTGACCCCCACACTACTGACATTCCTGCACAATAAATGGAGAAAAGACCTCAGTGTCTAAAAGGGATACAAAAACATTGCCCGAATAGACAAGCCCATCTCAAAAAACCAACCTTGAGGTACTCAGACACATCCTTGGTCAAAAACTCCAAGATAAGTGGAAAAATATCATACAAATTTCAATTATGTTTAAAGAATACCAAAATCAAATCACACTTATCTTAAAAAATGGTGTTCATAGTAGTCTTCATCTTAGTGCTGGGGTATAGAAGCAGGAAACAACCCGCACAGTGGAGCCTGAGCTAGGCACAGCGGCTACAAACTCCTTGCCACTTGCTGTGCATCGCCACAATCTCCAACAGGGCTCCCTGTTTCGCAACCGAGCTTCATCAGGGAATTGCTACACAAAAATAAAAAGCTTATTTGTATTGTAAACCATCAAATTCAAAACATAAACCAAAAAACCAAAATCAAAAGTGGTTCAGCTCACAGCGTTAGTTAACCAGCTTCACCTCCTATTGTAAAATGGCCTCTCGGCGTTCTCTGACTTAAAGCTTCAAACGTCATTACGAGACCAACGCGATGATGTCACAATGTTTCAAAAAAGCTCAAAAAATGGAATAGATTAAAAACAAGCTCTCCATTCTACACCACTATTAAATCCAATAGGTATACAAGTTTGTAAAGCAAAAATCCAGCGCTGTTCTCTTCTTAGTAGCAGCTGTTTAAAGTCAACCCCTCCCCCACCGAACAGACGGGAATCACATATTCCAGAACCCAGTAACGCAAGTCTTGAAAGTTATGTTGCTGATCCATACAGTGCTGGACCAGAGGGGCTTCCACTCGCTCTCTAGCGATGCAGGATCTATGTTCTACAAGTCTAGTTTTAAATGCTCGGGAAGTCTGTCCCACATAAAGCTTCTGACAAGGACATTTAATGATGTACACTACCCCGCATCTTTCACTGTCTGTCGCACTGTATAATGCATAACATTTTTGTGGTCTACAGGATTCACAAAAGATGTGCAAACTTCCATTACATTGCACACAGAACAATGTCCACATGACATATGGCCCATCCTCCCTCTTCCATTAAATGGCACTATTGAAGGTTCAATAGCTACTTTGCTAGTTGGACATAATAGATCTTGTATAGTTTTATTGCGGGGAAAATGCAAACATCACAGTACTATCTCTAAAACAGGGATGTACAGACAGGCAATTCCAATATTTTTTTAAACTGTGACTATATGTCCTCGCTTGCTGGGAATACGGGAGGATGCATGTAATTCTAAGATCTTCAGAACCAGATTTAGAGTACTCTAATAATCGATCTCTAGGGTTATAGAGAGCTCTAGTATACGCTCTCTTCACACACTGATCAGGGTACCCTCTGGCTCACAGTTTCTCTTGCAATAACTTAGCCTGAATTTTAAATTCCTCTGTAGTAGAGCAGATTCTTCGATATCTCAAAAACTGGGAATTGGGTAAACTTTCTTTCAAATGCATAGGATGTGAACTTTGAAAGTGTAAAAATGTAGTGCGGTCTGTATTCTTACGATACACAGTAGTGAAATGGCAGATGAAGTTTAATGTGAAAAAGTGCAAAGTAATGTATTTAGGCAGAAAGAACAAGGAACATGAGTAAAGAATGTCAGGAGCAACTCTGGGTAAGAGCGAACAAGAAAAGGACCTGGGCGTACTGATAGATAGGACCCTGAAACCATCGGCACAATGTGCGGTGGCGGCAAAGAAAGCAAATAGAATGTTAGGCATGATAAAGAAGGGAATCATGAGTAGATCGGAGAGGGTTATAATGCAGCTTTATAGAGCACTGGTCAGACCACATTTGGAATACTGTGTCCAACATTGGTCTCCCAACCTAAAGAAGGATATAAAACTGCTGGAGAGAGTGCAGAGCCGAGCAACAAAGCTAGTAAAAGGTATGGAGAAACTGGAATACGAGGAACGACTTAGGGGATATGATTGAAACCTTTAAAATACTGAAAGGAATCGACAAAATAGAGCAGGAAAAAAAATTATTTACAATGTCCAATTTGACACGGAATGAAGCTAAAGGGGAGCAAGTCCAGGACAAATATCAGGAAGTTCTGCTTCACGCAAAGAGTGGTTGACACCTGGAATGCTCTCCCAGAGGAGGTTATAGCAGAATCGCCAATCCTAGGATTTAAAAGCAAACTAGATGCACATCTCCTTACGAGAGGCATAGAGGGATATGGGTGACTAAAAATTATACTCTACTAACATAAATAATATATACCACTTAATGTAGGAGATGCATCCAGCATATATCTCACTATTATTCAGGAAAAGGCCTCAGAATCGGAGCCTACGCGTAGTCCTATCATGGACTGAACAGTCAGTGTAGTGTTACAGCTCCATGCTCCAGTCATAGGCCAAAAACCCGAATCCTATATAGTAATTTAACTTATTTTTTTTGTTTTTCAAACTTTTTTTTAGAATTTTATCCAGTGCAACTTAAATATTTAAAATCTTATTTCTAACTATTCAAAATGCATAACTCCTTTGGTTAGAAAAGCAGTTGACAGCTGATTACTTATCTTTAAACATTTTCCGTTGTTATTTGATCGTTCATTTAGCTTGTATACTGCCTGTGTCATGCCTGGTGTATACCTGGCTGGGCCTCCGCGTGTGCGGATTGCCGGACTTGATAGACCGAAGGTCTGATCCAGAGATGGCGCTTCTTATGTTCTTATGTAAAAAGGCTTGATTTCTGATTTCAATAAGAACACCCAGGAACGCAATCTTCTTCAAATCTAATGTGCAAGTAAATTTAATGGTCTGAGTACATATATTCAACTCCTCTACAAAACATAGAAGATCTTCAGGTGTTCCATCCCATAATACAAAAATATCATCTATGTACCGACAACAAAATATGTGGAAACCACCTGGATGGATATACATATAGATCTTCAAAATATGCCATAAAAAGATTGGCCAAAGATGGGGCACAAGATGCTCCCATCGCCGTACCGCTGCATTGCTGATAAAACACATTTTGAAACTCAAAAAAGTTTTGTTTTAATGAGATAGATAGAAGTTGAATGATGAAATCTGAAGCGGCAAGGAGTTTGTAGCCGCTGTGCCTGGCTCAGGCTCTACTGTGCGGGTTGTTTCCTGCTTCTATGAATGCTAGACATCTCCCCCCCACCCCAACAGTTACCATAAAGCTTTTGCACTTAACGTGGGTTAATTATGGCTGTTAACCCCTTGTTAAGTACAAAACCTTAATGCTCTTTAGTAAACATGCCCCATTCATAGGTCCCATAGCTGGCTATCTCACTATTAAGAATGTTCATTATAAATACAACTTTGAGTAAAGACTCAAAATAAGGGTAGAACCGCAGAGTGAAGCACAATTTATTTTGGGAAGTCAAATAGATTAAGCTAGTTCAGAGTTATGATGACATATGATTAATGAAAGGCAGGCCTAAGTAATAGTTAAAAAAACAAACAAATATAACAGATACTTCCCTAAGGAATTATTTTACCAAGCTGTGGTAAGTATAGTTTGTGCTTACCACAGCTAAAAAAGGCTTACCACAGGGCATGCTCAGATATCCTGTGGTAAGTGCAAACTTCAAAAATGGACTTAGCACGTGCAAAAAACCCACCTAAGCACACACTAAGGCCACATTTTAGCGCTGCTTTATACGAGGGATCTTCAAACATTTTCTGCACTTTATTTATTTATTTTTTTTACATTATTAAATATCTCAAAAGCAAATTACATCATTTTTCCACATAATCACTCTGTCGGTTTTGGACCTAAGTCGCTAGTCACCCAAAGTTGGCAGTGTTAAAAGTCCATTCCTGAAAATTACGTCCAAAATATTTTTTTCTTTTGCAAATCGTCTAAGTATACGTCCAGATGTTCAGTTGCCAGACCGCTAAGTCATCTATCATTATACCCCATTCTCGTCCAAAAATTTGTCCAAGTCAAAAATGCCTAGAACAAGACCTTTTGGATGTGGGAGGGGCTAGTAAAGTGATGGACTGGACACCCAGACATGGCAACACAGTAGTGGGGTACCTTACAAGGCACTGCTGCAAACCACCAAAAGCGTGCCATATACACATCTCACCACAACTCCCTTATAGGTCATGGTGAGCCCCCCAAAACCTACTAAATCTACCTGTCTATAACCCCAATAACCCTTATGACTGCAGGTGGCACCTATATGGCTATACAATAGGGTTTGGAGGGGGGGGTTGGTTGGGGGGTGCACATGCAGTGGTTAGAGTGGCTTATGGGCCTGGGTCCTCATCTCTATTGTTTACTAGCCCACCTGCCAGATTACTTAAGCCACCTCTGTGCTGCTCTACTAGGCTTTCCTATGCCAAGTGCTGATGTTCTGGAGGCAGATATGTAAATATTTAATTCTGATTTTATTGGGGGGGAGGGGGGTTAGTGATCATTAGGGAGTGTGTGGGGGTCTGTACTTTGTCTCTACAGTGGTTATCTGGTTACTTTGGATACCTTCTGGCCACTTAGATATGGTTTTACATGGCCTAAGTCACAACATACAATTTCCGTCTAGGGGCAGTCTTGTTACACTTTTGGTTGTACTTGCAGTATGACTAACTTCTTCTTTTACGAAGGTACGATAACCGAATAGTGCACACCAATTGAATTAGCGCACACTAAATGCTAATGCGTCCATATGCTAACATGCACGTGTTAGCGTTTAGCGTGTACTAAATCGATTAGCACGCTCTAATCAGTTAGCGCACCTTAGTAAATGAGGGCCTAAGTCTAGTCTGGTCCATGTCCGGCCCAAATCCCGCCCTCGCCACTCCTCCTAAAATGCCCCTTTTAGCTCTGAGCATATAGTAGCACTGAAGAAGCCTAAGTCATTTTTACATACATCCAAAACTCGGTTCGGTTATCGGCACTTGGACGACTTGTTTTATTGATCATCCAAGAATCAATTTAGACTGGTTTTTGTATTTCCTTTTCGATTATGAGCCCTATGACATTCTATGACACGCTCTCTTACTACTTCTTCCACCCTAACCATTTCCCATGAAAACATTAAACTGCGGAAACTTTTTGAAGAATGCTTGTAAAAGGTCCCCCTGAGTAAGATGTTCAATTAAACTCATCTGCTTCAGTGTGGTGTTCATTTTAAAGAAATTTTAGCTGTTAACTCATGACATTCTGGTTTTAAGCATCATGATTAATTAGCATTTATGGAAAGCTAAATTATTTATGTTAAGCAATGACATGTGTTTATTTAGAAGCTACTTTGAAAACTAATGTCAAGTCTTAATAAATTGAACAAAATGCTTTTGGTGCATGAGATTTTAATGTGATTTGAATGACATCTCAACTCACCAGTCCCTATTTAAAGAGTTTTTCTCCTCTCTCTATGATACAATCTGATTGAAAATCAAAACTACTGAGATAATGGTACATTTGTAATGAAGCACTACAATGAATTAAAGCCACTCAAATTCAAGACTTAGAGGTCCTTTTATTAAGATATGCTGATTTAGCGTGCATTAAAGATTAGCATGTGCTAAATGCTAAGGTGTCTATAGGAATATAATGGATGTCTTAGCATTTAGTGCACAAAAATCTTTAGCGCGTGCTAAACCAGCTAGAGCACCTTAATAAAAGGACCCCTTAGAAAAATTTAGGGCCAAAAGGTACATAGATCCTTTTAGGGATTATGGGCTACTTTTAGAAAGCCAAGGTAGTGATTCCTCTTTCCCCCCCGCCCACGGCAAATGCACCAAAGCCCATTCAGTTCTTATGTGTTTTAGTGCATTTGCCATGGTAGAATCACTACCACGGTCTTGTAAAAGTAGCCCTATATTATTTTTTTAAAAAGCTGATCTCCTAAATCTGATCCCTATTTTTAGCCAAACCTATAAGCATACGAGTGTTAACTGAAAATTCATCTTAATTTAGGAGCTTAAAAGTAATGAGGTACATAATCGAAACAAAAATAGACCTAAAAACCCGCCTAAATTGGCGCTTGGCCAGCCTAAAAGACAGGTCGTCCAAGTGTCAATAATTGAAATGGGTTTTAGACAAATCTAGAGGCATCTTAGGCCTTTTGACTGCCGCTGTGCACCCAGAGCAAAAAAGGGGCGTTTTCGAGGAGTGGTTAGGGTGGGAGGTAGTCAGGATGTGGACTGAACAAACTTAGGCATCCTTTTACTATGGCGCACGCTTAATATTAGCGTGTGCTAAAACAGCTATCGGATATAATGTAAGCATTAGCATTTAGCACACGCTAAAACGGCTAGTAAAAGGACCCCTTAGTCATCCTGTAGTGATAATCGAAAATTTGCCTAGATGGAACTTATACATTGTGACTTAGGTGATCTAAAAACCGGTCTAAGTGCTCAGAAGGTATCCAAAGTGACCAGATAACCACTGCAGGGACAAAGTACAGAACCCCCATATTCCCCCAGTGATCACTGACCCCCGCCCCCCACATCACCATAAAAATCAGAATAAAAATGTACATACCTGTCTCTAGAACATCATCACCTGGCAGAGAAAAGCCTAGTAGAGCTGCACAGTAGTCGGTGGGAAGGGGGGAAGGGGCTAATGAACCATAGAGAGGAGGACCCAAGCCCATAAGCTACTTTAACTACTGCATTTATGATGGAACATGTGCACCCAATAGCCCCCCCCCCAAACCCTACTGTACTGCCATATAGGTGTCACCTGCAGCCATAACAGCTATTTCGGTGGTAGACAGGTGGGTCTAGTAGGTTTTATGGGAGCTCATCATGACCTGCAAGGGAATTGTGGAGAGATGTTTAGGTGGCACCCTTTTTGTGAAGTTTACAGCAGTGCCCTGTAAGGTACCCCACTACTCTGTTGCTATGTCTGGGAGGCCAGTCCATCACTTTGCTGACTCCTCTCGTACCCAAAAGGTCTTTTTCTAGGTGTTATGGACTTGGACAATTTTTTGGACGAGAATGTGGTATAAAGATAGATGACTTGACGGTTTGGACGATCAAACTGCTGGTCCTATAATTAGACAATTCTTGAAAAAAAATATTTTTAGATGTATTTTATGAGAATGGACTTTAGACGCTGCTGACCTTGGGCAACTAGCGCCCTAGGCCTAAAATGGACTTAAACATTTTTTATTATTATTATTATCCCTCTCCACGCTTATAAATTTAGACCTGTCATTCATTTTCTTAGGTTTATGAGCCTAATTTATGAATCTAGTGGTGAAAATCAATACTAAGGGGTCCTTTTATTAAGCTGCGGTAGGGGATTAACGCGCATAATACCGCGCGTTAAACCGCCTGCCGCGCTATCCGCTAATGCCTGCATTGAGCAGGCATTAGTTTTTTAGCCGGCCGTGGCGGTTAGCGCATGATGAAATGTCCGACGCGCTAACCCCGCTAGCGCGGCTTGATAAAAGGACCCCTAAGTTCAAAAGTATTTTCCCCTGCCCTAAAGCTGCCCCTTCTGTTACCCACATTTTATGCTTCCTAAATTGAAGACTATAATGAAATTTTGAGCCATAGTAATTTTCATAGGAAAATTTAAAAGCATAACTCTCAAAAGTTAGGGAAAAAAAAATTCCTATGCATATTGAGCCCTCCGACCCAAATTTTCTATGGTGCGCTGTAAGTTAGGCAGTGGTAGGTGCCCTATCGCCAACTAACTTAATGATTTTGATTGATGATAAATGGTGTGTCATTTAAAACCAATTAAAATCTAATTTAACAAAAATCAGCATCCAACTCCCATCCATAGAGATACCTACTGGTGCCTATGTCTAAAGTGGGTGTGGTTTTTGCCAGAAGTTAATGTAGGCGTCAGTAGGTGCCTCTATGGAACAATTCATGTCAAAAGTAGGCACTGGAAATGTAGTTCTGTAAAACCCTGGCCTATATTTCTGTTGCCTACTTTCAACGTGGCCACAATTCTCTAAACAGTGCCGTCAGGTCATTGGCACGTGATCGGTGCCATTTTTCTAAGCGGCCAACGCTAACGGTGCCATTTAGAGAATCTAGACCTCAATGTTCAGGAAACTGAGAAAGTTTCCCCTTTGCATGAGATAAATTTCCATTTTTATTCATTCTGCAGGCTTCTTGTTCAATATGGTGCATTTTCAATTAATGAAATGTCATGTTAAAAAGACCCTTGTGCAGCAAGTTTGAGTGTATGTGTCATTAGGTACATATACCACCTGATAGTTTTCATTAATTAAAATTGTTCCAGAACATCTGCATCAAATCTAAGCTGTCTATTTCCCTATATGAAAGATGATTTTATTGCAAACTGAAATCTAATGATTTTTTTATTGCCTGTGGATAAAATTCCCATTGTTTTTTATTTTGTTTTGTTGTTGTTAAATAATACTTTTAAAAAAAAGTATTATTATCAATTGTACTTGTTGTAGGTTATAGCACTGGATCAATAGTAATTCTCAGAAGTCTAATTTCTTTTTAATATAATTTAGTAGGCAGTAACAGTATAATCATTAAGATTCCCTTTTCTTTATTGTAGCTTGTAATTACCCGGTAGGAATATTAGAATTTAGCATTTTTCGAAAGCTCTTCCTGCATATCCAAATCCACTATTATGAACCTAAAGAAATTATTGTTGTGGTTAGGTGCCATCAACTCGTGTTCGAGTCCTAGTGACTTGATGAATTGCAGGTTTTAAAAGAAATCAGTTTTGTGCTAGTCCGGAAAGGTCCTCCAGCATCATCCCCATAGTTGTTTTCAACGTGTCCAGCCATCAGATTTCAGGCTGCCCTCTTTGCTTGGTTCCTTCGATCTTCCCAAACATGATGTCCTTCTCCAGTGATCTCTCTTCTGATTGTGTGACTAAAATAAGACAGCCGTAATGTCATCATTTGGACTTCGAATGACATAGCCGGTTTGATCTCTTCCAAAATCGATTTGTTAGTTCTTCTGGTGATCCACAACATGCCTAAAATCCTTCTTCAGCAGCAAAACTCAAATCAATTTTCTTTCTGTCTTGTTTCCGTATGTTGGGGGATGCGGTGGTGGGGGTAGGTTGTCTGGGGATATCAAGGGAATGTTGGGCAATTTGGGGGCTCACGACTCAGCTGATCCTGGCAGGGGGAATACCCATCAGCTTAGAACATAAGAAATGCCTGCACCGGATCAGACCTGGGGTCCATCCAGTCCGGTGATCCGCACACGCGGAGGCTCAGCCAGGTGTACCCTGGCGAATACCTTATTCACTCGTATCCCTCAATATGTCCTGCAAGAAGATGTGCGTCTAATTTTCCCTTAAATCCTAGAATGGTGATTTCCTCCACCATCTCTTCCTGGAGAGAGTTCCAGGCGTTCACCACTCACTGTGTGAAGCAGAACTTTCTGACATTTGTCCTGGCCGTGTCCCCTCTCAGCTTCAGGCCATGACATCTTGTCCGAGTCACATTTGACAATGTGAATAACGTTGTTACTTGCTCACAAATCATGTTCATTGTAGACCGTTCTGAGCTACTGGGAGGACGGGATAGAAATCCAAATAAATAAATAAATAAATAAATAAATTAGAGAATGACACGGGGAGCGATCCCCGCAGGGAGCTGCGGCGTGGCTGCGGTTTGGCTGCGGGTTATGGAGACTCCAAAGCCAAATCGCCGCAGACACGGGGACAAAAGTTTTCACCGCCCGCAAAAACGGTGAAAAGATTTGTCCCCGCAGGCCAATGTACCCCCTTCTAGGAACCGCTATTTACCTGTGTTTCACCATGTTCGTGACCGGGTGTTTGATGTCTCCGCCATGTTGTCTGTCTCCTCCAACTCTCGATCCAACTTGCACGTTGCCGCATTGACTCCGCCCCCCAATATACTGGCTCCTCATTTGTCAGATCAACCCTTCCTGCCAATAGAACCCGCCCCCCCCCGACGATCGCCGGCAGGAAGGTGCTCAGCCCTTCATGCCGACAGAACCAGCCCTCCCCAACGATCGTGGCAGGAGGGTACCCATCCCCTCCTGCCTACCCCAACAGCCCCCCCCGACGATCGCAGCAGGAGGATATCCAACCCCTCCTGCCAGCTCCCCAACAGCCCCCCTATGATCACTGGTAGGAGGGTGCCCAACCCACCTGCCGGCCTCCCCAACGGCCCCCTATATTGCCAATAGGAGGGTGCCCAACCCCTCCTGCCTGACCCTCCCCCAACAAACCCCGCCATCCCGAAACACCACCCTTAGTCTTACTTTCCAAGTTGGACCGGACAGCTCCTCGCTCGTCTGGCCAGCAGGCCTGCCTCCGTCCAAATGAGGCGTGCCCGCCCCTCCCCTCCCCTGCCTAACCCACAGGATCCTAGGGCCTGATTGGCCCAAGCACCTAAGGCCCCTCCTATAGCGGGAGTGGCTTTAGGTGCCTAGACCAATCAGGCCCTAGGATCCTGTGGGTTGGGCAGGGTAGGGGCGGGCCCGCCTCATTTGGACGGAGGCAAGCCTGCTGGCCATACGTGTGAGGAGCCGTCCGGTCCAACTTGGAAAGTAAGACTAAGGGGGTTCCGGGGTGGGAGGGTTCGTTGGGGGGGGGTCCAGCAGGAGGGGTTGGGTACCCTCCTGCCGGTGATCTTAGGGGAGGCCATTGGGAGGACCGGTAGGAGGGGTTGGGTACCCTTCTGCTGCGATTGTCGGGAGGGCCGTTGGGGGGGGTCTACAGGAGGGGTTGGGTGCCCTCCTGCCGTGATCGCTGGGGGGAGGGGAGACTTGCAGCCGTAGCCGCGGTCACTATGCTAATCATGGCAGGGAGATCTTTGCCGCGATTAGGTACAGCGGCCGCGTCTACTTACCATGTAGGCTAACATTGTAAGCATTAAAAGTACATGTCGTGTTTGTTTTTGTATAGTTATTAACTAATATTTAACTAAGTTTTAAAGTTTTAAAGAATGTTTCCTTTATACGTAAATAAAGAAAAGTATTTAAAATCGTACCCGTTTGAGGCTTTTATGTATGCAGCGGTGGCGGTGACGGGGCGGTGAATGGGGTTGCAGTGGCGGTGACGGGGCGGTGAATGGGGTGGCAGTGGCGGTGACGGGGCGGTGAAGGGAATGGCGGTGACGGGGCGGTGCAAAGGATGGTGAGACGGGGACGGGGCGGTGACGGGGACCAATTTTTTCACCGTGTCATTCTCTACTCACCATCCTTTCCCCCTGCTGGTGAGTGAGCTTGCTCCATTTTATCGATTCCTTTTAGTATTTTAAAAGTCTCTATCAGATCCCCTCTCAGTCTTCTCTTCTCCAGGGTGAATAATCCCAGTTTTCTGAGGCGATCTTTGTAGCTCAAGTTCTCCATACCTTTTACTAGCTTCGTCGCTCGCCTCTGCATGCTCTCCAGCAGTGTTATATCCTTCTTCAGGTATGGAGACCAGTGTTGGACACAGTATTCCAAGTGTGGTCTGACCATTGCTCTATAAAGCGGCATTATGACCTCCCTTGATCTACTCGTGATTCCCTTCTTTATCATACCTAACATCCTGTTAGCTTTCTTTGCCGTCGCTGCACATTGAGCCAACGGCTTCAGGGTCCTGTCTATCAGTACCCCCAGGTCTTTTTCTTGTTCGTTCTTCCCCAATGTTATACCTAACAGTTTATACTCATGCTCCTTGTTTTTGCTGCCCAGGTGCATCACTTTGCATTTTTCTACATTAAAATTCATCTGCCAATTTTCTGCCCATCTCTCAAGTTGTTTCAAATCTCTCTGGAGTTCCTCGCTGTCTTTTTGTGACCTGATTGCCCAGCAGGAGGAATCCCTGAAACCGACTCAGCTGATGGGGATTCCTCTGCCACATTCAGCTGATGACAAGCCTTCAATGTGCTTTTTTTTTTTTTTACCCCATCTATGGGTGGTGGTGGTGGTTGGGGGGTCATGATCATTAGGAGAATATGGAGGGGGGTCATGCCTTAAATCCTCCAGTGGTCATCTTGTCAGTTTGGTCACTATTGGGGCACTTAGATCTATTTACTTTGGTCTAAGTTCCAGCATGTACGTTCCACCTAGGATGTCCTAGAAAAGCTTTATTGCTTCAGGATGTCCAGGTGGAAGCCTGCCCAATTCCCACTCATAACACATCTCCTAACACGCCCCTTTGAGCTCTGGATACACACCAGCTTAGATGTGCTGCTGAATGTCCAGAAAGTTTGTTTTGATTATCAGCAGTTGGGCATCCCTGCCGACTTAGGCAGGGTTTTGGACATTTTAAAGTTTTGATTATGCCCGTCATTGAATTTAGGTGGCAAATAGAAAATTAGTCATTCTTTTATTTCACTATGGAGGTTCCTAGTAAATTTAATGTTTCTTCTATGACATTTTACGGGTCCTTGTCCAATCCATCATCCTTTCCAGATTGGACTATTGCAACTCTATCTACTTAAGCCTAACTAAGAAAAACCTTCATAGACTCCAGCGGATCCAGAATGCCGTGGCCAAGCTGATTTTCGCAAAAATTAAATTTGACCATGTCTCTCCGCTTCTGTCCAAGCTTCACTGGCTACCGATAATCACCAGGGTCAACTTCAAATGCACCTGTCTAGCTTTCAAAATCCTACATGGGATCCTCCCTCCATGTATCCTTCTTTCTTGGAACTCCTCAAACCCTAATACCACCAGATCCACCCACAAACTAAAACTATCCTTCCCCTCATTAAGAGGCATTTCCCATAAAGGAGAACTAGGGACCTCCCTTCCCTTCAGAATCACCAAGCTCTGGAGCAACCTTTCCTCCCCTCTTCGGAACCTGAGCTCTCTCCAACTTTTCCGCAAACATCTGAAGACCTGGCTATTCTCTAAAATCTGATACTTACTCCATCTCTGGCATTCTAAGCCCTCTAAAAACTCTTCATACTTGGACCTCTAACCCCTCATTGTAGTTCCTTTCCATCCCATCTCCTGTAAACCGTGCCGAGCTCTACGAATGTGGAGATGAAGCGGTATACAAACCTAAGATTTAGTTTAGTTTAGTTTAGTTTAGATTAAAACTGATGAATCTCAGCTGGTATAGAAGAGTATCCGTCAAAGCTATTTTTAGAAAGCATTGTGTCTTCAGTATTTGCTACATATGTTATCATTACTTGGTTTGATATACCATGAGGTTAGTTCATAGAAACTTATTGCAAATTTTAGAAGATAATATTGAATAATTTGAAATATACATAAATGTTTTTCATATCAATTGCTTTTGATAGATGTAGAAGTAGGTGTTAAGATACCGACATTTGAAGTAAGAGTTATTAGTAATTTTAGCTTTTTATATTTGTAGTTTACTCCCTCCTGATGACACGTGGAGTGAAACTCGAGTCGAGAGACAGGGTTTAGGCACCTTTGAATGTGCTTTGTTGATTTTGTGGTGTTTTGGGTTTATTTTTGTTCATTTCTACATTCACTTTTACAGCAGAGGATATTTACCAGAGGAATGTTGCATTGCTCCCAGATAAGTACATCTTTTTATCTGGGTTTTGCAATTTACATATGGGCCACTTATCAATATTAATTATAATACAATGACATTTGACATAATTCCCAGGAAGAAGAATGAAACTAAAAAAACAACAATATTAGATGCCTAGACCAAATGGATTACAAAATGCTGATGGAAGATAAAAACATTTTCAATATGGTTAAATAGGGAGGTGAAAGAGGATATTAAAGCCAAATGACATTTAAACAAATGAAAAACAGATCCAAACAAAGAACATAAGCACTGGAAAGTTAGATGCAAAACTACAATGAGGCAGGCAAAAAGAGAAACTTTCCTGAAAAGGAAAAACTCAAACTAGATACTATTCTTAAAAAAAAAAAAAAGAATGTCAATCTAAAAATATACATATAGGGCTTCTTTTAATAAGCAGCATAAGAGCATTTTACGGTGAGTCACTGAGGTAAATGCTCTTGAATTCCTATGAATGTCGGAGCACTTACCTCGTTAACCCATGGTAAAATGTTTCTACGCTGCATAGTCAAACCCAGTGATAATTTGAAAAGATGTTTGCCATAGAGGCAAACCTCAATAATAACTTTTCTCAAGCAAATTCAAAGCCACTGCTACCTGTGATGTCATCAGGCCCACGGCAGTGCATGTTGAAAGTCACAAGTTGAATTCCCTTTGAGTGTGTTGCCTTCTAATGAACGTGTGCGCTGGTGAATCCCCTGAGGCAGGTCCACGGACCAAAACGCTGAAAGGGACAGTATGGTAGCTGTTCCCTAGCATTGGGAGTGCAATTTAAACAGTGACAGAGTCCTAATGGACAGTTAAGGGCTCTTTTCACTAAGGTGCGCTAGCGGTTTTAGCGCACGCAAAAGATTAGCGCGTGTAATAGCGCACGTTAGCTGAAAATTTACTGCCTGCTTAAAAGGTAGGGGAGGGTCATTGGGGTGGGCAGACTAGATGGGCCGTGGCCCTTATCTGCCGTCTATTTCTATGTTTCTATGTTTCTAACGCACCTTTGTAAAAGGCGCCCTAAGTCTCACGCAGTATTAATAATTGTCTTTGCAGTTTGATGTGGTTTTGCTGCATGGATATGAATTTATAACTTACCCCCTGTTTTACTAAGGTTCACTATACGTTTTAGCACATGCTAAATATACACGCACGCTAACCGCTAACAAGTCCATAGACTAACATGCACGTCTTAGCTTTTAGCACATGGTTAGCACGTGCTAATATTTAGCGCACGCTAAAATGCTTATCGCACCTTTGTAAAAGGAGCCCTAACTTTAAAATTTGTTCTTGTTAAAAAACATAGGCCCTCTTTTACTAAGGTGAACGAACCGATTAGCAAGCACTAATCGATTTAGCGCATGCTAAATGCTAATGCGTGCAGGTTAGTCTGTGGGTGCATCAGCGTTTAGCGCGTGCTGATAGGTTAGCACACCTTAGTAAAAGAGGGAGTTAGAAGTTTAGGAAGGTTGGGGGGGGGGAGAAACAAATGATTTAAAAAGATTAGGATTGGTGGAGTGAGTACTGAAATAGCTGTGTGCTACAGGAGGCTCCATGATCCCTTTCCAATTGAATTTCTGATGTTTTCTCTCTCTTTTAATTTTAATTCTCATTGTATGAACTTTTGTCACAAATTCTCTTGCTGCGTGGAATGACTTATTCTTAAAGAAACTGTTTTAAAGCTATTTTTGAAGAAGAAAACATTATTTATGTATAACTAGAGTGTATTAGATGTCCGATTATAAGAAATATACCCCCTCTTTTACGAATGCATTGCACTGGTTTTAGCGCCGGAGGCGGTGGTAACTGCTCCGACGCTCATAAAATTCCTACGAGCATCGGAGCAGTTACCACTGCTGCTGACACTAAAACCCACACTATGCGTTAGTAAAAAGAGGAGTTATAGTGTTTGACACCACCCTGTTTTCTCTGATGATAGGGAGAGAGAACTTGGGGTGATAGTGTCTGAAGATCTCAAGGCAGTGTAACAATGTGACAAGGTGGTGACTGTTGTCCAAAGAATGACAGACTGCATGCAGGGGTGTCCAACCTGCGGCCCGAGGGCTGCATGCAGCCCAGTGGAGTATTTTCTGCGGCCCTGGTCTAGAGCGATGCAGTGTTTTCCTCTGCTGCCCCCGGGTGTTTACCGTCTTGCCGGCTCCCTCCTCTGTCTTGCTGGAGCGTTCACATGTTTGTGCGGCCCCAGAAACATTTTTTTTAGACCAACGTGGCCCAGGGAAGCCAAAAGATTGGACACCCCATAGAGTGAGTTTTAACCAGCAGAAGAAAGGAGGTGTTGATGCCCAGTACTAGACATTGGTGAGACCCCACTTGGAGTACTGTGTCCAGTTTTAGAGGCCATATCTCTACAAGGATGTAAAAAGATGAGGCAGTTCAGAGGATGGGGAAAACTAGTACAGTGGTACTTTGGATTACGAGCATAATCCGTTCCAGGAGCATGCTCGTAATCCAAAATGCTCGTTTATCAAAGCGAGTTCCCCCATAGGAAATAATGAAAACTTGCTTTGATACGTTCCCACCCCCGATAACCGGCATTGCTTCTCCCGCTCGCAAAGGCCCCCTCGCTCCAACCGGCACCCCCCCCGGGCGAACCGGCCCCCCCGCCCAAACAACTTAAACTTACCCCCCCAATCTGGCACCGACACCGGCACACAGGCACAGATCGTGCCGGTGCCTAGAAGATCTTCCAGCTTCTGCCTGCCTTGAGCATGCATCTGCGCATGCTGAAGGACTTCTAATTCTCCCTCTCACCGAGAATCTCGGCGAGAGGGAGAATTAGAAGTCCTTGAGCATGCGCAGATGCATGCTCAAGGCAGGCAGAAGCCGGAAGATCTTCTAGGCACCAGCACAATTTGTGCCTGCGTGCCGGTGCCAGACCGGGGGGGGGGGGGGAGGGAGGAGTAAGTTTAAGTTGTTCGGGTGGGAGGGGCCGGTTCACGTGGGGGGGGGGGTACCGGTTGGAGCGAGGGGGCCTTTGCGAGCTGGGGGGAGCGATGCCAGTTATCGGGGGGGGGGAGGGGGAGGTGCTCGCAAATCGAGTCAACACTCGGTTTGCGAGTCAAAAGTCTGCTGAGTGTTTTGCTTGTCTTGCAAAACACTCGCAAACCAGGTTATTCGCAAACCGAAGTTTGACTGTATAGGGTTTATGCCATAAGATGTATGAGAAGAGACTATACACTGGGAAAAAAAAGAAGAGAAAAATATGATATGATACTGTATAGCCCTTTAAGTACTTGAAAGGTATTAATATTCAAACAAACCTCTTTCAGAGAAATAGGGGTGGTAGACCTAGAAGACATAAATGTAGGTTGCAGGAAGGTAGACTCAGAAATAATGTCAGGAAATACTATTTCACAGATAGAGGGGTGGATGCATGGGACACCCTTCTGAGAGAGGTTGTAGGGTCGAAAACTGTGAATGTATTCAAAACTGCATGGGGTATACAGTACATAGGGGGTGCTTAAATAGAAAGAAGATGGAAATGCAACATGGCTGTTGAGGTGTTACCTTGGGCAAGAATAGTGGGATCAGAGGCCGAAGTGAGACAGACTTGAATAGTCTGTCTTGCAAATAGTGAGAGACAAAGAAGAGAGACCAAATCCAGTATGGGGGAACAGAGGTTGATGCCACACAGGGTTGTACAGTATGGGCCTGATTCTATAACAAACACTTAGTGTAGCCTAACTTAATTTCACAGGCAACTCAATTGTTTTTAATTGGCTAAATGGCATGGTAAGAACATAAGAATCCAGGTCACTAGTACCTGGCCAAAACCCAAGATGTAGCAATATTCCATGCTACCAATGCAGGGCAAGCAGTGGCTTCCCCCATGTCTTTCTCAATAACAGATTATGGACTTTTCCTCCAGGAACTTGTCCAAACCTTTCTTAAAACCAGCTACGCTATCCGCTCTTACCACATCCTCTGGCAACACGTTCCAGAGCTTAACTATTCTATGAGTGAAAAAAAATTAAGATTGCAGGCAGATATTCACATGACACCAAGTGACACCTAAGTCAAGGCACCCTCTGCCACCTAACGATGCCTATCTGAAAAGTAGGTGGGGTTATGGGGCAGAATAAACATGTTAAAACGTAGGAGTTGCTAGCCTTGCGAGTTAGGTACCAGTAAATTAGGCTGATTCTATAAAGGATGCCTAGCAGTTGACTGATAGCTGGGAAGGCCAGCGCCTACAAGTTAGATGTGGTTAGGCAGCATTTATAGAATCGGGTCCTACACATGGAGAGAAACAAAGAAGAGTGGCCAAATCCAGCATGGGGGGATTGGAGGTCGATGCCTTAAATGCCTGTATGGTCTGTGTCTCAGATGTGGCAAGAGACAGGTGAAGGTTTGACAACTCCAGCGTGTTGATCATTTTATTGTCACTTACTGCGAGTGGGTAAACTGTGCAGCTTAGGATGGAGGGAAAGGCATCTTGACTGGTACGTTGAATACTGAAAGTGATAAACCACATATTATCTCTATCGTGTTTAGCCGCCTATATGGTTGGCATGGTGGTGACTTCACAATCGGCATTTAAACATGGGTGAACTGGGCCTACACAGAGTGGTTGGTAAGGCTCTGGCTACCTTGTTGGGCAGACTGTATTGACCGTGAGGTTCTTTTTTCTGCCATCATCTACTGTGTTACTGTGTGTTACTTAAGAGATTGTTTGCAGTTACTACAGCAAGTGGTCAATAATAAATTTACTGGATTTAAAGGGCATTTCAGCCAACTGTTTGAGGGCTGCAATGGAGGAATTGCAGCCCTTGGGCCATGTGATTGCCTTTTTTAAAAAAAAAATATATAAATCTTTATTAATTTTAAAAGCCAACATAAAGTGCAACAGGTGATTGCCTTGATCTATGTTTTTCCTGTGATGTTTATTCAGAAATAAACTAATAAAACAAAAGAAATGATCACCATTATCTTGAGATAATGTTAAATGCATCCTCACTATCAGCCATTACTTATGTAAAGCAGTAAGCTGTGATTTTTTTTATTTTTTTATTTTTACCACACTCACTGGTTTTAATGTGCAGTATCCCGCTTGATAAAATCCATGCTAACTGCTCAATGCAGTTTAGTAAACAGGTCCCTTTGTGAATTTTAATGCATAATTCCTATAAAGGATTTTTCTATGCTTCCATGCTTGTGAAATACTGTGTTTTCTAGTGTTAAAATTAAGGAGTATAAATTCAAAACAAACTGAATTAAAAAATCAATTTCTGACAAACTGTTCTGTGCAATGCCATGATGGATTACCAGTTAACACAGCAAAAGAAACATTTTCCTTTCAAAGTTTTGAATAAAGATCAAATTTTCTAGTAAGCTGTTCATAGATCTTATTACACTATTAATTTTGTTCAGACAATAAACAATACAATGTTTCTAAACTGAGAGACCACATGCGAAAACAAAAAACAGTGGGACGATATTCAGAGGGAGGTAACTGGTTAGGAGGGTTTCTAGCCACTTATCTCCTACTCACTGGGTGATTTTTTTTTAGAAATTTCAGGGACATACTGTATAACGCCATAGTGCTACTGAAAATCTGGGAAGACAGCCATGACACTATGCACTTAGGCCCATAACCGGCGGCTAATGTTAGGCACCTATTTTGGAGGCACCCAACTAGATAAGCGCCTATCTAAATTGAATAACAAGCTCAATTAAGCTTTTTAAATCAGCAACAATTGAAACTGAGGCGCCTATCAAGAAAGAGCGATTCTGTAATAAGGCGCCTCTAAAAATTTAGGCGGCCTTCAAAAAAATAGGCACTATGCATGTTAGGCATGGGCGTGGCTATGTGTTAGGTGCTTTGTTGCAGAATTGCTGCTCTTAAGCGTGCTTAAGTGCTTGCATGGCCGCCTAACTTTTAGTTGTGCCTAGAGCTGGCCTATTTATTGGGCGCCTCCAACATAGGTGCCGCTCAGTGTGATTCATTAAACAGCACCCAATTTTTCTTGAATCGTGCTGAACACTACCTATTTTGGCGCCTAACTTTTGGACACTTCTTATAGAATTTGCCCCTTAGGGCCAGATTCTATAAACGGACCCTAAGCATAGGTGCTGCTCGGCCCAGTTGTCAATCAACCTTTAGGGGCCGCTTATAGAATCCAATCTAGTGGTACTTAGGTGTACTTTGGTGTTGCTAGGTATCATAGAGGTAGGCACTGGTACATCAGTCCAGGTTTTAGTTGGCCTAATTTACCGGTGCCTAACATGAATGCTTAATGACACCTAAGTCAACCGTGTCTATTCTCCACCCCTAACTACGCATACTTTTCAGGTAGGCATCATTAGGTATTGGAGGGCTCCTTCACTTATTTATTTATTTTAGGTATTTATATACAGCCTATCAAGTGATCTAAGTTGTTTACAATCAGGTGCTCAAGTATTTTCCCTATCTGTCATGGTGGGCTCACGATCTATGTAACATACCTGGGACAACGGATGATTAAGTGACTTGCCCAGGGTCACAAGGAGGAGCATGGGATTTGAACCCTCAACCTTAGGGTACTGAGGCTGTTGCTCTAACCATTATGCCACTCCTTCCTTAGGCATCGATAGGCATCCTAAGAGTTCCACACGTAATTCTTAATTTATTATTTTTTTAATTGGCTGAATTACCAATGTGGTCAATTACCATGCCAATTTAAAAATATTGTACATGGATTCCTAAGTTAAGCGTTGCTAAGTATCCATGATTAGGATGCCTAGCAGTGCCTAATATAGAGTTCCTATACAGAATCAAGCCCATAGGGCTCCTTTTACTAAGGTGTACTAATGAATTTAGCACACACAAACAATTAGCATATGCTAAATGCTAAGAAGCCCATTTTATTCCCATGGGCTTTTTAGCATTTAGCACACACATTGGTTCATGCTAAATCCTTTAATGTACCTTAGTAAAAGGATGCCTTTGTGCAGGGGTGTCAAAGTCCCTCCTCGAGGGCTGCAATCCATCAGGTTTTCAGGAATTATCCAATGAATATGCATAAGATCTATTAGCATATAATGAAAGCAGTGCATGCAAATAGATCTCATGCATATTCATTGGGGAAATCCTGAAAACCCGACTGGATTGTGGCCTTCGAGGAGGGACTTTGACACCCCTGCTTTAGTGCTAAGGTGGTCTGTGGAAGAAGCAAAAAAACAAATTTTATGTACTTTGTTATCTGGCACCAGTCTAAATATCTGTAAACAACCAGATAACTTCTAGTAGTCATGCTAGCCCTGGATATTCAATTCTGATGCCTGAATTAGGCCTCCAAAGAAAGAAGTAGGAATGAACAAATGATTTTTCTTTTCCTTTGGATGCTTCATTGTGAGGTTTTTCTTTGGACTTTTGATTTGATCGCTTGGATTAGGCCTGGCATTGTACTGTATACCCAGGTCAAGTTTTGCCCTGAGCAGTCAGCACCATCACATCGATTGATATGGTCAGAATATGAGCCCACAAAACTGGAAACATGCTGATCATATCATATTGTGGAATGCTATAGCACAGGAGAGCTATCCTCCCAACCAGTGTTCCCTCTAAGCGGGCGGGTGTTGTGAGCAAACTTTTTTCACTGTGAGCTAAAAATATCGGGCGCCAGCAAGTTATGAGCCAAATAAATATGTTGCTTTCTACCACAGAACTTCCTTACGTTTGTATGGAATCTATCCCCTTTCAACTTTAGAGAGTGCCCTCTCGTTCTCCCTGCCTTAGCTACTAAGTCTATTCCCTTCAGTACCTTGAATGTTTCTATCATGTCCCCTCTCAATCTCCTCTGCTCAAGGGAGAAGAGGCCCAGTTTCTCTAATCTTTCGCTGTACGGCAACTCCTCCAGCCCCTTAACCATTTTAGTTGCTCTTCTCTGGATCCTTTCGAGTAGTACCGTGTCCTTCTTAAAGTACCAGTGCTGGACGCAGTACTCCAGGTGAGGGCGTACCATGGCCCGGTACAGCAGCATGATAACCTTCTCTGTCTCTTCAGTCCAGCATCTGCCCCTTCCATTCACTGTCTGTCTTTCCCTGCCATCTCTCCTCCTGCCCCCCCCCCCACCCCCCAATTTGGTCTAGCATCCATCATCTTCCTTCTGTTCCCCTCATGGTCTGGCATCTCTATCCTTCCCTCCCCCCTGTGGTTTTTAGCATATCTCTCTTCTCATTTCCTCCACTCAGATCTGATCATTCTCTGCTCTCTCTTCCCTTTTCTTCTCTGGTCTTCCTTCTCTATTTTCTGCCTCCATCTAAATTAAATTCTTTCTTACTATTTAGTCCCGTTTCCCTCTTTTCACTGTGTCTACACACAGCTTGTCACCCCTTTCCCTCACCCCTCCATTATCTTACTATTTTCTTCCCCCTTTATTTATCTCCTCCTTCCATCCAGTATGTGTTCTTTCCCCACTTCCATTCAGCATCTGCTCTCCCTTCTCAACTGACATCCATCTGCCTTCTGCTCTCTCTCCCTTCTTCTCACTTCCATCATCTGTCCCCTTCTCTCTCTCTCTCATCTCCTCCATTCCATCATCTGCCCCTTCTCTCTCTCTCTCTCCCCCCCCCAACTTCCATCATCTGCCCCCCTTCCCCTCACCTTTGTAGGTCACTTTCTTTCCCCTGAGGGTGGCTCATGTCACAGGGGAAGCTTTGGCCGAGCAGAACCGCTTGATTGACAGTGGAACTTACTTGATTGATGTCGATGCTGGGGCCCGTTGCCGTTTGAAGGAAAAAAAAAAAGGTGGAAAAAAGGAACCTGTAAAGGCGAGAGGAAGGGAAACCTCCAGGACAGCTGCTTTTTGCCCTCCTTCAGCGGCCCAAGAGTTCAGACCAGCAGCGGCAGCTCTGTATGCTTTTAACTTCGGCACAGAGCTGCCCCTAATCAATAGTTTAGCGCGGTTTCAGGAGGCAGCCTCGGGGCCTTTGATAGCCGGCCCGCTTCGATGATGCGATGTGGGCCGGCCTAGCAAAGGCCCCGAGGCTGCCTTATGAAACCGCGCTAAACTATTGATTAGGGGCAGCTCTGTGCCGAAGTTAAAAGCATACACAGCTGCCGCTGCTGGTCTGGAGGTGCGGAGACAAGGCAGGAGGCAAACGCGATGGAAGGCAGGAGTCCCGGCGAAGGCAGGAGTCCCGGCACAGCGACTGCAACAGGAAGTTGCAAGTCAGCTGACGCCGGCCTTTCGTTGCGGCGGGGACCGAATCCTTCGCGGACCGGCAAGATTTTGTTTGCGGACCGGCGGTTGAAGAACTGTGCTCTACACTGTGTGCGCTGTGACGAGAAACATGTGCGCTGCGAGGTAATATTTTGTGCGCCAACGCACCCCAGCGCAGCTTAGCGGGAACACTGCTCCCAACCCTTAACATACAAAATTATATCAAAAAGTGAAAGCACAAAAATTGTATGTAATAAATAAGGCTACAGCTTTATTAAATACCCTAAAAAGGGAGTCTAACTTATATACCCAAAAGTCTCCTAATATTCTTAAATGCCAAATCCTCCTTCCCTCAGTATAGGATGGAATTTTTAATCAGAGTAGGCCAAGGATATGTTTACTCTCAAATCCTAGGTACTCCATAGATAAGCAGTGCCTGAATCCTCTTAAGGCCTTCTTATTATGTCTGTGCAGTTTTACTCAGCTTCACTTGCTCAAAACAGGATTCCTGCATATGGGCAAAGATAACGTGACCATTTATGTTTTCATCAAAATGGGACATCTATTAATCCATACAAGGTTAGATAATCTGTGGCAGGGAGGAAAGGCCTCAGACTATACTGTATGTCCGTATCACATACCAGCCTCACGGCCATTCAGCCAATGCGGACAAAAGGTTTCAATCACTGGCCTTCCTCCTACCACCTCCTGTGCAAAATCACACTATGTAATGTGCAAAATCACATTTATCTTATATAAATACTACAAAATATGAAAAACCACTTATCTTAGTGGCGTAAGATGAATCATCCTAAAAACTAATTCTGATTTTGCACAGGAGGTGGTAGGAGGAAGGACAATGATTGAAACTTTTTGACCGCATTGGCTGAATGGCCATGAGGCTGGTATGTAATACGTATATATAGTCTGAGGCCTTTCCTCCCTGCCACAGATTATCTAACCTTGTATGGATTAGTATGTTAGATAAAATGATGATTTATTAAGTTTTATATTAAAAGTTCCCTTTTGTTTTGATTTTTGCAATTGTTGGTTGTGTAATTTTTTGAATTCTCCTTTTTCTGGAGCCATATGGTAACCCTATCACTGAGTGCTACCACCTGCATAACTTCCAGGTCAGTGATTGACCCAGATTATTCAATGCCAGTGCCCAAACATGGTCCAGCACTGAATAACCGTGATTAAATCTATCAGTGACTGTCAGTGGTTTTAAAACTGCTGACTTCCACAGGCCGAATATTGATCTTACTGTTGAATCAACTAATATAGTTTAAAAGCTAGAATCGGGCTCAATTGTTTTGAACTGTGATATATAAATGGAGCTTACAAAAGAAAACCCAAATGAAAAAAATTTCCTGTAAACAGTCTTAATGCATCAAAATGGCACATGATGTTTACAATTCCATTCATGTGTCTGAGGTTTAAAGCTACCTACTAGAATGTTTGCTGAGCTTAGTTTCCTATGGATGTTCATGGTTTTGAGAATATTTTCATTGTTGATTACTTTAATCATACCCCTATCAGGACTTAACTTTAGGGCTCCTTTTACAAAGGTGCGCTAAGCGTTTTAGCGTGTGCTAAATATTAGTGCACGCTAACCATGCGCTAAATGCTAACACGTACATGTTAGTCTATGGACACGTTAGCGCATGTCTTCCTCATTTGTTATACTTCCAGCTTTGACACCTGTCTTCTTGTGGGCAAATATTTGGATAGTGGCAGTGGTGTAACGATGGAGGTTGGCACCTGGGGTGGTGGCACCCAGCATTGCTGCACCATGCGCCCCCCCCACTCCTTCCTGCCCCCCACTGCTTGGGCACCCCCTTCTTCCCCACTACTTGGGCATCCCCTACTCATCCCCCCCACCTCCACTCTTCTCTGCTTCTTGGGCACCCCCAACTCTTCCCGGTGTATTTTTATATTCAACTATTTTATCATATTTCCCTATCTGTCCTAGTGGGCTCATACTTTTATCTAGTGTACTTGGGAGAATGCGGTAAAAACTCAGATGCTCATAGAATTCCTATGAGCGTCGGAGCTTTTATTGCAATGGCCGACGATAAAAAACCTTAATGCGGCTTGATAAAAGGGGGGATCTAAGTGAGAAATAGCAATAAAAATATAGGGGCCCTTTTATTAAGCTGTGCTAATAAGTGGCCCGCACTATTATTAACGTGTGGGTTTCCTACGTTCTAAAGCCATTTTTAGTGCGGCTGTAAAATGGCCCCATTTTCCAATTTCTGAATAGCCAAATCAGCACGTGGCCATCAATGTGTGAACCCTTACCAACATTATTTTTTATAGACAGTAAGGGCTCCCGTGCGGTGCCCTAACCACATGCTAATCATTTAGGCCAGAATTCTCTCAGTGCCAATATCAGCAGCCGTTGATCATGTGCCAATCATGCGCCGCCGCTGTATACAGAATTGCACCTCTGGGAAAGCCAGAAGCCAGAAATGTAGGCCAAGGTTTGCCAGGTTTACATTTCCAGCACCTATCTTTGTCGTGAATTGTGCCTACATAGGCGCTTTAGGCTGCCAAATGTCACTTCTGACATTATCCACACTCACATTAGGCGGCCTTAAGTACCTACGAAGGCACAGTTCCAGAGCCGATTCCAGGCACTTTAACGTTACCATTTTTTTGCTCTTTTAAACAGTATTTAACGGTGTCAGGTCAAAAGCGCGCCGGGACAAAGGCGCGAGCAGACAATTGAGCGCAGCGCGGAGGCGCGCGCTGAAGAAAATTACTGTTTTTAGGGCTCCGATGGGGGGGGCGTGGGGGGGAACCCCCCCACTTAATACAGATTGCGCCGCATTGTGGGGGTGTTGTGGGGGGTTTGGGGGGTTGTAACCCCCCACATTTTACTGAAAACTTCACTTTTTTCCCTGTTTTTAGGGGAAAAGTTACATTTACAGTAAAATGTGGGGGGTTACAACCCCCCAAACCCCCCACAACGCCGACGCGATTTCTATTAAGTAAACTGGGGGTGCTCCCCAACAAAACCGCCCGTCGGAGCCCCTAAAAACAGTAATTTTCTTCGGCGCGCGCCTCCGTCTTGCGCTCAGTTGTCGGCGCGCGCCTTTGTCTTCCGCGTTGTTGTCTATGAACCGGATTTAACTTAGGTGCCAGTATGGCACCTATTGACATCTATGTTTAGCGCACATCTGGAACTTGTACACATCTGAGAAGCTGAAAGCTTTGTAAAAGGGAGAAGGGAAAGGCATCTGATATACCGCTTGGACAAGGTGTATTAAGCGGTTTATAGCCGGGTACTCAAGCATTTCTCCAGTCGTGGTAGATGGGCTTGACGTGCCCCCGGAGTGTGTGCTCATCTGAGAAGCTGAAAACTACACCGTCAGTAGTTTCACTTCCTACAGGGCCTCTCAAGGTAGACAGGTTTCAGCGGAGATGGTGCCCGTTGTAGAATTTTGCCCTTAGTTTGTGGTGCCAGAGCTACGCTAGCATGCTTACTCTTAACCCCCAAACATGTTCCCGTGCTAAAAAATAAAATCTGTTTTTAGTAGGTAGGAAGTGTGCACCGATTCCACATGTTAAGTGTTTACCGCAGTGAAAAATACTTTAGTACCTGAATAAACTCATGTAAACCGTTTAGAGCTCTCCTGGGAGAACGGTATAGAAAATTGAATAAATAAATAATTCTTAAATTGATAAATAAATTGGTTTTTGGTTTATTTTTAGAAGAAAAGACTGGCTATCCTTTTAAAGCAGAGAGACAAGGCAGCTGAATACTGGACATAGAGATAAAGAGATAAACTATCCACTTATCTTGATGCAGTGGTCATGTCTTGGTATACTGACCCCTTAAAAATATGTCCTTGGTTATTATTTCTGCCATGCTCTCTCAGTTAATGTACAGTGCAATAATGCCACCTCCAATTTTTTTTCTCTGTTGTTTTTCTCTCCGTATAGCAGACATTTGAGTTTGCATGCTGATTCAATATAATGCCATGCAGTGTTACAGGTTGCTATAACTGTCTCGTGCTGCACAATTAGAGCTCTGCAAACAGTTCAAAGCTGAATTTGAGCCAAACAGTGTTTAGCCTGATTCCAATTCCCCCTAAATTCTGGATTTTGCACAGATTGGCTCAACAGATTTGGGTGAGGTCCAAAAGAAACACATTGAATCCAAAACAGGATTATAGAGATGGTTTCAGACTTTTAGAAAATTCAAAAGCAAATTGATTGATCTGCTCTAATTCATTTTTGAATTAGTCAACGATATAAATGCAAGTTTCAAAATTGAGTTGGCTCGTCTAGATTTTCCTTAACAGTGGGGCCCTTTTACTAAGCTGCGTCAAGTACTGAGCATAGGTTTTATCATGGGTTAGACATTAGCGTGAACCAGCGTGAAAAGTTAGTGTGCGTTGAAATAGCCAGGGCTGTAAATACCTCATGCTAGCTGTATATATGTGTAGGGGCAATACATGGGTGTGATAGGACAAAGCGGAGGAGTGCCTTAATCAAAGTACCCTATTTTGTATAAAACACCCATGTGGTGTTCGGGAGGGGAACTAACATCAAAGCCAGTGTTGAAAAGAGTCGAAATCATTACCAGCTGTTTGGAAAGCTTTCATCTATTAATGCAGAAACAATTCGGAAGCCTGTTTCCCCAGTCATGGGAGTAACTATGGGGTCCTTTTTACTAAGGCGCGCTAACTGATTTAGCGTCTGCTAATTGGTTTAGCGCACGCTAAATGCTAAGGCGCCCATAGAATATAGTGGGCATCTTAGCATTTAGCACACGCTAATCTGTAGTGCGCGCTAAATCGGTTAGCGCGCCTTAGTAAAAGGACCCCTTTATGTGAGAAGGTGGAAATGCCAATAATGAAGCAACAGTCCCGTGGCTATAATACCATAACCCTCAGAGCCAAGTTTTCTGGATGATCCTTGGCAAATAATGACACAATGGAATATACAATATCTGGATGTGCATCCCAGGTAGAAGCTGAAGCAAAATTAGTCTCATTGGATTTATTTGCAGATCAACATTTCCAATTGTATTGCTCAAAATAAATTAGTAGTTTGGAAGTCCCTACTGCAAATATGTACTAATTAAAAATAGCTTTGTTTAGCTGAGAAAATGAACATCAAAGTAAATAGAATGCAGTTAACATGTGAGCTTACCTCAGATGAAATCTACATATGCAGTCTTCAAAAACTATTTTTGAAATTTTCAACACTCACCTCCACCAGTTACCGTTCTGCTACATGGTGGTATATCAAGAATATATAAGGCCCCCTTTTATCAAACTGCATTAGTTTGTTTGTTTGTTTCCCCACGGGTCGCTACAGTAAAAGCTCTGACGCTCGTAGGCAGTCTATGAGCATCGGAGCTTTTACCGCAGCGGCCTGCAATAACAAAACCAAACCCTAATGCAGCTTGATGAAAGGGAGAACTAAATGAAGAAGGACAAACACTGCAAAGAATCAGTCAAAAAAGATGAGCAGAAATGATCAAGGTGTCCAAGCTGGCAGATCTTTAATGGGTAACACATATATGGCAAATTCCAAACAAACCTGACACGGGCCGTATTTCAGCAACTGCCTGCATCGGGGGTTCATGATCTAAAATAACATATAAACATAAATAAATATACAGCATAATATAAAATGATAATATAAATTAAAACAATGATAATAATATATACATATCAATTTAAAACATATACTACATGGATAGCCTTAATAAAATCTATTTTACATAAATAGATGATGTTAAAAGATTCTATAATAAGTTAAAAATGAAGGCTCATGGTTACCAAACATGCTAAAAGATAAAGGGCTCATTTTACAAAGCCACAGTAGCAGCTGATACTGCGGTTATCACTCTAGTGCCCTTAGGGATTTAATGGGCAGCAGAGAGTTTGCTGTGTGCCAGCCACTACTGCAGCTTTGTAAAATGGAGAAGGGAAAAGGGTCTGATATACCACTTGGACAAGGTGTATTAAGCGTTTTACAGCCAGGTACTCGAGCATTTCTCCAGTCAAGGTACATGGACTTGATGGGCCACTGGAGCTTGTACACATCTGAGAAGCTGAAATCTTTGCTGTCAGTAGTTTCACCACCAGCAGGGCCTCTCAAGGTGGACAGTTTCAGCGGAGATTTACCAACCATCTGGGCAACAGCAGATGGGCAGTGTTGGAGGCGGAGGATCGCGTTTGATGCGACAACAGTGACAACATCAAATTTATACTGCGCAGAAGAAAGGCCCAGAAATCTACTTCTGTATTCTGCCATGAAAACTTGATGATGATGAAACAAAGAATCAACATACTGTATAGTGCTGGGAGATAGTCCCCTAGGTCAGAAGGCACGCACCATAATACTAGGGAAGAGCTGACCATCTCCCAGAGTATGCCCAGTGTTTATGCAGCTGATGGATCAAAGCTGCCAGGATGTCCTGATGCTGATGTTGCTGGACAGAAGCTGTAAAGATATTCTCAACATTGGAACATAGAACATATGAAGCATGAATCAAGGAAAACTGGAAATTGTTAAAGATCAAATGGAAAACAAAAACAAAATTGATTTGATAGGGATCAGTGAGCTCAAATGAGCATTGGATCTGCTACTCTGGTCATGAAAAACACTAGAAAAAATTGTGTGGCATTCATCCTCAATAATAAACTTTCAAATATGGTACTAAAGTACAATGTTATCAGTGATAGAGTCATGTCAATCCATCTGCAGGGAAAGCCGATCAATGTCACCTTGATCCAAGTATATGCTCAAATGACAGATGCAGAAGATGATGATGTAGAATTGTTCTGTGAACAACTTCAAAATGAAATAGATCAAATGCCGAAACAAGATCTACTGATCATTATGGGGACAAATATGATTTTGAGCTTGAAGGCGATAGAAATTGTAAAGGATTTCAATTTCCTGGGCTCTTTTGTAAACAAAGGATCAACTGGCAGGGAGGAATTACTCTGCAGAGTAGCACTTGAGGGCAAATTCTATAAGAAGCGCCCAAAAGTTAGGCGCCTAATTAGGCACTGTTCAGCATGATTAAAATAAAATTGGGTGCTGTTTAATGAATCGCGCTGAGCGGAACCTATTTTGGAGGCGCCCAAGAAGTAGGCC
The DNA here is from genome assembly GCF_902459505.1 of Geotrypetes seraphini. NCBI lineage: Eukaryota > Metazoa > Chordata > Amphibia > Gymnophiona > Dermophiidae > Geotrypetes > Geotrypetes seraphini. The sequence goes on along the minus strand of NC_047087.1, from coordinate 215,626,195 downwards.
AGCTCTAGGCACAACTAAAAGTTAGGCGCTGAGCGCTTAAGTACGCTTATGAGCAGTGATTCTGTAAGAAGGCGCTAACAAGTAGCCACGCCCACACCTAACATGCATAGCGCCTATTTTTTTGAAGGCCGCCTAAATTTCTAGAGGCGCCTTGTTACAGAATCACGCTTTCTTGATAGGCGCCTATGTTTCAATCAGTGCTGATTAAAAAGCTTAATTGAGCTTGTTATTCAATTTAGATAGGCGCCTAGCTAGATGGGCGCCTCCGAAATAGGTGCCTAACTTTAGGCGCTGGTTACAGAATTTGGGCCTAAGTGACTTGCCCCGGGTCACAAGAAGCAGCACAAGGTTTGAACCCACAACCTCAGAGTGCTGAGGCTGTAGCTCTAACCACTACGCCACATTTACCGTAGTAAAAAGGGCACCTAAATGTCAACTGTGTTGCATATACTCCTAATTCTATAAAAAGATCTAAATATTGCGTAAACAATTTAATTGAAGAATGAGACTATTAATGCAAGATATGTGGGGCCTTAATGAGCAGTTGTCAGTGCTAATTGGAAATAATTAAAGTTTGCATTTGTAAATTTAGCCATGGGATCTATGCCTACATTTTATATGTGGGCCCACAAAGGCAGCATGGAGTGGAAAGGTCATGGGCAGACTGAGGCCCTTTTTTACAAAGGCACGTTAAGCATTTTAGCGCAGATTTAGCAGGTGCTAAATCAACACATGCGCTAACCACTAATGCAGCCATAGGATAACATGCACGCATTAGCGTATAGTGTGTGTTTAGCGTGCGCTAAAAAGCTTGGCACACCTTTGCAAAAGAGGGCGTGAGGGTGGTCCTTCAATTTTTGCACATAATGGTAGATGAAGAGGGATCTGTGCCTAATTCACTCATGGGGATTTACACCATGTTTCAGTTGATGTAAATGTCCACGCCTAAAGTTAAGCATGGTTCCCGGTTTCTCTGTAACCAGCATCTAACCTTGAATGCCATTTATAGAATAGCACTCTGAAACTTTTATAGTGCTGATTTTTTTTTTTTTTTTTTTAAGGCAAATGTAGAACAAAAGTAGAGGGAACAGAAACCCCACATAAAATCCAACGAAAGGAAAACAAGTGGGATAGACCACGTCAACCTTGAGACAAACAATCTTTATTTCTATGAACTTAAAATACAATACATGATGGCGCTCGAGCAGGACGCGAGTTGAGGGAGCTCCCGCCGCTTTGGAAGTTTCTTCCTTTATCTGTTTGCTGCATTATCTCTAAATACCTGCGAAATGCCCAAAAGACGGGGAAAGCCGAGGGGCAATCCTCCAGTGGCTCCGGGAACCTCAACGCCGCGGCAGACTGCGATTACAGCGTTCGCAGTCCATCAGACTTCGGCGGGTGTTCCTGTTGCTGTGCAAGGGGAAGTGCACAGCTTAGGCAGCGATATTTCGCTGAGCCCGCGTGGACCACATACTCCCCCTATGCCCGGAGATACTGAGGCGGGACAGACGAGTCTGGAGGACTCACCGATTGGTGAGGAGCGTCTCAAACGCCCAGCTAACCCGGATGTCAGCACGTCGTCATCGACTCAAGTTTTGGAGCCGATGCAGGTGGGGAAACTTTCACCGCTGAGAACGAGTGGTGGTGAGGGTGAGGGAACTCGCGGGTTAACCCGCGTAGAAGGAGCCATTTTCCAACAGGCTGATCTTTCCCCCCTCAAGCCACTTGTGAAACCGGCAGCGGTGACTCTGGATTCAATCTGGACCGCGATAGAAAACCTACATGCGGTATGTACCAACTTTGTCATAAATACTTTAAATCTATCTGCTAAGATAACCCATTTGGAGACCTCTGCCCAACTTCAGAAGGAAGAAATATCTAAATTGGAGAAGACAACCAATGAAACGAAGACTTTGCTTGTTAAACAATCATCTGATAAAATGTTAATAATGAGAAAGATTGAAAATTTGGAAAATCAACAAAGGAATTTAAACCTGAGACTTTTAAATTTTCCAATTGCTAAATATTTTTCTCCTTTAGAATTGTTTAAAAAATTTTTGGTAACAGTGCTGAAAGTTCCAGACTCTAACTTACCCCCTGTACAAAAAATTTATTATTTAAAAAAGATTGCAGAGGATACTCAAGGGGAAAAGATTGAGTTAGATGTCTCTGCTGTATTGGAATCATCTGTGATAGAGGTGCAAGGTCGTGCTACATTGGTAGTTACGCTTGTGTTTCTACAAGATAAGGAAATGTTACTGAAATTATACTTTAAAATGAAACAGGTCTCCTATTTAGGTGAAAAGGTGAATATATTTCCAGATGTATCTAAATGGACTCAATCTCGCAGGAAAGAATTTCTTACATACCGTACAAGAGTGGTTTCTTTAGGGGCAAGTTTTCAGTTAAGGTTTCCTTGTAAGTGTTTTATTTCCTATCAAGGGAATAAGTATATCTTTTTTGAACCGGCCCAATTGGGTTTTTTCCTGGAAGGTAAAGGGCTTCCTACCGTGGCCCAGACTGAAACTGAAGTTGTATAATGAGGTCATAAAATGGTAAGAATGATGTATGTTCGAGCTTAATTTCCTTTTATTATATATTAGTTTTTGATCCTTGACTCCCACAAGGAGGTTTGATGGGTGGGGAAATGCTCCTGGCCTCGTGTGCCGCGGCCCAACATCCCAGTGCACAGCTTTCTGGCCTCTTAGCCGTGCGGGCGGAGTGCCCCAAAGCCTTTAGAGGGTTGCCGTGGCACACGGATGTCAGCATGGAGTAGTTTCCGGCGCCAGGCCACGTGGCACCGCACTCGTTTTTTGTTTTTGTCTGCCCCCACCTCTCGGAGTGAGAGATCGAAACTCCGGTCGGCAATTTTTTTTTTTTTTGTCCTTGCAGGCGGCGCTCCGGACGCCCCGCAGGGGTCCGCCGCTGCGATGACGAAGGCCGGCGTCGGGCCACGTGGCGCCGCACTCGCTCCCCACAGTCAGCGCCTCACACGCTCCCAGCGGTCGCCCCCTCCCTCCCCTCCCGGCGCAAAGGACAGAAACCACAGGCGGCGAAACAAGGGCTTTGTGGGCCGCTAGTGCCGCTGTTGTTTTTTTTTTTTGTTTTGCATCATCTGCCTACTCCTCGCACACTTACCGTGTTTGAGTGCCGAGCAAGGCGGATGGGCTGGCGTATAGGCCTGCTCAGAAGAGAGGCAGCTGCCCTGAACGGTTCATGTGAACTGCAGGATAATACTTTTTTTTTTTTTTTTTTTTTTTTTGCCGGGTGAGAGGAGGTCAGAAGTCGCGTCTATCTCCCTGGACCGCCGTCGGGAAAAGGGGCGACCTCCCTTCCGCCTCCCCCTCATCTCCTAACCCTCCCCTCCCCCCTCCCTCGCTGATTGGCGTTTCCTATCCTCCTCCCTCCCCCCCCCCCTCCTATCTATTCGCTCCGGCTTCAGGCCGATTTGGCCTCGCTCCTCCCTATACGGGATCGGAGCTTGTTCTTTCTCTCCTTCACAGGTGGACTATATTTAAGAGATTTTCCTCTTTTTCTTTTTGTGTTATATTCATTTGTTTAACAATGAATTGAAAAGATGTATTCAATATTTCTTGTACAATTTGTATGTAATTATTTGAAAATATAAATAAATAAAAAAAATACAATACATGTAAAACCACATGAATGAAAAGTCCTTGCTGCACCAAATCGTGCACTCAGCACTGTAGCTCTTACCCCTCATGGACTAACATGGAACAATGATGACACTCGGGCATTTATCGACTCATGTGGAATTTATTTGGCCGCAGCCATAACAGCACAATTACATCCAACTGTTATCAACTGAACATAATAATCAAGCATGAACGGTGATGACCTGCACACTGTAACCACACTTCTGACAATGGCATAACACACAAGGTATATCACCAGGCAACATATAACCAACCGATGATCAGGCGCACAGCATATGCCTCTCTATCCCCGCACAATGTGGGGTGCCGTACAAGCAACCCCGGCTCACCGGACCCTTCCCGTTCAAGGAGGTGTCCCCTCGTCAGCGGTACGTAGGTGTGAAGATCATGGCCTGGCCTCCCTGCCGTCCAAGCAAGGCGACGTGCCCCATGTCTTAACCACAGTAAAGATGTATGCCTTCTATCCATATGCTGTGCTTACCTGCCAGACTGGCTGCGACAGTAGTGAAGGGTGGGCGGGAGGGAAGCCGCATCTCTCTTGGGATCGCCGTAATGAAAGGGCGACCTCCCTTCCGCTCACCCCTATCCCCTAACCCCCCCCCACTTCCTCTGTTGATTGGCCCCTCCCTTCTCCTCCCTTCCCCCTCCCCCTCCCATCCTATAGCTCCGGCTTCGGCCGATTTGGCCTCGCTCCTCCCTAGAAGGGATCGGAGCTTGTTCTTTATTGTGGAAGGATCCAGTTGGTGGGCACCATTTATAGGATGCGGTCTATAGCATGATGCACCTATTAAATGGATTGTGTTGTCACATTAACAGTTAACAAACAGCTGATTATAAGATTCTTTGCCCATTCTCCACTCCTTCTCCATCCATTCTCTTTCCTGCTCTGCATTAATTGGTAACATGAAAATTAGTGCATTTTGACTGTTAATGCAGCATCGATGCTAACTACTAATGTGTGCTAACTATCACATTAACAACTAACACAGCTTATTAAATAGGCCCTCTTAATACTAGGGGGTGCAATTTCAATTCATCTAGTATATGATTAATTTTTGTTGAGTGAGTTGTTTGGTTTTAATATAATTAAAGTCATGCAGCGGCCATTTATATAGTTATGAGTAATACTATTTTACAAGGGATGCCAATGTGCTAGCACAGATTTTATGGTCATCCCCAGAGATACAGTACCAGCATTTTTCATACTTAGAATAAAATTGTTTTTCTGTGTGCAGCAAGGGTCAAGAAGAAAGTTACAGGAATTAGCACAGTGGATTAGTGGACAGCTGGTGCCTTTGTGCCCACAAGGAGAGGCTTTCATTCTTGGAAACTGCCAAGAATTTATTTGCAAAAATTGCCGCTCTGTGCATGTCACTGCTGGACAAGATAGATATAGCAATCTATATAATAGACCAGTGGACAGGTGGTACCCATAGTTTGATCACTGTCTCCCAAAGCACATACAACCATATATTTCTTTTCTTCCCCCTGATCACTTGTGTATAAAGAAGTGTTTGACAGAGAGAACCACTTGCAGCATAAATATGATACTGATCCTATGAACGTGATTTTCAGATACATTGTTATGCAGTTGAAAATTTTGATTTTCTCACATACCCATGTCTTCTCAAATATGTCAGACTCCCAGGTTTTGGCTGACGCAAAGCTAAGTACACATATAATTTCACATAAACAAAAAGGAAAAAATTATATAAAACATAAGATTATTCATAATTATTTATGGAATAAATAAAATAGTGAGTATGGGCCACATAATTATTCCCGCAGGTATGAAGTAACATAGCGGTGGAGTGGTGGGGCTGAGGCTTTCTCATAAGTCTATTAGTTGATAAGATTCTTTTATATCCAGTTCCATATAATAGTGATGACATACGAGTGATAGGACTGGAAATAGACAGATATTAAAATTATTGCCATAGATTTTTGGGCTTATTCTCAAATATGTCAGCATCTCATATTGATCTGTTTGATTGATGGTAGACTTAGAAGGGATATGATAGAGACTTATAAGATCACGAAGGGCATAGAGAAAGTAGAGAGGGACAGATTCTTCAAACTTTCGACAACTACAAGAACGAGAGGACATTTCGAAAAATTAAAAAGAGACAGATTCAGAACCAATGCTAAGAAGTTCTTCTTCACCCAACGGGTGGTGGACACCTGGAACGTGCTTCCAGAGGGAGTGATAGGACAGGGTACGGTATTGGAGTTCAAGAAGGGATTGCACAATTTTCTGAAGGAAAAGGAGATAGAAGGGTATAGATAGAGGGCTAGTATACAGGTCCTGGACCTGATGGGCCGCCGCGTGAGCGGACGGTATTGGATTTCAAGAAGGGATTGGACAATTTTCTGAAGGAAAAGGGGATAGAAGAGTATAGATAGAGGGCTAGTATACAGGTTCTGGACCTGATGGGCCGCCGCATGAGCGGACTGCTGGGCATGATGGACCTCAGGTCTGACCCAGCAGAGGCACAGCTTATGGTCTTATGTTCTTATACTGCCGTTGATATTTGCCATTCTCTGCCTTTCACTTGTAGTATAGTGAGATTTCAAGGACCCAAATAAAAATACAGCTCCATTTCTTGTTATTGGTATTTTTACTTGTGCTTCAATGTTTCCTTGAATCATTAAACCATTCAATAACTAATAATAGCTCTATACCTTTTAAACCATTAGCAATGCATCCGTTTCTTTTTTTCAGTGCAACCTCTAATTGTCGGCTGCACAAAGTTTAACTGCCTGCAATGGCATAACTTTAACATGCCCATTAACCTGAAAGTGCTCCAAAACAGCCTTGTCATTTGATTAAGACTGACTTTGCCACCTGCCTCTTTTCCAATCTGACAAAACAATGAAATGCTCCTCACTCTATTATAAGCGATCTTGCCATCTGTCCCAGCTCTAACCTGAAAGCAGATCAAAGCTATTCTTCCACGTCGTGCCAATTGGCTTTTCATCTCTTCCTCAAGCGAGCGTTCTCTAATACTATAATGTTGATTTGATCTGTTCTCCTGCAAAGATAGCTTGCTGTAGGCTAGAGGTGGGCAATAACGCCACACTATGGCCCTCTTTTACTAAGGTGCGCTAAGCATTTTAGCGGACGTTTAGCGCACAGAAAATCAACATGTGTGCTAAACGCTAACGCAGCCATAGGATAACATGCATGTGTTAGCGTTTAGCGTGTGATTAGCGTGCGCTAAAAAGCAGAGCGCACCTTAGTAAAAGAGGGGGTTATGGTTCTTAGTTTAGAAGCTCTACTGTATTTGTGTTTTGGATGTCTGTGAACTAGCATTTAGACACCCACATTGCATGGATGTCTAATACTGATTTTATAAAGCCAGAATTTCGATGTCTAACACTGCAGTACATCCACATGGCAAGGAGGAGTGGTCTGGGAGTGTTTTGGGATAGGCTAGGGAGTGACCAAAAGATGGATATTCAACTCCGATTGCAGCAGTGGAAGGGACATCTATAGTCAAAATGATGGACGTCTGTATTTAGACCTGGTACATGCCTTGAATGAGCCTGCTGCCATCAGTGTGCCCTGGAAGGCATCATTTTGCAGCAAGTGGACGCTGCAGAATGAAGACTTTCAGGGCATGCTGACAACAGCAGGCTTACTCATTGCCAGTGACTGCTTCCCAAAGATTTAAAATAATAGCAGATGAGAAGAAGGTAGGTGGGGGAGCCGGGAGCCAGAGAGAGAGGAATTCTATGAGCGTCGGAGCAAATGCCGCCGTGGCTGGTGATAAAAAAGCCTAACGTGGCTTCATAAAAAGGGAAAATAAAGTGTTAGTTCAAGGGGAACCCACAGTGATATATTGCAAGCGGAATAAGTGTGTAATAGATTTTATGCAACATACAATATTATTATTTATTTATTTACCTCCCCCCTTTTTTTTTTTTTTTTTTACAAAATGGTGCAAGAGGTTTTTAGCTTAGCGCCAGCGCACACTGAATATTCTGCATTGCTCTGATGGTCATAGAGTTCCTATGAGCATCTGAATAACGCAGAGCATTCAGCATGCCGGCTGGTGCTAAAAACCTCTTGCACCATTTTGTAAAGGGGGGGGGGGATGTTAGTTACATTCTTCTGTAATTGGACTCACATTTTTCCCCCCAGGATTAATGACAAGCAGATAGACAAGCTCTTTTATAGTAAAATAAAAGTTATATTTATTTATGTACAAGTTTAACAATCAGAGAAGAAAACACAAGCTTTAGAAATATATACAGTTACTAGTATATTGGACTTAGAAAGATAAATGGCACTTATTTTGGGGATATAATTAATCAGAGTGAACAGACTTAACCCTGACTAGGCCCTAAAGTTAAGTGCTGCAAAAACTCACTTGAAATAACAGGAATGAAGAGGTCTTCTCCGATATTGAGGATTTCATAGTCAGGAAACAGGCAGGCAGGACATCAAAGCACAGAGACGAGAAGGATAGACCTGAAAAATGACACTTCAGGACCAATAGAGTAACCAGCACCCCACATGACTCTCCGTACCCTTCTTATAAGGTTCAGAGAGGTATTGTTCATGGGAACAAGCAAGCTGTTCCCCCATATACTCATACATACTTAAACACTATTCTCAGGCCTTGTCTGAAAATAAGCAAGTTCCTCCTCCCCATATTTTCAGTCTCAGAGCTAAGCTTGAAATTCAGAAAAGCCCCATTACTCTGAGAAAGTGGCCAGGTCATACTGACTTCTGTTGCCACAGTACAGAAGAAGGTTGATCACATGACCAGCTCAGATGGAAGGTTGTTGCTGATGCAATATATCCTTGGCAGATCACTGCATGTAGTATAAGATTCTTCTCTAAAAATAGCCAGGCAGGAATTCTGCTTCAAAGTATTGTCTGTGGGATATATTTCAAGGGATTGTAGCCATACTCTGTCATTTGCTATCTAGGCAAGAGCCTATGCTCCTATGTGTACTAGCTAACAGAGAAGTGTACAACATTATTTGATAACACATTTTTGCTGGTGGATACATGAATAGACTTTTAGTAGAGCTTAGTAAAAGTGTGTAGTCTATGATTTTTTAATCATAATTTTCCAAAGTAAAAAAGACCATTCAAATAGATATAATTTTGGTAGTGGGTATCGCTGTGTTGCAACATAATTTAACAGATCCTATTGAAACCCCTTTATTCTCATTTTTTAAACAGAGAAGGGTAGGGTAAGGAGGAAGGCCAAGGAAGAAGGCCAATCGATGAAGAATAGGCTGCGGGTGGGGTGGGGGGAGGGGGAGACAGACTAGGGGTGAGCGGAAGCAAGGTCGCCCCTTTTCGATCCGGCGATCACGGGAGGCAGACGCGACTGGGGAACCCGCGATAAGTGAGGTTTCGCTATCACGGGTAGTGGAGGGTAAGCACAGCATATGAGTAAAAGACATACACCTTTACAGTGGTCACCTTGCTTGGATGGCGGGGAGGCCAGGCCATGATATTCACGGCAACGTTCTGCTGATGAGAGGACCCATCCTTGAACGGGATGGGTCCGATGAGCAGGGGAAGCTTGTACGGCACCCCACATTGTGAATGGATGGAGAGGCATTTGCTGTGCACCTGATCATGTGGTTATATGTTGCATAGTATTAATAAGTGGTATAGACATGGAGTGTTATGTCATGTTCATATGTTCAGTTTCGATGTACAGTTGATCACACTTCATGAGTTGTTATTCTGCTCAGTCGATGACAGTTTGTGATGTAATGTATTGTGCTGTTATGGCTGCGGCCAAAATAAATTCCACTCTAGTTGATGAACGCCTGAGTCTTGTCATTGTCTTACGATGGATGGGGGGGGGGGTAGAATAGAGCAACAAGTGCTGAGAGCATGATTTGTCCATTAGTATATGAGACTTACAAAAAATTAACATAGGAACGCAGGTGGTAAGTCCTCCCATGTTAATTCTGTACAAAATGACAAATTACCACATGCTTTAACATATTTTGCATTATTTTTTCATATGCATGTTAGGACAAAGCACCTTTTAGCCAAAGGGCCCCTAAGTTAAGTAATTATTGCTGTATAGAGTTTAAGACAGATGGGACAAATGCTAAGGAGGGATTCAACAAAGGGTGTTAAGTGTATTAGCATGCACAATTGCATTAGCATGCACTTGCTGCTAAAGGTGCCCATAATATTGGAACTCGCACCCTGCATTCAAACAACACGTAACTCCACCACTTAAATAAAACACTTACAATATAAACTTTGGCAGAAATTTGGCTGCAGCTTTATTACTTAACATACTCCAGTAACAATGTAACTCAAATTCATATCCCTCTCGTCCTACGTGGCCTTCCTGTTTCCCATCCCAACAGCTAGTCGGTCCCGACCTTGCTGCTTATCCCAACATCCCAATACATTATATTCATTCCAAATATCCCATTTGCAAGACCTGCGGTGTTGCCCAGCCTCACCTCAGTCTGTGGCGGTGCCGCACACAGCATTCAACTTTATATCTCATAGGTATTTCCCCACAATCCCTGGCCACCTGGAAGTTACCCTTCTCATTTACCACCCAAGCTGCAACCGCCCAACCCCCCCTTGCGCCCCACCCACCCACCAAAGAACACATCCCTCATAGTTCAAGAAAAAACACTCCAAACAGCTGTAAACATACAAAACCAGAACTCTATCTCCCCTCCCCCCACCATACCCACCCAAATAAACATACAGGGACCACAGAACAAGAGGGTGGGAAAGGGCGGGAATTAAAACCTCAAACTACCCTTTCAATTCTAACTTTTTACCGCTCCTCTCTACCGCCTACCCTCCTCAGACCCCCAACCTCCCACCACACAAACTCTTCACAATTCTCCCGCCCGAATCAACCAGTCACCTTCCCCCCCCTTCCCACCAATCATTATCCTTCACTCCTCGTTGCCAAGCCCTCCAAGAATTCTTCCTTTTCCTTATTACTTCATTTACTCATCAGCCTCATTCACCTCCTAACTAATCAAGATTCCTACTCCCCCCACCCCGGAATATCCCCCTTTGTGTTTTCCTGCAGGGTTCGTCCAACATTATGAGCCCTCTGATTATTTCAAAGGGCTTCCCTTATATTTCTACGATTAGTCACTCCTGCACACGTTTCAAAAGCTCACCAAGTATATCTTTCTAGGACCTCAGTGATACAACTCAGGGCTCGAATACTCTCAGAGCCCTAAAGCTTTATGTATAGAAAAGCACTTAGCTGTAGTAAACTTTGTATCGCTTGGCCAGGGGTCCTATAGTTCGATATGTTTTGCTAGTTGCGTTCTCAAGGACATACCCCATTAACCATTTGTGAATACCCCTTACTCTGAGGTCTCCCATCTGAGTATTAACCAGGCCCAACCCTGCTGAGATCCTTTGGGAGGATGGGCTAAAAATATAAAATAAATAAGAAACCATGGACTTTGTATTAATTTACAAGAGAAGTGACAGAAGATGTGATGTACAATATCTTACAGTCCTGAATGCAAAATACTAGTTCAACAGATGGTCTGCAAGGTGTTAAAATTTTTGCTTTTAGCACTCAATCAATATCATGCTCTCAAAAATACCTTGTAATATCTTGTTCCTGTGCATTCACTACAATCTACAGTAATTTGCATATCAAATTCATTCACATATGTGTATCTATTAATTTTGGGGTATCCAGAATATAGTTATGTCTAATGAAACCAGCTTAGCTATGCTCACTGGGTCTGTTCAGCATAGTTCAATCATCATTTTTGTGTGTGTAATTTAAGCAATTTTAGCATGCATTCTGATCTTTAGTGTATAAGTCCACATATTTAGTTCCAAGAAAACAGATTGCCTAGCAAATGGCTGATTATTCTTCAGATTTGATGGGTGTTGGGAGGAAACCAATGCAAAGGCTAAAAGGAGCACACTGAGGACTAGTGTAGAAAGTCGCTGTTCCTTTCTACAATGACTGTCTTATAATACAAAGTATAATACAACCGCAAACAAATTAAGGGAAAAACCTTTTGTGTATTGTATACTCTGTTTTACAAACCAAAGCATCTGTGTGGTCAGTCACCATGAAAATTGTTTCTTAGATAACACCCTGCAGTATGCTATTTGCTTTCTCTAAGCCTCAATGCACAAATAGAAGCTGTACTGATTCAAAGAAATTATTCATTTCTTTTCTGCATAGTTAGAAGGTGCATAAATCAGGAGGGGCAGATAATTTACAGTGTAGGGTTTACATTCTTTTTGAAAACTCATATTAAGGGTTGTACAGCTTTTAATAAATAAAAGTAAGATAATGCTACCACATTTGGAACTTCAGTCATTTTAAAGTTACATAGAAACATGATGGCAGAGAAAGGCTAAATGGCCCATCCAGTCTGCCCATCCGCAGTAACCATTATCTTTTCCTCTCTCTAAGAGATCCCACATGACTATCCCAGGCTTTCTTGAAAACAGACACATCTGAAATCTTTTGTATTAATAATTATATTAAAACTGTACAAAGCAATTGGCTAATTTCTTTGCTTGGTAACTAGTGTGGAAATGTAGTTAAACATAAGTCATAGTTTAAAACAGGGGTCCCCAAAGTCCCTTCTTGAGGGCCGAATCCAGTCGGGTTTTCAGGATTTCCCCAATGAACATAGATCTCATGCATATTCATTGGGGAAATCCTGAAAACCCGACTGGATTCGGCCCTCAAGGAGGGACTTTGGGGACCCCTGGTTTAAAACATGAAGGCATGAAATTGAAAAAAAAAATATTTTTTTAAAAATTAGAAATCTTATTGTCTCATTCCTATTCAGTTAACATTAAAGGTGACATCTCAAAATCCTGACTGCCCTCTTGCAGGGTCCCTCAGGGTTCTCCGCTCTCCCCAATCCTGTTCAATCTCTATATGACTACATTGAACCTTTACAAGTTGTCAGCTTGGGAAACACTGTTCACCTATGCCGATGTTATCTTTATATTGATTGAGATTGATTCAGATCTCACCAACCCAGCCTTTAAAATAAATCATTGTATCTCCAAACTCCAAGCCTGGGCTATATCTGTCCAGATGAAGCTAAATGCTGCAAAAACAAAACTTTTATGGCGAGGCCCAAAATTGAACTGTCTTCCTCCAACTGTAACTTTGGATTCCGGGGTCTCCCTGAAGATCGAGTTCTCTTCCAAAATATTGGGAGTTCTCATAGACTCTTCTCTTACATTTAAGGATCAAATAAACTCTCTTGTCAAGAAGTGCCAGGGGGGGCCTATGCTGCTTCTCTAAGATGAGGCGGGAGGGAAGGAGAGTGGTATGGGGTGCATGATGATTCATTCCCCCTGTTTTACTAAGGTGCGCTAAGCGTTTTTGTGCATGTTTTACGCGTGCTATATCTATGCATGCACTATAAATGCTAATGCGTCCATAGACTAATATGTACACGTTAGCATTTAGCGCATACTAAAAAACATAGCGCACCTTAGTAAAAGGAATCCTATAGCTGGCTGACAGCTGGGAGAGGACCTGACTCCTCACCTTGGGGGAGGGAGTAATCACTTACATCCTGCTCGGCTCACTACATCACTGGACCACCAGGATATAAGGAGGACCTGAATATAAATCTAGACCCCAATTTTGGGGCCATTTTTTTGGGCCCAAAAAATCTTGGTTTATATTTGAGTATATACGGTAACTGTTCAGCGCAGGAATATGTCCACTCTTCACCCTCTGACACATCCTTTCAAAAATATTTCTTAAAGTCCAGTTACTGCATGCACATTTATCAGTTGCCCCAGGACAACTGAATATGTCTCAAGGTACATCATGTTAATCTGCTTTAGAAGTGCATTAGTAATTAACACAGCTTAGGCCCACAATATAAAAACCTAACGCATCTTGATAAAATGAGGCCTTAATTTGGTAGTACAGATTATAAGGATAAATAGGGCTCCTTTTACAAAGGTGCGTTAGGGCCTTAACGCGTGGAATAGCGCGCTTGCCGCTACTGCCTCCTCTTGAGCAGGCGGTAGTTTTTTGGCTAGCACACGCTATAGTGTGCGCTAATCTGGTGCATGCGCTAAAAACGCTAGCGCGCACCTTTGTAAAAGGAGCCCATAGAGTACATTATGCTTGCTTTGATGAGAATACATCTGGGCAGATGCCCAAATTAGGAGCCACCACTCAGGAAAAGGACCTAGGTTTCATATACACATACAGAAATGTCCTTTTTAAAAAATTGCTACTAGTGTGTAGTGTGTAGAAATATATTTATAAATCAGCTTTTAAAACATTCAAATGTAATTTACTTCTAGCTCTTCTAAAATGACCTCTTAATTTTAACCCTAATTAATTTTTAAGGGGACCAATTTAGGATCCCAATTCTCAAAGTTAGGCTCCTATGGGCATTGGAGCAGCATTGGAACATTTAGCGCTCTGCCTTGAAACCTCTACCGCAGTTTAGTAAAAGGAGGGGAATATGTACAAATGGACAGACAGACGTGGAATGAATCTTGATAATAGGCAATGTCATTTGATGCAAAAAACATATAAAAAATCTTCACCTATGCAGGTATAAGTGCCCACAGGTAAATGCATAAGGGCTTTTGAATAACACATAAAGACCAAGGGCTCCTTTTATCAAGCTGCGATAGGGATTTAACGCGCAGAATACCACGCATTAAACTGCCTGCCGCGCTAGTCGCTAACACCTCCATTGACGAGGCGATAGTTTTTTTGGCTTGCCGCAGGGGTTAGCGCACCTTGATAAAAGGAGCTCCAAGTGATATCCTTAATCTTAATAATATCCTTTTATCCTGACTATTCTCAAATTGTAAATAGAAAGGCTACCGGTAACTACCCAACTAGTGCAATATTATATATAAAGGAAGCCAGGATAACAACAAATTTTGAGAGATTGCTGTTTTCAGCTGGTAGAACAAGGTAATTCTTGTGGTTGACATTTGAGGATGCACAGCGAAATATAAGAAATCTATAGATACTCTTCCAAGTTTGTAATTGGCTCAAGTAAAAAGGGAACTGTTGAGGAGTTTGAACAGATTGTTCATGAATGTTTAATAGGATTGGAGTAGATGGTTACTGAGTAATCTTCTGCAGTCTAGAAATTGCTTGTCATACAAGATAATGAGAGTGCTTCACAATAAGCTTCTCAACCGTACATAGGTAAGAAGTTGTTTTCTTTTGCTTTCCTTGTTAAGAAAAAAAAAAAAAAAGAGGATGATTTCCTGAAGTTCATACCACAAAGTTATCTATTGAAGTTCAACAAATGCAAGGAGCTCAAAAAAAGTCGCCCTATTTGTTCCATAATCAAACATGGGCCATGCGTATATCCATATTAGAAATCATCTCTAAAGAAGTCAACATTTTTTTTTAATGTGCTTTAAATAATTAAGGGTATATTTTTAAACTGTTTGTGAGCTTGAACATAGATATTTTTTCAGATGGTGATCCCTATGGAGTTTTCTTTAGAAAATCTGGAACCAGAGATGAACATGGATGTAGTAGGGCAGAGTACGGTACTGGGGTTTAAGAAAGGATTGGATAATTTCCTGCTGGAAAAGGGAATAGAAGGGTATAGATAGAGGATTATTGCACAGGTCCTGAACCGCCGAGCAAACGGGCTGCTAGGCACGATGGACCTCAGGTCTGTCCCAGCGGAGGCATTGCTTATGTTCTCATGGATTCTTTTCAAGAGCATTATTATTATTTTTTTATTTATTTAACTATTTCTATCCTGTCTATTTCTAGACAGGCTAAAATAAAACAAACATAAAATAGTATACACTCTTCTGATGCCACACCCCTTTTTTTATTAGGAGAGCCTGTCAATTTAGTGGTGGGCTATTAACAATGGCTGAGCTGAAGAGTTCAATAAGTGTGTGTGTGAGGGGGTAGGGTTTGTATGTGGAAGTGGGGGGAAGATTTGGAGTGAGCTGGGGTGAAGGAGTGGGGTTAGGTTTGACTGTGGGGGGATTAGGTATAAAGGAAAGTTGTGAATTGGTGAAGATAGTGGTGGTTGCTGAGGTAATATGAGTGTGATCGTTCTCAGCCTGGACCTGGTGCGAGTATATCTCATACCAGAGGCCTGCCCTATCTTTGCGCCACTTTAGATCTGGTAGACCCGTGGAGAATTCTCCATACCACTGAATGGGATTACACACACCGCTCCAGAGCACATAACACACAATCTAGGATAGATTACATCCTTACCACACGCAGAGCATTTCTAAATGTGGATGCAGCGGTAATAGGCCCGGCGGTGATTTCAGATCACGCGATGATCTGGCTAGCTGTGAATATGGGCTTCGGTTTACGTGGACCTGTACGTTGGCGCTTCCCTAGTTATCTATTTTCTGATGACCATTTCAAAACATACCTAACGACTAAATGGGGTGAATTCCTAGACTTTAATGGTCAGCATAGCAATGGGCGGCGAAATGGCAGATGAAGTTCAACATTGAAAAATGTAAAGTATTACATGTGGGGAGCAGAAACTCGAGGTACAACTATACAATGGGAGGGATGTTATTGAATAAGAGTACCCAGGAAAGGGACTTGGGGGTAATGGTGGATATGACAATGAAGCCGTCAGCACAGTGTGCAGCGGCCGCTAAGAGAGCGAATAGAATGCTTGGTATAATCAAAAAGGGTATTACAGCCAGAACGAAAGAAGTTATCCTGCTGTTGTATTGGGCGATGGTGCGCCCGCATTTGGAGTACTGCGTCCAATATTGGTCGCCGTATCTTAAGAAGGATATGGCATTAGTCGAGAGGGTTCAAAGGAGAGCAACACGTCTGATAATAGGTATGGAAAACCTGTCATATTCTGAGAGATTGGAGAAGCTGGGTCTCTTTTCCCTGGAGAAGAGGAGACTTAGAGGGGATATGATAGAGACTTACAAGATCATGAAGGGCATAGAGAGAGTAGAGAGGGACAGATTCTTCGAACTTTCGAAAAATAAGAGAACAAGAGGGCATTCGGAAAAGTTGAAAGGGGACAGATTCAAAACAAATGCTAGGAAGTTCTTCTTTACCCAACGTGTGGTGGACACCTGGAATGCGCTTCCAGAGGACGTTATAAGGCAGAGTACGGTATTGGGGTTCAAGAAAGGATTGGACAAATTCCTACTGGAAATGGGGATAGAGGGGTATAGATAGAAGATTACTGCACAGGTCCTGAACCTGTTGGGCCGCCGCGTGAGCGGACTGCTGGGCACGATGGACCTCGGGTCTGACCCAGCAGAGGCACTTCTTATGTTCTTATGTTCTTATGAATGTAGGCTGAAGTTGATTGGTTGTTTTGAGCGGGAAGTGAGCTTTGGGGATGAAGAAATTTAGTTAGGGGTGTTTAGTGTAGGGAGGGTGGTAGCTGGAAGGTGGCAGTATTTAGGGCTGAGGTGAAAAGTGGTGGAAGTGTGTGCTTTCCCACCCTGCCCACCCTGATCGGTATTGTTTTGTGTTTATGGTATTTGTAGGATGTTTGATGGGTGGGAGGTGGTAGGGAGTTGCAGCTGCAGAATGGGGAAATCTTCCAGGGCCAAGCAGTTTGAGTTATTGAATTGATTATGGATGCATTACTTGTATATGATACCGCTACAAGTAGTGGTGAGGCTGGGCAACACCTCAGGTCTCTTTTGAAGAGGGAGGGAAAGAAATAATGCGGATGTTAACTTAAATAAGATGTTGGACTATAAACAGCTAGGTCGTCACTGACTAGCTAACAGACAAGAATGATTTTTAAGTGGCTGGCCTGGAAGATAGGTTTTGGTTGATCTTGTATTATATATATCCCTAAACAACATCCAATAATATCCAGCACTACAAACATCTATATATGAATACATCAAAAATGGAGAAAAGACTGTCTAATAGGGGTAACAAAACACTTCCCATATAGACAAGCCAGTCTCAAAATCCCAACTTTGAGACCAGCAGACACATCCTTGGTCAAAAACTCCAAGATAAGTGGGAATATACTATTGATTGTTACAGTCCTTAATAGTAAATCAAAATACCACTTATCTTGGAGCTGCGGCCAAAATTGTTATCCAAAGACAAGAATGCGTGCAAGTGTATATTTTATATTTGCAGAATTAGCATGTTGAAGATGAAGCAATGCGAGTGCCATTGTTAGGGGTTGAAATTCCTATTTATTATTTTGAAACATTTATATACCACAAATGCTTGCATTTCAGCTGTTTACAATTCAAAATATGAAATAATTTACATAATAATAATAATAATTATTATTATTTATTTTTATATACCACCATACCCGTGAGTTCTAGCGGTTCACAACAGTTAAGCATAGTACAAACAATGCAATTCCTTTAAGATTCGACAAATTAAGTGCATTCGATATAAAGAAATACATACCATATAAAAAGAGTACAACAATGTTAAAATAAAGCTTCTCTAGCCTCTCATTGTACGGCATACCAGGTTACAAAACTAAAAGAACATATCTATAGCTTATAGAAGCAGTGCAGAACAGTGGAACAACATATTCTTATAGCTTAGGTTAGGGTTCATGCACTAATAATCAAGCGCTAATTTGGGAATTAGTGCATGGCCATTAATTCTAAAAATGGAAAATGCAGTCATTTTACTGCTGCGCTAAAAGTGGCCTCAGCGCACAGGAAACTTCAGTTGGCAGGAAACCCACACACTAATAATAGCTCAGGCTACTTTTGGCACAGCTCACATTTATGCTTTGTTTGTATGTTTGAGTCTTGGATATTTGAGTCTTACTCCATCCACTTATTCTATTTACCTTAATCACAATGTGGTGGACAGAATAAACTGATGGAATAAGACTCAATATCCAAGACGCAAACGTACAAGCAATGTATAACTGTGAGAGTAAATTAAATAAATAAACTGATAATGAATGAAGTGAGTCATTGGGCTGTGTACCCTTTGTGAAATGAGTCCCTACAAAGGTCTTTAAAAATTAGAGATTGCGGGTAATGAATGATACTCATGTTTAGAATATAAGTGCTGGGTTATAGCTTTATATATAGATAATACCCTGTCACAAACCCTCTGCAGCGGCGAGCTGTCGTGAGACAAACACAAGGATTCTGGCGTGTCCCCTCTAACCAGGGGTACCTTCAGGACTTTTCAGGTGGCTCTAGGTGACCGCCTAGGCCTATGAGAGACAAGGCAAGCAAAGAGTTTCCAAATATCACCAGTGAAACCAAGTTCTTCAAATAGGAATATGATGTTTATTCTGACCAGGTGGTCAAAAAGATGCAACATAAAATAAAGAACACTTTTGCATGTTTTCCAAAATAAAGTTAATTGCAAAAATAAAGCTTTAACAAAACAGCAACTTCCTGTAGTTGGTTATTCCTGGAATCATGTGTCTGACTCAGGATTGCTTTACCCTGGTGTTCACTCATAATTCAAACTTTCTCTCAGTATTAATATCAGAGGCATGTAACAGCAGATTGCAGCAGCCAAATAAAGTTTGAAATAAACCTTTGCTGTAAATCCAAATTAAACCAAACTCTTTAGGCAATATAGCTACAGCACACTCTTGCAACAGTTCAGCTTTTCCCTCAGTTCCCTCTTGCAGGCAAAACACACAGCTGAGAGAGATAAGCTAATTAGCTCCTCAGGAAAGGGAGCCACGGCAGGATTTTCCAAAGTTCAAAACACCAACTTAAAGGTTCTATCTTGAGCTTCTTGTTCCCCAAACTTGACTCTAAACCAATCCAATAGTTTAGGATTCAGGTAAGTATTATTCTTAAACTCAAAAATACTCATAAAGCCCAAACATATAACACATTCTTCAGGCTTGGTTTGCACAGCAGGAAAAACATAGGCAAAAGGGGAAAAAAACACAAATTTTTCCCAGTTACTCACTCCCTTCATTCAGTGTCCATACATTCTGTCTGGCTCTCTAGCATAGGGCCAGCTACTTGTACCTCCATGCTTTCCACACCATCTGGAATCTGGAAGTGGGGAGGATTTCTTCCAAATCCTGCATGGGCCAATCTGGCACGGTTGTCTCTCCTGCTCTGCTCCACAGCTCCTCACCTGCCTTAGGCTGTGGGAGTGACTCACCCTGGTCACTCGCTCCTCCTCCTCCTGCTGCTTGTCTCAGCCTGCTTTTAAACAGCTCAGAGCCAATCCCCTTCAGCCTGTAGCAGGGGATGGGCTTTGGCTCTAAAGCAGCTTTTCTCTGCCTGGGTTTATCTAATGCAGCTATATTCCTTGTGGCTTCTCTAACTGCCCTAAAGCCCGGAGGCTGCTGTTGCCAGTCTGCCTGCCTCTGCTCCAGATCACTACTGCTCTGATCATAGGGGCAAGGGAGGTCAGCCTCAAGTTGAGCGCCAGAATCAATCTGATCAGCTCTTCTGCACCCGATCCTATTAGGGACCGAACTAGTGCTGGTGCTGGGTTTGTCACAACCCCCACTTTTGACATGCTTGACCTCATACAAATTCTGATTTATCGGTAAGATAACTTATAGCATAGTTTGCGCATCATAGTAATTCTTCAGATTCATGCATTCATGATCCTAATTCTGTCCCGTGCCACAGCCATATGTTGAATAAATGGCGTTGATATTACAGATTTATCAATAGTCTGCTTTACTTCTGCTACATGGGCAAAATGGCCGACAAATTTATCAATAAAAATATCCCAGTGTTCTAAATGTAAAAAGCCAAAACTAAAATTAAGAAACTATGGAGCCCTTTTATTAAGGCACACTATCTGATTTAGCGCACACTAAATGCTAAGGCATCCATTTTATCCTATGGGCATCTTAGCATTTAGCGTACCTTAATAAAAGGACCCCTATAGTATTAGAGCAAATCTGGAAAGACTGTATCCTAATGTCTTGCAACTCCTTTTTTACTAATTTTACTTCGATGTATTTTAAAGAAACCTTTCCCTCCCCAACTTCCCTTTTGTTCCATGTACGTCAATGTGAATCCATCTAGTATTTTTAACTATGATAAAATATTGCTCTTATTTACCTATTTTAATTGTTTTCTTCAATCTTTTTTATATTGTACACAATTTAGACACTTATTTTGATAGACGGTATATCAAAAATAAAGAAACGTGACACTATCATTATCTCTCTCCCCTTTTATCAAGCTGCGTTAGAAATTTTTAGAATGGTCCCTGTGAGGCAAGTGCTCTGACATTCATAGGAATTCTATGAGCGTCAGAGCATTTACTGCACCGGCTCATGATAAAAATCTCTAGTGCAGCTTGATAAAAGGGGCCCTATGTTCTTTAACATATTCCAATTTACATTTATTAGATATTTTAAGAGTCTCATGCAGCAAGGATATTTTTTCCTAGCTTGTGCTTATGGAAGAAGTAGTCATTGAATAAAGCTCTATTTCTCAAACTCCATCATGGCTTAGGCAGTAAAAATTTCAGTTGCAGGTAGTGTAATGATTCTGCGGCTAACACCACCGTTCAATAGCCCAGTACTCAGGCATGCTGTACTCCTGGGAGGCAACATCTTGATGAACCACTGAACCGCTAATCTGATATCCCAGCTGACTTCGTTTAACAATGAACACATTTCTGGGCAGCATCTCAAATGTTAATATGGTGGAAAAAGAAACTGCATCAGCAGATTTTTATATCTGGTTAGGCCACAAAAAAATGACTTTTTTTTTGTACTGTCTTTGAAAAATGTGTCTGAATGCAATATGTGCACAATATTTTTTTAAAAAATCTGCACTAGTATTATAAGCAAATTTTAGAAATACTGTACTTGTTCAGTGTTAACTGCACCTTTATTTCAATATGTTTGGAAATAAATGACTTTTAAAATCATATTTATATGGTCTTAACATTACTAAAGCCAACCTTTAGTAAAATATTATCATTCACAAGGCCTGTTGTCTTTGACTGCATGCCAGCAGAGGGCTGAGGGGCCATGTGGCAAACTCCACTCTTAAGGTGTATTTACTGTGCTTCCCCACCCCCCTCCCCTTTTTCCAAAACGTGGTAGCAGCTGCCCTGCAGCAAATACTCCGACACCCGTGAAATCCCTACGGGCATCAGAGCGATTATTGCAGCTTTGTAAAAGGAGCCATGTGTTAGCTGTTTAACATGGGAATTATCACATACTAATAGGTCATATGGACTAACCAAACATAAAAATAAACTATTATGCTTAGTAGTCACTTATTTTTTTAAGGTTTCCATTATTGGCTTTATATATTTATATATGCAAATAGTAGCCATGCATATATTCACAATTTATTTGAGTCGATTTGAAGGAGATATACTCCAATTCCACAATACAGAGATTGCAATATTGTGACATACAGACTGAATTTATTTTTATTTGTGGTTAGTTCAAGATGGATTTATTTTATTTTGAATAGTTGTGAGCCATACAAACAGTTGATACAGCACCTTATTGTAACTGCTTACATTAATGCCCTTGCTAAGCTGCTAACTTGGGAGTGTGGGATATTCTTGAAACGGGTAGGGCTGTACTGGAAGGGGGTGTCTTTCACTAAAGATCAATTTGCTATCTGCCATATGAGTTGATTTTTAGTAAAAGACACTTCCCCCAAAAAAACATTTGTATTATGTGCCATACAGTTAACGTTTGCTATCAGTTTTGACTGATTTAATTGCATGGCAAAATACAATAGTAAATATAGAGGTTTTGAACTTGTTGAGTATTAATGTTGGCAATTACCAAATAGTAAATACAAAGCCTTGTGGAGCTTAGTAGCCTCCCTTTTATGAAGCCGCGTTAGCCTTTATATTGCCAGCTGCAGTGATAAAAGCTCCAATGCTCATAGAATTCCTATGAGCGTTGGAGCTGACGATAAAAAAAGCCTCCACTGATCACCTTTTTTCCTTTATATCCAACACTATTACTTAATTCAACATATAGCTGATGTGGTTAAGTGAACACTCAGACCCACAGCTGAGGTCCCAGTGAAAAAATCACAGAGCAGCTGTATAGGAGACCATCATAGTTGTTCACAGTCTCCTCCACCATGCAAAGACTAAATAACATTAAATCAAATGAAATAAAGTGAAATAATACAGAATCAACTTAACTTTGAATGGTGTGGGTAATAAGCACAACTGCTCCGGGCTCCTCCTTTATTCTCAATAGGGGGGTCGGTATTGAGAATAAAGGAGGAGCCCGGAGCAGTTGTGTTTATTACCCACACCAGTGGCGTACCTAGGGTATGTGGCACCCGGGGCCCATCATTTTTTGACACCCCCCCCCCCCCCCCCCTCATGTAAAATTTTTTTTTTTTTTTTTTTTTTTTGCAATAACCATGAAATGGAATAAATGGTCAGAATAGAAACAGGCAGTGAAAATTTTCTTTTTTTTTTTTTTTCCAAAGTATTTTTATTGAGAATGGCAAAAGGTCCAGACAAGCAACCATGGTCTGTACAGAAACTTATACATTATCAAAAAGAACACAGAATGAGAGTAACAGCAACAACAAGCATGAACAAGCCTCTCCCAAGAGAAAATTGCCAATGAGAGGCATAGCAATACACAACAAAAGGCCAAAACTTGGGGCAAGCAAACAAATCCCACCCCAGAACCCACAAGAATAATAAGCCGGACTAGACCCTCAGCCATATTTTATAATGAAAAAAACCCCCACAAGCAACAACACCCAGACCGCTCACCAGACACACCAATCCGCACAACAAGCACCCAAGAAACACCCAGCCACCACCCAGACAAAACTACCAGACACACCTACCCCACCAAGCCCAGACCCAACCCCCCCTCCCCCGAGAGTGCAAGCGCAAAGTGGACCGTGAAAAGGGCAGCTGCAGAAGTGGAAAGCCCCAGATAAGTAGGTTAGCTAAAGAAAGCCCACAGATAGAAGAAATCAGGATAACAGAAGTTCCAACAAATGCTCCCACAGAAAATTTTCTTTTATTGAACCTCATTTATGTAACCATTATTCCAAACATAACATAACATAAATTATGTCTGAATTGTCATGACATCAGAAGTACATATGGAGTAGTTGCAGGTGATGCTTGGGACAGTTCTGATTATGTTAGTTTGGTTTTATGTGTTTTTTTAATAGAAGGGTTTTTATTTCTTTTTTTAAGGTTTTGTAGTTTGTGGTCGAGGTCAATAGGTTGTAGAGTTGGGGGTCAAGTGTTGCAGCTCGAATGGCTAGGAGGTTGTCGAACAGTTTTTTTCTTTTGACGTTTTTGGTTGGAGGGTGTGTGAATGGTGCGTGAGTTCTCCTATGTCTGTTTGAAGTGGATTGAATTATTTAGCTGAAGAAATTAGTTACCCCCCCCCATTCCACACACATTAATTCTCTTCCATTTTTGTTCCCATTATAAAAAAACACTGATAAGTTCCCAGGAAAAAAATACATTAAAATAAGAAGTGAAAACAAAGGCCCCTACAGATGAGAACATAACATAAGAATAGCCTAACTGGGTCACACCAATGGTCCATCATGCCCAGTAGCCCATTCTCATGGTAGCCAATAGTGCTGCCCGATTCAGAGAAAAATATTTCATTCGATCCGATTCACCCTGTTGAATCGATTTTTCGATTAGATTCACTGTTAATGACACCGCTTTTTAAGTTTAAACAAAGTATAACAATAAATTTCACAACAACAATAAATTTCACAAAGTACTTAAAAAAAAAAAAATCACATTTTTCCATTAAAGCAGTTCTGGAGACATTTGCTTGAACAGTCTTTTTTCCCAGTCCATAAGCAAGCAATATGAAAAAGATTTCCTTAATTATCTACTCAAACATTTTTGCTATTTACTTTCATTGTACCTATACTATTATTCAGTAGAAAAAATGGACTTAACTGTGCAGGAAATGAATCTCCTCATACACCCACCATATAGTGCAAAAATGTGCAAAGGTCTGTTTTTTTCTTTCGATCACTACATAGCCTAATGCCACACAAGCAGCGCTGTTACAAACATATTCTGAAGGTCAATGCTAAGGTTGACAAAGTTTCCTTCCTTGGACCAGAAGGAGATACTGACAAACCACTGGAAGAGATTCTAAAACAACTACCCAGAAATAACACCCAAAGACCCACTCAGTGTGTGAACCAGTTGAGTGGAGTGGACTAACTGGGGGTGGAAATGGGCCCAGAGTTTGCTCAGCAGAATTTCCCAGACTACCTCTTCCTCTCAACACACTGACATGCTACCACCACCACCAACACTAGGAACACCTCACCGAGTATGCCAGCAATGCTTATAAACTTTATAAAACACATTATTATATTTTCTTATAAAGCATATATTTTAACTGAACTCAGCCTTGCCATTCACAAAAATAGAAAAGTTCCCATTTCAAGCTGTCTCATGTACACTTTTCAAATCTAACATATTGTAATCACAAAACAGAAAATAAAATTATTTTTTCTACCTTTTGTTCTCTGATCAATATTCAAATCTTGTTGGTCCCAGGCTCTTGTTGTCTTGCTTGCCAGGGTCTCCTTTCTCCGTGCTAACCATCCGTCTGCCATCTCTGTTCTCCCCTTCCGTTTCCCTTCCCTCTCCCGGAGATCTGGCATCTTTCCTTTTTTTTGTCTCCATCCACAGATTCACCTTTTCTCAACTCCCCACCACCCCAGGATCCACCATCTCTCCCTTTCTGTTCCCAACTATCCTCCTATCCAGTATCTCTATCCCCCCTCCACACCATCCCCTGTTTCCAAGTTCTCTCCCTTTCTGTTCCTTCCCTCCCTAAATCCCATTATGCACCATCTCTCTCCCACTCCTCTGTTTTTAGACCCATTATTTCTAACCCCCAAAGTCTGGCATATGCATGTATCTTTGAACCCCCCCTTCCCTCTCTCCCTCTGTGTACTTTTACACCAGGACCCCCCTCCCCCGAAGGTCTGTCCCCCCTCCGAAGGGCTACACCCCACCCCTGAAGACCTGCACCCCCCGAAGGACTTTACCTCCCACCCGAAGGTCTGTCCCCCTCTGAAGGCCTAAACCCCCCCCCTGAAGGACTGCCCCCCCCCCCCTGAAGGCCTGCACTCCCTTGAAGGTCTGCACCCCCCCGAAGGCCTGTCCCCCCCTTGAAGGCCTGCACCCCCCCTTGAAGGCCTGTCCCCCCCCTTGTAGGCCTGTCCCCCCCCTTGTAGGCCTGTCCCCCCCCCCTTGTAGGCCTGTCCCCCCCTTGAAGGCCTGCCTGCCTTTCCCCCCTTGAAGGTCTGTACCCCCCGAAGGCCTGTCCCCCCCTTGAAGGCCTGTCCCACCCCCTTGTAGGCCTGTCCCCCCTTTAAGTCCTGCCTGCCTGCCTTTCCCCCCCTTGAAGGCCTGTCTCCCCCTTGAAGGCCTGCACCCCCCTTGAAGGCCTGCACCCCCCCTTGAAGGCCTGCACCCCCCCTTGAAGGCCTGTCCCCCCCCTTGTAGGCCTGTCCCCCCCCCTTGTAGGCCTGTCCCCCCCCTTGTAGGCCTGTCCCCCCCTTGAAGGCCTGCCTGCCTTTCCCCCCTTGAAGGCCTGCACCCCCTTGAAGGTCTGCACCCCCCCAAAGGCCTACACCCCCCCCCGAAGGTCTGCACCCCCCTGAAGGCCTGCCTGCCCCCCTTGAAGGCCTGCACCCCTTGAATGTCTGCACCCCCCCCCCGAAGGCCTGTCCCCCCTTGAAGGCCTGCCTGCCTGCCTGTCACCCCCCTCCCCCTTGAAAGCCTGCTTGCCTGCCCGCCCGCCCCACCCTGAAGGCCTGATGCCCCGACCCACCCCGAAGGACCGCTCGCCCCCCTGGCCTCCCCGCACCACCTATGAACAGCCGCAGCAGGATCGCGAAGTCAGCGTCGGGTACCAGCCCTAAGGGGGTGTTCCCGGCCTTGCCGTTCAGTCCCCCGCCACCCCCGAAGGACCGCTCGCCCCCCTGGCCTCCCCGCACCACCTATGAACAGCCGCAGCAGGATCGCGAAGTCAGCGTCAGCGATCCCTGCTGCTTCCTGCGCCACGGTCCCGCCCCTCCTCTGACGTCAGAGGAGGGGCGGGATCGCGTCGTAGGAAGCAGCGCAGGGATGCTGACGCTGACTTCGCGATCCTGCTGCGGCTGTTCATAGGTGGTGCGGGGAGGCCAGGGGGGCGAGCGGTCCTTCGGGGGTGGCGGGGGACTGAACGGCAAGGCCGGGAACACCCCCTTAGGGCTGGTACCCGGGGCGGCCCGCCCCCCCGCCCCCCCCCCCTAGGTACGCCACTGACCCACACCATTCAAAGTTAAGTTGATTCTGTATTATTTCACTTTATTTCATTTGATTTAATGTTATTTAGTCTTTGCATGGTGGAGGAGACTGTGAACAACTATGATGGTCTCCTATACAGCTGCTCTGTGATTTTTTCACTGGGACCTCAGCTGTGGGTCTGAGTGTTCACTTAACCACATCAGCTATATGTTGAATTAAGTAATAGTGTTGGATATAAAGGAAAAAAGGTGATCAGTGAAGGAGTTATTTAATAATATCACCTTGGATAAGTGAGTTCCCTTGCAGTTTTTGGATTAAAAAAACCTAACACAGCTTCATAAAATGGGGCCTAAATTAGGTCCTTAGGCTTTTATAATTATACTGTAGATGCCTTAAATGGCTTAGGGATAACTCCTTTTCTGTACCAGAAGATATGCAGCTTCCCATATTAGGGTGTGTTTAAAAGAAACTGTTAGTATGCTTTCAAATCATTTAGGGATTTTTTTGACCAGTTTGTTGACTTTTCATTTCAGAAATTAATGATTTAAAATTTGCTTAATATACCATGGCCTGAGAGATTGGGCATCTCTCCTGCCGTAGGTCGGGGCAGTCAGGGGTGGGGCGATCACGGCAGGGAGGATAAGGCATCTCTCCTGCTGCAATTGTTGTGGGGTGGGGTGGGCAGGTTGTGTCGGCCCACCTCCCGCCCTTTCCCCTCCTTTAAAAATGCCTCTTTTCATTCTAGGTGTTTATAGGCAGGGGAAAGGCCTAAGCTGGTTTTAGATATATCTTGACTATCGGTACTTGGACGATCTTGCCTTTTGATCGTCCAAGTATCAATTTAAGCCACTTTTTGCACTTTAAAAAAAAAAATTATTTTGAGCCCCTTAGCTTTTAGAAGTTTTCAAGGCAGTCTTATTCTCAGCACTGTCCCAAAGATAATGTAATTTACCTTAGTAGTAAATCTCAGCCCCTCCCTTCTACACCTAATCAGCAGACACAATGGCTGAAAACTAGTATTGAGGTCAGAAATACAGGCTTTATAACAGATCAGTGGCTACCCCAAAAACACAGGATTAAAAACAAATACAGGCTTTATAATAAATCAGTGGCTACCCCAAAAAACACAGGATTAAAAACAAATACAGGCTTTATAATAGATCAGTGGCTACCCCAAAAAACACAGGATTAAAAACAAATACAGGCTTTATAATAGATCAGTGGCTACCCCAAAAAACACAGGATTAAAAACAAATACAGGCTTTATAATAGATCAGTGGCTACCCTTAAACACAGGATTTGTAACAGGATTTTCCCTACTTTAGTCTCCCTGTGCCACAAGCACCAGGATTTAATTAGAGTTAATATAAGACTTACCCTTTTTCCTATGTGGAAGCCTTCTTGATGATACCAGGCTTTGAGCCATCTATTAATATCCTCTGTGTTTTTTACTCTTTGCTCTCCCTTTCCATATGCAGGCAGTACTTCAGAATGGTTCATAGACAAAACCGCCGAATACAAAGGCGCGCGCTGACAACTGAGCGCAAGATGGAAGCGCGCGCCGAAGAAAAAGAGAGTTTTTAGGGGCTCCGACAGGGGTTTTTGTTCGGGAACCCCCCCATTTTACTTAATATAGATCGCGACAGCATTGTGGGGGGCTTGGGGGGGTTGTAATCGCCCTCATTATACTGGAAACTTAACTGTTTCCCTGTTTTTTAGGGAAAAAGTGAAGTTTTTAGTCAAATGTGGGGGGTTACAACCCCCAAACCCCCCACAACGCCCCCACAACGTGGCGCAATCTGTATAAAGTAAAGTGGGGGGTTCCCCCCACACTCCCCGTCAGAGCCCTTTAAAACAGTCATTTTCTTCAGCACGCGCCTCCGCGTTGCGCTCAGTTGTCTGTGCGTGCCTTTGTCCTGCGCGCTTTTGACCTGACACCCTTCAGAATATTTTGTCCTATATATCTAGGTGCTATAAATATATATATATTTATAGCGCCTAGATATATAGGACAAAATTTGAGCGTGCTCCTGAAATGCACAAAAAATAATTGGCTAACAACCAATTATTAATGTTAATTGGCACCCATTAAGATGTGCACCTGCATACCATTCTATAAGGTATGATGCCTAGCTTTAATAGTGTGTAACATAAAAGTAGGAGGGGCCCTCTGATGGGCATGAATGTGTTGGGAGCATTTCAAAAAGTTATATACCTTACATTGTTACAGAATACCACCACAGTGCACCTAATTGGGTTGTCAGCATTTATACCAGGTTTCAGCAGGATTAAGCCTGGTGCCAAAAGATAGGCATGAAAAATAACACTATGCATGATTCTATAAAGGGTGTGCACCCTTTAAAGAGTCATGCTTAGCACCATTAGTGGGTTTTTATTGCAGATGGATTTACTATGGAAGTCAGCAATCTATGATATCTTGGCACCTCAGGTTGTGTTATTATATTGGCCTATGAGCGTTGGGTTGCTAAGCCATGGACTGATGCTCCTGTCTTAATGGGCCCCTCTGCTGTTGTATATTAAGGAGTTTCTTTTAATATTCTTTATAATTTAGTTCCTGTATCTATATTTCCCAGTGTCTTATTTTCTAATAGTAGGATTTACCTTATGATATCCATCATGTTTTCTGGAAAATATTGCATCAGTAAAATCATCAACTTGAGATGTTAGTAGTCTGCCTCTACACCTTGTTTTATTCTATCTTTTTTTAATTTTGTGAATGTAGAATATTGAAACAGAAAGGGGGAAAAAAAGACCGTGGTAGAAAGCAATATTTGGAGAGGCCAGATTAGATTGTTGAATACATGTCACAAGCTATTAGAACATAATTAAGGTGGATAAAAAATCCTAATTCTTTGACATGATCCGCATATCTCAAATAATCCCAAGGAGTTATTTGTGATAGTCAAGAGGCTTATACAGTAGCCAAATTACTTTGAACCTTTCAAATCTTTATGCAAACTATTTGCCTTCAAATTAGATTGTTATGCTGTGCAAGGAGTTTGGAAGTGTTTTGTTCAGTTAATAGTAAATCATTAGAATATGTTTTGAATAAACTAAACCCATATTCTGTGATTTAAAGTGTTGATCAGTTATTTTGGTGAAGGGAGAGAGACAGCTTGAAGCATAAATCAAAATCCATAGTAAAAGCCTTCTTGGCATAATGGATTGTTCTCGAGTCATTAAAGAGAACCGTATTTAAGCTACTTAAGAAAAACACACTTTGAGCAGGCCTGCACGTTATCAATATCAGTTGGCTGCTAATTTACCATACTTATGTAAAATGGTGGAAAACATTGCTTTGCTGCAGCTCTTAAAAGTTTTGAACGATGGAAATCTTCAGGGTGACTGGTTATCAAAGAAAAATAGAGTGCTAAAACTATTATGTCTTCCCTAAAGGCTAAATCCGCATGAAGGGAAACACAATAATGATTGTAATAGATCTGTTGTCTTCTATATCAGTGGTTCCCAACCCTGTCCTGGAAAACCCCCAGGCCAATCGGGTTTTCAGGCTAGCCCTAATGAATATGCATGAGAGAGATTTGCATATAATGGAAGTGATAGGCATGCAAATCTTCTCCATGCATATTCATTAGGGTTACCTTGAAAACCCGATTGGCCTGGGGATCCTCCAGGACAGGGTTGGGAACCACTGTTTGATATGGTTTAACCATATTTTGTTAGAGAGATGTAAAATTCTGTTATGATCACAAATCTGGTCACACTTCAATAACTTGGTGAATGATATCCGTTTACTGTTACATTTTCCCTTTGTAATTTACTCTAGTTTTTACAAAGCCACTGTAGAGGTTTCTACTGCAGGCTGATGAGGTAAATTCCTATAAGCATAGGAACATTTACCTCACTGACCCACAGTAGAATCCTCTTCCACGGCTTTGTAAAAGGAGCCCTTAGACTGTGGATATGCCTTAAATATTTTAGTGCACAGAAAACTGATGTTAACCTATGAACCAACTTTGTATCATATTTCCCCTGTTCATTTTATTTATTGGGATTTATTAACTTATTTTCATGAAGAGATTAACCCAACATGGTTTACAATTCATTGAATAGTTACCAGTCACTCTTCATGCTCTTTTCAGTCATTTATTTAGGGGCCTTTTACTAAACTGCAGTAAGCACTAGCACTCGCTTACTGCAGCTTAAAATAGCTTACTGTGTGACAAACTCAGGTGTCCTGGGGTAACTTCTAAATCAACACACTCTGAACTCTAAAAAATATTTTTACTTTTTAATTGGCAGGGGTATTTCTAGGGTGGAGAGTAGGTATTCATGTGCTAATCAGTTAGCGTGTCTGCATTACCTAATATACACTAGGGCCTGGATTCTCTATAGGGTGCTGATATTGGCAGCCATCTAAAAAGTGGCTGACGATCGTGTGTCAGTCATTCGTCGATGCCCTATAGAGAATCATGCCTCCATGAAATATAGGCATCGAAAATGTAGGCCAGGGTTTTCCGGACTTACATTTGTGATGAATCATGCCTACATAGGCTCTTTGGGCCACCGGATGCCACTTCTGATGTTAGCCATGCCCATAGTGGCATTCATCAGCCTAAAGCGCCTATGTAGGCACAACTTTGGTGTGTATTAATTAGGTGATATTAGGTCTGATGCTCATAGAATTCCTATGAGCATCGGAGCTAATACCACCATGGCTGGCAATAAAAAAAAAGCCTAATGCAGCTTTGTGAAAGGGGGATAACTTAGGAACCATTTCTAGAATTTCCCCCTAGTAGCCTATAAAAGAATGTAGACACCTAATTTTCTTTACAGAATAGGCTCTAGATAGGGATGTTCTTGGCACCTGTAGTTAGTTGGACCTTTAAGGATTTGCCTCTTAGTGAATGAAGTAGGGAATTGGCATGGATTGTACCTTGCAATTAGTGCAAGATAACTTACACCTAGATTCTTTATAACAACTAGGTTTGTGTACCAACATTTAAATGCCCTCCTCAGATACATGTGCAAATTAATTAGCTAATAAGCTAGTATCAATAATTGGGTACCAGCAACCAGTTATTGAAGTTAATTGGCACTCATAAAAATGTGCTCATGCATCTAACTCTATAAGGTATAGACCATGATTCTATAAAATAGATGCATAGTGGTGGTCAATGGAGGAATGTGGTGCATAGCGGTGGCCAATCTTAGAAGCACCATTTATAGATTTATGCCTAGGAACACCTAAAGTAGACTTGGGTGTCAGTTGGTGTCAAAATATTAGATGCCCCCTATTTATGCCAGGGTTTTCTTAGCCTAAATACCAGCACCTATGTTAGATGCCTTTCAGCTTCTAAGTCCAATTTAGGCACCTAAATCCATCATCAAGATCCACCCATAATCCACCTTTAAACACACCAACTTGTTATCAGCATGGCAAGACAGAAAACTGAAATATAGGCCCGGAAAACCCTGGCCTACATTTCAGCCACCTTTGGGGAGTCCTGCCAGCTCAGCTGATCGGGGGGAAATACCTCTGCCACAATCAGCTGAGCGGCTATGTCAGGGGAGCCCCCAACATTGGCAGAAAGAATGCCTACTCCCTCCTGCCAGAACCCCCTAAGCACCCCCCAACCACGATAGGCAGGAGGGATGCCCACTCCCTCCTGCTGGAACCCCTGAAGCACACCCCAAACCATGATAGCAGGAAGAATAACCTGGCTCAAATGCCAATACCCCCAAAACCCCAAACCCTGATACCCCTTAAACCCCAACCCCCTACTGAACCTATAACCCCTCCCCCCTTCAGTGGATTCACCCCACCCCTAAATGCCCTCAGGACACTGTTCTGAATTTGATTGGTTGAGTAGGCAACAGGCAGATCCTGCTTAGCCAATCAAATTTAGATCATTAATGTCAGGGCTTTCAGGGAATTTAGAGAATCCCCCAGCCTAAGAGCCCTGCTTTTTTTTTTTTACTTTTTGTTTGATGCAATTTGGTTGAGCAGACTACCTACTTAACAAATCAAACTACATGAAGCAAAAGGTAAACAAAAATAAATTATAAAGCTGGACTGTAGAGCTGGGGATTCACTAATCCCCTGAAAGCCTTTGTCACATGTCTTTCAGCTCACCATGCATTCACGGATCATAGTATTCCAGCAGGATGTCAAATTCTTGTGTGGTAAACTATTTACTCAACTTGCAAGCAAAAGCCCCAAAAGAACTCAGCAACTATGCTGCCATTCCCTGGAGTGAAGTCACTTCCTTCCGGGCCCCACCACTGAAATTTTTAATGTACTGTAGTGAAAGGGCCTTTAAGTTTGGAACCCTCTTTAACTCTCAAATCCATTAAAAGGTACATTTTCAAGTTCTGCAGTAGCCCATCAATACATTTGATATACATTTTTAGCTAAATAAAGATTGATCATTAACCAAGAAAAAAGTTGATACATTTCAGCCAAGAAAGATTTTCCTTTAGCTACAGATTTTAGATAGTGATTACAGCAAACATAAAAGTTAGTGTTCATCTAAAGGTGTCCTCTTCCAGAAATTTATGCATCACTCTCTTTCAAGAGATTTACAATTATGACCCTCTATTAAGGCGTGCTAAGCATTTTAATGCACACGCTAATATTTACTGCATGCTAAAAAGCATAGCGCACCTTAGTAAAAGATTGGATATGTATCATAAATCCAGTTACCAGGTATCACTGTTGCACAAAAACTGGGATACCCTTCTTCAATTGTCTTTGGACTCTGACCATATAATCAGCAGGCCCCACTTAGAAGACCTGACCCATGAATAAAACCCTGGTTCTCTTCATACAGCATGCTCCAAATAGGCACCTTCTTAGGCTCCTTTTATAATTACTTTACTGTTTGCATTCCACTAGACTTAGATTTATAGTTTAATTAGCACAATATTCTTCAAATCACAACACTGTGAGGCTTGATATTAAAATCTGTCTATTCAATTTCCTAATATATAATGAAGAAACAATTTTATGTAAACATAAAAAGTCAATTTTCTCATCATTTTAAGTGTCCATAATATAATTTTATTTAATTCATTTTCTATCCCATTCTCCTCAAATGGGTCACAGGTTAACATACATAATATACAGTTAGGTTACAATTTGCCATAGTACAGTACAAGTTTTGTTGATACAAGTTTTATTCTAATTTGACACATACTAGGGATCTAATACCAATATACGTAAGAGTTTACAGGTTACAATTTAAATCATATCATTCTATTTGTTTGAAATGTTTTTCTTTTGCTGTATATTTGAATTGCATTTTTATGGTTTATGTTTTATTAAATTTACTATGCCTCTTAACTTACAAACGAGCACAGCGGTTTGCAAGAAAATACAAGAAAAGGAAAATTCGGCAAAAAAACTCCAAATAATGGACATGAAAGCATGTATAACCAAGATCAGATAATCCAAATACAGAGTACAAAAGACTGTCTAATCCCTCTAGGATACTGGTCCAAAGGTGAAACAAAATAATGGGCCTTAAACATCCACTTAAATCTTGTCAGCAAGCCTTCAGACTACAGTTCCTTAGGAAGCACATGCCACAATACAAGGGCCATGTAAGAAAGCATTTTGGAGGAGCAGCATAGTTAGCTGCTTAACCTACGTTGGAAACCATAAGATTGTTGGCAGTCAGTTGGTAGGTGCGGGCGATTGAAATGCTGAATAGGTGAAATCAGACTGCAAGAGTAAGTAAAACCCCTGAGGAAGCTTTAATTAGTGAAAAGGCTGAGCTCCCATTGGGACAAGCTAAGTGCTTTTGCTATTTTCAAAGTCTGATATATATGTATTTTTCAGCATCTTCTAGTTAAATAGCCCGGTATGAGTTCTCTTGTGAACTAATGATGATATTTATAGAAACATAGAAACATAGAAAAAAGCGGCAGAAAAGGGCTATAGCCCACCAAGTCTGCCCATTCCAAGTATCCCTCCCCCCTGAGTTTACTCCCTTAACGATCCCACATGAGTATCCCATTTTCTCTTAAAATCCGTCACGCTGCTGGCCTCTATCACCTGGAGTGGGAGTCTGTTCCAATGATCTACCACTCTTTCGGTGAAGAAGTACTTCCTGGAGTCGCCATGAAACTTCCCTCCCCTGACTTTCAGTGGATGCCCTCTGGTGGCACCTGTTGGCACCTGTTAATTTTGGGTGTTTGAAGTTCACAGTTCTATTCACTAAGTGATATCAATATATCGGGTTTTGCTTTGCTTTGCTTCGGTTTGTGTAGATAATATGGGTGCACTATTCAGTTCTGTTTAAATTTTATATAAACCAGAGACTCTCAATAGGGTTACCAGATTTTACTATTGTAAAATCCAGACCCATGGCTCCACCTCCAGGCCCTCCCAGTTCTACCCAGCCCAACCCTGTTCTGCCCAAGTCATGCATGCCCCCCTCAACCTGTTCTCGTACTGGGAGCTGCTTCAGGAGGGCATCTGCGCATGCGTGGGAGTGACACAATGACATCACATGCATGCATGTGTGCATATGTTGTTACCGCATTGCATCCTCACATGTGCAGATGCCCTCCTGATGCGGTCCAGAGCTGGAAGCTTTTCAAAACCCAGATAAAGTGCCAGGTTTTGGAAAAGCCATCCGGACACCCAGACGTAAATCCGGATGTCTGGTAACCCTACCTCTGACGTAGAACAAAGGAAAGGGAACTGAAACCCCATGTAAATATCCAACAGAGAAAGAACAAGGACATCATGTTTATAGGACTTTTTATACATGCATTTTTATTCATGTGGTTCTGTATTATTGAGTTTATAGAAATAAAAGATTGTCTCAAGGTTGACGTGTTCTATCCCACTCCTCAACCCTACCTCTGAAACATGTCTTTGGGAACCCACAACCAGTCATGTTTTCAGTGTGCCCACAAGGGTTATACACAGGATAGTTTCAAGTTCATTATGACTTGATGCACCACTTTTCATTTCCAAAGCGGTTTGCAGCACTACAATGTTAAAAAGTTAAAAACAGTAGAATTGTGGGAGCTACAAACATAAATACATGGTTAGACAAATCTAATAAACAACTGCACCGGATACAAAAGGGAAGAGTGTAGGGCTGCATTGCTACAAAATGAAAAAGGATGGGGAAGAAAAGGACAAAAGGGCATACTGTGGAGTTTAAGTTAAGCTCAAGGTCTAGGTCTCATATGCTTCTTTAAAGAGAAAAGTTTTGAGCATTGTTTTGAATTTGGAAAAATTGGATTCTTGCCTAAGAGTAAGTAGCAGTGCATTCCACAACGTTGGAGCTACAACAGTAAAAATTGTTCCTCAAGTGGTGTCATAAAATAATTGCCAAATGACGGGAGCTGCATATTACGTTGGCAGTGCGTTGAAATTTCTCATGTATAGTTATTGTGAATATCCTGAAAAACCTACGGGATATGGGGGCCTCTAATATAGGATTAGAACAACCTTGTAAAAATAAATAATTTATGTTGTGGGCTATTGAAAACAACAACAACAAAAAGCATAATCTGTTGTCCTCTAAACTTTCATTTGAGAAAGAATCTTAATTAATAGTATCCATATAATTACAAAATATATAACCATTATAGTGTAAGAAAAAAATCTCCTGTGAATATATTAGTTAATGAGGAACACAGCTTAAACAGTGAAATGTGTGCCTTTCAGGAGAGTAGCAACATAATTAATGTACAAGAAAATAACCCAGATGCCTGTCCCCTAGAGAGTGATACTGAATTCTGAGTAACTAGAATGGTTTTTTCGGTATAGAATAAGAATCTTGGGAAAGCAGCTTGACAGTGAAAACTATAAGAACATAAACATTATAACTAAATACTCTTTTCTGTAGTGCCAGAAATGCACATTTTGTTGTCGTGTTTGATGTCTAAATGTAATGCATTCCTAACTTTAGTTGAATGGCTACTATAAGATTTTTGATACATGCCTTTGTACTTAATACCTATAAAAGAAGGAAAAGATAATAAAAGCCTTTCACGATTGTGATTTCCTACCTATCTACCTAACCCCCCTTTTACTAAGCCACGGTAGAGGTCCAGAGTGATAAGTGCTCCAGTGTTGCTCTGACACTCATAAGAATTCTATGAGTGTCAGAACAGCTTCGGAACATTTCACACTTTGGTCCACGGTTGAAACCTTTACCACAGCTTAGTAAAAAAGGTTCCTTATAGCTTAATTAAATCAGGAAACTTAGGTACATTCCCATAGAAAGTTTTAAAATATTAAACAGCACTGAGCATTTCCTGCCTGGTTAAATTATTTTGAATATAGGGCCCTATATTTTTTTTGCTAATTCTTGTTATTTATTCACTCTTATTTCTGTGCATTCAAGTGGACTAATGTGTCAACCACATTGCTTTATTATTGACGCTGTCCTACTGTTTCTGCCATTTCATTTTTTCTCTCAAAATTTGATGGTTTACACCAATATCTATTCAAATCACATGGCATATCTTCCAAACACAGTGAGGATGGCAATACTTCATTCTAACAAGAATTATTCACAGACCCGAGACAGCTGCTTTATTATAACCCTTACCGAAAAGTCAGAAAATCATGAGAGGAACTGACGATTTCTGAATCTGAGCTGTTATTACATCTACACTCTCTAGCAGACTTGGCAGTTGGCCAGTATATGATATTAATATTTATGCATCGGAACCAAGAGAAATAGCAGACATCTGCACATATTAGCACATTGAAACAGTTGAGGCTACAATATACAGTAAGCAGGCAACGGCTGTATGAATATGAACGTTTTTAGATGCAAAAGTCTGGTGTACCTTTTCATTTCACTTTAGATCTTAACATAAAACATTAGCATCCATCTAGGATACTGCTTATTGTTTCTATATCTCTCAAGGAATTAATCAGTAAGGTGTCGTGCATGTGCAAGACCGGAGGGTTAGGACTTTGATAGGAAGACAGGACTTAAATGAGAAACCAAGGTGGCAAGGGAGCCCCTTCTGGTGATACAGACAGGTCGTGACCTGTTTGGGCCGCCGCGGGAGCGGACTGCTGGGCAGGATGGACCTATGGTCTGACCCGGCGGAGGCACTGCTTATGTTCTTATGTGTCCTTTTTACTATGCTACAGTAAGCACTAACACGTGCTTACCACAGTAAAAAAAATGGCATACATGGGACATGTTGTCTTACAATAATTTTGCTACTACTACTTTATCACTTATATAGCACTGAAAGGCTATATAAGTGGTCCCTGCTCGGAAGAGCTTACAGTCTAACTTGGACACACAGACATGACATATTCATCTCCTAAACTGAAACCCCACCACTTATTAAGTTATATTTTTCCTCTGTTCAACCTCGGTGTAATATGTTGTCCTTTTATCTATTTCTTAAGTAATAGGCTGTACCTCCCTCTTCTTGCATTCTGTAATTCACTGATTGTCCAGCTTTCTTCGATGTGAACCGCCTAGAAGTCTTTTTGACTGTGGCGGTATAGATGAATAAAGTTATTATTATTATTATATAGGGTTGGAGATTATTATAGGGTTAGAGTTGGAGATTATTATTATATAGGGTTGGAGATTATTATTATTATTATATAGGGTTGGACCTATAGGGTTGCAGAACCCAAGGTGAGAGGAGTTAGGAGTAAAAAATATTTTCAAGGAGGTGGAATTTTAACTGGGCCTTGAACACTGCCAGAGATGGAGCCCGCCGTAGAGATTTGGGCAGCTTGTTCCACGTATACGGCGCAGCAAGGCAGAAGGGACAGATTCTGGAGTTGGCAGTTGAAGAGAAGGGCACAGACTTACCAGCTGAGTGGAGCACATAGGGGGAAAATTCATAGGGGTAGATAACGAACAGAGATAGTGAGAGGCAGCTGAGTGAGTGTATTTGTAGATCTGTATGAGGAGTTTGAATTGTATTTGGAAATGGATAGGAAGCCAATGAAGTGACTTTAGGAGAGGAGTAACATGAATAAAGCAGCTCTCTTAGAATATAAGTCATGTAGCTGAATTCTGTATGGATCAGAGGGGAGCGAGATGGTTAAGCGGAAGACCTGAGACTAGTGAGTTGCAATAGATTTATTTAATAATCACCATAAAAAAGACTCAACACCAGGTCATGTTTTGGCATTTGACAGCCTGCTTCAGGAGTAATAATGTCTCATAAATTCCTCTGATATGTGCAACACAGTCTCTAACCATGACGGACATCAGTTAATACATCAAAGCCCTGTGTTTTCCAATTTTATTCCTCAGTGCATCAACCAGAATCAAGCTCCTGACTCTCTGAAAATATCCCATCTCTCAATGACAGCAGGAAACTCTTTACTTTACTACTACACTTCTTCCTCCCTTCTCTGTAGTTACAAGTTGTATTTACCTCTAGCGTTTTTGGAAGGTCATTTCTCTAACCATACTCCTCGTTACTGACCAGTTTGATCTAGGGCTGATCTTTATTGGAAGCTTCTATACCACTACTAATGGGGAGTCAATGCAAAGCAGTTTACAAAGACATCTGTAATGGATTTTAAAATATATATTCAGATGGATTCCACTATGATTGTTGTCGGTCTTCTAGCTGCTTGGTTAGGGTACCCTGATTGCATTTGCATTATTACACTATCATATATGTGTACTATATTAACACATTTCTCTGGTTGATTAGACATGCTCACATGTATTTAATGTATTCATATAGATCACTACTCTGCAGAAACTATACTACCCAGAATGGCTACACATAGAACCTGTATAAATACTGGTTCTCTTATTGGCAGCTGTATTTGTACATGTATATGAGTATCACACAATTTTATGAAATGATAGCTCTACTGTATACAGTAGAGGGGAAAAAAAAACTATGAGGTTTTTCAAGACTTCTGAAAACAACTTGGGGTCCTTTTACAAAGATGCAGTAAACACTACTGAGTGCTTACCATAGCCTAAAAAGGGTTAACCATGGAACACACTCAGACATCCTGTGGTAAGTCCCAAATGTGCTAACCATGTGCTAAAATATTTTCTATTTTTTGGTTGAATGGGCATTGGATAGAGGAATTGGATATGTGGTATATTTAGATTTTAGCAAAGCCTTTGTCAGGGTTCCACACAGGCAACTAATAAATAATTTGTGTTCTCTCAATAAGGGCCCCAAAGTGACAGAACGGGTCAGTAACTGGTTGAGTGGAAGGCAACAAAGGGTAGTGGTCAATGGAGATCACTCTGAGGAAAGGGATGTTATAGTAGTGTGCCTCAAGAAAGGAAAGGGGAGATCCAATCTTTCGGTTTATATATCGGATCATCCTCCAGACAACAGAGGCTCAACTCGGTTTACACAATAAGAGGTTGTAATAGTTTCTTCAAAAAGAATTACTTATATAACAATTTTTTGAAAAAGAAAAGTCTTCAGATATTTTCTAAATACATAAAGAGAAAAATTAGATCTAATCTCAACTGGTAGTTTGTTTCAAATAGAAGTAAAGTAATAAAGGAGCGAGAGACATAACCTAATGCCTTTATTCCCTTAATTGAAGGGAAAGAAAGTTTACAAAGTTGAGAGGTCCTTGGTCTTATAGTTCATAAAGAATTAAGTGAAATAGGAACCAAAGGCAGAAATATTCCATTCAAAATTTTGAACACTATGGTAGCACACTTGAACTGAATTTTAAGATGAACTGGCAACCAATGAAGAGCCTTCAACAAAGGAGATACATGATCGTTCTTCTTTTTTCCTATAAATCAATTTGGCTGCTGTATTTTGGATCAACTGCAACTTCTTCAAGCTGCCCTTAGTTAGGAAAGTATACATAGAGTTGCAATTATCTACAATAGACTGGGCCAAAATAGCAAAATGCTGTCGATGAAACAAATTATGGACTTTCCTTAACATTTGAAGACTTAGAAAACATTTTCTTGAAAAGTTCCTGCAAACGACTTAATACCGCTAGCTCCTTCCCACTTCCCAATACCACTTCCCAATTCCCCAAAGCGACCTCATCTACTCTTTTATCTCCTCTAGAAATTACCAGATATCTTCTTCTTGTAATATGTTTTTTGTAATTCTTTTGTAATCCGCCTTGAACTGCAAGGCAATGGCAGAATAGAAATCTCTAATGTAATGTAATGCAATGTTATTAACCTGACTTTGAAACGAAAGTAAAGAATCCAACATGAAACCTAGTATCCTTGATGAGAATTCAACAAGTTAACAGTCTTCAAAATCACTGATGAAGGTAAAATATCCAATTTAGGGCCAAACCACAAAAGTTTAGTCTTTGCGGCGTTGAGCTTCATCTGGACTGTAGAGGCCTAAGTTTGAAGTATCGTGATACAGAAATTAATATCCGACGATAAGTTAATCAGTGATGGGTCAACTTCCAACAATATAAAAATGTCATCCGCATAGGTGAAGATAAGATAAAGATGTTTAAGTACCTACATGGCATAAATGTACATGAGACAAGTTTATTTCTAAAAGGAAACTCTGGAATGAGGGGGCATAGAATAAAGGTGAAAGGGGATAGATTCAGATGTAACCTCTGTAACCCCTGTACCCTGTGGTTGTAAAGTTCACAGGAGGAAAGCCAGAAGCCACTATCAGGTAAAATGAAAGTAAATAGGAAAAATGTAATGTAAATTCCCCATTTACTTGTAAGTATATTCAGGGTTCTGGGACACTGATCAACCACAGCTATATGGATTGATATAACCAGCTGCTCAGATAATTCCTCTGCCAGCTTCATACAATGAAAATAACCAGAAAGGCAGGCTGGCAATTTACTCTAATAAATTTATTATAAATCAAGGAGGGGTTAACTTAAATAACAGAGAAACCAAAGACTTAAAAAGAGAGCAAGGTATAAAGTGCATATAAAACTAACTAGGCCCATTTTTTACAAAGCCTGATGGTGTGGGATGTTTTACAAATTTATATATGTTTTTATGTAACCCGTTCAGGTTTTAGACGGTATAGAAATTTAAAAAATAAAATAAATAAATAAATGCCCATAGGGATCGAATAGGCATTGGAGCATTTGTTGCATGGCTATATAAAAGATGCCCTATATCTCTTATGAGGGGCTGCTGAAAAGTTCTCAACCCAACCAAGAAGAGAATGATGTGGAAGCATGAAGCTTATAGGTTTTTTCATATTTTTCTTGACACTTTTCAATTCATTTCATATCACCGAAATGAAAAGTGAGGAATAGCTTCTAATTTCCAGGGCTCTACATCATTCTCTTCTTGGTTGGGCTGAGAACTTTTCGGCAGATGCCTCACTCCACCAATACCTAAGATACAGCCTCATTGGTGATGTCACAGTGGATTAGTTTCCCTATTCTTGTGCCTATTTGTTAGATGTATTTGCCTCATTGAATCAAAAAGTGTAGAATAACTTGTATGTTTCATGGCTCCACATCATTCTCATCTTAGTTTGGCTGAGAACTTTTCTGAAACGTAAAGTTCTAGTCAGCTAGCTGTAAACTTAAAGGGTCTGGCATAAAATATTTACACAAGATAAGTATATGCTGGTTGTGCATGTAATGTTTCTCTTTTTCTTTGTTGGGGCCCAGGTAACCATTAGAGCCTTAACTGTGCAGCTGGTATCCAAAAGAGCAAATATTGTAATACCTTCCTGAAGATAAAACACCACTTCCTTTCTGTGTGTTTGACCCTGTGCTGATAGCTTCTGGATACTACTTAGTTAAAGGTTAAAGTTAAAACATAGAACCTAATGTGCTTCAATAAAAGACTGTCTTTCTTTTTCCAGATGCGGGTCGGGTTAATAAGAGTGATTCTCTGCAATATCTTTGCAGCTGAAAACAGATGCTGTTTCTTAAGGAATCCCTTTGTGTTTTCTTCAGGCTTGAAAACCTGAAATTTTTTTTGTTTTGTTTTTTCTCTCTTAGATTCTTTATGGTTCCTAATGCTGGTTCACCCCACTCCAAAACTGCTTACCTCTCTCCAGTGGCGTACCTAGGGTATGTGGCACCCGGGGCCCATCATTTTTTGACACCCCCCCATGGAAAAAATATTTTTTGTAATGACCATGAAACGTAATAAATGGTCAGAATAGAACAGGCAGTGAAAATATTTTTATATTCCAAACATAACATAACATAAATTATGTCTGAATTGTCATGACATCAGAAGTACATATGGAGTAGTTGCAGGTGATGTTTGGGACAGTTCTGATTGTGTTAGTTCGGTTTTATGTGTTTTTTTGAATAGAAAGGTTTTTATTTTTTTTTGAAAGTTTTGCAGTCTATGGTCGATGTCAATTGGTTGTAGAGTTGGGGGTCGAGTGTTGTAGCTCGAATGGCTAGGAGGTTGTCGAACAGTTTTTTTCTTTCGACGTTTTTGGTTGGAGGGTGTGTGAATGGTGCGTGAGTTCTCCTATGTCTGTTTGAGGTGGATTGAATTATTTAGCTGAAGAAATTAGTTACCCCCTCATCCCACACACATTAATTCTCTTCCATTATAAAAAAACATTGATAAGTTCCCAGAAAAAAAATACATTAAAATAAAAAGTGAAAACAAAGGCCCCTACAGATGAGAACATAACATAAGAATAGCCTAACTGGGTCAGACCAATGGTCCATCATGCCCAGTAGCCCATTCTCATGATAGCCAATCCAGGACACTAATACCTGGTCAAAACCCAAAGAGTAGCAGCATTCCATGCTACCGATCCAGGGCAAGCAGACACTTCCCCCATGTCTTAATAACAGATTATGGACTTTTCCTCCAGAAATTTGTCCAAATCTTTCTTAAAACCAGCTACACAATCTACTTTTACCATAACTTCTAGCCACTTCATTTTTAAGTTTAGATCTTTCCTTTCAAACAGAGACCTTGCTAGATGTCAAATACAGCACAAGGTAACTTCACATGGACTTAGCTGTGCAGGAAATGTGAATCTCCTCATACACCCACCATATAGTGCAAAAATGTGCAAAGGTCTGTTTATTTCTTTCGATCACTACATAGCCTAATGCCACACAAGCAGTGCTGTACAAACATATTCTGTAGGTCAATGCTAAGGATAACAAAGTTTCCTTCCTTGGACCAGAAGGAGATACTGATAAACCACTGGAAGAGATCCCAAAACAACACCCAAAGACCCACTCAGTGTGTGAACCAGTTGAGTGGAGTGGACTAACTGGGGGGTGGAAATGGGCCTGGAGTTTGCTCAGCAGAATTTCCCAGACCACCTCTTCCTCTCAACACATTGACACGCTGCCACCACCACCACTAGGAACACCTCACTGGGTAGGCCAGCTATGCTATAAACTTTATAAAACACATTATTATATTTTCTTATAAAGCACATATTTTAACTGAACTCTCTGACATCCTCAGCCTTTCCATTCACAAAAATAGAAGGAAGAAAAGTTCCCATTTCCTGCTGTCTCATGTCCCCGGCCTATACAATATTTTTTTTCTGCAGACCCTTCAAAAGTCTGACCAAATCCTCGTTTCACTTGCATTATAAAGTACTGAGGATGCCATCTCTCCCCAATCCCAGGTCCTAAAGTCTAAGACAGTAGCGCAAACTAATGCTGCCAGATTCAGGAAAAAAAAATTTTGATTCGATTCAGCCTATTGAATTGGTTTTTCAATTCGATTTTCCTGCCCAGTTGGGTGATTTTTTTCAAAACTCCTGGTGGGTTTTATAGCTTTTTCACCCCCTTTGGCTTCTCCTAACCACACTGGCGCTATGGTGTAAATAAAATAAAGAAACAAAAAGGACTTTTCCTCTCTCTGTTAAATCCTA
Source organism: Geotrypetes seraphini (assembly GCF_902459505.1). NCBI lineage: Eukaryota > Metazoa > Chordata > Amphibia > Gymnophiona > Dermophiidae > Geotrypetes > Geotrypetes seraphini. The sequence continues at coordinate 215,581,569 of NC_047087.1, read as the reverse complement.
GCTCATGTTTGCAGTCCAACACCAGCTCTGGCAGGATACACATTTCAAATCTGACATATTATAATCACAAAACAGAAAATAAAATTAATTTTTCTACCTTTTGTTGTCTGGTTATATTTCAAATCTTGTTGGTCCAAGGCTCTGGTTTTCTTCTGATAACTTGCTTGCCAGGGTCTCCTTCTTTCTTCTTTCTGCATGCTAACCATCCATCTGCCAACTCTGTCCTCCCTTTCCATTTCCCTTCCCGTCCCAGGAAGTCTGGTATCTTTCCTTTTTTTCATCTCCCTCCACAGATCCACCTTTTCTTAACTACCCTTTCATCCGGCATCTCTCCCTCTTTCCCCACCACCCCAGAGTCCACCATCTCTCCCTTTCTTTTCCCAATTATCCTTCTATCCCTCCTCCACACCATCCCTTGTGTCCAATTTCTCTCCCTTTCTGTTCCTTCCCTCCCTAAATCCCATGGTCCATCATCTCTCTCCCTCTCCTCTATTCTCAGACCCATTATTTATTTCCCCCCCCCAAAGTTTGGCATATGCATGTCTCTTTGAACACCCCCTTCCCTCTGTGTACTTCTAAACCAGGGTCCCCCCCAAAGGCCTGTCCCCCCTTAAAGGTCTGCCTGTCCCCCCTTGAAGGCTTGCACCCCCCTTGAAGGCCTGTCTCACCCCCTTGTAGGCCTGTCCCCCCCTTGAAGGCCTGTCCTCCCCTTTGAAGGTCTGCACCCCCCCGAAGGCCTGCACCCCCCTTTAAGGCCTGCCTGCCTGTCCCCCCCTTGAAGGCCTGCCTGCCTGTCCCCCCTTGAAGTCCTGTCCCCTCCCTTGAAGGCCTGCACCCCCCGAAGGTCTGCACCCCCCCTTGAAGGCCTGAAGGCCTGTCCCCCCTTGAAGGCCTGTCCCACCTCCTTGTAGGCCTGTCCCACCCCCTTGTAGGCCTGTCCCCCCCTTGAAGGCCTGCCTGCCTGTCCCCCTTGAAGGCCTGCACCACCTTGAAGGCCTGCACCCCCCCAAGGCCTGCACCCCCCCAAAGGCCTGCCTGACTGTCCCCCCCTTGAAGGCCTGCACCCCCTTGAAGGTCTGAACCCCCCCGAAGGCCTGCACACCCCCTTGAAGGCCTGCCTGCTTGTCACCCCCCTCCCCCTTGAAAGCCTGCCTGCCCGCCCGCCCCACCCTGAAGGCCTGATGCCCCGACCCACCCTGAAGGACCGTTCACCCCTCTGGCCTCCCCGCACTACCTATGAAGCAGCAACAGCAGGATCGCGACGTCAGCTATCCCTGTGCTGCTTAGGAGCTGCTTCCTGCGCCGCGGTCCCGCCCCCTCCTCTGACATCAGAGGAGGGGTGGGACCGTGGTGCAGGAAGCAGCGCCCAAGCAGCTCAGGGATTGCTGACGTCGCGATCCTGCTGCGGGCTGCTTCATAGGTGTGCTGGAAGTCCTTCGGGCATGGGGGGGACTGAGCTGCAAGGCCGGGAACACCCCCTCAGGGCTGGCACCTGGGGCGGACCGCCCCCCCCCCCCGCCCCCTCCTTGGTACGCCACTGCCTCTCTCCAACACACTCTTCTCTCTGAATTCAAGAAAGCTTGGGACAAGTGCGTTGGATCTCTAAGGGAGAGGAGGGGATAGTAGAGGGCATGGCTAGGCAGACTCTATAGGCCATATGTTTTTTATCTGCCTTTATTTTTTTACGTTTCTACGATTAGCACAAGATTACCGCATGAGCCCTTATTGTCTAAATAATGAGTTGTGATTAGTGCTCACACAGTAACTGTTTTTAATGGCTGTACTCTAATGGTAACATTGATACTGAAAATAGAATATCAGACATTTTTCTGCTGCGGTTCATATAACCTTAGCATGTGGGAAAAACCTGCCTAAGGGTGCACTTAGACCACTTTCTACTTCAGCTTTGTAAAAGAACCCTTGTATCCTTGGTACTGCACATAGATAGCAAAGGCACATTCTAGTACTTTTCGCTCATGAGATACAATGTCCAGCTCCATTGTTCAGGCTGTGCAGTAGACCATATATAATAACAATTTTAACTCAGTTTAAGATCAATGCTTTATATATAGCAGACATAAAATCACTGTTTTTCATTTATTTAAGTAATTTTGTGAACTTTCATATTGAATTTATCTCTTGTATGCTGAACCTGTTTGCATTCCAACAAAGATTATTGGGTTCAATCCACCCAAACTTGGCAAGAAGGACAAAATATAACTCAGAAGCACTGTATATAATGGAAAAGTCTTACAAGCCACTTTAATATGCCACTTTATATTGTCATATGTTTCTAATCATATAGTGCCTTTTTATTAAAGTGTGATAAGTTTTTAAACGTACCATGCTTTAACAGCAAAACGTAATCCATGCTAACCAAAAAGACTATTGTACTTGTTGAGTGTGTGTCCTTCAAAGTTACCACAGTGAAATGTTCTTTACCATCTATTAAAACAAACTACCATCTATTTAAAACAAACTAGAAAAAAATATTTCTTCACTCAGAGGAGCATAATAAAAAAAAAAAATGTCTAAATCCCCTTTTGGCCTAAGGTCTTAAACGGGAAAATGTCCATTATCAAAAAAACCTTCCAAAAGGAGGTTTTTTTTTTTATAATGGCCTGCCTCTACGTTCAGTTGTTTAAACGCCCAGATCACCACTATGTCTAAACTTATACCATATAATCAACCTAAAAAAAGCCTAAGCCCCAAACATCCAAAACAAGGGCTTTTAGGTGAAGGAGGAGCCAGTCCTTCGCCTAAAAGCTGGATTCTGTAACCGTTGTCTGTCAAAAACAACACCGGTTACAAAATCCACCCCCCCCCTCTATAACGATCGGGCCAGGAGAGCGTCCAAGCCCTCCTGGCCAGGCCAACAATGAGCGGGCAAGAGGGAGCCCAAGCCCTCTTGCCCGGCAGCACCCCGACTACGATTGGGCAAGAGGGAGCCCAACGTTCCCCAACCCGGCCCATGTGCCTAAGACTCCGCCCACAGGAGGAGCCTGAGGCTCCTGGGCCTATTCTGGTTGGCCCAGGCACCTCAGGCCCCACCTGTGGGCGTGGTTTGAGCTGCCTGGGCCAATCCGGCCACATTCCTGGGATGGCTGGCCTGCCGGAGGGGCGAACTTGGCACCCATCTGTCCGGCCAATGATTTCAAAGTACGGGGTGGGGGAATAGGGGTGGGGGATCGCGGTTTGGCAGGGGGTTTCATGGGTTGGCGAGGGGGCTGTTCGGGGGTGAGCATGTAAGGGGGTACGTCGAGGGCAGGAGGGCCTGGGATCCCTCCTGCCCGGATTTTAGTGGGGGTGGGGGGTAAGGGGTTCGCCTGGGCAGGAGAGGTTGGGCTCCCTCTTGCCTGATCTTATAAAGGGTGGGGTCGCATGGCCAGGAGGGCGTGGGCTCCCTCCTGGCTCGATGGAATTGGGGGTGCCACTGGGCCAAGACGGCTTGGGCTCCTTCTTGCCCGATCATTGTCAGCGGGGCCATGAGGGCTTGGGCTCTCTCCTGGCCCGATTGTATCAAGGGGAGGGATGGATCACTGCAGGAGAGATGGGTCATCTCTACTGCTGCTTTAGCGATCCGAAGTGCCGCATTTTGTGGCACTTGGTGGTATTGCTATTGTGGTAGGGGAGATGAGTCATCTCTCCTGCCCCGATGGTTGCGGTGGGGGGGGGGGGGTAGGTTGCAGGGCCGCTGAGATGACCGTGCCAGCCGCCATTAGCTCAGCGGCCCCTTTTTCGGCACTTATACCTATTTTGACTTCGTCTAAGTCAAAACGTGTAAGTGCTGACTAGGCAACCTGTCAAAACATTTGGTTATACCTGTTATACGCCTAGGTGTAGGTCAGCCCACCTACCCCCCCCCCTTTTACCCGCCTCCAAAAACGCCTCTTTTCACTCTATGTGTTTAGAGGCACGGGGAAGGCCTAAGCTGGTTTTAGATACATCTAAAACCAGATTTGATTATGGGTACTTGGACAATCAGGCTTTTTGATCGTCCAAGTAGCCATTTAGGCCACTTTTTAGACTTTTTTTTATTATTATTATGAGCCCCTCAGTGTTTAATTAAACTCTGGAATTTGTTGCCAGAGAATGTGGTTTGGAAAGGGTTTAAAAAAAAAGGTTTGGATAATTTCCTAAAAAGCTTCTATACTGCTACTAATGACTAGGGAGTCAATTCAGAATGGTTTTCAAGGGCATCTGTAATGGATTTTAAATACAAATTCAGATGGATTCCATTGTGATTGTTGTTGACCTCCTAGTTGCTTGACTAGGGTATCATGTTTGCATTATTACACTTATATGTATGTATGTATGTATACTATGTTTACACAAGAGTAAAGCTAACCATTCGAAGTATGCTATATTTAAGCCCTCCTAAATAGGTTAACCGTTACAACTAAGTAATCTATATTTACATGCATCCTAAATAGGTCTAACATCCTAGATAATTCTAGTTACACTCATCCTAATTTATTTTAGCTCTGTTTACTGTATTCACCATATCTTAAACAATTCTGCAAAGATCTACTATGTGCATACATGTCCTGTCCTCCTATCGTGTTCCTAGAGGGAGAAGGGACCTTCTATTTTACTCTGTGTTGCTTCCTCCCTCTGTCGGCTCACAGTTTCAGTTGAAGTAGTCTGAGAAAAGGATAGTCTTTATCACTTACTTGAATTTTTCGGTGTCCTTTTCTAGCTTTAATTCCTTCGGTAAGATGACTCACCACATTGGAGCTATTACAGAGAACATTCTTGCCCTTGTGCTTTTGTACTTGATATCTTTGAAAGAGGGTATTTGTAGTAGAGACTCCTGGCTCGAGCGTAGAGCGCATGGTGGAGTATGGTTATGTAGCCTGGCCACAAGATATTGTGGTTCTGATAGGTGAACAGTTTTGTATGTCAGCAATAAGATCTTGAATTTCACCCTCTCAATATTGCAATATGGAAAAAAATTCACATACACCATTTAGTAGGAGAACCTTGGTCATAGCTTTAAATAATAAGTTATAACAACCAAAGAGTAATATCAACTACACATTGAGATTCAGAACTTCTCACTTTTCCAACCCCCATCTCCATACAACTAGTTGGTACCGACCTAGCTGCTTTGCAACCCATAGAAAATTCAGATGGCCCATGGTGCCACCAGGTCACACCCTTGTACAGATCATAATCACAAATGAGAAAATGATCATGTCCCACGATGCTGCTGAGCCCCATCAAACTTATGACAGTGAGGCCTACAAGTTTCATACTTCTTCACATATATACCATTGCATTTAATTTGTGCTATCAAGCTGCAATGATGACTGCAGATGAAGAAATTCCTGCACAGCCTTAATCGACAGGCCTGCAAAAGTTGCAATCTCCCCATCCCCAACATCCAGCTTACCAAAAATCCCAACCACTTTGACTCAAATAACCTCCCCCCCAAAATAATCATAGGGAGAAGGGCAGGATAACTTCCTCACAATCCCACTCTGCCAAATACCCACACACAACCGTTCTTCCTTCACCCACCCAGCCTAACAATGATTCTTGCATTTTGCTCACCAGCATCTTCTTCACACAAATCATGCCAACTTTACTCAATCCCCCAATCCCCTAGCATCAGCCTTCCAAATTTCCCAGCAACACAAAAAACGTTTACCAACGATCCTATAAACATCATCTCCCTCACCAACACCTCCCCATTCCCAACTCCCCACCTCAAATGATCAGACCCTAGACTTTCTAGGGCTTGGTTAATGTTATCCATCCACCACTGAATTGTCATAGGTACCCTTACATGAATATTCAGTGCTGGTATCTGGATTGTGGTCGGTGCTGAATATTCAAATTCTTGACCATCGGCACTACCTAGAATGCAGTAATATTTAGTTTGCTATCAGATATCTACACGAAATAAGTTATGGCTAATTTCTGTCGATCCTTATTTAAAAAAATTTGGAATGAGCAGTCAGACTCCTCCTCATTTAACAAATTTTCATAAAGTATTGAAGACATACTTATTTCAAAAATCTCTATTGACTCCCTTTCTTCAAGGTAATGATTATAGAAGATTAGATTTTGTTCCAATCCTTTATATATTTTACTAACATTTTGTTAACCGAGTCAAGCCTTCTTGTAGGTATGAATCGGTATATAAAACTAAAGATTGAATTAGATTGGAAGTTAGAGAATAATTATCAAGTTAATGGCCTGAATATCATCCCTAACAGGATAACCGTAAACCCAGATAGTGCTGAGGAATAAGTATATTCCATGGTACGATCAAGATAATACTATCCATGGTTAGTCCCATCTAAGTAATGTATCCACATAATGGTGTCTGTTATCTAGATAAAAGGCTTTGAATATTGACTGATTCCTATCTGCAAAACATGTGGAATAAGGACTCCATCCAATTCTAACTCACCGTAATTTGCAAAGATATATTATGAGTGGAGTTTCTCTATGGATACCTATTTGCAGGTCTATGAGTGCAATGCATCCAAGAGATGAAGAACCACAGGCTCACTGAAATGGTCTCTTAATTTTTAGCAATACATTATCTCCTTTTTTTTTGTGAGGTTCTATCATTAATCTGACTTTCCCTGAGGATGTCAATGCACTGCAGTCTCAGAACATTACAAGATGGATTCTCAATTCTTTAAGCAAATCTTCTTCAACACAGACTTAAAACAAAAGAAAATAAATTAACAGTATGTTGCACAAAATTGTAGCTCTTGTCAAGGTCCACCCTCAACCAATATAATTCCTTGCCTCAGGGAACTGGGAGGGCTAATTCAGCTGCTTGCTGAGGATAATGCTGTATTTTTTTTTTTTTTTTTATTAGAGATTAGCACTACTTAGGGTGTTTTAATGGATCAGTGCTCTCTGTGAGTACTACAATTGCTGAAACACAGAGAGCTAACTACTGTTAAGACAGAGCAAGAAAGAGAACAGTAGAGATTAACACAGAGGTTACCATCCCAGTGTATTAGAAAGCCAGCAGCTATTAGGAAGAATCCCATAATACACAAGGGGTACTGGAGGACTCATTCTTAAATATATAGTTGCAGTAACTGGCTACAGGAAGTGCTTATATGTTAAGAGCAATATTAAATATACACTTCAACAAAAACAGCCTGCTCCCATGAATACTGGGACAGAACAATCATAAAAATGAACCTACAACTGTAACTTTTCTATGGCCATTTTGAGGGGGAAGCTATCGACATTTGCTATTGTTAAATCAGGATATTTTACAAGTTGGGTTATTTTAGTTAATGGTCCCATTTTATGCAATGAGACTCTACGCTAAAATAACTTGACTTGTGAACTGAGACGATGAATATTGCCCCCCACCTGCCTAGTATGCAGCATTGCCAGACCATGCAATATCCCCCACCCTCATACACATGACAGTGATGCATATGGACCCCCTATTTTCCCCAAACAGTATGGAATACTTTTTTAAGCCACAATATATAGTGATGACTTCTGAAAATACCCTGCACTGTGACAAAACTACCCCATCCAAAGGAAATTACCAACCCCTATCTACCTGGTCTGAGGAAGAGAAGCCCTCAGAAACTATTCCCTCTCACATAAGTCATTTTCTGCTCTCAACTGATGGTTGAAAATTACTGAACATTTTATTCAGTCTTGGTTGAGCACCTTCCTGTTGGCGATCGTGGGTTTTGTGAGCAGGAGGGGTTGGGCACCCTCCTGCCACAATCGTTGGGGGGGGGGGAGAGGAGAGAGGAGACTGGTGGCCATAGCCGCGGCCACTATACTAATCGCGGTAGGGAGATCCCATGCCACAATTAAGTATTGCGGCCGCGTCTAAACAAATCCGATTCTGTAACCAGCGTCTGCAACATGGATGTCGGTTACATAATCAGGTTTAATTTGGGCGGGTTTTGTTCCGCCCCAGGAAGGGCGTCCTATACAGAATCCGGGCTACAATACACAAGGGCTGAATCTAGACAGGGTTCATATTATATGCTTAATTTATAAAATACTATGAGTTATGCTTAATGATACTGCGGACATATCCAACATTTATGCATAAGCAATTACACCAGCTTTATGGCTTGTGCCTATGCAACACTTTTACTAAAGCTTAGCATATGCTAATGGAATTAGTGCATGCTAAATCCTAAGAAACCCATAGGTATGAAATGGGTGTTTTAGGATTTTGGCTCTAATTCTATAAAATACACCTACAGTAGCAGATCGTACTAAGTATTAAAGGATGATTAAATTCTCTTATCGTTGGGTAAACTTATGTAATGTAATGTAATTTATTTCTTATATACTGCTACATCCGTTAGGTTCTAAGCGGTTTACAGAAAATATACATTAAGATTAGAAATAAGAAAGGTACTTGAAAAATGCCCTTACTGTCCCGAAGGCTCACAATCTAACTAAAGTACCTGGAGGGTAATAGAGAAGTGAAAAGTAGAGTTAGAGGAAAAATAAAAATAAAATAAACATTTTAACAAGACAGCATTGATCTAAATACTTTGGAAGGTAGAAGAGAGGAGAGAAAGGAATAGAAGCAGAAGGGGGAGCCGTTGAACAGTAGAATTCTGGAGAAATTTAAATGATAGAAATAGAACAAAACAAAGACAAAAGGCAAAACAATAGATAAGATTAAAGATAAATCATAAGCTGGAAAGAAAAATAAAATAAAACTTTGTCTTCAATCCACGGTTTCAGCATCAGTGATGAAGTGGAGCAAGTAAGTTTAGGAGGAGCGATTGACGTTTCCAGAAAGGGCTTCTTCAGGGAAGAGACTTGGCAGACAGTCCCAGGATGCCTATGTCTCCTCCCCAGCGATGTTCTCCCATCCATGCATTCCCTCCTAGACACACTGCCCATGCCCCAGCCGCTCCAAGGAGGCTGCCCCAGATGAGGCCCACGGTGAATGCAGGATTCTCTCCTCTGCTGGGTTCCTTAAGGCTCACCTTTATCCCTGACCCTGTTTAATATTTACCTTACATCATTGGGAAATCTCTTGCAAAGTTTAAATCTTAGGTTTTATATTTATGCGCTAAATCCTTATAAGCTTGGCTACAATACAAGACCAAGTATCCAAACTGGAACTATTGGAGAATTATCATAAGGATCTCAAGCGCTCACAGCTAAAAGCTCGATTTATTTTTCAAGCTAATAACCAAAAGGTGAGCTATCATTGGTCCCATAAATTCTCCTATTTTAAATTCTTCTTTTTTATCAACAAACTTTTTATATATAAATATATTTTTTTATAAAGTGTAATATAAATCCTTTTTTGCTTCATACACGTTGCATTACAATACTTCTTCAATATACTGGTTTTGATTAATAAATAGTACTCTCTCACTCAAGATTGTACTTAAAGAGTACTTAGCTTCATGACGACGGAAGATCTCCGTTTCGCTCATTATTTTTTATATAAGAGCTTCATCAGGAAAAGCACCAGCATTACCGCATCTTTGCTTAAGTTAACCGAATTATAAAGTTAACATGCAGAAAGACTGCAAATCACAGAGGCACGGAGTGCCTGTCGGTATTTCTCGCCGTATTTTTGAGGATTTTTCGCCGTATTTTTGAGGATTTTTAAGTTTATATTTATGCGGACAACATCACTATAGTCATCCCGCTAACGTGTCTGACAGTAGAGATAACAAATTTTATAGCAACTATTCTGAAACAGAATGAACTCTGGATGATTGATTTAAAATTGAAATTGAATCCTGAAAACACTAATTTTTTTCTTGCAAGTCCTAGTGACAAGATTAAAGAATCAATGATACATCTAAATGGTCTCGACTATCTTATAGAACAGTCCATAAAAATATTGGGAGTGACTTTAGATCGACACCTTACCTTAAAACAGCACACAGATTTGTTACTCAGGAAATGTTTCTCAGTTCCCTGGAAACTTCGAACTATTAAGAAATATTTTGATACAGTTTCTTTCGTCTGTTAGTTCAGTCATCGATACTGAGTATCCTTGATTATTGTAATATAATCTACCTGGGCTCCTACAAGAAAATCTTCAAAAAACTAAGAGTGGTTCAAAATACTGCTGTACGACTGATTTTCAGTTTGAAAAAATGGGAGCATGTTACTCCTTATTACCAAAAATTACACTGGCTACCAATTGAGGCTAGAGTTTTATCCAAATTCGCATGTATTTGCTTCAAATCAATCTTCGGTATGTCCCTGGGTTACCTTGTTTCCCATTTCTCCCTAAATCACTCAAATAAGCCCACACGTAAAGTCCAGTTAGGGCACTGGTCTTTGACCTAAGGGCTGCCACTTGAGCGGACTGCTGGGCACAGAGGACCACTGGTCTGACCCAGCAGCGGCAATTCTTACGTTCTTATGTCAAATCGTGTCGTTTTAAGAGATTTCTGAATAGAACTCTCTCTTTCCAGGCCGCTAAAATGAATGACTGGTTTGGCAAAATTATGCAAGGAGTCTCATCTTATTACTTTTTTAGAAAATTATTAAAGACACAACTATTTGTCAAATTTGTAACCTAAGCTCCCTAATGCTTTTTAAAATATAATATGGGGGTAATAATAAAAAAAAAACAACACGTCTAAAAAGAGTCCTAAATGGCTACTTGGACGATCAAAAAGCCTGATCGTCCAAGTACCCATAACCAAAGCTGGTTTTTAGACGTATCTAAAACCAACTTAGGCCTTTCCCCTGCCTCTAAACTCACAGAGAGAAAAGAGGTGTGTTTAGAGGAGTGGAAAGGGGGGGCAGTAGGCGGGAGGTGGGCCGACCTACACCTAGCCGTACAACAGATATAACTAAAACATTAACAGGTTGCCTAGTCAGCACTTAGACCTTTTTCACTTAGACGAAATAAAACCAGGTCTAAGTGCCGAAAAACGGGCCGCTGAGCTTTTGGCCACTGGCGTCATCAGTTCAGCGGCCCGGCAACCTAACCATCGCGGCAGGAGAGATGCCTCATCTCCCCTACCGCGATGCCATCACTCTTCTACCCAAACTGCCGTGACCCGCAGCAGTTCGGGTAGAGGAGTGATGGCATCGCGGTAGGGGAGATGAGGCATCTCTCCTGCCGCGATGCATCACTCCCCTCCACACACAACATCGGGGCAAGAGGGAGCCCAAGGAAGGGCCTAAGGCTCCCGGGCCTATTCTGATTGGCCCAGGCGCCTTACGCCCCACCAGTAGGCGGGGCTTTGGGACGGATGGGCCAATCCAGCCTCATTCCATCGTTGGCTGCCTGCCGGACAGGCGGGTTTGGCTTCCGTTTGTCCAGCCAACTAAACCAAAGGTACGGGGAAAGAGGGGGGGGGTGTCGTGTGAGTCGGACAGGGGGGTCACGAGTCGGCTGGGGGGGCAGTCCGAGGTTCTTGGGGGGGGCAGTCGTTGGGAGGAGGGGGATTTGCGTCGAGGGCAGGAGGGCCTGGGATCCCTCCTGCCCATAATGTAGTGCGGGGTTGGGGTAGGGGGTCACCGTGGCCAGGAGGGTTTGGGCTCCCTCCTGGCCTGAACAACTAGCGGGGGGAGGGGGGTCACCAGGGTCAGGAGGACTTGGGCTCCCTCCTGGCCCGAACAACTAGCATGTGGGGGGGGGGGGGGGGTCGTCGCAAGGGCCAGGAGGGCTTGGGCTCTCTCCTGGCCCGATATTGTCGGGGAGTTGGGGAGTCAGCGGGGCAAGAGGGCTTGGGCTCCCTCTTGCCCCGATCGTGTCGGAGAGTCAGGGGGGGGGAAAGAGGGCTTGAGCTCCCTCTTGCCCCGATGTTGTCGGGAGGGAGGGGGGGTCGTGGTTTGACATGGCAGGAGGGCTTGGGCACCTTCCTGCCTGGATCATTGAGGGGGGGGGGATTCTGTAACCGGTGTTGTTTTTGACAGGCACCAGTTACAGAATCCAGCTTTTAGGCGAAGGACTGGCTCCTCCTTCGCCTAAAAGCCCTTCTGTTGGACGTTTGTGGCCTACGCATGTTTTTGTTTCATTATGGCTAAAATGTGTAGACGTGCTGTGGGGGTACTTATAGACATAGTGGAGATTGGGCGTTTAGGCAGAGGAAGGCCATAATCAAAACATGGACGTTTGTTTTGGTTATGGACACTTTTCCTGCTTCTGGGTTGAACGTTTAGGGACTTAGGCCAAAATGGGACTTAGACGCTTTTTTTGATTATGCCCCTCCACGTGTTTTAGAAATTGATGTCTTTTTTATGAACTGTATATTTGCTGCATGTTCAGCCTTATCTGCTGTGAACCGTCTAGAACCATTCATGGTCTGGCGTTATATAATAATAAAATTATTATTATTATTACAGTAAGGCACCTAGGTAAGTGTGCCTAGCAGATATAGGTGCTTAACATACCCCCTCTTTTATTAATCATGATAGTGCTGGCTGATATCTTAAATACTCCAACGTCCCTAGGGATTAAATGGGTACTGGAGCATTTGCCACACAGCACTCACTACAGTGGCTTAGTAAAAGGGGGCATTAACTTTTTTTTTTTTTTTTTATAATGGCTTAATTGGGGCTAATAATTGAAATCTGCATTAAGAACTATTTTAAACAATTTTAAAAATTAATTAGCTGTTAGGGAACTGATTCTATAAACAGTTATCTTCATTGTAGGCAGCAGTAGGCATTCTACCACTGTCTGGCAGCCAATCAGAATAGAAATTTTTTTAGAATAAAAAACTACCCGAGGCAGTTGGCCTACACTGTAGGCATTTTTGCAGGTCTAAAGAGATGTCCAAAGCTGGGCATGGGCATGGTTTCACCTGGAAGTGGTCTTGAGCGAGTTTAAGCAGCCCTAGGTAGCTCCCTAGAGCCACAACAGATATCTGAAATGTAGGCCAGAAAAATAGATGTGGATGCTGAGCTGATCATGGCAAGGAAATCTTCCTGCCACGATTAGGTGAGTGGCTATGGTAGGAACCCCCCCCCCCCATGCAAAGTTGGCCAGCAGGAAGAATGCCCACTCCCTACTGCTAAAACCCCTGAACCCCCACCCATGAAATAAGCTGGGCAAGAGGGATGCCCACTCCCTCCTGTCCTAGAATCCCCCTGAAGCAAGCTGGGCAGGAGAGATACCCATTCCCTTCTGCCCTGGAGCTACTACAACCCCCCCACACACACCCTCCTACTGCTACCTCCTTAACTTGAACCTCCCTAACTCTACCCTCAGTCCCCTGTACCTTTCAGTTGAATGTCTGGTCAGAGGGATGTTCACACCCTCCATCCTGCCAGCCCACCTCTCCAAAATGGCGTGCCTTCCCCTTCCCAGTGCATTCCAGGATACACCAGGCTCTGATTGGCTCAGATGCCTAAGGCCAACCACCATTTTGGAGTGACAGGCCAGCTGGCCAGATGGTTTGAGCATTCCTATGGCTGCATATTCAACTGAAAGATATGGGGGGGAGTTAGGTGTATAGTTAGGGGTGGGAGTCTGAGCCTTAGGGGTATTGGGGAGTTCAAGTTTGGGGGTGGTAACAGGAGGGAATGGGCATCCCTCCTGCCTAGCTTGTTTTGGGGGGTATTCTGGGGCAGGAGGGTGGGGACATTTCTTATGCTCGGCTTACTTTGAGGTGAGGTCTGGGCAGGAGGGAGTGAGCATCTCTTCTACCCAGCTTGATTCAGGGGGGTTCCAAACCAGGAGGGAGTAGGCATCCCTCTTGCCCTGCTTACTTTGCAGGTGGGGGCTCAGGGGCTCTGGCGGGAGGAAGTGGGCATCCCTCCTGCAGGCCAAGTTCATGTAGGAAGTTCAGGGGCTTCCTGCCACAGCCGCTCAGCTGATTGCAGCAGGAATATTCCCTTGCCATGATCAGATGATGACAAGGTATCGGGCATGATTCTCTAGCCAGCGCCTGTGATATGGGCACCAGTTAGAGAATTGGGCCGTTTAGGCGGGGTTGGGTGCCAGTCCCTTAGGGCAGATGTGATTCTGTACAGGACGCCAAAGTGCAATTCCTAACCGCTTCTTAGGCAGCTGCAGAAACCGGCATCCTATACAGAATTTCCCTCTAGATATCTACCAGTTTGTTGTATCACTGAGATGCCTACCAGCAAATAGGCATAGTTAGGGGTGGATTTGGGGCAGAGTTTGATTGTGGATTGACTTAGGCACCACTAAGCACCTACCTTAGGTGCCGGTATTTTAGAAATCACCGGTTTAATATACCAGCACCTATGATTTTGATGCCTACCAGTACCTTTCGATTTAGGCACTGCTAGGTGCAATTCTATAAATTGCTCCTAATTTTGCTTGGCATGCGGTATGTGCTGCTTTTCTAGGCACCTCCCGAGTTGAGTGCCATTTATAGAATCTAGCCCTTAGTGCATACTAATTCTGTTAGCGCTTGCTAAATGCTTGGTAAGCTTTAGTAATAGAATCCTAAATTATAGATGTGTATTTTTCCTGATACATTAATATTCTATAAAGAAAAATAGGATCCTACTTTGCTGTATTGAATAGGTTTCACATAAGTGCCTTTAGGTACCTAAATACAGGCATACTTTTATAGAATTACCACTACAAGGCATATCAGCAAATTATGGTGGTCCTCTTGGGGTTTTGGGGGGGCTAATATTTTGCTTGATTTATGGTTAAGTAAATGTGCAATATTCGGTGGCTGGATGTTCTGGGGTTAGGCTTGTTTGAAAACAAGGGTATCAAGGTTAGTTCTGTTTGAAAGACTCTAGAGAAATAATCTATGGAGCTGACTGTACATGCTTTTTTTAAAAAAAAAATTTGTACTTTATTGCTTTGTGCTGATGCTGAAACCAAAACAATTTTCAGCAGAGTGTCTCAGATCATATTATTTCAGTAACACTATTACATGTGTTTATGTGTCTGGTCATGCATGCAGGGAATTTAAGGAATCCTTACAGTGAAAATACTGCAGTGGAGGATCAGAGCATGCTCATTGGGGTGATGGTGTAGACTATTAATATTTCTTAAAAATTTTAAAATAGCAAGAAGCTTAAGAGACTGAGAAAATTGGATTAGAAAGTCAAAGACAATGATGTATAGGGTAAGTTATGTGAAGAGATTTTGATAATAATTTTTTTTTTTTTTTTGCTTGATTGTATATCCTATAAGTACGAAGATGCCAAAATGATGAATTTTATAGCCAGTTGGTAATTTTTAGATTGTCTGCTTTGGAAGAGTGTACCAGCTTAGAGTTAAAATTACATTACATTTTTTTTTTCTTAAATTGAATTCATTATATTCTTTGACCTAGTTACCTGACTGAAGAACAAGCAAAGATCAGTACTACTATTATAAACCAGTAGTAACCCTTTGACATTGAATATTGAAGCTGATTTATTGTAAATTTGTGCATTTTGCTCTATAGTTCTTTATTATGCAAAACATTGCCACAACATTCAGCAACCCACAGTATCTCAAAACCACAGGTTAGTGGGTTCCAAAGTAAATTTGTGTTTGCATAATTGAAAATATCATACATTCTCAGGTTCAGCAATGCAAAAATAATGGACTTCTAGTTGAGACCCTATCCTTTGAAGGACCAGATTTTACTCAATCTTTTAATGAATATTTGCAGCTCACCCAGTGGCGTAGTAAGGGAGGGGTTGGTCTACCATAGGCATTGTCTTGGTGGGGTTCTGGCACCCATCCTCCTCTCCACACCCCCACTCCTTCCTGAACCCCCATGCATGTGTGCCCCTTCTGTTTCCCCTTACCTCTTTAATTTTCTGCCTCTGTTGGTGTTGGGCCTCCCTCTGACATCACTTCCTAGGCGTGGGACCTGGAAGTGACATCAGAGAGAAATCTGACACCAACATGAGCAGCAGGTTTGTAATGCTGTTCACGCTGGCAAAATTAACGAGGTACCAGGGAAGGGATTATGTACACATGTGTGTTGGATGATGGTGGTCAGGAAGGAGCAGGGGGGTGGGGTGGAGAAAGGGTGCCCCTGCCCTGGGTGCCACTCAACCTTGCTACGCTACTGAGCTCACCATCCAACTTTACTTCTCATCTCTAATACCTGATACACTTTTTGAAAATAAAGGAGCCTGATTTAAAAAAAAAAAAAGATGCCCCACCCATCAATCTCTATTGATAAAATATTAGCTCTCACAACACAGCACCCTACAGCACCAGACAGAGTTGAATTATTCATTTTCATGTGTGGCAGCTTATTTTTTTAACACATTTTGGGCTAAAATTTCACAAAATATGGTGAAGTAACAAGTCTTCATTTTAAATAAGCCTCTCAATAAACTACCCTCGGTGTGGGTTAATTTTAAACCACTAAGACCTGGATTCTGTAACCTGAGCTGTTGCTGGCAGCCACCTTTAAAGTAATGCCAGCGGGAATGGAATCAAGTTCCAGCAGAGGTAGGTGCCGGAAATGTAAGGTTTTCCAGGCATACATTTCCAGCGTCTACCTTTGATGTGAACCGTGCCTCTGTAGATGCTTTAGGCCACCTAACGCTACTTCTGGTGTTAGACACGCCCGCAGTGACATTACACGGCTTAAATCACCTACAGAGGTGTGATTCTGGTGCTGATTTTTTAGATACTGGTAGGCGCCTTGAAACTCAGTTTAAAAAAGGCATTCAAACGGCATTTTTTTTTTATTTTTTTTACTGGGCTTGGGTGCCTACTGGTGCCTAAAAAATTGACACTGCTTAGAAAATCTGGGCCAAAATCTATAAGATATCTGATGAAGAAGTTTTCATTTCAAATAAGTTGTGTGTTCTATGTTTAAGAGTAATTTCTGTGGGGTCCTTTTATCAGGCTGTGGTAAGCGATAGTGTATGCTTAAAATGACTTAACACAGGGTGTGCTCGGGTGTTCTGTAGTAAGTTCTGGGTTGGTATGTGCACATCATGAGCTAAAAAAAATATATTTTTATTGTAGAGGGGGCGGGGAGTAGGTGTTTCTGGGTAAACAATGCAGCTACAATGTTATATGATAACTGATTAATGTGTGATAAGTGCATGAGCCCTCACCACCTGCCAAATAGATGGTAGTAAGGGCTCATGTGTTATTTTTTTTTAAAATGGCCACATACTAAAAGAACCTCTTTGTTCTTTGGACAAGGAAGCGTTCATTGGTTTCCCCAGGGTCACAAGGAACTGCAGTGAGAATTGAACCCAGCTCCCTAGGTTCTCAGCCCTATTGCACTAACCATTAGGCTACCCCTTTCTTTTCTATTCTACTTCACTGTTTATTCTAGCATAGGACAGGTGTAAATTAGGCCTGTGCTTGATGGAACTTTACCCAGGGCTGACAACCATTAAGCAAACCAGGTAGTCACCCTCAAGGGTTGGGGATTAGCAAGATGCAGCTGCAGTCAAAGTAAAATAGCTACACAAAATTAAGCAAATCATCAGTCTTATGTTTTTACCTCTTTGATATTTAACAATATTTATTTATTTATTTTAGTTATTTAGTTATTCATTCATTTTGCCCGTCCTGCCAAAGGAGCCCAGAACGGGTTACAAAGGTACATTCACAGTATAGAAAGGACAAAATTAGTGAAAGACATTTTTGGCAGACATACTGCACAGTAGCTTAGAAAAATTTGCAGCATTCGTAGAAGATATTACATGGCATAGCATAGTTTTAGGACAGCATTCACTGTACTCTGATGTGGAGGGGCATTTTTGATATGACATCTAAATCCAAGTTTAGATGTTTTGTAGAACATGCACAAAAATCCAACAGCAAACATGCCCATTTTCAAAATCGCAAAATGTCTATCTTTTTTTTTCAAAAATAGATGTGTTTTGTTCTCAGTGCGTCTATCTTTTAGTGTTTCTCAACTCGGTCCTGCAGTACTCCCTTGCCAGTCAGGTTTTCAAGATATCCACAATGAATATAGATGAAAGACATTTGCATATAACGGAGGCAGTGTATGCAAATCAAGTTTATGCAAATTCAATGTGGATATCCTGAAAACCTGACTGGCAAGGGGGTACTCCAGGACCGAGTTGAGAAACACTGTATTAGAACCATTAAAAAAACATGTCTTATAGAAAACCACAAAGAAAAAGGCATTGTGATGTAGGAGGGGCCAGAATTCTTAGTAGACTAGCCACACAGACATCCCAGAAGAGCAGTGAGGCACCCTAGGAGGGATACTGCAGTGAACCTCTCATAAAAAGTCCCAGGTTCACATCTCACCATAGTCCCCTTATATTGTATGGTGAGTCTTGAAAACCCACTATCCTCAACTGTACACCACACCATTAGATTTTATGCCTAAAGGTGACACCTATATGTGGGTATAGTGGAATTAGGATGGGGATTGGAAGGCTCTCAAATTTCACCATAAGTGTATTGGTTAGAGTGGAGTATGGAGCTGAGTTTCCTTCTCTATGGTTCACTACGCCACCTACCAGGCTATTCCAGGAACCTGCTTGCTGCTCTATCATACAGGCAGGCATGCATTGTTTCATTCATATCTTTGAGAGATGGGACCCCTGGATGAATGTGGGGAAAGTCATGCTTACATACCTCCATTGATCATCTTGTCGGTTTGGGCACCATTTTGGCACTTATTCATTGGTAAAACAATCTAGCTGCAGACAACCAAATTGTACCTCAGACGTATTCTTAAATGTTTTATTATGGCAAAAGAAAGACCAAATCATAAGCCCATTCTATTCTATGCCCCTACACACTCTCTTGAGATCTATATGAACTGAAGATGAACAGCGTACATAGAAATCCATCTAGAATATTGTTTTTGAAAATAGCAAATTGGTAGGGTTCGGTGAGAAAAACGTCCATCTGCCCCTTTATGCCACTTGTTAGATGTTTTTCATTTTTGAAAATGAGCTGCTATGTGGTGTTATAGGATCTTTCTGGGATGAAATGGGCATAATCATGATTGTTTAGTTTAATTATTAATATCTTAAGGGAGGGGGGACTAGGGACATGAAAAGTAATTGGAGGGGGGGGTAGAGGGCAAGGCTGAGGTTCACTTAGGTTGCCTAATGGCCTTGTACCAGGCCTGACCGTACAGCTTCCATTATGAGAAAACGATTGTCAAAAAATCTTTCCTTTTACTTCTATCCCAGGGGAAATCATTGAGTCAGGCCATGCCACAGTCTGTCCTTTAACTTTTTTAGATTCCATTCACATGGAAAGTGAAAAATGTCAGGATGGAGATCCCTAAGGGTTTCATTTCAGAAGCTTTTTTCACTGTTTTAAAAACCAAAAATAGCTTCCTTAAATGCAGGTCATGTACTCGTTGTGTTAAAAGCATCTCACATTTTAGATTTTTCCTTTCCATTTTGAAATAGAGAGGATGCTTTATCTGCTTTTCTTTGGTACAGAAAATTTAACATGCTTGTGATCATGATAGGACAGCTTTAAAATATATGACAAAGGGCCTCTTCTATCAAACTGCCATGCTGAATTGCCCGCGCTGCTCCCGATGCTCACAGGGTTCCTATGCGCATCAGGAGCAGCGCGGGCTATTCAGCACGGCTCTCTGCGCTAAAAACTGCTAGCAGTTTGATAGAAGAGGCCAAAAATGTTTTGACCTTTCTGAAATTACCAGTGAAGTGGCACAAGCTAACTTATTTTCCTATAGGGAGGTAATGTAAAAAACAAACAAACAATGGACCCGATATTCAAAAGGATGTATATGTTCACCAGTAGCCAATAAGGAGGTAATTCTATAAAGAGGCATAAAGAACACACATAAATGACCAGAATACTAGCAAATTCCAGCAGAAGTGAGCATATAATGTACATGCATAGATGTTAATATTCCAGATAAGCTTTATTCTATACACTGCTGCTTAAAAGAGATGTTGCCTAGTTTGAAGGTAGGAGTACATGTAGCCATATCTAGGCAGAGCATGGTTGGGTTCACAGCTAAATGTATGAATTATAGAATAAGGCAAATGAAAGAGAAGGTGGTCCAAAGAACAGGAAACCTAATCAAGTAAAAGAAGCACAAAGAGCCTCTGAAATGGGTTGCCTTCTAAAGTTTATTGAAGGACCCAACATAGTTTCAGTGCTAATAATGGGTCTAAAAACAGGGGAGAGGGAGAGAGATGGTAGACAATAGGATTTAGGGAGGGAATGAACAGAAAGGGAGAGAAGATGGACTCAAGGGATGGTGTAGGGGGGATAGATATACTGGATAGGAGGATAGTTGGGAAGAGAAAGGTAGAGATGGTAGACCCTGGGGTGGTGGGGAAGGAGGGAGATATGCTGGATGAAAGGGTAGTTGAGAAAAGGAGAGATGGTGGATCTGGGGATGGTGGGGTCCATTACTGCAGCTGTGGGGATTGAGACGAAAAAAAGGAAAGATGCCAGACCTCCGGGGGAGAGAATGGAAATGGAAGGGGAGGACAGAGATGGAAGATGGATGGTTAGCACAGAGAAAGAAGAAAATGACAAATGGGCAGGAGACCCTGGCAAGCGAGTTATCAGAAGACAACCAGAACCTGGAACCAACATGATTTGATAAGATAATTTTATTTTCTGTTTTGTTCTGTTTTGTGATTACATGGCATAGCATGGCATTTCTGTTTTGCTCTGTTTTGCGATTACAATATGCCAGATTTGAAATGTGTATCCTGCCAGAGCTGGTGTTAGCAGCAAGCGTGAACTAGGACCTAAAAGAGAGAGGAAAAGTCTTTTATTTATTTTGTTTACATCACAGAGCCGGCATGGGGTTGGAGAGGTTGTAATCCTATACTTCTACTAAGACTAAGGGGTCCTTTTATTATAGTGCATATTTAGCGTTCGCTAAATCGGTTAGCGTACCTTAATAAAAGGACCCCTAAGTATCTCAATAAAAATTTTGTCCCGTAACTTGGCCTTTTTTTTAGATTTCGGCCCCTTATGTGATTAAGTTTGACACCCCTGCCATAGATTATAGAATTCCATTCAAACTACTGTTGGTAACATAGAAACATGATGGTAAATAAAGGCCAAATGGCCCATCCAATCTGCCCATCCATAGTGACCATTGTCTCTTCCTCTCTCTAAGCGACCCCCACGTGCCTATCCCATACTTTCTTGGTAGTGTTTAAAGTATTGCACTCTAGTGATCCACTTTTCCAGTTTCATCATTTGATCCCATATTCATCATTTCCCCCTTAATTCTAGATATAACACTTAAAATGGTGCAAGTTTCAAGACATGGATTTAACATACAGTGCCAATGGGGAAGGGAGGTGATGAAATAGGAAAGAAACAAACATAGGAAAAACATAAGGTAGGGTTTTGAGAAAAGAAAATGAGAAACAAAAAAAAAAAGAAGAAAAAGGTTATAGAATGGAGATCAGATTAGATGGAAGCTTGTCCTCACTTATGGAATCAGACACCTAGGGGGTAATAATAAAAAAAAAAAAGTCTAAAAAAGTGTCCTAAGTGGCTACTTGGATGATCAAAAAGCCTGTTCATCCAAATACCCATAACCAAAGCTGGTTTTTAGATGTATCTAAAACCAACTTAGGCCTTTCCCCTGCCTCTAGACGCACAGAGAGAAAAGAGGTGTGTTTAGAGGAGGGAAAAGGGCGGGAGGTGGGCCGACCTACACCTAGGCGTACAACATGTATAACCAAAACAGTTACAGGTTGCCTAGTCGGCACTTAGACCTTTTTGACTTAGACGAAATAAAACTAGGTCTAAGTGCCGAAAAAGGGGCCGCTGAGCTGATGGCCACTGGCGCCATCAGTTCAGCGGCCCGGCAACCTAACCATTGCGACAGGAGAGATGCCTCATCTCCCCTACCGCGATGCCATTACTCCTCTACCTGAACTGCTGCGACCCGCAGCAGTTCGGGTAGAGGAGTAATGGCATCGTGGTAGGGGAGATGAGGCATCTCTCCTGCCACGATGCATCACTCCCCCCCACACACACAACATCGGGGCAAGAGGGAGCCCAAGCCCTCTTGCCCCGCGGCAGCCGTGACCCCCCTGACAACCTCGGGGCAAGAGGGAGCCCAAGCCCCTCTTGCCCCGCCGATCGTGCCCCCCCCCGACTCGATCGGGCCAGGAGGGAGTCCAAGCCCTCCTGGCCCAGGTGATCCCCTACCCCCCTGACTAGATTGGGCCAGGAGGGAGGCCAAGCCCTCCTGGCCCAGCCGACCCTCTACCCCCACCCCCCACTACATTTCGTGCAGGAGGGATCCCAGGCCCTCCTGTCTCGACGAACCCCCCTCCCGCAACGTCTGCCCCCCCAGAACCCTCGATTGACCCCCCCAGCCGACCTGTGACCCTGCCGGCCGACCCCATGACCCCCCACCCCCACCCCCTTCCCTATACCTTTTTAACGTTGGCCGGACAGACGGGAGCCAAACCCGTCTGTCCGGCAGGCAGCCCACAGCAGAATGAGGCCGGATTGGCCCAGCCATCCCAAAGCTCCACCTACTGGTGGGGCCTAAGGCACCTGGGCCAATCAGAATAGGCCCAGGAGCCTTAGGCCCCTCCTGTGGGCATGGCCTTAGGCACATGGCCCGGTTTGGGATCCCTCCTGCCCGTAATGTAGTGGGGGGTGGGATTAGGGGGTCGCCTGGGCCAGGAGGGCTTGGGCGCCCACCTGGCCCGATCAAGTTCGGGGGGGCATGATCGGCAGGGCAAGAGTGCTTGGGCTCCCTCTTGCCCTGAGGTTGTCGGGGGGTCGCGGCTGCTGCGGGGCAAAAGGGCTTGGGCTCCCTCTTGCCCCGATGTTGTCGAGTGGGGGTGACGGTTTGACATTGCAGGAGGCACCCTCCTGCCTGGATCGTTGTGGGGGGGGGGGGGATTCTGTAACCGGTGTTGTTTTTGACAGACACCGGTTACAGAATCCAGCTTTTAGGCGAAGGACTGGCTCCTCCTTTGCCTAAAAGCCCTTCTGTTGGACGTTTGGGGCTTAGGCGGTTTTTTTTGTTTCATTATGGCTAAAAAGTGTAGACGTGGTGTGGGTGTACTTTTAGACATAGTGGTGTTTGGGCGTTTAGGCAGAGGAAGGCCATAATCAAAACAAGGACATTTGTTTTGGTTATGGACACTTTCCCTGCTTCTGGGTTGAAGGTTTAAGGCTTAGGCCAAAAGGAGACTTAGACGCTTTTTTGATTATGCCCCTCCACGGGTTTTAAGCTTATTCTAAGCATCCTTAAAAAGAAAGCATTTTAGATTGCTCTTGAACCTGTCAAGAAAACGTTCCTCTCTTAAATAATTGAGAAGGGAGTCCCATGTTTGAGGTGCAGTGACTGAAAA
Source organism: Geotrypetes seraphini (assembly GCF_902459505.1). Classification (NCBI taxonomy): domain Eukaryota; kingdom Metazoa; phylum Chordata; class Amphibia; order Gymnophiona; family Dermophiidae; genus Geotrypetes; species Geotrypetes seraphini. The sequence continues at coordinate 215,558,385 of NC_047087.1, read as the reverse complement.
AATATATTGCCGTCTTGTGTTCATGATTTTAAGAGAGTGTATGTTCCCAAATTGTGCATGGAATTTACCTACCCCCCTTTTTTTTTTTTTTTTTTTTTAAATTAAGCCACAGTAGATGTTTCTACCATGGTCCAGAGCATTTACCTTGTTGGCCACCGGTAGAAACTTCTACCGAGGCTTTGTAAAAGAGGGGCTATCTGCTGATGTTCAGTGATGCTTAACTAGTTAGTGCTGCTCGGTATCATTAAAGACCATTAAAGTTAAAGCTGGTTATTTTATGGGCAGTCCTGGGGTGAAGTTGGTACTTATGAAATTAAGTGTTGATATTCTGCCAACTGAAGACCTCCTCCTCCTGTCTGGTAACCAGAAATGGCCTAAAAGAATCCAAGCGGTTTACAATGCATAAATCACATTCATCAAGAAAAGAACTCCATTAAAAATAGAAAAGGAAAGATTAAGAACAAAAGTTAATTTATTTATTTTTTCTTCATAAATATAACAAACCACATCTCAATAAGAACCACTAGCTTTGCAGCTAATGGCAGTATTCTCAAGGTGCCGCTGCTTTCATGCATGCATGAAATCCAAATTGGGGTAGGGGTGGGGGCAGAGATAGCAGCAGCAGAACTTGAAAAGTTCCGATCGCTGGACCTGAGGAGGGGGGAGGAGGTGGTCATCAGCTGGCGAGTAATGGGGAACCCCATCAGCTACCGCAAGGGAGATATTTGTTTTGAGGGGGCCTAAGCTCAAAGTGGGAGGCCCAGCCCATTCTCATGGTTATGACACTGATTGTGTTCAGTATAAAATGAAGTTCTTGCCGAGTTTAATTTTGGAGGGGGGTTTCCAGTTCAGTTTTTGTATTCATATTTCTGTTTCTAATTTGTGATCCATTCTTCTTTAGTTGGTGAAGGTCTATGTGTGTTTTGTTTGTGAAGAAGTTATTTAAAGTTGTTTTATATGTGGTAGTAATAGTGGCTGCGGAAATTGGGAGACGGACCAGGTAGAAGAGGGGGCCCCCTCCTTAATTTGTGCCCTGAGTCCCAACATGTCTAAAACTGGCCCTGTTTCTCTTTGTTCCCTATTTACTGAAGAGAGTCTTAACTTCTGTCTCCAGAGTTTGGAAAACATTATCTTTGGTTCTTTCAGCATTTTTTAAGCTCCATCTATTTCTTAAAATGTTCTGTCCCCATATTCTTGTCTACTTTTAGGGTTTGTTTTTTTAAGTCCATCAGGAGTTTGTATTGCCTTTATTCATAAACACAGAAATTCTTTTTTTCCTTACCGTTCATACCTACTTCCTCTTCTACTCGTGTTCCTCTTATTAATGGGGTAGACCTTCTTTATGTAGTTTTGTGATATTTGTGACAATCTCTGGAAACAGATGACTAAGGGCTCCTTTTACTAAGCCATGTTAGGGTTTTAACGCGCAGAATAGTGCGTGCTACACCTTAACACCAGCGTTAGTTCTAGAAGCGTAGCGGGTGGTAATTTCCTGCGTGCGCTAAAAACGCTAGCGCACCTTAGTAAAAGGAGCCCTAAGTTATCAGAAACAAAATGGAAAAAAAAAAAGGTTTTAATGAATTCTGGTAGAGCAAACAATTTTAATCCAATATAAACTCCATGTGAAAAAATAAAAAAAAAATATAGAAATTCAAACATGCACATTTTGCTGACCCATGGCATGCTTAATTGGCCATTCTTAACATTTTGAATTTGCTACTGTAATCACTTTGCTTCAGCAGCACTTACACTAATTGAAATAGCACATTTCTCAGTCTCATTTGTGGCACAATCAGGCCTGGATTCTGAAAATAGTGCTGTAAGTTTGGCGCCTACCAATACCTAACTTAATTGCCTTAATTGGCTTTAATCAGTACAGTAATTAAAACCAATGAAAAACTTGTTTGAAAAAATGTAGGTGCTGGAATCGCACCTAAAGCATGGCATCTAGAGGTCCTTAAGGTCAAAGTGGACATAGGCCCTTTTTTAGTAAGGTGCGCTAACCGATTAGCGCATGTTAAATTCTAATGTGTGCATGTTAGTCTATGGACATTAGCGTTTAGTGTGCGATAATCGGTTATTGCATCTTAGTAAAAGAGAGGGATAGTTAGGAGTCGCTATGCACAATTTTCCGTAAAACATAGATGCCGTAAATGTAGGCCTTTAAAACCTTGGCCTACATTATCAGCACCTAAGCTTTTTCTTAGGTGCAGGTAGCAGTGATTCTGTTGATGGTGCCTAAGCATGACTGGCACACAGCCGGAACCGATTTTCTAGGTGCCAGCCAATTGAGGCCCAATATACAGAAATTGTGCCTCATTACCTTGCAGGAAACAGGCGGCCACTGAGCATAAAAACTCATCTTAAGGTTATTAATAATAATAATAATCATAAATTTCATTGCCTTAAATTGTTTTTCTAAGCATTTAGGCCCAAATTCTGTAACCGGCTCTGTTGTTGGCTGCCTTAAAAATGGCACCAATCGTGTCAGTCATAAGATGGTGCTAGATACAGAATCAGACCTTCGATAAAAGCGATGATGTAAATCGTGCCTCCATAAGTGCTTTAGGTTGCCTAATGCCACTTCCAGCGTTAGCCATGCCCACATTGTTGTTGGATGGCCTAAGGCAACTACAGAGGTGTGATTCCAGCACTGAATTTTTGAGCACCAGTGAGTACTTTGAAACTCAGTTAGAAACGGTTTTAAAACGGTGTGGTTTTTCTTTTTCTTTTTACTGAGTTTGGGTGCCTACTAGCATCCAAAAAGCTGATGCCATTTAGAGAATCCGGGCCTTAGTAAACATTTGAATTGGATGTATCATTTTCCTTTGGCTTTTAAGACCCTCTTTCACTAAGCTATGGTAGAGGTTTCTACTGCGGCCCGGGGTATTAAATGCTCCATTGCTACTCGGACGCTCATGGAAACCTCTACTGTGGCTTAGTAAAAGAGGGGAGGTGGATAAATGTTTTCTACTGTTAGTATAACCTGTACTATACTGTATTTATTAATCATTCAAAAATTCTTGATTTGTAAGAATCAAAACACAAATATTTATAATTTAATATTATTAAAATTATTTGTAATAGACATGACTTAGAGCTTAAGACTTTCTTTAATTTTTTTTCTACAATACGTAAGCTTTTACTTTGTACAGGTTTTTTTTTTATAAACTAGAATATATTTCACTGTGTGATTGATTATTAAAGGTCATTATCAAGCAATCAGTAGCTTTCATTGCTATTCATAACAATCATATCTTTAGGCATGGAATTGCAGAGATATAATTTTAAAGCATGACTGTGATTAATGAGAAGGGAGAGGTGATGTGATAGGTGAAATGCACAGATGCATTACTGTATGACTGGCATTTCAGGAGCTAAGGAACCATAAAAAAGCTACAGTCGGAGAATTAAGCTTAGTGGTTTCATTTAAAAAATTAAAGCCTATCACTTTTATTTCTCTGATTTTACTTTAGCTGTACCTAGGACTGATTAAATCATTAAAGCCTTGAAGATATTGAGGTGTCTAAGCAAGTGGTATCAGTTTTGCAATGGGTAGATGATCTAATTATTTACAAAAGCACCATCGCAACTGACATCAACTCAAGTTTTATTAAATAGTGGGATCCTTTCACTAAGCTGTGCTAAAATGTTTTTAGTGCTGTTTATAGCGTGTAGGTTTCCCATACGCTGAGGCCTCTTTTTAGTGTGGCTCTAAGATGGGGAACAGTGCAGGTTAAAAAAAAAAATTAATGGCCATGCACAAATTACAAAATTAGTGTGTGGCCATTAGCACATGATCCCTAACTACCCCCTTTTTAGTAGACATGTGGAGTTCCCGTACTAATCGGTCAGTGCACACAAATGCCCATGCACTAACTGATTAGCGCAGGGCATGCCTACTATCAGTACCCAAACATGCCCTGAATTGGTAGCATGGAATATTGCTACTCCTTGGGTTTTGGCCAGTTACTAGTGACCTGGATTAGCCACCGTGAGAACGGGCTACTGGGCTTGATGGACCATTGGTCTGACCCAGTAAGGCTATTCTTATGTTCTTATATACAGATTTTAGTGCATGGGTGGCACATACTGGACTTTCAGTTAGTATGTGGATCCTGAGCAAGTGTCACTAGTCTCATTTTCAGGTGGCACTAAGCACACGTTAGTGCTTATCACTGCTTAGTAAGAGAGCCTCAGTATCTATTATGAATTTTCAAAGAGACCCTTTCACTAAAGACTAGCATACGCTAATGTTAACACATATTAAATGCTGCACATTCTATTTTATACCTATATATGTATACATTTTGGGGCTGATTCTATAAGTGGTGCCTAAAATGGCAGGCACCTAGAAAAAATAGTGCCTGCCACATGTCAATCACATTCAAGCACCACTTGGATAATCAAAGGTACTGCACCTAATGATGAACTTAAATCAGGGTTTTAAAGGCCTACTTTTCCAGCACCTAGGTTAGAAACATAGAAACATAGAAAAAAGCAGCAGAAAAGGGCTATAGGTTCATCGAAGAATCACGCCTAGTGGTGCTTAGTGATGTCTAAGGCCAACTCTGCCCCTAAACACACCTACTTAGGTCTACAGCATCATTAAGCACTGCTAAATACCCGGGTTTTAGCCGCCGGTCCTAGGAGGTGCCTAGGTTTTTATAAAATAGTTTTTTTTATTGACTTTTAATGCCACAATCAATTATCACAACACAAACAGAGACTCCAACACAATAGACTGCCAAAGGAACTTAGCAAGAGGCAACAAAAAGGCACTAGGTTCTAAGAGTGGTATTAGGGCCGTGCTGAGTGAACAGGGTGAATTCACCCTCTAAGTAAGCACTAGATGTGAATACAACAGAATCAAAATAATAATAATAATAAAGTTTATCCCAGGACAAGCAGGCAGCATATTCTTGACTGATGGGTGACGGCACCGACGGAGCCCCGGTACGGACAATTTTAGAGTGATTGCACTCTAAGAACTTGGAAAGTTCTAGTAGGCCGCACCGCGCATGCGCGAGTGCCTTCCCGGCAGACAGAGGTGCGCGGTCCCCAGTTTCTTAGTTTCTGCGGAGCTAAGAAGTCGCACTTTTCAACGGCTGTTGAAAATATTTTTTCCTGACGCCTTCCCGCTCGCGAAATCTGTTAGGAAATTGTATTTCCTTTTTTTCTTTTATTATTTTCTTATTAAAAAAAAAAAAAAAAATTATTACTTTCTTTTTTCTTTTCTTTAGTCGGTTTTGCCCCGGCGGGGCCTGCTGCCACCATCGAGGCCTCGGCCTTCGATTTGGCAGAAGCCGTTTTTACTTTCATGCCCCCCCAGCCAGGGTTTATGAAGTGCCAGCGGTGTGCACGGCCTATCTCTCTTACGGACCCGCACAACTGGTGCTTACAGTGCCTAGGTCCAGAGCATCAGGCTTCCACCTGCACCCGCTGTGCCACTTTGAAAAAACGTACATTAAAAAACCGACAAATCCAGCAACGGTTGCTTTTCGGTGCCGACATGTCTGACCCGGCGGCATCGACACCGGCATCGGCCCCAACTCAGTCGGCACCCACTTCGTCGATGCCGCGTGACACCACGCCGGCGTCGCAACACCCAGGTAAGCCGGCTAAGAAGCCATCCCCGCTGGAGCGTCCTCCGGTCTCGATAGCAGCGAGCCCAGTCCTGCCGACCACGAGGCGCCCGCGGAAGCGCACCGCCCCTATTGAGGTGAGTCCCTCGACCTCGGGCTCCTCATCTTCGGGGCGTCGAGCGGTTCCGCAGGTACCGCAGAAGAAAAAGGCGGTACCGGTGCCTTCTCTGGACGAACGCATTGCAGCCGTCCTGCAGGTGCAGCTAAAGGAGCAGTTACAACAGCTCCTTCCTGCTCTCTTGGCACCAAGCCTTCCAGTCCCGGTCCGGTCTGAGCCACCGGTACCGGCAGTGGAGCAGCCTCTTTTGTCTGCGTCCACTTTGTCAGTACCGGTCCACTCCGCTTCATCGGTCTCGATGCCAGTCCTCGCACCGGAACCGAGAGCGCAACACCAGGCTGTTCAGACTTCGGCACCCATGCAGCCTGTAACATCTCCCGGTACCGTGTCTATGAGGTCTGGTAAGTCGGCACACAAAACCCGACACCTGGAACCCTCCACTCCGGAGTCTCGAGACCGTAGCTCCCATATTAGGGACCCTGATCTGTGGGGTGAAACCGAAGAGCCTTTTCTTTCTGAGGGTGAGTGTTCCTCGGATGAGGATGATCCTGCTGCCCCTGATCCATCCTCCAAACAAGATTCTACATCTTTCACTTCCTTCCTGAAAGATATGTGCGAATCTCTGTCTATTCCTTTGGAGGCTGAGTCTAAAAAATCCAAAGCCTTCCTTGATGCATTGGATTTTGACCAGCCTCCAAAGGAATTTCTCAAACTACTCCTCCATGACATCTTGAGGGAAACCTTTTATAAAAACCTGGAGACTCCCTTGACCATCCCAGGAGCTCCTCGTAAATTGGATTCTTTATACAAAGTGATTCCTATTCCTGGATTTGATAAGCCGCAGCTTCCACATGAATCTCTTCTTGTGGAATCTACGCTCAAAAAGTCTGCGGGAGCTAGTGTATACGCTTCTGTCCCTCCTGGCAGAGAAGGAAAAGCCATCGATAAGTTTGGTAAACGGTTATACCAGAATGCAATGCTAGCTAACAGATCTGGTAATTATGCTTTTCATTTTTCTTTCTATCTTAAGCATCTTCTTACCACCATGGCTTCATTTGAAAAGTACCTTCCTGAACGAAAACAACAGGCTTTTCGCCACTGCTCGTCATCTCTCTTCCAACTCCGTAAGTTTATGGTTCGCTCAATATATGACACATTCGAACTAACTACCAGAGCAACGGCCATGTCTGTGGCTATGTGCCGTCTTGCTTGGCTCAGAGTGTCGGAGCTTGATGTCAACCATCAAGATTGGTTGGCAATGCACCATGCTTGGGGGATGAACTCTTTGGGGAATCCATGGACTCTACCACCCAAAAGCTCTCCGCCCATGAGACTAGATGGGATACTCTTCTAAAAACAAAAAAGAAGACTCCACCAGCGCGGCCTTTCAGACAGCAGTCGGCCTATCAACGCCGTTATGTGGCCCGTCCCTTGCCATCAGCTGCCCAACAACCTAGGCGCCAACGTCAGCAACAACAACAGACCCCTAGGCCACCACAGCAGCAACCTGCGAAGCCACCTCCACAGCAAAAGTCCACACAGCCCTTTTGACTTAGTTCTCCAGGGCATAGCCAGCTACCTACCATCTGCCCACCTACCTCAACCTATAGGTGGCCGTCTTACTTCTTTCCTCAGCCGTTGGGAGATCATCACCTCGGATCAATGGGTCCTCAACATCATCCGCCACGGCTACTCTTTCAACTTTCAGACACTTCCTGCCCAAAGTCTGCCAAGAGAGTCTGCTTTGAACACTCCTCAGTCTTCCCTCCTTCTTCATGAGGTTCAATCCCTCCTCCTTCTGAACGCCATAGAGGAAGTTCCTCTAGATCAAAAGGGGCATGGATTCTACTCCTGTTACTTTCTAGTCCCCAAAAAAACAGGAGATCTCAGACCCATTTTAGATCTTCGCGATCTCAACAAATGCTTGGTCAAAGAAAAATTCAGGATGCTTTCTCTGGCCACTCTCTACCCTCTTCTCAATCAAGGCGACTGGCTATGTTCCCTCGATCTCAAAGAGGCATACACTCACATACCGGTCAATTTGGCCTCCAGACAGTACCTCCGCTTCATGATCAATCATTGTCATTACCAATACAAGGTGCTGCCCTTCGGTCTTGCCTCCTCTCCAAGAGTGTTCACCAAATGTCTGATTGTGGTGGCTGCCTTTCTACGCTCTCACCACCTTCAGGTCTTTCCTTACCTGGACGATTGGTTAATCAAGGCCAATTCATCTCAGACAGTACTCCTGACCACCAACCAAACCATCCTATTTCTGCAACTTCTGGGGTTCGAGATCTCATCCCCACTCAGAGACTTCAATTCATTGGAGCGGTGCTGGACACAGTCCTCATGAGAACATTCCTGCCGTCCAACCGTCTCCAAACTCTTCAATCTCTATGTCAGCAGCTACTTCTGCACAGTTCCATCTCTGCCAAGCAAATGATGTTACTCTTGGGTCACATGGCCTCCACAGTTCATGTCACACCCTTCGCACGTCTTCACCTGCGCACTCCTCAATGGACCTTAGCTACCCAGTGGTCCCAAGCGACGGATCCGTGCTTACGACACATATCTGTGACATCATCTCTTCGTCAGTCTCTACAATGGTGGTTAATATCCTCAAATCTCTCCAGAGGTCTTCTGTTCCATCTACCTCCTCATCAACTTGTCATCACCACCGACGCCTCCCCTTATGCCTGGGGAGCTCATTTGAATGAATTCCAAACTCAAGGTCTTTGGACAGCCCAGGAAATGAAGCATCACATCAATTTCCTGGAACTCAGAGCGATGTTTTATGCCCTCAAGGCCTTCCAACATCTTCTCTTTCCTCAGGTCCTTCTGCTGTGCACAGACAATCAAGTTGCGATGTACTTCATCAACAAACAGGGTGGGAAAGCTATCTACATTCAGGGGGAACAGAATTCCTTGGCAGACAAGCTCAGCAGAATTCTCCAGCCTCACCAGTGGACACTCGATCCTTTAACTCTACAATCCATCTTCGCTCGGTGGGGCACTCCTCAGATAGACCTCTTTGCAGTTCCTCACAATCACCAGCTGCTCCTCTTCTGCTCCAGACTCTACTCTCCTCACCGTCTGGCAGCGGATGCATTTCTCCTGGATTGGTCCAATCTGTTCCTGTATGCTTTCCCTCCGCTTCCTCTCATGTTGCGAACCTTGTTCAAGCTCAAGAGGGAACAAGCCACATGATTCTCATCGCTCCACGGTGGCCCAGGCAACATTGGTTCTCCCTTCTACTTCAACTCAGTTCCAGGGAGCCTATTCTTCTTCAATTGTTTCCTTCTCTACTTACACAGCATCAGGAGACCCTTCTGCATCCCAACCTCCAGTCTCTACACCTAACAGCTTGGTATCTCTCGGGCTGACTTCGAGTGATACTCTGTTATCTCAGCCCGTTCGTTCTATTCTGGATGCCTCCAGGAAACCGGCCATTCTGCAATGTTACGATCAGAAGTGGACACGATTTTCTTCCTGGTGTCTTCTCCATCATCATAATCCTATGTCCCTGGCAGTGGAGACCTTGTTGGATTACCTTCTTTCTTTGTCTGACTCTGGGCTCAAGTATACTTCCATCAGAGTCCACCTCAGTGCTATTGCGGCTTTTCATGAGCCAGTTCATGGGAAGCTTCTCTCAGCTCATCCTTTGGTTTCCAGATTCATGCGGGGTCTTTTCAATGTGAAACCACCTCTTAAGGCCCCTCCTGTAGTCTGGGATCTCAATGTGGTTCTATCCGCCTTAATGAAGCCTCCGTTCGAACCTTTGGCTACAGCTCCTTTCAAGTTCCTTACTTGGAAGGTGCTCTTCCTTATTGCTCTTACCTCTGCCAGGAGGGTCAGTGAGCTACATGCACTAGTTGCGGATCCACCTTTTACAGTCTTTCATCATGACAAGGTGGTTCTACGTACACATCCAAAGTTTCTCCCTAAGGTTGTCTCTGAATTCCATCTCAACCAATCCATTGTTCTGCCTGTCTTCTTTCCGAAGCCTCACTCTCATTCTGGAGAACAGGCTCTGCATACTTTGGACTGTAAGCGGGCTTTAGCTTACTATTTAGACCGTACTAAGCCCCGCAGATCATCTCCCCAACTCTTTCTATCCTTTGATCCGAATAAATTGGGGCGTCCTGTTTCTAAACATACGTTGTCTAATTGGCTGGCAGCGTGCATTTCATTCTGTTATGCTCAGACTGGACTATCACTGGAAGGTTATGTCACGGCCCATAAAGTTCAAGCTATGGCAGCATCTGTAGCTTTCCTCCGTTCCACTCCTATTGAGGAAATCTGCAAGGCTGCTACTTGATTCTCAGTTCATACTTTTACATCTCATTATTGTCTGGATGCATTCTCCAGACGGGATGGACACTTCGGCCAATCTGTTTTGCAAAATTTGTTTTCTTAATGGCCAACCTTCCCTCCATCCCTCTTTTTGTTAGCTTGGAGGTCACCCATCAGTCAAGAATATGCTGCCTGCTTGTCCTGGGATAAAGCACAGTTACTTACCGTAACAGGTGTTATCCAGGGACAGCAGGCAGATATTCTTGCGTCCCACCCACCTCCCCGGGTTGGCTTCTTAGCTGGCTTATCCTAACTGGGGACCGCGCGCCTCTGTCGGGCGGGAAGGCACTCGCGCATGCGCGGTGCGACCTACTAGAACTTTCCAAGTTCTTAGAGTGCAATCACTCTAAAATTGTCCGTACCGGGGCTCCGTCGGTGCCGTCACCCATTAGTCAAGAATATCTGCCTGCTGTCCCTGGATAACACCTGTTACGGTAAGTAACTGTGCTGAATGGGATATCCTCAGTGTGAGGGATAAGCGAGGGGAGGAGAACCTCCAGCGCTTAGCACTCTAAGGTAGATGCACAAAGCCACCACCTGCACATCATATCTGGATATCACCCGTGTACTTAACTAAAGTAAATAACCAAAATTTAGTGAATAATTAGTGAAACACACAGCAACAGGGCCAAAATACCACTTTGAAAGAACTCCCCCAGCCAACTCCACGAAAAAAGTAAAAATAACTTAGCTTGAAGAACTAGTCTTAGCTTGAAGAACTCAGCCTGAAGAACTAGTCTTTGAATCTGCTCATTTTTTCGGACTTCCCGACATTGGAAGGATATTGTGGATTCTTCTATTCAAGCTAAGTTATTTTTACTTTTTTCATGGAGTTGGTTGTGGGGGGGTTCTCAGAGTGGTATTTTGGCCCTGTTGCTGTATGTTTCACTAATTATTCAGCCTGAAGAACTAGTCTTTGAATCTGCTCATTTTTTTGGACTTCCCGACATTGGAAGGATATTGTGGATTCTTCTATTCAAGCTAAGTTATTTTTACTTTTTTCGTGGAGTTGGCTGGGGGAATTCTCAGAGTGGTATTTTGGCCCTGTTGCTGTGTGTTTCACTAATTATTCACTAAATTTTGGTTATTTACTTTAGTTAAGTACACGGGTGATATACAGTGATGGTGTGCAGGTGGTGGCTTTGTGCCTCTACCTTAGAGTGCTAAGCGCTGGAGGTTCTCCTCCCCTCGCTGATCCCTCACACTAAGGATATCCCATTCACTTTATTATTATTATTATTATTTTGATTTTGTTGTATTCACATCTAGTGCTTACTTAGAGGGTGAATTCAACTTGTTCACTCAGCACGGCCCTAATACCACTCTTAGAACCTAGTGACTATACTGTCTTTTTGTTGCCTCTTACAATCAATTATCACATCATTTAAAGCTGATTAAAACAATTAAGTTAGGGTTACCAGATGTCCAGGAAAACCTGGACATGTCATCTTTTTATGAGACAATCCATGTGCCCAGAGGGATTTCCAAAACCTGGCAGTTTGTCTGGGTTTTGGAACACCCCAAGTTCAGTGTCACGTCTGGAGAGCCCCTACGCATGCATGGACATCGACTTCATGGTGTCATATGCATGTGTATGAGGTCATTGTGTCAATGTCTGCGTATGTGCAGAGGTCCTCCAGGTGTGTCCCCAAGCTCAGGAAGGAGACACAAAGTTCATGTGGGGGCAGGGCTAGGGTAGAGTAGGCGGGGCTGGGCAGAACAGGGTGTGGCCAGGTGTCCTCTTTTTTTTAAAAGAGGAAATCTGTTAACCCTAAATTAAGTTAGATGCCAGTAGGCATGATCTAGATGTCTGCGAGCACCTAACTTTCAGCGGCTCTTCTGAGAATCTAGCCCTTAGTGCCTGATTATATTTGTTTACACATGCTAAGCTTTAGTAAGAGAGTTCCAAAGCAATATATTGAATATTCATGCTGAAATATAATTACTGCTATAAAAATCCCTTAAAGATAAAATAGAAGAATATCAGCAGAAGAATGGGGTGTAGCTTTCTCATTTACCCCTAGCCTAGATTTATATAATGCAATGTCTGAAAAAAAAAAAAAAAATTACAAATACAAACCTAAGGTTTTTTTTTATACACAATTCCTGATACTATTGCAACTGGCCATGGTAGCAGCTTTTCAAAAGACATTACCATACCTGTTCATTCGAGAAGTCAACCTTGCTAGTTTTCCTGTGCAATCAATTTACCTCAATTCACCAGCACAGAATTCCACTGAACGCTAGTTTTGAAATGCATAACAATTTAAGTTTTGGAAGCATCCCTGATTTCACATAGCATTTTCTATTAAAAGTGTCACCGACTTGTTCCTGTTAGTTTCTACAAATAGCCGAGATCAGGTTAGGAAGCAGAAAGTGTCACATTTTTTTTTTTCTGCTGTTATGTTCTTATTGCTCATTTTACCAGCAATTTACAGCAAGTAAATTACAACAAACAGCAATGCTCCCACCAAAAAATACACAACAATTTAAACAATAATTGAAGTGCTATTCAGGGAATAAGTTGTTGGTGAATATGTTGTGACAGTTTCTTCCCATCCATGGCTAAAGGAGGAAATGTTTCTGCACTATATTGCAAAACAGGCTTTGAAAGTAAAGGTCAATGTGTAATATGAACACAGGGTGGTATGCGAACGTAAAGGTGTGTGATGTGAACTAGATTTATATATTCCTAAATTCCAAGGGAATATTCTTAACTTTTATAAAGATATCTCATTTCAAGCTATATGCATAAATACATAAGAATAAACTAAAGCCCCCTTTTATGAAGCTGCTTTAGAGGTTTTTTTTAAATCACTGGCAGCTGCGGTGAAAGCTCCATTGCTCATAGGAATTCCATGAGCGTCGGAGCTGTTACCGTTGCGGCCAGCGCTAAAAAAACGCACTACAGTTTCATAAAAGGGGAGGGGTATTTTTTGGGTAAATAAGGAGGGTACTTATGTGTGAACTCCAAAAAGATGCCTATGTTATGAAAATATGTATCTATGTATCTTGATAAAATAAGTTCACAGAACCAGCCTCAATGATATACACATACTTTATATATGTGCTCTACTTCCCCATTTCATACACAATATGCCACAAGTTCCACACCAATTTGACACGGAACCTTAAAATTGAAATTAACCCCCTCTTTTACTAAGGTGCGCCATGCTTTTTAGCGCACGCTAAACATGCGCTAACGCGTGTATGTTATCCTATGGACATGTTAGCAGTTAGCACACGCATTGATTTAACTTGCGCTAAAAAGCTTAGCGCGCCTTTGTAAAAGAGGGCCTAAGTGTAAAATGAAGGTAAATCACTAAAATGGGCCGAAATGTCTATTTTATGCATGTAGGTGCTTTTCTATAAAATTCACTCTCAGCAGTTAGGTGCTAACTGCAAGAGGGCATATGCCAATAGACAGGTCACACATATGCAAAACATGTAGAATACTGTAAGTTGGGAGTGTAAGTGCCACCACTCAGGCTCTAACATTTACACCTGCCTTTTTCAAGGCATAAGTGATAGCATCTTTATGTTGCCATGAAAACAGCAACCTGTGTTCTATTCCAAGCATTTTCAACCCAGTCCTCAGGGCACACCAAATTGGGTTTTCAGGATATCTAGATTAAATATGCATGAGATACATACATTTGCATCCCAATCTATCTCATGCATATTCATTGTGGGTATCCTGAAAACCCAATGGGGCTTGGTATGCCCCGAGGACTACTTTGAAAAGCTCTGTTCTATTCTTTAATAGAATCTGGGAGTTCAAATGCTATTACGTTTATGTTTATTTCACATTAGCTATACTGCAGTTACTGTACCAAACAGATCTAAGCAGTTTACAATCTAAAAGCATGTACTTAAATCATGCATGATAAAAAAAATCCCCGAATAGAAGGCATAAACTTATGAAACCATTTGATAAAGTTCCTCCTAGTTTTTTTTCAACAAACTGATTTGACCTCTCCCCATACCATTTCCTTCTCAGTATGTTAGATAAAGTTAAGAGAGTCATTGGGATCATTTTAGCTACCGGTAAATGCAAGAAATCTTTCTTAACTTTCCGAAGCAAATTTTAATAAGCACATTGTGATAGGCGCCTGTCTTTTACAGAATTAGATAGGCACCTATTGAACTTTTATTTTTTCAATTATTGAGCCTATTAAGGGTATTTTGCCAATTAAGTTAGGCACCTAATTGGCACCTACCTTAAGGCTCCCTTTATAGAATTTCCCTGTATATGAATTAATGCGTACACATTTATGTGATCCGATGAATCCTGGTGTGACATAAAGTGAACAAGTGAATAACCAGTAACAAGCAAAAAAAAAAAAAAAGAATACTATACAGTTGGGAACCTAATGAGTCAGTTCTTAAACCCTGACTGGTTGGGTGTGTCCTGAGGACTAGGTTGAAAACCCCTGGTTCAAATGTATAATTTGTACCTATTAGACAACCATCTCTCTAGAAGCATGACTTACTCTTTAGAAATGTCCATATTTCATGTTTGAAGCGAAGAGGGCCTCTGGTATCCATCCGAGGGCCTCTGGTATCCATCCAAGGGTCATCAAGGAACTGAAAGGGACTATAGCAGAACTGCTTCAGCTAATAGCCAATCTGTTGATCAAATCGGGAAAAATTCCAGAGGACTGGAAGGTGGCGAATGTTACGCCGATCTTCAAAAAAGGTTCGAGGGGAGACCCGGGAAACTACAGACCGGTGAGTCTGACATCAGTACTGGGAAAAATGGTAGAGGCGCTACTAAAGGACCGCATCATTGATCACCTTGACGGACACAGTATGATGAGGGCCAGCTAGCATGGTTTCAGCAAAGGCAGATCTTGTTTGACAAACTTGTTGCATTTCTTCGAGTGAGTAAACAAGCAGATAGACAAGGGCGATCCGGATTTCCAGAAGGCGTTTGACAAGGTTCCGCATGAACGACACTTTGGAAAATTGCGAGTCATGGAATCGAGGGTGAAATACTCACATGGATAAAAAACTGGCTGGAGCATAGGAAACAGAGAGTGGGGATTAATGGACATTTCTCGGACTAGAAGAGCATCACCAGTGGGGTGCCACAGTGCTCTTCAACATCTTCATAAATGATCTGGACATAGGTACAATGAGCGAGATGATTAAATTTGCAGACGATACGAAGTTATTCAGAGTAGTGAAAACGAAGGGGGATTGCAAAGATCTGCAACGTGACATAATCAGGCTCAAGGAATGGGCATCGACATGGCAGATGAGGTTCAACATGGATAAGTGTAAAGTGATGCATGTCGGTAACAAAAATCTCATGCACGAATACATGATGTCCGAGGCGGTACTTGAAGAGACCTCCCAGGAAAGAGACTTGGGAGTTCTGATCGATAAGTCAATGAAGCCGTCCACGCAATGTGTGGCAGCGGTGAAAAGGGCAAACAGAATGCTAGGAATGATAAAGAAGGGGATCACAAACAGATCGGAGAAGGTTATCATGCCGCTGTACCGGGCCATGGTGTGTCCTCACCTGGAGTACTGCGTCCAGCACTGGTCACCATACATGAAGAAGGACATGGTACTACTCGAAAGGGTCCAAAAAAGAGCAGCTAAGATGGTTAAGGGGCTGGAGGAGCTGACGTACAGTGAAAGATTAGAGAAACTGGGCCTCTTCTCCCTCGAGCAGAAGAGATTTAGAGGGGTCATGATCAAAACATTCAAGGTACTGAAGGGTATAGACTTAATAGATAAGGACAGGTTGTTCACCCTCTCCAAGATGGGGAGAACGAGGGGATAGATTCCGTACGAATGTAAGGAAGTTCTTCTTCACCCAGAGAGTGGTAGAAAACTGGAACGCTCTTCCGGAGTCTGTCATAGGGGAAAACACCCTCCAGGGATTCAAGACAAAGTTAGATAAGTTCCTGCTGAACCAGAACGTATGCAGTTAGGGGTAGTCTCAGTTAAGGCACTGGTCTATGACCAGAGGGCCACCGCGTGAGCGGACTGCTGGGCACGATGGACCACTGGTTTGACCCAGCAGCGGCAATTCTTATGTTCTTATGTTCTGTGTGGCATATGCTAGATAGTGGGATCCCTGAATACTTTGCATAGCACCATCTGCATGCCAGCTTCCTTCTGATCTATTTTGGATTTAGGAACAAGTATTGTCTTCACATATACATTTCATAGCACAAAAGCAACCTTGTAGTCTTTAAAATAGATCTCATCAAGAATGCCTAGAAGGTAGGACAGGCAGCCCTGGGTGATTGGTCAACCATGGTATTGGGTCTTATCACCAAGATGCTCCCATCCTCTCATTACCAAAATTGTACTAATTGGATTTTCAAGGCCTAGTGCTCTAGTGAAAACAAAGTACCTGACAGTGTGCCAGCAATATTAAACAGTGCCATGTTCTTTTGTTTTGCATCTATTATAAATTGAATAACAGCATTAACAGAGAATATTAAGAAGGAATTTATGTTTTCGTGATTACAAAATTGCAAGTAATATTAAAAAAGCTCTAACATATCTCCCTCTGGTATTTTCAGAACTAGATTGCAAAAAGAGGTTCCAAACTTCAGAGGAATAAAACTACATAGCATTTGAGGAACCAAGGCTGCATATTTGTCAGCCATTGGGGCCAGTCATTGAAAGCAGGAATCTTGGCATGAAAGTGAGCATTGGCAGTATTTTTTTTTTCCACTGAGCTCTAAATGTAGCATTAAAACAGAAACATTGCAAACCAATTTCTATAAGGAATAGGACTACAGCTTTTTTTTCTAGCATACATTTTATTAATAGCTTCAACTGCAGACAAATTGTCTGAAATGAAGATAAGTGCAAGCTTATAAATTGACACCTAAAGATAGGTACCACTTGTGTGCCTACGTTACAGAATAATAGCACTTATGTACATGATTGATGCCACTAATTGGCAATTACATACGTTAGTGCTAGGTGCTTAGGGAAATTCTATGGTGCTGAGAAATGGATGCTGAAAAAAATAGACAGTAAGTGCTATTCTGTAAAAGGTGCATGCCCTTTGCATCTAGCACCAATTTCTGTGCCTAACTTTAGATGCCAAACTTATGCCTGAAAGCTAGTATAAATGCTGGCACTGAAGTTAGGTGCACTGAGGCTGTATTCTTTAACTTTGCATGCAATATTCTGAGGCCACGCTCAATTTTGAGTTATGCGTTAGCAGTGTCAAGGAAAGGTGCTGCACACTGGAGGGGAGGGTGAGATGGTGCATGTTACATGTTTGCCCCTAATTATTGATGGTTACTACTATTAATTATTTCAGTCTGCTTTTAAACAAGGGAAGGGGCTTGACAATTAATTTGTGTGCACATCTCGACAATGGGCCGAAAGGTGAGTGCCATATCTAGAATTTGAGGGTCAGTGTGTAAGTGCAAATGGGCGTAAACATGGGTAGTGAATGTACAAGTTATAGACATGTCTCTGGAATACATGTGTAACAGACAATACTATAAGTTACATGTAGGTCGAGACATTCCCCACCCCCTTTTACAAATCCGTAGCACGGTTTTTAGCCCTGGCCGTGGTGGTAACAGCTCCGACGCTCATAGGAATTCTATGAGCATCAGAGCTGCTACCACCAAGGCCAGTGCTAAAAACCGTGCAACGGATTTGTAAAAAAGGGGGGGATAATTAGGCACCAACAGTTACAACTGCCATTGACATAGTGTAACTGTTATATAATTATTGCTAAGGACATAGTATTGGAACCCTTACATTTTGATGCAAATTTATAGAATTGCCACCAATATATTTGTTAGCAAGTTGTGAATATGTTATAATATACCAATAAACTCAGAAAATCTGGTGGTTACTTATTAATTAAATCAAACAAAAAAACCACCAATGTAAGCCAAAATGACACTGAAGGTATTATTTTATCTAAGGGAACAAACCTTAGATCATGGAGTTTTACCCATTCCGGGTTTTCTCAAAGATACAGACAGATCTGTTCTCTTACTCCTGCTTACATCACCGGCTTAAACCCATCCTCCCAAACTTTAACTCAATTAATTAATTTTGTATTACTTTAATTTAATATTCTTTTTAATCTTCTATTAATCATCTAAATTAATTCTCTCAATTCATACTACAATAAATACTTTAAAAAAAACCTACAGCTCATTTCAGAACACAGAACCGACAGAAAGGTACTTATCTTGAAAAAGTGCACTGGTGCTTTTAAGTGCTATATTGAAAAGTGCATTTGTGCTGTGAACTGCTTAAATTCATTTCCAATTTTTCGTAGCTTAAAGTTCCTGCTCTAAGATAACCAAGGCCATTGCTTATTACTTTCAATCAACAAATGTGGCCAGTGTTTTGCAGGTTACAATACACCCCCGGTGCGTCAGGGAAAAGTCTCTCTAGCAACACTGAAGGATAAAGACAGGCAAAATTTACTAACTATTCAAAAGAAGACAGCTTAAATACATTTACCTTTCTTATTAAAAGAAATCACTCTTACCTTCTCTGGGCTATAAACAAACTCCTGCCGGTTCTGAGCAACAAGTAAACATAACAGTACGCTTTACCTAAAAGACCGACATGACATCTAGTACGTACACATACTCAAACTTAATTAGGAACTTTTTAAGGTAGACCACAAGATAAGTAAAACTTTTTTCTGTCGGTTCTGTGTTCTAAAATGAGCTGTAGGTTTTTTTAGTATTTATTGTAGCATGAATTGAGAGAATTAATTTAGATGAATTTTGCCATTGATTAATAGAAGATTAAAAAGATTATTAAAGTAATAAAAAATTAATTAATTGAGTAAAAGGTAGGGAGGATGGGTTCAAGCCGGTGATGTAAGCAGGAGTAAGAGAACAGATCTGTCTGTCTCTTTGACAAAACCTGGAATGGGTAAAACTACATGATTTGAGGCTTGTTCCCTTAGATAAAATAATGACTTCAGTGTCATTTTGGCTTATATTGGTGGCTTTTTTGTTTGATTTATGTTATAATATAATCATATATGCTATTATAGTCAGCACAATATGCTTGTCATGAATCTGAAGGAATTTAAAAGAAATAATAATGATAACAAATCCAGATGCACTCAATAGGTTTATGGAATGTGTGAGGACGGACATTGGCACCAAAGAGGCAGTTTGAAAGAAATGTATAAGGGGTATACATAGAATGCAGACTTGCCTACAGATAAGAAGATAAGGGGACAGAGCTGAGATACCATGGCAACATGGTAATTGATAGCCAGGGATGTCACCCTGAAAGAAAGCAGATAAGTTTACAGAATGAGATCAGTTTAAGGAAAAACGACTATTTAAGAGCAAAAGGAATGTGTTTTATTTGGGCAAAGGAAAGGATGGCAGGCTGCTTTTAAGTTGACATGCAAGACTGGGTTTTCCAAATTCTCTGGGGGAGAATCACTTAGGGCCAGATTTTCTAAATGCCACTGTTATCAGCAGCCACCTTCAAAAGTGGCACTGATTATGTGTCAATCATGCAACAATGTTGTTTTGAGAATCATGGATACATGAAAGTTAGGTGCCGGACATGAAGGCCCGTGTTTTAAAGGCCTAAATTTCTGACGTCTACCTTTCATGTGAATTGCATCTAAAGAGGTGCCTAATGACGCCTAAGGTCCCTTCTGGCTTTAACCATGCCTACAGTGGCTTTTTTTTTTTTTTAACAGCTTTGCAAAAAACTCCATGTTTAGAAAGTCCTATGTAAAGCACTCTGTAAATGGTGACTATTCAGACTTGGGTGTTCAAATTATGCAAAATAGGACTTACACTGCACTAAATGGAGTGATTTTGATTCTATCAAACAGTTTGATGAGAAATTCAAGAATCTAGTTAGCTATAGTAGATGGCTCATTTAGCACACATTTGAAACTTTTGAGCTGTAGCGCCAGTCGTCAAGGTTTTAATTCTGGCTATTGTCCATTCACATTTCATTTATATACATCATGATAGATTTTTATAAGATGACTGAATCAATCTAAAATAAAGAGTATCTTTACAGTCACTTAGCTCACGTGTGCATCAAAAGTTGCTTGGAGTATACAGAATGAAACTTGTAAGAAATTGGTAAATTAAATATTATTGGAGAACAGTCTTGAGGTGGATCTGATTGTCCAGATCATAGAGGGTAGAGGGCTATATTTTATGCAATTGTTCACTTCTATTCCCAGGTTAATATCACTGTAGCCCATTCCCCAAAGTCTGACACCAAAGTCAGTTTGACCCATTCACTTGTATTATGCCACAATACTGTATGCTGGACACTTATACCAATAAGGAGCAAAGCAATTGGCTAAACTTTCCTTTTGCCTATTTTCCAACATCTTTGTTTCTAAGGGAGTAATTCTTACCTCCATTCAGGCACCCCAATTATGTGCAGGGCATAATTTATAGAATACTAGAGTAAGCTCACGTTAGCATGTCAAAATTTAGGTGTGACTATTTACACAAGGTAAATGACATGTGCATGGATGCACCTAGATGTGCCATGCTGAGCATGTAAACTATGGTGCTCTATAAGTTCTCTCTATAAGTTGGAGACATGCCTATGGACTTCTGTGCTCTACCTATATGCATACTCCCTTGCAGTTTTGTACTGTGTCTCTTATGTACTAATCTAGTCTAGTATTTCTGAGTCACACTGTGCCCAAACAGGTTCAAGGTGACTTACAATATAAGGAATTACAGAATGTGTATGCTATATTGTAGCAGTTTGAGGAGGGCAGAATTATGAATGGAGTAATGGGGAAGAGAGAATGGAGGTTCTATGACTGTTCTGGTATAGCACTTGAGTAGAGTGTGGGATTTTGTGACATTAGGTATTTCAAGTTAGTTGTCTATGGTGCGTATGCTATCAAAGAAGAGAGTGTTTAAAAGTTGTAAAAGGTTTCCATTCTGCTGCCATTCAGGAGGTAGTTTCAGGTTTTGATGCCAAGATATGTGAAGAGCGAGTTAGAGTGGAAGGAGCAGTTGGAGTGATTTCAGTTTTCTGATTGACGTTGGCCAGAAATTGATGAATAAGTTTATGAGCAGTTCAGCAGTTTTTGCACATAAAATTTGGAACATTATGCTTGATAGTTTGAAGGTGATATGAGTTTTGACAGGTAGTCAGTGTAAGTAAGTTCTTATAGTAAGGTAAGATGGCGTCCTTTTTTTTTTTTTTTTTAGTTTGAATATTAGTATGACTGCCATGTTTTAAATAATCTGTAGTTTGTTTAGGAGAGTAGAATTTAGACCCACATAGTTACAATAATCCATCTAGGACAGTATAAACATTTTTATTAGTACAGCAAAGTGACACTCTTGCAAAAAGGGTCTAAATCTAAATCTCATATTGTAGAAAGCTTTTTTCCTTAGGTTGGATACTTGAGATTCATGTGATGGGCTGGAGTCGAGTATGACTCCAAGAACCTTGAACATCTTGTAGGTCCTGAGGTTAAACCATAGAACCTTGGTTCTGCCCATGTTTAGTTTGAGTTTGTTAGCTGTGGCCCAGGTCTGTATTTAGTCTATTCCATTTGATATTATCAGTGTTGTGTTGTGAGAGTCACAATTAATTGGAATGAGTAGAAGAATATCATCTGTGTATGAAAATATGCATTCATTGTTGTCAAATTTGATATGGCCTAGTGAGCTCATGTAAAGGTTATAGAGAATCAATCATAACAGTGATCCTTGTGGTATGCCACAGAACACTTGTCGGTTTTTTGAAAATGCTTCATCTTTGTCGACAAAGTCTTTGAACTAGTTCAGTTCCTATAATTACTATTTCATTGAGTTTGGCTAGTAATAGTTGGTAGTCAACCAAACTAAAGGCGGTAGATATATCAAATTGAAGGAGGATCACCTGGTGGCCAATGGTCAAGCATTACTTGATTTTGGTGGATAATATCAATAACAGGACTACTGTTCTATGATTTGAGCAGAATCTAAATTGAGAGGAAGAGAGGCAAGAGTCTTGTTCAATGTAAGCAGAGAGTTGTTTGCTGATGTGCATTTCAAGAAGTTTGGTTAGTATTGGGATTCCATCTATGGGTCTGTAATTTGAGGGGCAAGAGAGTTCTACGTTCTGGGCTTTGTGAATCGGTGTGAGAGCCCTTTTGGGCTGGCGGTTGGCCATGATGAAGATTAAGAATTTTGTTAGCCATTCTATGATGTAGTCAGGGTCTTCTGCAAGTAGACAGAGCATCGGTCGATTATACAAGAGAGTAACAGTGGTTGTTTAGGATAAAGGCTGGAAGGTGCTTTAGGTTTGATTTGCTGGGTGCAACCCAGACATGTATGATTTGGAGAGATATAGAGGCAGTGCCAGTAGCTTTTTTGACTTCTGATTGTACTTTTTAAATCTTGTTTTGAAAGAAGTCTGCTAAGAACTGCACATTAGGTTGGGAGTTAATGTCTATTTGACATCAAACTGGGGAGTGAAATTATGGTATACATTAGGTTGAATAACTTTTTGATGTCAAAGTTATTGCTCTCAATTTCAAGAAGTTTCAAGTTTATTTATTCTTGATATACCACTTTTAAAAACAAAGCGATTTACAATATTACAAATATAAAAAAGTACGTTAAAATATAAAAATGGGAAATATAGTGTGTGGGGGGGAGGGGGGGTTGGTCTCAGCAATATAGAATTTGTATTTGTTGATAGCCAGTCTCCACGGTGATTTGTATTCTAGGAGATTGCTCTTTTGCCATTGTCTTTCCGGTCTTCTGCAAGACTGTATTCCTACTTTTTGGGTGTCCGTGAACCAAGATGAGGACTTGGTTGATTTTCAGCTTTTGTGACATAATGGTGCAACAAAGTTGAGGGCTTGCTCTACTGCTTTGACAGGCAGGTCCTGATTGGTGAGGCCCAACTTTAGTATTGGAAAAGGTGGTCTGAGCATACCGCGAGTGATTTTCTTTACTCGCTGGCACTCTGGCTGCCCTCTCCTGTCTCCCCTGCTAAAAACCATATTTGCAGTTTTTAAACATTCATAGGGGTTCCTGGAACAGAACCCCCACGAATATCGGGGGAGTACTGTACTACCAAATAGCCAGTTTTCAGTTAGTCACTGAATCGGTTAGCCCTGAACAGGCGATTTAACTGGCTAGGAACCATTTATGGCTGGTTATATTGCTTTGAATACTAAAACAAGAGAAAATTTGGTTGTGCTATTACTCGTTTGTAATTGTAACTATATAGATGACAAATATTTATTGATTTCTACAGTGCATTTACTGTATTTATTGATCACATGATTAACGAGATTTGACTGGCAATAAAAGAGACAGTTAAGATTTGTCAATTTTATAAACCATCATGTTTATTAGAATTTAAATTGAGGCAAGGAAATTTGGAAAGCTTTACTGTATTATAATTCAACTTTTACTACTAATATAGTTTCCAAACTAAAAATGCATTAGAGCAAATCCAATTATGTCAATTCAGAAATAGATAAAAAAAAAAAAAGAACTTAATAGCCATATTTAATTGCAATATGCTTATTCTACACTCATACTGAATGCTAATTGCTTAGGGCAGCAATCTTCAATATTTTTCCAGTGGGGGCCATTTTGTAAAAAAAACCTCAATGCAAGAATCTAGATCATTGTTGGTCAAAGTGAACAGCACACTCCAAATAACACAGCTATCCTGATAGTATCCTCCTTTGCTGATGTGATCAGCCTAGCTGCTTATTCATATTTCAAATGACCCATAACTAAATCAAAGTTCACTCTTCCATACACTCTCTTTTTCTAACTCTATCCCTTTCACATTCCTTCTCTATCCATATCCCCATCCCATTACCCCTTCACACATTTTTTTCTACCAACTCTTTCCCCCACATACTTTCTTCTCCAGCCAAACTCCAACCATTCTCAATTCTACCTATCACTTCATCAAATCATAAGTTTTCCTCTAACCTCAACTTCTTCAAGCTAATTCTCATACTAGTTTTTTTTCATCTCTTAACACCCCCCCCCCCACACACACACACCCACCCCTCACACTAACAACCATATTAGCCAAAGAGGCTTGTTGACCTCTGGAAAACCAATTTTATCTTCTTCTAGTAATTCATGTCTCTTCAGTGAGGTTTAACTACATAATGTCCTGATTCCTTCACTACAGTTTCATAAAAGATATGGACAAATACAGGGTTCAAATTAATGATGAGTGCCAGAAGCAAGTCTTGGAACAAGATGGGGGTGAGGGGAGAGTGTGTATGGAGGAAGAGTCACTAATGGATAAAGGGAGCTGTCACTTGTTTTGACACTGGCTTGATCTATCAGGTTTTGCTAATGTCAAAATATTTTGGCAGGTTCAAATGGTTTTCCATAATTATACATTTTGAACGGATGCACATATGAAGACCAAGAGAAAAAGTGCTACTTTTTTACTTGAGAGAAAATTACGTGCGATTGCTGGTTAGTGTTTAACATTGTCATTTATTTTTTCATTATGTTTTCCTTTTACAGATACCACCACGTATTCCACTGAGCGATCAGAGCACTTTAAACCATGCAAAGACAAGGATCTTTCATACTGTCTAAATGATGGGGAATGCTTTGTGATCGAAACTCTAACAGGATCACATAAACATTGCCGGTAAGTATTAATATCAAAGATTTACGAAATCTACTGGACTGTCCTTACAGCCAGAGTGACTTGCAGAAAAAAAATGGGTATGTAGAGACATTTAAATTTAAACTTATTACTACATTTTATGTCAGAGATTCTGCGTTAGACCATGATGTAATATCAGCAGAGGTCATTGTTTCCTCTAAGGACTATTACATTACATTACATTACATTAGGGATTTCTATTCCGCCTGTGCCTTGCGGTTCTAGGTGGATTACAATATAGAAATATCTGGGACATTCCAGTAGAATTACATTTCAGGATAGGAGTAAGTTACAGGAACAGTTAAGAGTTATGATATTACAAATTCACAGAGGATATTACTTATTACAGAAGATAATACATATAGCAGAAGATAATGCATTTTACAGAGGTAATACATGTCAACTCGATCAGTTAAGTCGGGTGTAGTGTAGAAGAGTTACAGTACATTCTTGATCACAGACAAAGAGATAATATGGATGAGTGATTCCGAAGTCGTTGATTGGGAACTCGTTGGGCGGTGGTTAGAGTGATGGGAGATATTTTTTGAACAGTAGTGTTTTTATTTCTTTGCGGAACTCTTTTATGTCTGTTGTTTTGGTCAGTAATTTAGAGATGTCAGAGTCTATTTTGGCTGCTTGTGTCCCCAGGAGGTTGTCGTAGAGTTTCTTACGACAAGTACCGTTGAGTGGTGGATAGGTGAAGAGGTTCTGTGTTCTCCTTTTTCTTCCAGTTACTCTAACCTAGTCTAATGAACTACATCACAGAATACTGTATTATATTGTGAAATCAGTTGACAATGCATTACTGTATTATTTAGCTGAGGCAGACTAATTAAAAAAAAACAAAACCAGAATCAGTTCATAACTGAAAATATACAGTTCTTTATCCCTTGTTATGTAAATTTATTTATTTTTAATGTATTTTGGAAGGCTACTTTGCTAGTTTTAATCTTTGGTGGTGTTGTGTGCAAATTTAGGATAACAACCAGCTTCAGAATGTTTAGATAATGTGCTTTAGAAATAATGTGACAAATTAATTAGTATTCTATCTTAAAATCCCATGCATTTATTGACGGCTCTTTTACTATATTATAGTAAAAACTTGCATTTACTCCACAGTAAATTGTGCTTAAATTTTATATTAGTTTTCTTCTTTCATTGCAGTTTCCCTCCCTATTGCTCTTTCCGTATATGGTTCTCCACTGTACTTTAAGACACTGAATTGTAGTTCTGATCCCTTTTACTTTGTGTTTTAGTCGGTCTGTAAGTCTATTTGTCGAACCCATTATTTTAAATTGTATGTTTAAATATATGTTTATACTTTTACCAATTTTGTACTTCACTTAGTAAAACTAAATAAGCGAACCATCAAATTAAAATAAAACTAGAAACAGTCGTTGCATAAATTAATGTACAGTAGCTATGAAGCCTGTGCAGCAATTGTTCAGGGTGTATCCAGCTTCTTGCTGTCCTGTTAATACAGAAAACAATATATATATTTATCATATCTTAACTGCATTGCAGATAATACTGAGGTGATGTTATGATCAATTTGTCACACTTCATGTATGGTATGTTTCTATATATGTTACTGCAAAAAAACAGTATAATTCCTTTCCTTCCACACACTTCTTGATACTTTTCATACAATGCATATAGGTTGCCTAGTTTGAAAGGTCAAGTGTGTGCCTATTTCAAGCCTATGTTACAAAAAATATATCAATACCTACATGCTTTTATAATATTGACCAAGAAGAAAATAGAGTTGAAGTTGAATATATGCACCTAGAGTTCCAGGTTCAATTTTTTTTTTTTTTTAATTGATTTGAATTTATTGTAGTATGTTATGTTGTCTTGTTTGAGTTTTAATAATTTGTGTATGTATGATATTTCTACACTGCTTACTCCCTCTTCTACGAAACTGCGATAGCAGTTTTTAGCACAGTGAGCCACGCTGAATGGCCCACACTGCTCCCAATGCTCATAGAGTTCCTAAGAGCATTGGAAGCAGCATGGACCATTCAACACAGCTCTCTGCACTACAAACTGCTAACGCAGTTTAATAGAAGGGGGGGGGGGTTAGACTTAGGTGAACTATATGTTTTTAAAATAAATAATAAATAAATATGCACAAGTGTACATAATTTATAGATCATGACTTTAATTTGGCTCTTCCTAAAACTCACCCAAACACCTAACCTACTAGCATAATTTTATAAGAGCCAATTTCCTCACGTGTATTTGAATATATGCATGAAAAATACTAGTAACACCCCCTTCCATAATATGTTAATTAGTGCATGCTGTCAAGCCACCATAATAACTGTTATGGATGTATGTTAATAGCACACTATAATTACGGGGAAAATGCTTAACACAAATTTTTAAAAGGCCCCTTAGTCAAAAAACATGTTTCAAATTAGACTCAAAGAAATGTCTCACACCGCATGCTGAACATTGATGGAATCAGAAACTGGTGACGACTGAATGGACTAGAAGAGGGGCTATATAGCTGACTAAAATGTTTGATGCCATGATTGTGTTTTAAATTCCATAGAATGTTCAAGAAGTTTCTTCTATCACAAACACATTTTTCAACTTAAAGAAATGGGGCATGACATTCTCAACATACATCTGTACACCTATCTCAAAATACAAACAGTACACATTGAAAAAATGCCCAGGTTAAAATGCAAGACTATAATGGTAATAAATACCAGTGGGGAGAGAGCAAATGACTCCTAAAAAACACTCAGAAAAGTGAAACTCTGAAGGGGAGGTGGCTATCTCCCCTTGGGACAAGAGTTTACCATCCAGTCATTGCATTTGCTTTGTAGAACATCACTTTCTGACCACTGGTAAAAAGTCTTAATTGTTTAAATAAATTTTGTTAAGTCGACAAAAATTGTTCAAGATTGTTATGCACAAAAAACTCTTGCTCTTTGGAAAAGTGATACCATACACTTATCTGTACACACTTTAAGGTTTGTGGTTGTAAGGGCTCTTGGGGGTCTCAACGCGGCCCCGTTTCGAATGTCTGCTTCAGGAGACCTAATACTACACACTTTTAAACCCCTGTTGTTACCGTATCTTTCCAAGAGATGATAGTTTATCAACTTCGGAGATTTCAAACGACTTAACAAAATTTATTTAAACAATTAAGACTTTTTACCAGTGGTCAGAAAGTGATGTTCTACAAAGCAAATGCAATGACTGGATGGTAAACTCTTGTTCCAAGGGGAGATATCCACCTCCCCTTCAGAGTTTCACTTTTCTGAGCGTTTTTTAGGAGTCATTTGCTCTCTCCCCACTGGTATTTATTACCATTATAGTCAGTCTCTTATTTATTATCATAATCATTTTACTGACTAGTATTTACATATGAGTCCCTGTATGCTTTTTTAACAGGTTAAAATGCAGGCAATAGATAGAGCTTCACATTAAAAGCAATAGCAAAAGAACCTACTGGAAAATCGTACATGCAGAAATATTAGAGCCTAATTTTAAGCCTGATATAGTCCATCAACCAATGAATTTATCATTAGAAACATCACATCAAGCATTTCCAGTGTTACACTGGCAATTTATTTTCCTTTTATCTTTTACATGCTTCAGTGATCATTTGCTCCTCACCTTCCTGTTCCTTAGCTCTTTATTTACACTACTTATGTGGCATACTTTTTAAATTAATTATTCAAATTTATGATGCATGGGAAATTGGGATTTCTTTGCTAAACGCATTATAAAACTTTATAGGTGATGCGTTTGCACTAAGCCAGTGAATTGCATCATTATTTTATCTTGAAGATGGAAGGTGTTCTAAAGCTATATTTCTTCAAAGTTTTGAAAATGGAAAAAAAAAAAAATACTACAGCAGCTAAAAATTTGTGTTATCAGTCCTTAGCTGCCATTGAAAAACAGCAATGGGAAAATAATGTTATCGTAATTTGACAACTAGGTTTTGTTTGATGCTGTTACATTTTTCTTAGCATTTGTTGGAAGTGATAACTGAATATGCATAAACTGCTCAAGTACCAAAATAAACTGTATTTCTTTGATTAATTATTTTAACAGGTCATCTTTGGTCTTTGTACAAGTAAGCCAAATTTTAGGCAGATTTTGAAGAGTTAGCATGCAAGAGAAAAATGTACTTGAAAGAAAATAAACATTAAGGCCCTGATTCTAGAAAACACGTCTAAAGTTAGGCGTCATTTATAGAATCGCGTTCAGTGAAATTCAACACTGTTTAGACGTCTAACTTTTTAGGCTTCCTTTAGAGAATCATGTTTTAGGTGAAATTTAGACATCCAATGTCCTTAATGTTAAAATATTTTATTATTATGTTATTAGAATGGCGATTTTATGCTGTTTTTCATTATAATTGTAATACTGGGAGTTGGATCTGTTTAATGCTTTTATTTATTTATCTTCCATCAGACAGACTAACTGGGATTTGTACCATCAACATTAGGATAGAAGGCTGTAGGTTTAATTAGTGTACTACAGAGTGAGCTAGCAAGCTTCATAGCAAATGGAAAACTAGGTCTTATAGGCATTGTTAGGATGTCTACTTTTGAGCATAGTTTAGGCTTCAGATAGACATGAGTTCTAAAGATGGAACTTAGGCACAGTTTGGATGTCTTTAATGTGATCTGGTAAATAGCTTTCTGGAGGTTTGCAGCTATACAATGGTGACCTCATTGTGAGATCAAGGGGCACCTGAGGTAGAATGCGACAATTAAAATATGTGCTAGGGGAGCTGGTTGGGATTTAAACACATGAAGAGTCAGGGTCCACACTAATGGACAAAGGGAGCTGCCACTAGCCTCTGGGTCTTTTTGAAGGACACTGGCTTGATCTATTAGGTTTTGATAATGTTGATATATTTTGGCAGGTTCAAATGATGATATGATAGGGCAGTCAGAGCCATCTACCTAGAAGCTGCTATAGCTCTATAAGCCTTGTGCTCAACTCCAAGAAGTTATGGGTTCAAATCCGAACCAGCTCCCCCAGCACATATTTTAATTGTGACATTCTATTTTGCAGATGTAGCTTGATTATCTCACAATGAGATCACCATTATGCAGCTGCAAACCTCCATTTGCAATGAAGTAGAAGCTATGCTAAGGTCTGTTTCTGTTTTTTTCTGTTTTTAACCTTTTCAAATGAAGTTATGTATGCTTTCTATATATTTTGTCATTTGCTTTCAAGAATGAGCTGATTGGAGCACTGTTTAGTCAGAAATAAAGAGTAGCTTCATAGCAATAAAACTAAAACTATGTTTTTCATGTGCTGTGTTTCAGTTAATGGATCTTTTCCTCTAATTAGCAAATAGCATTGCTGTTTATCTACAAAAACAGAAGGTTTTGCATGCAATATATCTGTTTTGTTTTGTCCCATTTATGTGGTGCCTTATTGATTGTATTTTGAGCTTAATAAAGCAAAAATAAATCCCAGAGAGCTATTTAACAAATCGCATTAAAAACATCCAAAAAGTGCATAAGTTCTGTCCATAGAACTCAGATCTATTTGAAGCCCAAACTAAGCTCAAAAGTAGACCTGGTTTTCATTTGCCTACAACAGTCCAAATTATTACAAATTCTACTTAACTTAGCTATTAAAATAATTTTTACGCACTGGAAGGACTTTTCAAATATTGAATACATGGAATGGTGGAATCTAGTAAGTCTAACTGCCAAATATGAAAGCGTGTTTACAGAAAAAAAGGGTTGCTTGCATATTTTTTTTTAAATTTGGTATCCTCATAAAATATAGCGACATATAATATTTAAAATGAATATTATTATTATTTCTCTAAATGGTAATGTACATCCATGCTGTTCATTTCTTGTGTTAATACAGGTTGGCTTTAGAGCCAACACTATAAGTATGTTGGTTTTTTTTAGGGGGGGTTAATTGTAAAATATATTGTTTTAAGAACTGCTGTTGTAATCTATTTTATCATTTGTTATTATTTAAAAAATTCTAATAAAAAATTATTGAACACACGCACAATAAAAGGATAATTGCCCAAACCATGCACATTCCACGCCCATGCCTATTGAATTACGCATGAGTTTTAAACATGGGTGTCCATGAAATTGTGGCTGCATCTACAAAGTGGTGTCTACATCCTTTGGATGCCTAAGTATCAATTATTGCTTGTTAAGACCCTTAATTGGCTCATTAACCACTTAGATTGGATACCTAAAGCACGTCTAACTTTAGGCACCCTTTATAGAATCAGGGCTTTTGTGTCCAATATTCATACCACAAAAGTTAGTCAGGCTAACTCCCCTAGTCATCAGTGAACCCAGAAATTTAATGTTGGGTTGTATCCGGCGACCAACATTGAATTTTTGGTTTAATTTTAGCCACTTTTAATATAGCCAGTTAAGCCAATATTCATTGGCTCACCGGCTAAGTTATAGCAGCCAGATATAGATCTGCTATTTATGAGGGTTTATGTGACAACTAAACTTATCTGATCAGCCAGTGAATTCTGGCTCTAAGGCTTATATTGTATAAATGGTGCCCTACCACCACCTATGCTAAATGAAAAATGCTGTTTAAATGATGTTTTTAGCTGATTTTCAAGGTGCCTACCAGTGTCTAAAAAACAGTGTTGGAATCGCATTTCCATAAGCACTTTATAGTGCCTAATGCCACTGTAGGTGTGGCTAACGTCAGAAGTGATATTAGGTGCTATGAAGCACCTATGGAAGCATGATTCATGTCAAAGGTAGTCACTGGAAATGTACGGTAGGTCTAGAAAATGCTGGCCTATATTTCCTGTGCACCATTGCATGATTGACACGTGATCAGCGGACACTTTTAAGGCGGCCATTTACAACAGCACCATCTAAAGAATTCGGGACTAACTGGCTATGTCATGCGACATAGTCAGTGACCAGACTAGCAGTTTAGCACTAATATTAAGCAGCCATCTCATGCTGAATATATTAGTACATAGCCTGCTAAATGCTATTTAACTGGCCAGTATCTGTTCTTAGCTAGCTAAATAGTACTTAATATTAGGCAGTTTGCAAGCAATATCACTAGGGACTAAGAGTGCCTTAGTAGCTAGAGACTGTTTACTAAAACGTGACCATTGGAGCATACAATGGATAACAAATAGCTTGGAAAGGTACAATAGGTTTGCAGACATGTGGTAGTGGAGGGCACTTTTTTGTTCCAGTACACAAACAGTGACATATTTATGATGCTATCAGTCATGCTATGACCAATTATGCACTTCTAAAATAGGAATATTCTGAGCAGTCGACAGGATAGAAATACCCATGGTTATATTCAGCAGCTGTGCATTTTCAATTGACATTCAAGCACATAGATGAATTGCTCTTGGAACAGTATGAATTAGGATATCACTGATTTTAAATGAAGCACTTGACAGTGATCAAATAATTTGATTTCTATTAAATGTAGAATAATATACAGAAAAACTCCTTTTTATGACTTACATTAATCTACAGTACTTCAAGATTTCACAGCATTGCATTTACAATAATACTCATGTATGCCTTCAATGGTATACTGTCACATGCTGATTCATTCTACATCACATCACCCGGGGTGCCATTAATTAGATCTAGCAAGTCCGTAATATATATAAATGAGGCCAATATTAAGCAAAACATCACTGAAACAATTTGAAATGTCTAAGCTAGATGTTTTCAAATATTCCCATATTCAGTAATGCTATACAGTACATGGTACATGAGCTTGTGCCACTGGGGCTTGCACGCATCAGAGAAGCTGAAAGCTATGCCATTGGTAGTTTCACTACCAGAAGTGCCTCTCAAGGCATACAGGTTTCAGCGGAGATGTCAGAGTAGCAATGTACCACCCATCTGGGCAGCAGCAGATGGGCAGTGATGGAGGAGGAGGATAATGTTCGATGTAGCAACAATGATAACATTGAATTTATACTGCACAAAAGAAAGACCCGGCAATCTACTTATATATTCTGCCATGAAAACTTGATGATATTCATCAAGTCGCTAGGACTCGAACATGAGTCATTGGCACCTAACAAATATAGTACATGTGCAGCGCCATAGAGGTAGGCACTGAGTCATACAGGTCAAAGCATCTCAAGTTTTTCCATATTGTAGAACAAAATCTGCTGACAGCCTTTCCTAAAATGCAGAAAAGAGATGCTTAGCTACCAAGTGCATGCAGCATCAGCATCCATTTTAGGAAAAATAAACACATATAATATTGATGTTTTTCAAGCCAGCATATAACTGATACCTTTGCAACCGTAGAAACATAGCCAGTTAATAAACCAACACTATCCCAATGACTGGTTTCCCTCACTAGTTTGGATTGGGGGGGGGAGGCAAATACCAGTAGGGCAGTAAGGAGGCAACCTCTCCTAATCTCCCCAGTGGAGTGCTGTTCAATAGTAGATGCTTCTCCAAATCCTAAATGTGGTTGGTAGCAAGGGTAACTCTTGATGTTGATCTTTTATAAGACAGACTAGTGTTTAAGCCCGTTACATTAATGGGTGCTAGAATAGATGTGTAAACTTTTAGCACAATGGGGCACTGAGATCTTTCTTTCTTTCTTTCTCTTTCTTTCTTTGGTTCTTGCTTCCCCTGTCTAGCAGTAGCCCTATTCACTTCCTTTTACCTCCCCCCTGTCCAGCAGTAGCCCTTCTCCCTTCCTTTTACCTCCCCCCTAACCAACAGCACCCCTTCCCTGTTCCCCCTGTCTAGCAGTAGCCCTTTTCTCTTCCTTTTACCTCCCCCCTGTCCAGCAGTACCCCTTCTCTGCTCCCCCTGTCTAGCAGTAGCCCTTTTCTCTTTCTTTTACCTCCCCCCTGTCCAGAAGTACCCCTGCCCTGCTCCCCCTGTCCAGCAGTAGCCCTTCTCTCTTCCTTTTATCTCCCCCCTGTCCAGTAGTATCCCTTTTCCTTTCCCTGCTCCTCCTGTCCAGCATCCGCTAGCCCGGGCAGTCTCAGGGCTTTTGCTAGGCTGGCCTGCCTTGCATTATCAAAGTGGGCCGGCCTAGCAAAGGCCCCGTGACTGCTTGATGGAACCACGGCTGCTGCTGCTAGTTTGGGGTGAGAAGAAGAGGCGCCCTGGCAGCATAGGCAGAAGGCAGGAAGTCTGCTGGCGTCAGAGATCAGGGCAGAAGGCAGGAAATAAGCTGAGGCAGGCACGTGTGATTGGCGGCAGGCAAATTATTGTACTGCGCATGCACGGCACGGTAGCACAAAGCACAGACGCACGGAGACACAGAGATTAAAGTGTGCATGTGCGCTAAGGGTTTTATTATGATAGATGTTTAGGGATCTATTCAGTAAATGGTGCTGAAAAATAGGCACCAGAAAAAAATCAGTGTTCAGTGCTATTCTATAATGGGAGCTCCAGGATAAGCGCCCTTTATAGAAAAGTTCCTAGTGTGGATTGCAATATCTAGCTTTAGATGCGAGGACTTATACTAGATGAAATCAAATCGTTCTGCTAACTAAAAAGTTCTGCTAACATTTAAGACAAAATTATTTCATTCCCCAGGGTTCCTTATAGCTCAACAAGAGCATTAAGATCAAACTCTCAAAATCTACTAGCTGTCCCTTCCTTATATCATCTTTTCTATGATACTACATGAAAAACAATCTTTTCAGTTATAGCGCCCACCCTCTGGAACTCATTACCAACCCCTCTCCGTGAGGAGTCATCTTTAGATAAATTCAAATCCAGCTTAAAAAGTTTTCTATTCAGAGATGTGTTTAATCTGTACAAACTTTATTCTCTCTCCATGCAGAAAGATTACTCCCCTTCTCTGTTGTACTTTCCCTTCATTGTTTATCTTTTCTATCAAACATTGCATATCTCCCCTAGATACCTTATGTTTAATCTTGTTTCATTTTGTTAATCATATAGTGTGTGATTTCCCCCATAAATCTTGGTTTTATATTTTTTTATGCGAGCCGCTTTGATTTGTGATAAAATGGGATATCAAATTTTAATAAACTTGGAAACTAAATCTTGGTGTGCAAGTTGGACACAGATCCCTGGAATTCTATTCAGAATCCCCTAGACTTGCCCATGCCTTCCCATGATCACATTCCTTTTGGGTTGCAAGCTGCTTGATTCTATAAATGGCACCTAAAACTTAGATGCTGAGTAGTGTGGTGCTTTTGTGCGATTCTATTAAAGTTAGGCACCGATTAAGCCAGTAGGCCAATCTAGGCACCTAAGCTTAGGAATCATTTATAGAATCTGGGTTTATGTGCTTTGGGCATAAGAATATAAGATAAGCACATAAGAATAGTGCACATCCATATGCACACACAACTTCTAATTGATGCAATTAACATCTGATAGTTAGCATCCAATTATGTATGTTAATTATCTCATTAATCAATTAGGTTGTACATGCTTTTCTGGATCATGCCCAAAGTTGGGTATGGATATTTGGGCACCCTTTATAGAATCTGGGAGTTAGTTCAACTGGGAACTTTGGGGGAGATTCAGTAACCTCAAGTTTCTGTTCTTGGGCCTGTTCTTTTTAACATTTTTACAAACGATATTGCTGAAGGGCTTTTAGGTAAGATTTGCCTCTTTGTGGATGATATCAAAATCTGCAATAAAGTAGACACCCCAGATGATGTGAATAACCTGAATAAAGACCTGGTGAAGCTTGAAGAATGGTTTGAAATTTGGCAGCTAAAATTTCATGTTAAGAAATACCAGGTCACGCATTTGGGCTGCAAAAACCCAAGGGTACAGTTTAGGGGGTGAAAAACTTATGTGCACGACAGAAGAATGGGACTTGGGTGTGATTGTATGTGATGATCTTAAGTTGGCCAAAGGATGTTAGCGTGTATAGGGAGAGGTATGGCTAGTAAGAAAAAAGAGGTATTGATGCCCCTGTATAAGACTTTGGTGAGACCTCATTTAGAATATTGTGTACAATTCTGGAGGCCACACCTTCAAAAAGATATAAAAAGGATGGAGTCAGTCCAGAGGAAGGCTACTAGAATGGTATGTGGTCTTAGTCATAAGGCATATGGGGACAGACTTAAAGATCTCAATCTGTATGTTTTGTAGGAAAGACGGAAGAGGAGAGATATGATAGAGATGTTTAAATACCTATGTGATATAAATGCGCATTAGTCAAGTACCATATTTTTCACTTTATAAGACACACTTTTTTTCCACCCAAAATTGGATAGAAAATTTGGAGCGTCTTATGAAGTGAAGGTAACTTTTTTATACACCCCCACCCACCCTGTTGTACCTTTTTACAATGTTCCACTCGTTGGGGGTATGCGAGCTGACTGCTGCCCACCCACCTGCTTGCCACCGCTGCTCCTAATCCTTGGTCACCGCTGCTGCTAGCAGCCACTGTGCTGCAATTCCAAGAAGGGAAGGGCCAGCATGCAGCAATTGCACGTCGCTGGTCCAAAAGTCTTCTCCCGACGTCAGAACTGACATCAGTTCTGACGTCGGGAGAAGGCTTGTGGGCTGGCGACATACAATCTCTGCATGCTGGCCCTTACCTTACCTTCCTTGAGTTGCGGCACAGCAGTGGTGGCGGACCGCGGCCAGAGGAGGAGGAATTGGCAGAGGTTAAGCAGGCTTCAGATTGGCAGGGAGGGAGGAAGGCAGTTCCAACATGGCAGGGAGGAAGGACTAAGGCTGGGAGGCAGTGAGGGGGAGGAGGCACGAACTCAAAACATGGGAGGTAGGTAGGTAGGTCGAAGAACAAAGGCTGGAAGGCAGTGAGGGGGGGCACGAATTTGGAACATGGGAGGTAGGAAATAGAAAGGGGCAGTTGTTGGGCTTGAATGAAGAAAGGAAGGAAGGAGACTCATGAAATCACCAGACAACAAAGGTAGGAAAAATGATTTTATTTTCAATTTAGTGATCAAAATGTGTCAGTTTTCATTATTATATCTGCTGTGTGTATTGTGTGTGTATATGAAAAATGAAAGGAACAGCCTATCAGGGAAGAGGGGACAGGGTGCAGAGCCTAGCAGGGAGTGAGGGGGGCTGGGTACAGAGCCTGGTATATATAAGTACACAATTTGGTACAGAATGTTTTTTTTCTGGTTTTCCTACTCTAATCTAGGGTGCATCTTATGGAGCAAAATATACGGTATCTTTCATTTGAAAGGAAGCTCTTGGAATGAGGGCATAGGATGACATTAAGAGGTGATAGGCTCAGGAGTAATCTAAGGAAATATTTTTTTACAGAAAGGCTGATAGATACATGGAACAGTCTCCCAGAAGATATGATGAGACAGATATCCTTTATAGAATTGTGCTTAGCCATGTCATGCCGTGCTTAGCCATGCCTAACTTTAGGTGCCAGACTTACAGCTGCTGAAATCACCTGAGTAAAGTGTGCTTAGGCAGAATACTTTAACAATGTGCATAACTTTTCAGAATGTCCCCGATATGGTCATGCCCCTACCATCACCACATTCTGTTTTGAGTTATGCCTTACAAGAGTTATTTATTGGGATTTATTAACTGTCTTTTTCATGAAGAAATTCACCCAAAGAGACTTATGATGCACTGAATAGTAACCATGTACTCTTTAGTATTTCCCACTACTTCTATTAATTACCAGACGTACGCAGCACTGCACAGTCACAAAGAAGAAGAAAACAGTCCCTGCTCAAAAGAGCTTACAATCTAAATAGCTAAGACAGACAAACATGATGTCATGGATACAGTTAAAGGGAATGGTTAATCAGATGGCTGGGTTGGAGGGCAGAAGAGTAGGGTTAAGGATTGAAAGCTATATCAAAAAGCTGGGTTTTCAGTCTGCTTTTAAACAAGGGAAGGGAAGGGGCTTGATGGACAAACTCGGGTAATTTATTCTAGGCATAAGGGGTAGCTAGATGAAAGGAACAAAGTCTGGAATTGGCAATGGAGGAGAAGGGTAAAGCTAAGAGCGACTTATCTGGGAGAAGAGAGAGAAGCAAGGAGAGATATTGAGGGGCAGCAGAATGAACGCACTTGCAGGTCAGCAATAAGATCTTGAACTGTATGCAATGGCAGATAAGGAGCCAGTGAAGTGACTTAAGGAGAGGGGTGATATGAGTGTAGTGAGGTTGGTAGAAGATGAGTAGTGCAGCAGAGTTTTGCACAGATTACAAGGGGAGAGGTGACACTGCAGAATACCAGTTAGAAGTACCGTATTTTCACGCATATAACGCGCGCGTTATACACGATTTTACAAACCAAGCATAACCATGCGCGTTATATGTGTGAGTGCATTTTACAATTTTTTTTTTACATTGCTGGTTCCCCCCCGACGTCCGATTCAGCCCTGAAAGCCTGATGCCCCACCCGAAGGACCGCTGACCCCACACCCTGAAGGACCGCTCACACCCCCCGATGTCCGATTCATCCCCCAGCCCCCCGCACCATTTGCGGTGGAGAAGCAGCCTACCGTGGGTTCGCGATGCCAGTGAGCCCTGCTGCTTCCTCTGCCGGTGGTCCCGCCCCTTCTCTGAGCCCTGCGCTGCTTCCTCTGCCATGGTCCCGCCCCTTCTTTGACGTCAGAGAAAAGGTGGGACCGCGGCAGAGGAAGCAGCGCAGGGCTCAGAGAACGGGCGGGACCACTGGCAGAGGAAGCAGCAGGGCTCACTGGTATCACGAACCCACGATAGGCTGCTTCTCCACCGCAAACGTTGCAGGGGGGGCTGGGGGATGAATCGGACGTCGGGTGGGGGGTGCGAGCGGTCCTTCAGGGTGGGGGGGCCAGCGGTCCTTCAGGGTGGGGCATCAGGCTTTCAGGGTGGGGACAGGACTTCAAGGGGGGACAGGCAGACCTTTAAGGGGGGACAAGACTTCAAGGGGGGACAAGCAGACCTTTAAGGGGGGACAGGACTTCAACGGGGGACAGGCAGACCTTTAAGGGGGGACAGGACTTCAAGGGGGGCAGAATGAGGTTTTAATTCAATGAGCAGCATGCGCAGTATACGCGTGTGCGCACTATATATTAATTTATTTACATAAATTTATTTTTCCCGCGCACTATACCCATGTGCGTGTTTTACACGGGTGCGCCTTATACGCGTGAAAATACAGTAGATTGCAGTAATTTAAGCGTGAGGTTACGAGAGCTTGGACAAGAGCCCAGGTAGTGTCCTCAGAGAGGAAGGGGCAAATTTTGGTGATATTGAAGAGACAGAAGCAACAGGTCTTAGCAGCTTATTGGATGTGCATAGAAAACGAGAGGTCGGAATCGAAGACCACTCCATGATTGCAAGCAAAGGAGACTGGAACAATGACAGTATTATTTACTGAGATGGAGAAAGGAGGAGGATGAGCAGAGGGTTTAGAAGGAAAGAGGAGCAGCTCAGTCTTGGACATATTTAGTTTCAGATGATGGCAGGACATCCAGGCAGCAATGTCAGCCAAACAAGCAGAGACTTTTTCTTGGATTTTAGTTAAATTTCAGGTGTAGAGAGGTATATCTTGGAGCCATCAGAATATAGGTGATACTGGAAGCCATGGGAAGAGATCAGGGCACCGAGGGAAGAGGTGTAGAGAGAGAAGACAAGAGCAGAGGTACTAAGACAGAACCATGGGGTACGCCAACCGCTAACGGGGTAGCAGCAATGACTTACTTTCCCCTAAATTAACTGTGACTTTATCACACATGTATTGATAGTCATAGTAGTCAGGGCTCTTTTACAGAAGCCTCTATTTTTTTTTCCCAAGCCAGGATGAGATCTCTTGCTTACAAAAAAATTTCAGACCTATCTCGCTTATCAAATATTACTATAAAATTTATGCCAAAATCTTAGCTGATTGGTCAGCGAAATGCCTGCCATCCCAAAGTGGATTCATAGGTGGTAGAATGGCTCTTGATAATACCAGAGTATTGTGCCATGTACAACAGAATGCAAATAAAGCTAAAATTCCTATGTGTGTGCTGAAAAAGCTTTTGACTTCGTAGAATGGAAATATTTATTTGAAACCCTGAAATGGCTCAACTTGGGGGATGTTTTCATTAATATGGTGAGGATCCTTTATTATAGACCAGTTGCTAGAGTGTATCTGGAGGGCTGCACAACTAGCTCTTTCACACTTACTAGAGGTATATGACAGGGATGCCCTGTCTCCCCTATTACTCTTTAATTTGGGCTGGAACCCTTTTTATTAACCCTGCAATCCTTCCCGCTATTTCAGGGCATTCCTATTCACTGTAAACTAAACTAAAACTTCAGTTTATAGACTGGGTCATCTAAACTAAACTAAACTAAACCTTAGGTTTGTATACCGCATCATCTCAACATTAACAGAACTCGACACGGTTAACAAGAATTAGGGTGGAAAGGAACTCCAGTGGAGGGAAAGATGAAGAGGAAATTTAGAGGACTAGAGTAAACAGAGAGGGAGGAAGAGTTACAGTTTTGAGAATAACCAGGTTTTCAGATGTTTACGGAAGAGTTGGAGGGAGCTCAGATTCCTAAGTGGGGAGGTAAGGTTGTTCCAGAGCTCAATGATTCTAAAAGGGAGTGAGGTACCTAGTTTTCCTACAAGGGAGATAGATGCCTTTTAGAGAGGGAAAGGAAAGTTTCAGTTTTGGGGTGGATCTGGTGGAATTAGGGTGAGAGGAGTTTCAAGAAAGAGGAATAAAGGGGGGGGGGGAGGATGTCGTGTAGGATCTTGAAAGTAAGGCAGGCACATTTGAAGTAGACTCTGGAGATTATCGGAAACCAGTGGAGCTTGGACAAAAGTGGTGAGACGTGGTTGAATTTGCTTTTTGCGAAGATAAGCTTAGCAGCGGCATTCTGAATCAGCTGGAGTCTTTGAAGGTTTTTATTTGTTAGGCTTAGGTAGATAAGAGTTGTAATAGTCCAGTCTGGAAAGTATGGTAGATTAGACAAGAACGGCAAAGTGTTTTTGATGGAAACAGGTTCTCACTTTCCTCAGAATGTGAAGGCTGAAGAAACATATTTTTATTAGGGAGTTGAGGTGATCATTGAAGGAAAGTGTAGAGTCAATGATGACTCCCAGAATTTTACTTGAGTATTCAAGATGCAGAGTGGGGCGGGAGGACAGAGGGATGGAGGTGGGCAGTTGGTCCAATTTTGGGCCGAGCCAGAGAAGTTTTGTTTTGGATTCGTTCAGTTTCATCTGCATAGTGTGGGCCCAGGATTGAAGGTTCGAAATACATGAGGATATGTTCGCAGAGAGGTTGGTGAGGTTCCGGTCAGTCTCAAGGAGGACAAAGATGTCATCTGCGTAAGTGTAAAGTGTTTCAAGGGGGGAGAGATGGAGGAGTTTAAGGGAGGACATATAAATGTTGAAAAGGATAGGAGAGAGAGGTGAGCCTTGTGGGACTCCACAGATCGGGTTCCAGGGGGAAGAAGAAATGCCCTTCATGTTGACTGTGTAGGAGCAGGAGCGTAAGAACTTCGAGAACCAGTCAAGGACTGTGGAATTAATGCCTATCTCGGTGAGTTGGTAAAGTAGGATATCATGATGGACAGCATCAAAACTGCAGAGAGGTCGAATTGAAGAAGGACGGCGAACGTGTTGCAAGAATGGAGATGTTGAACTTTTGAGATTAAGGAGGTCAGAAGGGATTCGGTGCTGAAGTTGGGACGGAAGCCATATTGGTAGGGTAGCAGAATGGTGAATTTTTCAAGGTAGGAAGATAGTTGAGTGGATGTGATGGATTCTAGCATCTTGGTAAGGAGAGGAATGTTTGCTATTGGACGGTAGCTGGATGGTGTTGAGGGGTCTAGATCAGGTTTTTTCAGTAGTGGGGTTGAGATATGGCCCATTTCTGGGGAGAATAGGCCCGAATGGAGGGTGGAGTTTATGAGAATGGTAAGAGATGAGATGGCCTGAGGGGAAGTGTTCTCGTAAAGGTAGGAGGGGAATGGATCTAAGGTACAATTGTAGGATTTCAGTTTCAGGCAGAGATTATGGACCAGGGATTCAGAGACAAGTTCGAAGGAATACCAGGATCTGTCAGCTGGGATAGGGTAGGAGTCTGTAAGGATAGGGTTGGGGGTCGATTGGAATCAGAGAATTGTAGGAGATTGCAGGAGGGAAGAAGTGTTTATCACTGAATAATTTTGCCAGAGACTCGGCTGAGGGGAAGGAGGGGAGGATGGAGGCATTTTTGGAGGTTAAGGAATGCCAGATGTTAAATAATGTGCTACTCTGGTTGTTGGATTTGGAGATAGGGCATCTCTACTGCCACGGTTCACGGCAGTTCGGGTAGATGAGTGATGGCATCGCGGTAGGGGAGATGAGGCATCTCTCCTACCACGATGCTTGCGGTGCAGGAGTTGGCAGGTT
Organism: Geotrypetes seraphini; assembly: GCF_902459505.1. Classification (NCBI taxonomy): domain Eukaryota; kingdom Metazoa; phylum Chordata; class Amphibia; order Gymnophiona; family Dermophiidae; genus Geotrypetes; species Geotrypetes seraphini. Next base: position 215,516,386 of record NC_047087.1, on the reverse strand, counting down.
GCTGAGCTGATCGCAGCAGCCACAATCAGCTCAGCGGCCCCTTTTTCAGCACTTAGATCTGGTTTGACTTTGTCTAAGTCAAAAAGGTCTAAGTGCCGACTAGGCAACCTGTAAAATGTTTTGGTTATACCTGTTGTACGCCTAGGTGTTGATCGGACTACCTCCCACCCACTGCCCGCCCTTTCCCCTCCTCTAAACATGTCTCTTTTCTCTCTGTGCGTCTAGAGGCAGGGGAAAGATCTAAGCTGTTTTTAGATACATCTAAAAACCAGCTTTGGTTATGGGTACTTGGACGATCAGGCTTTTTGAGCGTCCAAGTAGCCATTTAAGATACTTTTTAGATGTTTGTTGTTTTTTTTTATTATGAACCCCATAGGAATTTACCATTTTTCCTTTAGAACTAACTCCCTTAAAGTGTCAGCCTTTGCTGATGATGTCCTATTATATATATGTAATCCTACCTGCTCTGTATCTGCAGTATTGAACATTCTCACCTCTTTTGGTAAACTATCTGGTTATTCTATCAATAAAGACAAAACTGAGGTTATGTCTCTAAATAAATGTTGTACTAAAGATATGATAACCCCTTTTGGTATTCAATGGTGTGCACAGGAAATTAAATATTTGGGAATTAAATTTAGACCAATATGGGTAGGCACTCTTTATCTAAATTTGCAAAATGTTCTATCCCATATTACTAACCTCATTCATGCCTGGTCCCCACTATGGTTTTTTTGGTGGGGGCATTTGGAAGCTATACATAAGATTATAACACCTCAAATTTTGTATATCATTCAAATGCTCCCTATTACGTTCTCTTCCTCATTTTTCAAAAAGGTTGACTCTCTTCTTAGTAAATTTATTTGGAAGGACAAAATCCCTAGGATAACTCTCAAGATTCTTAAACAATCCCATGCTGAAGGAGGTGTTGGCTTCCCTGATTTTTGCAAGTATGCTCAAGCTTCCTTAATCTGGAGCGCTTGTTGCTGGTTTCAAGATTCTTTACCACTACATTCCCCAATTTGGCTACATATTGAACAGGCTCTTGTACAGCTATATCCTCTGTCTATACTACTTGGATCCCTAAAACATCCTCTACATTGCTTACTCAAAGTATTATTGTTGCTGATACTATTACGGCTTTACATATCCTTGATGTACTTCTTGAAGTACCCATTAACCCCACCACAACACTACTATTTGGGGGTAACCCTTCCCTTACTATCAATGGAAGACAATTTTATTGGATGAAACGGATGCTCACAGGGATTTATACCTTGAGAGATGTCCTAATTCCTGCATCTTTTAATTTTTGCACCTTTGCTTATTTGCAGTCTACATTTGACTTATATTCTTCTCATTTTTTCAATTACTTGTAATTACACATCTGTATTCAACAACTGATAAATACGTGTTCTCTGGCCTTATCTCATTGTTCTCCTACTATTTTATTATTGTTAACCAAGGGTTTATCTGTTCCACATATGGCCTCTCAAATATATTGGCTTCTAATGACACATCCTCAATGCCCTACAGTGGCCATTCAATCCAATTCAGAACATGAATTTGGTTTACAACTAACTTCATCTCATTGATCTTATTTTTGGATTTCAGCTAATAGGCCTCTACATTCAGCTGCACTGCTTCATTCTATGTACTATCTGATGCATAAGGCTGTATTGACGCCAATCAAAAGCTGGAATTATCATAATGTTAATTCACAACTTTGCTGGACATGCCAACAGTCTGTAGGAACATTACAACATCTATTATTTGATTGACCATAAGTTGGCCAGTACTGAACTGATATTTGGGACATCATTTATCTCATTATATCATGGACCTCTACACTGACTTTTCCATTATTACTCTTGCATTCCATTATAGTACCTGAAGATTTTCCAGGAGCTAATACCAAATTATTTGATATCCTTCTTAATTTGGCTATTAAGATGTACTACTTTATTGGAAAGATACTTCTAAAACCTCCGTGCAGCATTGATGGACTCTGTGTGTCAGATTGCAATGTGTAAATCATATATAGCTGAACATCATGGCTTCAAACATAAATATTTACAGATATGGCATGTTCTCCTACAGTATTGTGACTTACCCTACAAAGCAATTTATTGACTGATGTAATTTTTAAAATATATCCTACACTTAGGGCTCCTTTTATTAAGCCGCGCTAATGGAGTTAACGCACGTGACTTTTCATCACGCGCTAACCCCCGCGCTGGCCTAAAATCTACCGCTTGCTTAAGAGGAGGGGGTAGCGGCTGGTGGTTTAGCATGTGTATTACACCACTAGCGCTCCTTTGTAAAAGGAGCCCTTAATCGGGTAATTACGTGTGTTTACTTCTATTTTTTTTTTTCTATCGTGGTACTGTATCCATATGTACATATATTATTCTACATATGTTGTATATTCTTCCTACATATGTTGGGTTTTTGTACATCCTTTGACACTTTATACTCCACAGTGTTTGCTTGTCTGCTTGTTTAATACTCTACATATATTCTCTATTGTAACTTTATTAATTGAAACTAATAAAAATTATTGAACATAAAAAAAAATAAAAATACCAAGAAAGCATAGGTCTGGTACTGAGGGTTTTGCAAGGACTAGAATTATAATAGCTGTTCTGAGACTATAAGGAAAGATCTTCTACATAAAAATGCCTTTACAAACATTTCAATAGAAACCATAAGACCTGCCAAGTATCCAGGAAACAATTATGCTTCTTTGGGGCATATCTCCTTTGCTGCGCTTTCTAAAGCTGTGATGAGATAAAAGTCTAAAATCAGCAACATCTTGTTCTCTAAACAATTTTCTAAATGTTCAGATTGTAGCCCTTCATATCTAATAGAAGGGTATAGAATTTCAAGAGCTTATTGACTAGACCAAGCATTTATTTAAGCCAAATATTTGGATTAAAAACAGGGCATTTAAAAGGTAAACTAAAAAAAAAAAAAAAGTAATGACAGACTTCCAGTATTTCAAATGACTAAAATATTGGTTTTCGACATAAGGATTCTTAGGGATCCTTATGTGTGATAAACTTTGTATTTACCATGCCCCTGGATTCTATAAAGATTGGGCGTGATCTTGAGTTGTACAGACAACTCAATTTGTTAACAAGAAATTTTTATTGATAATTGGCATTAATTGAGATTTGCACACACAACTCATTGGGCACTATTCGATAACACAGGTCACGTTAATCCCAGTGTGCATCCCAAAATGGTGCATGGCCATGGGAAGGGCATAGGTGGATTAAGGGCATTTCATCCATTTGTGTGCTATGTTATAGGATTTCATGGAAGTTCATCTAACTTGTGTTCCAGGATTTATACCAGGTTTGATGTAAGTCCATACACAAAAATTAAGCATAGGAAAACAGGAGAAGTCCTTTTCTATTAAGAGCTCTCAGCTGAATGCAAACTTTTTCCGGTGCTTATTTTGTTGGCATATTTACTGAATTCAGCCCCATGTGTTAGTTGAAAAATAGGATCTTTAATCTTGAATACTTTAGACTATTGTAATATAATATATTTAGCTGGCTATCAAAAGAACATTAGCAGAATGTGTATTATTCAAAACTAGCTGATGCCCCGGCGTTGCACGGGTATTTAATTATAGCAATAACACTGTAAATGGATTCAAATAAAGATACTTTATAGTGGTGAATGAAATTATTTTTTTACAGATTTATAAAAAGTACAATATTCAAATTATAATGTGAAATATTTGACAAAATGAATACAATACAACTAACACAAAACTTGATTATAAACAACATTTTTAATTTCACCTCCAGGAGCAAGAACATATAAATTCTTGGGTGAACCCACCCTTGAGCAAGCAAAATAGAGTTGTCCCTGGGAAAAACAGGGGGATCTTAAATCCACTCCACAGTATGTAATAGTCTGTCCCTGTGATTTGTTGATTGTGATAGAGAATGCAAGTCTCACTGGAATTTGCAATCTCTTAAACTGAAAAGGAAGATCTGTTGGAATAAGTGGTATCCGCAGGATAAATACGGTTTCACCTTGTCCCTTTCCGGTTAAGATAGTTGCTTCAATTACATTGGCCAGTAACCTCTTTACACAAAGCCTTGTGCCATTGCAAAGTTTTGGTGGGTCAAGGTTGTGAAGTAAAATAACTGGAGATCCCACTTTAAGTAAAAGATGATGTGGTGGTAATCCAGCTGGATCAAGTGAGTTTAGGAATTCTGTTGGGAAATTGATGACCTCATCAGCATCTACTACTGTATCAATAGACTTGTATTCAGTGACAGCGCCTGGTAACATGGCAAGCATTTGATTGTTTATTCCATGGACATCTTCATTTTTAGCAGCAAGAATGGCCCTCTCTCGCAACCAGTTAAAGATACATCAGTGAGCAAATATATTGTACTTGGAGAATATACAACAAAATTAATACGAACAAAAGTTTCAGTATTGATTTAAACAACTCAATATGTGCAAACTCAGGTTGAAAAGAAACTCCATGCAGTTTTTTCCCGGTTCAGAATGGAACATGTGTTCCTAGTTCAGCATATGTGAGTACTCATGTAATGTAATAACATTATGAACTGGGGTGCATGAAGGAAACAGTTACAAACACAGTTAGAACATACAAACTCTATATGTATGGTGTCCGTGGTAGAATAGAAACGATGTCCCTAGTGGTTATAGTGTCATAGAAAGTGTTTTATAGTTGGAATTACTGTGAGAATGGCAGCTTTTTACATTTTTCCCATTGACATGAATGGGTGAAATCTGATTTTCTGTTTATAGCTCCGCCCATGTGTGCAGGTGGGCCGCGAGACCCCCAGAACATATCACCCCAGGTAGTGAGGGATCTGCATACCAAGTTTCGTTCAAATCGGTCAAGCCGTTTTTGCGTGATCGCGGCACATACACACACACATACATACCTCCGATTTTATATATATAGATATGGCTGTCCAACTAAATTTCAATTTAAAAAATTCTGATCACGTGATGCCATACTATCAGAAATTGCACTGGAAGTGATATTTTGATGTATATGTTACAAGGAAACACATGGCCTTATACCAAGTTATATTGTAGATCATTTTACATTTGCAGAATCTAGGCGTTTATCATGTAATCCTATTCTATTTGCCTTCCCTTCTGTAAAAGGATGCATATATAAAAGATACTTTCATAGTTAGCTATCTTTTCAAGCAGGTAGCTGGGACAATAATTTTAGAAGCTTGATAGTAAATTCAACTTCCTATAAGAATTTTAGAAAACTGTTAAAATTTTGTTTGACAAATTTTTGTAAAGCTGACTTTGTACTTCACTGTGTTTGTGCCGTTCTCCGAGTTTGTTAACCACATCGGACTGTGAGGTTTTGCAGTATATAAATAAATTTTTATGTTATGTTATATTGGGGTTCTAGCCAGCATTTTCCCATACAGCTAAAAGAAAAGTCTATGAGGTAGGTGTCCATATTTATATGCCCCTTGGATGGGTAAATAAATAGAATATTAGCATTTATATAAATACATAAGTACCAACAAAAACACCAGATAAGAGATGAATGCAGACACCTCTGATAGGGGATAAACAAAAAAAAAAAAACATGACTTTTGAAATCATCACATTTTATTATGGCATACAGTATACAATAGTCTGTACAGTAATTTCAGACTCCTGATGCAGGCCTAGTGGTCAAAACAACGGTCGAGCCCAAGTGACTTTGATCTGATTCCTAAAGTGAAGAAACCATTACATGGGAAACACTTTCCTAACAAACAGGACATTTAACGGCACGTCAGTAAGATGTGACACATATTAGGGAATCAAATGCAGATGATGGTATTCACCACCTTCCCCATCAATGGCAACAAGCCATGGACACCTGGGAAACTACTTTGAAGATCATTAACAGTTAGTTTGTGCTTGTACTTTGTTGTTCGTGTTGTACACTATACAGTATGCAATAATAAAACGATTTCAAATGTCATGTTTTTTTTTGTTTTTTTTACTTCACCCCTACCAGATACTCCTGCACTCATCTCTCAACTGGTGGCAACATTAAGTACATATCACACACTTTCAAACATATATATTATATTTTCAGTATTAGGTATTTTCGAGGTAGAAAAAGAAAGATAGTTGCTATGACTTATGAATCAACCCTCATACGTGGGGGAAAAAAACACTTTAGAAAATTACCACATTAATGGCTCAGACAATTCTAAATCCCAAATCAAAACCATCTCATTTATATTAGTTTCAGTAAAATTTACTTGAAAGATCCTGTTGAGCAGGCAGCAAATTATCTGCTGTTGGACTGTGCTTAGAGCTGAATTTAATGATGCAATTATCATTCGACTGCCTCTCCTGTGGACCAATTAAGTTAAATCTTAATAATAAAAAAAAACATAATCAGACTATGGTACCTGTTTGATTGCAACATCTTTAATTAACCTATTGTCAACCTGACCCCCCTGGATACAACATCAAATAAAAATATGGCCAGCTATATGAACTTGCTTAATAATAATAATAATAATAACTTTATTTTTATATACCGCAGTACCACAAATAGTTCAGAGCGGTTTACAGTGTAAAGAGACTGTACATTTACAGCGAAGATACAATGCGAACTGTATATTTTCAGAAAAGGTATTTATACAGCAAAAAACAGTATAGATTTACCATGCAGGAGACTGTACATATGCAGCAGAGATATGTATATAGTGGAGAGGCAGTGCGAGAGGCATTATAAAGAACAAAGCAGTATACAAAACCAATGCAGGGTGGTGAATGTCAGGAAGATAACTAGTTTCTGTTGTAGGATGGTAGTATTTGAGTATTTGGTGATGGGGGAGGTTCCAGAAATTTGTCATAGAGGAAAGATTTGAGAGATTTCCTGAAGTATGAGTAAGATGGGGCAGATGAGATGAGGGTGGTCAGGCAGTTTGTCCATCTGCCCGCTTGGTATGAGAGAGTTCTATTGAAAAATCTTTTGTAGGTGCATCCCTTTGGGGAAGGGTAGGTAAACAGGTTGGCGTTACGTGTGCGAGTGGTTCCAGGGAACACGAAGTGGTGAGCCAGATAAATCGGGGATAGGCCAGTTAAGGTTTTGAAGCTGAGACAGGCGAATTTGAAGATGACTCTCGCTTCTATTGGCAACCAGTGCAGTTTTCTATAATAAGGGGTGATGTGGTCTGATTTTTTGAGGCCAAAGATTAAGTGGACCGCGGTGTTTTGGATAAGTCTCAGTCGCTGGATGGTTTTCTTGTAGGAGCCTATGTAAATTATATTCCAGTAATCCAGTGTGCTTAGGATTAGGGATTGGACCAGCAATCTGAAGGAGGGGAAGTCGAAGTAATGTTTGATGGTACGGAGTTTCCAGAGGGTATAAAAGCATTTTTTGACCTGGGCGTTGGTGTGGTCTTCAAAGGTCAGGCAGCGGTCTAGGATGACTCCAAGGATTTTATGGTGGGGTTGATAGGATAAGTTAGGCTGTTGAGTTGTAAGGTGGTGTTCGTTAGTTTGTGGTTGGGACTTGCTAGGAAGAGTTTGGTTTTTTCTGGATTTAGTTTCAGTTTCGACTGAGTGGTCCAGTGTTCAACCATAGTAAGTACTGATGAGATGTGTTGCTCTGTTTCTTGCGAGAATGAGTGGATGGGGATGACAATTGTGATGTCATCTACGTAGATGTAGGATTTCAACTTTCGGTCAGATAGCATGTGTCCCAGTGAAGTCATGTAGATATTGAATAGGGAGAGTGATAGGGGGGAGCCTTGTGGCACACCACAGGGGTTGGACCAGGTGTGAGAGTAGGTTCCCTTGTTATGTACTTGGTAGGTGCGGTTTTTTAAGAAGCCTGTGAGCCAGGTTAGTACCTGTCCCGAAATGCCTATGGAATCGAGGTAGTTGAGTAGAATGTCATGGTCTACCAGATCAAAGGCACTACTGAGGTCAAACTGGAGTATTAGGGCACTGTTTCTCTGTGACAATAGTTGGAGGAGGTAGTCGGTTAGAGAAGCTAGGACGGTTTCCGTGCTATAGTTTGTGCGGAATCCAGACTGGGAGTCATGAAGGATGTTGTATTTATCGAGGTAGGACATGAGGTCCTGGTTTACAAGGCCTTCCATAATCTTGAGGAAGAAGTGTATGTTGACGATGGGTCTGTAGTTGGTGGTTGTAGAGAGTGATTCTTTGGGGTTTTTGATAGTTGGTGATATGAGGATGTGGCCAAGTTCCAATGGGAAGTAGCCAGTGGACAGGCAGAGGGTAATCCAGTTGAAGAGCTCCACTTTGAAAGGAGGGGGGGCCATTTTCATGATGGAAGGAGGGCAATTGTCTAGAAGGCAGTTTGATTTGGCATATTTAGTATATAGCTGTAGGAATAGGTTCCAGTCTGGGTTCTCGAAGCGGTTCCAGGACATGTCGGCGGTAATACCTTCATTGTTTGGGGTGGGCAGAAGGTTTAATGGGCTGGTGCTTGTTGTTGCGAGAGAGGTTTTTAAGTTGTAAATTTTGTTGGCGAAGTAGTCAGCTAGGTTAGTTGGAGAGGGTGGAAGGTCTGTGGGGGAGCTTTTATGTGAGTTGATGTCGAATAATGAGTTGATAAGTCTAAAGAGTTTGTTGCTGTTCAGGGTTGGGGTGTTGATTGATTGGGCATAATATTTGGAGCGTTTTTCCTTGATCATTTTTTTGTATTCGGTGACTTTAGTACGCCAGGCATACCTAACTGTATCTATGCCGGATTTGCACCAGATTCTTTCTAGTTTGCGTACTTCTCGTTTCAGAGCTAGGAGGTTGACGTCAAACCAGTTGGCAGATGTACGATGTTTTTTCTTATAGGGTTTTAGTGTGGCCAGGTCATTTAGAACCTGTGTGCTGAAGTTGTTCCAGCCTGGGATGAAGTTAAGGTTTGGGTCTGTGGTGGATGTTGGGTTGTAGTGGGACCAGAATTTTTCAGGGTTTAGTTGACCTCTAGTCCATATTGTTTTTTCTTTGTGAGTAGTTCTTGGAGTCCTTTGGCTTTGTTTTTTGAGCCAGTGTAAGTTGAAGTTGCATCGGAGATGATCAGACCAGGGGGTGGGGGTCCAGGTTTCGTCTTTGAAGTTTATGCTGGGAGGGGTAGGGGAGGAATTGGGGAGGAAAGAGATCAGGTCTAATTGATGTCCTTGGTATGTGTTTTGGTTGGGGGTGGTTTAGAGTATCCTAGAGATGTTAGGAAGGAGAAAAGATCTGCAACATTGGAATTCTCTGCCTGTTCCAGGTGTAGATTTACATCGCCGGCAAGGAGGGTGTGAGAGCCGGCAGTGGAATTTGCGAGGAGGAATTCATTGAGATCTTCTTTAGCTTGGTTCCATTTGTTAGGGGGGTATAGAATACTGTTATGGTTAGGTAATCTTTGCAGTCTGCTTTGGATATTTTACAGGAGAGGATTTCCAGGTCTTTGGTCATTTTGGAGTCTAGGGTTTGGAATTGGAAGTGATCTTTGAGGATTATTGCTAGGCCACCTCCTTTCTTGGTTTGTCGTGATAGCGGAATTATTTTGTAGTTTGCAGGGAGTAGATCTCCAATGATGATGTCCTGATCGGAAATTAGCCATGTTTCAGTTAGGAGAAGAATGTCGAGTTGGGTTTCTTCTAGCCAATCTTTAATCAGTTGGGTTTTGTTTCTTGCTGAGCGGATGTTTAGATAGGCACCAGTTATTATGTAGTGTTCTGGGGAGGTTGTGAGTTGGGTTATTGGTAGGCTTTTTAGGAGTCTGTTTCTTTTTTGTGGTGGTCTTGGGAAGTGTCTGGAGGTATTGACCACGGAGATTGGGAAGGGGCCTGATTCCTTGTAGTCATGGAGGTTGCTGAAGGGTTGATGTAGTTTGCCTGGTTTGGCGATTCTGTTCCAGGTATAGTAGGTGGGGATGGGTTCGAATGCTGAGGCTTTGGGGGTCCATTGTTTTGAGCAAAGAAGATAGAGGAGGAGGAGGGCTAGAAGTTTTTTTGTGAAGTTGGACATGTTCCTTTGTTGGTGAGGGAGCCGGGCGAGCGGTGGAAAGGTTTTGGTTCAATGGAGGCTGAATGAGAGAGGATTGGGGGTGAGAAGGAATGGTTAGGTTAATAGAATAGTCTGTTGATAGTAGTCAGGTGTACCGGGCTAGAATTGACTTGGTGGACAGGGTATGTGGTATCCTTGTTGGGGTATGCAGGTTGGTGAGGGTATGCAGGGGGGTTGTTGCATGCAAAGAGCTTGGTAATTGGGGCGGACCAGGCTGTTGGTATTAAGCATGCAAGCAGATAGAGTCATGCAAATACTTAGCTGATGTCGGTCCGGGTTGTTGGTGGAATATTCTGGTCTGGGTTGAGGCGTTTGGAATTTGTTGTCTGCAGGAGGTTTCCTTGTTTGCTGTGAAGTCTTGAAGGATCTGTTCTGGTGGTTGGATGATAGGGTGGTCAGTTTGTGCTTCACTCAGTTGCTTTGCAAAGGCGCGAGCTAAGGCGCACGCGCCTTTGCCGTGCGCCTTAGCCGGTGCGCCGAACGGCTGTGCGCCGTTGAGCAGCCGAAGTTCAGGTTTCCCGGCAGTGGCTGGGGGGCGGAGCAAGCTCGCACGCCTGGCCCAGCAGTGGGAGTGGCGTCGGTGTGGCATCGGTGCGGCTGGGAGCAGGGCAGGCAGCCGCCGAGGCGAGGGTCTCCCGGCGGGCTGGTTCGGGGCCGCGAGGGCTAAGTCTCTCCTTCAGGCAGCAACAGCTGCAGAAGATGGCTCCTCCGCCTGAGCAGCCGAAGTTCAGGTTTCCCGGCAGTGGCTGGGGGGCAGAGCAAGCTCGCACGCCTGGCCCAGCAGTGGGAGTGGCGTCGGTGCGGCATCGGTGCGGCTGGGAGCAGGGCAGGCAGCCGCCGAGGCGAGGGTCTCCCGGCGGGCTGGTTCGGGGCCGCGAGGGCTAAGTCTCTCCTTCAGGCAGCAACAGCTGCAGAAGATGGCTCCTCCGCCTGAGCAGCCGAAGTTCAGGTTTCCCGGCAGTGGCTGGGGGGCAGAGCAAGCTCGCACTCCCGGCCCAGCAGTGGGAGCGGCGTCGGTGCGGCTGGGAGCAGGGCAGGCAGCCGCCGAGGCGAGGGTCTCCCGGCGGGCTGGTTCGGGGCCGCGAGGGCTAAGTCTCTCCTTCAGGCAGCAACGGCTGCAGAAGATGGCTCCAGTGACCAACTGGGTAAATCTAATGGGCTCAGGGCTTCAACAGTGGTATACAGATGTTGTATGATGCCCAGTGTCTGTACAATAACTCCACTATGGCCTTAGGCAGTCTTATTAACTTACACATTGAAATCCCTCAAGGAAAATTATCCTTTGAAATGCAACCAAATCACAGTTTTGCAGATGATATACAAGTATGTGTGCCATTTATTCTTTGAAAACAAGAAATCATCAATAAAATACATTATGGGCTATTAAAACCCAGACCTGTAAGGCAACAATCAGATTGAAACTGAATTCTTATAGTTTCAGCCGTTGCAGTCCTTCCTCTTACTAGACCAACACAATTAGATGGAATATTGGCTCTTGCAACTGTGTGTGACTGCTTGATCAACATTATGGCCATCTCTCTGCAACTTTCTTCAAGGTGAGGCTATGTGGTAGATCTGTATATTGGATTTTGTGCGATGGTTCTCGATCCTGAATGAATTCTGTCCCATCCTATCTAAACTCTTAAAGACGTGAAATGGCTTAGGTCTCTGGCCAATCAATGTAAACTCTTGAAGTGGGTATTTTGTCAGTTTATAGCAGAGATCCAAAGATCTAGATTTTAGGGGTAATTACACTACCACCATTTTAAAGATGATATACAATAAATAGTTAAAAACAGCACCACTATAAAATACAACTGAATAAATAGCAAAAAACATAAGCAAAAGCATAACAACTTAAAAACCAATATAATTCACGGTTTGCAGGTGCTGTCAAATGCATTTATAATCTCTATGCAGTTGTTGCAAGGTATCTGAATATCCACTTTTCTTTTGCCATGCCTTTAAATCTGAATTCTATCTGTACACAAAATAAAACATTTTATTCCATTTAATTCATTTGTATACATTCTTTCTGGCTTCAGATCTCCCTGACACGTGCTCTTTTATTTTGAACTAACTAGTAGAGTATAGATAGCAAATTCAGAGCAGATTGCACTACTAAGCTTACACTTCATAAGTAGCTTGCAAATTGTGATTTTGATTTTCTGTCAAAGAACATATGCCTGATTTATTTCTCTGAGAGACACAGATGGATTTTATAAATTAGAGTTTATTAAGGATCAGTTTTCTATGTTTTGCTGAGCTCTATAATATTTTAGATTTTAAAATCTACAGTTGTAAGATAAAACACCATAAAAAGGTGCTATAACAGATGATTCATTTTTCACTCAGTAGGGCTGGCGAATATTGGTTGTTCAATAGGACATTTGTTGAGGCTGAAATGTTAGAACTTCGAGAAATCATGTGATGTATACTATGAATTAGTTTGCACATTTCAAAGCAGGGCAATTAAAATTGCCAGACATAATTCAGAAGGAGGTAAGCTGCCAGGACTTTCTGTTTGGTGGACATCTTTAAGAATACATTGGAAGCGGATAAACTGTTAGGAGGGTTGATTCAGGAATACCTTCTTCACTGGGGTTGTTCCTTGAAAGCTGCTGTCTCATGGAAAGGTTCTGTCTCAGGAGAGTATAAATAGGGGAGGTATGTTGGAGGCAAGGGAAGCAATCAGAACACTTTTGACCCATTTCTTATATGACAAGGTCTACATTAATCATAACAGGCTAATACAAAACAACTGCACTACCCAAAGTACACTAAGGGCTCCTTTTACTAAGGTGCGTTAGGGCATTAACGCGCGAATACCGTGCGCTGAATTGAGCTGGTGTTAGTTCTAGCCGCGTAGCGCAGGTTTAGTGTGCGCTACAATTCAGCTCGCGTTAAAAACGCTAGCGCACCTTAGTAGAAGGAACCCTTAGTTACAGTGGGTAATTTGATAGTTTAGAGGGCTCACAAATTTTACCACAAATGTACTAGGGGGAATGGGATGTGAACCTTGTTCACTGTCCACTAGGCCAGTGTTTTTCAACCTTTTTACACCTATGGACCGGCAGAAATAAAATAATTATTCTGTGGACTGGCATCGGTCCATGGACCGGCGGATGAAGAACACTGGGCTAAGTCGTGGGCCGGACCCTGCCCATCTTTACCCAATCTCCACCCCAGACTCCGCCCCCATAATAGTACTAATTGCACCTTGCACATCCAGTGCCTCATCTGAAAGCCTTCCCTCTGACGTCAGAGAGAAAGCTTCTGGTTCAGGCGCAGGATGCCTGTGGGAGCCACTGCCCGTGGCTTTGTGCACTGAATCAGTGTGGAAGAGGGAGCTGGCTCGAAGATAACGTCGCATCGATCATACCGTGGATCGGCAGTTGAAGAACACTGTTTTGGGCCTGATGCACGTGCTGGCCCTGTGGACCGGCAGGAAATTTCTGTGGACCGGCACTGGTCCATGGACCGGTGGTTGAAGAACACTGCACTAGGCTATTCCTGGGAGCTCTTTGCTGCTCTGTTGAGTATGCCCCTAACACTTGATGATATCTTAGTATCTGGTATTCCGCTTTCAGTTTCAGTTCATAGGGAGGGGACCGCATCCATTGGGAGATTAAGTAGGGATCAAGCATTAAACCATCCAGTGTTTAGCTGTTCATTCAAACAAGTGTAGATAAAAAATGTATTTATTTCTAGACATAGATATGTCTTCCTGTTCCATTATTGCTAAAAGATGTCCTAATTTTGGACCCAGCCTAGTGTTGCACATAACACACCCACAACATAACCTCTTGCTGTTTGGATAAACTTAGTTGAAAATATACAAATTCTCCTTAGTTGAATTGGCAATGTAAACATTTTCAGCAGATGGTTGTGTTTTTGGCCATTATGTAATGTTTATCAGCTTTACAAAATGAACTTCATAGGCACTAGCATGTTTATCTGCTTTAGATCGGTAACTGAATTGAAGCCTTTAAAAAATATGGATCAAGATAAAGGTTTACTGTTGATAAAGATAGAGAATTTGGAAAACTATAATATAAATCTTAATTTAAGGTATTTTACTTTTCCACAATCGAGTTTTTTAACCATAGAGGATTATTTGTTAAATTGTGAGAACAGTATTTGGATATTCTGGATTTTTTTCACCATCCTTGCAAAATATGTATTATCTGTTTCAATCTGGGAAGTCTGAAGAAATAACTGCTCCATTAAATGTTTAATTGATTCTGTAATATTCTGAGGTAGAGGTCAGACCTGTGACCTGGACTGGCTACTACTGGAACAGTTTCTTCATTTCCCCTCCCCCCCTTTTACAAAGCCCATTGCGGCAAAAACCCCAAAGCCCTTTAAATCCCTATGGGCTTTGGGGCAGTTATCGCAGCGGTCCGTACTATCAAGCTTTATAAAAGAGGGGGTAAACTCTCTTTTACTATCAGGGCAGTTTCCCAACACAATCCCTTTTTATAATCAGAGCAGTTTCCATACTAAACCCCCTTTTACATTCTAAAGGACTCCTAACTTATCTTAATTTGTTTTCTGTTCTATTTCTTTGTTCCTTGCATATGGCTGCTGGGCTCTAGACTCTGCCTTTCTCCCAGGTGACTTCTGCCTTATTGTGCATGCTCTATCTTCATTCGGTCCTAGAAGATCTTGCCTCCATCTAGCAGATTCCTCCTTTAGGCTTTCCCTGTTTTCTCTTTCTGCCAAAGCAGCTACTGGGTTTTAACCATTTTCCCAAGCAACTATCATTAAGAAATTTCATGATCTGCTTGGAGTGCTGCTGACTGCTCAACCCCTCTCCCTAGGGTTATCAGATTTTACTATTGTAAAATCCTGACTCATGGCCCCATCCCCAGGCCCAGTCCAGTTCTACCTAGCCCCTTCCCATTCCCACCCAAGTCACGCCCCATTCTACCTCAGCCCCACCCCCTCAAATATGTTCTCATGTTCGGAGCCGCATTGGGAGGGCATGTGCATGTGCAGGTGTGACGCGATGATGTCTCACGCATACGCATGACTTCACATAGAAACATGATGGCGGATAAAGGCCAAATGGCCCATCCAGTTTGCCCTTCCGCAATAACTATTACCTAAGAGATCCCACATGACTATCCCATGCTTTCTTGAATTCAGACAGTCTCTGTTTCCACCACCTCTTCCAGGAGACTATTCCATGCATTTACCACGCTTTGTGTAAAAAAGCATTTCATTAGATTACTCCTGAGCCTATCACCTTTTAACTTCATCCTATGCCCTCTCATTGCAGAGTTTCCTTTCAAATGAAAGAGACTCGACTCATGTGCATTTATATCACGTAGGTATTTAAATGTGTCTATCATATCTCCCCTTTCCTGCCTTTCCTCCAAAGTATAAAGATTGAGATATTTAAGTCTGTCCCCATACGTCTTTTGATGAAGACCATGCACCATTTTGGTAGCCTTCTTCTGGACCGAGCCAGAAGCTTTTCAAAACCAGGACAAAGTGCTTCT
The DNA here is from genome assembly GCF_902459505.1 of Geotrypetes seraphini. Lineage (NCBI taxonomy): Eukaryota > Metazoa > Chordata > Amphibia > Gymnophiona > Dermophiidae > Geotrypetes > Geotrypetes seraphini. Next base: position 215,500,820 of record NC_047087.1, on the reverse strand, counting down.
AAAAAGAGGATATATCCGAGTAAATCTGGACGTCTAGTAACCCTACCTCTTCCTGAACTTCCTCATCTCTTATATTTATTTCTTTATTTTATTTTTATTTATTTTAAAAAGTTCTATACCATTTAGAAACTAAATGGTTTACAGAATTATATACATAATTTACATCCTGAGCTGATGATCCCAGTGCCTTCTGATACATGCAATTTACTGACTTTCATTGTTGCAATGATAAGCAATCATCGGCCCTACATGCCGACTGACTTTAGCTCAACGTGGTTTGTCGACCACGTGGGTGCCCTACCTTTTTCTGATCGGCCGTGGCAGCGGCGGCGTCTGCTTCAACTGTCCGCTTGCACAGTAGCCCAGCACACTTCCCTGCCATGGGGCTCGCTACTCCAGGCTGGAGATTCTCCCTGGCCGTGTGTGCAGCGGCCCAACCCCCCCTTCTGTCTATGGGGTTCGACCACTTGGCCGCATGTACTGCGACCCACCTCCCGGCCATGTTGGGGCTAGCGGCCCGCTGTACAGACTGCACTTGGCCGCCGCTCCAGGCCGGAGACTTCCCCTGGTCGCGTGTGCAGTGGCCCAACCCCCTCTCCGTGTGCACTGCGGCCCGATCCACCTCCCAACTACCCGGGGCATGCACCTACCTAGCAGGCACCTGTATCCGCATCCCAGTGGGCCCTGTAGAACCGACACTCTGCCCGACAGCTCCTAGATACTCCGGTGCGTCCGCTGCGACTCACACTGTGCGTGCACTCGTTGGAGAGCACACGCTGGAAGCCGAGCCAGGCGCCGCTTTGCGATGTGCTTGCCCACTCCATAGGAGAGGATTGATTGCCACTGGAGCCGGAGGCGCTCGTGAAGGTGAGAGAACAGACAGTAGTCGAGGGTGGGCGGGAGGGAAGCCGCGTCTGCCTTGTGTGATCGCCGGATCAAAAGGGGCAACCTCCCTTCCGCTCACCCCTAATCTATCTCGCCTCCCCCTACTCCCTGTCGATTGGCCCCAAGGCTTCGGCCGATTTGGCTGCGCTCCTCCCTATTCGGAATCGGAGCTTGTTTTTTTTTCTTGTCACAGGTTTTAAAGTAAAAAATATTTCAATGTGGAGTTAATAAGATCAAAATGAAATTGAATGGAAAGGGTTAAGAAACTTTGCACTGAGTTCTAGTGGAGAGTTCTAACAGGCAGCTTTCTAGATTGGTCCATATATTGTATTTGTTAGATAGTGAGTCCACTAGGGACTGTGATAGTACCTGCATATAATGTGTACAGCACTGCATATACTAGTAAAGCTATAGAAATAATTAATAGTAGTAGTATTAGGCAGCTTTCTATATTGGCCTATGTATTTGTTAGTTATTAATGAAGGTCCCCTTTTATCAAGCTGTGTTAGGGTTTTTTTTATCAAGGGTTGCAGCAGTAAAAGCTCCGATGCCTTTTTTGCTTCAGTCCCGTTCTTATGGAATTCTCTTCCATTTCAAATTCATTCTGAATCATTCTATTCTACATTTACCCCCCTCCTTTACTAATGTGCACTAACTGATTAGTACGCGCTAAACGCTAATGCGTCCATAGACTAACATGCATGCGTTAGTGTTTAGCGCATGCTAAATTGATTAGCACGCGCTAATCGGTTAGTGCACCTTAGGGCTCCTTTTACAAAGGTGCGCTAGAATTTTTAGTGCACGCACCAGATTAGCACGTGCTATAGCGAACGCTACCCCAAAAACTACCACCTGCTCAAGAGGAGGCGCTAGTGGCTAGCGTGCGTGGCATTTTAGCGCACTTACACACCTTTGTAAAAGGAGCCCTTAGTAAAAGAGGGCCTTAGAGTTCTTTTTTTTTTAATTAAAAAAAAATCTTTTTAATTTAGCATTTCATTAGTGATTTCTTGGATTCTATTTTTGCAGCCACTATTATTTATTTATTTTTTAAAAATCTTTACTTTTAATGTAATGGTGTTCTTTTCCTTCTCTTGTTTTTATGTAAACTGCATCGATGTTAAAACAAAATGCAGTCTATAAATCCTAAATAAACAAACATAAACATGAGCGTCGGAGCTTATACTGCAGTGGCTGCGATAAAAAAAAAATAAAAAATTCCTAACACAGCTTGATAAAAGGGGGCCAAAGTGAGTGTTAGTTAATTCCTTCAAGCTATACCTTTCTACACATCTCACTAATATTCCAGCAGCTAAATTAAGTTGCTCATTTCTCGGCTAATATTCCAAGACTTTGATGTAGCCAGTTAAATCCTTACTTAACTAGTTAGATTGTTTTGAAAATGTACCACATGTTAATCTAATTTAGATAATTTGTTTTTGCTACATTCATAAACTCATGATTTTCTTGACAGAAAGTTTGTTGATTGCCCTTGACATAAAAATAGCCCAAATTATAGCACAGCTTCCTGATCTTTCTAAAACCGCACAGCTGTGTTTCATGTTATTAAATCTGCATAACAGAATTTGAATGCATGGGATTATCCATTCAATGTGCATTCAATGCCAATCAAGTAACATTTATTAATTTTGTTTTCTTATTAGTTCAATGGAATAAAATGCTTAGAAAATCTAAATAAGATATAAGTATGCTGCTCTGGTCTTTGTGATTAGCAAACTATGGCATTGTTTTGCTCCCTTGTTTGGTAGCTAAAGGTTGATTCAACAAATTCCTTTCAGTTATATTGCTTCTCATGGTTTTCTGTTTTGTTTTTTTAATAACAAGATATGTGACTGTAGATGATTGTAGATGCCTTCCATTCTTGTTTTTCAAGGCTATATGCATATCTTAGAGATGTGACTCCATTTTACACACTGATTTGGTTAACACACTTTGAAAAATGTATCTGCGAAATCAATGCAATAAGTATTAGCGGGGAGCCTTTCTATGCCCAGTGGATACTACCTGATGGGATTTTGCGTCTGTTCCTGGCCCCCTGCAGCAGTGGTTTGGATCCGTTTTTTCTTCAGCTTGCAGGCAGTTACTGAGACGGACCCCCTGACGTCATCGGGTCCGTCTCCAACAACTTAAAACCAACGCCGCCGCCGCGGTAGGATTGGGAGCCTTTCTATACCCAGTGGATACTACCTGATAGGATTTTGCATCTGTTCCTGGCCCCCTGCAGCAGCGGTTTGGATCCGTTTTTTCTTCAGCTGGCAGGCAGTTACTGAGACGGACCCCCTGACGTCATCGGGTCCGTCTCCAACAACTTAAAACCAACGCCGCTACCGCGGTAGGATTGGGAGCCTTTCTATACCCAGTGGATACTACCTGAGGGTATTTTGCGTCTGTTCCTGGCCCCCTGCAGCAGCGGTTTGGATCCGTTTTTTCTTCAACTGGCAGGCAGTTACTGAGACGGACCCTCTGACGTCATCGGGTCCGTCTCCAACAACTTAAAACCAACGCCGCTGCCGCGGTAGGATTGGGAGCCTTTCTATACCCAGTGGATACTACCTGATGGGATTTTGCGTCTGTTCCTGGCCCCCTGCAGCAGCGGTTTGGATCCGTTTTTTCTTCAGCTGGCAGGCAGTTACTGAGACGGACCCCCTGACGTCATTGGGTCCGTCTCCAACAACTTAAAACCAATGCCGCTGCCGCGGTAGGATTGGGAGCCTTTCTATACCCAGTGGATACTACCTGAGGGGATTTTGCGTCTGTTCCTGGCCCCCTGCAGCAGCGGTTTGGATCCGTTTTTTCTTCAGCTGGCAGGCAGTTACTGAGACGGACCCCCTGATGTCATCAGGTCCGTCTCCAACAGCTTAAAACCAACGCTGCCGCCGCGGTAGGATTGGGAGCCTTTCTATACCCAGTGGATACTACCTGAGGGGATTTTGCGTCTGTTCCTGGCCCCCTGCAGCAGCGGTTTGGATCCGTTTTTTCTTCAGCTGGCAGGCAGTTACTGAGACGGACCCCCTGATGTCATCGGGTCCGTCTCCAACAACTTAAAACCAACGCCGCTGCCGCGGTTGCAGCCGCAGGGCATGGCCGAAGGGGCGTGCCCTAAGGGGCTCGCCAGGCCCCTTGGGAGCCCCTTGGAGCCACGAAGAGTCCGGGAGTTGGAAGCTGGATGGTAATATAAAGTATTTATATAATTCTTATATCATTGTTTAGAATATGGGGAAAAGGAAGATAAAACCCAAAAGCTCTACACCAGTGGTATCAGGTCCAATGGACAGACATTTATTATTACTTTCGGACAATCCACCAGTGATACCACCAGATGTAGATTCCTCCTTGTCAGGAGCCTCAATAAGTCCTCTCAACCGTACTCCTCCCCTTCATCCGGTACCCAGTGATGGTGGGAATATAACTCCCACTATTTCTGATGTTCAAATGAGTTCATCCACCCATTTGAATAAATTAGTATATGCTGAAATACCCAAATCTTTGACATTTTCTGGTGGTGTGGATGAAACTACACGAACAGAGGAAACACAGGATATTACCTTAAAAGACTTGTGGTTGGGCATATCCAGAGTTGAAGGGTTTCTCAGGACAACGATGAAGCAAATGGGAGATTATTCTCAGTCAGTTTCTTCTAAATTAGAAAATGTGGATGCTAATTTAGGTTGTTTGGACAAACGACTAAATGTGGTAGAAAATCAATGTAATAATTTGTTAGCTGTCTCTGTATCAGCTGTTAAAGATTCAACAGTAATACACTCAAAAATTGAATCTATGGAGAACATGAATAGAGTGAAAAATCTACGCTTGGTCAATTTCCCAGTGACTCATTTATTGTCACCTGAGATTTTATTAAGGAAATTCTTTAAGGAAGTACTGGGAATGACCAATGCAGAGAATTTTCCAATAAATAATTATTATTATATTCCTCAAAAAAAACTTGAATCTGCCCAGGGGGAGGACCATCTGACCACACCAGAGGTAAATTTGATTGAATTTTTGGAGGATACACAGGATGTGATTCAGACTAGGTCCACCCTGGTAATAACATGCATGAGCGAGATGGATATAATGTTGATAATGAGACTTTATTTTAAAAATAGATTAATGAAGTTTTGTGGGGATTTGGTCAGGATTTTTCCGGATGTATCCAGAACCACACAGTTGAGGAGGAAAGGGTTTTTGAAATTGAAGGATAGAGTGTTGGCACTGGATGCATCCTTTTACCTAAAATTTCCTTGTAAATGTATGATTAAAATGCAAGACATCGAATATTCTTTTTGGGATCCAATACAACTACAACAATTCTTAATTGCAAGAGAAAAGAAATAGAAATGAGATTTGTTTCACTTTAATGAGGAAAATGAGGAGAATAAATATAACTAGTATTCCAGTTTTGGGGAATGACTCTGGGTTCATTAACATGAACCAAGAATCATTATCCTCTATATTTCTTGAATTTATTTTATTAGAAAATAGCAAGATAACTCCCCATTAATGTGGGCTTGAAAGGAGCTTTGTATGTATGAATTTGATTATGTATTGTTTTATGTGATTTTCCTTTTGTATTTTTGGATATTGTAAAGTATTCAAAACTATAAATAAATTAAAAAAAAAAAAAGCATTAGTATACAAATTAATGTGCATGCAATTAATTTGTATGCATTAAGTTCTATGTATTCTTTTCTATTAAACCCACCCCCCTTTTACAAAACAGTGAAAGCGGTTTTTAGTGCAGGCTGGCGTGCAGAATGCTCTGCGCTGCTCCCGACGCTCATAGAACTGAATTGGTCATAGTCACTGAATTGGTTTGTCTGATTTTTTTTTTTTTTTTTTTTGGGGGGGGGCAATTAATCAATTAAAATCGATTCGCTGAAGTGAATTGGGTAGCACTATTGTTTAGATAGTGGGGTGTGAATGCACACTGGGTTTTTAAATGAAGAAAAAAAAAATGCTTAACTGGTTTACCCATGAACCCCTCCCCGTTTACTTAGCCGCAGTAGAGGTTTCTACCACGGCCCTGAGTACTAAATGGTCCGACGCTGCTCCAATGCTCATTGAATTCCTCTGAGTGTTGGTGCAGAGGCAGATCATTTAGCTCTCCAGGCTGTGATAGAAACCTCTAGTATGGCCTAATAAAAGAAGGCCGTAATTGACAGTCATATATGTTAGGTATGTCAATTGCAGACATTTTTTTGCCTTTTTTAATTATTATTTATTTATTACTTTCAAATAAAATTCACAAGAATACATCTTGCTGCATGAAACACAGAAAGAAAGAATTATTCAAAAAGAAAATAATTATATAATATATCCAAATCATATCCCCTTTCTTAGACCACAATAGTGATAGGGGTAGTCGACGTAGGTTCACGGAAGTTTCGCCCCCCACATTTCGCCCCCAGCAATTCGCCCCTCACATTTCGCCCCCCACATTTCGCCCCAGACACATTTCGCCCCCACACATTTCGCCCCCACACATTTCGCCCCCCGGATGTTTTGCCCCCACACATTTCGCCCCCGCACATTTCGCCCCTGCATTCAACTAATATTTATACTTTGTTTAAAAAACAAAGTCCAACACCGAAGCCCTGCTGCCGGCCCTCAAAACATGCTGCTCTTGACGAGTGCCGTCTTGGGGATGCCGGGTCTCTGCAGCGAGGACAGCACGCTGGCAAAGGGGCCTCCCAGCGAGTCCGGGATGGATGTGATGCTGGCCCCGGGGCCCCCGGCCCAACCCTGGCTGCCACCGCCGCCAGCTCCTACTGCTGCCACAGCCGCTGCCGTCAAGCCGCCTGGTCCCGGAGCTACCTTGACCTGCTCGATCCACACTACTCCAGGTCCAACCTCTCTCCCTTCATCTCGCTCTCTTCACAGCCCGTCATGCCTTTCCCTCCAGCACCGGTCCAATGTCACTGCCAGGCTGGGGAATCTGCCGGCCTCAGCGATTCGGGAGTGCTGTGCGTGGCTCCTTCTCCTGCTTTTTGCCTGCCGTAGTCTGTCTCCAGTGACGCGCAACTTCCTGTTTCCACCCAGGTGGACCTTGGCAGACGGAGGGCAGGAGTGAGAGCCACGAACAGCATTGCTGAGTTGCTGCCGAGGCCGGCTTTGCGGCATCGGACTGGCGCAGAGGGTAGGACACGCTGGGCTCAAAGGGGAAGATTGGGAACGTTGCCGCATAGACGGAGGGCAGGAGTGAGAGCCACGAACAGCATTGCTGAGTTGCTGCCGAGGCCGGCTTTGCGGCATCGGACTGGCGCAGAGGGGAGGACACGCTGGGCTCAAAGGGGAAGATTGGGAACGTTGCCGCAGGCCACTTAAAAAGGCCAGGTGGGACGGATTCGCCCCACGGGCCTTGTGTTTGACACATGTGATTTAAATAATAGCTTATGTTGTGTGTCAAGGACTTATAGATAATTAGAGCTATCTCATGAATTCAAAATAGTATTTCCATAGTACCTGAGAAAGCTGTTTAGACAATACGAAAATTTACACCATCACTTACCAGTATATGTGTATGTTTGTTATATGCATACTTTGCAGCCAGTGATTTTATGAATGTGATCTTACATTAATTTAAAATGTCTGCAAACTAGCTATATAGGGAGATGTGATATAATGAAACAGTACATGTGTGGGGGGCTTTGTAAATAACTGCTAAGAGGAGTCAGCTTTGTCTGATTTATGTTGTAAAGTCAGAATGTACACTTTAATTAGAGTGCAATTAGTTACGTATAAATGGGGATAATAAAGAGCTCTACAGGGTTTGAAGATACAAGCCTTGCTAGAAAGGACAGAGACTCTGTAACATACAGGGCACTGTTCTTAGACAACTTCATAAACCAAAATGTAAAAAAATAATAATAATAATTAAAGGTCAGTGCTTCAAAACAGTTGATATATATTTATGGAACGTGAAAGAAATGAGGGTGGAATAAAAGTCATCCTGAAAAAATACTTAGGTGGGTATTTGTCATGAAAGAACAAATGCATTAAAAAAAAGCCCCATGGTGGAGGGGGGGGGAGGAGGAGAGAGAGGTGGAAGGAGCCGAGACAGGCTCAGGGGCGAAATGTGCAGTACACATAATCCAACGCTCAGGGGCGAAATGTGCGGGGGCGAAATGTGTGGGGGCGAAACATCCGGGGGGCGAAATGTGTGGGGGCGAAACATCCGGGGGGCGAAATGTGCGGGGGCGAAATGTGAGGGGCGAATTGCTGGGGGCGAAATGTGGGGGGCGAACCTTCCGGATCCCGTCGACGTATATAACAAGAAGATATTAAGTACATAATCATTTGCGCCAAAGGCTTAGCGTAAAGCAACGACTAAATTATTCTAAACAGTCCCCTTTTCCAATCATTCTTTAACGATTTTCTTAATATTTAGAAACTGCTTCAAGTGTTCTGGAGAGTAAAATGTATATTTAACACCCAAGTACCTAACCAGGCGCTTACAGCGATACGCAAGAAGAAATGTAGCACCTAACTTGATTGTCTGTTGACATAGGAAAAGAAAATCCTTTCTTCGTTCCTGAGTAGTTTTAGAAACATTGGGGTATAAGCATATTTTCTGACCTCCAAATAGTTTCTTAGAGTTCTTGAAATATAATTTCAAGATCATATTAGAGTCCTGTTCAAAAACGAGTAGATCTCTCCGTGTCAGCTGTTAAAATTTGTTCAAGGAGTAAAGACATATTTTCAAAGTCAATCTGAGGCTCTTGACCATTCTTTTTTCCTGATTCCTTTTGTAAAGCCTTTCTATTTGGCAAATAGTAGATTTTATTAATTGGAGGAATATTATTTAGGGGAATTTTTAAGTTTTCAGATAAATACCTAAGAAAATCAATAGGTAGAATCCCTGGAGCAAGAGGAGAATTCAGGAAAAGAAGATTTAACCACGATTTATAATTTTCTATCTGTTCAAGTTTCCTATGAATTAAGCTATTATCCTTAATTGTAGCATTTTTCTGCCATTTTATTTACAGTTTTGACTGACTTTTTCAAACTATACAGAGCATAGTTGACCAAAATACTGGACTTTCCGTCCCCTTAGCATTATATGAAAAACCATCTACAAACAGATTTGTTTGGGAAATTTTTATTACCAATTTATGTTCCATTTTTATCAGCAGTTTCTATTAAGTTCTACAATGCTGAAAATTGAAGGACACTAAGGGGTCCTTTTATCAAGTTGTGGTAGGGGTTTAGCGCGTGGAATAACACGCGTTAAACTTCCTGCCACGCTAGTCGCTAACGCCTCCATTGACGAGGCGTTAGTTTTTTGACTTGCCGCGGGGGTTTGCGCGCGATGAAATGCCCAACACGCTAACGCCGCTAGCGCACCTTGATAAAAGGAGCCCTAAAATTTTGGTTAACAGTACATTTTTGAATCTGTATTATTTTGCCTTATTCAGGACAATTGCTAATTTGCTTTCTAAATGACTGTGTTTTTTGTAAATAGCTTTCAAGCAGAGAGTACTAAATCAGTTTATAGTCCTGAGCAATGGAAAAATGTAGTACTATAGCAGAACATGTATCAATGAGATATTGATCTTACAGGGATAAAGAAAAGCCATGCTGAATGTGCACTCAAAACTAGAAGTGTGTTATCTCTCGGCTGCAGTGTTTGTTCCAGGAATGCACGCTCCTGGAAAAAATAGTTATACATCTTTTTTATGGTCTATACATGGTCTTTGTGACAGGTCTGACCATTTATCTAATGCACAGGACAAAGAAATGTGTATATCTGTTGCAATGACCATTTGTTGGTCTTCCAGACCTGCAGTAAGGTCAGCATAGCTAACTAGACATTATACGCCCGAGCGAAGCAAAATAAATAAATACACGTTTGGCTTCACTATTCTGAAAAAAGAAGTATGCTAGTAGCTGCATTATTTTCTTCACAATTTTAGAGTTCAACGTGAAAGAAAATGATTATGTCCAAATGCTCACTTTGGTTTTCTCCAGAACGCCGGACCTTTAAGGGCGGAGGGTGGAAACTGGAAAAGAGATGGCAAAATCTTGCCTGGATGAGAGCAGGCTAAATTGAACAGACTGCCAATTCAACCAAGCACCTGCTCAGCATAGTAAACAGCCTACTGCGACCTTCAGCCTGTCCAGACAAAACTGAACTGCAATGATTTTGCTGCATAGTTTGCCAACAAAACTGAAAGCCTCCACCAGGATGTACAGGCAGTCCCACCCAGTCTCCAATTAGCTAAACCAGAAGCTCACAAACTCGCCCCTTTCTGACACAGACTTACGGGACTCTTTTAACCCAATAACTCAGGAGGGCCTTGACAAAATCCTAAGAGACCTTTGACCAAATTATCTGCTCCCTCGACCCCTGCCAATCAAAGATGGTGTGGCAGGCAAGCAGGGGCCTCATAGAAGGCTCCACCAAAATTGTGAATGCCTCCATTTCAAATGGGCAATTAACAACAGCATAAAAAAGGCACAGTGGTACATCCTTTGCTAAAACAGAGCAACCTTGATTAGAACAAACTAAAATGTTATTGGCCAGAATCTAACATCCTATTTCTAGGAAAACTTATAGAACAAACAGCCTGTGTTGAACAAGTATATTATTTAAAATATTTACAATCTGCTTAATAAACTAAGGGGTCCTTTTATTAAGGCAAGCAATCCGATTTAGCACACGCTAAAGATTAGCATGTGCTAAATGCTAAGGCGCCCATGGAATATAGTGGATGCCTTAGCATTCAGCACATGCTAATCTTTAGTGCACACTAAGGGCTCCTTTTATCAAGGAGCGCTATGGGGGTTAGCGCGTCGGACATTTCATCACGCGCTAACCCCTGCGGCACACCAAAAAACTAACGCCTCATCAATGGAGGCGTTAGCGACTATCGCGGTAGGCGGTTGAACGCGCGGTATTCCGCGCATTAACCGCCTACCGCAGCTTAATAAAAGGACCCCTTTGTGACTCACAATCTCACATTCACAATCTCTTTAGACAAAACCACATTCATCAGACTTTACAAACTACAGTTTAAAATTCCAACCTTAATACCCAGAAGTCATATTGCTATAATCTCTTGTCTTCTAAATCTGATCTCACCATCTTACTTTTAAATATAAATTATCAATATTAATTAAAAGCCTGGACAAAGAAGTGTTTTCAGCAATTTCCAAAGCTGTATGACATTTTCACAAAATCGTATTTCACCTGGTGTTTCATTCCATAAAACTGGACCTGCAACTGAAAAAAACAAGATTTTGTAGTAATTGCATATTTCACTACATCCCTTTTCCATATATCCATACATATAGATGCAAACAGTATTCATACAGATAAACTGCAGAAAGAAGAACAAGTTGCATGCAAAATAGTGAGTCGTTTTATCACACAGGGTGATTATCAATGGCACACTGAAGATTATTACACATGCACCAAAAAGCAGCAGATCAGCAGAAAAACAGCATCAGTGCTACAGGATCAAAGATGAATGATGCTTATTTTAAAACGGCACACTGTTGTCCAAAATGTTAACAAACATCATCCAATCAGAAACTGAAACCTCAGTTTGGTAAAAAAAGAAATTGTAATTTCTTATTCTGGCCTTGCCTCAAAATGCAAATTTGCAATTGGAACCCCTCCACAATTAACTTGCCTCCAATTTAGAGAGTGGCAAATACTCCTGTGTAAGTGTACCCTGTTAACTGGGTAATGCTTCCATACCCATTCTCCACCCATGGCGCGCACACACAGACACACACAAACAAAACTCCCTGGTACTGATTCTATATAGGATGCCCAATCTCAGCAGCCGCCTTAAGTGGCTTTTCAGAATCACACATGGGAGTCCTATACAGAAAGGAGGAGCCCGAGGTGCCTGAGCCAATCAGGGCCTTAGGCCCCGCCCCATGTATCACATGATGCACCTGGGCGGGACCTAAGGCCTTAGACTCATCACGGGAGGCATTGGTTAAAGGTACGGGGGCATCTGGTGGGGGGCAGGAGGGAGTTGGCAACCCTCCTGCCATTTGTTTGTGGTTGGTGGGTGGGTGGGTAAGTCGGGACTGGGACCAATGGTAGGAGGGCGTGGGAACCCTCCTGCCATCATTTTAAAGGGCTGCAGCAGTGGGGGGGACATTTTTTTTGGGGGGGGTTGGGGAGGGAGGGGGAACAGGGCACTTGTTAGGAGAGGGAGAGTGAGGGAAGGTTAATTTTTATTTTTTTTAAATCGGGCTATTTTGCATGTGTAAAACACGCAAAATATCTGCTTGATTTAAAAAAAAATTAAAAGCCAGCAGAAGCCCTGACAGCAGTGAAAGGAGGCGGTATCTCCTGTCACTACTGTCAGGGCTCTAGCAAACCGTGCAGTCAGTTGGGGGCGTGTCAATGATCGCCCCCATTTGCATGCAGGCCTTTAATGAATTTGTCAGTCTGCATGCAATCATACACGGATCAGACACGGATCTCAGGTTAGTAAATCTAGCCCTATATGTATATTCTATAAAATGGGGCATGGAAATTCTAGTGTGTGAATCTCAAAAGAGGGTGTGACCATGGGAGGAGCATGGGCGGCTTGTGGGTATTCCTACAAGTTAAGTGCACTGTTATAGAATACACCCAATCCACACACAACTTCTGGTTTTCTTCTACATGAATGCTGGGGGGGGGGGGTGTCTAAATGTTATGTCACATACAGCCGCTAAGTGCAATTCTATATATTGCAGGATCCATTTATAGAATCACGCTAAGCACCATTCTGATCAGAACCAATTTTTTTTGTGTACCATATATAGAATTTGACTCTTACCCCCTCTTATACTAATGTGCGCTAACCGATTAGTGCACGCTAATCAAATTAGCGCATGCTAAACGCTAATGCATCCATAGACTAACATGCACGGTTAGCGCACCTTAGTAAAAGAGGGCCTTAGTACATGAGAAAGACCCTTGTAAGGACATGCTAAGTCCATTTACAGCTTAGTTGAAGGGCTCTTTAGTCATGGAATAGTTAACAATTGTGTCACTGTTTTCTAGAAACAGTGGGGTTTTTTTTTCTTCTCAAAAGAATGATTGATTTCACTATCAGATACATTTCTTCTTTTAATCTAAAACACCAGTCGTGCTTGCTGTAGGTTGATAGTACATTAAATTTGCTCATTTTATGTTAAAGTAAGCCTATCCCCTAGTGTTATATTTCATAATGTTTTGAGGATAAAGGTCATAAGTTAGCCTCCAACACAAAACAATGTTACCATATTTCATATAAACTATGACTTTTGAAAAAGCTTGATTTGCATTCTGAATAAATTGTCAGTTTCACCAGAGAATATAAAAGTAAGACTAAAAAAAAAAGTATCTTATTTTCCTTATTAGCCTTCCTTTCTATGAACAACACATGAAACATCAATACAAAAAGTATTCAATTACCATGAAAGTATATTTTTTTCATTTTAGCGTATTTTTAAACTAACTTTAAGCTAATTTTAATTGTATATTCATGATTCTTCAGATCAACCTAAAGACTAGTGGAGGGGCATTTTGAATATGGCGTCTAAATCTGATTTTGGATGTGTTGAGAAAAACGTCTAAAAATCCAGCAGAGAAAATGACCATTTTCAAGCCAGAAAAAATATATTTTCTTTTTTTTTTTGGTTTTTTTTTCCAAAATTACTATTTCATAGATATGCTTGACCTCAGTGTATCTATATTTTTGAACCATTGTCTGAAAAAGAAAAAGTCCAAATGAAAAACACACAAAGGCATAGGAAGGACCAGCATTCTTAGCAGACTGGCCACACAGACATCCCGACAGAGCAGTAGGGCACCTAGGGGGCATTGCAATGGACTTCGCATAAAGGTTCCCAGGTTCACATCTCAGCATAACCACCTTATATTGTATAGTGAGCCCTCCAAAACTCACCCACAGTCTACTGTATCCAACTGTATATTTTCCCAATAACCCTTGTGCCTGCAAGTATCACCTGTCAGTACTGTAGGTTTTTGGTGGGTTTTGGTAGGCTAACACTTTACTAGTTACAGTGGGATATAGGCCTGGGTCCCCTGCTCTGCAATCCACTACACAGCCCCTAGGCCATTCCAGAGACCTACTTGCTGCTGTAATAGGAATGCAACCATAAAAGTATAACTCTATCTCAAACAACACCATAAAGGCAAAAGGTGAGTAGAACATTGCACACTATAAATTCAGAATAAACGTCCTCTCTAACAATATGTAAATAATGTGTTTAATGGGGAGGAGATATTAGTGAAATAATTGTGCTCACCGACACTGTTTGTTCAAATGACAAACTGAAGCCTGAGTGTGCATATTCTGAATATGTGATGTGCACAGTTCTACACGTGTTTTGTCTTTATGGAATTGTTTGAGGGAGGGTTATACTTTTGTGGTCACTTTTTCAGTCTCTCCGTATTCTGGTTGTTGGATGGCTCTACCATCTGAGACTGGCCATAGCATCTGAAGCTGTCAAACAGGCATGTATTATACTGTTTCATTCGTATTTTGGGGCGTAGAAGGGGGTCAGTAACCATTGAAAGAGCACAAGGGGCCATGTGTTTATGCCTCCAGTGACCATCTGGTCATTTTGGCTACCTTTTGGCACTTATTCATTATTGAAACAGTTCTAGCCTTAAACTTCCACATTTTGCTCTGGACATTTTCTGAAATATTCCATAACATTAGCATTCACCTCTTCAAACAGCATGAGTCACCCGTACTAAATAATCACAACAAGCAATCCACCCTCTTTTACGAAGCTGTGCAGCAAAAGCCCTGAAGCCCTTTAAATCCCTATGGACTTTGGGGCAATTATCAAAGCAGCTTTGCTACTATTCTAACATCAACACAAACTCTCAGTACACTTCCATATCAAATCAACAATGCCATTTCCCACCCCGAGGAGCTATTCGGTGATGAAATTAGCTCTCCATATAAAGCTTAACCTCAATAATAGCCTCCACATGACTCATGGTAACTAACGCTAGGCTATGCCTCCACTCACAGTGATGTCACCTACAAGGTTTATAATTAATTATTTATCAACTGCAGATTTTTCCGCCAAAACACATTTTAAGGCCTCTTTTTTTTGTAGCTGTGACCACCGCCCCCCAACTAAAGCCCCCTTTTACAAAGCTCGTTAGGCTTTTTTAATGCTGGCCACGGCAGTATTAGCTGTGACACTCTTAATCGATTCAAAATGGAGATTTTTAAATGCAAACTAATAGAACCATGCATGCAAAAATTAAAGAACGTTTTAAGTGCATGTATTTGATTGGCTGAGAGTGGCACTAGTGGGAAAAGTGACATCGTCGGAATCCCTAAATCCTCGGTTACAGCTTAGTAGTCAGAGAAGAGATAAAGATTAGTTGGAGGTCAGACATATGCATGTGACTGTTTCCTCAGCTAATCTGGAAAAAAAATTGAAAAAGTGTTTTAACATTGATCTGTGCTGGCAAGTAATGTGTGGAAAAAAACAATGAGAGAAAACTCAGGCAGAATGATATTTAAAACACATTCCATGTCTCCCAAGGCCTAAAAAAATGAGCTTTAAAGGACATTTCCTCTCATTAAAGGAGGTAGAAATAAAATATTGGGTATACTAAAAGCATGAATTGGGTTTTGAGAGAAAGTCTGCTTATATTGGAATGTCTGACTGTAAAGGGGGAAAAAACCCAACAAATGATCTTCTTATAGCAAAGGGAAAGCACTACATAGCATAGGAATAAAAGAAGAAGGGGGCCTTTCTAATTATTCTTTTAGGGGCTCTTTCACTAAGCTGTGTTAGACACTAATGTATGCCTAATGCAGCTTAAAAGGGTTTATTGTGAGACATGCTCAAGTGTCCTGCAGTAAGTTTGACATTTGCACACACAAATGTTTTATTTTTTTTCATGGAGGCAGCATGTCAGGGCACATCTACAGTATATTACTGCATGTTAACTGATTAGTGCAGAATTACCATGTGAGCCCTTACCATCAATAAAATGTGTGGCAGCAAATGCTCACACACTAATTTTTGTTAATGACCACATGCTAATGGCAACATTAGTGCATAATCGATAATAGAGAAAATAGAAAATCAGCCATTTTCTATCTAAAAGGGAAAAAAAATGACTTTAGCTCACAGGAAAAACCACAGGGTATGCTAAGGCCTACTGTTCCCACAGCTTTGTAAAAAGACCTATTTAAATAGCTAGTAAGATATAAGAGAAGGGACAACTTTCCCATTAGGAGAGGCCAAAGAAGCTAGTGCTCTTCAACTTGGAGAAAAGACTGCTCAGGGGAGATATGATAGAGGTCTATAAAACACTGAGGCCCTCTTTTACAAAGGCGCGCTAACCACTAACGCGTCCCTAGGATAACATGCACGCGCTAGCGTTTAGCGCACGCTAATATTTAGCGTGCGCTAAAAATCTTAGCGCACCTTTGTAAAAGAGGGGGGTGAGTGGAGTGGGATGAGTAGATGTTAATTACTTGTTTACTCTTTCCAAAAATACTAGGACTAGGAGCCATGCGATTAAGATACTAAGCAGTAGATTTAAACAAAGTGGAAAAAAATATTTCTTCACTGAATGTGTAATTTGTTGCAAGAAAATGTGGTGAAAGCAGTCAGCTTAGCAAGATTTAAAAAAGGGCTTGAATAATTTCCTAAAAGAAAAGTCTATAAGTCAATATTAAGATGGACTTAGGGAAATCTACTGCTTATTCCTAGGCTAAGCAGCATAAAATCTGTTTTATGTTTTGGGATCTTGCCAGATATTTATGACCTGGAATGGTCAATGTTGGAAACAGGATATTAGCCATGATGGACCTTTGGTCTCTCTTAGTATGAGAACTCTTATGTTATTTACATTTTTTATTCTTCTCTAATAATAGAGAAACAATAACATATACTTACCTGGGATGATATCCTGAAGTTATACTTACCTTACCTGTGTTAAAGGGAAAACTCTGTAGTACTGGTGTTTAAGTGTTTTACAGGGGAAAGTTGAACCTGGGATATAGAGAAAGAAAACATAAAGAATCAATTCTTGGAGAAGAAAAGTGAGTTGACAAAAGGGAAAAAAATAAACAGATACTTACTTATCTGATAAGCACATTTGAAGTAGTTGAGCCTTGTAGAGCAACATAACATTTTCTGCTATGAAGTTGACCTTTAACAGAACAAACATGCAAAAAGCTCAGCTGAATTTTATCTTAAACGATTTGGAGTTGTTTAAAAGCCAAATATTTTGTCTATTTAAACTATTGAAAGGCTTAATTATTCAATTTATTGTTGGTTTTAAAAAAATTAACCCCAGTGATACTGATTGATCATTGGGAACATTTTTAGTTGAATACTTGGTCCTGGAAAACGAGTTTCACTGCATAAATTCAAAATATGTTTAAATGTTGGGTAAAATCTTAGACATACTGTTCGGCAGAGAGGAGGATATAGGGGATTACAGCCCCTCCTCTAGGAAAGTGCCATGGACAGACCACCACATATTCGGTTTCAGGATAAGACAACCAGAAAGTAGAAAACAATCAAACAACAAAAGAATAAGACCAGGAATGGGGAGAGGAATCATAGACAGCTCCAAATTCAAAAACAGACTGGAGATACACCTCATGGAAGTCAAAATAACCAAGACCACAGACTTCACAGAACAGGTGATACTCTGAGACGAAGCACTGGACCATAGCCTAGAAGAAGTAGCCCCATTAAAACTACAAAAACCGAACAAAAGAAAGGATGGGTTCACCCCCTCAGAGGAAATTATGAGGCTAAAAAGAAAGAAAAGAAAGTTTGAAAGAAAATGGAAAAGATGAGACAAACATGAGGAAGCTAGGAAAAACTGGAATAGAGTCAACAGAACATACATCAAGAGAAGAAGAAAAGAAAGGAAAGATTTCCTCTTGAAAAAGATCCTCAAAGCAGGAAATTCCACAAAAACCCTTTACTAGGTAGTATATGGTTCATTGGGGAAGAAACAGAAAGAAATAATGACTAAATGCTCCCTAACAAGTAAAAATTTCACCAACTTTTTCACAGAGAAAATCAGGAATCTACAGAAAGACAACAGCCTAAACAACAACATACCAATGGGTAAACATACAAGGATAACAGAGGATATAATGGAAGAATTTGAACCTACCACAGAGACCCTGGTGAAGAAACTACTAAGAAGAATAAAACCAGGTCCATCATCCCTCAACACGTACTCAATACACCCAATGAGACAACTTCAAGGCCCAGGACTCTCCTACCTCAAGGACATTACCAACAAATCACTACAGTCAGGAGAAGTTCCACTTAAATGAAAACTCTCAATCACTGAACCCGTCCTGAAAAATAAAGAAAAAGACTTTGACAACCTCTCCAGCTACAGACTGGTAGCCAACCAACTGTGCATTTGTAAATTAATAGACAAACTAGTCTGCCTAGAAAGCATGTCAAAACTTGACCAAGCCTAATCAGGTTTCCGAAGGCACCTGAGCACAGAAACCATGCTAATATCAGTATGGGACTCAGTCCTCAAACACCATGCCAGTGGAGGAGACATGCTCCTGGGGTTCCTAGACCTCTCAGCAACCTTTGACCTAGTCCAACACACACTACTAAAATCAAGACACATGGCCTTGGGCCTCAAAGGAAATGTCATGGCATGGATAGAATCATTCCTTACAAAAAGACTAACGAGGGTAGAATGGCAGGGGAAAACAAGCAACTGGAAATAAATAGACACGGGGTACCACAGGGATCAGTGATGCCACCCATGCTCTTCAACATCTTCCTCCAACTGCTGTGAAATTTAAGCAGAAAACTGGGATGGGAATGCTATATCTACGCAGACGATGTCCAACTGATCATCCCACTAAAGAAATAAAATGTGAAAACTAAACAGATCAAAGCAGACTTAGGAAAAATCTTCAGATGGCTCCAAACAAATGGCTAGTAGCCAACAAGTAGAAAACAGAACTATTGATAATTAACAAATGCAGAGAAAACAGCCCAAGATAACCAACTAATTCTGAACTGCAGCACCATAAAATCCTCCACAAATGGGGTGAGAAACCTAGGAGTATGGCTGAACTCAAACCTAGGCATGACAATACAGATCCAACATTTCGTGAAAAACGCATATGGCAAACTATACTGGGTCAGAGGACTTAAACCCTTCCTTACCCAACAAGCAATGTCCAACGTAATAATAACCCTGGTACTCTCAATCTTTGACAAATGCAACATGATTTTACTGGGCTCTCCAAAATACATGATTAGTCAGATTCAAATGATGTCTACTGGGAAAATCAAGGCAGACGAGCACCACCCTGCTACTGAAAAAGCTACATTGGCTCCTGATTGAAAGTAGGGTAAAATTCAAGATCTTGTTGTTGACACACAAAAATATCCTTCTCTCAGAAACAAAATATCTAGCAGACAGACTACATTACCACACATCAGCACATGCACTACATTCAAGCCAAGAGCATCTACTGGAAGTTCTTTCCTTCACCGATATCAAATACAAAAGCATCAAGAAAATAATGTTCTCAGTGATGGCTCCAAGATGGTGGAATGCCCTTCCGAAGGAACTAAAACAAGAAAAGGACACCGGAAAGTTTGAGAAAGGGATAAAGACCATCCTCTTCACAAACCACTTTAGCAAATAATTTAACCCAGAATTGTAGAGGATATGAGAGACGTAGTAAAGAAAGCATAGATAACTAGATTTTCAGGAAGTTAGTATGTCCAGGATAAACCTAGAGCTCGACACAGATACTATGGAGAAAATTTTGTATAGGATGCCGGTTTCTGCAGCCACCTAAGAAGTGGCTAAGAATCGCACACTGGCGTCCTATACAGAATCGAGTCTGCCCTAAGGGACAGACACCTAACCCCACCTAAGCACCCTGATTCTCTAACCAGCACCCATGTCACAGGTGCCTGTTAGAGAATCGTGTTAGTGCTGAGCTGATCAACTGAGTGGCAGTGACCCCCCTCCCAATACTGTCCACTGCAGAAGGAATGTCCAATTCCTCCTGCCTGCACCCCTGAACCCTCCGAAGTCCTTCAGCAGGAGGGATGCTGACTCCCTCCTGATGGAACCCCCAAAACAACCCCCCAGCCACTTCCTCCTGCCAGCAGGCCTCCCTGAACCTATGGCCCCCCAATTTATGACCGCCAGACTCGAACCCCATACTGCAGCACCCCAGACCTGAACCCCCACCCCAGCATCCCAACTCCTCCCCCATACCTTTTGTAGTATAGCAGGTCAAAGGGGTACTTACTCTTTCCGGCCACCAGGCCCACATCTTCACAATGACGGACCTGGGATGCACCAGGGAGGGGCCTAAGGCCTTGATTGACCCATGTGCCCAAGGCCTCTCCCATAGGCCTCTGGAGTTCATGGTAAACCATTTTGAGGCTGGAACTGTGGTGGGCATGAGTGAGTGGGCATCACTTCTTCTTTTGGACTCCATAGACTACCAGAGATAGCCAAGTTAGGCTCAAGGAAGCCTACAGGGGTTTCAATTTTCTTTGGGATTAGGAGGAGGAAAGGGCTCAAAGGAGAGGTGGACTCAGAGGGTTTGAGAGCACCTACTTTCCTTAAGTAGATCTCAGATGATATTTAGCCATGGTCAGCATAGAAGTCTTATCATGGACCTGTCTGAATATATACCAGGTATAAGATCCAGCAGCCAGCACGAGCCATCATGGTCCTGAATATTTAATGTTAGTGCCCAGATATGAGTTCACTGAATATCAGGGCTGAATTCTGCCCACTGTGATCAGCATTTTAAATAACCACTGGCATCTGCAGGCTGAATATTGACCAGTGTATATGTTTTTTTTTCTAATATGTTTTCACAATTAATTTTGGCATTAATAAAATAATTAATAAATATCCTCCAAAAAATCATGAAACACACAAAAAAACCTTAAAAAAGGCTAAATCACAAGTAGATTTATTATTAATAAAATAATAACTGATTAATTAGATATTTTCTGATCTATGACAGGGAATCTGAATCTTCCACACTTTTGACACTTTTCATTTCAATGACATAAACTGAAATGAAAAGTGTCAAGAAATGTGTGGAATAACTTGTAAGTTTCATGGCTCCACATTATTCTCTTCCTGGTTGAGCTGAGAACTTTTCAGCGGCTTTTCATATTCTCTATCTTATACACTGGGGGGAAAAAGGCCCAATCCAACATGAATAATCAGAATACCAGTAACGTTTGATAACTTTGTTGTCTGCTGCTAAACAAAGTGGGGTGAGGGCATACTAAGACCCCCTTTTATCAAACCACAGTAGAATATTTTAGCGCTGGCCAATGAGATAAATGCTCTGACACTCATAGGAATTGAATGAATGTTGGAGCATTTATTTCTCCGGCCAGCACTAAAACACTCTTCCGTGCTTGATAGAAGGGAGCTAAATCTCCAAGACTTCAGCTAGGGATTGCTGGCACCATTTTCAATTTCGCTACAATGAGAGTTACTGGGAATTGTTTCTGCCTAACCCAACTAGAGATCAGGGATATTGGAAGGTAGGATTGGCAGGAGGGATTCTGGAGGGTTGTGGGCCTTGCAAGTGAAAGACTTATTGTTTGAGGGGATCTTCCAGTAGAAGAACACTTCTGGGTGTGAGAATCTAGGGAGGCCATCTGGATGAGAGAGCTTCAGTTCTGGGTTTCTTGTAAGTGGAGGCTTTTTTAGGAAGAGATCCTTTGGAGGGTAATTGTTCTTTGGGAAGCAACTTGAAGTAACTTTGCCCCTTTTAAGATATGGCCCAGGCCACAGCTTTGAAGTCTGACACATTGCCAGAAAGAAAGAACAAAATATATCCACCCTGCGAGAAGGTCCAAATATGTAAAAGAAGTAAGGATGAGATGTCTGACTATTTTGCATTTAGTAGGATACTTTGATTATAGTGTCCCCTGATGAAGGCAATATTAGTTGCTGAAACTAGATCCTGGTTGGGATCAATAAAGGAATTACAGAATAAAATTCTGATTTTGATAAGAACAATTTGCTGTGTACTGATCTGCCATCTTTTCTGTGCTTCTGACACATTGGCATAATGCTGCTTGCTGTAATTTTGCAAGGTCCCTGCTAGATCTTTCTATTCAGCCCAAATTTAATTCTTCAGACCATGAAAGAATATATTTCTTTTCCTGAGTAACAATTCACTCAGTATTCCTTATGGAAATTCATATTCAACTAAATTTCAATAATTTTTTTTGCTTTAAACATAGCTTCAATTGCATAAAATGCATTTATTGCAAAAGAATAAAACACAAGGGTAAATGAAATGGCTAATAAATGTAGTTATATTTGAACTACCGAAAGTAAGGAGGAGTTAAATCTTTTGATATCCACCGTTGTAAGCAAACATGGAGGACTTTACATAAAAACTGCTATTGTTTCTCTTTTCTGAATATCCAGTAGTAGCCAGCCACAATTTATAGTGTTCCTTTAAACCTGATCATGAATTAGATAGCGAGCTAAGTAAATTTTCACTGCCCTTTATCTATGAGAGATAATAATAGGGAATCAGACTGGAGAAAATCCCTAATATAATCCTATTATCGTCTGCGTTCTAGTCAGCGGGATATTTATATACCTTTCTACTGGGACCCATTTCCATCTGTATTTATTGCTTGGCTTGTTTTTCAACCTTTATGATAAAGAAATGCATTTTTGTAAAAATAAATAAATATAACGTGGCTCCCTGACAGCTAAAGATGTGAAAACAAGAACTGCATGCTCATCTTTCTTTTCAGATTTGATTTGGTTTGACCTTTCTCCACTTTCTTATAAGCGTAGCAAGAGAAAATAGTTCAAGACATCTGCACACTGCATCGATGCAATCATTTCCATGGAGCAGTGGGATGAAGTTAATCGACATCTTTCAAGTACAAATTAGAAATGAACGTGCTGTTAAGGCACAAAACATAACTGCGGGACAATGGGTAAACAGTTTGGAATCAACTTGGTTTTTCAAAGCCTTGTTCAAGTTAATAGCCGCTGTGATTTGTTTTTAAGAATGTTGTCAGCTGAACCAAATTCAGATGCTAAAGATCTGATATGAAATAGCACAAAATGTTTTGCTATCCAAATGTGAGATCTTTACACACACGCACATATATATATATATATATATATATATATATATACAGCAGGATCTCAAAGTCCCTCCTTGAGGGCCGCAATCCAGTCGGGTTTTCAGGATTTCCCCAATGAATATGCATTGAAAGCAGTGCATGCACATAGATCTCATGCATATTCATTGGGGAAATCCTGAAAACCCGACTGGATTGCGGCCCTCAAGGAGGGACTTTAAGACCCGTGATATACAGTTCTGCTTAGTGAATCAGTCAGAAGTGTTTAGACATGCTAAATAAACACAGTTACTTTCAATCAAAATAAACACAATTCACTTTTGCACTAAGGCAAAATGAGGAAACAGTAACACAATGTTTTTCACCACTGCAAGGTGTGTCATCCATAGCAGTTTCTTTTTCACCGATTTAGAGACTGATGAATGAAAGGCATTTTCCCAAATTTTTATAAGAAAAAAAATGTGTACAGAAGGGCTGTTAGAGGTTAATTTTATAAATACACATACTTGGGAAAAGTTAAAAAATAAAATAAAATAACAATGGCATCCATGTATGCACCGAGCCAAGAGGGAGTTTACTTTGCCATGCCTCTTCAATAGGGCGTGTCCAAAGGGGAATCATGTCATCAGTGGTAACAAAAAGGATGCTTCCTAATCTAATCTAAATCTAAACCTTAGGTTTGTATACTGCATCATCTCTACATTCGTAAAGCTTGACACGGTTAACAAGAGTTAGGGTAGAAAGGAACTCCAATGGAGAGCAGAGGCAAAATGAAGAGAAAATTTAGAAGACTAGAATAACCAGAGAGGGAGGAGGAGTTATATTTTTGAGAATAACCAGGTTTTCAGGCTTCCTGCTCATGGAACTCCACAGAGTGAACTACTCACTCATCCACTTTGCTACCACAGCTTCCAAGGGTTATCTCTACCCCCCTCTCTCCACAATTCCAGTGTGTAGAGCATTTAAGAGAGAAATGAGGCCCTGAATGCAATAATATAGAACTCGATTCAACTAAATTTGACACTTCCGGCAGAGGAACTGACAATGTTGAGAAAAATATCCACATTTAGGGCTCCTTTTACTAAGGTGCTCTAAGCGTTTTAGCGCACGCTAAATATTAGCGGGCATTAACCATGCGCTAAATGCTAACGCGTGCATGTTAGTCCATGGACGCATTAGCAGTTAGCATGCGCTAAACGTGTGCTAAAACGCATAGCACACCTTAGTAAAACAGGGGGTTAGGCTTAAAAAAGCATGTTTAGAGTCCCTGCATATTTGGTAATGTCAGGGTATGTTTGCTGGTGAGACAGACCTTTAAAGAATGTGACCCAGTAGACATCAAAATAATAGAACACAGTTAACCCCAGTGGGAAAAAGTAACAGTTTTTTAAATCTTCAATCCAGATAGTTAATGAAAGCTTTCCCAGAAATGTTTGTTTAATTTTCTGTAAGTTCAATTTCTGAATCATATTGTCCAAGAATGCTTGATGAGATGTACATTAGATAATTCATCCATAATTAAAAATGATCTTCTAGACACCAGGAAACAAGCAGTGATTAACCCTTACTTTAAAATGCTTTTATTACTCTCTTGGCTTCCTGCCCTAGAATTCTTGGGAATAGATCTCACTAATAGATAAGAATATCTGGCTAATGTGTGTGTGTGTGTGGGGGGGGAGGGGTTGGGAGGGGGAATTATGCTGTTTTCCTGGATCTGTGACTAGCTTCATCCCATGTTCTAAATTGTATTAACACTAAGTATGAATGGTATGTTATCTTGGTACTGCTTTGGGGTTTCTTTTTTCTTTCACGATGCAATGCTTTAATGCTGTTTATTTTATAAGTGTTTGCTGATTAGAAATATAGAAACTGAAATTGATTTGAACATATAATTCTTTCACTAGATTGTCAAGCTTTCAATGTTTTCTTATCCAACATCTAACCTGTCAGTATTAACAAAGCTTTTAGAGGTTGTTTCAGTAAAGTGTTGAAAAGGAATACACTTACTGTTTGATAAGTGCAATCAAATGACAAGGGGGCAGCGACAGGGTAGGTTATGGAGTTTGAGTTTGCAAGGATAGGGTGGGGATGGAGACAAACTTTACCCCCATGTCATACTCAAATATCCACACACTGACTGAAAAGCCTGTGCAGTTATTATTGGGGGTGTCTCTGTTTAGGAGGTAGTAAGTGTATCCGCATCACCCAAAGTGTGTGGTAACTGCAAAGTGCAGTCCACACCCATCCCCCACCCATAACCAGTGTTGCATAGTAACTAACCCCCCTTTTACAAAAGCGTTGCGTGGTTTTTAGTGCCAGCAATGGCGGTAACAGCTCCAATGCTCATAGGAATTATATCAGCTTCTAATCTAAATGATAAAGAGGGCAGTTTTCAATATGACATCCAATCTTGAGTTTGGATGTTTTGTGGAAGATGCACAAAAATCTAGTACTAAACATGCCCACTTTCAAAATTGCAAAACATCTATTTTTTTTTCCCCCAAAATTGCCATTTTGTTAGATGTCTATCTTTTTGAACTATTAACCTCCCCACCTCACACACATACATATACACATTAAAAAAACTAATTCATTTGGATGTAGGCAGGGCCAACATTTGTAGTAGACTGGCCACACAATATCCCAGCAGAGCAGTGGGGCACCTCAGGAGGCACTGCTGTGAATGCCACATAAATGGTCCCAGTACAAATCTCATCATAACCTCCATATATTGTGTGATGAGCCCTCCAAATCCCATCCAAAACCTAGTAACTAGTCCTAAATTCAGCTTTCCTCTCCATGTCTTAGGTTCCCTGGACATAAACAAACTGCAGTCACATCAAAAGAAATCCATATTTACACCAGAATCACCTACAACATAATTTGCTAGCCAGAAAGTTCTGCAGAACCATTCTACTTCCATACACTAACAAAAGTCAACAATAAAGTCTAGAACCAAAGTACATTGAACAGAGATAAAAGCACTGTGGTGAGACATTTGCATGTGGGTTCAGTCGAGTCACATTGTACACACACTGCTATTAATGTCATTCTATGCATGTTCTTCTGAAATCTTGTCATGCGATTTAAGGTAATCCTCATAAGGGCTGAAAACTAATGGCCACATCTCACATTGTACTTGCTAAGTTAATCACAGAGCCAGAAACTGCTTCTGTCATGGCGTAGTCATCCTCTATAATAAAACCCTAAGCGTGCATGCGCACTTACAATGCCGTGATCCCTGATTCCATGATGTGTTACTCCATGGCTGTGTTCTATTTGCGTCGCATGCTACATGTGATGTGCGGTGTGTGGCAGCTTGTGGCATGTGCGGTGCGTGTGGCAGTTTGAGCAGTGCTGAGAGCAATGGCAGGTGGGTGTCCTTCAGCCTGGACGAAGTGGACAGGGTGCGCATGCTGCGAGGCGTCCGACTGCAACTGCTGCACAGGGAAGTGGAGGGGGCGAGGGAAAAGGGGCTGCTTTGGGGGGAGGGGTATGCTGGGGGGCAGGCAGCAATCTTGGTTTGCCCGTGGGGGGGGGGGAGACAGAAGGGGTCACGGAGAGACAGGCAGGCATGGCGCAACAGAGAGAGATAGGCAGGCAGGGGGCCAGGGAGAGAGACAGACAGACAGAAAGAAAGACAGACAGACAAGGGGCCAGGGAGAGACACAGACAGAAAGAATGGCAAACAGACATGGGGCCAGAGAGACAGACAGACAGCGGCCAAAGAGAAAGAGACAAAGAAAAAAAGAAAGACAGCGTCCAAGGAGAAAGAGAGAAAGAAAGAAATACAGATAGACAGGGGGCCAGGGAGAAAGACAGACAGAAAGAATGCCAGAGAGACAGACAGAATGACAGACAGCGGCCAAAGAGAAAGAGAGATAGAAAGAAAGACAGACAGACAGTGGCCAAGGAGAGAGAAAGAAAGAAAGACAGACACATCTATTCTAGCACCCGTTAATGTAACAGGCTTAAAGACTAGTCTTGTATAAATCTGAAAATATAGTTTTCCCCCTTTTTTTCTCTTCATTGAATTGTTACTTTTGCCTTTTGCAGTATTTGATGTGCCTGTCAAAAGCATGGTATCTTCACAATAGCATACACTATTAGCAACAGTGTTCCTGCATGAGAGGGGTATAGCCACCCTTTATATTTTGAAAGAGAAATCAATTTGCCATGTCCAGCAATTTAGGAATAAATGGAAGCATAAAACTGATTATACCTATCCTTCAACTCATTCTGGAAGGCCAAATGCCTAGATATTTTAGTTCTGCTATTGAAGCCTTCTAAGATACAATCAAATTGGAAGAGCATTTTACTCTGATATTTTAAAATAGCAATCAATCTGCACTGTATTAGCTTCCATTTTGTTTTCTAGAACAGTGTTTTTCAACCTTTTTACACCTATGGACTGGCAGAAATAAAATAATTATTCTGTGGACCGGTGGTTAAAGAACACTGGGCTAAGTCGTGGGCCAGACCCCACCCATCTCTACCCCAGACCCCGCCCCATAATAGTACTAATCGCATCTTGCACATCCTGTGCCCATAGGAGCTGCTGCCCATGGCTTTGTGCACTGAATCAGTTAGGAAGAGGGAGCTGGCTCGAAGATAATGCCGCATCGATTGCACTGTGGATTGGCGGTTGAAGAACACTGTTTTGGGCCTGATGCACGTGCTGGCCTGTGGACCAGCAGGAAATTTCTGTGGACTGGCACTGGTCCATGGACCAGTGGTTGAAGAATACTGTTCTAGAATATCTGTCCTGGCCAAGACTGGACTAAATTGAGCCTTCAGAGTATTCAATTCTGATCTCACTTTGATTTAGGCCTCATAGTTTTCTTTCATAAGTTCTTTCATTTGTAGCAATTCACTCATTAATGACTGCAGTATCTCTTCAGATTCATTAGGCCCCACTATCTGTAAGAAGGAAAATAGATCCTGCTTTAACCTTTTAATTCCTAGTATTATGATATTTGAGGTGATATTTCTTCCATATCCAGAATCAATTAAAATTGCCTGCATGTGAATTCCATAAATAATAGAGAAAAGTTGAAGGACAGCAAGGCCCTGGAGAAATCTGTCATCCAATACAAAACTCTACTGCCTCCAGAATGTCAATGCCTTGAATTCTCTGTTGAATATAGTTACTGCCTGGCTGAAGTATAATGGATTTGAGCTAAGAAAACAGAAATTTTGTAGGTAGAATGAGGCAAGCTGAGAAGAATGAACTCAACAGAACTGTCTCTTTAAACTGTCCTCTGAAGTTAAACCTTTAATTTTGAACTATTCATTATCAACAGAAACATTTTTAAACTGGGCACCATGACACAAGTGGCTTAGCTATGGAGGTTGGCGCCTGAGATGGTGGACCCTGGCATTGCCATACTATGCGCCTCCTGCTCTTCCACACTGCTTGAGCGCTCCCCGTATATATCTTGAAATGCATAAATGCTATTCAAAAAGGATATTATAATAAATTTAAAAAGATCTGGGGGCCATTGATGACTTACTGTAATGAGTAGATACCATTTCTATTGAAAGTATATTTGCAAATGGGGGAAGGAGGGTGAATTAAAGTTTTACTATAGGTTTAATCAATAGTAAAGAATATTTATATTTGTATATTTTTGATTGAATGCTAAAGGAAAGGGTGGTGGGAAGGGAATAAATTTATTTATTTGATGTTATACTAGAAAAAAATTCAAGTGATGAATTTAATTTTAAATGTTTTATTATTTGTATACTTGTTGTAAGATTAAAAAATGAATAAAGAATAAAAAAAAAAATTAAAGAAAAATGTTTGACAGTGCGAGTGGCATCTTCCACCTGCTGCTCTTGTTGGCCTCAGCTCCCTTATGAAGTCATGTCTTGGTCCCACAACCGGAAAGTGACATCAGATGGGAGTTTAGGATTAAACAAGTAGCAGGTGCTCATACTGGCAAGCATTTAAAGAGGTACTTAGGGGTGGAGAGGGGTGGAGAGGAGGAGAGGCACTTTGCCCCTGCTCCCATGAAGACAGTGCCCTGGGCGGTCCATCCTCCCCTCCCCCCCCTTCCTATGCAACTGCATGAGACTTCAGCTCTTTAGCAGATTTGGAAGCCTTAATAGTCCATCCATTTTGCCTTCCCTGTAGGTTCTGAGGTTCACCATCCCCCTGGCTGAAGTTATCTATCTATTGTCTTCTTCCTTGGTGTTGCTCTTAATCACTCACAGTTTATCCATTGGTTCTATCCTGGCCATTTGGCGGCAGATTATAGTTTTCCCCTTTCTAAAAAAAAAAACCCTTCC
The DNA here is from genome assembly GCF_902459505.1 of Geotrypetes seraphini. Classification (NCBI taxonomy): domain Eukaryota; kingdom Metazoa; phylum Chordata; class Amphibia; order Gymnophiona; family Dermophiidae; genus Geotrypetes; species Geotrypetes seraphini. Next base: position 215,471,513 of record NC_047087.1, on the reverse strand, counting down.
TTTGATCCCTCATTTCCTGCTCATCACATCTCAAATTTGTGTTTTCTGACTGAGAAAATGTTGTTTTCTTAATTGTTATCCCATGTGGAACAAATGTTGATTCTCCATCCTCAGCAAGTTTGGTTTTGGCACCACCATAATACTGAAACACAGCATAAAATATGAATTTTTTTAAAATTTATGAAAACCAAAGTAAGAAAGTGTAACCAGAGTGGGGAAAAAAATAAAAATGTTAGCTGGAGGCCTTGGAGCACTGCCTGGGATTTGGGGGAGCAGATCCAGATCCCGAACACAGGTCCAATGATGGATCCAATGGTCGTACCAGATCTGCAAAATTTGTGCAAATTTGGGAAAATGTCCATTATAAAAAAAAAACGTGCAAATTTGGGAAAATGTCCATTATTAAAAAAAACGTACAAAAGGAGGGTTTTTTGATAATGGCCTGCCTCTACGTTCAGCTGTTTAAATACCCAGACCACCACTATGTATAAACTTATACCATATAATCAACATAAATAAAGTCTTAATCCCAAATGCCCAAAACAAGGGCTTTTAGGTGAAGGAGGGGCCAGTCCTTCACCTAAAAGCTGGATTCTGTAACCGGTGTCTGTCAAAAACAACACCGGTTACAAAATCCACCCCCCCCCCCCCCCAATGATCAGGGCAGGATGGAGCCCAAGGCCTCATGCCCTGGAGACCCGCAATCCCTCGCCGACAACATTGGGCCAGGTGAGAGCCACTGAATAGTGAGGGGAGACTGGAATAGTGATGCAGGAAGGGCTCATTCCTGTGCTGAAGACTGGGCCAGGTCTCAAACATTGCTGTGTTCCTAAATGGTGATGTGAGTGCATGGTGATTACATCATGACATCACGCATACCTGTGCAACATGAAGGGAGGAAGCCATTGTCTCCGGAATATGTCAGAGTGTTTCAGGGCACTATGCCACCAACAATTTAAATTTAAAAGGTAGCAAGAGGGCTACAGAAGCTCAGGGAGAGTGGCTGTGGAGAGACCCATAGTAGGTACTCAAACTACAAAATCACACATTTGAGCATGTGCGGGAGTGGTGCCATTAGCCTGAAAGTTGTCCCAGAGAATGCTGGGAGTTGAGGGGGAGGGTCATAGAATACCCAAAAACAGCAGTTTTAGCTTGAAAATTCACACATGTGCAGTAAAGGTAAAGGAGACTGGCAAGGAGACCAGTTCCTAATTAAAAGTTTAAAAACAAAAATCAATTTATTAAGGTTAAAATGTGTAAGGTGAGCAGCAAAGGTGCTGGAGGTCCCTTTTGCTTGGCCATGTAGTTGCAGATCTGCAAAAATGCTGCAAAAGCTCAGAAATTGTAGAAGTTGGACAGAGTAAAAAATAAAATTCCTGCAAGTTAAATATTGAAATGCTTTGGCAGAATAATGATTTTTGGATGTTAGCACACTTGAATTCAGTGATTAGAATTTAAAAATTAAGGTTTTAAATATTAAATTTAATATAAAATTGAGTATTGAATGTATAGGGGTCTGTGTGTTTTTGTAAGCAGCTTCCTGATTGACTGCACTAGTTCAGAATGGAACCAAGCAAAAGTTATAGTTGAGGGGAAAGCAATTGAAAAGACCAAAGAGAAAGGAAGCTTGTGTGGCTTGCTGTGTGTGGGTGAGGGAGTTTGAGGAAACATGAGAAATGTATATGTGATAATAAAAGAATTGATGAGTGTATGTGATAAGAAAAAAAATTAAGAAGTGAATTAGATAATTTTAAATTGAATTTTCTGAAGAAAGTTGAACTTCAAATACTAACTGAGGTGAAATCCTTAGCAAGGAGTTGACATTTACACCCTCTTTAACTAAGGTGTGCGTGCATGTTAGTCTATGGATGCGTTAGCACACGCATTGATTTAGTGCACGCTAAATCCACACTAAAATGCGTGGAGGGGCATAATAAAAAAAAAAAAAAGTCTAAGTCCTCTTTTGGCCTAAGGCCTTAAACGTTGAAAGTAGAAGCAGGGAAAATGTCCATTATAAAAAAAAAAAACGTACAAAAGGAGTTTTTTTTTTATAATGGCCTGCCTCTACGTTCAGCTGTTTAAACACCCAGACCACCACTATGTATAAACTTATACCATATAATCAACCTAAATAAAGCCTAGGTCCCAAACGCCCAAAACAAGGGCTTTTAGGTGAAGGAGGAGCCAGTCTTTCACCTAAAAGCTGGATTCTGTAACCAGTGCCTGTCAAAAACAACACCGGTTACAAAATCCACCCTCCCCCCAACGATCAGGGCAGGATGGAGCCCAAGACCTCCTTTCCTGGAGATCCGCAATCCCCCGCCGACAACATTGGGCCAGGTGAGAGCCCAAGCCCCAATTCTGGTTGGCCCAGGTGCCTCAGGCCCCACCTGTGGGCGGGGTTTGAGGCACCTGGGCCAATCAGGCCCTAAGATCAGCCATTCCTGGGATGGCTTGCCTGCCGGATGGACGGGCTTGGCACCCATCCGTCCGGACATCATTTAAAGGTATAGGGAGGGGAATTGAGGGGTTTGAGGGGTTAGCGGGGGGGTCTCATGGGTCAGCAGGGGGGCCGATTGGGGGCTTGGGGGCCGATTGGGGCTTGGGGGGGTGTTCGTGGGAGGGGAGTGTATTGAGGGCAGGAGGGCCTGGGATCCCTTTTGCCCATATCTTAGTGGGGGTGGGGAGTAGGGGGTTCACCTGGGCAGGAGGACTTGGGCTCTCTCCTGCCCGATCTTAATCGGCGGGGGAGGTGCCGCCGGGCGAACTAGAAATCATGGCCAAAAATGAGAGCCTAGACATCATAGCGATCACAGAAACGTGGTGGAACAAAGAAAACAAATAGGACATAGTACTGCTGGGGTACAAGCTCTACCGAAGAGACAGGGCACATCAGAAAGAGGGAGGAGTAGCACTTTATATAAAGGATACCATTCACTCGACCGGAGTGGATGCAGCAGTGACAAATGACCAATCGGAATCAATATGGGTTAAAATACCAGGAAGAAAGGGAACCGAGATAAAGATGGGACTGTACTACCGCCCACCTGGACAAACAGAAGCAATGGATGAAGAACTGAGGGCCGAATTGAGACGAGAATGCAAAAACGCAAACACCATAATTATGGGAGATTTCAACTATCCCAGGATAGACTGGAGCCATGGAGCTTCAAAATGTTCAAAGGAAACGGAGTTCCTGGAGGCTGTACAGGACTGCTTCTTGGAACAGCTTGTCAAGGAACCAACGAGAAGGACAGCTATTCTGGATTTATCCTCAGCGGGCTGAAAGGACCAACACAAGAAGTGGAAGTAGTAGGACCATTAGGAAACAGTGATCACAACATGATCCAATTCAAAGTTGAAATAGAAATGCCAAAGGGAAAGAGAACCATTGCAACATCGTTTAACTTCAAGAGAGGAAACTATGACGCCATGAGGCAGATGGTAAAGAGAAAACTCAAGAACAGCTCCAGGAAAACACAGACGGTGGAGCAAGCCTGGACCTTATTCAAGGACACGGTAAATGAGGTGCAAAACCTGTACATACCCAGATTTAGAAAAGGGAGCAAAAAGAACCAAACAAAGGACCTGGCATGGATAACAAATGAAGTTAAGAAAGTGATAGGAGACAAGAAAAAATCATTCAAGAAGTGGAAAAAGGATAAAACCGAGGAAAACTGGAAAGAGCACAGGAAACATCAAAAAGAATGTCACCGTGTGGTCAGAACAGCGAAAAAAGAGTATGAGGAGAGACTTGCCAAGGAGGCACAAAATTTTAAACCATTATTTCGATATGTGAAAGGAAAACAACCGGCGAGGGAGGAAGTGGGACCCCTGCATAAGGGAGGCAGGAAAGGAGAGGTAAAGGATGAAAATGAGGTGGCAGATAGATTAAACACATTCTTCTCGTCAGTCTTCACGAAAGAGGACACATCCAACGTGCCGAAACCAGAGAAAACCTTCAAGGGAGATCAGGAGGAAAAATTATTATCAATAGAGGTGATCCTCGAAGACATACTCAAACAGATAGATAGATTAAAAACTGACAAATCGCTGGGACCAGATGGAATCCACCCGAGAATATGGAAGGAGCTTAGAGACGAAATAGCGGAGTTACTACAGAAGATTTGCAACCTAGCCTTGAAAACAGGGGTAATCCCGGAGGACTGGAGGATAGCGAATGTTACACCTATCTTCAAAAAGGGATCCAGAGACGACCCTGGGAACTACAGACCAGTGAGTTTAACCTCAGTTCCGGGGAAGATGGCCGAATCAATAATCAAGGAATGCATCAATGAGCAAATAGAAAGAAATAATCTGATGAGAACCAGCCAGCATGGTTTCTATAAAGGAAGATTTTGCCAAACGAACCTACTGCACTTCTTCGAGGGGATAAACGAACAATTGGAAAAAGGTGACCCCATAGACATCATATATCTGGACTTCCAAAAAGCCTTTGACAAAGTACCCCATAAGCGCCTGCCAAGGAAACTATGGAACCACAGGGTGGAAGGGGACGTGCACAGATAGATCTGTAATTGGCTGGCAGACAGGAAGCAGAGGGTAGGAGTAAAGGGACACTACTCTGACTGGGACCACTGCTGTTCAATATATTCATTAATGACCTGGAAGTAGGGATGAAGTGCGAAGTTATAAAATTTGCGGATGACACAAAACTCTCCAGTAGGGTTAGAACTGTTGAGGAATGTAAGGAACTACAAAAGGACCTGAACAAACTGAGTGAATGGGCAAATAAATGGCAAATGTGCTTAATTGTAGAGAAATGCAAAGTCTTGCATATAGGGAAAGGAAACCCAATGTACAACTACAAGATGGGGGAAATGGTATTGGGGAAAAGCAACCTAGAAAGGGACCTGGGAGTTTTGGTGGACCAAACAATGAAGCCTGGGGCACAATGCGCAGCGGCCTCAAAGAAGGTGAACAGAATGTTGGGCATTATCAAAAAAGGAATCACTACCAGAACCAAAGAAGTTATCCTGCCGCTATATCGGGCGATGGTGCGCCCACATCTGGAATACTGTGTTCAATACTGGACGCCATACCTTAAGAAGGATATGGCAGCACTCGAGAGAGTCCAGAGAAGAGCAACAAAGATGATAAAGGGCATGGAAACATTCCATATGCTGAGAGGCTGGAGAAACTGGGGCTCTTTTCCCTGGAAAAATGGAGACTTAGAGGGGTCAAGATAGAAACCTACAAGATCATAAAGAGTATAGAGAAGATAGAGAGGAACAGATTCTTCAGACTGGTGGGGGAAACAAGAATAAGAGGGCACTCAAGAAGATTGAAGGGAGGCAGATTCAGAACAAATGCTAGGAAGTTCTTCTTCACTCAGAGGGTGGTGGATACCTGGAATGTGCTTCCAGAGGAGGTGGTAGATCAGAGTACGATTTTGGGTTTAAAAAGGGGTTGGATAAGTTCCTGAAGGAAAAGGGGATTGAAGGGTATAGTTAGAGGGGTACTATACAGGACAAAATGTCTTAAATAAAGGATCACTTACAGGTCCCTGACCTGGGGGGCCACCGCGGGAGCGGACTGCTGGGCGCGATGGACCTATGGTCTGACTCGGCAGAGGCGATGCTTATGTTCTTATGACCCCTAAAATTCTATTTAACCAGACAGGAGCCATTCCTGGCCAGTTAAATAGTTTTAAAATCAGCTAGTATATACCAGTTAGGAGCTAGACTAGATTATCCATTTGTACAGTTAGATCTGTAATCATATTTTTTAATCCCAGACACCTTCAGATAACACAGAGCTTGCAAGAAATAGCTATAAAATGCTACCAACTTACCTGATACTCAAAGATTGACAAAATGATTGCACACAAAATATTCAGTGTCAAAATAATCTTGTGTCATAGTAGAAATCATTACTGGTAATGAAGACAGAACATACGAAATGAAATGTGTCAAGAAAAGTGTGGAATAACTTGTTAAGTTTCATGGTTCCAGATCATTCTCTCCTAGGTTGGACCGGGAACTTTTCAGTGGCCCCTCATATTTTGCATTTGCTAATCATCTTGCAAATTATATCATTTTTTTTCAACATCATAGACAGCTTGCATTTTTAACTGTAAGATCGCTGAAAACCAGAAGACTAGCATAAAACAAAACTTAATGCAAACAGAAGCAAACATTTATTAGAGGCCATGTTACTAGGAGGATCATATAATTCATTTCTTGCAAGGTCAAAAGAGAAGATGATAAATGATACAATTAACTCCCTCAATTAACCAACCATTTTCATCTGGATCACAGCCTGACAGTTCAGAAAGTCATGATATGGAATCCCCGTTTGCAAAGTTAGAACTTGAAGAGCAGGAATGGTTATGGTTATTACACTTCATTTAAAAGATTATTTATGCAGAATTGTATTTCATGGATATAAAATGGACAGCTTGCATCTAGTCTAAGCTACTGAAGCCATTTGTGAGCAGCTTTAAGAGATTTAAAGATTAGAAAACAATAAACATTCTACCCTTTAGGCAGTGGCACCATCTTCGCTGGAGGGGGGAGGTATTCCAACACCTCTCCTCCTCTTGCCATGCCCACTCCTTCCCACCCCTCCCCAGCTGTGCATGTGTGCCTTCCCTTCCTCACAATGCCTCTAGATTTTTTGACAGTGTGAGCAGCATCTCCAACCTGCTGCCCATGCCAGACTCGGCTCTCCCTCTGATGTCAACTCTAGGAAGTGCAGCTGGACATGATTTTCTCCTAGGATCATTCTCCTTGAAGAAGCCATGCAGTGAAACCCAGCTAAGGTCAGAGAGCGGAATACGAAGACGGTTTATGAGCGAGCATCTCAGAGCGCTGGCTGAGGCACTTACAGCCAGTTTCTTTTGTGAGGCACATTTGGAATTTTTTAAAAAATACTTTTTGGCTTGTTTCATTAACTTTGAACACTAGTTTTATACTATTTTTGAATCACATGAGGATGGAATTAATCATGGGCCGCTGGAAGTTCGTAACAATACAGGACCGACATCTCAAGAAAATATATCAATTGGGTTATAAACAACTGTTAATCACTAAAAGGATTTACAAAGTGATCATTGAAGGGTCATCTTTCCTGCCTAGACACATATAGATAAGTGCTACTATTTCTTTACATATAGGCATATAGCCTTTGGAAAACCAATAGTTAGGGATTAAAATCTTTACTTAACACTTAAATGAAAGGTGTGTTTAGGAGGTGGAACATATAGGGCTCCTTTTACTATGATGCGGTAGTGTATTTAGCGCACGCAGTAGATTAGCGCACGATAACCCCCGCACTAGATGGAAAAACTAATGCTAGCTCGATGGAGGCGTTAGCGTCTAACACGCATGCTAAAACCGCTAGTGCAGCTTAGTAAATGGAGCCCATAATGCGCAATGATGGTTCCTTGTAAATCATGGTCCTGGTACCAATTCCAGATGTGACCTTGGTGGAGGCACTGAGCACATTATTAAATTAGAAAAATTTATTTTAAAACAGAAATCTTAATAATCTTGAAAAGTGGCATTAGAAAAATTAACAATATTATTATATGAATGCCAATACTCTTTAGTATTTTCTCCACTATATTTGTTGATTAAACAAATCCATTCTGCCAAATAAATAAATTTAAAATACCACATTGAATGCATACCCTGCAGTTCATTTCCTTAGAATTTATGCTATTAGTCCATGTTTATCATAGTGAATTAAAAAAAAACACAAAAAACTGTTTTAGCATTATCCAAGTTACTTTATCCTACGAGCATCAGAGCAGTGTTGGAGCATTTAGCTCTCCAGGACGCAGTAGAAACCTCTACAGAGGCATAGTAAAACGGGGGCCATATCAGCTATTCAGCATAGAGAGATTAATGTCTGAAGGGTCTTCTGAACCCAGTAGTTCAGTAGTTCATCTGCAGAGAAATATGAGTTTATAGTACCATATGATTGAATGAGTAAGTGATGTTAATGTCTACCAGGTCACAGAGCTATCTGCCAGAAAAGAGATGAACCAACTCAAACTATGGCTTCAATTCCCACTTTTTTGCAGGTGAGAAATTGGTAACTGATGGTTTATAAAATCAAAAGTGGAAAACTTATTGAGATCTTATTTAAGTTGGCAATTAAAGATGTTTCAGCACTTTGAGCTTTGCTACAACCCAACTGCCTCAGGTGTAGTTGGTGAACCTTCTCTAGAAAATCTTCTATCTATTTATTTTATTTAAAATTATTTATAACCCGCCTATCTACAAATCTAGGCGAGGAACAATAAACATACAAATAAGTAGATAACAAATGACAAAATACAAAAACATCATATATCAAAGAAATCATAAAAACCTCCTAAAATATCAAAGCATCATTGCACAATTAAAAAATATATCTTCAAAAAACAAATCAATACCAATCCAGTTACAGCCTAACTGAAAAAAGTTGAATTTCATACACACTCACCATTGGTACTAAACGTGTATTTTTACTCCTTTTCTAAATTGACAAAGCATGGTCAATTAACGCACTGAACCCAATAGAGCATTCCACAAAACCGAGCCCTGTACAGACAGCATAGATTTGCAATTGAGTTTAACAGTTGCTAAAGATGGAATTTCCAGTCTCAAGCTATCAGCAGAACGTAACTCATGAGAGGGAAAATGCCATCAAAAAGTAAACGAACACCTGATGGACAATTACTTTGAAGCACCTTATACATCAGACACAGAGTTTTAAATTCCACCTGCGTTCCTATAGGCAGCCAATGAAGCGCTAGATATTATGAACACAATGCTTTTTCCTCTAACTTGGAAACAAATGGTAAATTTGATACTAATCTATAATTAGAATCTGCTCAGTTTCAGGCCAACTTTTTTTTCAATAGGGTTTTAACCAGAGCTTGTTTCCAGCACAAGTTAGACTTGTGCATAAGATGAAGGAACTTGGATAATGCTAAAGCAATTTTTTTATTCACGATGATAAACATGGACTAATAGCATAAGTTCTAAGAAGAGGAAATGGAGGGTGTGCATTCAATGTGATATTTAAATGTTATATTTATTCCGCAGAATGGATTTTTTTACAGGTTAATCTTTGCTACTATCAACCTACCTTATTCATGTGGGCTCACATGCTTGATTTCTTTAATTTTTACTCAGTTTTTCTTGCACATATGCCATATTATGTAACTATGTCACCAGTCAATCGCACAAATATTACTCAATTGAGGTTTTATTATATAATCCAAATTTCTTAATGTGAGTGTGCAACCTATAGTGCTATCACATTCAATACCTCATTCAATTGAATTTTAACAACCCAGATCCTCAGCGGCATCACTTTAGGCTCAAAACTTTTCATTGCCTAAAGCTTTATGTGTCATATCGTCACTGGATCTTTACTTCTTTATTAGGTTTAGGTGTGAAACTTATTTCAATGTAATCTATTTTAATAGCTTATATAGCCTTAAAGTAGATACTTAGCTTAGCTTTGTAGTCTCTGAATAGGGAATAAGATGAAAGTATCTCTATTCAGAGACCACAAAGCTAAGCTAAGTATCTACTTTAAGACTATATAAGTTACCATGTTTCCCTGAAAATAAGACACTGTCTTATATTAATTTTGGGCCCAAAAAAGGCACTAGGTCTTATTTTTTTTCATGTACAATGATCATCTCTCCCTTCCTCTCCTCCACCCCAGTTCTTCCTATTTCCTTTCTCTCCCCCACATGTGCAGCATCTTTCCTCCCTTCTCACCCATCCCTTGTGCAGCTGAACCCTTGCAGCTTGTATCCCTCCCTCCCATTCCTTGCAGCTATCCCTCCCTTCCTCTCATCCCCCTATGTAGCATCTTTCTATCCCCCCATCACCGCCGCAATTCCCCCCCTCCCCTGCCGACCCATCTCTCCCTCCCATTCAAACCGCGAGACATAGGGCTCCTTTTACTAAGCTGCGGTAGCATTTTTAGTGTGTGCTGTAGATTAGCGCGCGCTGCCCCCCGCGCTATGCGGAAAAACTAACGCCAGCTCAATGGAGACATTAGCGTCTAGCACACGCTAAGCGTGCACTAAAACTGCTAGCGCAGCTTAGTGAAAGGAGCCCTAAATGTACTTTATTAACAAACTGATAGCATCGGCAGCAATGTAGACAGGCTCCTTCACAGCCTGGGCCATTCCTCTGCTGCGTTGCTGATGATGTCTGTTTAGATTGCTGCCGACGCTGCTGGTTTGTTATAAGGTACATTTAGGGCTCCTTTTACTAAGCTGCACTAGTGGTTTTAGCGTGCTCTTAGCGCGCACTACAATACCGCATGCGCTAGATGTTAACGCCTCCATTGAGCTGGCGTTAGTTTTTCCACATAGCACGGGGGTTAGCGGGTGCTAAAAACACTACCGCAGTTTACAAAAAGGATCCCTTAGTCTCACGGTTCAGATGGGAGGGAGAGATGGGATAGTGGGGGGGGGGGGGAGCGCTGCTGCTGCCGGTGACCAGGGCTTATTTTATGGGGAGGGGTTATATTAAGACCTACCCCGAAAATCATGCTAGGGCTTATTTTCAGGGTAGATCTTATTTTCGAGGAAACACGGTTTTAAAATAGATTACATTGAAATAAGTTTCACACCTAATAAGAAAGTAAAGATCCATATGACACATAAAGCTTTAGGCAATGAAATGTTATGAGCCTAACGTGATGCCATTGAGGATCTGGGTTGTTAAATTCAGTTGAATGAGGTATTGAATGTGATAGCACTATAGGTTTTACTGTACACTCACATTAACCTATTTTGTAACTATGTCATATTGTTTGTGCCTGCTTGGCTTCCCATGGTGCTCTAGTACAATGGGTTACTCCCTTAGACCAGTTGGAGTGAATATAAAAAAGGACTCTGCTGAGCAATGCATAGGAAGAAAAATATTCCAACTTGGTCCATTCACCATTTTTCACCAGCAGGGCATTTCATGAAGTGAATAGACTTAGTAGATAAGGACAGGTTTTTCACCCTCTCTAAGGTAGGGAGAATGAGAGGGCACTTTCTAAAATTGAATGGGGATAGATTCTGTACGAACATAAGGAAGTTCTTCTTCACCCAGAGAGTGGTAGAAAACTGGAACTCTTTTCCTGAGTCTGTCAAAGGGGAAAACACCCTTCAGGGATTCAAGACAAAGTTAGACAAGTTCCTGCTGAACCAGAACGTATGCAGGTAGGGCTAGTCTCAGGGCGCTGGTCTTTGACCAGATAGCCGCCGTGTGAGCGGACTGATGGGCACAATGGACCACTGGTCTGACCCAGCAGTGGCAATTCTTATGTTCTTATGTGTTTTTCTCCAGAATGGGAAAGGAGGACTTCTAAAGTTTTCTTTTGGATAAGAGTGGATTGGATTGGGGTGGGGATGGGGGCAATTTAAAGGAACACTAGGAGGTATAACCTTTTCCTGCAGCTTGATGCAAGAAGCTGGAGTAGTTTCAAATGATTTGGCATATTTTTATGTTTTGCTACTGTATAATTGCTGAACATTTAAACAAGGATTAAGACAAAAGAGAGAGAGAATGATCCTATTTAAAGAGTTGTAAACACAGTGGGTCACTAAGGGCTCCTTTTACTAAGGTGTGCTAGTGTTTTTAGCGCATGCAGGATATTACTGCTCGCTACACCGCACGTTAAGCGGCTAGAACTAATGCCAGCTCAATGCTGGCGTTAAGGTCTAGCGTGTGCGGCAATACAGCGTGCGCTATTCCGCGCGTTAATGCCCTAACGCAGCTTAGTAAAAGGAGCCCTAAATGCAAGATGTACCACCAGAAGTCATCTGATCCTCAGACTTCTGGAATAAAAAAGTCATAAGTATTGTCTGGAATTTCAGGTAGGAGAGTTCTAAGTGGGCTTGAGAATAAAGGGTATTCCAGAGGGACAATAGAAAACACTAGCCTGAGGTGGGAGGGGGGAGTCCTTTGTCATTTCAGGACATTCCCTACAAAATAGGGCTGCACCAGTTTTAATAATAATAATAATAATAATAATAACTTTATTCTTATATACCGCCAACAATCTTGCGACTTCTAAGCGGTTTACAATAAAGAGAAATTGTACAGACAGCGAATTACAGAGTATAGCAGTGTACATCTGATTATAACAACATTAATCGTGATAACAACAGTTCATATGCTGCAGGGCCATGCGGCTTACAAAGAATTAGAAAAATTCCATAAATTGAATGGAGTATTCATAGTTAGTGATTAGGGGTTAACAGTTTACAAGTTCGGTTTTGGGATGGTATTACGAAGGGGGGCTATTGTCCTGGTTCGTTCCCTGGGTATTTCGAGAACAGGTAAGTTTTTAGGTGTTTCCTAAATTCTCCGTATTTGTTTGTGTGTACAGGTGGAAAAGATAGAATGGCCTGTAAAAATTGCAACAAGGATCTCAAAGTATCTTAGAAATGTATGATGGAAAAACTTCACAGATGCATTCATTGAATAATTGTATAACTGCATGTACTAGTGAAAAATGAGAGAAAGTTTTATTATTATTATTTTTCATCTGGCACTTTACTGGGTTTTCAGAGTAAAAGTATGCATCTGCTTTCTCTTTGAAACTTATCCCTGGAAAACTTCCTGTACAAAGCTGTACTTAGTAATTTGGCAGATGCTATTTATAAATAAGAATACGCCCTAGGAACACCGTTACCTATAATGGGTAAAAGCAAATATGAAATGGAACTATGAGCCTATTTTTACTTACATATAGAGCACAGAATTTTATAAAAGCTAAGTTCCCCAGGTAAAGTACTGTTTTATCCATGGAAATGATTTTGAAAATTACTCTCTTAAAGACTTTTGGAGACCATTTTGAACTCAATCATCTATTTCACAGGGAGCTAAAGTAATCCACATAGAACTGGTATAACGATCAGAACCTTTCTTCCCTCTAAGAAATCTGCAGCTGTATTTTGAAAATAGTTGCAATTATTTCATTCTGACAACACAGAGACCCTGATAGATAGTATTAAGTCCTCAATTTTCCTTATTACCAGTGCATATGCTATAGTCAGCAGATCTTCCCCAGCAAAAAAAAAAAATTTTTGACTAAAAATTGTGCTTTATGGACATAAATAAAATCCTGACCACATGAAATACCTGTGTATCAATCGAAAGCTGAAAATCTAAAAGTTTAATTAATCAGCAGACAATATTCTTCATTGCTAGGTAAATTCTAGAACTACTGGGAAAAATTCAAGCTCTCTTTTCTGTCTGCTCATTTATAGCAGATTTGTCTTTTCTGTGCTAAGTTTAAGTTTACAGTGACACAACCCCATTGCCACTGCTTATAAATACACATTATGTTGGCTACAATGGTGACTTAATCAATATTCACAGACTATATGTGATGTTCAAACCAGTAGCAATTCACCACATATTGAGCTATAACCATTACTAGTATAGTTGTATACAGTAGATATTAAAAAGAAGATACTGGCAAAAGTGGGGGTTCCCCAGGGGGTCTGTGATGGGACCACTACTTTTTAACATATTTATCAATAATTTAGAGATGGGTATAATGATTAAACTTGCTGATAACACAAGAGTTGTTCAAAGTTGTGGTTAATGTAGATGAGTTTAAAAAAAGGTTTGGACAAGTTCCTGGAGGAAAAGTCCATAGTTTGCTATTGAGATAGACTTGGGGGAAGCTACTATTTGGTTTTTTTGCCAGATACTTGTGACCTGGATTGATCACTGTGGAAACAGGATACAAGGCTAGATGGACCATTTTTTTAACCCAGTATTGCTATATTTAAGTTATCACCACTTAAACGTATTCCTATAATTCCACTATCTTGAAGGAAAACATTGCATTAAAGTGGAGAAATGACCTCAGTTTCTTCCGGTGAAAATTTCACCTGAAAGACCTCTATGCCAGCCGTACACAACTTTAAAGCTGCATAGGAAAAAACATCCTAGGTCAGATGAAAAACTCCACTTGTTTAAAGATCATTTAAATATTTTCTCATTTGTAGTCCATATACCGGTACTTCACATAGCAGCACTTATCTCAATAGTAGCACTGTCCTCCAAGCATAGTTCGAATCCAAACAGTTCGTTTTCTTCTCCCTCTGCCGATGTTCTTTCCAAGCAGGGGAGGAATATGTTTCTCAGACTCCCGACAGGCCCTGTTTCGCTTAGGTTCGCTGCATCAGGGGAGGTTGATTCTTCACTGTTGCTTAAAAATGAATCAGTGAAGCGGTTGCTCGAAGATACAATAGACCTCCCCTGATGCAGCGAACCTAAGTGAAACAGGGCCTGTCGGGAGTCTGAGAAACATATTCCTCCCCTGCTTGGAAAGAATATCGGCAGAGGGAGAAGAAAACGAACTGTTTGGATTCGAACTATGCTTGGAGGACAGTGCTACTATTGAGATAAGTGCTGCTATATGAAGTATATGGACTACAAATGAGAAAATATTTAAATGATCTTTAAACAAGTGGAGTTTTTCATCTGACCTAGGATGTTTCTTCCTATGCAGCTTTAAAGTTGTGTACGGCTGGCATAGAGGTCTTTCAGGTGAAATTTTCACCGGAAGAAACTGAGGTCATTTCTCCACTTTAATGCAATGTTTTCCTTCAAGATAGTGGAATTATAGGAATACGTTTAAGTGGTGATTTATTATATTCCTATTGCTAGTGGTTTACTTTTTTGTTATATTTAAGTTATTACATATATTCTTATATTAAATCACAAGAGGATTGTGGAAAATTGTAAGAGGATGTTGTGAGACTGGGAAACTGATAGATGACATTTAATGGGAGCAAGTGCAAAGTGATGCATGTGGGGAAAAAAAGACACTGAACTATAGCTACATGATGCAGAGCTCCACATTAGGAATCATTGCCCAGGAAAAGGATCTACAGTAGGTGTCATTATGATGATATGTTTAAATTGTTAGTTCAGTGTGAAGTGATGGCTAAGAAAGCAAGTAGAATGTTATGAATTTTCATAAAAGGAATTTAAAACAGAGATGAGAATATTATAATGCCTTTGTATCACTCCATGGTGCAGCCACTGAAGAGTGGCACGGTAATCATTACCTCTGTAATTCCACTGTAGCAGAAAAGATCTGACCATTTTGGCTGGTATTACCAGGGTAGCAGTAGACTATTTTATGGAAGTGCCACGGGAATGGGAACTGCTGCCATGGTAATACCGTGCCTACCTTTTAATGTCCCTAGTGGTCTAGTGGCTTCTTCAGGGGTAAGAAAGAGCCCAACTCTTTCCTGCCACTGCTGGTCTGAAGAATTTCAAAATGGCTGCTGAAACATCATGCGGCACCCTTGAAAGACTTTACCTTAGTATCACTCCATGGCGTGACCTAACTTTGAGTATTGCATTCAATTCTGGTTGCCTTATCTCAAAAAAAGATATAATGGAACTAGAAAAGGTTCAAAGAAGAGCAACCAAGATGACAAAGGGGATAGAACTCTTCTCATATGAGGAAAGATTAAAAAGGTTAGGGTTCTTCAGCTTGGAAAAGAGACAGCTGAGGGGAGATAATTGAAGTCTACAAAATCCTGAATGGTGTAGAACGGGTACAAGTGGATCAATTTTTCCCTCCGTCAAAAGTTACAAAAACTAGGAAGCACTCAAGTTACAGGGGTTTCAGCCGCCTGGGCCAATCCGGCCCCATTCCGGAGCCGGCTGGCCTGCCGGAAGGTACAGGGAAGGGAGGTCGTGGGGACAGCGGGGGGGAGGGGGGTCACGGGTCGGTGAGGGGGGGCTGATTGGGAGTTTGGGGAGGTGGATGTTGGGGGGAGGGGGGGTTGTGTTGAGGGCAGGAGGTCTGGGATCCCTCCTGCCCATATTGTAGTGGAGGGTGGGGGATAGGGGGTCCGCCTGGGCAGGAGGGGTTGGGCTCCCTCCTGCCTGATCATGTAGGGGGTGGGGGGCAAGAGGTCAAGAGGGCTTGGGCTCTCTCCTGCCCCGAACATAATCGGCAGGGGGAGGGGCACGGATCGCTGGGGCCAGGAGGGCTTGGGCTCTTTCCTGGCCCAATGTTGTCGCGGGGTGCCGCGGCTGGCGGAGCAGGAGGACTTGGGCTCCCTCCTGCCCCGATGTCTTGGGGGTTTGGGGTGGATTCTGTAACCGGTGTTGTTTTTGACAGACACCAGTTACAGACTCCAGCTTTTAGATGAAGGACTGGCTCCTCCTTCGCCTAAAAGCCCTTGTGTTGGACGTTTGGGGCTTAGGCGTTTTTTTGGTTCATTATGGGGTATAAGTGTAGACATCGTTTGGGTACAAGTGTAGACATAGTGGTGGTCTGGGCATTTAAACAGCTTAATGTAGAGGCAGGCCATTATCAAAACAAGGACGTTTGTTTTGGTTATGGACACTTTCCCTGCTTCTGCTTTCAACGTTTAAGTCCTTAGGCCAAAAAGGGACTTAGACGGTTTTTTTGATTATGCCCCTCATGATGTGTATGTTGAATACGATGTATATTGAGTCACTGCTGATTGAAGGTAAATGTAGTTCTTGCTTTTAGAAACAATAAGCATGCCAAAATTATTCTGTCAAGAAAAAGATATGGAACATTGCAAGTGTTCAGTTGAAACAGCTGTTCCATGCTTACCAGTTGTAATAATTTAGACAATAATCATTTGAAGGCTTAAATTTAGTTATGCAGCAAAACATTTTAGTGTTTATCAATTGTAATCCTATATTGTATTTATTTTCAAGAACAAATGAACCAATTAGAATGTAATTCAAGCATATCTAAATAGTGTTTTTAGATAGAGAATGCTGAATTCATTTAGAATGCTTAGTATTACATCTTCTGCAGGGGATAATTATCAAATACTTCAGAGCCTACCAAACGCAATTCCTGTCTATTATCATATGTATTTTTGGAAGTAAAGTGTCAGAGATTGTAAAGTTACATTACATAATCATGCTCTATTCTTCATTAATTGAGATAGATTATTCTCAACTTCCTCATTTCCCCTCGCCCCCTGCCCCTCCCCATCCTCTGTTCCCTACACTCCCTATTCGTAAATCTGCCAACCCAAAAGTATGATTGATACAATTGAGTTGTCATATCTCTTGCTTATACTGTATGGACTCTAAAACAGAATTTCTCAAGGAACCATAATAGACAAGGATGTTTGTTTGTTTGTTGTCTACCTAATTTTGGGGTCGTGTTACTAAGGTGTGCTAACCGATTTAGCATGCGCTAATCGATTTAGTGCACACTAAAGGTTAACAAGTGCTATTTGTTAAGGTATCCATTATATGCTATGGATGCCTTAGCATTTAGCACGTGCTAATCTTTAGCACGCACTAAATCGATTAGCGCATGCTAAATCAGTTAGCACGCACTAAATCGGTTAGTGCGCCTTAGTAAAAGGACCCCTTTGTATGTATATAGCACTGAATGATGAGGTAGATATTATAATCAATGGGACACTGTGTTACCTGGATACAAATTATATCGCAATGATAGAATAGATCAAATTGGAGAGGGAGGTTGTGCTTTATGTTAAAGAGGGAATTGAATCAAATAAAATAAACATTTTGCACGGCACAGATAGCACTGTGGAATCCATATGGATATAAATTCCATGGGTTAAGGGAAGGAATATAAAGGTAGGGTTATACCACCATCCCCAGGACAGAATGAGCAGACAGATGAAGAAATGTTTTCAGATTAGGAAAGCTGGCATATTGGGCAACAGTATAATAATGGTTGATTTCAATTACAAAAATCACAAAATCATGTCCCACTGACAACTACGTGGAAGGCCTCCCCTAAGTTATGTAACCCACAAATCATAAAATAAATTTTAAATAACACAATTTGAAGTGGAGAAAAACCTTAATCTTCAAAGGTAAAAAAAACAAACAAACAAACCTCCACTTCAGATACTGTCCAAAATGTTCAATGTTCATTACACATAATTCCACAATTATATGGATTAATCTGGGTAATCACACTTCTCATTGAGAGTATTGTTTCCACATAAGAAAATTCAAAAGCACACTCTATAATCTTACTCCAGTGGAAAAATCAAAATGGTCACTTATCTGTATTCTATTTAGATACTAAACTAAACTAAACTAAACTAAAGCTTAACTATATATACCGGGTCATCAACCTAAGGAAGTTTGATTCAGTTTACAACGATTAAATAAAAACTAAAGAAAGTAAAAACAAAGGGGCCCCAGATTACAAAGCTACAGTAGGAGAAAGACAGTCCAATTTTGGACCTAACCACAGAAGTTTAGTTTTAGTTGTATTAAGCTTCATCCGGATATACATAGCCCAGGCTTGAAGTTTTAAAATGCAATGATTTACTTGAGAAACTAAATTGGTAATATCTGAATCGATCTCAAGCAGTATAAAGATATCATCTGCATAGGTGAACAGTGTTTCCCAAGCTGACAGCTTAAAAGTATTCAGTGTGGTCATATAGAGATTAAATAGAATTAGAGAAAGTGGAGATCCCTGGGGAACCCCACAAGGAGGCCGCCAGGGATTGGAGATATCGCCTTCAATATTCACTGAATAAGAACGAGACAATAGAAATTTAGAGAACTAAAATTAGAACTAAACCCATGTTGAAACAATTGGAGTAATGAGAATTTCTCCAAATAATCTATAAATTGACCCGCTACAATTGATTCTAACATTGTTAACAAAGGTATATTAGTGATTGGTCGATAGTGAGAAGGGATAGTAGTATCTAAATCTACTTTTTTTAGAAGAGGAATAAGTGTTATTTGCCCCATGGATTGTTAGAAGTATCCATTTTCCAAAGAGAAATTCAATAATGTAGTCAACTATGTTATTGCTTGAGATGAAATATTAAGAAATAGATATAATGGAAAAAGGTCCAATGAACATTTATACTTTCTCATGTAATAGCCAATCGATCTTAACACATCCCATTCGATATCAGGGAACTAAAAGTCAACTTTTACCTGATAGGGAATTCCTGTTTTGCACAGAAGTTTAATTCCATGAAAAATATCCCAAAACATACTTTACAAAGATGGCACTGGCATTCCCTGGCTGGGATGTTATGAAACCTGTCCATTGGAGAAAATGGTCCTTCAGAGTTATTGGTTCAGAAGGCTGGAATTGTCTTCCCCCAAATTTCAAAATATCATTTTTTGTTTTTATCTTGTAGGAAGAGGTTGAAAACCTTTTTTAAAAAAATCTTGTAGGAAGAGGCTGAAAACCTGTTTTCTTTCCAGCCAGCATTGAACTATATCAGAATTGAAATTTAGTAAATCTGTATACAATTTAAGCATTCACATACATTCTCATTCATACCTACTCCCTCCCTTACTTCTTAAATCCCCATCCCACCCCCTTTTTTCCCTATTGAAAACAAATCACCAAGACCTCATATAGTGGCAAAATCATGGCCACAGCTTTTATTGAAAACCATAACTTAGAATATCATACACAATGCAAAATTTCTAACATCTCCAAGAATTAACGGCTCATCTTCCCAAGTCAGCCAGATGGCATCAAACTAAATTCCCTCAACTTCGTGCCCATGGTATCGCAGAGCCTTAACACATACCACTCGATGTGGTGCCACACTTAAGTGTATAAAATTGATTTTTTTTTATTCCAAATTTACTGTATACCATTCAAATACTCTTCAAAATTAGCATCTCACCATAAGCAATGACAGCGTCCAGCTAATCATAGCTACCCTCCCCCCCTCCCCCCGGCTGAACTTGTCCCACTGCTGTGAAAGGAAAAGAAAATCAAAGCACAGTCACTGTAAAGAAAAAAACCTCAAAACACCACAAATAATGAAATATCTAAAACACCCTCCCACACAACTGAAAAACCTCCCTGAATTTATTTCCTTCCCCTCTATTTCCTCCCAGCCTAACCTCCCTCCCAAATACCACAGGCTGCCCAAAACTGCTCATTACTACCCTTCCCACCATGCCCTTACTATCCTTAACCATTAGTCCCTTTCCTCCTTCAACCTTTATCCTACCCAACAACTACTCATGCATGCTTGGGCAAGTTACCCCGCTCATGGTCAAACCCATGAGCGTTCTTTACATATTTTTACAATGTTACTCTTGTTCCTACTGTTATTTTTATTTTTTAAATTATAAACTATTTTGAATTGAATTGTTTCCATAATAATGGTATAAAATTGTTATAAATAAATAATAAATTACTGGGCAAATCACTCAGGGCTCCTTTTACTAAGCTGCGCTAGTGGTTTTAGCGCACGCTTAGCATGCGCTACAGTGCCGCGTGCGCTAAACGCTAATGCCTTCATAGAGCTGGTGTTAGTTTTTCCACATAGTGCGGGGGTTAGCGCGCGCCAATCTTCAGCGCATGCTAAAAACGGTACCACAGCTTAGTAAAAGGAGCCCTTAGTCCTCCATAGCCCCAGGTACGTTAGATAGATTGTGAGCCCACCGGGACAGATAGGGAAAATGCTTGAGTGCCTGAT
Source organism: Geotrypetes seraphini (assembly GCF_902459505.1). NCBI lineage: Eukaryota > Metazoa > Chordata > Amphibia > Gymnophiona > Dermophiidae > Geotrypetes > Geotrypetes seraphini. Next base: position 215,451,052 of record NC_047087.1, on the reverse strand, counting down.
TGTAAACCGCTTAGATAACCTTGATAGGCTGTATATAAAAAACCTAATAAACTTGAAACTTTATATAGTACCACCTCTTTAACTATCTGCTTATGTGTCTAGCATTTTTCATCTCTTTCATTGTAGATTACTCAAGATACTGAACTCTTCTACAAGATCTTGTATTGTGGCTCTCTAATGTCGTCCCTATAGTTTTTTGGTTCTCATCCCAGTCCTTGGAACACCTCCTAAATTAATCAAGTTTTCAGAATGCACAAAATGAATATCCATAAATGGAGCCAGTGCATGTAAATTTATCCCGCCCCCCTCTCTCCCCCATCAATTATCCCCCTGATTTTGCATCACTGTGATATATATAATCTGTTATCTTCATCTAATCGCAATTTTACGTTGCTTAAAATGTACATCTTATATTTTGATCAGCAAATTGTATTCTATACTATCGCCTTCTTAAGGTCTCTGCTCTCTTTATTCCCTCTGAATATCTGCAAATTGTATTTTGCTGAATGTCCAGCATCTTTGACTGTAAACCGCCTAGAAGTCGCAAGATTGTGGCGGTATAGAAGAATAAAGTTATTATTATTATTATGTATTGTAATTATCTTGACAACCAGACTGGCTGGGTGTATCATAAAGAGAGGGTTGAGATCCCATGCTATAGTTGTCTGTTTGATTTGTGTTTTTCTTCTTACTTATGATATACCTCTGTAGGTTTTTAGAGGTCTCACTCAATCCTTTGGAGATCGTAAGTGGCTAGACTTCTGATTGCTATATTGTTCTGTTGAGAAGAGGCCCCATCTGGAATTTAGAAGCTAAGTCATGGTCATATCTTCTTCCTTCTCCTTGAAAGTCAACTTGGTGCAATTGAAGGAGGAAGGAAGCAGATCAGCCAGGTTTCCCATGAGACTATGACCTCCCTCCAATCATTACCACTTTTGCATTTGTGTGCTTTAAATAGTTTTCCATATCTGCTGTTCTATGATAAAATAATCTATTTTACAACCCTGCTGCCCAACTGACCTAATGGTCTAAAAAAACAACAACAGTAATACAATAGCATAGGATGGATTGTTTATTGAAAGCTTCTATACTGTTGCTAATGACTGGGGGAATCAATTCAGAGTGGTTTATATGAGCTTTGTAAAGGTGTTACACTGCATGAGCTTCTGTAAAGGTGTTACAATACAGAGTTTGCATTTCATGTGATGGTTTCAATACAGACATTATTAAACCGAAACCAATCCATTATTAAACCTTAATCAATACATGAAGCCTGACTAGGAAAAGAAAGAAATGTTAAGGGTAGCTGGCAATCAGCTCAAATAGTCATCAATCTGCTCTTGCATTGATGCCACCTCAGTCTCCACTGACAGCCCTGCTGCCTCCTCCTGGCCCCTTCTCAAAACACAGGAAGGAAGGGGTAGTGGTTGGTTAACAAGAGACAGAGGCAAGAATGAGGTAGCAGACACTAATACTATTGCTATGCTATAGTATTTGGCATTTATATGGATTTAACTTACAGACTTTTCAATAGTAGCTCTGGGTTTACAGTATATTCAGGTACACTAGCTACTGTATTTCCTTGTCCCCAAAGAGTTTATAGTCTAATATTATACTTAATGCAAATAGAGAATTAAATGACTTGCAGTGGAAACTGAAGCAGACTTTCTGATGGTCAGCTTGGTATTTTGACCATCAAAAAGTAAAGGGTCATGGATTTGATACATCACCTTTCTGTGGGCAGAATTAAAATGGTTTATATGTGTTTCAAGTTTCAAGTTTATTAGGATTTTATATACCGCCTATCAAGGTTATCTAAGCGGTTTTTACAATCAGGTACTCAAGCATTTTCCCTCTCTGTCCCGGTGGGCTCACAATCTATCTAACGTACCTGGGGATATGGAGGATTAAGTGACTTGCCCAGGGTCACAAGGAGCAGTGCGGGGTTTGAACCCACAACCCCAGAGTGCTGAGGCTGTAAATCCAACCACCGCGCCACACACTCCTCCAAGGTACTTTGTCTGTTCCTAGTGAGCTCTAACCCCCTCTTTTACTAAGGTGTGCTATGCTTTTTAGCGTGTGATAAATATTAGTGCACGCTAATCACGCGCTAAATGTGTGCATGTTATCCTATGGACGCGTTAGCAGTTAGCGCACATGTTGATTTAGTGTTTGCTAAACGCGCTCTAAAATGCTTAGCGCACCTTAGTAAAAGAGGGCCTAAGTTATGTACCTGGGACAACAGAGGAGTAGGTGGCTTGCCCAGGGTCACAAGGAGCTGCAGTGGGAATCCAACCCAGTTCCTAAGGTTCCTAAGCATCAGGTTGCAGTAGGAATTGCACCCTGCTCCCCAGGCTCTCAGCCCCATTAGGCTATTACCCCATTCCTCACCCTAACCTACTGTTCCCCTACTACAGATCTCTAGAATTGTACTACCTTCAATTTAACTACCTGCATTTTCCTGCCCTACAGAATATACAAACATGCAATGCCCAATGATACAAAGATTTTCATTGCTTACTATAATTGCCTGCCACGGTGATTATTTAAATGTGTTCATATTTAATATACATTGCACAACAACTTGAAATTGTTTTGTCTTTGTCCATTGCTGGTAGCTTATGTTCTCTCCTTTGTGTTTACATGCAGACTAAGCCTGCACTGTGGGTTGTCATCTACCCTTTTGAAGAAATAATACAATGCAGTATTTAGGACATTAGAATTAGCATGCTGCTTGCAACCATAAAATCATTTTGAGTCGTTACTGCTTCCTTTTCTTTGCTCTTCAGTATCAAATCACATCTGAAAAAGAGAGTATGACAAACATTATTGTGTGCTTTCTGTTTAATGAATACCAACAGGAAATAATTTTACGATGTTTTAACATTAATAACCAAAGCTCAGATTGTGGCAGTTAAGCATGTAGTACTTGGATAAAAATCTCCACACTGTTCAACTCTTTATACTATATTATTCTGTTTTCCTTTTCTCTCAGAGATCTTCTCTTTGATTCAAAGAACAATTTTTTTTTTTAAAAGAAAGAGTTTGTTTATTTCTGTTTTATGTAGCCATTTATCTGGAGAAAGACCTCAGTGGCTACACCCAAGCAAACATATTTCATTCAAGTTCGGGTTACATGTAGCTAGCCTCCTCATTGGTCAACCACTCCACTAACAACCATATCAATATTTTGAGCTCCTTTTATCAAGGTGCGCTAACGGGGTTAGCGCGTCGGACATTTCATCACACGCTAATCCCCGCAGCACACCAAAAAACTAACGCCTCGTCAATGGAGGCGTTAACGACTAGCGCAGCAGGCAGTTGAATGCGCGGTATTCTGCCCGTTAACCGCCTACCGCAGCTTGATAAAAGGAGCCCTTTATTTCTGTTTAATATATAATTTTATAACTATTTTGCAACGAGCACTTATCTTATAAGCACTGAGCAGCTTTAAATATAAGATAAGTGCTCATTTTGAAATAGTTATAGAATTATATATTAAACAGAAATAATAACTGAAGAAAAAAAAATTGCTAGTTGACCAAGGTACTTGGATAAAAGTCACTAGGTAAGACCAGGTTTAGATTGGAGAAAGTTATGACAACCATTTGCAGCATTCTGGCATCACTATGATAAATACTAATGCAAAACCCCCCACATGTAATTGCACATATAATACCACTTTACAAGTGTCAGTAGTGCTCAGAACTAATTCAATGGCATAAAGATCACAAACGGGGTAAAACCCCCCAAAATGTGCCTTTAATATTCAGTCACTGCACTTTGACCACTGTGATAATTGCAAATAATCCAAATACATAGGGCTCCTTTTACTAAGGTTCATTAGGGCCTTAACGTTTGGAATAGCGTGAGCTAGATTGATGCGCACGCTAGACCTTAACGCCAGCATTGAGCTGGCATTATTCTAGAAGCGTACTGCGTGGTGTAGCGCATGGTAATTTCTTGCATGCACTAAAAACACTTTCGCACTTTGGTAAAAGGAGCCCTTAATCTTGTGAATAATTCAAAATATTGTTACTCATCTGGGGTGTCCAACTACTCCAGGTTCTGATGCGTTTTGCCAGATAAGGTTTCCTCAGAGAACCCACACATGAAATGCTTTAAGATGAGCGTGATCTACATAAGACAAAACAAAATGACAAGTGTGAACCAAACCTGTTAAATTAAAAGTTTCAAAACTCTCTCACCGACGCTGGAGGTTACCTCATGTTTTTCCCTGCTTTACTTCCTCTTACAATGACTTCCGGGGAATAGTGGGTAAATGGACGTCAGTGGGGAGCAGTCATTGTAAGAGGAAGAACATGAGGTAACGTCCAGCGCCGCCGAGAAAGTTTTGAAATTTTTAATTTTTACAGGTTTGGTTCACACTTGTCATTTTGTTTTATCTTTTGTAGATCACGCTCATCTTAAAGCATTTAATATGTGGTTTCTCTGAGGAAACCTGATCTGGCAAAACGCGTCAGAACCTGGAATAGTTGGACACCCCAGATGAGTAACATTATTTTGAATTATTCACAAGATTAACCCCCTCTTTTACAAAGGTGCACTAATCGATTTAGCGTGTGCTAACTGATTTAGCATGCGCTAATCGATTTAGCACACGCTAAACGCTAATGCGCCCATTATAGTCTATGGATTTGTTAGCGTTTAGCGTGAGCTAAATTGATTAGCGCGCGCTAAATCGGCTACAGCACCTTAGTAAAAGGACACGTAAGTATTTGGATTATTTGAAATTATCACAGTGGTCAAAGTGCAGTGATTGAATATTAAAGGCACATTTTTGGAGGTTTTACCTCATTTGTGATCTTTATGTCATTGAACTGGTTCTGAGCACTACTGACACTTGTAAGGCGGTATTATATGTGCAATAGTGGGTGGGGGTTTTGTTTTTGTTTTTTTTTGCATTAGTATTCACTTCACATATCACCCACATGGTGTTATACATTTTTTCCCAAATTTTTTTGTTTGGGTATCACTGTGATAAAATTTAACCATGAACAACTTAGAAGTAGAAGCAGGAGAAAAAAAAAATTCAATAATAAGAATAAAACAATAAAAAAATGACAAGATATGAATAATAGAAGTCTAGCAATTCAGAGATGTTTATGTAGCCCTCGCGTATTTTGCTGCTGATAAAAATACAAAAATGCAGGAAAGAAAACAAACTGATCTCTCTTTGGCTGTGTAAATATGTGTGCGTATGCATTTGATTCATTCATACTGTCACTATAGTTCATATCAAAAGCATTTGAGTATAAAAGCAGAAATGAACCAGCTAACTAAAGCACTTAGGTCTGACAGTAAGAACACTATGTAGACGTGTTCAACAGATCTCAGTAGCAATGTTGAGACAAATGTTTTGGACACAAAATTCTTTTAAGCAATATGCAAAAGTATTTATTTCTGGAAGGGATACGGTGTTACAATAATAGGGCTACTTTTACTAAACTACGGAAGAGCTTTTTACCATGGGCCGGCGAGGTAAATGCTCGAACGCTTATTCTATTTCTATGAGCTTCGGAGCATTTACCTCGCCAGCCCGTCGTAAGAAGCTCTTCCACAGTTTAATAAAACCCAGCGATAATAACATACCCCTCCCCCCCTTTTGCAAAACTGCGTAAGTGGATTTTAGCGCAGGCTGGCTACGCTAATCAATTAGCACACTGCAATGCCTCATACGCTAACTTATTATTGCTGTTGTGCTCACTCTCCACCCCAGAACACACCCCCTTAGAGAATATTAAGAGAATTATTTTAGTGTGCAGTGTGTGCGCGTGTGGATATTTTAATTTATTTATTTATTGAGATTTATTAATGATCTTTATGAAGAGATTCACTCAAGGCAGTGTACAACAGGTATAATTCAACATAAAACTTAAATTTTGTTAACAGCATAACAGTAGTAAAAAAAGACCAAATATAAACAGTAAATTAAATCTTATCCTCCCCTTGCCTTTTACAAAACCGTTTTATTGCAGGCTGTGGTGGTAACAGCTCCGATGCTCATAGGAGTATGAGCGTCAAAGCTGTTACCAGCACAGCCAGTGCTAAAAATCACACTATAATTTTGTAAAAAAAAAAAAAAAAAAGTGTGAGTATGTTAAAAATAGAATTACCATGAAAGTTTCAAAAATATACTTATTAATAGCACTGAAATTCCAATAAAAGAGATATAATGCTCCTTTTACTAAGGTGCGCTAGTGGTTTTAGCGCGTGCTTAGCGCACACTACAATGCCACGCACGTTAAGCGCTAATGCCTCCATAGAGCTTGCATTACTATTTTTCATTTAGCGCATGGTTAGCGCATGCTAATCTTTAGTGTGCGCTATAAACACTAGCGCACCTTAGTAAAAGGAGCCCATATGCATACTAAATGAGAGATATAATACTTATGAAACATCTAATAATAAGCACTAATCAGAACATTCAAATAACATAGATATGACACTTTTTTTTTTTCTATAATACAGCTTTTCCTATAGCTGAAGGGTCAAATGCAGATATTAGATGGGGGAAAGAAGACAAGTGTGTGTGGTGAGCTAGTCCTTGTGCAGAAAGAGTGTATAGTCAATCAGCCTATGTATTAAAGACTTGGCTGAAGAGCTAGGCTTTCGCCTGCTTCCTGAAGTAGAAGTAGTCTGGAGTTCGATAGGCAAATTTACCCTGGGACAGAAGCTTGTATCCCACAGTATGCTTGTTTAATGTGCAGTAAGCACACACAAATGTTTATCACAGTTTATAAAAGGGCCCTTTAGTTAGGAAGGCCAAGTAGGCACCTATTTGGCCTTATTTTATAAAGACACATAGATGCCAATGGGGCCCTTTTAATAAAACAGTGCATGATAAATGTTACAGTTCCTATTTTATACCTATGGCACTTGGCACAGGCTAATGTCTTTAACGTGTGCTAAGCTTTAGTAAAAGAGACCCTATATATCTTTAAAAATGCCAGCATAATGTGAAAAGAAATCACTGTGAAAAATAATCAGTATATAATATACCTTCTCAGAAGGAGGTTTAAATATATTGTGACAAGCATTTAGGAAGTGCTTTTTCATGTGAAAAAATTTGGAGCATAAATTAGGGTTAACTTCCACTCCTTAAACATAAGGAAATGTAAAGCATAAGCTTATTTGAGAAAGCTGGGCTGCATTTCTCAATAGGAAATAGAGCTGGATTTGGAATAGAGAATGACACGGGGACAAATTTGTCCCCATCCCCATAGGAACTCAATTTCCTCGATCCTGAGAGTTTTGTCACTGTCTTTGTCCCTTCCCCATTCCTGTAAGCTCTGCCTTAACCGCACAAGCTTTGAACACTTATGATTTTAAAGTGTTTGAGGCTTGTGCAGATGAGGACAGAGCTTGCAGGAACGGGGCAGATACAGGAAAATAATTCGCCGGGATGGGAAAATGAGTTCCCGTGGGGACGGGGAAAAAGTTGTTCCCGTGCCATTCTCCAATTTGGAGATCATGGACTTATAGAGAAAGCTGGACTACATTTCCCAGTTGGCAGTAGGGTTAGAGTTGAAAGGAGCAAGCACTTAATGTACCTGGGAGAAGAGCTAATTAGCAAGCTCCCAGGTGCTTTATTACTAACCTGGCTCATGCTATGATATGAATTTTAAAAGAAGCTTTTGTCTCTTAGAAAACAGATACAGCCAACATACTGAATAGAGAAAGGAGGATAGATTTTTTTTTTAAAAAGGGGGGTTAGTTAGTCACTGTATTAAAGTCTGCTCTTGCTTGTTTTCCTAGGCACAGACGTATGAGCCTGGGGATTTGCTTGGTTTCCACAATAAGTAGCTGGAGATCATCACAATATGCATGCATTATATAAACAGCAAACCCAATATTCAAAATTATTTAAATGGCCAGGAGAGGTTCTTGGCCATGTAAATCACCTGTCTGGGGCTAACCATGCACTTTCAGTGTCACTTTACCAGCCAATACTATTAAAATGCCTGGTTAGTGTTAAAGCTGAAATAAGCTATTTTTGTGGGTGTTCCAGGGGTGGAATCAGCACTTATCCTATTAAATGCTGATGTTTGGCACTTAACCTGTTAAAATACATAGGATCACATAAAACACAGTCCTATCTCCCCTCCACATATACACACACTTTTACTAAGCTGCGGTAGAGGTTTCTTCCGCCATCCGGAGCGCTAAATACTCCCAACACTGCTCCGGCGTTCAGAGAATTCCTCTGATCGTCACAGCATTTAGCACCCTGGGCTGCATTAGAAACTTCTACTGCGGCTTAGTAAAAGGGAGGGGGAGGGGAGTTATGAAGTATTTAATTGCCAATTAAGTGCTGAATATTGCACTTAACTAGCTATGTTTTAACTAGCTCCATATGCCCTGAAGTTCAATGATGGAGCCCAGACATGACCTGACATTGAATTTCCAGGTTTAACACTGGTAGTGGTCAGCAAAACACTGATGGCTGCCAGCTGAAAATTGGGCTCAACACGTACAAACTTTGAATCTGCCCGCACTAACCTAAACTATATCGCTAAACAATTCTATGAATTAGCTGCGTAAAAATATATACCTTCCTGTTGTTATGTGCACTTTCACATGTGTATTGGGGGAGGGTCATTTTATAAAAGGTGTTTTATATGCAGTTAGGTATTTATGCATGAAAAAAAAATCCTTTAAAACAGGGGTTCCCAAACATGGTCCTGCAGGCACCCCAGCCAATCAGATTTTTAGGACATTCACAATGAATATTCATGAGAGAGATTTGATTGCAGTGGAGGTAGTGCATGTAAATCCCTCTCATTGACTATTCATTGTGGATGTCCTGAAAACCTGATTGGCTGGGGTGTCTCCAGGACCTGGCTTGGGAACCACTGCTTTAGAACATCATCCCACATTTGCACCTTTCATGGAGCAGACATACATTTATAGATAGGTATTTTCATGCTATTGGACTGGATCTGGCAGCCTGTTTCATAAAGCCACATACACCCCTTTGATTACTTTATAAAATAGAGTTAATATAGGTACCTTTTTAGGCATTTCATATAGGCGCATCCCCTTAGAAATTTGCTCCTGAAGAGGACAATTATAGGATATCTATTTCTAAAACAGACATTCAGAACCAGAGCCAGTATGAAACAAATGCATCCCTGCTCTGAAGATGATGTAAGTGTATGCATGTATTCTATGTGTCTTCATGCATATTTTATAAAAATACGCACATACAGTGTGACACTGTCCCCCTCTGCCCAGATTATGCCTCTGGGAGCACCTACATGAATACTGCATGAAAGCCACATTTCAGTGAGTCTTCTTTTTACATGAGTATGTTGCCATGCAATTTTAAAGGAAACTTTTCTGCCTGTAAAACAAGCTTCACATACAGAAAAAGCCTTATCAAACTACCCCCTCATTCTGTATACTAAAATATTGCTCAACATCAATTCAGAATCATATTTATATACAGAATATATTGGTGCTAAATTATAGTGGTGAACTGCTGAACATGCACATTAAAGGTGGTGGTGGTGGTGGGGGGGGTACTGTACACCTATTATTAGATACCAAGCAGAAGCCTATCTGGAGCCTATTATGTGCAGAAAAACAGATCCCTGCATTTATGTATAGGATACTATGTAATGTAGCAGAACAAAATACACAGATCTATATTTTAGGTGCCATGTACACAGCCATAGAGCTGATATTAATGCTCATGCAGTAGACTCTCAGTTAACCGTTACCCATGGGGATTGATAGAAGCCAGATAAATGTAGTTTCTGGTTGCTTGAGAGTTACTATTAGAAATAGGTCTAACTAATACTATACCCCTTACTATGCCATACCATAAACTGTTCCAGACATACTACCGCTAAAATCGCCTGTAGTACCTGAAGATTGGAGGGTGGCCAATGTTACTCCAGTTTTTAAAAAGGGCACCAGGGGAGATCCGGGAAGTTACAGACTGGTAAGCCTCATTTCAGTGCTGGGCAAAATGGTGAAAACAATTATAAAAAAAATAAAATTGTGGAACACTTAGACAAACATGATTTAATGAGACGGAGTCAGCATGGGTGCAGCCGAGGGAGGTCTTGTCTCATCAATTTGCTTGACTTCATTGAAGGTGTGAATAAACAAGTGGATAAAGGTGAGCCGGTTGATATAGTGTATCTAGATTTTCAGAAAGCTTTTGATAAAGTTCCTCATGAGAGGCTCCTGAGAAAATTGAAGTGTCATGGGATAGGGAGCAAGGTTCAGTTGTGGATTAGGAATTGGTTATCGGATAGAAAACAGGATAGGGTTAAATGGTTATTTTTCTCACTGGAGGAGAGTAAACTGTGGAATGCCGCAGGGGTCTGTAATGGGACTGATGCTATTTAATTTATTTATAAATGATCTAGAAATTGGAATGATGAGTGAAGTGATTAAATTTGCAGATGACACAAAACTGTTCAAAGTTGTTAAAATGCATGTGGATTGTGAAAAATTGTAAGATTGGATGTCCAAGTGAAAGATGAAATTTAATGTGGAAAAATGCAAAGTGATGCTTATTGTGAAGTATAACCTGAATCACAGTTACCAGATGCTAGGGTCTACCTTGGGGGTTAGTGCCCATGAAAAGGATCTGGGTGTCATCATAGATAATATGATGAAACCTTCCACCCAATGTGCGGTGGTGGCCAAAAAAGCAAACAGGATGCTAGGAATTATTAAAAAAGGGATGGTTAACAAGACTGAGGCCCTCTTTTACTAAGGTGTGCTAATCGATTTAGCGCGTGTTAAATGCTAACGTATGCATGTTAGTCTATAGACGCGTTAGCGCTTAGCACCTGCCTATATTTAGCGTGCGCTACAATGCATAGCGCACCTTAGTAAAACAGGGGGTAAGAATGTTATAATGCCCCTGCATCGCTCCATGGTGTGACCTCATCTGGAGTTTTGCATTTATTTTTGGTTTCCTTATCTAAAAAAATATATAGTGGCTCTAGAAAAGGTTCAAAGAAGAGCGACCAAGATGATAAAGGGGATGGAACTCCTCTCGTATGAGGAAAGACAGGTTCATTCAATAAAAATATATTAAAAAAAAAAAAAAGGTTAGGGCTCTTCAGCTTGGAAAAGAGATGCCTGAGGGGAGATATGATTCAAGTCTACAAAATCCTGAGTGGAGTAGAATGGGCACAAGTGGATCAATTTTTCACTCCGTCAAAAATTACGAAGACTAGGAGGAAATACAGTATTTTTTTCACTCAGAGAACAGTTAAGCTCTGGAATGCATTGTCAAAGGTTGTAGTAAGAGCAGATAGCATAGCTGGTTTTAAGAATGGTCTGGACAACTTCCTAGAAGAAAAGTCCACAGTCCGTTATTGAGAAAGACATGTATATTGTATACTGTATAACAACAGTATACAGTAGATGTAAATACAAGGCTCAACAGTAACCAGACTAGGCATTCCACCTGTTCTGATAAATCCATCTATGGGAGTCCTCTATAGAGAACTCTTGGGCTAGCTGATACTCAGAAACAGAGGTATGTAGGACTCACAGCATCTTGGATGTTCAAGCAATAAACCTTACTCAGTCATCACAAGTTGAATCCACTCTATGTTTGACCCAGAATCCTAAAGTAGTGTTTTTTAACTCAGTCCTGAAATACCCCCTTGCCAGTCAGGTTTTCAGGATATCTACAATGAATATGCATGAACTTTATTTGCATACACTGCCTCCATTATATGCAAAATTATGTCATGCATATTCATTGTGGATATCCTGAAGACCTGACTGGCATGGGTTACTCCAGGATCAAGTTGAGAAACACTGTCCTAAAGCAAGCGATGGTACCCAAGGTTGCACAGGCCCAGCTAAAGATTAGCCTCCGCATGCCCTGTTCACAAGTATAGGAAATGGCTTATGCACTCTTGCAAAGCAACAAGTGTGCCAGTGCACAAAATCACAAACTTCTTACTGAAGAGGAAGGCCCTCAATGAAGCGCCAAAGTTCCTTGGGTTTTGTCATGGTGAGAAATTTATTATTGTATGTGATATAGTCCTGAGCCGGGTACTTTAGAGCAAATGTGATGTTTTAGAGAAAAAAACTGAGAACAAAATGGTGTCTTGGCTCTTTGTTGCTCAGTTACTTTCTGAGAAAAAATTTTGCCCCCTCTTACTCCAAGGCTTAGTTTTTCTTAAACAACTCCATTAGCCAAGCCTTAACTGCATAATTATGGAAGCAGACAACCACTTTTCTAGGCCAAGGTCTGCCAATGTCCTCCCTCCTCTGGCGCATGCAGTGTACTCATTCTACAACTACCAGTTCCATGTTGTTGAACAGGCTCAAGGCCTGTGGGAACCATTTTTTTTTTCTGCAAAAGATTGTAACTCTGAGTCCTTGACACTTTCTGGGAATCCAATGATTCTAGTATTTATGCAGTGGCACCCTAGTCTCTGGTCTTCTACGTGGTTCAAGAGGAGTTGGATCTGGTTTTGAGTGTGTTCAACCTTCCTTCTGAAGACAATCTGCAAATAGCTTCTAAAAAGTGATATGGATTGTTCTGAAAAGAGAAGATGGAGCTTCTATCTACGTGGGTGTAGTCTACAGACCTCCAACTCAATTGCAGCAAATTGATAAAGATCTGATTGTGGATATCCAAAAGTTTGGAAAGAAAGAGGAGGTGCTGCTGTTGGGAGATTTCAACCTGCCAGATGTGGACTGGAAAGTTCCATCTGCGGAATCGGAAAGAAGTAGGGAGATTGTGGATGCCTTTCAAGAGGCTCTGCTCAGATAAATGGTGATAGAACCCACAATGGAAAAAACAATATTGGAACTAGTCCTCACAAATGGGGAGAGTATCTCTAATGTTCTAGTGGATGCTCACCTGGGAAGTAGCGATCATCAAACAATTTGGTTTGATTTAATAGCTAAAGTGGAGGGCGGCCGCACAATACTAAAAGTCCTAGATTTCAAACATACGGACTTTAATAAAATGGAAGAGTACCTGAAGAAAGAGCTGTTAGGATGGGAGGACATAAGAGAAGTGGAAAAACAGTGGTCTAAGCTGAAAGGAGCAATAAAAATGGCTAAGGAACTTTATGTGAAGAAAATAAATAAAAAAAGGAGAAAAAGGAAACCAACATGATTCTCCAAACTAGTGGCAGAGAAAATAAAGGCAAAGGCATTCCTGAAATATAAAAAAAAAACAACAACAACAAGAGGAGTACAGAAAAGACTACCAGTTGAAACTGAAAGAAGCCAAGAGAGAGATACGTCTGGCGAAAGCGCAGGTGGAAGATCAAATGGTGAAAAAGGGGGACAACATTTTTTTCAGATATATCAGTGAAAGGAGGAAGATGAAAAATGGAATTGCTAAACTAAAAGATGCCAATATGTGGAGAGTGATGTGTTCACGGAAGAAAATCCTGGAGAAAGAACGATGTCTGGCAAAGTTACATGAGAAAATGGAGTAGATTCTGCGCCGTTCATGGAGAAAAGTGTTTATGAACAACTTGAAAAACTGAAGGTAGACAAAGCGATAGGACTGGACGGGATCCATCCCAGGATACTGAGGGAGCTCAGGGAGGTTCTGGCGGGTCCTATTAAAGACTTGTTCCACAAATCTCTGGAGACAGGAGTGGTTCCTGGGGATTAGAGAAGAGCGGATATGGTCTCTATTCACAAAGTGGCCACAGAGATGAAGCGGGAAACTACAGGTAGGTAAGCCTCACTTCAGTTGTTGGAAAAATAATAGAAGTGTTGCTGAAAGAAAGGATAGTGAACTTTCTAGAATATAATGGGTTATAGGATCCGAGGCAACATGGCTTTACTAAAGATAAATCGTGCCAAACGAACCTGTTTAAATTTTTTGATTGGGTGACCAGAGAACTGGATCAAGGACATATGCTAGATGTAATTTACTTAGATTTCAGCAAAGCCTTTGACATGGTTTCTCATAGGAGGCTCTTGAACAAACTTAAAGGGCTGAAGTTAGGACCCAAAGTAGTGAATTGGATTAGAAACTGGTTGACGGACAGACGCGAGAGTGTGGTGGTTAATGGAAGTCGCTCGGAGGAAGGAAAGGTGAGTAATGGAGTTTAAAAAAGCGTGGGATGAATGCAGAGGATCTAGAATCAGAAAAGAATAGTAAATATTGAAGAGCTAAGGCCAGTACTGGGCAGACTTGCACGGTCTGTGTCTGTATATGGCCGTGTGGTTGAAGATTGGCTGGGGAGGGCTTCAATGGCTGGGATGGGCTGGAGTGAGCTTTGATGGAGACTTCAGTAGTTAGAACCTAAGAACAGTACCGGGCAGAGCTTTGGATTCTTGCACAGAAATAGCTAAGAAAAAACAACAAATATTTAGATTGAATCAGGTGGGCAGACTGGATGGACCCTTTGGGTCTTTATCAGCCATCATCTACTATGTTATTATGTATCCAACGAGGTGAGTAACCTGAACAGCTTATCATCTAAAAGTTATAAAAGGTGATGCATAGAAACTCTTTAACTGCTCCTCGATCTAAATTGTTGCCATCTATGTAAGCGGGTGCACAGCTTTCTCTTTCCCCAGTGGTGGCATTCTCATAGGCATTTCAACACTTTAATAGTGTCAGTACAATCCTGATGACTTGCTGCTGCTTGGAAGTTTCAAGGAAAGTCACTCCATCAGCCAAAGTGATAAAACTAAAGGGTTTATTTCGGAATTAGAGTGGAGCCGAACACACAGGCGACAGCCATCATGTGACACCCCTCCCCCCAGACACTGCTGCTTCCTGCTAAACCAATAGTGACTTTATACTAATCTATAGAAAGTTTGGTTTGCCTAAGTGCCATTATATGTACAGTACAGTTGCTGCTAAGATCCATTGTGGTGCTTGTTCATCTTTTCTGTAACGTTATCCTTTTATTTTTTCAGGTTTCAGGTTTATTTAAAATTTGATATACCGCCTTATCAGAATTCAAAGCGGTTTTACATAATATATAAAAGCAGGGTATAATAAGAACGTACATTAAAAACAAATAGCAAACAATGCTTGTAAGTTGCCAAGATAGCCTGTCTAATGGGTGGGATAGCAAATTATAAATAAACTTGAAACTAGAATTGCCTCTATATGTCACCATTGCATGATGACTGGGACTCCTTCTACCTGGTGGCTATGAACACCATTTATAGATTTTTGGGGATATGTGTGTAACTGGGAAGTCCATCCATGCTCCCAGGTATATATTCCCTTGCTATAGCACTTATATACACCTTATGCAAGCATGCTTGGGCCACTAAAATGAGTAAATGCTACTTTTCTGGGCATTTATACATGCAAGGGGCAAGTAACCATAGTCACCCAATTATAAAAATGCTCTTCTCGTCTTGTGAATAATGTTCATTTCATTGACTTGATAGAATATTCAAGTCCTATTTCAAACTCATTCCATGGTGTCTTGATAGACCCATTCAAAATATGTACAATAAAGAGCTCAGGGCTAACACAATGCACACGTTTTGTTTGCAGATACTGTCATCTTTCAGCTGCTAGAAAGAATGAGAAAGAATTCTAGTCATATAGACAAATTGCATTTTTGAGAGAGTTTATTTTTGATGTTCCAAAAATCCAAAGCAAGTAGTGAAAGGTCAGTTCATTCTGCTCAGAGAAGCATGAATCTGAAGTAAATACAAAGTAATTTAAACTTAGCTGCTTCACAATGACAAATAAACATCTGCACAATGAAACTAGGCCCTCTGGGAATAAAAGTCATTTTGTAAACAAAAAACTTTCAGGTTGCCTTTGGATAGCAGCTTAATGATTTTCTGCCTGGTTTACAGTTAAATCATTCTTGTCATACTTAATCCTTGTGCAGTGAAAGTAAATAACAAAGCTGAATAGATTAAATCATCAGCTCAAGAAACGACAAATCTTTGTACTTCATGTTCTGTGACATAATTACCAAGAGGTTGATTTTAAGACAGCTGCAGAGTAGACAAGATAATTGATTAATTTTGACTTGCTGTTTTTAGGAAAATTTTCAGATATATGTAACTCAAGCTTTTTTAGCTAGTCAAAACATGTGACTGACTAGATTTAACATATCTCTACATCACTGGGTTATGGTCAAATTTAGGGATCTTAATTCTAAAATGTGATGTTTTGCAAAATATTCTAAAGTAATACTAAAAAAGCACAGCAAAAAATGCATCTTACTAAAACAACAGTGAGAAAAACACATCAGATTATGTGGCTTTATAACAGACAGGGAGAAAAAAAACCCTCAAACTCAAACTGATGCAGCAGCAGTAACTCAAAGTACCATAAGCGGCTGAAATTAATATCACAGACATAAAAATACTCCACAATCAAAAAATGCAAACATATCTCTAGCGTGGTGTATTGGTTAGAGCTACACCCTGCGGTTGTAGGTTCAAATCCACTTTGCTCCTTGTGACCCTAGGCAAGTCACTTAGGCCCCCATTAAGCTTTTTTTTTTTTTTATCACTGGCTGCATCAGTGTTAGATCCAGTGCTCAGAGGAATTCTATGAGTGTCAGAGCTTTTACTGCTGTGGCCGGCGATAAAAAGTCTTCATAAAAGTGTATGTGTGTGTGGGGGGAGGGTTAATCCTCCACTGCCCATGTACATTAGATAGACTGTGAGCCAGCTGGGACAGATAGGGAAATTGCTTGATTTCTTGATTTATAATCTGTTCTGAGCTCTTTTGGGAGGCTGGGCTAAAAAAAAATCAATTTAACAAAAATATGGCATTAATATGTTAAAAATATGGAACCAAAAGTGGATCTTATTAACTTTCAGAAAAAAATAATAAAAATAGTAAAAATGAAAATACATATTGATAAATTGGCCCCAAGGATTTTAGAAAAAGGATCTCAGATAGGTTGCTAATACATACAAGTCAGCTGGAATAGCTGTTCAGCCAGAGCAACCAAAAATGCAATGATATAATAATAATTTTATTTTTATATACCGCCAAAGCCATGATAGTTCGAGGCGGTTTACAACAAAAGGCACTGGACAATCAGCGAAGTAGTTACAATACAAAGAGATCGAAGTAGTTACAATAAAAATTTGAAGAAGTTACAAAGCCTTTGGTTACATAAAGTCACAATGTGGGAATATCGAGTACATGTGGATAAGAGTTCAGGAGAAGGTTTAAGAGTTCTAGGTTATAAATCGGTTAAACAGATTGGTTTTAACTTGTTTTCTGAAGTTAAGATAGGATGAGGAGTGCTTGATGATGATGCCTAGCCAGCCGTTTTGTTGACTTGCTTGGAAGGCTAGTGTTCTGTCAAGGAATCTTTTGTATCGGCAGGTTTTTATTATAGGGTGGCTGAACATATGAATTCTGCGTGAAGGCCTGGTGGTGCAATCCAATTTAAAATGGGAGGCCAGGTATAGGGGGGCCATACCGAGAATAGATTTGAAACAAAGGCAGGCAAATTTGAATAGCACTCTTGCTTCTAGAAGCAGCCAATGAAGTTTTTGATAGTAGGGGGGTTATGTGATCCCATTTTTTTATGCCAAAAATCAGTCGTACTGCTAAATTTTGTATGATTCAGAGTCTTTGAATGGTTTTTTTGAGGGACCCCAGATATATGATGTTACAGTAGTCGAGCAGGCTTAAGATGGAGGATTGTACCAGTAGGCGAAAGGAAGCTGCATCAAATAATTTTCTGATGGTTCTAAGTTTCCATAGTGTCGAAAAGCCTTTTTTGATCAGTGACTCTGTGTGGATGTCTAGAGTGAGGTAATGGTCTCGTATCACTCCCAGGATTTTTATGGAATCGACGATAGGGAAGACCTGTCCGTTCGGGCTCGCCAGGAAGAATTTGTTTTTTTCAGCATTGAGTTTCAGTTTGAACTCGGTCATCCATGACTCAATTTGCTGTAATGTTGATGCTAGATGATTCTTCATCTTGGGAGTCAGGTTTGTTAGAGGATGGACTATGGTGATGTCATCTGCATAGATGTAAAATTTGATTTTTAATTTTTGTGGTAGGTTCGCCAATGAGGCAAGGTAGATGTTGAACAGGGTGGGGGATAGGGGAGAACCCTATGGGACTCTGCATGGGTTTACCCATCTGGAGGATTGATTGTTATCACAATGGACTTGGTACGAGCGTTTAGTCAGGAAACCTTGAAACCATTTCAATACATTACCTGTGAGGCCAATTGATTCCAGACAGTCAGTTAGGATGGTATGATTGACTAAATCGAAGGCATTACTCAAGTCCAGCTGAAGGATTAATGCACTAGAACCTTGGCTGAATAGATTCAGGAGGGAATCCAACAATGAAGCAATGACTGTTTCCGTGCTGAACCCAGAATGAAAACCTGATTGGTTGTCATGAAGTATGCTGAATTTATCCAGGTATGATACTAAATCCTGGTTTACCAAGCCTTCCATCAGCTTTATGAAGAAGGGAATGTTTGCAATGGGTCTGTAATTCGATGTCAACTTAATAGGTTCCTTGGGATTTTTTATAATCGGAGTGATTAGTATCTGACCTAATTCCTTGGGAAATGTACCAGACCGTAAAAGAGAGGAGAGCCAATCATGTAACTTGGCTTTGAAGGTGACTGGGGCAGCTTTCATGACGTTAGGTGGGCAACTGTCTAGTCTGCAGTAAGAATCGGCGTATTTCAAGTAGAATTTGCAGAACTGATTCCAGGTGGGGATAGAAAAGTTGCTCCAGAGCATGTCTACCTTGGGTTCGTTAATGTGTTGGACGACTGGGTAGTTCAAGTGGTTGGTTGTGGGTAGGTTGGATCTAAGGTTAGTGATATTGTGGTTGAAAAATTCAGCCAGAGCATTGGCCGATGGTGGGGAGTCAGTAGTGGTGTGGGAAAAGGCCTGTGTATCGTAAAGATTGTTAATTAGTTTAAATAGATTCTTAAGGTTGGTGTTGGGAAAGTTTATTTTTTGTGCATAAAAATTTGTGCGTTTTGAAGTTATAAGATTTCTATAATCTTTTAATTTTAGTCTCCAAGTTATTCTTCCTACGTTATCTCCTGATTTTAGCCATTGTCTTTCCAGTTTTCGCAATTCTCGTTTTGCTGTTCCTAGTTCAGTGTCAAACCAGCCATCTAGGTTTTTGTTTCTTGTTTTTCTTAATTTGATGGGTGCCGTCTTGTTTAGAATTTGTGTGCTCGTATTGGTCCAAGAGTCTAGAGAGAGGGAGTCTGAGTCCGTCAAGACCTCATAATGTGACCAGAATTCTACTGGGTTTACCAAGCCTCTTGAGGCTGCCATTTTCCTAATCCTTTTAGCTCCTTTGAGTTTGGTTGGCTGGAATAGCTCCAGTTTTTGCATTTTGGATTGATTCTCTGAAGAAGTGAGGCAAAATGGGCCCGTAAGAATCACCAAATAAGTGGCCTTGGCAGCTGGCAATGATCATAATTTTTATATAAAAAAGTATTGAAAAAGCATATAGAAAAATTATTCAAAAAATTATTTAATAAATTATTTAATTACTCTTGCACATTTAAAGATTTGCAGTTTTGCACACTCAAAGATTTATGGAGGAGGTGGAGGATCAATGATTAGAATATGGTTGTTTTGGCTGAACAGCTATTCCAGCTGATTTGTATGTACAATCAAATCTCGATTTATGAGTAATGCGGTTTGCAAGTGTTTTCTAAGACGAGCAAAACATTTTCACAAATTGTGACTCACAAACCAAGAGTTGACTTGATTTGCGAGGCCCCCGCCCGTAAACTGGCATCGCCCCCCGCCTGCGAACATTGCCCCCTGCTAACCAGCATCGCCCCCCCTCATGAACACCCGCCCGCCCAAACTGACACCAGCATGCAGCACCAACCCACATGAGGTTCCGATGTCCGAAGATTGTGCTGCTTGCCGGACTGGGCCTTGAGCATCTGCGCATGCTCAAGGCCTTCTGGATCTCGTTCTTTCCGAGAATCTCGGAGAGAGGTGGGAGCCAGAATGCCTTGAGCATGCGCAGATGCTCAAGTTCCAGTCCAGTAAGCAGCATGATCTTCGGGCACCGGCACCTTCTGTGGGTTGGTGCTGTGTGTCAGTGCCAGATAGGGGTAAGGCTTCAATTTGGGTGGGTGGGCGTTCACGTGGGGGGGCGATGCCGGTTTGCGGGGGTGGGAGGTGTTTGTGAGCAGGAGGGGCGATGCCGGTTTGCGGGGGAGGGGATGTGGAAACGTACCAGTTGCCTCGAAGGTGGAGGGGTCTTTTGGGTATGTGGTGGGGTGGGGTGGAGCAGTGCTTGTGGCTGCAGGGGGAGGGGGAGGAGGTGGAACCAATCAAGTGAGTTTCCCTTACTTCCTATGGGGGAAACTTGCTTTGATATACAAGTAATTTGGTTTACGAGCATGCTTCTGGAACGAATTATGCTCGTAAACCAAGGTTCTACTGTATTAGCAACCTATCTGAGATCCTTTCTCCAAAATCATTGGGCCGATTTATCAATAAGTATTTTACATTATTACTATTTTTTCTGAAAGTTAATAAGATCCACTTTTGGTTCCATATTTTTATCTTGGATTGTGGTATCTTAATTTTTTGGTTTGTTTGTTGTGTTTTGCACTATAAGGGGAATTCATCAGGCAGCATTAGAGTTTAACACAATTTAATATGCACCTAACTATCGTCATGGCCATTTGCACCAGTAAAAACAGTGCAAATGCCTGTACCTATACTACTGCACAGAGGCCCTAATTCTGTAATTATGCATATAATTTAAAGGCATGCCCCCAATCTGTCCATTCTCCTCCCTTTTCCATGATCCTCCTTTTTTGATTTGCACCTATATTTGGGTGTGTAATACTTAATTGATTCTAATTAATGTCAATAATTGCTTGTTAAAATGCCAATTATTGGTGTTAATTAGGTTATTATTTAATTAAAATGTGCACACAGGGGTCCTCTTCTAAGGGCGCTAATTGATTTAGCGCGCGCTAAAGATAAGCATGTGCTAAATGATAAAGCACCCATTATATTCTATGGGCACCTTAGCATTTAGCATGCACTAATCTTTAGTGCACGCTAAATTGGTTAGCGCGCCTTAGTAAAAGGACCCCACAATTTGGAAACATGACCAAAATTGTGCATGCAATTTTTGGCACTTTTATAGTATTAAGGGGTAAATGGTCTTTCAGATTTAGTGCATGCTAATTTCCTTAATACTGTTTAATACTTCCCTAAATGTTCCTGCATAATCCGGTGTCATCTAGTTAGAGTACATTAATCCAAATGCACAAGCTGAATAATGCAGGAATACCCAGTCTCCACCCATGAGAAGCAAAATAAAGCAAAATGTTTTAATGCATTTTGTGGTAGCTTGTTGGTGCACACTGAGAGGGAAAATTTTATAAACGGCGCCCTACTGGCATCTAAGTTAATTGAGAAATACTTTTTAAAATGGCAAAAAAAAAAAAAAGAGTTAAAGTGCCTGCTGGTGCCTAAATTTCTGGTGTCTGTCTTTGTTGTGAATTGCAGCTACGTAGGTGCTTTACAGCGCTTAGTGCCACTATGGACATGGCTAATGCCGGAAGTGATGTTAGGTGCTATAAAGCGCCCACGCAGGTGCAATTCACAACAAAGACAGGTGCTGGAAATATAGGCTTGGAAAACCCTGGCCTACATTTCTGGCACCTATCTTTCCCCGAGGCTCAATTCTCTATACACTACCATCACATGACTGACACACAATCGGCAGCCACTTTTAAGGTGGCCGCCAATATCGGCACCATATAGAGAATCTGGGTCTAACTGCACATCAATACCTTAATACCCTTTAGTAGAAGGGCCCCTTTATTTTTACACAGAATCACATAACATACAAAGGAGATTAACCCCCTGTTTTACTAAGAAGTGCTAAGCATATTTAGCGCATGCTAAACACTAATGTGTCCATAGACTAACATGCATGCATTAGAGTTTAGCGTGTGATTAGTGTGCGCTAATATTTAGCACATGCTAAAACACTTAGCACACCTTTGTAAAAGGAGCCCTTAATTTTCAAAAAGGTCATAGAGATCAACAATCCTATTTAAGTCAAAATTTCAGCTACTAAATATAATGTAGAATACTGTATTCTCTCTATAAATAATAAATACTAGTCCTTTAGTTCAGTGTTTTTCAACCGGCCGCGAGATGTTGTCTGGTGTGCCGCAGAGCCGCCGGGCCCGGAGCTGACAGGGGGCCCGAGGCAGGGGCGCCAGTAGCTCGCCAAGGCAAAGTGAGTCGATCACCCAGGACTCACTTTGTCTTGGCGATCTAATCTATCGAGCCGATAAGTCTTCTTCTCCCCGATGTCAATTCTGCAGTCGGAGAGGAAGTTCGGGCCAGCCAATCGCTGCCTGGCTGGGCGGAACTTCCTCTCTGATTGCAGAATTGACGTCAGGGAGAGCATGCGTCGGCGTCGGCTTTGGGGCCTGTTATCCATTGGTGGGTCCTGTTCCCCGATGGCAGCGGCAGCGGCAGTGGCAGTGGCTTGGGGAACGGCAGGGAGAAAGAAAGAAAGGGTGCAGGCAGGGAAACAGAAGGAAAGAAGAGAAACAGAAAAAAAGAAAGAAAGGTCAGGGAGAGAGGAAGAAAAAGTTGGGGGAGGGAATGAGGTGTGGAGGAGAGAAAGCATACAGGCTGATAGAAGGGAAGAAAGATTGGATGCACAGTCAGAAGAAGAAAGTGCAACCAGAAATCACCAGACAAGGTAGGAAAAATGATTTTATTTTCAATTTAGAAAAGTGGAGGCAGTATTACCACAGTTTTCAAAGGAATTTGCCCAAATAACTTAATAGTTAACTGGGTAAATTCCCAGAGATGAAAACTTCCCTTCACTTACTATGCACAGTTCTGAATTTATATCTGCTGTCTATATTTTACAATATGGTCACCTTTTACTAAACCGCAATAGTGGTTTTTAGCGCAGGGAGCCTATGAGCGTCAAGAGCAGCGCTGGGCATTCAGCGCAGCTCCCTGCGCTAAAAACTGCTATTGTGGTTTAATAAAAAGGATGTCTATTTTTGTATGCTATAAAAACCAAATACAGAGAGAGACTGAGAGCTGTTGACGAAGAGCTACGTGTGTGTCTTTCTTCGATTCCAGCCAGAATATCAGCTTTGTGTTCAGCCAAACAGGCCCAGGTTTCGCACTGAATAAAGTATTTTATAATTTTTATTTCGTAATAAAGTAATTATAAAATACTTTCTTTGTGTTTATTTGATTCCTATTCAAGAGAATTACTTTATATATAGTCAATATAGGCAGAGAGTTAAATTTTTTAACATTTTCTAATGGTGGTGTGCCTCGTGATTTTTTTCATGAAACAAGTGTGCCTTTGCCCAAAAAAGGTTGAAAAACACTGCTTTAGTTAATTCATTTCCAAGCCTGTCCTCAGCATCCAAACTCAGTTGAGTTTTCAGATTATCCACAATGTGTTTACTGTATATAGCATAACATAACATAAAATTCACTTTTATACGGCAAATACTGCTAAGTTCTATGCGGTTCACAAAAAGATTATGTATACAAAAGAAGAGAAGAAAGGCAGAACACGCCTAATTTTCAAAATCTTCAGTAAAAAGATACATTTTTAAAACACATTGAAATTGTAAATAAGAGTCAGTCGACATAATTAAGAAAGTCAAATCCTTATCCCATAGTGCTGCCTGAAAGGACAGCAGACGTTGAAATCTTTTAAATTTACAACCCTTGGCAGATGGAAAAAAAAACAGTGCATGTGATTTCCTGGAATGTTTGGCGTTATTGAATATAAATGATTCCAAGAGCTATTCTGAAGTTAAGCCTTCCAATACCTTAAAGCAGAAGCAACCAAACTTGAACTTAATCCGCGCTTCAATCTGCAGCCAATGCAATTGATGATAATAAGGTATAATATGATCATACTTCTTCAGATTGTAATTCAAGCGAACTGCTGCATTCTGAATAATGTGCAGTCTCTACAGATTTTGGGGGGGCTCCAGCAAGATACACAATATTACAGTAGTCAAGTTGACTCAAAACCAGAGCTTGCACTAAAAATCAAAAGGAGTTTATGTCAAAATAAGCTCTTATGATTTTCAATTTCCACAATGGTGTGGAAACCCTTACGTACCATAGAGACAACCTGATTTTTCATTGTTATACAGTGGTGCATATTCATTGTCTATCTGGAAAAGTCAGTTAATTAGGAGTTTCCGGGGACAGACAACTACCGTAATCTAGTCTAATATATTTCATAATAAAAAAATAAGACGTGAATATAATTAACACAACCCCCCAGAATAGTGTTATAGAATTTTGAGACCTATTCATAAAAACTTAAGTATTTTAGGATGTATATGCTAAGAACAATAACTATGAAATTGAGAAAACAACACTTAGCATTTCATACACTACAGCCTATTAGCATGCATGCTATCCCATAAAACTGTAATGTCTCTATCCTAATAGCATTTTTGTGTTAAATGGTAAACTGAGCATAGACAATCCCTTTTCTTCTCATCTCTTAGCCTTCTTGCTGTAAACATGTAGATAGTAAATTAGTATGGAAAACAGCTAGTTCTTTTCTATAGAAGTACAGAACAAGATTTCTGGGTTAGGTAGTAGAAGTACAATTGGTTATTGTGCAAATTTTTAATGCAAAAGCCTTTTTGCCTCGATTTATTTCTTATGTTAATCCCCCCATTTATTTTTTCTGCACTGCTGATTCTCTAGTAAGCTTTTAGTTAGATAAGAAGTAACAGGAGAAATTATTTTTGTACACTCTCTTCCATTTTCAAGACATTCTTAGATATGCAATTTGGAAAATGCATAAAAATAAAATGTTAGCTAGAGAGTAGCTGAATATCACTGCTCTTCTGCTAAGCTGAAACCCACCACTGGATTGCTGATAGACTACTCTGAATTTAGGAGCTCTTTTGCTAATCAATGTCAAACACTTAACATGATGTTACATAGAAACATAGAAATAGATGGCAGATAAGGGCCCACGGCCCATCTAGTCTGCCCACCCTAATGTCCCTCCCCTACCTTTGCCCTGTGAATAGATCCCATGTGCCGATCCCATTTGGCCTCAAGAAAACAGGTTACTGCAAAGTGCATTAAAGTGTTTTGTAGTATTTTGCTTGTTTTCACATGCTGATCCCCCAAATTCAGAATATAAATGTGCATAGAAATCAGTGCACACAGGGGGACAGAGTGGCACAGTGGTTAAAGCTACAGTCTCAGAATCCTGAGATTGTGGGGTCAAACCTATACTGCTCTTTGTGACCCTGGGCTAGTCACCTAATCCCCCCATTGCCCCAGGTACATCAGATAGATTGTGAGCCCACCAGGACAGACAGGGAAAAATGCTTTTGAGTACCTGAATAAATTTATATAAACCATTCTGAGCTCCTTGGGCGAATGGTATAGAAAACTGAATAAATAAATAATTGACAATGTGAAATTAGTTCTAATTGGCACTAGTTAAAAGTTATGCACACAACTTGGAAAGTGTGATTCTATAAAAATTATGCACCAGTTCTAGTGTACAAATTTGAAAAAGACGCATGACCAAGGCAGATCATGGACATTCCTAAAAAAAATATGCACAGTTATAGAATAGGCCTGACCTATGTCCAACATAGGTGCAGGCATTTAGGCCTGGTTTTAGCTGTCCTAAATGGGTGCGTCTAAAAGTTATGCAAAGCACAGGCACTCCAATGTGCAGCCCCGCTGTAAACCTGCGGGCTCACACTGCAGGGAAGGCGGCAAGAGCTGGGCTTGGAAGGGGAGAGCAGGAGAGTTGGAGCGCGTGAAAGTTAAAAAAAGAAAGTTGGGTCTAGACCCATTTGCAGACCATCTACAGATGGTCTGTGCATGTGTTGGGATCGCAGACCTGCGATCCGTGCTGGCAAATTGTGGCATTCCTCCGATGGCCCCATCTGCATATTTGAGTTTAGGGAATTCATCGGACCTGCCCGGATCAGGCAGCAGCACCTTCCCACAAAGAGCAGCAGCACCTCTTCCCACCACAACCGACAGCAGTTGCAGCAGCACCTTTCCCTCCACCCAATGAGCTCTAACACTAGTACCTCTTTTCTCCCCACCCCAATGAGCAACACCTCCCCTCTATCCCATGAGCAGCAGCTTGTAACTTGCCTACATAGCTGATATTGCAACAATTTTATCCAGCAGCTTTGGGGCCTTTGCTAGGCCGGGCCTACCTCCAAGGAAAGAGAAAGTTACATCACCAGAGGCAGGTCCAGCCTAGCAAAGGCCCTGAAGCTGCTGGAGGAAATTGATGTACTATTTATAGCAGCTGTGCAGGGAAGTTACAAGCTGCTGCTCATTGGAGGGGAGGGAGGGGGGGACAAAATTTTGGCAGTGGAAGCAACAGCAGGAGACATGCTGGTGCCACGTACCACCTGCCACCAGTACAGAAACATAGAAACATGATGGCAGATAAAGGTCAAATGGCCCATACAGTCTGCCCATCCACAGTAACCATTATCTCTTCCTCTCTCTAAGAGATCCCACATGCCTATCTCTGGCTTTCTTTAATTCAGAAACAGTCTTTGTCTCCCCCTCTACCAGGAGCCTATTCCATCCTTTCTGTAAAAGTATTTTAATAGTGCCTTTGATCTAGTAGATCATGAAATATTGTTGAGTTGTTTAGACACAATAGGACTTTCAGGAAGGGTCTGGAACTGGTTTCTTTTTTTTTTTTAAATAAAAGCTTTTATTGAGATAAACACCAAATACAAGGAATACATGTAAGATGCAGCAACGACAACACAAAAAGCAATACACTACCATCAAGAAAACAGCAGACGTGCTGCCAACAAGCAGAACATGTGCAATCCCGATATACTAACAGTAGCAAACTACAATACCCACCAGAACACATCCCAAATCCCCCCCCACCCACCCCCCAGGGACGAAACACAATACCTACAACACCCAATATGGTCTAAAACCATTCAAACCCCATACAAAGAAAAGAATGGAAGGGGAATAAGGTGATAGGTGATAGGGTCCCCCCAATCCAAGCTCCCCCAATCCAGCCCCAAACTCAACTCAAAGTCCCATTCCCCCCCTACCACAAACACCCACAGAGGCCCGGAACCGACGCCAAATACGAGCATAGCCATGTTGTTTGCCATGCCGTAAGGCCGTTAAATGGTAAAGATGTTGCCAGGTAAGCAAGCGCTGCTCTACCATTGCCCACGTGGGAGGGAGCACTTGGTTCCATAAGGAGGCTAAAGCCAACCTGGCTGCAGTGAAAGCCAACTTACAAAACAAAGCATCTCCCCAGGCTAGGTCTAATTGGTGCCAAAATAATAGGGCATGGCGCCAATCAACCGGAATCTGAAAATCAAGGATCTGGGACACCCGAGAGAAAACCCCAGACCAGAACCCACGCACCCGCCTACACTGCCACCACATATGAAGATAGGTACCCACCTCCCCACAGCCCCTCCAGCAAAGAACACTCGCACCCCCCTGCCAACGAGCCACAGCCTGAGGAGTATAGTACCAACGAAAAAGGACCTTATAACCATTCTCAATCAACAAAGCAGCAATACCCGCCGAGGAAACTTCTTTCCAGATGTCCCCCCAGGTATCCCAGGAAATAGCAGAACCCCAATCACCCTCCCAAGCCACCATATAGGGATACGGGGCCCCCCGACAATTAAGGCACCTATATATAGCAGACAGAGCTCCCTTCCGAAGTACCGGACCCAGCAGCAGCACAAAGGGAGTCCTACCACCCCCCAAGTCCCCCAGAAGGCCCGAGGTCCGGATATAATGAACAACTTGCAGGTAAGGGAACAGATCCCGGACCCCAAAGCCAAACTTGCCCCTGAGCTCTGCAAAAGGTCGAATACGGCCCAAAACCGGATCCCACAATTGACCCACACAAACCAAGCCATGAGACTCCCAAGTAGCAAAAACTCCCTCCCCTCTTCCCGGTAGAAAAGCCGGATTATGTCTCAACGGGGTATACCAGGAATGGCGTCTGCCCAACAATAGACCACCTCGGGTCTGATTCCAAACCCGCAAAGAAGTGCCAACTGAGGATAACTCACCCTCAGGCCGCACCCTGCCAGGCAACCATGGCCGATGTAACAAAGGCACCCCATCAGTTAAACTCTGCTCCATCTCCACCCACGGTTTCGGTACCTGCGTCTGCCACTCTAACAGGGCACGCAGCTGAGCAGCCTGATAATATTTTACCACATTGGGAACCCCCAGCCCCCCATCACTCTTCCCCATACATAAAACCTTCCTGCTCACTCTTGGTCGCCGACCGGCCCAAATAAAATCAAAAATATGCCGTTGGACCCCCTCCAATGTGCTCCTGCTCACCCAGAGCGGCAACACCTGAAATAAAAACAAGAGACGAGGTAAGATCATCATCTTCACAATTTCTACCCTACCCAACCAAGAGAAGTACTGATCTTTCCAACTAATCAAATCCTGGCGGATGCGTCGAAAGACCGGAGGGAAATTAAAATCATAAAGATCCACTCCCGGTGTTCCGAAATAAACCCCAAGGTAACGTAGAGAATGCTGAACCAACCGAAATGGGAACCGGTCCCGGAGATAAGTCACTCTGTCTAGGGGCAAGTTAATATTAAGGAGCTCAGATTTCCCCACATTCACGCGAAATCCTGACACCTTACCGAAATCATCCAACTCCCGTAATATAGCAGACAGAGAACTCTCAGGATCCTCCACCATAAACAAAAGATCATCCGCAAACAGTGCCAACTTATAGTCACCTCCCGGCACATTAACCCCCCTAATATCCCGATTCATCCGCACCCGCTGCGCCAGGTGTTCTACCGTCAGGGCAAAGAGGAGCGGGGAGAGAGGCCACCCCTGATGAGTTCCCCGTGCCAGAGAAAAAGTCTCCGAGTAACCCCCATTTACCTTAATACAACCGAGAGGACTAGTATAGAGAACCCAAATCCAGTCCCGCATGCGCGGGCCCAAACCCACAGAATCCAAGACCCGAAACAAAAAAGGCCAGGAGACCCTATCAAAAGCCTTCTCAGCGTCGATAGATAAAAACACCGTTTCCCGCCCCCCCCCTAGCCCGTTCAAACAAGTTACAGATCCGACGAGTATTATCACCCACCTGCCTACCCACTACAAAACCCGACTGGTCCGGATGGATCAACCGGGGAATCCAGCTCATCAATCTATCCGCCAATATCCGCGTAAAGATCTTAGTGTCGACCCCAACAGTGAAATCGGCCTATAGGAAGCACACTGAAAGGGATCCTTCCCCTCCTTAGCCAACACCGTAACCCCCGCCAATCGCATGAAGAAGGGAAGAGCACTATTCTCTTGCAAAGAATTAAGGAAGCGCAACAAAGGAGGCAGCAAAAGATCCTGAAAGCGTTTATAGTACCGGACAGTAAAGCCATCCAGCCCAGGCGATTTACCAAGCTTCATAGAACGCAGCGCTCCCCACGCCTCAACCAGCGTGAGAGGACGGTCCAACCGCGCCACATCATCTCGCACAATCTGGGGCAGCGCCGCCAAAGTTAAATAGTCATCCAGGTCCTGCAAGGACCCAGGAGCCTCTGGAGTATAGAGATGGGAATAAAACTCCACAAAGCGTGCACGAATAGCATCCTCTTTCTGCAACAATTCTCCAGAAGCCGCCCGAATCAATAGGATCTGATTGCGCGTCTGCCGCACTTTCAAACGATGGGCCACCCGTCGACTAGCTTTATTGGAAAACTCAAAATATCTCTGCTGTAGGAGCTGCAAATTAAGTTGCAAACGCTCCAAGTCCAAAGCTTGGAGATCACGGCGGGCTTGGAACAATCTCCCACGCAGCTCTATATCCCAAGGTAGCGCTTATGTAAGCTCTCCAACCAGCCAATCAAAAGTAGCAAAGCCGCCGCCTCTTCCCTTCGTTTACGCTGCCGGGCAGAGGCCAGAGCAATCAATCTGCCCCTAAGGGTAGCCTTTAACCCCTCCCACACCGCTTCCAGCGAAGCTCCACACTCCTCATTCACCTCCAAATATTCATGCAGCCACCCCTCTATCTGTGCTCCCACCTCCGGGTCATCGAGGAGACTATCATTAAAACGCCAGAATTTCTGTCCCGATCCACCTCCCTCCCCCTCAAGCCGCAACCAAACAGGAGCATGATCCGACCACGTAAATGATTCAATCCCCACTGACTCCACCCGACGAAGCAATCCCCGCTCCACAAATATATAATCAATTCTGGAATAAGAGGAATGAATCCCCGAAAAGTAAGTATAGTCTCTGACCGATGAATGCATCCACCGCCAACAATCCACCACATTAAGGGTAGTCAGTGCCTCCCGCAACAGTTTGCGATCTTTTCTCCCATACTGATCCGCCCTCCCCAAATTATCCAAATGAGGGGTCACAGTAAGATTGAAATCCCCGCCCAGAACCAGGGCCCCCCCTTTAAACCTGAGAATTCGAGGCACCAACTCACGAAGGAAGGTCCCCTGACCTTCATTAGGGGCATAGATATTAACCAGGGAGTACAAGACCCCCTCAATCAGAGCCTCCAACATTATATATCTACCCTGGGGGTCCCGCACTACCCTATGTACTTCACAACGAATCCCCTTACGAATGAGAATGCCCACCCCTCCCCTCTTGGAAGTACCAACCAGGGAAGCCCAAAAGGTCTGAGGGAACCTAGTATCTTTAACCAGTGATTCATGGGACTGAAGTAGATGAGTTTCCTGGACAAAACAGACATCTGCCCGAAGGCGAAGCAGTTCCCTATAAAAAGCCCGTCTCTTATTGGGGGAATTAAGACCCCGGATGTTATAAGAAACCAACCTAAACCCCTCCATAATCCAAATAAAGCAATAACAGTGCAGACCCAACCCCTCCATACTCGTCCCCATATCCCCCTCTCCCCCCCCCACCCCACCCCTCCACCTCCCTCCCCCAAAGTGAGAGTCCACAGATCTCCCACCAACATACAAGGAAGTGAACCATCCCCATGGCCCATTACTCAAACCCCACAACCAAATGCTAACTATCAACACAGTGCTCACAGCAATCCCCTTAGGCAAACCCTGCCAACCCAACAAGCCCCCCAAACAACAATTCTCGCTCCCCCCAAACATTTCACTGCACCCCCACATATCATAGATGCAACCTCCCAGCCCCCCCTCCAACCACACCCCAGAACCAGGCCCTGGGTAGCCCCCACCAGACTCCCACCCAAAACTCAGGACCCAAAAATACCACATCAAGGGGTGAGGCCTGAAATACCCCACATAAGCATGAAGGGTACAGAAGAAACAAGAGCAAACAAACACAGTCAGTCAATTCTCAGGGAGGGCCACTCGATGATGAGGCAGTGGCTCGAAGAGGGAGTCCTCCCCTTCCGCCTCCCCGTCCGCTCCTAGATCCCCTCTCCACTCTCTGCCATCGGGAGGAGGCGGGAGTCCCCGCTCGGTTGGATACCACTCCCACTGCAGGAACAGCTTCCTCTGGGATCTCAATACCCGCTTGTTGCAGCAAACCATGAGCCTCCCTAACAGTGGTAACTTTAGTGTGTACTCCATTGATGGAAATGACCACCCCAAAAGGATAAATCCAGCGGTAGCGCAAATTGCTGCGCTGTAAAGCTTTAGTCACTTCCCTGAATGCCGGGCGTTTTTGGAGCGTGCCTGCAGCCAGGTCCTGATAGAATTCCAACCGGTGGCCTTCCCAAGTAACCATGCCCAACTCCCGGGCCCTGCGGAAGATCTGCTCCTTAAGCACAAAGCTCTGAAGGCAAAGCACAATATCTTTGGGTAGATCGGTGGTCCGGGGTCCCAGAGCCCGGTGTGCACGCTCAAGACCTGGCTCCAGATTGTCATCCTGTAGAAGCCAGCGAATCAGCTTGATAGTGGTAGCACGAACATCTTTATACTCTGGCAGATCCGGTAGGCCCCGCACCCTCAAATTATTACGTCGGGTGCGGTTCTCCAGGTTCTCGACCTTATCCAGGAGGAGTTGGTAGTCAGCAGAGGCAGTTTCCAGAGATCTTTGCACTCTAGTCACATTTTCCTCACAGCTTTTTAGCCGCATCTCCACCACTTCCACCCTCGTGCCCACCTCCACCAGGTCAGTGCGCAGCTCCTGCACCGCTTCCCGGACTTGTACAGCCACTGCCGATATTTCAGATTTTACCTCCGTAATCCAGCGCTGCATATCCGCTTTCGTAAGCAGTTCTGGCGAGGCACATTCCTGCATGGGCTCTGCCACCATGTCGGCGACTGCCGCGATTGCGCCGCTCAATCTCGCCGCCTCCCCGCTACTGGTCTCCGGGCCCATGCCACCACGTGCAGCCCGGATCAGCGCTTGCTCCATCGTGCGCTGGCCGGGTTTATCGCCGGGCAACTTTTTGCGCGTTGCCATGGGGTTCCCCTTCCCCTTACACGCCTCACCACCACCCGGGAAGAGGAAAATTGCGCCGTTTACACAACTTTAAATAGTTAGTTCGCCGGGCCCGAACGGAGCTCTCAGCTCAAGCTCCCATCCGCGGCGATGACGTCACTTCCTCCTCTGGAACTGGTTTCAAGGTTTTTTGAAGAAAAGATCTTATCGAATGGTTTGTGACGGTAACTATTTTCATTCATGGAGCAACCTATCTGGTGTGCCCCAAGGTTCTCCGCTATCGCCTACCTTATTCAACATCTACATTTCTCCTTTAGGACATTTATTACAGAGTTTAAATGTAAAATTGTATATATATGCAGATGACATTTCTATTTTAATCCCTCTAAATAATTTTACCACTGAAACTTTAAACCAGATATTTTCTATTATGACCCAGATAGAACATTGGACAATTAATTTCAAACTGAAACTCAATATTGAAAAGACCAAACTTTTCTTGGCTAGTCCCAACAACAACAAAAAAATTCATTGCTTCATCTTAATGGTCATGACTACCCGATTATTAAGGGCTCCTTTTATCAAGCCGCACTAGCGGTTTAACACCTCCTCTTGAACAGACAGAAGATTTTAGGCCAGTGCGGGGGTTAGCGCTTGATGAAGTCACGTGCGTTAACCCCGCTAGCGTGGCTTGATAAATGGAGCCCTAAATCATTCAAAATTCTGGGAGTCACACTAGACTGACATTTAACACTAGCAGAACACACAAACTTAGTGGTAGAAAAATGCTTTTTAACACTGTGGAAATTAAGAACCATAAAAAAAATTTTGATCCTTTATAGTTCAGCCTATTGGTACAGACATTAGTTTTATCTATTTTAGACTATTGTAACATCATCTATTTAGGAAATCCTAAAAACATTCTAAGGAAATTAAGGACAATTCAGAATACAGCTGTTCGATTGATTTTTGGGTTAAAAAAGAACAACCATATTAGTCCATACTATCATTTACTTCATTGGCTGCCTTGGAGGCAAGAGTATTATTCAAATTTTCCTGTATCTGCTTTAAGCTGATATCGAGATTGTCTCCAGCTTACCTTTTTCCTCATTTTGTGTTGCATAGACCAACAAGAGAAACTAGAAACTTCTACTTATTTGCTTATCCAAAAATTAATGGGTGTAGATATAAAGCCTTCTTAGCATTTCAAGCTGGTAGGCAACAATCTTGGTTAGGTAAATGTATTCAGCAAGCTATGTTATCCTATTGCTGTTTTTGGAAACTAATTAAGACCACTTTGTTCGATAAGTTTATTACTTAATGAGAGTTTTACTATTAAAATTGCATTTTACAAATTTGTATTTTTTACTGTATTATTGTATTTTGCTGATAGACCAGCTCTTTTTAGTGTAAACCGCCTAGAACTTTTGGTTATGGTGATATAAAAGAATAAAATGATTATTATTACTAAATTACTCTTGAGCTTATCACTTCTTAAATTTATTGTATGCCATCTCATTCTGGAGCTTCCTTTCAAATGAAAAAGACTTGCCTCGTGCACATTTATGCCATGTAGGTATTTAAATGTCTCTCAAGAACATTATCGTAGTGACAATAAAACCCAAAAATTCTTACTGTTTGACCTGAGAGTTCCATGCCTCCTTGCCAAGTCATAGAAAGGTAAGACATGCTGAAAAGGTGTACCTGTAGGTCTGTTGGACTGGCCTCTCATGAGGTACTTTGGGAGGAAAAATGTTGTTTAACTAACTAATCAATAGTCTTTGTGAGCATGTATGTTGTAAGGTTCATTGTAACTTTGGATGTTTATTACAGACCACTTTGAATTGACTACACAAGGTCATTTAAGTGGTATAGAAATTCTTAATAAAGATAAAGATCCTTGGGATCTTGCCAGGTTCTGTGATCTGGGTTGGCCACTGTTGAAAACAGGATACTGGGCTTGATGGACCTTCAGCCTATCCCAGTATGGTAATTCTTATGCTCTTATCTACCTTGCTGTGATCATTCTCTCATCAAATGAAATACTCTCCAACCTCAGCATGTCTTAACCTTTCAACACCCTTTAAAGCAGACTCCAAACCCCATAATAATATCTAAATCTTATGACTGATTAGACTGTATGCATTGCTCTGGCGAACGAGGACTCTCTAATTCTGAATTGTAACACCATTATTGAAGCTCATGTAAACTGCTCTGAATTGACTCCCCAGTCATTAGTAGTGGTATAGAAGCTTTCAATAAACAATAAACAATCTAATGAGTTTTTTACTCCATTGTAGTGCTAATATAGTATATCTCCTTCCTCTCGGAACTCTTCTGTCAGCTTTTCAGTCATTTAGTTTCAGTCGTTTAGTGCTAAAATACTGGCAGCTGTACGTACCCCTCAGGGAAGGAATCATTCTGTGACCCACTAGGATCAGTGGCAAGATTATCTCTTTCAGTGTCAAGCATTCATGCTAGCTTACAAAAATTACAACCAGATAAGGACTACCAGAATATTCGGAATAAATGGGAGAGAGAATTACAGCTTAATTTGGGACATTGAGATGTTGCCCGTTCTTTAAGGGCTACACCTGGGGTGATACAATGTGCATGGTTAAGAGAAACATATTACAGGGTAACATTACGTGCCTATTATACTCGTACACAGTTGTTCTATGGTGAAGGTCTTCCTACTCCATTATGTCATAAATGTGGGATGGGGAGCACACTTTGGGACATGCTTTTTGGTTTTGTCCCATTATTCAGCATTTTTGGAAGCGAATAAAATCTTATATGTCTGAGTTAATTGGAAGATCTTTGCGCTACTCTTCATCCCATTTTATTTTGGATTTGCAAGAAGCTTTTAGTCATTTGCCTAAGGGGCATAGGGCGATGTGTAGGAAAATGAGTCTACTGGCCAAAAAAATGTATTATTCAATATTGGACGATCCCTGACCCTCCAAAGTTTTGGCATTGGCGAAACCAGTTGTCTTAGTTGGCCATCTGGGAAGCTAGAGATGCTGGAAGGATGAGGAAGCGAAAGATGTTTATGCAAATATGGGATCCATATTTACAAGCCTTATTTCCTAAAGGTCGTAGTGCGGTTTTAAGATGGGTGTCCTAACTGAGATTGAGGAGGGGTAGAGAGTACCATTGGAAGGGGAAGGGAAGGGAGGATTTGGGGAGGGAAGGTAGAGGGTATTAAATAGATTCAAACATGTAGTCCTATTGAGGTTTGATGGGGGATGAAGGAGAGTACCTTTGAATGGGGAAGGGAAGGGAGGGTTTGGGGAGGGAAGGTAGAGGGTATTAAATGATTTAAAACATGTAGTCATACATAGATTGAGTGGGGTTTGATGGGGGATGAAGGTATTTTCTAGGTTTATATGGGATGTATTTTACTCGATGCCTCATTATTATACTAAGCACCTTGTAATATTGAGCAATCATAAATAGTCCACTACTGCATGAATATATAAATCACACGATGTTCCTCAGAATGCCACACTATATATTGTGTGGTAGCCGTCCTCACAGGAACTTTTTATAGTGTGATATATTGATACAATGTACAACTATTTGCATTATGAATAATTTATAAAGTGTCTGTGCTCATTTATAAAACGTAATAAATATTGGAAAATATAATCAATGCATAGTCATGAACTTAGCTTTTAACCGGATGTGCCTTGTTCCCCACCGACGCGTTTCAAAAATTTCCTCAGGGTCGGGGACAAAGAGGCAAAGCTTATCCAGATCTTTAGCTAAACACTAATCTTCAATATTACTCGCCGGGTCTGTTCATCATATTATTATATTTGATGCATCATCATTGTTATACAAATTTTAATGTTGTATTTGTTGTTGTTTGCATCAATAAAAATTGTTTTAACTTAAAGCTTAGCACGAAAAATGTATCTGCAGAGGAGGTATCCATGGAGATGTGAGCAACAGGAAGTTAATTTCATCTTCAGAAATTATTTCACAAGAACATTTAACTGTTTGGTGAACAACTGTTCATGTTTGCATAATGCATATTGAAATGGAGCATGTTTTTCAGAGCATCATACTATGGGAGTAATGCTATACAATATTAAGTAATAATGAAATTGAAGACATTTCCTAGCAGTTAATATTACATTGGTTTGGGTTTTTTCTGCGGTCATTTACTTGTCAATAACAGAAAAGAGCAGCCTAAGGTCACATTTACTATTGCATTTGACTCAATGAATCAATTTTGAATTAAATTAATGCTGAGCTAAGCCAATGTTTTGATTTAAAATTGTTCCAGAAATGTCATGACAAAAGCCACTGCAAGCATATAGGGGCAATACAAGTTATAATTCTATAAAATTCATACCTCTTAGTTTTAGCTGCCTTTGCTTCTGCAGTTGGCTGTATCTGTTTGTTTTGTTTCTATTGCTTTATGGCTCTGACATATTTATATACTATATACACAGGACCAGAAGCCAGGCTGTTTATGGCATTTGCCATGAAGCTGAATAACCACCTGAGAATATTAGGTCCCCTATTGTGTCTCTGCAGGACAGTGAAGTTTCAGTTTTGAAAGCTTCCCAAAGGAGGCCATTTTAGACACCTTGCAATGACATATACACATGTAAATACTGGCATTTTAATACATGCAGATTGACTAAGGTGTTTATTTGAGAAGCTCTATGTGCAATCTGCATGTGTAAATACCGGTATGTCCATGTGTATCTTGGTTACACATAAAAAAAACAATTTTAGAAAGCTGGAATTTACATGTGTTGAGCCACATTAAAAGAAGATGACAAAGGGAAAGGATTTGAAGGCACCAAAATCTACAAGTGAATGCACATGGATGCCTTAATTTATCAAAGCTGACAATAGCATCTGCTCTAGGGTAGAGAATGACATGGGGACATTTTTTTTCCTGACCCTGCAGGAATTCAATTTCCCTGTTCCATTCCCGTTGGTTTTACTACTGTCCCTGTCCTTGCCCCATTCCTGTAAGCTCTGCCTTAACCGCACAAGCCTCAAATATTTATGATCTGAAAGTGATTGAGGCTTGCACAAATGAGGATGGAGCTTGCAGGAATGGGGCATGGACAGGAAAATAACTCATAGGGATGGGAAAATGAGCTCCTGCGGGGACGGAGAAAAATTTGTCCCCTTGTCATTATCTACTCTAGGGCACATGTTTTCTAAAAGTGCTTGTTTTAATCATATTTTTACAGGAAGGATTAAGGAAGGTTTCCTCCTTTAGCTATCCGCCTCCCCCTCCCCCCATACTGTTTTCCTCCTCAGAATTGATCTTATAACGCTTGCATATGAAAGATATCTAGTAAGACCTTAGTGGTTACATTCAAAACTATCAACAGCTTAAATTTTGAAATATTGTAGACAGCCTCCTCATTGGTCTAGCTCAGTTTTAATACTTCTGTTTTAGTCAAAAATCACTTTTATTATCAAACTATTTAACAATTCAGTACTCATCTTAAGAAATTGCTCAGGGGCTCCAATATGACTTCACGTTTCACCAATCGCTGTATCAAGGAGCTTCCCCTGACTTATGAAACTGTCATCACCAAGCCTTCAGTTTATTAAAATGGCACAATAAACCCATGACACTATTCCCCCAGAGATGAACCCCTACCCCGGCACCCCAACTCACCCTGACACCCCCTAGTATCTTCCGTACTTCGGCTGGCTGGAAAGATGCATACTCCCTCCATCCACCACACCCACGTCTTCAAAATGGTGGGCCTTCCCCTTCCTGGTGAAATCTGGGATATACTAGGGAGGAGCCTAATGCCCTGATTCGCACAGGTAAATAAGACCCCTCCCATGGGAGTGGCCTTTGGTATCTGGACAATCGGAGTCTTAGGCCATTCCCAGTGCATCCCAGAATGCACTGGGAAGAAGGTCTAAGACTCTGGTTGGCGCAGGCACTCAAGGCCCTTCCTATGGGAGGGGCCATAGGTGCCTGGGCCAATCAGGGCCCCTCCCTGGTGCATCCCAGGATGTACCAGGAAGGGGGAAAGCTCATCATTGTGATGAGGCAGGCATGGCAACCATAGGGAGGAGGCTTCCCTCCAGCCAACTGAGATACAGAAGCTATTGGGGTATGTCATGGGTTTGGTGGGGCCTGCTGGCAGGATGGAGTGGGCATTCCTCCTGCCTATCATGGGTGGGGAGTTGTTTTGGGGGTTGCAGCAGGAGGTAGTTGGCATTCCTCCTGTGGGGGCTTTGAGGGCGGTTCATTATGGCAGTGGGAGGGATTGGGCATCTCTACTGCCATGGAGAGTGTTGGGTGGGGTTCAGGGGTGTTTGTAAAAGGAATTGGGCATCTCTCCTGCCAGCCAAGTTTACAGGGGGGTTTGTGGGTTCCTTGCTTCAGCCATTCAGCTGATTTTGACAGGGGGATTCCCCTGCTGCAATCAGCTGATGGGAATAGATCTGGCATGATTCTCTAACTGGTGCCAGTGACAAGAGTGCCGGTTAGGTGAGGTTGGGCGTCTGTCCCTTAGGGCAGATGCGATTCTGTATAGGTTGCCAGTGTGCTATTCACAACCATTTCATAGGCAACTGCAGAAATTGGCATCTTATACAGAATTTCCCCCTTAGGGTATGATTCTATAAAGGGCACCTAAATCGACTGGCACCTAAAAAAAAGGTGCTGTCATGTATCAATCACAGTTAGGCACACTTAGAGTCCAATGAAGAACAGCATCAGATTAGGTTTTCATTCCCCTACAGATTACATTTTATTCACAGTTTACATTGATCTGCTATTCATTCATACATTGCTTGGTAATTAAATATATTTTCTATTAAACCAGTCCTTAGGACATACCCATCCAGTAAGGTTAGTTAGGACATATATAATAGTTATGTATAAGAAAGATTTGAATGCACAGCCTTCATTGCATAACACTTTTTTCATGCCTCTTAAAAACATAAGAACATAAGAATTCCGCTGCTGGGTCAGACCAGTGGTCCATCGTGCCCATCAGTCCGCTCCCGCGGTGGCCCCTAGGTCAAAGACCAGTGCCCTAACTGAGACCAGCCATACCTGCATATGTTCCGGTTCAGCAGGTATTAATATTTATGTTTATTAGCTCTTAATATACTGTTTTCCAGTGAAAACAATCAAACCTCAAATAAAAGAAGACTGCAAATTCATGAATAGGAGAAAGAAGTGAAGGACAACAAAAGAGACAGCCAGTTGAGGAGGGTGTTTAAGAGGATTGACTAGCTGGGTGGGTCCCAAGCACTAAAATTACAACCAATAATGTTATACAGGACAAAATGTACTCTACAATACTGCAAAAACTCCAACTTAGAGGAATGGGGGAAAAGCTACAAAGCTACAAAATACTCACACACCACATTTAATGAATAAACCAAAGCTGCTAACCAGGCACTTCTTTTTTTTTAATCTTTCTTTTTAATCTTTCTTTCTTTTTACACTTACTTTAAATAAAGGTGAAAGGAAAAGCCTCAGATCTTGGTGAGGTGAAACCACCCTCTACCAACCCTACATCACTGACTAAAAAAACTTTCACCAATATTTTATATTGAAATAGCGAGGATCAAAAACATTCAATATGCTAATCAATTTCAATTTCCGTTGCCGATGATCGTTTTGGGGTAACTATCACCACTTCAGGACATAGAAATCAACATAGCTACCTACTTGTATAGCAGAGGAAGTGCTCTACAAGTAGACAGCTATGTTGATTTCTATGCCTGGAAGAAGTGGTGATAGTTATCCCAAAACGATCGTCGTCAACTGAAATTAAAATGATTAGCATATTGAATGTTTTGATCCTCGCTATTTAAATATAAAATATTGGTGAAAGTTTTTTTAGTCAGTGATGTAGGGTTGGTAGAGGGTGGTTTCACCTCACCAAGATCTGAGGCTTTTTCTTTTGCCTTTAAAGTTAAGGGCTCCTTTTACAAAGGTTCATTAGGGCCTTAATGTGTAGAATAGCGCGTGCTAAAATGCCATGCATGCTAGCCGCTACCGCCTCCTTTTATGCAGGCGGTAATTTTTCAGCTAGCGCGCGCTAATCTTGTGCATGCACTAAAAACGCTAGTGCACCTTAATAAAAGGAGCCCTAAGTGTAAAAAGAAAGAAAGAGATAAAAAAATAAGAGCTGACTGGTTAGCGGCTTTGGTTTTTTTTTTTCATTAAATGGGGTGTGTGAGTATTTTCTAGCTCTACAATACTGCAGCATAGGGTTCCTTTTATCAAGCCGCCCTAGCGGGGTTAGCGTGTGTGACTTTTAATCGTGCGCTAACTCCCGCGCTGGCCAAAAAACTACCAGCCTGCTCAAGGCAGGCATTAACGGCTAGCGCGGCTGGTGGTTTAACGCGCACTATTATGCGTGTTAAACTGCTAGTGCGGCTTGATAAAAGGAGCCCATAGCGTGTAAATTTTTTCATGTTGATATTCACATCTCAATTTTTACATATAGAATTCTTTATTATTCAAATTAATGAAAAATATTTGTATGTGCATAATAAAATTTAGATTGCCCACTTTTTCATCTCAATAATACCCAACCAGCTTCTTCTTAGCTTAAATCACAATTTAGGGCCCCTTTTATTAAGCTGCATAAGCTTCGACGCTCACAGGAATTCTATGAGTGTTGTTGCTTTTACCACAGCAGCCAGCAATAAAAAAAGAAATCCTAACGGGGCTTTATGAAAGGGGGCCTTAGTTTCAAAATAATTAATTAGTACAAGAATCTTGAGTTGAAAAAAAATAGCTAAAATGTGATAAAAATTTGTGACATTTTATTATATGAAATGCAAAATAACTGCTTTGGAAGAGTCATTCCATGGTGACATTTGTGCAGCTCACAGTTAATACTTTTATTTCTATGGTAACAATTCTAATTAATGATTGTAATTTAGTCTTTGCTGCGTATGTGTTGCTATTACAGTAACTTAATAGACTATATAGCAGACTTATCGGTTTTGCTCAGGTATTCATAGAATGGTGTATGGGTCACCAACTGGGAGTTCCAGGGCTAACGGTTTAATTTTCAGGAAAGAGAATAAGAAAAAAAGTTAGAACCAGAAAATAATTTTGTCAAACATTCCCTTAGTGCATGCTAGGACAATACATTCCAAGAGCTGAAGGGGGATCTGGCCTTATATAAATAGATTATATCTGCAGAACTGCTATCATAGGTCTTCTGTCATATTTAATAGCAAAAAGTATTGAAATATAAAAACAGTAAAACCACAAGACAAAAAAATCTTCCAGTCTTATTGTATCTAGCTACCCCTTCAGTGATTACATATATTCATCAAATGGACCTCAACTCCCTCAAGGGAACTAAAACTCAGGGAGAACATATCTCTACTAAAGAGTCTTAAACTGTCTTATCATAGATCCACTCCGGAAACAGGCTAGAGAAAAAAAACTTCCTCCTAAACTTACTGAAGAAGAAAAAAATCTCTAGTCCAAAAACCGGGCTATATTTTATTGCATAAGAACATAAGTACATAAGAATTGCCACTGCTGGGTCAGACCAGTGGTCCATCCTGTTCAGCAGTTCACTCACGCGGCAGCCCCCAGGTAAAAGACCAGTGTTCTAGATGAGTCCCGTCTTACCTGCGTACGTCCCAGTTTAGCAGGAACTTGTCCAGCTTAGTCTTGAAACCCTGGAGGGTGTTTTCCCCTATAACAGACTCTGGAAGAGCGTTCCAGCTCTCCACCACTTTCTGGGTAAAGAAGAAGCTATTTGGCCAGGTTTTTTGACTAGAGATTTTTTCTTCCTCAGTAAGTTGTTGTCTTTGGTAAAGAATGGCAGCAAGTCCTTTTCTCTCCTTTGATAAAATGAAATTTTCATTCCAGGCTGAAGTACATTCTTTTTCTTTAGTCTGGAATTTCTCCTTCAGTCTGGAATTTCTCCTTCAGTCTGGAATCAGAAGACTCCTTGGAAAGATTTAAGTCCCTTATCAAATCACTCAGTTTATTCTGGTCAAAACGTTCACTGTGTGAAGTTGTTTGGGAATCACGGTCACTGCCCCCACCTTCTTTACCTTGAGTGATATCAGACATGCAAGACTCATCCTCCGAGAGCTGTAGTAGTTCATGGAAAGGTGGAACAGGTACAAGATCCGAGTCTAAAGCAGGTCTACTGGCTGAAAGTCGATCAGGGTAAGACACTTGTCGTGATTATTTCGATTGATGCCTATGATAGTAACAATACAAAAATAACAGTCATCAAAGTGTTTTTTTCTGTTCCCTTCAAACCATTGGTACTCCAAATTTCAGGCAGCTTCTCTTTCCATTTGTCCACTGGTGCAAATGCTCCATACAAGTTATGCATACAATATGAGGAGCCAAATGGCTTATCTTGATCTCCAAGCTTGACACCAAAATAACCTACATATGCTCTTCTTACAAACTTAGAAATAGGTTTCCTACTTGCTTTCAGTGTGTACTCCCCACAAATATAGCAAAATACATCAGGAATATTCAAGCAGCTCTGTCTTGAAGTAGCTATAACCTCTAAGGTGTTCAATCTGCAAAAATGAAATTATATGAGTGGGCACCTCCTATATCAGGGGTGCCCACACTTTTTAGGCTTGTGAGCTACTTTTAAAAAGACCAAGTCAAAATGATCTATCAACAATAAAAATACTAATCATATACCCTCTCTTTTACTACGGTGTGCTAGCCGATTTAGTACACGCTAAGTGCTATTGCGCCCATTATATTCTATGGACGCTTTAGCATTTAGCATGCTAAATCAGCTAGTGCGACCCCCTTATTTATTTCTATGTATATACTAAGTGCACCTCTTCTGTCTTCCAGACCTTGTTCCATTCCCCAACCAACATCTCTCTCTGTCCTTCTAGAGTCCAGCTTTTCTTCCTCTCTCCTCCACCCCTATTGGCAACATGTCTCCCTCCTCTGTTCTGATCTTGCATCTCTCTGTTCTTTCTTCAGGGTCTCTCTCCATCTGTATCTTCTGTCTGCACCTCCCATAGTCCAACATCTGCCCCCCTCTCTTCTGCCTCCCCTTTGTTTCAGGTTTCTCCCTTTCTCTATCTTCCTTCTGCTAACATTTTGATTTCTCCCACCTTTGGTCCAGGTCTTTGTCTCTCTCACTCTCTTTGTCTTCCCCCTCACCAGGGCCTGGCATCTCTCTCTCCTCGGTTCAGAGTGTTTCCCCTCTCTAACCCCTGTAGTAGTCCATGATCTGCCTTGTCTTCCCCCTCCCTATTGGTTCAAGGCTTCTTTCCCACCCCTCCTCAAGGTCCTTTTGTCTCTTCTTCCCCCACCAATCCATCATCTCTAAGGCAACCCCCCTCCGGCCGGGGTCCTCGCAATGGGCACAATTTTACCCTGACTTGTGGGGCCTTACCTACGCTGCTTCCCTGCACACAGTGACTGTCAGGTCAGTTCTCACCTCCATTCTTCCCTCTGGGCCTACCACAGTTGAAAGTTAATTATGGCCCCGCATCTCCTCTGACATCGGGGGTGGGACTGCGGCAGAGGGAACATGCTACAGAGGCTGACGGCAGCCTGCTATGTTCGCTCTGCAGGCTGCCGTAATTACAGTACTTTAAAGGTGGAAAAGTGACTAGGGGAATGCTAGGGAGAACACTGGCTCTGTGATCTACTGGCGTTGCCTTTGCGATCGACCGGTAGATTGCGATCGACGTTTTGGGCACCCTTGTCCTATACGATGTACACAATTTGGCCCCGTCACTTTATCTACTTTTAGTTTAGTGAGCTCCTCATGAACAAAATCCTCTGAAAATCAATCAGGGTCTACCACACCTCCAGCCCTATTTGCTTTTGTTTTCTGCAGTCCCGCTCCCGGTATTTCAGCAGTAAACATACAACAGAAATATTTGTTAAGCAATTCAGCCTTATCTTTATCAGCTTCTGCATATTCCTCCCCTTCATCTCACAATGCCACTTTTGC
Organism: Geotrypetes seraphini; assembly: GCF_902459505.1. Taxonomy (NCBI): domain Eukaryota; kingdom Metazoa; phylum Chordata; class Amphibia; order Gymnophiona; family Dermophiidae; genus Geotrypetes; species Geotrypetes seraphini. The sequence goes on along the minus strand of NC_047087.1, from coordinate 215,406,745 downwards.
ACTTTCTCCTATCACTAATATATCTAAAAAAGTCTTGTCCCCCACGTTTCACTGTGTCTGCTATTATTGCTTCCTTAAATCATATCTTGATCTACAGAAAAGGAGATTAATTCCAGCAGATACTGTGACCATATAAAATATTAAAAACCATCAAGTTATGTCTTGATATACCGCTTTTACATTCCAAAGCAGTTTACATCTTTACAGTGTTAAAATTAATTAAAAATTGGGGGAATGTACAAAGAAACTAATAGAAACTATTAAGACAAAAATTGAAAAAGGGATAAATGGTAGGGATACAGAATTAAAAATAAAAGGAAAGGGTACAGGAAAAAAACAGGGGAGTGGGGTTGTCTGGAATGAGCTTCTTTGCACTTTTTTTTAATTTTTTATTATCAATCATAAATCTCATAAGCGTCTTTGAAGAGAAAAGTTTTAAGACTGATTTTAAAATTATTTAAACCAGTTTCTTGCTGTAGGGTTAGGGGAAGCGCATCCCATAGTGTTGGCGCAACTAACAAGTAAATGGTTTTTCATGTTGTATCTTAAGGCTCCTTTTACTAAGCTGCGGTAGCATTTTTAGCGCACGCTAACCCTCACGCTATGTGGAAAAACTAACCCCAGCTCTATGGAGGCGTTAGTGTCTAGCGCGCGTGGCATTGTAGCGCGTGCTAAAACCGTTAGCACAGCTTAGTAAAAGGAGCCCTTAGCTGTCAGATTGACAGAATAGTCAGAAGATGTTGCTGAGATGAGCTTAAAATTTATCCTTGCATGTATTGGCAACAAATGTAATTTAAGAATATATGATGTAATTCTGTCATATTTCGAGATCAAAAAGGTCAACCTAACTGCAGTATTCTGTACTGCAGTATTCTCTGTATTACATTTCACTTGATATGTATGTCTTTGATGCAATAAAAATAAATAAAATACCAATAATTGGCAAGTATTCGTTGTTAAAGCCAATTAGCATCTAATTAAACAAATAATCTAGATACATAACTACTACTACTGATTATTTCCAGAGCACTACCAGATGTATGCAGCGCTGTATAGAGACCCAAAGGGGATGGATTATGAGCCCATTTGAGCATGGACTAGTTAGTCAAACAGACAAACAGTATGCCAGGGTAGGGGGGTTACTGTTAGAGGGGGTGGTTAAACTGCTGACTAGGGTGGTAAGCAGAGTGCAAAGGGGAGTAGGATTATGAGTTGAAGGCTATCTGAAAAGATGGTTTTGCAGCCTACCTTTGAAGAAAAGAAGGGAAGGTTCATGACACACTGACTCAGGTCGTTTTTTTACGGGCATACAGGACAGTGAGATGAACAAAGTCCGAAATTGATAGCTGAGGAGATGGGTGCAGATAAAAGCAACTTGTCTGAGGAATGGAGTTCTTGGAGAGGTGTATAAGGAGAAACAAGAAAAGAGAGATACTGAACGATTGCAGAGTACACTTGTACTTTAGTAATAGGAGTTTGAATTGTATGTGAAGGAGGATAGGGAGCCAGTGAAATGATTTGAGGAGAGGGGTGAGGTGAGTGTAGCGAGGTTGGCAGACGATAAGTCGTGCAGCAGAGTTTGGACAGATTGCAGGGGGGAGAGGTGATTCAGTTGGAGATCTGTTAGAAGTAAATTGCAGGAGTCTAATAAGCATGAGGTTAGACAAGGGTCCAGGTATGGACAAGTATGAACAAGGGTCCAAGTATGGAGAGTATGGACAAGGATCCAGGTAGTATAAAGGAAGGAACAAATTTTGGTGGTGATATAAAGATAGAAACGACAGGCTTTAGCAGTCTGTTGGACATGTTTAGTTTCAGGTGGCGGCAGGACATCCAGGCAGCAATGTCAGACAAACAGGCTAAGACTTTTTCTTGTGCACATACAGTAACTGTCCTTATTCTATAAACTAGGTGCACAACTTTGCATACTAAGGGTATGATTCTATATATCCAAACCCAAACAGAGCAAATTGATACAATATGTAGCAAGTACTCAGACCTCATACACCCTGGACATTACTCAAATTTTTTTCATGCCCATTACTGGGGTGGTGTATTCATCATTGGTCTGATGTACAGTGGTGCCTCGCATAACGGACGCCTCGCACAGCGAACGCTGCGCACAACGAACTTCTTGTCTTGATTCGTACAACGGACTTCGTTTCACACAACGAAGTCGCCCGAGGGGCCCGGGGGGGGGCGGAACTACTCTCGCCGCTTCCTAATGTGAGCCGGGAACAGCAGCACCCTCCTGTCTGAATGCAGTGTTCCATCATCTCCCTCCACCTCACCTTAGATGCCGAGTTTTCCGGCTTTCTTTTTCGGCCAGCCACACACTTTCAAAGAGCAGCACATGCGCGCATGCTCTGTTGTTCAATCTTCTCCTCTGACGCAACCGGAAACAGGAAGTTGCAGGAGAGGAGAACATTGATCAACTCCAGCAGCTGCGCGTGCACAGCTTTTTGAAAGCGTGCGGCTGGGTGAAAAAGAAAGCTGGCAAACTCTGCATATAAGGTGAGGTGGAGGGAGGGAAATGGCGGAACGCTGCGATCGGGCGGGTAGGGCTGCAGAACGAATTATTTTGTTTTACATGTATTCTTATGGGAAAACGCGTTTCACACAACGAACTTTTCGCATAACAAACTTGCTCCTGGAACGAATTAAGTTCGTTGTGTGAGGCACCACTGTATATAGATTTTTAGCTGTGTGACAAATAGTTATGTGTATCTAAAATGATAAATATAAGAAGAAACACTTAACTTTCATCCCATAGGAAGTGGAATGCTTTTTCGTTTGGGGGAGGAGGGGGGGGGGGCAAAGGCTCTGCCCTAGCAGGATTCTGTGGCATGGCCTCTCTCCAGCTCCTGACTCCCCAACCTACCTTCCCAGGTCGCTGTAATTTTTAAATCTTCTGGCATTTATTGCATAGCATCAACGAACGGGCCTGCCCCAGAAGTCTTCATTCTGCAGCAATGATAAGTGGCAGCTGCCCAAAGATTTAAAATTACAGTGGCTGGGAGGAGGTGCATGCTGGAGTAGAACCACAACTTACTTCCAATTTTTGGGGAGGCCATGGCCCCTGTGGCATCCCCCACTCCGTCAATGTTAGCACCTTTTATGCATCATAACTTTTAGATATATCCATTTAGGCTAAGGAAAACCTGGCCTAAATGCCTGCCCCTAAGCTGTGTACACATTGGTGCATAGGCCTTTTATGGCATTGATTTTTCCTATTGCTGATTCTCCGAGGACTTGTTTACTTATGTTTATGTATTTTTATTTTGTTTTATAATCCTATGTATGTAATATCATGTAAAACGTGTGGAGGGGCATAATCAAAAAAACCGTCTAAGTCCCTTTTTGGCCTAAGTCCTTGAACGTTCAAAGCAGAAGTAGGGAAAGTGTCCATAACCAAACCAAACGTCCTTGTTTTGATTATGGCCTTCCTCTGCCTAAACGCCCAATCACCACTACGTCTAAAAGTACACCCACACGACGTCTACACTTTTTAGCCATAATGAAACAAAAAAACGCCTAAGCCCCAAACGTCCAACAGAAGGGCTTTTAGGCGAAGGAGGAGCCAGGCCTTCGCCTAAAATATGGATTCTGTAACCGGTGTCTGTCAAAAACAACACCGGTTACAGAATCCCCCCCCCCAACGATCCAGACAGGAGGGTGCCCAAGCCCTCCTGCCATGTCGAACCGCCAACCCCCCCCCGACAACATCGGGGCAAGAGGGAGCCCAAGCCCTCTTGCCCCGGCAATCGTGCCCCCCCCCCGAATCGATATGGCCAGGATGGAGCCCAAGCCCTCCTGGCCCCGGCGACTCCTGCTCTGATACAATGGGTCAGGAGAGAACCCAGGCTCTCTTGGCCCTGGTGACCCCGACTCGAGTGGGCCAGGAGAGAGCCCAAGCTCTCCTGGCCACGGCGATGCCACTGACTGGATTGGGCCAGGAGGGAGGCCAAGCCCCCCTGGCCCGGTGACCCCCTACACCCCACCCACCACTACAATACGGGCAGGAGGGATCCCAGGCCCTCCTGCCCTCGACACAACCCCCTCCCCCCAATGAACGCCCTCCCCAGAACCCCCGATCGCCCCACCCAGCCGACCCCACAACTCCCCACCCCCTTACCTTTTTTAAAGTTGGCCGGACAGACGGGTGCCAAACCCGTCCGTCCGCCAGGCAGCTGATGCCAGAATGAGGCCGGATTGGCCCAGCCATCCCAAAGCCCCGCCCACAGGTGGGGCCTAAGGCACCTGGGCCAATCCCTGTGGGTGGGGCTTTGGGACGGCTGGGCCAATCCGGCCCCATTCTGGCGACGGCTACCTGCCGGACGGACGGGTTTGGCACCCGTCTCTCCAGCCAACTTTAAAAAAGGTACGGGGAAGGGGGGGTGGGGGTGGGGGGTCGTGGGGTCGCCTGGGTTCTTGGGGGGGGCGGTAGTTGGGAGGAGGGGGTTTGCGTCGAGGGCAAGAGGGCCTGGGATCCCTCCTGCCCATATTGTAGTAGGGGTGGGGGGTAGGGGGTCGTCGGGGCCAGGGGGGCTTGGCCTCCCTCCTGGCCCAATCCAGTCGGGGGGTCGCCGGGGCCAGGAGAGCCTGGGCTATCTCCTGGCCCGATGTTAATTGCGAGGGGGGGTGATGGATCGCGGCAGGAGAGATATCTCATTTCCCCTACCGCGATGCCATCACTCCTCTACCGGAACTGACGCGACCCGCGTCAGTTTGGGTAGAGGAGTAATGGCATTCACAGTAGGGGAGATGAGGCATCTCTCCTGCTGTGATGTTTGCGGTGGGTAGGTTGCCGGGCCGCTGAACGGATGGCGGCAGCGGCCATCAGCTCAGCGGCCCCTTTTTCGGCACTTAGACCTGGTTTGACTACGTCTAAGTCAAAAAGGTCTAAGTACCGACTAGGCAACCTGTTAATGTTTTGGTTATACCTGTTGTACGCCTAGGTGTAGGTCGGCCCACCTCCCGCCCACTGCCCACCCTTTCCCCTCCTCTAAACACACCTCTTTTCTCTCTGTGCGTCTAGAGGCAGGGGAAAGGCCTAAGCTGTTTTTAGATACATCTACAAACCAGCTTTGGTTATGGGTACTTGGACGATCAGGCTTTTTGATCGTCTAAGTAGCTATTTAGGACAGTTTTTAGACGTTTTTTATTATTATTACTATTATTAACCCCTTAGGTTTTAGACGGCATAGAAAATTTTTAAATAAATAAACTTGTGCACAACTTAACACCCACGATCTACTCCTAACCTTGCCCCCACCCCCCTTCTTATATCCACACACTGGACAAGATGCATAACACTTTTGTGCTATGCACCTACCATGTTGTAACTTTCTATTAACTCTAATTACTGTGAGTTAAGAGGTGTTAATTGCCAAGTATTGGTGCTGATTAGGCCTATTAATTAAGTTGTGTGCATGCATCAGCTATGCAATGTGTTTTTATAAGTTGCATATTTGTATAAGCTACTTCTGACATCTCTTTAGTAAAGTGATCTTACTTTTTTTTTTTTAGGTGAGAGCCTCTTTGCAAAAAAAAAAAATAATAAATAAATTAAAATCTATATCTATATGTGTGTGCATGCCTCTTTGTAACAGATATACACTGCAACAGGTCCCCATTTGGAAAATACATGCGATCACATTACTAAGGAGCTATCAGAAGTAGCTTATACAAAGGTGCAGCTCATAGAAACACATGGCTTATGAAAGCTATATGCTAAAATAAAAAACCACCCTAGAGTATTACCCTATAATTTGTCTAGTATGACATATTTTCTAATTCAGAGCAGTTCTCTGAACCACATAATTTCATTTCCCACATTTTAAATCTGAAATCTTTTCCAAGTCCTTGAATAAATATGCAATTGTAACATAGAATACTATTTACACCTCCAAAGATTTTCCCTCATTCGTATTCACTCACACTGCTTCTTGTATAATTTATCCATTTCGGTGACAGTCTTCGGTGAATTGCCATAGATCATAACTCCCTTCTCAAACCAGCATGCGTGCTGCTGTGTGGTTACTGGGATTTCCATCTCCCAACCCCAGAGATTGTGCCCAAGGCCTTTTCTGCATTCTCTGCAGGTATGAGAAGTGGAAGCAGAGCTCCCAAAGAGATCCAGAACGCACACGTGACAGTGTATAGCACGGTTTTATATTAATAGGATTTTTATATTTATTAAGTTTTTTTTTTAAACTGGCTTTTTGAGGGGATTCAACCAAGGCAGTGTGTAACAGGTAAAGCTTGATAAACAATGTGCCTTTTAATAACAGCATAACAACAGTAAAATGACTAAACACCAGTGTAATACAGAGCTAAAACTAGGAGATAGGCAAATAAATCCTTGTAATAGAAATAAAATGATACAGTGTCAGAATAGTCACATTAAAATAATACAGTAGATATTCATAAAACAGAAATGTGATAAATGTCAGCAGAATACAGATGAAACTGCAAAACAGGCAGTATGGTAGAGCCTTCATATATGATACTGCAGTAGAGGGGGAATGTGCTGTTGAAACATAGACACAATCAAGATAGATATGACAGAGGCAATGAAATTCTTGGGGGACTAGAATGACGGCAAATTATATGTACAGTGGGATAAGGTATGTGGAACTGAGCTCAGTTACATGGTGTGCAGCAAGGTAATCTAATCAAATCTATTTGTGCATCGCGCATACCTATTCAGGGTCAAAGGCGACATCAAGAGAGGAAGGATTAGGAGAAGAAGGGGGGAGAGGGGAGGAGGAGAAAGAGGGGGAGGTAGGAAGGGGGGAGAAGAGGAGTGGGAAGTAGAAGAAGGGAGAAGTAGGGGAAGCGGTGAGAGAGGGAGATTATGTATCGAAAAGATAGGTTTTCAGTTTCTTCCAGAAGATGGTGTAGCTAGGTTCTGTTCTAGTCATTTCTATGAGGTCGTTCCAGGTTTATGTATAACTTGCTATACCACTTAGCTATACAGGTCAGAAGAGTTTACATAATATAAAAATACATAAAACACACACACAGAGAAAATAACTACAATTGTGATAGGACAATTGGACAAATTCTCCAAATTCTGCAGCTCCACTTAAAGAGACTTAAAGATGCAATCCCACCTAATGACTGTAGACCTACTATACCTTCTCCCCCATTCCAGTTGTTAACCTTTGTAATTATACTTACCACTCTCACTGGAGTAGTAAGGGGGGAGGGGGAGTCTGCCCTGGGAGTGAACTTTGTAAAGGACGTAGGCTCCTGTCCTCTCCACCCCCTCCTTCCCGCACCCCCCAGTCACGCACGTATGCCCCTTCCCTTCTCTCATACCTCTTTAATTTTTCCTACATGAACAGCATTACGAACTCGCTACCTGCATTGGTGTTTCCTCTTTCTGATGTCACTTCCGGACCCTGTGCCTGGTAAGTGACGTCAGAGGGATAGCCAACACGACATGGGCAGCAAGCTTATGCTATTGCTCTCAACTGGAAAATTAAAAAGGTATGGGGAAGGGAAAGGAGCATGCGCGTGGCAAGGGGTCAGGAAGGAGGGGGTGCAGAAGAGGGCGGCGAGAAGCACCACCACCCTGGGAGCCACTTACCCTTGCTACGCCACTGACCGTTATTCCTACCATGTTTCCCCGAAAATAAGACCTACCCCGAAAATAAGCCCTAGTAGCCGGCAGCAGCGCTTCCCCCCAGCACCCCCCCCGATGACCCTTCCATCTCTCCCTCCCATGCAAACCCCGACCGCGAGCTGAAATACCTGGAAACAAAAGGCAGTGTCAGCAGCTCAGGTTGGATCACGACCTACCCTTCTTACGCCCGGCTGTTCGGTGCCGCGTTGCTGATGACATCAGCAGCAACGCGGCAGAGGAACACCCAGATGTGAGAAGGGCAGTCCATGATCCAGCCTGTGCTGCCGACACTGCCATTTGTTTCCAGGTATTTCGGCTCGTGGTCGGGGTTCGCATGGAAGAGGTAGATGGAAAGGTCAACAGGGAGGGTGCGTGGCAGCAGCGGGGGGGGGGGGGTGAATGGGAGGGATGGAAAGATGCTGCACAGGGGGATGGGAGAAGGGAGGGATAGAAACTTCAAGGGTTCTGCTGCACAAGGGGATGGGTGAGAGAGGAGAAAAGGTGCTGCACATGTGGGAGAGAGAGAGAGAAAGGAAATAGGAAGAATTGGGATGGAGGAGACAAAGAGAGAGATGATCATTGTACATGGAAAAAAAATAAGACCTACCTGAAAATAAGACCTAGTGCCTTTTTTGGGCCCAAAATTAATAAGACAGTGTCTTATTTTGGGGGAAAAATGGTAATTGTGTTGTAATCCTTTGACTTCAATCAACTTTATCTCTTCTGTAAACCTCTTTTGTTGTAGCTCACTGACTTTGGTCAGTTTTCCATCTTTTGTAAACCACATAGAACCAAAAGGCTTATGCAATATATAAATTAAAACTTATGTCATGTCATGTTGTGTTACAAACAGTCACCAGCCCCTGAGACAAACCAGTAAGTAACATAAAGATAATTCTCACAGTCATGTTGGAGAGTCTCAGTGAGGTTACAACAGTAATTTAAATTTATTCTACAGTATATGAAATGGCCTCAATTTATGGGAGCATAAATAGAGAGAACCAATCTTATTAGAGGAACATCCCAAAGCCAAATGACAGCATTTTGTAAGTTCTACAGATATTTTATCTGAAAGGCAGCAATACCTGTACAAAGGTTTGGATTAAAGTATTTCAGGGTGCTTCATCAAACATACTTTAATGAGCATAACTGATGGAGAGTGAATGGACCAACAGTTGCTGCAGCCTTTAAAGGCTTAGAAGAAGAGAAGATTGATTTCTAGAGTGTTGGGCATGGGGGCCACTCCTGAGAAGGCTTGTTGGTGTGTATCACAATGTGCAATTTTCTTTAACAAGGATAGAGTTAGGGGTGATCTTTAAGAGGACCCTAGAGGTATCAAAGGGTGCATAAAGATCTAATTTATGCTTTAAATATGCTGAAAATTTTGTCTGATGGCCATGAAAAACCCAGGACTCCTTTTACTAAACGGTGCTAGAGGTTTGTAGCTTAGACCAGCCTTGTAAACGCTTTGACGCTCATAGAATTCTTATGAGCATTGGAGCATTTGCCTCTCTGGCCCGCACTAAAAACCTCTAGCATTTAGTAAAACCCAGTGTCGGATAGATACTGGTACCAGTGAATTATTTGTAAGAAGTACTTTGTAGATCAGCTTTACATCCACACTTGGAGTACTGTGTCCAACACTGGTCTCCCTACCTAAAGAAGGATATAACCCTACTGGAGAGGGTGTAAAGGCGAGCCATGAAGCTAGTTAAAGGTATTGAGAATTTGAGCTACAAAGAATGCCTTGGAAAACTGGATTGTTCACCCTCGAGAAGAGAAGACTGCGAGGAGACATGCGAGGAGACATGATAGAGACTTTTAAAATACTAAAAGGATTTGACAAAATAGAGCAAGAAACATCGTTATTCACATTGTCAAATGTGACTCGGACAAGAGGTCATGGACTGAAACTGAGGGGCACCAGGCCTAGGACAAATATTAGGAAATTCTGTTTCGCACAACGAGTGGTGGACGCTTGTAATGCTCTCCCTGAGGAGGTCGTGATGGAGACCAACATTCTGGGATTCAAGAGCAAGTTGGATGCACACCTTCTTGCAAATCACATTGGGGGATACGAGTAAACAAGGTTTCTCAGCAGGGAACACCTGGCTTGGCCTCCGCAGGTGCGGGTCGCCGGACTGGATGGACCTAGAGTCTGATCCTGCGAATTCATTTCTTATGTTCTTAAGTCTGATTAATAAACAGGGCAATACAGTATTCTAACAGAGTAGAATAGTAAATTACGGCAGATAAAGATCTGAACAGTCCATCCAACTGCCCAACAGTCACACTCAATTTATTATGAAATTGTCTTTCTTTGGAATTTCTGAGACAGACCATAGAAGTCCACCCAGCACTGTCCTTTGGTTCCAACTACTGGAATTGCTGCAAAAGCCCACGTCAGCCTATCTAAACCATCTTGTTATTTGGGGGACACAGGTCGTAAAAGTTTTCCTGGCACTGTCCTCTCATTCCAAATTGCTAGCATTTCCATTGAAGCCCTCTCCAGCCCATCTTAAACTGAATTGCCATATATAGGACACTCATACTGACCTTAGTTCTTCACATATGGAGCCCTGATCTAAACACCACTAGACACATCAAACCCACGTGCAAGCATTTTAGCACATCATGAACCACTGTGATTAGACTCATACTGTCAATATACGGGATCAAAGTAAGTGATTTGAGTACGTGTGAGGGGGAGGGGGCATTCTTCCTAAATGGGATTTTGAAGTCAGATGCTTGTTTTAGGAACTCACCAAGAGTCTGTTCTATGTAGGTTCAGGCAGAATTTGTTGTTTTGCTTTGTCTATTTCCGAGTGTCTGTTGGGCAATTTACTCAGAGCTATGGGTAGATCTGATTCAACAGGTATGAGAGCACCTGCACATCTCCCCGGATACTGTTGCCTATTTTATTTCATATCTACCTCATGCCTCACACTGAGCTGCTTCAGTTCATGAACATATATATAATTAATCAGTGTGAGGCATCATGAGGTAGATATGAAATAAAATAGTCAACAGTATGGATCCATGTGGTAACGTACCGTTCAGTGCCCAAAGTGATGATGTACTGTTGCTTAACAGGCCTGATTTCTGTCTATCTGACAAATAGGATTTGAACCATGCATATAATGTGTCAGAGATACCTTTTGCCTTCTGTGCAATCATATCCACAGTGTTGAAAGGGGCTGATAAATCCAACAGCTTTACTATTGAGGCTCAGTTTCTGTGGAGATCATCAAACAAGAATGTGAGAACTGTGTTTATTCCTTACCAGGTCTAAGCCAGTTTCTTTCTTGTAGCCAGTTGTTGAGTTGCATGCAGATTGTTCTATTAGCTTTCCCAATAAAGGGATGTTGGCTACTGACTGGTAGTGTGTCCTCTTCAAGAGAGGTCTTTTTCAGTAGGATTACACCATAGCCCTCTAGTGCTGTTGGCAGCCATTTTTCCACAAGAGAGGAGTTAACAATTTTAGTAGCTCATTCAGTAAGGTCTCTGCTTGCAGCTGTATTACTTTTGCACATGGTGACAGAATTTAGGTTGTAGGTATTTATGGATTTTATTTCAAGAGTTTGCTGTTTTGAATAGCTGCTTAGTTGAGTTTGCTGCCTTTTAAATGCATTGACAACATTATTGGGGTACATTTTCAGAGACACCAAACTGATTAGCAGCTACTGCTAACCAGATAAGTGCTGCAAAAAGGATATCTAGTGATGGTAACCAGATAGTTCCACTGAATATTTTCTTTGACCACCATGGCATTATCCAGATTACTGAAGGGTGGTTTGTGAGCAGAGTTTGGGCATAGCTAAAGACTATCTGACTAGTAGTCATATTCAGACCAGTCAGTGGCATAGAGAGGGTGAGAGGTGCCCCTCCCCTGCTCTCTTCTCTGCTCCACCCCCATCTGTTCTTTTCCCACCCTCTCCTGCTATACATATATACCCCTTCCCTTTCACCGTACCTCTTTAATGTTCCCGGTTCAAGCAGCAACCCCAAGTTGTTGCTCACACCAGCATCGGCTCTTCCTCTGCTGTCACTTCCTGGGCGCGGATCCAGGAAGTGATGTCAAAGGAAGAGCCAACGCTGGCATGAGCAGCAGCTTGGGCTTGCTGCTCTTGATGGGATCATTAAAGAGGTATGGGGGAGGGAATGGGGTGTGCATGTGTTGTTGGGGGGGAAGGTGCGGGGGACAGGGAGGAGTTTGGCTGCCAGTGCCCCCACCAAGATGGCACCCGGGAAGGACTGCCCCCCCCTTACTATGCTCCTGAGACCAGTGACTGGATAAAGGGCCCCTTTTACAAAGATTCAGTAGCAAGTCCCAGTGCAGCAAATGTGATGCAGCTCTTATGAACTGAATGGGTTGCATCACATTTGCCACATGGGAATCGCTACCATAGCTTTGTAAAAGAGGCCCAAAGTTTGTATAGCCTTTTTGTTTGAAGGCGTTTTTTATGTTCTGACTTTATCCAGTAAGCTATTTATTTATTTAAAATTATTTCTAGCTTGCCTATCTACAAATCTAGGCGGGGAACACAATCACATACAAAGTCATAATTAAAATACAGACAAATACAAAACAAACAAATAAAAAAGCAGAATAAAACAGCAAAAAACTTTTTTTTAGTTCAAAATTTTTTTATTGAGTTTAGTAGATGAAGTACAATAAATGTTAACAAGGCAAGAAACATGCATGCCGTACCAATGCAAAGATTCACAAAATATTATCTACATAATGTAATACAGCAGGCAGACCTATGCCTATCTATAAGGAGGAAAGTAGCAGCACAACATGCAGCCAAAAGTACATGTAAAATCCAAAACACAGAGCACAACCGGACATTATACTACTACAGCAAAAAACTGCTCTGGCTCACACTGCCATCTGGTTTCAAGTTTGAATACAACTGCTAATCAGTGTTGGCGATGGGCTGTCATTTTCAATGTAATGGGATATGTCAACCGACATATCTCATGTCATTGAATATCATCAACTAATGAAAATAAGAACATAAGAATAGCCTTACTGGCTCAACTCAATGGTTCATCTAGCCCAGTAGCCCATCCTCATGGAGGCCAATCCAGGTCACTGGTACTTGGCAAAAACTCAATAGCAGCAGTCCATTCCACCGTTCCAGGGCATGCAGCGTCTACTCCCATGTCTGTCTCAATAGCAGACCACAGACTTTTTCTCCAGGAATTTGTCCAAACCTTTTTTTAAACTAGCTACTTTAACCACATCCTCTGGCAATGCATTCCAGAGCTTAAGTGAAAAAATATATCCTCCTATTGGTTTTAAAAGTATTACTCTGTAACATCATTGAGTGTCCCCTAGTCTTTGTAAATCTTAATGCACCTAAAAATCAATCCACTTGTACCTGTTCTATACCACTCAGGATTTTGTAGGCTTTAATCATACCTCCCCTCAGCCATCTCTTTTCCAAGCTGAAGAGCCCTAACCTCTTTAGTCTTTCCTCATACAAAAGGAGTTCCATCCCTACGAAAGGAATTCCATCCCCTTTATCATCTTGGTCGCTCTTCTTCAAACTTAGTGCCGCTACGTCTTTCTTGAGATAAGAAGACCAGAATTGAACACAATACGCCAGGTGAGGTCGCACCATGGAGTAATACGGAGGCATTATAACATTCTTAGTCTTGTAAACCATCCCTTTTTTAATAATTCCTAGCTTCTTGTTTGCATTTTTTGGGCTGCTGCCACACATTGGGCAAAAGGTTTCATCATATTGTCTATGACGACACAGAGATTTTTTTCTTGGGTGCTAACCCCCAAGGTGGACCCTAGCATCTGGTAACTGTGATTTAAGTTATTTTGCCCAATGTGCATCACTTTGCATTTGACTACTTTAAATTTCATCTGCCATTGAATACCCAGTCTTCTAATTTCCTAAGGTCTGCCTGTACATTTTTCACAATCTGCTTGCGTTTTAACAACTATGAACAGTTTAGTGTCATCTGCAAACTTAATCATCTCACTCGTCGTTCCAATTTCCAGATCATTTATAAATAAGGTAAATAGCACCGGTACTCCACTGTTTACTCTCCTCCATTGAGAAAAAGGACCATTTAACTCTACCCTCTCCTACCCTACCAATTCCTAATCCACAACTCAACTTTGCCACCTATCCCATAACTCTTTAAAAAAAAATGGCATTGCGTGTCATTTCGTCGCCAATAAAAAAGGTGTGCATGATTTGCAAAGAACTCTTTCAGAAAGAGTGCACTCATTTAAACCAATGTGCATGCACAAACCATCACATATGCTTGAACCACTCCACACGCAAGCACTATCGGGATAAGAGTGCACAGTCTTCCCCAAAAAGTGTACCCTCTCTCTCCCCTGAAAAGGAAACAGTCTATGAAAAGGGTCTATGTCAGATGCAGGTATTAGAGCCATTCTAACCAAAACAGCAAACAGGTAAAAGAAATAGCCTACTGTTTAGTGCAGTGGACTGTAAACTGAGGGATGCAGGCTCAAATTCCACTGTAATTTTGCTATTTCTTTTCTGGGACACCCTCCAGGGACAGAAAAATACTATCACTGTATTTAAAGATATAACATACCTGCAAGCCTTATAGCTACTGAAATGGTGAATATTTAGGTATAGTAAGTATTTTTCTGTTCCTGCAGGGATCACATTAAAAAAAAAAAGAATTTCATTGATTTTACTGTGTTTTACATGATCCTGCATTACCGTATTTTCACGTAGATAACGCACACCCGTGTAAAACGCGCACACGGGTATAGCGCGCGGAAAACACAAATTTATGTACAGAAATTTTTATATACCACCCACACCCGTATACCGCGCATGCTGCCCGACTCTCCCGTCGCCGCCCGACTCTCCTTTCGCCCGCCCCGACTCTCCTCTGGCCACCCCGACTCTCCTTTCGCCCGCCCCGACTGTCCTCTCCCCCTTGAAGTCCTGTCCCCACCCTGAAAGCCTGATGCCCCCCTGACATCCGATTCACCCCCCCCCACAGGACCGTTCGCACCCCCACCCCGAAGGACCGCTCGCACGTACCCGCACACCCACCCTGAAGGACCGCTCGCACCCCCACAGCCTCCTGACCCCCCCCATCATGTAGAAGCTCCTACCGGTGTCCTGCTGCTTCCTCTTGGCGGTCCCGCAAATCGCCGGGACTGGACGGGATCCACCCAAGGGTTCTAAAGGAACTAAGACAGGAAATAGCAGGCACAATCCAGCATGTTTGCAACCTATCCCTGAGAACAGGAGAGGTGCCAGAGGACTGGAAACTGGGGTGATATGTTCTGGGGGTCTCTCGGCCCACCTGCACACGTGGGCGGAGCTACAAACATAAAATCAGATTTCACCCATTCATGTCAATGGAAATAAAAGTAAAAAGCTGCCATTCTCACCGTACTTCAAAAACGGCTTGACCGATTTGAACAAAACTTGGTATGCAGATCTCTCACTACCTGGGGTGATATGTTCTGGGGGTCTCGTGGCCCACCTGCACACGTGGGCGGAGCTACAAACAGAATATCAGATTTCACCCATTCATGTCAATGGAAAAAATGTACACAGCTGCCATTCTCACAGTAAATAATAAACGGCTTGACCGATTTGATCGAAACTTGGTATGCAGATCCCTCACTACCTGGGGTGATATGTTCTGGGGGTCTCTTCACCCAAGAATTTATATGTTCTTGCTCCTGGAGGTGAAACTAAAAATGTTGTTTATAATCAAGTTTTGTGTTTGTTGTATTGTATTCATTTTGTCAAATATTTCACATTATAATTTGAATATTGTACTTTTTATAAAGCTGTAAAAATATAATTTCATTCACCACTATAAAGTATCTTTATTTGAATCCATTTACTGTGTTATTGCTATAATTAAATACCCATGCAACGCCGGGTCATCAGCTAGTAATAAGAATAAAATTAAAGTAAATAAAAAAAACCCTCAGAAAATAGTCCTGAACACACAATAGCTTCTGGAGAGGCCTGCCATTAAATCCAGTCAAGACTTCAGCATCAGCCAACTGAATGATGAAGTAGTTGAATTCAGTAGAAATCAAATCAAACAGAAAAACAATCCTGTATAGCAGCAAGAAGGACTCTGGAGAGGCCCATCATCAACCTAGCCCTGGATTTCACTAGGAAAGAAGGAGTTGATGGCTGTATCCAAAAAGTCCAGCTAGCAATATCAGGATCTCCGACTACAGGGGAGCAGCACATCACACCCAACACTGGCAAGAAGGACTCCACTCCGAGGTAACTGAAGGCAGAAGATGGTGGGACACAGACTCCACACAGTCACCAAGAAGACGACTTCAGCCCTAGAGCAAATCCTTGCCTGGCACCAAACATCAACCAGCAGCACCTGATTTATGTCGACGTGCAATTCCAGTCCAACCCAGCTCAGTGTCCTTCAAGATGTTCCACCCTCATCGCCCCGATGAGCAGATATCACCATAGGGCTGTTCCTCACTGCACTGTTCCACAGCACCCCACCAGGCACTGACAGCTGGGGAGCTGAAGGAGACAACAAAAGGTATGCCCAGCCAAAAGCGATCCCCCAACATTGCCAGTGGGCCGTGGCATATCACGATACCACAAAGATGAGATAGCAACAGAGGAAAAGTGGCCAAAATCAAAGGTACTCCCAACATAACGTACTGCACAAGTTTACCACAGGCAGAGCTCAAAAGCATCGAAGCAGACCATCACACCACAGGCCAGCAAGATCGAAGTACTCTGCCTTCAACGGCCACGCTAGAGTGGTTCAACCAGAGAGGAAAAAAAAAAAATAAGGATCAACAAAACCAAATCAAAATTAGAAAAATAAAATAACATAAAACAACAAAAATAGAGGAAGTAAAACAAAACAAAAATGACAAAAGAATGGCATGAGGCCTGACGTCATCTTAAAAAAAAAAAAGCTAATTAGTAGCTAGTTACTGGTTTTTGCAACATTTTTATACACTTGATATACAATGAAGTACATAATTCAAAATGTATTTTCTGATTAGCTGAATATTAAAAATGAGAAAGATTTCAATGGAGAAAAATGTCCAGTATAAAGGAGTGGCACGAGACAAGATGATAGGAAACTTCATCTGTTCTCCAGACAATATATTCTGTCCCCCTCAGGCCAATATTAATTTGTATTCTTATGGGGAAATATCCTGTCAGAACTTGCAAGGGCAGGAGGATCTTGGAAATTATGGGCAAGCATGACAGGCGTTTCAAAAGGGGTACTATTAGGTAGAACCATTTTGTTTTGCCATTAGCAATGTGAGCCAGGAAAGCCCTGGTGTGGGTGTTATAGAGAGCAGAGCTAAACAATGATAGAACATTATATAGTTGCAGACGGAGGTGCAAAGTCCAGAAGAAGGAGGACACGCTGAGGCATTAAGGTGCCAAAGGCCACATCCTCTGGGAGTGCCATAATTCAGTATGGTGTGGTGTAAAAACTTGTTCAACAAATCTCTGGAGACGGGAGTGGTTCCTGGGGATTGGAGGAGAGTGGATGTGGTCACTATTCACAAAAGTGGGTATATATATTCAGGGCTTCCAGTCTCTCCTTATAGGTCTTCTGGTGCAAGCCTCCTATCATTTTTGTCGCCCTCCTCTGGACTGCTTCAAGTCTTCTTACGTCCTTCGCCAGATACGGTCTCCAAAACTGAACACAATACTCCAAGTGGGGCCTCACCAATGACCTGTACAGGGGCATCAACACCTTCTTCCTTCTACTGACTACGCCTCTCTTTATACAGCCCAGCATCCTTCTGGCAGCAGCCACTGCCTTGTCACACTGTTTTTTCGCCTTTAGATCTTCGGACACTATCACCCCAAGGTCCCTCTCCCTGTCCGTGCATATCAGCTTCTCACCTCCCATCATATACGGTTCCTTCCTATTATTAATCCCCAAAAGCATTACTCTGCATTTCTTTGCATTGAATTTTAGTTGCCAGGCATTAGACCATTCCTCTAACTTTTGCAGATCCTTTTTCATATTCTCATGTTACAAATCTTGGTATCATCTGCATAAAGGCAAACTTTTCCTTCTAACCCTTCAGCAATGTCACTCACAAACATATTGAACAGGATTGGCCCCAGCACCGAGCCCTGAGGGACTCCACTACTCACCTTTCCTTCCTCCGAGCGACTTCCATTAACCACCACCCTCTGGCGTCTGTCCGACAGCCAGTTTCTAACCCAGTTCACCACTTTGGGTCCTAACTTCAGCCCTTCAAGTTTATTCAACAGCCTCCTATGAGGAACCGTATCAAAGGCTTTGCTGAAATCCAAGTAAATTACATCTAGCATATGTCCTCGATCCAGCTCTCTTGTCACCCAATCAAAAAATTCAATCAGGTTCATTTGGCACGATTTACCTTTTGTAAAGCCATGTTGCCTCGGATCCTGTAACCCATTAGATTCAAGGAAATACACTATCCTTTCTTTCAGCAACACTTCCATTATTTTTCCAACAACTGAAGTGAGGCTCACCGGCCTGTAGTTTCCTACTTCATCCCTGTGACTTCTTTTATTCATATGGCTCTAGAGTCTAGACCCTGGGCTTCTTTGTGGTTCTGCTGGAATGGGTGGCAGCATCCTTTCTGCTGGTTCAACCAGATGTGAATGTTGTCCATTTGTACACTGAGGGGGCTGTGCTTCAGCTCTCTCCTTTCTCGTCTCCTCATTTTTATTGGATCTCTGCATTTCCTACTGTACCTGAAAGTTTGGCTTTTCTCTAAAATGTAATTACCCCTCCCTCTTCGATATATTAAGTCCCTCTAAACTTTCTCATTACTAAGTCCCTCAACTTTTCATTGGAGTTTCTTTCTATATCAATTCCTGTAAACCGTGCCGAGCTCTACATTTGTGGAGAGGATGCGGTATACAAACTTAAGGTTTAGTTTAAGATGACACCTGCATGCACAAGGGCTATTGTCGTGGTGTACAGGTGGGTACAGTCAGTTTTGGGTGGGTTTTGAAGGGTTCACCTTACAATAGAAGCAAGTTAAAGCCACATTTGTACCTGGGACTTTTTAAAAAAAATTCTTTATTTAAACACTGATAGTGAACAAGAAAAACACATGGAACCTCTGCAGTAATCCTTCTATGCTGAAGAATGCTCAGTTGTTTGTAAACTGTTTCCTAAGAATAAAAGCTGCATGAATGTCGGAAAAACTTGCATTTGTGCGTTTTTCATGTGAAAATATTTATATTTGAGAATGGCAAAAAAGATAGATGTATTAAAGACCAAAACATCTACATAGGTCATTCTAAAAAAAAAAAAAAAGATAGACTTCTTGCTGTTTTGAGAATGGACCTTTTCTCTATTGGATTTCTGAATGTCTTTCACAAAACTCAGACTTACTATAGACGCCCTATTGAAAATGCCCCTCCACTGCTCATAACTGCTAGTATTCCATACATTTACCCAAATAAGGAGTATGTAAATGCAGGCCCCTAGATTATAGGGAATTCATACACATAATAGGGAATTCATCAAAGGATGCTAACCACACTAGCATGTGCTAATGATTAGGAATGTAATGGATATCTTAGCATTTAGTGCATGCTAATTATTACAATGTGTCAATGTGGTTAGCATGTGTTAAATTGGTTAGCACCCCTTGATGAGTTCCTCCCTTAGGAGCCCTTTTACAAAGATGCAGTTAGCACTAACGCATGCTTACTGCAGCAAAAACTGAGGCATCCCATGATAATGTTGCCATGTGTGCATGCTACTCGCGTGCTAAAAACTAAAAATGTATTTATTTTTTGGTACAGGGAGCATGTCTAGGAATAGCGAGTGGGGGTGTTCTACGTTAATAACATAACTGTATTGCTGCATGCTAACCAATTAATGCAGGCTTAGTATATGAGCCATTACCGCCTTCATAGTAACGTGGAGGGACATTTTCAATAATGCATCCAAGTCTGACTTAGGACTTTTCCTGCCCATTTGGACGTGGGAGGGGTCAGCCTTCTAATGGACTGGCCACACCGACATGCCAATAGAACATTGGGCCATACTAGAAGGCTATGAACTTCACATAAACAGTAACAGAAGTACATCTCACCATAATCCCCTTCTAATGTATGGTGAGCCCTACAAAACTCCCCTAAAACCTACTATACCCACCTGTCCACCACCCCAATAGGTCTTATGGTTGTAGATAACACCTATATAGCAATATTGTAGGGTTTTGGTGGGCTCACACTGTCCACATAAATGTAGTAGTTAGAGTGGATTATGGGCCTGTCTCCTCTTCTCTATGGTTCACTGGCCCACCCACCTGACTACTTAAGACACTTGTGTGATGCTCTACTAGGCTTTCTCATACCAGTACTGCTGTTCTAGAGCCAGGTACGTATTTTTTTTATTCAGAAATAGTGTTTAAGCCCGTTACATTAATGGGTGCTAGAATATATGTCTGTCTGTCTTTATTTCTTTCTGTGTCTCTCCCTGCCCCTGTCTATTTCTTCCTTTCTTTCTTTCTGTCTCCCTCCCTCCTGCTGTCTATCTTTCTTTCTTTCTATCTCTCTTCCTCCCACTGTCTGTCTTTCTTTCTGTCTGTCTCTCTCCCTGGCCCCCTTTGTCTTTCTGTCTGTCTGTCTCTTTCTCTCTCTCTGGCACCCTGTCTGTCTGTCTTTCTTTCTTTCTGTCTCCCTGCCCGCTGTCTTTCTGTGTGTGTGTCTGTCTTTCATTCTCGTGCGCTGCCTGCCTGTCTTTCTGTCTCTCTCCATGGCCCCCTTCTGTCTCCCCCCCAAAGCAAACCAAATGCTCCCTGGCCCCCTTTCCCTCTCCCCCCTTCCAGTGCATCATCATCAGCATTCCCCCCTTCCCTGTGCATCATCAGCAGCATTCCCCCCTTCCCTGTACAGAAGCAGCATTCCCCCCACTTTCCTGTGCAGCAGCAGCATTCCCCCTTCCCTGTGCAGCAACAGCAGCATTCCCCCTTCCCTGTGCAGCAGCAGCAGCATTCTCTCCCCACTTCCCTGTGCAGCAGCATTCACCCCACTTCCCTGTGCAGCAGCAGTATCCCCTCTTCCCTGTGCTGCAGTAGCAGCATTCCCCCTTTCTTTATGCAGCAGGGTAGCAGCATTTCTCTTCCTCGTTCCTGGCTGGCTCCCTTGCCGAAGTTATTTTTGAGTTCAAAGCCACCGTTGTGGCTCCTCTCATGGTCCGCGCCTGCGTTGAAAGCCTTCTCTCTGACGTGACATCAAGGAGGCTTCCGACACAGGTGCAGCTCATGAGAGGAGCCGTGGCGGCGGCAACAGACTGAAAAATAACTTCAGTAAGGGAGCTAGCTGGACCGCGGGCTGCAGCCAGACCTGGGGAACCTATGTTAGATGGTAAGGTGGAGGCGCCACCATGGTCGCTGCCTCTGTGGTTAAGGTGCCTCCGCATGCGCAGTAGAAGGAGCCAGCATACCACCACTTGCTTCTTCTACTGCGCATGTCTGACATGGAGGCACACATCACGGAGTCAGGGATCACAGCATTCTAAGTGCTCATGCGCGCTTAGGGTTTTATTATAGAGGATGTTTTGTGGTGGGAGGAGGTCAATGACCATTGGGGGAGTATGTGGGGGTTATTACTTAATCTCTCCAGTGGTCATCTGGTCAGTTTGGGTACCCTTTTGGCACTTAGATACTTCTCAAACAGGTCTAGGTGAAAACGTCTAAAGTTCCATCCAAGACAGTCAAGGAAGGGTTTGATTATAGCTGCAGGATGCCCAAGTCTAAGCCCACACAAATCCCACCCATTCCCCACCTCCCAATATACACATTTCTACTCTGGATGCACAGTGGGTTAGAAGTCCTGCTAGACATCCAGAAAGTCATCTTTGAGAATGCCCACTTGGACATTTTGTCTAGTAAGACGTTGAAGTGCTGATTCATGCTGTCTTTTGGGCATCTATCTTTTTTGAAAATGAACCTCATAATAAATGATGGTAGATAAAAATCTGAATGTCCATCCAGTTTGCCCAATAGTCACACTCATAATGGGTGATAGTAAAGGCTCTCATGCTAATCTGTTTTAATGGTCACGCTCTAATTCATAATTAGCACGTGTTTATTAATACCAAATATAGGAATTTCCGTTTACTCCAGTAGTAAAAATGGTCTTAGCATGTGGGAATGACCTGCGTAAGGATGCACTAAAGCCACTTTTTTTAAAACCACAGATTGGTAAAAGGGCCCTATAAATTTATCAAAAGATTGCTTTTATGTTGTGCCTTTGAGAAAAATTATTCATACATCAGACCAATGAGTTATCTTAGGCAATGACTTATAATGTTTTCAATATAGTGGCAGGCTAATTTATTCAAGGTTATATGTTTATTTCCTAAATGGATGTGGTTTATTTTTAACTGGCACTCAAACATTAGTATCCTTGTTCTGCACAACATTGGCATTGTCTTTTAAGCTTGTCCTTGTATTCTTTAATATCAACAACTATGAATATCAATCATAATATAAGAAACTTGAACAAGGCAGATACAAACAGCTTTATGGATGGTAATTTAAATAAAAAGTGGTAAGAATTATATTATGGAGCTTTGTTATTGCCATCATTGACACTGAAATATTGACTTGCAGACTTATACTTTGTAGATTTATGAAACCTTATTTCTTCTTTCTTTTTTTTTTTTTTTCTTTTTAATTCTGTTGTGGATTGTAAATGTTGCTGTTTCTCAACCAGGTATGTCATGATTCTTGAAAATAGAATAAAAAGCTCTGCTATGACCATGATGTGAAAATAAAAGTATTTAAGAGATTGAAGTGAAAATCCATTGAAGAACAAAGGAATTTTCTTAGTGGCTGAACTATGATAGTGCTTTCCCTTACCCTCCCCCCCTCAACCTTTTATCAAGCTTCACTAGAGATTTTTAACTCGGGTCGGTGAGGTAAGTGCTCCGAGTCTCATAGAATTCTTATACCAGTCTGCGCTAAAAACTTCTAGAACAGCTTGATAAAAGGGGCCCTTAATTCTGTAGCAGATGTCCGAGTGTGAATATAGAAGTCCACAGGTTCAATTTTAATTTTTCCTAGTTAGGATTCCTTCCATTATTAAATACTAAAAATACCCCCACCTCTCTAATCTTCAGATCACAACAGCCAGCAAATTTTTAAGTGATTACCTCTTTTGGGTTTGCTTTATGCCACTGAACAAGTAATCCTTTTGTTACATATTACATCCTTATGAACTCCAGAAAGAAGCACTTTTTGGCAAATGCAAGTATACAGTGAATGCATAGTAAATGATGGTAGATAAAGACCTGAATGGTCCCTCCAGTCTTCCCATTACCGTATTTTCACGCATATAACGCGCGCGTTATACGCGTTTTTACCTACCGCGCATACCCCTCGCGCGTTATATGCGTGAGCGCGGTATACGAAAGTTTTCAAACATAGTTCCCACCCCGCCCGACGCCCGATTCACCCCCCCAGCAGGACCACTCGCACCCCCACCCCGAACGACCACTCGCACGCGCTCCCACCCGCACCCGCATCCACGATCGGAGCAAGAGGGAGCCCAAGCCCTCTTGCCCGGCCGACTCCCCGACGTCCGATACATCCCCCCCCCCGGCAGGACCACTCGCACCCCCACCCCGAAGGACCGCCGACTTCCCGACAATATCGGGCCAGAAGGGAGCCCAAACCCTCCTGGCCACGGCGACCCCCTAACCCCACCCCGCACTACATTACGGGCAGGAGGGATCCCAGGCCCTCCTGCCCTCGACGCAAACCCCCCTCCCCCCCAACGACCGTCCCCCCCCAAGAACCTCCGACCGCCCCCCCAGCCGACCCGCGACCCCCCTGGCCGACCCCCACGACCCCCCCACCCCCCTTCCCCGTACCTTTGGAAGTTGGCCGGACAGACGGGAGCCAAACCCGCCTGTCCGGCAGGCAGCCAACGAAGGAATGAGGCCGGATTGGCCCATCCGTCCTAAAGCTCCGCCTACTGGTGGGGCCTAAGGCGCGTGGGCCAATCAGAATAGGCCCTGGAGCCTTAGGTCCCACCTGGGGGCGCGGCCTGAGGCACATGGTCGGGTTGGGCCCATGTGCCTCAGGCCGCGCCCCCAGGTGGGACCTAAGGCTCCAGGGCCTATTCTGATTGGCCCACGCGCCTTAGGCCCCACCAGTAGGCGGAGCTTTAGGACGGATGGGCCAATCCGGCCTCATTCCTTCGTTGGCTGCCTGCCGGACAGGCGGGTTTGGCTCCCGTCTGTCCGGCCAACTTCCAAAGGTACGGGGAAGGGGGGTGGGGGGGTCGTGGGGGTCGCCAGGGGGGTCGCGGGTCGGCTGGGGGAGCGGTCGGAGGTTCTTGGGGGGGGCGGTCGTTGGGGGGGAGGGGGGTTTGCGTCGAGGGCAGGAGGGCCTGGGATCCCTCCTGCCCGTAATGTAGTGCGGGGTGGGGTTAGGGGGTCGCCGTGGCCAGGAGGGTTTGGGCTCCCTTCTGGCCCAACTACCAAAGGTACGGGGAAGGGGGGTGGGGGGGTCGTGGGGGTCGCCAGGGGGGGTCGCGGGTCGGCTGGGGGAGCGGTCGGAGGTTCTTGGGGGGGGCGGTCGTTGGGGGGGAGGGGGGTTTGCGTCGAGGGCAGGAGGGCCTGGGATCCCTCCTGCCCGTAATGTAGTGCGGGGTGGGGGTAGGGGGTCGCCGTGGCCAGGAGGGTTTGGGCTCCCTCCTGGCCCGATATTGTCGGGGAGTCGGCGGTCCTTCGGGGTGGGGGTGCGAATGGTCCTGCCGGGGGGGGGGATGAATCGGACGTCGGGGGGGGGGTGAACGGAGAGTCGGGACAGCGCACGGAGAGGCGGGGCAGTGCACGGAAGTCAGGGGGGTGAACGGAGAGTCGGGACAGCGCACGGAGAGTCGGGACAGCGCACGGAAAGTCAGGGCAGTGCACGGAAGTCAGGGGGGGTGAACGGAGAGTCGGGACAGCGCACGGAAAGTCAGGGCAGTGCACGGAAGTCAGGGGGGTGAACGGAGAGTCGGGACAGCGCACGGAGAGGCGGGGCAGTGCACGGAAGTCAGGGGGGTGAACGGAGAGTCGGGCAGCATGCGCGGTATAATCGTGAGCGCGTTATACCAAAGTTTTTGTGCTTATCATAGTGATTTCTGCGCGCTATACACGTGTGCGCGTTTTATACGGGTGCGTGTTATTTGCGTGAAAATACGGTAGTTATTCTCATTAAAAATGCATGATTAAATTAACTTGTCTCTTCTTTGATATTTCTGGGCTATAGACTAAAGTTCACCTGGTATTGTCTTAGGTTACAGCTGCTGAAGTTGCCATCTAAGCTCACCCCAGCCTATCCAATCATCCTGTTGTTTGCAGGAAATTTACTGTAAAGTCTGGCCAGTAACGTCCTCATACACTCAGTAAATTTTGAGAGATTAGTAAGCACTTGAATATACTCAGTCATAGAAGTGAGTTGCATTCCTAAAATGAGTTGCAGTCCTAAAATGAGTTGCAGTCTTAGAAGAGAGTTGCATTCCTACAATGGCAACTAAATATAATGAAATGTGATCACCTTGAATCCAATAGTGGTATGTGGGAATGGGAACTGTTGAACCAAAAACATGGGGGAGGGGGGATCTGAAACTTAAGTAACATTCATCCTGAACTTTGATGCCAAGTTGCAAAAGCCTGAAGGATGCTTGGGTGCATAGGGAGAAGAAAGGTCAGTATGACAAAAGAAGGTATTGATGCCCCTTTATAAGACTCTGGTGAGACATCATTTAGAATATTGTATACAATTTTGAAGAACACAATAAAAAATAAATCAAACTTTTTTTCACAAATACTTAATAAATGTAATAGAAAATAGGTAAGAACATAATAAGAACATAAGAACATAAGCATTGCCTCCGCCGGGTCAGACCAGGGGTCCATCGCGCCCGGCAGTCCGCTCCCGCGGAGGCCCTCCAGGTCCATGACCTGAAAATGTTTCCTACCTAACCTAAAAAGTCCATATCTTGTTTGCTCAGTGTCCTGTGAGGTAAACCTCTATCTGTACCCCGTTATTCCCTTCGCTTCCAGGAAGTCATCCAGTCCCTTTTTGAACCCCAGAATTGTACTCTGGCTTATCACCTCTCCGGGAAGCGCGTTCCAGGTGTCTACCACCCGTTGAGTGAAGAAGAACTTTCTTGCATTCGTTTTGAATCTGTCTCCTCTCAGTTTTTCTGAGTGACCTCTTGTTTTAGTTGCCCCTGCTAGTTTAAAGAATCTGTCCCTCTCCACCTTCTCTATGCCTTTCATGATTTTATAAGTCTGTATCATGTCCCCTCTCAGTCTCCGCTTTTCCAGGGTAAAGAGCCCCAGCCTGTCTAACCGTTCGGCATATGAGAGGTTCTCCATACCCTTTATCATCCTCGTTGCTCTCCTCTGGACCCTCTCGAGTATTGCCATGTCCTTCTTGAGGTATGGCGACCAGTATTGGACGCAGTATTCCAGATGTGGGCGCACCATTGCTCGATACAGTGGCAGGATAACTTCCTTCGTTCTGGTAGTGATACCCTTTTTGATAATGCCCAGCATTCTGCTCGCTTTTTTTGAGGCCGCTGCACATTGCGCCTCCGGCTTCATTGTGTTATCCACCAATACCCCCAGATCTTTTTCTTGGCTGCCTTCCCCGAGTATCCTCCCTCCCATCGTATAGCTGTACCTGGAGTTCCCCTTCCCTATGTGCAAGACCTTACATTTCTCCACATTGAAGCTCATCTGCCATTTTTTTGCCCACTCACTCAGTTTGTTCAGGTCGCTCTGCAGGTCTTTGCATTCCTCAACAGTTCTGACCGTTCTGGAGAGTTTTGTGTCATCCGCGAACTTGATAACTTCGCACTTTGTCCCCGTTTCTAGATCATTAATAAATATATTGAACAACAGTGGTCCCAGCACTGACCCCTGCGGAACACCACTTGTGACCCCTATCCAGTCAGAGTAGTGCCCCTTTACTCCTACCCTCTGCTTCCTGTCCGCCAGCCAATTTTTGATCCATCTGTGCACGTCCCCTTCCACCCTGTGACTCCATAGTTTCTTCAGTAGGCGTTCGTGGGGCACCTTGTCGAAGGCTTTTTGGAAATCTAGATATACGATGTCTACGGGGTCACCTTGGTCCAATTGTTTACTTACCCCTCAAAGAAATGCAATAGATTCGTCTGGCATGATCGGCCTTTACAGAAACCATGCTGGCTTGATCTCATCAGATTATTTTTTTCTATATGCTCATTGATACCTTCCCTGATCAGTGATTCGGCCATCTTCCCCGGAACAGAGGTTAAGCTCACCGGTCTGTAGTTTCCCAGGTCGCCTCTCGATCCTTTCTTGAAGATCGGTGTAACATTCACTATCTTCCAGTCCTCCGGGATTACCCCTGTTCTCAAGGACAGGTTGCAAATATGCCGCAGTAACTCTGCTGTTTCATCTCTGAGCTCTTTCAGTATTCTCGGGTGGATCCCGTCTGGGCCCAGAGCTTTGTCAGTTTTTAATCTATCTATCTGCCTGAGAACGTCTTCGAGGCTTACCTCCATGCATGATAATTTCCCCTCTTGATCTCCCCTGAAGATTTTTTCTGGTTCTGGCACACTGGATGTGTCTTCTATTGTAAAGACCGACGAGAAGAACTCGTTTAGCCTACCGGCCACCTCTTTTTCCTCTTTCACCACTCCCTTCCAGTCACCCTCATCCAGGGGTCCCACCTCCTCCCTCGCTGGCTGTTTCCCTTTCACATATCGGAAAGGGATATTGCTTCGTTGGCCAGTCTCTCCTCATACTCTTTCTTGGCTTTCCTGACTACTCGGTGACATTGTTTTTGATACTGCCTGTGCTCTCTCCAATTTCCTTCGGTTTTGTCTTTTTTCCACTTCCGAAATGATTTTTTCTTGTCTCCTATCATTAAATGATATTCCAGTGTCAATGTGAAACATATAACACAAAACCAAAAACAAAACTTCCCGCCCGTTATAGAAAGTGCCTTAGTGCGGTCTAATATAAAAAGTGTATATACCAATAAAAGTCCTCAAACAAAAATTCTTCTTTGTGTTGACCACCGATAAAAGTCCTTCAATGAAAACTGGTAATTTCTTCTGCTTTTTTCTCATAAATTGTTGGCTTCACTTAAAGCCCAGCCTTGTTCTATACCCAACAGTGTTTCACGGGAAGCATCATCAGGAGACAAGACGTGTGGGTGGAAGGTTCTGGAGTATAGTCCTATGATTATAAATCTATGATAAATACAAAAACTAAGAGAACCAAAATACATAATAAAATCAAAATAGTAAAGATACCTTGCGAATATGTATTGGTGACAACCAACAGGAAGGAAAACCAATTCTTAGCTAGTCAGCTAATGAAAAGCAGATATGACCTAATGACACCACCGTTCACAGCGCCATACTTAAACCAGAGGCAGAGTTATATAACCTAACAACAGACATCATGAACCGGCCTCCTGTATCCATTCAATTTCTTTATTCAAACCCAGGGGTTCCACCGTGTCCCTTTGGATTATCAAGCTCTGTTCTTTATTAATTAGAATTGCTGTGATATCACTACCACAAGGGAGGATGACATTTAAAAGAACCACAAATTGTAATTCATCTATAGCTTGATTCAGTTCCCAGCAATGAGAAACTAATGAAGCTTCCTCTCTATTAGTTCTTAAATTACATAAATGCTCTGCAATTCACAATTTAATTTTACACTTTGGCCTATATACCTCTTGTTGCAGAGGCAATAAATGCCATACACTACTTGAGAGGTGTTACAATTTGTGAAAGAACGTAATTTAGATTGTATGCCACCTCTAGCGTTATAAACCACTGAAATCTCAATAGTGTATTGGCAATATACAGTACACAATGATTGCAGCAGAAATGCCGTTGTTGGGCGGTGGGTAACCCAACCATTTCATCATGATTAGAAAGCATTTCTGATAAGTTCTTCTGCTGAGAATATTATGCAAATCAGGGAAAATCTTTTAATTCACCATGTAAATTTAAGATACTCCAGTGCTTACGGATCACTTGTCTGCAACGCTTGACGGGAATATGGAAGTACACATGTGATCGAAGACACTTGATTCATCGGATTTAGGCTGTAATAACCAGTGACGGTTGGATTATTTAGCTCGTTTATAAGCTTTATTAACTACTGGAATGGGATATCCTCTTTGCATAAATCTTGATTTCATAATTTGAGTTTGCTTATCAAACTCCAGTGGGGGATCACACAGACACTTTAATCTAAGCAATTGACTTGCAGGGATACTATCCTTTAAAATTTTTGGGTGATAGCTATGATAGTGAAGTATGGTATTCCTATCAGTTGTTTTACGGAATACCATACTTCACTATCATAGCTACCATCCAAAAAATTTAAAGGACAGTGTCCCTGTAAGAGTATGTCAATATATGTGATCTCCTCATCTTTGCAGTTGTTTTTGCAAAATATGCTATATCTCCTTTTTCTACAAACTTGAGAAACTATCCATGAAAACTCATAAATTTTCCCAGTTGCTTCAAGGACCCATTGAGCTAAAATTCCCAAAGAGCAGGTAGAAACTTCCATCAAAACAAATACAATCCCTTCAGTCATGAAAACAGCAAATCTTACAAACTTTTGATTTAGTTTCAATGTTAGCTCATTCATATTCTGGAACACACTGATTAGTTGTTATTGATTGCCTGCAAGCCCTTAGGTTTAGATGTGTAATATAAACAATACTTGCTTTGTTGTCTATATAAAAAAAGCATTGAGTTTTCTTGTGTTTTCAAAGTAAACCATATGCTGTCATCAAAATAAATAAATATGTAACTGTTGTACTATGCAATACTGGTTAAAGCCATTCTATAGCATGAAATCTTGTTCTCTGATCAGCAAAATATATGATTATAAAAAATATTTTTGAAATGGAAACAGAGAATAATTTTCTACATGAATCGAAATTTCCAATAACCCCTTGTGGATCCTTAGGGTGTCAGAGAAACATATTGTTATCTTGTCTAAACTGCCTTTGCCAACAAATCCTTTCACATTTACCCTGAGGAGGTAAAATAAACTACAGCATAACAATGATAAACTGCATTCACTATACCAGCGAAATGCTGCAATAATTTTCTCAGCTGATGTGTTTCATTGTGCCTGGTGTACATTTTGCTGGGTTTTTTTCTACATTTTCACGCACACTATCAAAATATTCTAAAACTCGGACTAAAAGAAACATCTTTATGTTTATTTCCTTTAGAGCAGGGGTTATCAACCCAGTCCTCTGACACACCAAGCCAGTCAGGTTTTCAGGATGCCCACAATGAATATACGATGAGATAGATTTGCATATAATGGAAGCAATGGTTGCAAATTGATCTCATTCATGTTGATTGTGGATATACTACTACTGCTGTTGCTACTACTTATTTCTATAGCGATACTAGGGGCTCCTTTTACAAAGCCATATGACTTTTAATCACGCACTAACCCCTGCGCTGGCCAAAAAACTACCACCTGCTCAAGAGGAGGCGGTAGCGGCTAGCGCGTCTGGTGGTTTAGCACATGCTATTACGCGCGTTAAACGGCTTTGTAAAAGGAGCCCTAGATGTACACAGCACTGTACACTAGAAACAATTAAGACAGTCCCTACACAACAGAGCTTACAACTTTATTTTTGGTTTTGGGGAGTTTTCAGTGTAGTGGGGGGTTCTCCCCCCACCCCCCATGGGAGCACGAGAACTTCTAAGTATAGTGGGTAGTTCCCCATAGCCCCCTTACAGTGTAAAATGGAAGGCCTCAAAGTAGCAGAAGCGGCAGAAGCGGTGGCGCACATTTCTCCTGCACTCAAATGTTGGTGTGGGATTGTCGGCATGGTTTTGACATGTCAGCATACCGTGGCACGCAGTTTGAGAGACACTGCTTTATAGAATACTAGCATAACAGCTTAACTACACGGTTATAGATCTGCTGTAGGTGTTAGCACCTAACTGCAGGAGATATGCACCTAACTTACCCCCTCCTTAGAGGTGGCTAGGCTAATTTTCTATTGAAATTATGTGACTTCATCATTTAGTCCTAGATGACTTGAATTGCAGATCTAAAAAGAAAATGATTAGTATGCTAGTCTGCAAAGGTCCTCCAGCATCATCCCCATGGTTGTTTTCAACATATTCAGACATCTGATTGCAGGTCGGCTTCTTCGCCTGGTTCCTCTGATCTTCCCAAACATGATGTCCTTCTCCAGTGATCTCTCAGCCATAACTTCATCATTTGGGCTTTGAGTGACATAGCCAGTAATCTCTTCCAGAATCGATTTGTTAGTTCTTCTGGCGGTTCACACCACGCCTAAAATCCAGCACCAAAGCTCAAATGAGTCAAACTTCTTTCTGTCTTGTTTCCGAATAGTTCAGCTGTTGCATCCGTATCTGACCACTGAGAAAATGAGTGCATGGACAAGTCTGATCTTCGTTTGGAGTGTTAGCGCCTTGCCTTTGAATACTTTGTCGAGAGCCTTCAATGAAGAGTGACCAAATGCTATTCTGTGGAGTATTTCCTCCCTGCTAGTTGCTTCTTTGTTTACAAAAGAGCCTAGGAGATTGAAATCATTTACAACTTGTATTCTAACGCCTTCAAGCTCAAAATCATCATCATTTTCCGTGTTCATGATCTTTGTCTTGTTAATGTTTAGCTCTAAGCCCATGTTATGACTTTCGGATTTGACTTTTCTCAGTAGATACAGCATGTTTTCTTTGCTGCTGCTGATAAGCGTTGTATCATCTGCATAGCACAGGTTGTTTATATTTCGGCCACCAACTCTGAAGCCAACACTCTCTTCTTCCAAATTTGCTTTTCTGAAGATGGTTTCACCGTACAGGTTGAACAGATAAGATGACAAGATGAATCCTTGCCTGGCACCACGTTTTATTGGAAACCAATCAATGTTGCTGTATTCAGTTCTCACTGCAGCTTCTTGATTTTCATATAGGCTCTCTATCAGCTGAGTTATGTATTTGGGTGTTCCCATTTGCACTAGCAGACACTTTAAATTTCTCAGGTTCTGTGCTTATATGGTCCTATCTTTATGCAATACCCCTGTAACTGTTACCAAGGGCAGCTAATGGATGGCGCATTTATAGAACTATTTTACAAAATACCCACACAAACCTTGATTCCTACCAGCACATGCAAGTCTAAAGTTGAATCTGCCTTGGAGAAGCATGTGCTCTCTTTATGTGATAGGCACAACATAAGTGCTTATGTACTTTCTGTACCTTAGGCACTTTTTTATAAAATCATTTCTATAATGAGTAATCTTGTTCGAATTTGCTAAAAAAACTGTATGTAGTTATACATCTCTAAAAGGATGATGTTGCATTTTAAAGATGTATTTCTTATCATTATGCATTACTTCCAAACTAATTATATACACTGTTTTCCTGATTTCTTATAGGGTAATAAAACAGGATAATTAGCAATCTGCTCCTTCATTGTTTCTTACCTTTTAGCCTTTTCCTATCGATTTCTTGCCAGTTTCTTTTTTAACTGAGGAAAACTCAGATTTTTATTTGTCATTATTTAAGAAACTGGGGCCCGCAATTTTACAAGTCGTGTTAGGGTTTTTCATCGCTAGCTGCTGTGGTAAAAGCTCCGACGCTCATAGAATTCCTATGAGCGTCAGAGCATTTACCGCAGCAGCCAGCAATAAAAAACTGCGGCTTTATAAAAAGGGGTCCACATACTCCCCCCACCATTTACAAAACCATAATGTGTTTTTTTGCACCGGCTGTGGCAGTAACAGCTACAATGCTCATAGGAATTCTATGAGTGTCGGAGCTTTTACCGCTGTGGCTAAAAACCACACTACGGTTTTGTAAATGTTTTATAAAAGTTTATAGAGATGCATTCAATATATAAATAGATAATGATAATAAACACAATACTTATCCTTTAGGAAACAAATAAGCAGAACATCAACATAGAAATTATAAGAGTTTTTTTTTAATCTTAAATTTCTTTCTTTTCTATCAAAATATCATCTTTTTTTTTTTTTTTTTTCTTTTCTTTTTCTTTCTTTCATTACTTCTCTCACCAACCCTACCCTTAAGTATAAACCTTAATTGTTAAAAAATTTTTTTTTTTAAATTGTATTTTCATTTTTTTTACCCACTTGTTTCAGTTTGTATTAATAATACATAATGATTAGTTTGTATAATCTTGTCTTATTTGTATTTGTATTTGTCACCCTTGTTTTTTTTTTATTGTACATTTCAATTATGTAATACGCATTGAAATATTTGATATTGCGTAAAATCAAAATTTAATAAACTTGAAACTTGTGTGTGTGTGGGGGGGGGGGGAGACAGTTTTATATAAGGGAAATTAAATCTATTGAAAGACCAATGTTTGCTGTAGTTTCTTAAAGTGTGCCTCCTATGAATTCAGCTACTTCCTGTTTAATTTCTCCAAAATGCATAGCAGCACAGACCAAAGATTTCTGTTTCAAGCTATGAATGAGAACTGATCATCTTCATTCTAAATCAAAGATGAGCAACCACAGTCCTTAAGGGCCACAACACAGATGGATTTTCAATATTTCCACAATGAATATGCATGATTTTCATTTGTGTGTACTGCTTCTCTTTCATTCATATAGATCTCATGCATATTCATTGTGGAAAACATGAAAACTCAACTGGATTGTGGCCCTCACAGCATGGTTGCCTACCTCTATTCTAGATGGAAGGTTTGTTTTCTTAAATGTTATCAGTAATCATCACATTATTAAAAAATAATGTCAAAAATTTAGATTTTTCAGAAAATAGAGACAGAAGGCATATCTGTGTATACTTTTTGTTAATAAAACTGTGTATAAAGAACCATTTTATAGATCAGGTCAGTAAAGTACATCACGTGATAATTTACAAAGGTTCTGTTAATATGAGTTACCAGGGGTTCTATAGTAAGGAGATGCAAAACAGGCATATATATGCAAAATAGCTCATCTATTGTATAGCTAGGATGATTACCGTATTTTCACATAGATAACGCGCACCCATGTAAAACGCGCACACGGGTATAGCGCGCAAAAAACATATATTTATGTACATAAATTTTTATATACCGCGCACACCCGTATACCGCGCATGCTGCCCGACTCTCCTTTCGCCTGCCCCGACTCCCCTCTGGAGACCCTGACTCTGTTTTCGCCCGCCCCGACTCTCCTTTCCTCCTTGAAGTCCTGTCCTTACCCTGAAAGCCTGATGCCCCCCCCCCAAAGTCCGATTCACCCCCCCGCAGGACCGCTCGCACCCCCACCCCGAAGGACCGCTCGCACGCACCCGCACCCCCACCCTGAAGGACCGTTCGCACCCCCACCCCGAAGGAGCGCTCGCACTCCCACCCCGAAGGACCGCTCGCACCCTCACCTGAAGAACCGCTTGCACCCCCACAGCCTCACCCCCCTCCCCCATGGAGAAGCTGTCTACCTTGTTTCCGGATGCCAGCGAGCCCAGCTGTTTCCTCTGCCGGCGGTCCCGCCCCTTCTCTGAGCCCTGCTGTGCTGCTTTTTCTTCCAGCGGTCCCGCCCTTTCTCTGACATCAGAGAAAGGGCAGGACCGCCTGAAGAGGAAGCAGCGCAGCACAGGGCTCTGAGAAGGGGCAGGACCGCCGACAGAGGAAGCAGCTGGGCTGGCATCCGGAAACAAGGTAGACAGCTTCTCCATGGGGGAGGGGGGGAGGCTGTGGGGGTGCGAACGGTCCTTCGGGTGGGGGTGCGAGCGGTCCTTTGGGGTGGGAGTGCGAGCGCTCCTTCCGGGTGATGAATCGGGCGTTGGGGGGGGGGAAACTATGTAAAATAATTTTTGTACAACGCGCTCACACGTATAACGCACAAGGGTATGTGCGGTTTGTAAAAACCACGTATAACGCGCGCGTTATATGCGAGAAAATACGGTACTTGGATGATAAGGGCAGATCATATAACCCTCACGTTGAAAAGTTTGCACTAGCTACTGATTGAGCAAAGAATTCAATTCTAAATGTTGTCATTGGTACATCAAATAGTATTGGCACAAAAACAGGAGAACCAAATCCACAAAACTCAACAGAATGGAACAAAGAGTGGAAATGCCCAATAAAACTAGTGAACATAATCTTCTTTCAAAATTCTTTATTCATCAATGACCCGACATGTACATGTTTCGGCCAGAACGGCCTGCTTCAGGAGTCTCAAAGTCTTCAGAACGTGGAAATCTTAAATATAAAAAACCTTCTTGTCACTCTTTTTATGTTGTAGCCATTTGTAGAAAAAGAGCTGCTGACAAACAAACGTGCTCTTTACTTGCTTATCAAAAAACTTATATATATATCCGAGAATGAGAGTGAGACCAGAAGGCTTTGAGCATGCGCAAATGCTCAAAGCCAGTCCAGCCCAGCCCAGACAGAAGGAGGATCTCCGATGCACCGCCCAGCCCAGGCCGCGCCAGAAGAGGGAGGATCTTCGGGCACCGGCACTGGTGCCAAGTCGGGTAAAGGAAGTGTCATTGACTGCTCGGGGGGGGGGAGGGAAGTAGGATCACGGTGGAGGGGGGGGCAATGCGAGTGGGGGGAGAATGCCGGTTCGCAGGTGAGGGGGGAAGCCGGATCGCGGGGAGGGGTTTGGAACAGCGTCGGATTCCTCAAGGGGGGGGGAGAATGGAGCAGCGCCGGTAGCCTCAGGGGGGGGAGTGGGTGGAACCAATCAAAGCAGTTTCCCTTACTTCCTGTGGGGAAACTTGCTTTGATATACGAGTGTTTTGGTTTAAGAGCATGCTTCTGGAACGAATTATACTCTTAAACCAAGGTACCACTGTATATATATATATATATATATATATATATATATATATATATATATATATATACTAGTCTTTAAGCCCATTACATTAATGAGTGCTAGAATAGATGTGTCTGTCTGTCTGTGTTTCTTTATCTCTCTCTCCTTGGCCGCTGTCTGTATCCTTCTGTCTCCCCCTCCCCCTGAGCAAAGCTGTCTGCCCCCAGCACCCACCCCCCCAAATGTCTCTTCATGGCCCTCTTCTGTCTTCCCCCCCAGAGCAAAGCTGTCTGTCCCCAGCACACCTCCCCCCAAAGTAGCCCCCTTTCCCTATCTCTCCATGGCCCCTTCTATCTCCCCCCAGCACACCCCTCCCCCCAAAGCAGCCCCCTTTCCCTCTCCCTGTCTCTCCATGGCCCCTTCTGTCTTCCCCCCCAGAGCAAACCTGTTTGCCCCAAGCATACCCCTCCCCCCAAAGCAGCCCCCTTTCCCTCTCCCGCTGACTCTCTCTCTGGCCCCCTTTCTCTGTCTGTCTTTCTGTTCCTCTCCCTGCCCCTGTGTCTTTCTTTTTTTCTGTCTCCCTCCCTCCGCTGTCTGTCTGTCATTTTTCCCCATTTCCCTTTGCAGCAGCATTTCCATCCCACTTCCCTATGCAGCAGCGACAACATTTCCCTCCAGAAGCAGTAGCAGCATTTTCCCCCACCCCCCCTTTCCCTTCTCTTCCCTGCTCCTTTTGGCCCCTCCCCCTTCTTGTACTGGCGTTGTCCTGCTCAATCTGGCCTGCTCCTGACCCTCCCACCGCCGAGAAACCTCGGGGCTCCAGCCGCATAGGCAGCACTTTAAACACGCTGCTTCGTGGCCTTCTGCCTGTCGATTTCCTCTGCCGCGTCTGTCTCCGATGATGTCATCAGAGACGCGGCAGAGGAAATCAGCAGAAAAGGGCGCGAAGCAGCGTGTTTATAATACTGCCTATGCCGCTGGAGCCGGGAGGTTTGTGGAGGGTGAACGTCCGGAGCGGGGCTGCTGTCCACTGGTGTTGCGTACTCCGCTGGAGCCGGGAGGTTTGTAGAGTCGCGCGCTTTCAGACCCCGCATGCGCCGTGAAGTTAGAATGTTGCCACAGAAGCACACCTCACAGCGCCACACCGCACGAATTTTCGAGAGCGCATGCGCACTCTAGCGTTTTATTATTATTGATATATATATGGAGCAGAGATTTTTATTTTTTAAAACCATACTCTAATCAAACTCCTTGAAATCTCTGCATGCTATGGATCTCCACAAGTACATAGTAACTTTCTAAAATTGTAATTTATACATATATATATGGTATATATGAGAGGCTGCTGAAAATTCTCAGTCCAACCATCAAAATTGGGGAAGTCTTCATCAAGGGCTATACATAGGCGATTTATGGCACCTAATGCCACTTTCGGTGTTAGCCACGCCCATAGTGACATTAGGCGTGATTCCAGGGCCTTTACTTTAGGTGCTGGTAGGTGCTTTATATTTAAAGTTATTTGCCATTTCAAATGGTGTTTGCTAGGCACCAGTAGGTTAGAGAATTTCCCTCTTAGTCCAGTGATTTTCTACTTTTTCCATTTCGTTGGAAAAACATGGAACAAAAAAAGTAGAAAATCACTGGACTAATCACCTCTTTTACTAAGGTGCGAATTATCATGGGCTAAACGCTGACACATCCATGGCCTAACATGCACATGTTAGTGTTTAGCACGTGCTAATCGGTTGGAACACCTTAGTAAAAGAGGGCCTAAGTGTATAGCCCTCAATGGAGACTGCCCCCAATTTTGTTGATTGGGTAGAGAACTTTTCTGCGGCCTCTCATACATATAGGGCTCCTTTTATAAAGGTGCGTTAGGGCCTTAATGCGCAGAATAGCGCACGCTAAAGTGCTGTGCGCGCTAGACCTTAATGCCAGCATTGAGCTGGCGTTAGTTCTAGAAGTGTACCACAGGTTTAGCGTGCACTAAAATGCTGCTTATGCTAAAAACGCTATCTCACCTTAGTAAAAGGAGCCCATAAACGTCACTATGTAAACATGATGTTTCATTAAATAACAGCTTAATAAGTTTAAATATGATATATTTTGTAGTTTCTTTTGTGAAAAGTCATCTTCTACAGCAGAGTTATCCATACTGGGGGTCAGGACCCCACATGGGGTCACAAAGCCTATATTTGTGGAGGCAATCTAGGTGGACGCTACATAAGCGCATCATTCTTGTTGGTTGCTTACTTTCCTATTTTAAATGGAGTTCTTTTCTTATATTTTTGTTTAGTTTTTTATATACACCGCCTTGGTCTGGGTTTTTTGGGTTGTTTTTTTTTTTTCAGAAAAGGCAGTACAGAAAGTGTAAAATAAACATAAGCATTCTTTGACATCTCCAGGGGATCACACAGTTTCATTTGGCCACAATTATGGAATCACAACCAAAAAAGCATTGATAAGTGCTGGCCTACTACGCAGTCCAACAATTACATTACTCAGCAGGACATCCAGATTAAATTGTCCCTTTCAACAAAATATTTGTTTTGAAAATAGTGGATACAAATGTTCTATAGTGACAGGAATCAATGTAGACTGCAATCTCACTTTACCTGTCAACAGATGTATGACATGCAGTTTTAATAGATGCATTTAAGATCCACCGAAAAAGATATATAGAATCATTTGATATATTAAAGAAGCATAACACCCCCTGTTAAGGGGTTTCAGTAAAACTAACAAATTTGTCTGCTTCTGACAAGTGTTGCTGAAATATGTTGTCAGTATGTGACCATGCAAGCAGAATAGACTGGCCCTGTTGTCTATTTTTGCAAGATACGACATACATTAGGCCATTTATTTTTTGTAGGCGAGTAAGGTTAACATAGAATGTCCTCTGTTTTCTAATGAACTTTTATTTCAGAAAATAATGTTCTACAAACAGTGAGAAATCATAAGGCATCATATAAAGAAAGGAAAGCCCCAGACTTAACTGGTGCATAGTAACAGAGGCTTCTAACATCCCCTCCCTCTCCCCCACCCCTTTGAGAGATAGCAGAGTGATGGTGGAAGGGTGGTTCAGCCAATAAAAAGCTTGGGGCAGGAAGAGACCTTCATTTGTGAATGTCAGTGACTTCCTGTGATGTGGAATGTATGGTTCAGGTTTTGATTGTTGCAGGTAGATTGTCAGCGCTGCAGATGTGTAAATTCAGACTGGGAAGGATCGTGCAGTCAAAGTTTAGGTCATTGAGAATATTGAGCTATTTAGCGATACTGTTGGGGAATTGAATGGGCTTCCAGTTAGTAACTCAGTAGACCATTAATCCAAAGAGCTGGTATCTCTACAGGAGTTTAGATGATCTAGAAATGAGGCACTATCTAGCTGGGTGCCTAAGTGAGACTGATATAATATTTTACAACTGATCACAATCAACGCTATTACTTAAAGTTTTCTAGTTCATAATAATCTGGTGAGGTCATAACAATGCTTTTACAAATTCAAAGCAATACAAAAAGAACTAAGCTATAATAATATGAAAATCACAAACCTATGAAAAAGCCAGCTGTAAAGAAACGCATTAAAAAATGTGAAGTAAAAGAGACTTCAGAAGAATCTGACCCCATTCACTGCAGTCCAATAAGTGTCCTATATTGGGATTAAGCATAGTCACTGGTCTCTCAAAAACTCCACGAAATACAATAACATTCAACAGCCTATGTATCCAAGGACCATACTGAAACAAAATCCATAAATTCATAATGAAGAGGAACAAAAAAATCCCCAAATCCAAAGTTCAAAGTCACACTTTTTATAATGACATAAAAACTATTAAAGCCAAGCTTGACAGCAGCCCTGTTTCACATAACATTAGCATTCGCATTCTCGTCACCTGCAACTGAAAGCTAATCATTATCAATCAATAATCACACAACTCAGTTTTATTGGAATAAATATTTGGCCGCAGCTTTATTATCTATCTGAATATTATCTTCACTTACAATACAATCTGTGTCCAAAAACCAACAAACCCCCAATGCATATTCACACACCCCCAGGGAGCTATTCGGTGTCGAAACTAGCTCCCGTTAAGTCTTTAAATTTATAACATTCCCCCAAACATGGCCCACGGTGACGCAAGGCCATGCTTCCCCTCCCCTCCCCCCAAACATGACCCACGGTGACGCAAGGCCATGCTCCCCCCTCTCCCCAAACATGATCCACGGTGACGCAAGGCCATGCTTCCCCTCGCAGCTGTATTGCATACGAGTATTACATTTATTTATTTATTAACTGCTCATCTCCCAGATCCAACTGGGCTAAACCCCATTTTCTGCCCCACCCAAAGCTGTGACCACCTCCCCCAACCCCATAAGCTCCACCAAACTAGAGAGCTGCACGGGAACGGGGACGACGGGAATCCCGCGGGTTCCCCCTTCGGGTCACGGGGATCCCGTGGGGACGCCCCCTAGGGTCACAGGAATCCCATGGGGACGCCCCCTAGGGTCGCGGGGATCCCATGGGGATGCCTCCGAGGGTCGCGGGGTTCCTGCGGGGCTGGATGTACTAAGTCGCGCGGCTTTTCTCCCTACCTGCTCTGCTTGCAGCACAGAGCTGAACGGAAGTCTTCCCGACGTCAGCGCTGACGTCGGGAAGACTTCTGTTCGGCTCTGTGCTGTAGGCAGGGTAGGTAAGGAGGAGTAGCCTCGCGGTTCGAGTGGCTACCAAGGGAGGGGGGGCGGTTCATCCCGCCCCGGGTGCAGCACAGCTGGCCAGGTCCCCTTACTTTTGTGGTGCTTCCTCGACCGACCGACAACAGCCCTGGTCCGACAAACCTCCCTGCCCTTAACCGCAAATCTAAATTACCTTCTTACAGCAGCTGTAAGAAGGAAATTTAGATTCACGGTTAAGGGCAGGGAGGTTTGTCAGACCGGGGCTGTTGTCGGTCGGTCGGTCGGGGAAGTGCCACAAAAGTAAGGGGACCTGGCCGGCTGTGCTGCACCCGGGGCGGGAGAGAAGGAGGGGGGAGAAGGACGCTGAAAGCACTGGGGAAGGCAAAGGGGTAGAGAAGGATGCTGAAAGGCCATGGGGAAGACAGAGAGGGAGAAGGACGCTGAAAGGACATGGGGATGACAGAGGGGGGAGAAGGACACTGAAAGGACATGGGGAAGACAGAGGGGGGAGAAGGACGCTGACAGGACATGGGGAAGATGGGGGGGAGAAGGACGCTGAAAGGAAATGGGGAAGAGAGAGTGGGGAGAAGACGCTGGCAGGGAAGAAGACAGAGATGCCAGACTATGGGGGGAGCGGAGGGAAGAAGATGGGTGCCAGACCAATTTGGAAGGGGGGAGAAAGGAAGAGGCACAGTAACAGAGCAAATGAAAGACGCAGAAGGCAGAGAGACAGTGGATGGAAGGAACTGAATGAGAACATGAGGAAAGCAGAAACCAGGCAACAAAGGTAGGAAAATAATTCTATTTCTTTTTTTTTTTTTTTTTTTGCTGCAGGATAAAGTAGTATATTAGTTGTGTTGATAAAAATTTATAAACAAAAGAGGCTCTGGTAGAAACCTGTTTACAAAGTATGTATTCTTCCCAATTAATATTTCCAAATTAATAAAGTCTTTTTGCTTATTTGTAAATGGGTTTCTACCAGAGCCTTTAATTCAGTAGCATAATTAAATGAAATAACTATTTCTGAAGTTTATAGGGACGGGCGGGGATGGAGGGGATTCCTCGCGGGGACGGGTGGGGACGGAGGGATTCCTCACGGGGACGGGTGGGATTCCTCATGGGGACGGGTGGGGACGGGTGAGACTTTGGCGGGGACGGGTGGGATTTCTGTCCCCGCGCAACTCTCTACACCAAACCCAACCATGTCGACATATAACATGTACCCCCCCCGCCCCATCCCACAACACTGACACAAAACATAACACCAGCACAAATGGGAGGGAGGGAGGGATAATCTTTTCCTGAAGAAACTACTCTACTGTTCCCCTTTCCTCACAGAATTCACTCCAGCCTGCCACAGCATCCAAACAATCTTGTGACTGCTCCACCCCATCACCTTAGAAACCTCCCTAATCAATTTTTCTTTCTTACAAGCTCTGTCTATTAACCCTTTCTTACCTCCTCTTATAAAATTGTCAATCCTTATTCTACAGACCCTTGATAACACCTCATATATTCCCCTCACCCTATGTCCCCCCTCCCATTTTACCCACACCATCATTCAATAAATATTACCAGCTGGTGACATCAACTCAGCTAATGTTATATCACACCAGATGAATCTGGTGTTCTTCTAACAAGCTATTTTAGGGGCACAGACAAAAAAACTCCTCATTCATGGATCAAAAAGCAGAAAAAAAATCTCTAAATGCACTCACCAGCAGCATAAATTTCCATCATGAAAATCAGCATACCATGAAGAAAGCCACAGTATGATGGCTGAAATGTTGGTTATTTCTACACAGACGAGGCAAAACCTGGAAACCTGCTACAATCGGATCTTAAGGCCTTTCACACAGAATTGACGTCCCTCAAAGTGGACTTGAGAGGCAAAATAATGGAACTAGGCCACAGATTAGAAGAGGTGGAGAACTGCGTAGACAACCATAACAGGTTTTGAAACACAATTTCATGAGTCCAAACATAAAGAAACCTTTATCATGGACAACAAAGAGGATCTAGAAAATCAGAGCTACTTAGTTCAATATTCGCATAAGAGGGCTTCCAGCAAAGACAGATTATATTGACTGTGAGGCAGTGGTGCAAAAAATAGTGGCCATGCTGCTAACAGACTAACAAGACCCGATACTGGAAGCAGACATTAAATTGTGGGTGGTTCGGGGTAGAGTCAGCATGTATATGGTTAAATTCTGCCACTAGGTAAATCCAATATTGGGCCACATAAAACACAGTTCTAGCTTTTTGTGATTCAACTTATGTGGTTACGTGCTGAATATTACACTTAAGCACGTTAAGTGCTGATTGACTGCAAATGCTTGCATAAGGCCCGACAATGATTACCCAGGAATAATACCAGCATTGACCAAAAATATACTGACTGCCGCCATCTGAATAGTAGCTTCATAGTAATTAAAGGTAGTATATAATAAATAACAAACTTTAAATTCCAACAATGTTCACCTGCATACTTTGTTTAGATTACGTTAAATTAGTCAAATAGGTGTAAATGTGAAATTCATGATGCAATATATGTGTTATATTTCTAAACTTCACAAAATCAATATTCAGTAGCAAAATATCTACAGTGGCTAAAGACACAGGCAAGCTGTCCGGTTATATTTAACTGGATGCTCAGAAAGATAATCAGTTGAAATAGGTTTTTGGAAATGTGAGGTTAAATTAATTGGATGTTTTTAATAAATTTAAGGTCATGTATTTTTTCCCAGTCAGACTTAAATGGATAAAGATAACCAGAGAGCTTTACTTATTTATTTGTGTTATCTGGTTATCCCTACTCAGTGTCAAAAAATCACATCCTGCATAACCAGTTAAAGTCTGGTCAGTTTTTGAAGGGTATGATTTATTTGGTAAATTTTTTAAGTTAACTGGATAAATCATTTGAATATTGACTCCAAATGTATTTTTACCAGGTGTAGTGTTTGAATGTTAGCACCAGTCTGGAACCATTTGCTAATGACACACCTCAGAGAGAGTGGAACTTGACCAAGACAGGCAATTTTGCTTTAAACCAGGGGTGTCCAAACCTGCAGCCCAAGGGCCACATGCGGCCCCGTTAGTTATTTTGTGTGGCCCCAGTCGAGGGCAATGCAGTGTTTTCAT
This sequence comes from Geotrypetes seraphini, assembly GCF_902459505.1. Lineage (NCBI taxonomy): Eukaryota > Metazoa > Chordata > Amphibia > Gymnophiona > Dermophiidae > Geotrypetes > Geotrypetes seraphini. The sequence goes on along the minus strand of NC_047087.1, from coordinate 215,363,471 downwards.
CTGCTGCCCCCGGGTGTTTACCGTCTTGCTGGCTACCTGCTCTGTCTTGCTGCAGCGTTGGCACATTTGTGCGGCCCCAGAAACATTTTTTTTTTGCCAATGCGGCCCAGGGAAGCCAAAAGGTTGGACACCCCTGCTTTATACCCTTCCTGTGTTGTTGCCACATCAACAATTTTTATTGTAGACAGTACCAAACTATTTTTGGTCAACCTTTTGTTGCTGATCTGGCTTTTGCAGACTGATTGCCTGTTTGTTTTCTGACAGAAGTTTTAAAGATCATGATTTATTTGGTTCTTTCTTGACTGGATAAATCATTGGAATATTGACCCTGGTGGTTCACATTTAATTAAGCTTTCTTTATAATTAAAAAAAGAAAATGCTACAAATAGTTAACAGAGGGCATATACTCACATACACCCCCCCCCCCACCTTCCCGAGCAGAAATTGATTTTTGATTGGAACACAATTTATCCATTGGGACTTAATAACAATATTGAATGGATTGCCTTTTTTTAATGTCTGGAAGTGATTTGGATGTTCGACTTTCAAATAGCACTGGTCAAGCATTTTGCTACTGGAGTTCTGTTGCCTGTACCTTAACAAGGGCCACATGCTGACTCTAACTGCCTCTTTTACAAAGCCGCGCTAGCTGTGGGCTTTGGGGCCGTTAGCACGGCTTTGTAAAAGGTGCCCTAAATCTGAAAACAATTTTTGTCTATCACATCCTGTTTTTAAGCTATGTGTCAGTTTGTGTTTATATCATTTTCGTCATCACGCTACCATGAAGCATCAGTCTTTTACCATTTCTGTAACACAATATTGTATTTTAGGATAGCTCATCAATCACATATACCAATAATTTGCAAGTTTATACTAAAAAGTGATTGTGCTGCTTTTTCTACCTGTGAATTTTTTATATTTTGTTTGTTTTTGTCTAAGATATTATGAACAGGCGAGGTTGTGTTAACCATCCTGATAATTTCTGTTATTTCTGCGGACAATTTACTGCACAAGATCAGTGAAAGAATCTGTCCAGCAGACTTCAAAGTGCATACAAATATTATTTTGGTTGTAAAATTTGAAACAAGATAAAGCATTGGCAAGATAAAGTATGGGCACCTCGGATAAAGCATGGGCATCTCGGATTAACACAGTGGCTAAATAGGAAATGGAAGAAGATGCCTTTTGCTGTACCCATAGTGTGGCGTGAACGAACAAATCATCACTCAGGCTATTATTTTTGCATGACAAAAATTACTGGATTCACAAAGAGGAATAAATCAAAAATTGTGTATCCTGATTGCTCGTCAGCAATTAAACACATTCCTTATGACTCAGAGTATCCAGTTCCAATTCCTCCTTCCACATCTGCAGCGCAATGTGCCGAAAGTTCAGATGAAGAATGTGTCTCTCTGTTGCTGTGGAGGAGCTGTTTGAATCTGAAGTGGATGAAAAACAACCTCACCTGCTAACTCAAGAAGATCTTAATGATCAACTTCTTCCCACCCAATCTTGGTGATGTCAGTGATGAGCATGGGTCAAGATTTCATCAAGATATCAAGATGATGGAAAGCAGATAGGGAAAGTTCAATCTCAGTATTATGGGAGACTTTGTTGATTCTTGCAAAAGAGAGACAAATGTACAGTACAAATGTAAAAGCAAGTGTCTCAAACATTTTGGAACATGCTGACATCACTTTTGTGTGAGTTAAGAGAAGCGTAAATATATGCTGTAACATGTCTCCTTATTGTCTTTGTGTTTGTTTTCAGAGTAAACTCCTTAACACAGGTTTGGTGGGACACACAATATTGTGCCAATATTGCAAACTGTCTATAAAATCAGTAACGTGTATCTCAGAAATCTGATGTGCTAGCTGAGTTTCAATTACAGATCTGAAATCAGCATCATTAAATTAACTAAGAACACTTTTTAAGTTTGACCAGTGTAGGCAATAATGTCATCGCATTTTTTTGACACATTGACGTTTTGCATGCATTTTGATGGGCTCTGTTTTTGGTTGTTGCTTGAAAGGATTTAAAATAGTTACAAATGCAGATTTTCATGATAAAGTTTACGCTGCTGGTGAGTGAATTTTGAGATATTTTTTTCTGCCTTTTGATTTATGAATGAGGAGTTTTGTATCTGTGCCCCTAAAACAGCTTTGATTATTATTATTTTTTTTTATTTTTTATTTCCCTGTTGTTTCAAGGGTTTATTTCCTTTGGTTCTTCCCCCCTCTCCCACCCATTTGTGGACTAAATAGCATGATATATTTTGGAGATAGTAGAATTTTGATTTTTTGAGTTCAATGTTTTTTTCTAAAATGTGCTTTTCCTTCAAGTATTTTGCTTATATAAATGTCATAAATGCAAATGAAACAAGCAGTGGTTACTCATTACTTTTAAAAAGTAATATGTTACCAGTGATTATGTTGTCAGTAATATATTACTGGTACTACAATCCTTTTATTACCCTTTCCTTCAATTTATTTCCTTTCCTTTGAAAAATGGCAATTTCCTCACAGATTTAGTTGTATTGTCTATTGTTCACTGCTTTGCTATCTCCTCAGGAAAGATGGTATATTAGATTATAATAACAAATCATCTTTATTTAACAGACTTATGTCCTGCCTAAAACCTAAGTGGGTTACAAAATACATACATTGCAGCCAAGTAATAGTAATAGCATATGGTGGCATCTAAGAGCATCTAATGACTTCAAATAGCATATAATGGCATGTAATAGCAAATAATAGCCTTACAGAGCATAATAGCAGTAAATAGCATATAATCGCCGTAATGAGTCTATAACAGCCTTAATGGCAAAGCATGTCAGAAAATTCCTGCTGGAGAGATCGCCCTGATAAAAACTCCTGCTGGAGAGATCACCCTGATAAAAACTCCTGCTGGAGAGATCGCCCTGATAAAAACTCCTGCTGGAGAGATCGCCCTGATAGCTCCTGCTGGAGAGGTTGCCCTGATAAAAACTCCTGCTGGAGAGATCGCCCTGATAAAAACTCCTGCTGGAGAGATCGCCCTGATAAAAACTCCTGCTGGAGAGATCGCCCTGATAAAAACTCCTGCTGGAGAGATCGCCCTGATAAAAACTCCTGCTGGAGAGATCGCCCTGATAAAAACTCCTGCTGGAGAGATCGCCCTGATAGCTCCTGCTGGAGAGATCGCCCTGATAAAACTCCTGCTGGAGAGATCGCTCTGATGCAAAGTTAAAGGTATAGCCTATAAAGCATATAATCGCATATAAGGCATGGATAGCCGTGGATAGCATATAATTGCGTAAGCGTATAGCGTTTAATCACATGGCATATAATAGCCGTGGAAAGCATCTAATAGCATAGCATTTAATAGCAGTGGATAGCATCTAATTGCGTAAATAGCATAGCATTTAATCAAATAGCATATAATATCCGTGGATAGCATATCATTGCGTAATAGCATAGCATGTAATCAAATAGAATATAATAGACGTGGATAGCATCGAATTGCGCAGCATTTAATCCAATAGCATATAATAGCCGTGGATAGCATATAATTGCGTAATAGCATAGCATTTAATCAAAAGCATAGCCGTGGATAGCATATGATTGCGTAATAGCCTAGCATTTAATCAAATAGCATATAATATCCGTGGATAGCATATCATTGCGTAATAGCATAGCATGTAATCAAATAGAATATAATAGACGTGGATAGCATCGAATTGCGCAGCATTTAATCCAATAGCATATAATAGCCGTGGATAGCATATAATTGCGTAAATAGCATAGCATTTTAATAGCATGTAATGTTATCTAAAACAAGGAAGCTCATCAGAAAGAATAAATAAATATATTTTATTTTATTACTCATCGAGAACTCCTCCGGCAGGCTCCAGCAGAGAGGGGCCACGTGGGTGGTCGACTCTCTCTCTGGTAGAGTTCCAGAAGCTACCTGGGAGGACGAGGGCCTACCCAAATTTCCAAGTGGCCATAGTCCTGCCGGGCCATGTGGGGGAGGGGCCAACCTCTCCCAGCAGCAGCGGCCCCCAACAGGAGTGGCTCCCCTCCCCTGCCCCCCAGAAAATTTTTTTTTTTGATTAGCAGAAGGCACAAAGGCAATTAGTGCTCACCCCGCGAGCGAGCGGGGGCGAAGGCACGCCGTGATCAGGGCGGCGGACCACAGTCGGGGCGGGGCGAGCCGCCCCCCCCCCAGCGGAAAGCGGACGTGGGGACAGGGCGAGTGGGACGGGACGAGGCGGCTAGGGATACGGAACCCTATCGGGCCCCACAACGTGCGGCAACGGAGGAGGACGAAACTCGGCCACGTGAGCGCCACTCAAACCCCCCTTTTCAGCCGTGCTCTGAACAATGGAACTCCATTACTAGACAGCAAAGTATACCATACATTCACACAAAATGGCACATTAGGGGTCCTTGCCTAGCAAAATGGACAGAGCAGTCGCAGCTCAGCCTCTCTAGCATTCCCAACAACTTCCAGATCCGTTCTTACCAGAAGACCTTTGCTGCTCTCTCTCCTGCCTTTCTGATATCCAAGCGTCCGAGTGCAGGGCGCCGCCCAACCTCCCGCGCGCCGAGCAGACAGGGAGGGCGGATGCACCGGGCGGGCTGGGACGTCGACTCCACTCCCCGGCCGCGGGCCGCGTCGGGGCCAGCGGCGCCGACAACCAGCGACCGGCGCTCAAGGCCAACGACTCTCCTCCTCCTAGGCCGCGTTGGGGCAAGCGGCTCGCGGCACCGACCGGCGCTAAAGGCCAACGACTCCCCTCCCCCATAGGCCGCGTTGGGGCTAGCGGCTCGCGGCACCGACCGCCTCCGACCGGCGCTCCGGGGCGCCGGCGCTAAAGGTGAACGACTCCCCTCCTCCTAGGCCGCGTTGGGGCTAGCGGCTCGCGGCACCGACCGCCTCCGACCGGCGCTCCGGGGCGCCGGCGCTAAAGGCGAACGACTCCCCTCCTCCTAGGCCGCGGGCCGCGTTGGGGCTAGCGGCTCGCGGCACCGACCGCCTCCGACCGGCGCTAAAGGCCAACGACACCACTCCTACTAGGCCGCGGGCCGCGTTGGGGCTAGCGGCTCGCGGCACTGACCGCCTCCGACAGGCGCTCCGGGGCGCCGGCGCTCAAGGCCAACGACTCCCCTCCTCCTAGGCCGCGGGCCGCGTTGGGGCTAGCGGCTCGCGGCACTGACTGAATCTTACCGGCGCTCCGGGGCGGCGCGCCCCCTGGCCGCGTGTGCAGCAGCCCAACTCCCTCTCCGCCAGGACTCCTCCGGCAGCTGCACCAGCGTCCCGTGGGGAAACCGACACCGGTCCGAGACACTCCGGTGTGCAGCTGCCAGAGAGAGGACGCAGGAGAGGGAAGTCCCCCGCTAGAGCTTGAAGCGCCGGTACCTGCGAGGCAACAGACCGCCAAAGGGTGGGAGGAAGGGAAGCCGCGTCTCTCTCTTGGGATCGCCATATCGAAAGGGCGACCTCCCTTCCACTCACCCCTGTCCCCTAACCCCCCCCCCCCCTTTCGTCTTCGTTGATTGGCCCTTCCTTTTCCTCCCTTCCCCCTCCCCCCTCCCATCCTTTCGCTCCGGCTTCGGCCGATTTGGCCGCGCTCCTCCCTAGGCGGTATCGGAGCTTGTTCTAAACCTAAGTGGGTTACAAAATACATACATAAATACATATTTAGTCATATACAGTATTACTTGCCCAGCATTGAACGGAGATCATCAGGCGATGCATTCAAGGTCTGAATGTTCTTGGGGAGGAAAGATAATGCCAGCTTTTGAGGTCAAACAGGGGCTGCATTATTCATTTTGCATAATAGTGAGCTGTTATATCATCATGTTCATACTTTGCATTCATTATTATTTTATTTGGTTTGCACATAATTTATGTCCATCCATGATTTATCCAGATTCTGTCCATGTGTATACCCATCCTGAAACTATACACCATCACATTTAGGTGCAATTTCATAGAATATCATATAGCTGGAATAGTGACATATAAATGCATTTATTTATTGAGATTTATTATGAAGAGATTTACCCAAGGCAGTGTGCAGCCGATATAATTCAACATCAAACTTACAATTTTAACAGCATATCATATTTTGATCATATATACATATACTTGGCACCTAGGTAGAGGTGGGGGTGGGGAGGGGGTGAAAGTTATCAATGAGGGCTATCATTAAGACAGGTTATTTTGTCACAGCTTGTGGTTGTTTGTTTGTTTTTTTTAAGCATGGTAAATGCTCTGACGCTCATAGGAATTGAATGAGCATTAAAGCATTTACCTTGCCAGCCATAGCAAGAAGCTCTTCTGAGCTTTTGTAAAAGGAGCCCCTAGTTACTAATAAATTGGGTTAATATGGAAATAACCTGTCTTAATGATAGCCCACAATAATAACTCCACACACACACACGTACAAATGTTGGTGATTACTAGAATTACCAACCCTCATAAATACACACATACTCACTCACATGTCTGAACGGGGGTTCCCCTGTGCTTAAATGTTAAAGATGCCCAAGGAAAATATAAAACTTATAAATAATTACAATGTGAAGTTTGAGAAAAGCTATTTTCTCCAATATTCAAATCATATATATTTGATTTCCTGCAGGTAAGTTTCTCTGAAGGAACATTGATGCCAAGCAGAATGTCAAAATCTACATTTAAATGAGCATACTTTATGTTAAATGATAAATAAAGTACACTATATAACATTTGACTAATGAATGAAGTATTTCATATATGGTACAGAATTATATGACCTTTGGAAATTTCTTTTATTGATGATATTTCTTGACAGCAGAGCTTGTATGTCACTAATGACTATGACATTTGTATATATCACATTTTTTAATATAGTATCAAATTGAATTCTATATTGATACTCATTTAAAGTTGGTATGATGTTCAATATAGAACTTGCTGTGGGATGCCTCAGCATACCCAGGGGTAAGCCCTTTTAAGCTGCGGCAAGCATGCCCTAATGCTTCCCACAGCTCAGTTAAAGGACCCCTTATCTTTTACAGCTAGATTTAATAATGTATGCTGCTATATTGGCACACACACTAACATTCTTAACATTCATTATTAGTAACTGGGTTCCTTTGTATAAATCAGGTTTTAATATAGAAAGTCAAAGTACTAGGACTAACAGTAGCTACTATGGAGTCCTTTTACAAAGCAGCATAGAAAGCGGTCTACACTATATACAGTGCTTAGAGATTAGCATGGGGACACATTTTTCCCATCCCCGCGGGATTTCTATTTCCCTGTCCCATCCCCATGAGCTCTGATCCTGTTCTTGCCCCATTCCTGAAAGCACTGTCCTTAAATGCACAAGCCTCAGACCCTTTAAAATCCTAAGTGTTCAAGGCTTGTGCAGTTAAGGCAGAGCTTGCAGGAATGGAACAGAGACATCGTAAACCGAATCGAGTTCCTTCGAGAAAGGATTCGGTATATGAATTGAAGACTAGATTAGATTAGATTAGAACTCACGGGGATGGGACGGGGATATTGAGATCCCAAGGGTACGGAAACAAATTTGCCTCCATGTCATTCTCCATGTGCTGAGGTCACTTTTTTAGCATGGCTCTAGAATGGACACAATTTTGCTTTCTCTCATTAATGGTCGTGTCTAATTTTGAAATTAAGGCTTAGCGATTAACATGTGAGCCCTTACCACCACCTATTTTGCAGACAGTGAGGGATCCTGTGTTAATCCTGCACTAATCTGTCAGTATGTGCCAATGCCCACGCACTAATCAATCAGCGCAGGGCACACCTACTCTCTGTACCCAAACACGCCCCAGGCTAAAAAATAAGATGACCTAGGCCAAATACCCAGTAGAACTTTGAAACAGTCACATAAATTTAAATTAAGTGAGCCTTGCAGTGACACTAAGAACTCACCTCAACTCATAGCGGTGTCGTACCTGAGCCTATACACTACCCTCAAACCAACTTCACTCTTCTACTTATTTCCAAATTATTCCCTCCTGTTTATGTGGCCACCTGGGTTAATGGACTCCTATACCTGCCAATCTGCAACACCTCCCTCAACCCAACCAGCCAAACTCCCCATCCTCCCTTCTAACCCACTCCACAACTAGCACCTCCACCATACAAAACAATAAAACCCCCCACCTCACTCTCCAGTCCTTTTACCCAGACAGATAGGGCAGGTGTCATGCAACCTCCTGTTCCCAGACAACATTCCTCCCATCTAAGGCCTAACCATCCACCACCTCCCCTACCATTTTCCGAACACCTCACAGCTGCCTCATATTACCCACCAAAATCTTCACCTCAATCATGGACCTTCTCCCCTTTCTTCTCCCATCAATTATGCCCTTCCTTTTCCCATTGCCCACTCTTTGTCCAATTACTAGCTTTCCTTATTCCCACACACACCACCACCAATAAAATATTCTAACCCACTCCTCCGATTTCTTTATTCCTCCTTATTCCCTCCCCACATCCCCACTAACAGCTTAGACCTGACTTTCTGAGCCAAGTACAACTTGTACAGAAAGTGTATTTAACCAATAACTTTTACAATATCAAAGAATGAAACACCCACACTTTAAAAAGAAAAAAACAAAGAATATAACAAAATGGTCAAATTAGCTCAAGTTCTCCATATAGATCCAAGAGGTTCTTATAGGCGAATCAAAAGGAAAAGTATAATTCAGTTACTTGCTGAGGCTCGAAGAAAACATTCTTAATAGAATAGTAGCAAATTATACATTTATAGGGGTGCCTTAAGTAAAACGTAGCTCCTAATGAAATGATCCCTGGTCTTAAAAGAAGAAACTCACGTTGGCGTTTTTGTGTTTCTCTTGAAAGATCAGGGAACATTTGAATTTTACATTCTAGAAATTCTTTATGTTTATTTTTAAAGAAAAGTCTCAATAACCACGCTTTGTCCATAGGAAGAGCTAGTGTTAAGATCAATGTTGCAGGAGTTGCTACTTCTGCATCTAATGTCTCCAGAATCTTCAAATTGTTCATCGCTTGTTCAGTAGATTTTACTTGTTGTTGAGATAAGGATGTAGTAGGTAAGTAGTACACCTCAGAAAATGGAGGCAAATTTTCCTCTGAGACCCAAAATTTCCATCAAATATCTCCAAAGCATCTTTCTAAGGGTCACCGTTTGTGCTTTTAGAAAATTTATTAGTCTCAGATTGTTATCTCGAGAATAGTTTTCAAGTGTCTCTAATTTCCTTCAAAGATTCAAATTGTCCTTAATTAACGACTCCTATAATTGTTTAGCGGCTTCACATCTTGTTCAACTTTTTGAACTGGGATTTTAGAGACAGTCAAATCGGATTTAATTATTTCTAGCTCTTCTGAATGCTAGGACAATTTTTTTTTTCTATTCTCTGGAAATTGGGACTAATTGCCTTGAAAATTGGCTACCAAGACCCATAGGGACTCTAATGTCACCTCAGGAGGCCTTTCCCTAAAGGAAGCTTGCATTTCAGGACAAAAGTGCTCACCATCTGTTGAAGTTTCCTGGCCTTGTTCCCTCTGGATTAAACCCCAGACTTCTCTTCGGAGTTTCCCTGGACAGGGAACTCACCTATCAGACTCCCCGATGTTAGACTGCTTGCCTCTGGAGAGAGGGCTGCCCCATCCTCTGGCGTTTCTTCACCCTTGGGAGAACTGGCAGCCTGGGACTGCAGATATGGAGCTCTAACCTCGGAACTCAAGGTGGTGTCAGGCCCAAGAAGAATAATTCCGGTTTTGCCAGCACCTGGCATCCTCAGTGGGCTTGTCTCCGGTGGTATCGCTGCAGCTCCCTGTATCTGATGAACCAGCACCTCGATGTTGCCGAAAGTGGCACTCCAGAGCGCCGCAAGGCGCCACCAGCACTCCTGCCTCTCCTTTTCGGCATCGCGGCTTAAGGAAAGATTCCCCCAGGTAGCACAAGCTGCCTAGAAAGGTAAATTGTTAGCGGGACACAGCTCGGTCTAGATGCGTGTTACCAAACGCGTCTAGTCAGCAGCCATCTTTGATCGACGTTCAGTTTTTCTTTACAGTACATAGATGGGGTGACCAGCTGTTTCAAGAGTTAAATGGTTACATGAAAAATATTTCTGAGTGGATGAAGAGTAAAGGTTTTGGGTTGAATATAGGAAAAACAGAAATTATGATTGTTGGAGATGTAGATGAACATCTATGGTCCAAAGAGATCTACTCTATGTGTGTAACCATTTTATTAGAACTAGTGTAATGCTAGACACTAAACTATCATTGGTGTAATGCTAGATGCTAAACTATCATTTAAAGTTCAGGTTTCCAGAGTAGTTCAGTCAGCTTATTTTGCTATGCAGAAATTGTCTCACTTGAAGAATGTGTTAACTAACTGGGACTTTAGACAATTATTACAAATGATGGTGTTGTCGCAGGTGGATTACTATAACGGAATCTATCTAAGTTTACCTCGAACACGTATCAGAGGATAACAAATGATACAGAACTCAGCTGCTCGGTTGTTGATGGGAGTGTCTCACTGTGAACACATTTATCCTATTTTTAAAAAATTACATTGGCTGCCAATACTATTTTGTGTTCGATTTAAGATCTTAAAACTTGTCCAGCAGGGTGTTTATGACACATTGCCAAATTATTTGGCTAAATGCCTGATGTTGTACAGTCCACCGAGAGCACTGAGATCTGAAAACCGCTGGTTACTTGATACTTGGAAAACAAACAGTGTCTGATATGTGCAAACTAAAAAAATCTTGTTTCTCAGCCGCTGGGCCAGTTTTGTGGAAATTTGCTACAATTAAGAAAATTACTCAAAACCTTTCTTTTTACTCAGGCCTTCTTCGGTTAGCACTTTGTCTCTCTGAAAATGATGATGTTTACTTCTCTTTGTTGTAATGTATTATCAGTAATTTTGGCCTCTAAATTTTCATCTGCTTATATGTAGTTCTTTTAAAATGTATGAGTCTAAACTATGTTAAACTGTGAGCCGCTTTGGAGAAAAGTAGATTATAAATGTTTTAAATAAATAAATAGATTGTTCTTGTTCCCCTCACCCACTGAGAAAGGGACACTGGAGGAGGGTGTTGATATTGGATTTATGCTTTTGGGGTTGGGGGATGACATTGGACTGGGTAATCAGAGGGGTGGAAAAAGTTGGATCAAAGGAGGAGGGAGGGGGATTACTTTTTTCTGCACCAGCCTGTTTCAGTTTCTAAAAAAATTGTGCCCAAAGGGACACATAATACATTTGTGTCAATTACTGTACAATAGTTGACAAAAAAAAAAAAAGTAAATTCTCTTGCCATACATGTCAATCTGCTTGTTCAAGATGAATAAGAAGAGTATATAAACAGAAATTAAAAGGTTAGTAAAATACATTACCACTAGCTTGAATCAATTTCTTAGGCCACTTTTTATCAAGCTGCATTAGGGATTTTTTTTATCGCCGGTTACTCTGGTAAAAGCTTTGATGTTCATACGAATTCTATGAGCATTGGAGCTTTTACCATAGCAGATAGTGATAAAACCTCCTAACATGGCTTGATAAAAGATGGCCTTAACATTTTGAGATTGCTAACCTGATTTAAATTGTATTTTTAATGTCTGTAATCAGAATCTACAAGAATGAATGCTGTGCTAATTAATACTGCAGATTGCAGTGTTATAATTTTTATCCTAAATTCTTTTGACTTTCATACAACAGATTCCTCCAGTATGAGACTCTTGTTTATTTTATCCAATTACTGGTCTTTACATCTCCACCACACTTTTGTTCTTTTTATAGAAGCCATCTGTCCTGATGAGGTGTTAATGGCTTATTCTGTGGCACATCTCTTTCTTTCTTAAAACACTGTTTTATTTCTTGTGTTACTGCTAAAATCTAACTTTCAACCAGTGTTAATTCAAAACATCCACCAGAATACTTTAAAATAAAATCTAGCTAGCTGGTGTAATTTTTTTTTTTTTTTTTTGCTTAACTTTCTGTAAAGCATAACTATAATAAAATGTGATTGCAATGAAACAAAGTTACCATTCTTGTTGAAGCTTTATTTAGTAATATGTCATATATTTAAATGAATTGATTTACTAATATATACATCCCCTCCTCCCTTTTTTACAAAACTGTAGTGCAATTTTTAGAGCTGGCTTCAGCGCTCAAATTACACATCAGCTGCTGCTGTTAAACATATCATACTACATGCCAGAAGATAAGGATTATCTGGCCCACTGAGACTCCCTGTCTGCTTATGACTATTTTGATGAATCAAAGGATATTTCAAGCTGATATTCACACAAGCTGTCTTCTTATACTTCTTTAGCTCTGGTCATCAGCCATCCTTGTTCATATTACTTTTAACTGCATTAAAAATATTTTCTTGCTGTCAGTCATTTGTTTGACTGCCTATGGGGCTCATTTTCAAAAAAAAAGCATAGATGTTCAAAAGACAGAATAAGATTTGCTGCCAGCTGGCGGTAGGATGTCTTACTAGTCAAAACGTCCAAGTAGGCATTCTCAAAACAGGCTTTTTAGACGTCTTTCTGGTTGTTTTGTCTCCAGTGTGCCTAAATCTTAAGAAGGTGTGTTAGAGGCGTGTTTTGGGTGGGATTAGGGATGGCTTAGGACCTGGATGTTCAGCAGGGATAATCAAACCTTTAATAAAAAGTCCAGGGCATTTTTTTAATTTTTATTTTTTGACATTTGGAGCTAGACCGGTTTTAAAAGCATCTAAATGCTAAAACAGTACCCAAACTGACCAAATAACCACTGGAGGGATTAAGGCATGACCCACCTTTACTTCCCCAGTGGTCACCAACCCCCTCCCACCACCCAAAGATGTGAAAAGAACCCAGTACTGTACAGCTTGTATGAGAGATTCACATGGCTTTCAAACATCGGCAGAAGGGCACTCTAAAACCTACTATACCTACATAAAGATGACATCTGGAGGCATAAGGGCTATTGTTGGGGTATACAGGTGGGTACAGTAAGTTTTGGGTGGGTTCTGGATGACTCACCATATAATATATGCAAGTTATAATGACATCTGCACTTAGGACTTTTAATATGACATTCTCTGCAGTAATCCTTAGAGTGCCCTTCTGCTGTGCTCAGGATTGCTCAACTGTCTGTGAACAGTTTGCTAAGAAAGCTGGCTGCTTGGACATCCAATAAGATTGCATTTGTGTGTTTTTCATGTGGGTGTCTTTATATTTGAGAATGTCCAAGAAAGATAGATGTACTAAGGGCCCAAACATCTAGATAACACATTTTCAAACAAAAAAAATAGACGTCTTACAGTTTTGAAAATGAAAATTTTCTCAGCTAGATTTCTGGAAGTCTTTCCCAAGACATCCAAACACAGACTTAGCCCTTCTTTTACTAAGGCGTGCTAACTGATTAGTGCCTGCTAATCGATTTAGCGTGTGCTAAACGCTAACTGAGGGTGTCTATGGACACGTTAGTGTTTAGCGCACGCTAATTCAATTAGTGCATGCTAATCGGTTAGCGCACCTTAGTAAAAGAGGGGTTGAAAATGCCCCCCCCATCTATCTGTCTATTTTCCCCAAGCTTGCATCACTGCTAGACATGCATATAACATAACTCAAGATAAGATTGCTCAGGTGCAAAGAGATCTCTATACAGAAAAAAAATACTCCATAGATCTTATTAAAGGCTGTGATTGGAGAGCTATATTTTGGTCTTATGCATGTTAATGAAACTTAGGAAATCTCTGGGCACAGAATGATTTTAAAGACAAACAAAAAAAAAAAAATGCATAATATATGGAAAAAAAAGGAAAAAAGAAAATCAACCCAGGGAGAGAGACAGATTAAGCAACTATTCATCCTGACAGTTATCTAGTACCATCTCAGTACATTCACAATTTGTAGTATATTTTACAAAAATCTAGTTAAATGCAGAGTCTTTTTGGTAATACACCTAGCACACTTTGGAGGAAAATCATTAGAGGGAAGATATAATAGAGATGTTTAAATATCTTTGTGGCATAAATATGCACGAGGCGAGTCTCTCAATTGAATGAGAGGGGATAGGATGAAAGTGAAAGGGGATAGACTCAAAAGTAACCTCAGAAAATGCTTTTTCATAAAAAGGGTAATGAAAGCATAGAATAGCCTCCCAGTGGAGGTGGTAGAGATGAAAATTGTATCTGAATTAATGAAAGCTTGGGATAAGTACATTGAATCTCTAAGGGAAAAAGGATAGTAGATGGCATGGATAAGCAGACCAAATAGGCCATATGGTCTTTATCTGCCTTCATTTTTCTATATATCTATGTAATGGATACCCATGAAGTTTTGAAAGGAGCATGTTCTAAACATGTTGTTTGTGCAGCTGAAAAGTGTGTATGCATTTCCTTATTTTGCAATAAAAATAAATATCTATCAAACTTCCTATTCCATTTACATGTACTCCAGACATGCATGTGTTAGCTAATTACTCAATTTTATATAGGTGTCAACTGTTGTTCTCCGGGCCTCACTTCTCCAACTAGAAATCAGTCCACAGTCCTGTTGTATTTATTTATTTATGTTTATATTTATATTTGTATTCCACACTATCTGAAGTTCTAGGCTCCTTCATTCCTCTAGTCACCTCTCCCATCTGACTTCACTCTTTAAGACAGCATTATCTCTCCGTACTAAAACATATGAACATAAGAAGTGCCTCTACTGGGTCAGACCAGAAGTCCATCCTGCCCAGCAGCCCGCTCATGCGGCAGCCCACCAGGTCTAAGACCTGTATAGTAACCCTCTATCTATACCCTCCTATCCCCTTTTCCTTCAGAAAATTGTCCAATCCCTTTTTGAACTCCAATACCATACCTTTTCCTATAACGCCCTCTGGAAGCGCTTTATAAGACCTGTATAGTAACCCTCTATCTATACCCTCCTAACCCCTTTTCCTTCAGAAAATACAAACAAACTCCAACTCCCTTAGGCTCACCTGCTGACAGGTCTTTATTAGTTTCCCCTATACATTTTCTGTGAGCCTTCGCTCCACACCAATCAATAGTCTTTTGTCCTCTAGAGTTCTGGGGCAAACGGGCATCCTTCTTCTTGCCTCTGGGGCTTAATAGGGCCCCATTATCCACTCTAAGGTTTTTCTTTCAGCAAACAATGGTCACAGTTAATTTTCTACAGTATATGCAAATGAAATGCAGATCTTTATCAGTTCACAATTCACTAGCTGAGTATTTTTGGATCACTCCCAGCATTCTTGGAACTGCACTAATGGAAATTATTAAGTATTAGTCACCCTTCCACCTCCTCCCACACAGTCTTCCTTGAATGACTACAACCACCTGGAGCAGGGTCCCAGTCTAGTCACCCTAAGTATACAAGTGGATTATGAAACTGATCTCAAACCCAGGTTTTCAGTCTTCAGGGTTGAGGTCTATAGATATCTTCTAGGGTCCTCTAAATAAACCTTCCTGTAATGGAACATACATTCTGTCACAATGGATTTAGAGGAATGATTGAGTAGACAATTTTTCTTATCTCTCTTGCAGTTAAATTCTGTTGTAATAGAGAAGAGTTCTTGTATTGCTCTGGGCCCAATTGATTCTCTTCTTCTGGCTTATAAGGTTCTAGTACTATCAGATATGTTGCAACTTGAAACCTTACAATGGAGTAGGATATATAACTTGAGCCCTATGGAATTTGTGGCCCTTAAAACTTTACATGAGGATCATTTTATTGTTATTATGGTGCTTAATACTACAACTACTACTAATGATTTCTATAGCACTACAAGACATAAGAAGCACTGTACATCAAAACACTGAAGTCCCTGCTGAAAAGAGCTTACAATCTAGTCAAGACAAACTGGACAAGAAGGTGCATAAATATACTGTGTTCAGGTGGGGGAATTATAGAGGGAATGATAAGACAAATATTAGTGCTTAGAAGGTAGGTTGAAATTTGGAATTAAAAGCATTGAAAGTGGGCTTTGCGTCTAGATTTTAATACTGCCAGAGATGGAGCTTGACATATTGAGTCAGGCCGTTTGTTTCTGGTATACAGTGCAGCAAGGTAGAAGGGACCGAGTCTGGAGCTGGCTGTAGAGTAGAAGGGCACAGAGTGGCTGAAGGGAGTTTGGGGAGAAATGAAAGAGGAGAGATACCGAGGAGCTGTGGAATGAATACACCTGGTCATTAAGAGGAGTTTGAACTGTATGCAGAAATGGATAGAGAGTCAATGAAGTGACTTGAGAGGGGTAATGTGGGCATAGCGACATTGATAGAATATGAGGCATGCAGCAGAGTTCTGAACAGATTGAAGGGGAAAGAGCTGGTTTAATGGAAGGCCAGTGAGAAGCAGGTTGCAGTAGTCTAGGTGAGAGGAGATGAAGGTATGGATGAAGGCCTTGGCAGTGTGATCAGAAAGGGTCTGATTTTAGCAATATTGTAGAGAAAAAAACCATCAGGTTTTGGCAGTCTGTTGGCTATGTGAAGAAAGGGAGAGATATGAGTCAAATATTACCCCTAATTTGTAAGCCAACGGCAGAGAGGATGAGGGTGTTGTTCATAGAAATAGAGAATGGCGAGAGAGGAGAGACAGGCTTAGGTGGAAAGATAAGGAGCTCAGTCTTAGCTATGTTTAATTTTTGATGACAGACAAGTAGATTGAAACCTGGGACTGATTGTCAAGATTTCAGGTGTAGAGAGAAAGATCTGTGAGTTGTCAGCATAGAGGTGATACTGAAAATCATGGGAAGAGATTAGAGCACCAAGGGAAGAAGTATAAATGGAAAAAAAAAGTGGTTCAAGTCTGTGCTGAGATACACCAACCAACAGCGGGATGGCAGTGGAGGTGGATCCACCACAGCATATGTTAAAGGTGTGATAGGAAAGATAAGAAGAAAGCCTTGCATTAACAGAGCCCTGAAATCCGAACGAGGACAATGTACCACTAAGTAGATGTTGATTTATCATGTTAATAGCTACGGATAGATCAAGAAGGATGAGGATGGAGTAGAGGCCTTTGGGATTTGGCCAGGAGCCAGGTCATTGGATTCCTTCATAAGGGCAGTTTCTGTGGAATGAAGAGGGTGAAAGTCCAATTGAAGTAGGTCAAGGAAAGAAAGAAAGTCAAGACAATGGTGGTGAACAGCATGTTCAAGTAGCTTGGATAAGAGGGGAAGAGGGAGACAGGACAATAGTTGGAAAGGCAAGTAGAGTCCAATGAAGTTTTTTGAGGAATGGTATAACAACGGCTTGTATGAAGGTATTGGGCACAGTTGTGATGGAGTGTGATAATTTGAGGATATAGCAGATAGAGTGGATGACAATAGGAGAGATAGTGGTAAGTGGATGGGTGGAGATGGGATCAGAGGAACAGGTGTTGAGTTTGAAGGAGGAAAGAAAATGTGTAGGAAAGGAAGATGGGCTTAGAGGAGAAAGGTACAGACAAGAGATACATACCTGATGAACAGAGTTCCCGGGGTGCAGTGTAAGGAGAGATAAGGGAGGAGAGATATTGAGAAGCTGCAGAGTGAATACACTTGTAGGCCAATAAGAAGAGTTTGCAAACTGAAAAGGGGCTTTCCTATAATTGTGTGACTATGTTTATATGCATACTCCCAAATTCTAAATACTATGACCAAAGTTGCATGTGCAAATCTGTGCACATTACCAATTTGGTGCACAACTTAATTGGTTAAGAATCCAATCAATGCTGATAATTATCAATTAAAAACAATTATTGACAGTAATTGGGACTAATTAGAATTTATGGACACAACTTTATAAGCGTATTCTATAAAGTGGTATGCCTATATTGTACTGTGCAGATCTCAAAAGGGGGTGTTACCAGGGGGAGGAGCATTTTATGTCATGGCCATTTCTAAAAGTTAGGTGCACTGTTACAGAATATGTCCGATCTGACACATTTTGGCGCATGTGTTTAGGCCTAAATGCTAGTGATGCAGATGGGTGCTACACATATTCTATAAATTGTGGCTAACTCTAGATATAGTTTATAGAATAGCACCAGGCACAATTTTTTTTAGGCAATAGGAGTATGAACACAGATTTACACTTGCTTCAGAGTAGGTAGAAATAGGTGCATTTGTATTCACACATGCTGGGTGTTTATTTTAGCAAACCAGGTGAAACTAATACTGCCTTTATAAAATAAACAGAGTTGCTAAAACCAATAAAGGGACCTTCAGAACAGAGCCACTGTCAGACTGATCTTAGTAAATTTGATTCCAGTGCCATTGTGTCAATCATTGGTTCCTTGTTGAAATGTTTTTAATGCAATGATGAAATTTTTAAGTTCAATTTAAAACGGTGCTTGCTGGGTGGGGCTGGCTTCCCTTTGGGTTTCTCTTTGTTGCTCTGCTATACCTGTGCCATTCATGTACCTATTTGTGGAGAGTGTGTTTTCTTGTGTATATACTGCCTCTTTGTATTTGCACTTTTGATTTTATTGTTGTTCCTGTTACCCGGTTGTACCCTTTCTAATAATAATAAAAATGATTAAAAAAAAAACCCCTCACTGTGCAACACTTTATTCAGTAGTCTTACAGCAAAAAGCACCAAACAACTACAGCGAGTTAAAAATGCAGCAATAAGACTACTGAATAACCTACAAACCTATGACCCAGTCTCTCCAGCACTGACATCGGCCCACTGGCTGCCCATAACCAAGGCCTAGTGTTGGCATATAAATCCCTCTACAACATAACACCCAAATACTTCTCCGACAAACTTCTTCTCTACACCCCAAATAGAACGCTATGCTCCCAAGATGAAATATGCCTACATACACCATCAGGATACTCCCTCCAAATCCAGTTAGCCCGGAAACGATCCTAATCCCATTTCTTACCAAACGTCTGGAACAACCTACCTCCTCATATCAGAGCCCTTAAAGGACTTTAGAAAAGCTGTAAAAACCTACCTTTTTGTCTAGTCAGTCCCTAAACCAGGAGTGTCAAAGTCCCTCCTTGAGGGCCACAATCCAGCTGGGTTTTTTAAGATTTCCCCAATGAATATACATGAGATCTATTGGCATACAATGAAAGCAGTGCATGCAAATAGATCTCATGCATATTCATTGGAGAAATCCTGTAAACCTGACTGGATTGCAGCTCTCAAGAAGGGACTTTGACACCCCTGCCCTAAACCCTTCACCAGCATCAGTAAGTAATCCTATATGAAGATACAGTGGTACCTTGGTTTGCGAGCATAATTAGTTCCAGAAGCATGCTCACAATCCAAAGTATTCGTATAGCAAAGAAACTTTCCCCATAGGCCATAATGGCAACTCGGATGATTTGTTCCACCCGACCTCCGAGCCGACACCCGAACCGACCCCTGGAACCAGCAGTATTGCTCCCCCCGAGGCTACCGGCACTGCTCCCTCCCTTCGCGATCGCCTCCCCCCCCATTGACCGGCCCTATCCTTACCCCTGTACCACCGGTGTTAGAAAGTGCCTGCCGCTGGTTTTCTGCTGGGTTGCTGCTGGGCCTTGAGCATCTGTGCATGCTCAAGGCCTTCTGGATCTCACCCTCCCTACACTGTAACACTGTGAATGTAAACTGTAACCCAATCTGAGCTCTTTGGGGAGGACAGGATATAAATCTAAATAAATAAATCATCGGTCCCTTGTTGAAATGTTTTTAATGCAATGATTAAATTTTTAAGTTCAATTTAAAACAATGCTTTTTTTTTTTTTTAACACACACTGTGCAATGTATGTACTTTCATAAGTCTTTTCAATAAGAGACTGATGATTGACAAGGTGGCGCTGGGATCAAATTAACCAGAAATTATTTTGGCAGTGACTCCTATTCTGAAGGTTCCTTTATTCACTCACTTTAGAGGGAGGTTTTCACAACATTTTTTATTTCCCTCAGTTTTCCTTGCATGTGGGTAGATTTTCATTGGCAGCCTTTACAAGATAAACATGAAACAGGCATATTACATAGACCAAAGACTGCAAGGGCACATATCAGGCAAACAGGGAGCATAACTGAATGGGTACAAGAAAAGGGATAGGTTTGATTGTAAATTGTAAACGTTTGAGCAAAATTCTTTATTTGACTGGGGGCCAAGGTAATTTACACAGAACAGTGAATTAGGCATAGCAAAAAAAATGCCCCCCCAAAAAAGAATCTGGAAGCATAGTCCTCAATGATTTGAAATGAGTATAAAACTGAAATTGGGAAGTCAGCCAAGTCAACTGGAGCTGCCTAATGAGGAAAGAATAAGTGACTTCTCAGCAAGCATCATACAAAATGGAGTTTCATATTTCTTAGACTTGATGTAATTGGAGAATGAGGTTTTCTCCTTTTTTTCTGCAAAACAGGAAATCTCTTAACTGAATCATAAGTATTGTCAAGGAAAATGCTTAGATTCCTATCCAAAGAGCTGACTCTATAGAGTTAAGTGAACAAGAGAAACATAATACATATGAAGGAGTGTGACAGATGGTGAGCATGGGAAGCAAATATCTCAGCTTTGGAAGGAAAAACTTGAAAATGATGGGCAGGGAGCCCACCTACACAGGATAAACAGGATGACAATTGCAAGAAATGGCAAGAGTGAATTCTGAAAATGAAAAATAACGTGGGCGATTGTACCAGCCATAGTATTAAATTAATTTTAGGGAAATGAATACAGATACAAAGTTCTGAAAAATGAGAATCAGTCCTTAAGAAAAGTGTCAAGGTATATAACCAGAAATATTAAATAATCATTGGAATTCTAACTATCTCCCACCCCCACCCCCTCTTTTACTAAGCTGTGGTACAGGTTTCTACTGTGGCCCAGGGCACTAAATACTCCAACCATAGGGGTTCTTTTACTAAGGTGCACTAACCGATTTATTGTGCGTTAAATGCTAAGGCGCCCATAGAATATAATGGGCACCTTAGCATTTAATCTTTAGAGCATGCTAAATCAGTTAGCACACCTTAGTAAAAGGACCCCATAGAACTCTACGAGTGTCAGAGCAGCATCGGAGCATTTAGCGTTCCAGGCCAAAGTAGAAACCTCTACTGCGGCTTAGTAAAAAAGAGGGGGGGGAGGAGTTATGTTAACAGAAAGATAGGAAAGAGTCAATTATGCAATGGCGTACCAAGAGGGGGCGGGGGGGGCGGTGCGCCCCGGGTGCCAGCCCTGAGGGGGTGCTCCCGGCCTTGCCTTTCAGTCCCCCCCACCCCCGAAGGACCGCTCGCCCCACTGACCTTCCTGCACCACCTGTGAAGCAGCCCGCAGCAGGATCGCGACGTCAGCATCCTTGAACTGCTTGGGCACTGCTTCCTGCGCTGCCGTCCCGCCCCTCCTCTGACATTAGAGGAGGGGCGGGACCGCGGCGCAGGAAGCAGCGCAGGGATCGCTGACGTTGTGATTCTGCTGCGGCTGCTTCATAGGTGGTGCGGGGAGGCCAGGGGGGCAAGCGGTCCTTCGGGGTGGGTCAGGGCATCAGGCCTTCAGGGTGGGGCGGGCGGGCAGGCAGGCAGGCTTTCAAGGGGGAGGGGGTGCAGGCAGGCAGGCAGGCCTTCGGGGGTGTGTGCAGACCTTCAAGGGGTGCAGGCCTTCAAGGGGGAGGGACAGGCCTTCAAGGGGGGGGGCAGGCAGGCCTTCAAGGAGGGGACAGGCCTACAAGGGGGTGGGACAGGCCTACAAGGGGTTGGACAGGCCTTGGGGGGGTGTAGGCCTTTGGGGGGGTGTAGGCCTTAGGGGGGGTGCAGACCTTCAAGGGGGTGCAGGCCTTCAAGGGGGGGAAGGCAGGCAGGCCTTCAAGGGGGGACAGGCCTTCGGGGGGACAGGCCTTTGGGGGGTGCAGACCTTCAAGGGGGGTGCAGGCCTTCAAGGGGGGTGCAGGCCTTCGGGAGGTGGGGTGCATACCTTCAAGGGGGGGCAGGCAGGCAGGCCTTAAAGGTGGGACAGGCCTACAAGGGGGGGGGACAAGCTAAAAGGGGGTGGGACAGGCCTACAAGGGGGGGACAAGCTAAAAGGGGGTGGGACAGGCCTTCAAGGGGGGGTGAAGACCTTAAAGGGGGTGCAGGCCTTCAAAGGGGGACAGGCCTTCAAATGGGGGATAGGCAGGCAGGCCTTCAAGGGGGGACAGGCTTACAAGGGGGGGACAGGCCTACAAGGGGGTGGGACAGGCCTTCAATGGGGATGCAGGCCTTCAAGGGGGGGCAGGCAGACCTTTAAGGGGGGACAGGCCTTTGGGGGGGACCCTGGTTTAGAAGTACACGGAGGGAAGGGGGTGTTCAAAGAGACGTGCATATGCCAAACTTTGGGGGGGGGAAGAAATAATGGGTCTGAAAATAGAGGAGAGGGAGAGAGATGATGGACCATGGGATTTAGGGAGGGAAGGAACAGAAAGGGAGAGAAATTGGACACAAGGGATGGTGTGGAGAAGGGATAGAGATACTGGATAGGAGGGTAATTAGGAAAAGAAAGGGAGAGATGGTGGACTCTGGGGTGGTGGGGAAGGAGGGAGAGATGCCGGATGAAAGGGTAGTTAAGAAAAGGTGGATCTGTGGAGGGAGATGAAAAAAAGGAAAGATACCAGACTTCCTGGGACGGGAAGGGAAATGGAAAGGGAGGACAGAGTTGGCAGATGGATGGTTAGCATGCAGAAAGAAGGAGACCCTGGCAAGCAAGTTATTAGAAGAAAACCAGAGCCTTGGACCAACAAGATTTGAAATATAACCAGACAACAAAAGGTAGAAAAATTAATTTTATTTTCTGTTTTGTGATTATAATATGTCAGATTTGAAATGTGTATCCTGCCAGAGCTGGTGTTGGACTGCAAACGTGAGCTAGGATTTAACAGAGAGAGGAAAAGTCCTTTTTGTTTCTTTATTTTATTTACACCACAGCGCCAGTGTGGTTAGGAGAAGCCAAAGGGGGTGAAAAAGCTATAAAACCCACCAGGAGTTTTGAAAAAAATCACCCAACTGGGCAGAAAAATCGAATTGAAAAACCAATTCAATAGGCTGAATCGAATCAAAATTTTTTTTCCTGAATCTGGCAGCATTAGTTTGCGCTACTGTCTTAGACTTTAGGACCTGGGATTGGGGAGAGATGGCATCCTCAGTACTTTATAATGCAAGTGAAACGAGGATTTGGTCAGACTTTTGAAGGGCTGCAGAAAAAAAAATATTGTATAGGCCGGGGACATGAGACAGCAGGAAATGTGAACTTTTCTTCCTTCTATTTTTGTGAATGGAAAGGCTGAGGATGTCAGAGAGTTCAGTTAAAATATGTGCTTTATAAGAAAATATAATAATGTGCTTTATAAAGTTTATAGCATAGCTGGCCTACCCAATGAGGTGTTCCTAGTGGTGATGGTGGCAGCGTGTCAATGTGTTGAGAGGAAGAGGTGGTCTGGGAAATTCTGCTGAGCAAACTCCGGGCCCATTTCCACCCCCCAGTTAGTTCACTCCACTCCACTCCACTCAACTGGTTCACACACTGAGTGGGTCTTTGGGTGTTGTTTTGGGATCTCTTCCAGTGGTTTATCAGTATCTCCTTCTGGTCCAAGGAAGGAAACTTTGTTATCCTTAGCATTGACCTACAGAATATGTTTGTAACAGAGCTGCTTGTGTGGCATTAGGCTATGTAGTGATCGAAAGAAAAAAACAGACCTTTGCACATTTTTGCACTATATGGTGGGTGTATGAGGAGATTCACTTTTCCTGCACAGCTAAGTCCATGTGAAGTTACCTTGTGTTGTATTTGACATCTAGCAAGGTCTCTGTTTGAAAGGAAAGATCTAAACTTAAAAATGAAGTGGCCAGAAGTTATGGTAAAAGCAGATAGTGTAGCTGGTTTTAAGAAAGATTTGGACAAATTCCTGGAGGAAAAGTCCATAATCTGTTATTAAGACATGGGTGAAGTGTCTGCTTGCCCTGGATCGGTAGCATGGAATGTTGCTACTCTTTGGGTTTTGACCAGGTATTAGTGTCCTGGATTGGCTACCATGAGAATAGGCTACTGGGCATGATGGACCATTGGTCTGACCCAGTTAGGCTATTCTTATGTTATGTTCTCATCTGTAGGGGCCTTTGTTTTCACTTCTTATTTTAATGTATTTTTTTTCTGGGAACTTATCAGTGTTTTTTATAATGGGAACAAAAATGGAAGAGAATTAATGTGTTTGGTATGAGGGGGTAACTAATTTCTTCAGCTAAATAATTCAATCCACTTCAAACAGACATAGGAGAACTCACGCACCATTCACACACCCTCCAACCAAAAACGTCAAAAGAAAAAAACTGTTCGACAACCTCCTAGCCATTCGAGCTGCAACACTCGACCCCCAACTCTACAACCTATTGACCTCGACCGCAGACTACAAAACCTTCAAAAAGAAATAAAAACCCTTCTATTCAAAAAACACATAAAACTGAACTAACACAATCAGAACTGTCCCAAGCATCACCTGCAACTACTCCATATGTACTTCTGATTTAATGACAATTCAGACATAATTTATGTTATGTTATGTTTGGAATATAAGAAAATTTTCACTGCCTGTTTCTATTCTGACCATTTATTCCGTTTCATGGTCATTACAAAAAATATTTTTTTACATGGGGGGGGGTGTCAAAAAATGATGGGCCCCGGGTGCCACATACCCTAGGTACGCCACTGCAATTATGAACTAATCTATTTAAAGCTAGGTTTTACTAAACGGCACTAGAGGTTTTTAGCATAGGCCAGCGAGGTAGATGATGCTCATAGGAATTCTATGAGCATTGGAGCATTTACCTTGCCAGCCCATGCTAAAAACCTCTAGTGTCATTTAATAAAAGGAACTCCAAGGGACTACACAAAGAAATATAACATGGATACAACAAAAATGTCAAAGGATAAGAATTTCTGGTTTCTATAGATTAACAGGTAGGTTTGAGGTATAGATGATTTTGAGCTTTAGTGAATTTTTATACTTTTTACAAGCCCAAGGATCATTAAATAACAGGTTGTTCTATTTATATTGCATGCAATAAAATAAACATACAAAAAATTGTGAAACAGAGGTGAAGGCACATTTTAGATGGAATGTAGAAATCAGAATTGAGACAATCCAGGTCAGGTAGAAATCTGTCCGACACTGGATTATTTACTTTCTAATTATTGGAGTTGCTATCAAAGCCCAATCTAGCGTATCCATATCTGTCAAGTTATAATTGGAAGACAGACTGTAGAAGTCAACCCAGCACTGAAGATTTTGTGCCTGATTCTCTTTTGAACACTGACATCAGCGCCTGCCTAAGAAGCAGCCATCGATCGTGTGTCTATCACATGTTGGTGTCCAAAAGAAAATCACATCTACAGTCCCGGTCAGATGCCCGAAATGTAGGCTAGCATTTTTTAGGCCTACATTTAAGGCATTTGTCTCGTATCTACATAGATGTGTAGTGGCCCTTAAGCCCAACCAAGGCCACTTCCAGGTGAAACCATGTCCATGCCCTCCCTTGGGCGTGCTTAAGCATTGTTGTGCGTGTCTGTAGATGTGCTATGGAGGTCTATGATGGGGGTGTCATGCCTCAATAGTTTTTAAAATGTGTGTCCTGATTTGCTGCCAGCTGGCGGTAGGATGTCTACTGCCGCCTGCCATCGGGATGCGAATTTTCGAGAATCAAGCCCTTATTTCCCAACTCCTGGAATTACCATTCTCTTTCTATATATATGTAGGGATATTTTATCTTTATCACACAGGTAGGTAGGTAATAATTCAGGAAAAGTTACAATTTGAACCAAGACTTTAGCCCCTGCACCAGATTCAAAATTTCAGTTACTATACTTTGAGGGACCTGTATAAAAAACTGACTAAGGGAAAAATGTTTTTGCGTGTTTGAATTCCCATAAGGTATTCCTCAATGATCATTGTTAGCATCATTACTTAATATCTATTTGGTTCCTTTATGTCAATTATTGAAGAGTTTAAGGGCTCCTTTTACTAAGGAGTGCTAGGGCTTTAACGCGCTAGACCAGGGATCTCAAAGTCCCTCCTTGAGGGCTGCAATCCAGTCGGCTTTTCAGGATTTCCCCAATGAATATGCATTGAAAGCAGTGCATGTACATAGATCTCATGCATATTCACTGGGGAAATCCTGAAAACACGACTGGAATGCGGCCCTCAAGGAGGGACTTTGAGACCCTTGCGCTAAACCATAATGCCAGCATTGAGCTGGTGTTAGTTCTAGAAGCATAGCGCGTGGTAATTTCCTGCGTGCGCTAAAAACGCTAGCGCACCTTAGTAAAAGGAGCCCTAAATTGAATTTTAGAATATATCCAGGTAGAATTTTACTGCTCTCTTTTTTGCAATTTTGTTAAATTTTGATATGTCACAGAGAATGACTGAACAGTAAATTATTGCAAGACTGAAGCATTGCTTGTATCCATGAAAGCAGACTACATGCTTCCAGAAAACAAAAAAACAAAAACAACAACCTACAAATCTATGAAGCATAGATACACCAATTTGTGATATGAGATATCTTAGAGGTCCTTTTATCAAGCTGCGGTAGGGGTTTAACGCGCGTAATATCGCGCGTTAAACCCGCCTGCTGCGCTAGCAGCTAACACCTGCATTGAGCAGGCGTTAGCGTGTGATGAAATGTCCAATGCACTAACCCTGCTAGCGCGGCTTGATAAAAGGACTTCTTAGTGTGATTTTGACTCAAAATTTTCCTTTTGTTAATGGGCAAAGACTATTCTACTTTAGTAATTTTACTTAATAATTTTCTTGAAATTTTACTTGACAAGGCAGCTACATTTATTTAGATTCTCAAGATTTTTGCATATTCATGCAAACCATTGTACATTCTCACATACAGTCTTCCTGGGATAATTTTGAGATAATTGCAATTATCATGGAATGCATTATCACTGTAATTATCACTATATTTTAAGCATAAGAATAGCCTTACTGGGTCATACCAATGGTCCATTAAGCCCAGTAGCCCTTTCTCACAATGACCAATACAGGTCACTAGTACCTGGCCAAAATCCATGAAGTAGCAATATTCCATGCTACTGATCCAGGGCAAGTAGTGGCTTCCCCCATGTCTTTCTCAATAACAGACTATGGACTTTTCCTCCAGGAAATTGTCCAAACCTTTCTTAAAACCAGCAACCTCTGGCAATGAATTCCAGAGCTTAACTAGTCTCCAAGTGAAAAAAAAAATTCCTTCTATTGGTTTTAAAAGTATTTCTATTGGTTTTAAAAGTAACTTCATAGAATGTCCCCTAGTCTTTGTAATTTTTGATGAAGTGAAAAATTGATCCACTTGTACCCGTTATACTCCACTCAGGATTTTGTAGATTTCAATCATATCTCCCCTCAGCTGTCTCTTTTCCAAGCTGAAGAGCCCTAAACTATTTAGTATTTCCTCATACGAGAGGAGTTCCATCAATCAAAAAAAAAATAAAAAATTTTTATTATTCTTTTAAAGTTTTTTTTTCCCCATATTTATTTAAGTAATTATGGAGTTAATGCTCAAAACTAATGCCGATGCTAAAAGAGGGTTAGTGCTGGGTTTTTGCATACTTTATTCTGCAACAAATGTTCATGGTAAAATCATAAGGATCCTGAAATCATTAGCATAGATCACATTAGCATTAACATAGATCAATTTGGCTTTTCATTATTCACCCTGCAACCATGCTTAAAACAAAATGTTTCTCAAAACACATTTGGCATGGGAAACTTGTTGCCAGGTCCGAGGCAGAATCAGAAGTATTTGTTAAGAGAAGTGTCTAGAGACACCCCTTTCCCCTTCCAACCCAACCATCCTATTGCACATACCTCACAAAAAATAATGGCTCCCCTCCTAACCTCATCCAGTTTGTGGATTACCCCTCATCAGTGGCGTACCTAGGGTATGTGGCACCCGGGGCCCATCATTTTTTGACACCCCCCCCCATGTAAAAATTTTTTTTTTCTTTTTTTGCAATAACCATGAAATGGAATAAATGGTCAGAATAGAAACAGGCAGTGAAAATTTTCTTTTATTGAACCTCATATATGTAACCATTATTCCAAACATAACAAAACATAAATTATGTCTAAATTGTCATGACATTAGAAGTACATATGGAGTAGTTGCAGGCAGTGGCGTACTTAGGGTATGTGGCACCCAGGGCCCATCATTTTTTGACCCCCCCCCCCATCTATATGAAAAATATGATTTTTAGTACCAATCTACATATCGCACCACAAGAGTGTACCTAGGAAAAGGCTGCATCTTAAACACTGCAGTGAGCACTAGAACACCAACACATACATTGTAAAACTAAACAAGCCAGATCCCGCACAGTCAATTGGTCCTGTAGTCAATGCCAACTGAAAACTATGTCTTTTTCATACACACAGAACAGAGATACACCCTCGCCCAAAATGGAATAATCACAAACTAAAAATAGAAATATGTAGACAAAAGTTAAACTGATCCGCCAAGAAACCAGACCCTGGATAAAATGCAACACCACAAAAAACAGTAACACATGTCCTCTAAAACAGTGCAAAATATAAAGACAGTAGATGTAAATTTGAAAAAACTGATACATAACAATCACCACTTTATAAATTAACAAATAAAAATAAAACAAATAATGAGATATTAAAAAATACAAATTTATTGGACTAATCCCCGTAAGCTCGGTCCCCATCCCCGCAAACCACCTGATTCCATCCACACAAGCCTTGAATTGTTTATATTAAAGTATAAAAAGAAACAATATTCTGTACAATTGTCAATTTATAAATCAGCGTCTTCTCCCCACTCTCTTCCCCATTTCCCTTCAGCATCCTCAGCCCACTCTCTCTCCACTTTCCTTCAGCGCACGCACATAAAAACAAGCAAGTAATTTTATATCATTTTCATTCTATTCATTCATAGAAATTAAAGTCTAGATAATGCCAGTCACATAACAAAACATGATTTTACAAAAATAATTCCCTGCAGTCAAGCCTGCAAGGATTATTAGATGTCTTTCAGCAGTTCCCCTCCCTCCCTCCCCCTTACCTTTGTGGCCAAGTCAAAATGATCTACCAACAATAAAATTTTAAAAACACAAAGCACGCTGTACGCAGAGAAAATGTTAATTATCATTTATATTCCGCAGGTTTTCAAAGAGGTCAAGGCAGATGACTTTATGCAATGTCACCTCAGTAACAACTATACAAAAATAGACAAATATTCCCCCTCCCTTTTTACTAAACTGCGATAGCGGTTTTTAGCGTAGGGAGCTGCGCTGAATGCCCCACGCTGCTCTCGACGCTCATAGGCTCCCTGCGCTAAAAAACTCTATTGCGGTTTAGTAAAAGGGGGCCATAGTGCAAAATATAGACAGCAGATATAAATTTTCAAAACGGACACATTTTGATCACTAAGTTGAAAATAAAATCATTTTTCCTACTTTTTTGTCTGGTGATTTCATGAGTCTCTGGTCCTTCTTCTGATCCTTCTTCTTTCTCTCTCCCCCTGGCTCCCCTCTTTATTTCTGCCTTTCTTTCTCTCTCCTCCTGGCCCCCCTCTTTCTTTCTGCCTTTCTTTCTCTCCCCCTTGACCCCCCTCTTTATTTCTGCCTTTCTTTCTCTCCCCTTGGTCCCCCTCTTTCTTTCTGCCTTTCTTTCTCTCTCCCCCTGGCCCTCCTCTTTCTTTCTGCCTTTCTTTCTCTCCCCCTTGACCCCCTCTTTATTTCTGCCTTTCTTTCTCTCCCCTTGGTCCCCCTCTTTATTTCTGCCTTTCTTTCTCTCCCCTTGGTCCCCCTCTTTCTTTCTGCCTTTCTTTCTCTCTCCCCCTGGCCCCCCCTCTTTATTTTTTCCTTTCTTTCTCTCTCCCCCTAGCCTGCACAAAGCCATCGTGCCGATTTCTCCACTTCCACGATTCTTTCCCTACCCTCACCCCCAAGCCAGCAGCCGATTTCTCCCTGCTCCTTCCCCGATGTCCTGATGTCCTGAACTTCATCGGGCAGCAGCAGCATTCACAATTCACTGATGTTGCCCGCTTCAGGCCTTCCTCTCTGTCGGGTCCTGTCTTCATGAAAACTGGAAGTAGGCAGGACCCGGCAGAGAACAAGGCCTGAAGCCGGCAACAGCAGCGAATTGTAAACGCTGCTGCTGCCCGAAGAAGGTAATGGAGCACCGAGGCAGTCCGCTTCTCCCCCCTTCCAGCCGAACCCCCGCTGACCCTCCTATCTCCCCCCCCCCCCGTGAACCTTTCCGACCTTCCCAGCGAGAGCAGCAAACCTCCTTCGCGGCTTTCTCCTCCCTCTGCCGCGTTACTGATGACGTCATCAGTGATGCGGCAGAGGGAGGATAAAGCCGACGCTACTGGAGGGAGGTTTGCTGCTTTCGCTGGGAGGGTCAGAAAGGTTCACTTGGGGGGGGGGAGAGAGATAGGATGGTCAGCGGGGTTTCGGCTGGGAGGGGGGAGAAGCGGTCTGCCTTGGTGCTCCAAGGCCTGGCGCCATTACCTTTTTCGATAATGGCGCCGATGCTGCTTTCGCTGGGAGGGTAGGAGCGCGATAGGGACCGGGCCAGCTGTGCACCCCCCCCTAAGGCGGCACCCGGGATGGACCTCCCCCTCGCCCCCCTTGGTACGCTACTGCCCTGGGGAAACAGCCTGCAACAAGATCGCGCGATGCCAGAGATTTTTGCCTGCTTCGGCTGTTTCCTCCGCCGCGGTCCCGCCCCTCCTCTGACATCAGAGGAGGGGCAGGACCGTGGCGGAGGAAACAGTCGAAGCAGGCAAAGATCTCTGGCATCGCGATCTTGCTGCAGGCTGTTTCCAGACGCGACACCCGGCGCAGGGGGGGGTAACCGGACCGGGAGCACCCCCTCAGGGCTTGGTACCCGGGGCGGGCCTCCCCTCCCCGCCCCCCCCTTGGTACGCCACTGCCCCTCATTCCTATATAATAAAGTGGTTCAAGTGTATTACCAAGTTTCCAAGTTTTATTATAGTTTGATATACTGCATTTTAAGGGTAATATCAATGCAGGCTAGACCCAGGTTAGACCAGTCCACCTCCCTTCCCCAGTCACAAATTGCACTTGTAGTTCAGTGGGGTCCCCTTGCCTGGCCCACTTCTCTCCCTCAATCATAAATTGACCTGTAGTCTAGCAGAGGCTTCTCCCTCCAGACCCCCTGATCTTGTAAAAGGCAGGAGTGATTCCCACTCATTCTTACTTCTTCAATACCATCTTCAAGATGGCACTTTCTTATATGGTAGCTAGACCCTGCCTAGTGCCTCCTAGGATGCACCAAACATAGAGGAGCTCTGCCATTTTGATCTTGGGGAGCGGTGAAGTTTCTGCTAGATTATACAGTGAACTTGACTGGGAAAGTGGACCTGGCTAGGCTGGAAGGTCACTGGATTACCAGGACAATTTGTGACTGGGATAGGGGAAGGGGGGAAGGCTGGGATGGGCCAAAAAAGCTACTATACTACTAGGGAAATTTGAGACTGGGGAGGGTCCTACCAGTGCCTAAGTTAAATGAAAAATGCCATGTTAAAATGATTTTCAAAGTATCTACCAGGGTCTAAACGGCACTGGAATTGTGCCTTCATTGGTACTTTACAGCAGTGTTTTTCAACCTTTTTTGGGCAAAGGCACACTTGTTTCATGAAAAAAATCATGAGGCACACCACTATTAGAAAATGTTAAAAAATTTAACTCTGTGCCTATATTGACTATATATAAAGTAATTCTCTTGAATAGGAATCAAATAAACACAAATAAAGTATTTTATAATTACTTTATTATGAAATATTAAGTAAACAGAATAGTGAAAAATTATAAAATACTTTATTCAGTGCGAAACCTGGGCCTGTTTGGCTGAACACAAAGCTGATATTCTGGCTGGAATCGAAGAAAGACACACACGTAGCTCTTCGTCAACAGCTCTCAGTCTCTCTCTGTATTTGATTTTTATAGCATACAAAAATAGACAAATATACCCTCCATCCTTTTTATTAAACCACAATAGCAGTTTTTAGCGCAGGGAGCTGCGCTGAATGCCCAGCGCTGCTCTTGACGCTCATAGGCTCCCTGCGCTAAAAACCACTATCGCGGTTTAGTAAAAGGTGACCATATTGTAAAATATAGACAGCAGATATAAATTCAGAACTGTGCATAGTAAGTGAAGGGAAGTTTTCATCTCTGGGAATTTACCCAGTTAACTATTAAGTTATTTGGGCAAATTCCTTTGAAAACTGTGGTAATACTGCCTCCACTTTGCTAAATTTAAAATAAAATCATTTTTCCTACCTTGTCTGGTAATTTCTGGTTGCACTTTCTTCTTCTGACTGTGCATCCAATCTTTCTTCCCTTCTATCAGCCTGTATGCTTTCTCTCCTCCACACCTCATTCCCTCCCCCAACTTTTTCTTCCTCTCTCCCTGACCTTTCTTTCTTTTTTTCTGTTTCTCTTCTTTCCTTCTGTTTCCCTGCCTGCCCCCTTTCTTTCTTTCTCCCTGCCATTCCCCAAGCCTCTGCCACTGCCGCTGCCATCAGGGAACAGGACCCACCAATGGATAACAGGCCCCAAAGCCGACGCCGACACATGCTCTCCCTGACGTCAATTCTACAATCGGAGAGGAAGTTCCGCCCAGCCAGGCAGCAATTGGCTGGCCCGAACTTCCTCTCCGACTGCAGAATTGACGTCGGGGAGAAGAAGACTTATCGGCTCGATAGATTAGATCGCCAAGACAAAGTGAGTCCTGGGTGATCGACTCACTTTGCCTTGGCGAGCTACTGGCGCCCCTGCCTCGGGCTCCCTGTCAGCTCCGGGCCCTTGAATGCAGGACTGGTAGTACTGCCCTGATGGCGGCCCTGCGGCACACCAGGCAACATCTCGCGGCACACTAGTGTGCCGCGGAACAGCGGTTGAAAAACACTGCTTTACAGCATCTAACGCCACTGCAGGCACTTAGACATGGCATTAGGTGCTGTAAAGTGCCTATGAAGGCATGATGTACATCAAAGGTAGGCGTCAGAAATGTAGGCCTTGAAAACCCTGGCCTACATTTCCAGTGTCTAGCTTTACAGGAAGCGCAATTCTCTAAATGGTGCCATTGCGTGATTGACATGCGATTGGTGGTAGCCAAAAATGAAGCCATTTGGAGAATCCCATTTCCCAACCTATTCCACATTTAAAAGTTAATGTAAGAATTTACATGCACTGTTGAGCTGCTGCACTGTTAATATTGCCAATACTAACATTAATTCCCAAATTAACTGCTTAATAAACTTATTAAACAAGGGCCTGTGTGAGTTCCCTGTGTCACTGGCTTTGGAGTAAAATAATACACATTAGTGGTGTTACTACACACTAACATAGTAGTCCACATTAGTAACTCAGAGATAGTTCCTCTGATAAGTATATTACACACAAATCTATCACCTCTGTTCACAAAGATGCATTAAACCTTAACACAAAAACACTGCATTATTTTCTTTGGGTTCCATTATTTTCAATAGGAACTTTCCATGCTTTAATGCTTCACATACTTGATGAATAGATCTGTATGCAATTTACAATGAACACAGTTAGAATTTTGATGATACGCACAAGAAAATATAGCCATGTGTGAACTGCATAAATGTTATCGGTAGTGGTTTCATTTAAAACAAAACAGGAAACATCAAGAGAACGTGAAGCCCCATTTTGCATAGAATGTAGGTAGAGAAGAGAATTGGGAATGTCCAACCTGGAATGATCACAATTCCGCAAGTATTTTACAAAAAGCTCCAGCAAAGCCTTTTATCAACTCCCTAAGTCAGTATATCAAGTTCAGCCTTTGGCCGTATTATAATCGAGGCTAGAATTCAATCTTTTTGAGGCTGCTTTTAACTCCTAACTCATCTTCACTTGTGCAGTACCCATGTATGTTTTAATTATTCCCACCATAAGTAATTTTATAATCTCTTAATTGTCCTGTATGTCTGTCATGATTAGACTGTAAGCTCTGTCAGCAGGGACTGTCTCATATGTGTTTATGGCACAATGCTGTATATGTCTAGTAGCATTAAGAAATGATTAGTAGTAGTAGTTATCAAATATGAAGTGTGGGATTATCAAGTATACAGGAAAAACAGCACCATCACCCAGTAATAAGTACCAGCACTTAAATATGAAAGTTACAATTTTGCAATTTCCATGTATGACTGCTAGAATATATGCATCATGGGCCATTTTATAAGCCTATATGTGTAAGTGCTGCCAATTAAAATTTTGAAAAAAAAAATAATCCAAACATTCCTGTACATTTATAGCCCAAATTTACATATAAAAGCAAAAACTAGATGCCAAACAATGACAAAACTCAACTCACACAAGCAGGACTGGTGTTAGGGGAGGGCAAACAGGGCAGCTGCCCCTGTGCCCCACAGCTCCAGGGTGCCCCGTGGTCTGGGCATGTGTTCCCCTTGTTGGCCCATCGTCCCACCTTCCCCTCACCTTTGTGGCCACCTTTCCAAATCACAGTTTTCATTTTCAATGGGACCCCGGCGCAGCTGCCATTTTCATAAGTTATGGGCGGCTGCCTGATCCGAAGTTTCCCTTAAGACACAACTTCCTGTTTCTGCCTGGGTGGATCGTGTCAGAGGGAAAGCTTCAGGCCAGTCAGGTGCCTGCAACTTATGACAATGGCGGCTGCGCGAGGGGAAATGAGAAGAAAGAGATGCTAAAAACCACAGGGGGGGAGGAGGAGAAAGAGATGCCTGATTATGGAGGAGCGGAGGGAAGAAGATGGATGTCAGACCAATTGAGGGGGGAGAGATGGGAGGAGCATGGAAAGAGAGCAGATGCCATACAGAAGAGGCAGAGAGAGGGCAAACAGTGGATGGAAGGCTGAGAATGATGAGATGAGGAAAGCAGAAATCAAAAAAACAAAAAGGTAGAAAAAAAATTATATTTATTTGTTGTTGTTTTTTTTGCTTTAGGATAAAGTACTATTGTAACTGTGTTGATAAATGTTTATAACAAAGCATAAAAAAAAGAGGCAAGTGAGATGTCTGAGAACAACCGAATGAGACACATTTATTAGGCCAACAAAAACAACCTCTCCTCTGCTGTTGTCCCAACTAGGATCCCAGTTTTGGCACAAGCCTTCCTCAGGGGACTAGTGAGATACTTGTTAATGAGGTGTATGCAAATAGCCTTGTCGGCTCCAGAGTACAACACGCCGAGAAGGCTATTTGCATACTCCTCATTAACAAGTACTATATCTCACTAGTCCTCTGAGGAAGGCTTGTGCTGAAATTGGATCCTAGTTGGGACCACAGCAAATGAGAGTGTTTCTTTTTGTTAGACTAATAAATGTGTCTCATTTGGTTGTTCTCAGACATCTCACTTGTCTCTATTTTTGTGTTTTGTTATTGATTCTATCGAGGCTGGTTTTGTGCTTTTCTCCTTGTGCAGATAAATGTTTATAAACAGAAAATGAAAATAAAGTGATCCTTTTATTGGACTAATTTATTGCATTTTTGACTAGCTTTCAGAGACCAAAATCCCCCTTGCCCAGGTCAGGACTGAATACTGTAACAGCAGTATATTTAACTGACCTGAGGAAAGGGATTTTGACCTCTGAAAGCTAATTGAAAAATATATTAGTCCAATAAAATGGTATTATCTTATTTTCCATTTTTTGTTTTATTTATATTGGTTAATTTGTAAAGTGATTTGTTGCTTTGAGCATTTTTCAAAACCTTGACACTAAATCAATCACCTTTATAGTCAGAATTCTAAGAGGTACATAATCGAAACAAAAATATGTCTAAAAACTCACCCGGATAACCTAAAAGACAGGTCGTCCAAGTGTTGATAGTCAAAATGTGTTTTTAGACATATCTAAAGGCATCTTAGGCCTCTTGACTGATGCTGTGTGTCCAGAGCGAAAAGAGGCATTTTTTGAGGAGTGGTTAGGGTGGGATGTGGGGCCAACAAATTTAGTCATCCTGCAGTGATAATTGAAAGTTTGACGAGATTGCCTAGATGGAACTTATACGTTGTGACTTAAGTGATTTAAAAACTGGTCTAAGTGCCCAGAAGGTATCCAAAGTGATCAGATAATCACTGCAGGGACAAAGTACAGACCCCCACATACTCCCCCCCACACTGCCATAAAAATCAGAATAAAAACATACACACCTGCCTCCAGAACATCAGCACCTAGCATAGGAAAGCCTAGTAGAGCTGCACAGAGGTGGCTTAAGTAGTCTTGGGGGTTGGCTAGTGAACCTTAGAGAGGAGGACCCATGCTCATAAGCCACTCTAACCACTGCATTCATGGTGGAAAATGTGAGTCTATAAAAAAAAACCAAAACCCTAGTGTACTGCCATGTAGGTGCCACCTGCAGCCATAAGGGCTATTGGGGTTGTAGACAGGTGGGCATAGTAGGTTTGAGAGGTGTTTTGGGGGGCTCACCATGACCTTCAAGTGAGTTGTGGTGAGATGTTTATGTGGCACCCTTTTTGTGAAGTTCACAGCAGTGCCCTTTAAGATGCCCCACTATTCTGTTGCCATGTCTGAGTGGTATATAAACTAAATGTACTTAACCCAAGTGGTCAGAAAATCACTTACTCATATAGAGAAAAAAACCACGTAACATAATATATCCACTGTGTAAGAAACTTAGAGGAGGGCCTCAGATTCAGAGCATACACGTAGTCCTATCACAGACTCAACTGTCAGCGTATTTCTATAGCTCCATGCTCCAGTCATAGGCCCATACCCCAATTGAATTTTTGAAACTTTTTAATAAATAGACCTTAAGTGTAGTGACTAAAAATCCAAAACTCTTAAAGGTGAAGTTAAGATATTAAAATTCAGTCCTATTCACAGTGTATCCTTATTCAATAGGCAGCTAAATCACTTATCTCAATCTGCTTTTTCTTTTTCTTTTTTTCTTTTTTAAAGGCTTCCACGTCAAGTTCTTTATTTAGTCTATTTAATGGCTAAGCCATGTCTGAGTGGCCAGGCCATCATTTTGCTGACCCCTCCCAAGTCCAGAAGGTCTTTTTCTAAGCGTTTGGGACTTGGACAATTTTTTGGATGATAATGCGCTATAAAGATAGATGCCTTGGCAGTCTATATGATCAAAGAGCTACCTTTTAACCATTGGTAATCCAGGGCAATCTTCAGGCAGGGACACTGCCCAGAACAATCTGCAAAATGGTACCCCTTCTAGTAGTCTCATGTAATTATCACTAGGGGTCATATTTCTATATAAGGATCCTTAGAGGTAGTCACACTGGCCTGGACAAATGAGGATCACTCCTGCCTCCAAATCCCCCTAGACCTCCAATGAATAAAAGGTAGCCTTTTGAGGGAGTCAAGGGATATCTAGGAAGAGGGGAAGGGTGGTCTTTGATCTTGTGGAAGTTGAGAGTTGGAGTGGAATACCCTCCCAAGGGAAGTGGTGGAGAGGAAAACAGTGATGAAATTCAAAAAAGTGTGGGATAAACATAGAGGATCTCGAATTAGAAAACAAAGAATGTAAATTAAGAAACTAAGGCCGGTACTGGACAGACTTGCACGGTCTGTGTCCCATATGTGATGATTTTGTGTAGGATTGGGCTGGGGAGGGCATCAATGGGAACTCCACTAACTTGGAACATGAGGATGTTACTGGCCAGACTTTATGGTAGATTTCTTGCAAACAGGATTGTTAGATAGGCTGGAGTGAGCTTGGATGGCAATTTCAGCATTTAGAACCTAGGACAATACCAGGTGGACTTTACAGTCTATGACTCAGAAATATCAAAGAAGAGACAAGTTCATTTAATCATGTATTTTTAATGAGAATAACTAATGGACAGATTGGATGGACCGTTCAGGTCTTTATTTACTTTCATTTACTGTATTACTATGGGCTTGATTGACCATTGGTCTGACCAGTAAGGCTATTCTGTTCTTATGACAGATGTCTAATAAATAAGCAGAGAAGGAACCTGTTCTAACAGCCCAGAAAGCATCAAGGTATAACTTTGAGACCCAATGTTCCTTGGCTGATGGAATCAATGGTATAGTAAGGGGGGCTGGTGGGGCGGTCCACCCCGGGTACTATCTTGATGGGGGCGCTGGTACCCATCCTCCTCTCCGCCCCCCACTCCTTGCAACTCCTCTGCTCATCATGTGCATGCCTTCACTTCTCCCCACTGTACCTCTATCTCTTCACCGACACAAGCAACAGCTCCAACCTGCTGCTCGCACCAGCATCAGCTGTCCCTCTTGACATCACTTCTGGGTCCCACACCTAGGGAGTGATGTCAGAGAGAGAGCCAATGCGGGCAGCGAGTTGGTGATGCTGCTCACACCGAGGAAGTAAACAGAGGTATAGGGTAGGGAAAGAGTGTGTATGCAGGTGGAGTGGGGAAGGAAGGGGGGAGGGTTTGAGAAGAGGGTAGGGTAGGGGTGCTACCACCCCGGACTGGAATAATTCTACTTATAAGATAACTCACAAGCAGTGTTCTTCTTTTAAAATGGGATTTGGCAACCCACACAATTGAGATATCACAAGTTGCTGATTCCTGATCAAGGTTCAGTAAAAGATTATCTTTTATTATATAATATATGTAATAATAAAATACCCCCCTCCCTACATCCTGAACTGATAAATAAAAGGGAAATAATTTTACTTAATCCTTACAATATTTTGTCAATGGTTTCCACACATCCTGAAATTTCTTAAAGTATCCCCTTTGTAAAGCAATAAATCTTTCCATTTTATAGATATGGCATAAAGAATTCAACCAAAAGTTATAATTTAATCTCCTCCAATCCTTCCAATTATATGTAATTTGCTGAATGGCAACACCAGTCATTTTTAGTAATAATTTATTGTTGTTAGCAGAAATCTGACTTTTTGCTCTCATTTCCATACTAAATATCACAGTATCATAGGATAATGCCACTGGGTTATCTAATAAATTATTAATTTGGTCCCAAATTGATTTCCAAAAATTCATAATATATGGGCAATGAAACAATAAATGATCTAAAGTTCCTGCTTCTAGATGACAATGCCAGCATCTATTAGACAAAGAACTATCTAATTTTTGCAACCTAACAGGGGTCCATAACGCTCTATGCAACAGAAAAAACCAAGTTTGTCTCATAGATGCAGATACCGTACATTTCAACCTCCAAGACCAAATTCGTGGCCATTGAGATGCAGTAATTTCATGCTTAATCTCAATGCTCCAAATATCTCTTAAACCAGTTTTTAATTTCTTTTTTAGTAAATCCACTTAATACTTTATACAACTGGGCGGCCTGGTGACCCAAGAAGTCTGTCTGAAAACAAAGAAACTCCATATTATAATGATTATTAAGGTTATTAAGGGAGGGATGGGGAAGGGATAAAAATTTATATAATGTACCAATGATTGTTTATAAATGATGTATTTATTGTTACTGTGCATGAATATATTTTACACTTAATGTAATTTTGAAAATGAATAAAGAATAATAATAAAAAAAAATTATCTTTTACAACACTCGATAACTCTTCCCCCTCCCAAGGGGATCTTTTACTAAAGCTTAGCAGACACTAACGACATTAGTGTACGTAAAGCTATGTGTTCTACATTATACCTATGGGTCATATGGCATTTAATACATGCTCATTTCCATTATTCCATGCTGTCTTAGTAAAAAGGCCCCAAACTAACTCATCCCCCCCCTTTATAAAACCGTGCAAAACTTTTTAGAGCCAGCCAGCATGCTGAATGCTCTGCGCTGCTCCAACGCTCATAGAGTTCCTATGAGGAAAGAGGAGCAGTTCAGTTTTGGACATGTTTAGTTTCAGGTGGCAGAGGAACATTAAGGCAGCAATATCAGCCAGAGAGGCTGAGACTTTTTCTTGGATTTTAGATGAAATCCAGAGCTGGTGTTAGACATGCTGGTGACCAGGGCGGAAATAAAGGAAGGGGCCCCTGATTTCTTCTCTTCCCTGCAACTCCCTCCCCCATCTCCCCACCTGCTATTACTACCACAAATAATACAACTTTAAATGACTTCTTCAGAACAAAACCCAGACAGACCCTTACAAAATCGAGAACAAGGGATCATAAATAGAAACTGAACTGGGGACTCCAAGAAATTATACTTCAGCAAGTATCACAATGGAGAAATAAAACCAAATATGCACATCTTTTAGTCCTAGGCACAGAGCCACTAAAAATGAGCCACCCCCATGTAGTGGCTGTTGGGGATCTCAAAGCCCTGCCAGTTGAAGACCACCTCCTCTGGTCTGGCATCCAGAAATCTCCAAGCTCTGAAATTAATATAAGAACATAAGAATAGTCCCTGAGCTGCCTCCAGGGAAGAAGAGGTCTTCAGCTGGCAGGGCTTTGGGATCCCCACCAGCTTAGGTATTTATTTGCATTTGGGCAGAGGGCATGAGAGAGGACAGGAAGAAAATGTAGTTCCCATCCCACTTTGGGCTCAGGGCTACTGCTCACCCTCACCCCTCATTCCCCCATCAACTGTCAGGTAAGCCACTGGATATAATATAAAGATCTGTGATGCATAAATCTAACATATTCCAGGTAATAAATTTAAAATAAAACACTTTATTCTACCTTTGTTGTTAGGATATTTTATTTTTCCAACATGCTGGACCTATTTTGTCTCTTCTGCATTCCTGTGTCTTCTGATAATTCCCTGTCCAGTGGTTGTTGTCCATAAGTCTTTTCTTCTCTCTCCTAGAGTTACCAGATTTTTATATGGAGAAACCTGAATGCATGGCCCCACCCAATTCTGCCTCCAGATCTGCCCCATTCTGCCACTAGCCCTACCCCCGCAAACCTCGTCTTTGTTTTCCAACCTCCAGGCCACATTTGGAGGGTCTCTGAGCATGCACAGGTGCATATGATTTCATCCGCACATGCTCAGAGGCCCTCCAGATGTGGCCGGAAGGTCAGGACTTTCCAAAACCCGGACAAACTACCAGGTTTTGGAAAGTCCGTCCAGGCATCCAGACAGTCCTCTGAAGAGAGAGCATGTCTGGGCTTTCCCGGACGTCTGGTAACCCTATTCTCTCCTGTCTTGTTTTATTCTCTCACTACACCTGTCTTTAATATACTGATCATTCCTTTTTTGCTCTTCCATCCACTCAAATGACACCCTTTCCTTCTTTTTATTTTTCAGTTACCTACCAACTTCCCATCTCCCTTTCTCATGCTTAGCTCTCCCATTTCCCATCTCACACCTTTCTCAGTCTCCTATACCCTTCTGTCTTTCATCTACTGCTTACTACCACATTTCTACTTCTGTACTTACTATCTTTCTCTCATTCATCTCCTTGCCACCCCCGTCCCTTGGTCTTTCCCATAATTTCACAATTTCCAGCATATCCCCTCTCTCCATTCTTGTAGCCCAGCATCTCCTCTCTATCTTTCATGGCCTGACATCTCCCTGTCCTTTTTCTTCACTATTTTCTTATCTCATCTCTCTTCCCTCCTGTCCCTCCTCACCATCTCTCTCTTCCCTCCCCCTCAGGGTCCAAGATGGCTTCCCCTTTCTTTCCTTCTGTTTCTCTTCCTGTCACCCTATGATCCAGCCCTCCTCCCTCCCTTGTCCAACATTTCCCCTTCTGTTCCTCCATCTAATCCCCTGCTCCAACATATTTCTTGTTCTTCCTGACTACCCTTCCATCTAGCATCTTTTCCTCCCTAGGCCTGCTGGCTTCGACAGTTATTGCTCTCTCTCCCACTGCTGCCGAAGCTTGTAAACAAATTTTACACATACCGCGGGGCTCTAACAGTGTGCATGCTGCTGGCGGCTTCAATCCTCCTTCCTCCCCTCATGATGTAACTTCCCATTTTATTGATAGAAGAAGAGGAGGAAAGCCGGCAGCGGCATGCGTACTGTTAGAGCCCCACCGCGTGTGTTAAATTTGTTTACAGGCTTCAGCAGCGGTGGGAAAGAGAGAGAGCAGTAAATGAGTCAAAGGAAGAGAAGCTTACTATTTTACCAGGCAGTCGGGGGCCCCCTGTAGCTGTGGGGTCCAGGGCAACTGCCCTGTTTGCTCCCCCCTAATGCTGGCCCTGATGAAATCTCGGGTGTAGAGATCTAGATCTGGGAATCATCAGCATATAGGTAATACTGGTGATTAGGGCATTGAAGGAAGAGATGTAGAGAAAGAAGAGGTCCTAAGACAGAGCCCTGTGGTAGCGGAATAGCAGCAGAGAATCTACCAGTGGAGACACTAAAGGTGCGATGCGAGAGGTAGGAGGCAAACCAGGAGAAGACAGATTTGCGGAATCCAAGCACAGTCAGCATATCAAGGAGTAAGCAGTGATTAACAGTATCAAAAGCAGC
Organism: Geotrypetes seraphini; assembly: GCF_902459505.1. Lineage (NCBI taxonomy): Eukaryota > Metazoa > Chordata > Amphibia > Gymnophiona > Dermophiidae > Geotrypetes > Geotrypetes seraphini. Next base: position 215,321,125 of record NC_047087.1, on the reverse strand, counting down.
AGACAGGTCAAGAAGGATGAGAATACAGTAAAGGCCCTTAGATGTGACCAGAAATGGATCATTGCAGACTTTGCTAAGGGAAGTCTCTGAGGAGTGTATGGGGCAAAAGCCAGATTGTAGAGGATCAAGAGCCTGTTGAGATGAAAGGAAATCAAGGCAGTGATAAAAGACAGCACGCTTGAGTAGCTTGGTAAGGAAAGGAAGAAGAGAGACAGGGCAATAGTTGAAGGGGCAGGTAAGGTCCAGTGAGGGTTTTTTTGAGAAGAGGCTTATCCACTGCATGTTTGAAGGCATCAAGAACAGTTGCAGTGGAAATGGATAGGTTAAGGATATGACAGATTGCAAGGCTAACAGTATGTGAGATGGGGTCGAGAAGAGGGGCAGGAATAGGATCATAGGGGCAGGTAAGGTCCAGTGAGGGTTTTTTGAGGCTTATCCATTGCATGTTTGAAGGCATCAAGAACAGTTGCAGTGAAAATGGATAGGCTGAAGATATGACAGATTGCAAGGCTAAAAGTATGTGAGATGGGGTCGAGAAGAGGGGCAGGAATAGGATCATAGGGGCATGTAGTAGGCTTGGCTGAGAATAGAAGTAGTGTGGTTTCTTCTTCCATGATTTCATAGAAGGAAGACAAGTCAACAGATGTTGAAGGAGGGTCAAGAGGGTGGGACCGGGCAAGTAGTAATAGCAGTTATGCTTGGTTTTGCCTTGAGATCTTAACTATCTCTACTGTTATTTGCTGTATTAAAACAACTAAAATACAGGTTTTGAAAGATAGAAAAAGATAAAGTAAAAGTTTTTACTATACTGTTCATTGGTTCCAGTACTAGTGAGAAATTTTATTCAATAAATTATAAAGGGCAAAAACATTGACCCAATCACTGTAATTTAATTTTTCTCACACTATCAGTACTTATACATTTTCAGGCATGACCAATTATTTTTCTTTATTCTCATATTATATATTTTTATAGAAAGTTTCTCTGATTAGCAAAATACCAGGTGTGAGTTTTTAATTCCTGTGACTTGATGCAATTTTCAACATAATCAATCAAATTATTATTGCATTTTTCACTCCTGTTTCACCCCTTTTAAATATTGAACACATGCATAAGAAGTGATTTGTACTAGCAGCTTAATACAATTTAAATTTTTAATTGAGTTGATGAATTGAATAATAGTTAGAAAAGCAGCTGTCCTTGTTATTCCAAAGTTTAAAAACTGAATTAATAATTCAATCTGCTGTGGAATATGTCTATGTCTTCAGAAACACATACTACTTTGCAGAAAGATTTGTTTATTCATATAACACACCTACAGTACTTGTATAATTCTAGTCAGATACTATTATGGTATGTTATTAAGGTGTCCTTTTACAAAGGTGTACTAGCGTTTTTAGCGCACACACCGGATTAGCGCACGCTATAGCACGCACTACCGGAAAAACTACCGCCTGCACAAGAGGAAGCAGTAGTGGCTAGTGCACGCGGCATTATAGCGTGTGCTATTCCGTGCATTATGGCCCTAACGCACCTTTGTAAAAGGAGCTCTAAATCTACATCTATGGGCAAAGTTATAAAAGAAGTTTTGCATGTAAAGACATGGAAAAGAGTTCTTATTAATTGATGCAGTCATATAATTACTAAGGGCTCCTTTTATCAAGGCGCGGTAGGCGGTTAACTTGTGGAATACCGTGCGTTCAACTGCCTGCCGCGCTAGTCGCTAACGCCTCCAGACTAACTTAGACATTAGTTTTAAGGCTTGCCATGGGGTTAGTGCGTGATGAAATGTCCAACGCGCTAACCCCTGTAGCGCGCCTTGATAAAAGGAGCCCTAAGTATTTGCAGGTATAGAAATGTAATTCGATGTCATTTTCAGGACTGTTCATTTTGTTTTGTTTCCTTATGTTATTGCTGGAACAATAGCATTGATAAAAAAGAGAGTAGGGTTACATGGCCAGTATTCTCAGTGGAGAAGAGTAGATGGTGAGGTTCCCCAGGGGTCTGTGCTGGGACCGCTGCTTTTTAATATATTCATAAATGATCTAGAAATGGGAATAAATAGTGAGGTAATTAAGACCCCCTTTTATCAAGCCGTGTTAGGAATTTTTAGTCACCGGCCACCGCAGTAAAAACTCCAACGCTCTTAGAATTCCTATGAGCATCAGAGCTTTTACCGCAATAGCTGGCGATAAAAAAAACCCTTAATGCAACTTGATAAAAGGGGACCTAAATTTACTGACGACACAGAGTTACAAAATCACAAGAGGATTGTAAAAAAAATTGCAAGAGAACCTTTTGAGACTGGGATACTGGGGATCAAAACTGCAGATGATATTTGATGTAAGTACAAAGTGATGCACGTGGGAAAGAGGAACCCAAACTATAGCTGGGGAATGCAGGGTTCCACATTAGGAGGCACCACCCAGGAAAAGGAGCTACTATACCCCCACTATACAATGAGCAGAGGGTTTCAATATATGTTGATGATATATTGAAACCCTCTGCTCATTGTATAGTGGGGGTTAAAAAAGCTAATAGAATGTTAGGAATTATTAGGAAAGGAATGGAAAGTAAAAATGAAAATGTTATAATGCCTTTGTATTGCTCCAAGGTGTGACTGCGTCTCAGATATGATGTACAATTCTGGTCACTGCATCTCAAAAAGATATAACTGAATTATAAAAAAAGGTAGAGAAGGGTGATTTAAATGATAAAGATGTTCCTCACAGGTGAGATATAATAAAGGGCTGTCATGGAGTAGAATGAATAGATGTGAATAACTTGCTTACTCTTTCCAAAATACTAGGACTAGGGAGCATGCAATAAAGCTACTAAATTGTAGATTTAAAACCAACTGGAGAAAATATGTATTTCTTTGCTCAATGTGCAATTAAACTCTAAAATTTGTGCCAGATAGTGTGGTGAAAGCCTACAGTCTGGCCGCCATGGCCTACTCTTACCATTGGAAACTAAGCAGGATCAGGCCTGGCTAGTAACTGACTGGGAGACTACCTGGGAATACCAGGTGTCATAGGCTGAGGGGCCCCATGTTGGGCAGCAGGAGCACAGCGGAGCCACACACTGCATAGGAGAAAGCAATGGCAAACCACTCCTGCACTCTGCCATGAAACATCACAAGGTGGATTCCTCACTGTGCATGTTGCCATGAGTCAGTGGCCAACTCAGTGGCATAATCCATCCATCCAATCTGATGGAAGCATTTAGCTTAGAAGGGTTTAAAAAATGTTTGGGCAATTTTCCTAAAAGAAAAGTTCCTAAAAAATAAATTTTGACCCATTGTGGTAGAAGCTCTGATGCTCATAGGAATTTGATGAGAGTCAGAGCTTTTACAGTAGCGGCTGGTGATAAAAACAAAAACAAAACCAACCCTAACATGGCTTGATAAAAGGGGACACTAATGAAGTTCAGATCTTTGTAAACATCTATGGTATCATCAGGCCAGGCCTCCCCTCCCATTCTTCCCAGCCACATCTAGGGCCAATACCTCAATTTTCTGCCCCTGCTCTGCCAGCTGTGACCTCCCACTCCCAAATATCCTTTAATCCCAACCCCAACAAAAAAACCCAACAACTCCCAAATCAAACAATAGACAGTCTCACAGGATAATGTGGACAACGCAAATGCACATGTGAATACATTTCCACAGAAAACAACCTGACCCTAACCTCCCTGTTTCTCCACATAATAGTCCCCACACTACTGCTCAAATCACTAACCTATCCCTCACCACAGCTCTTCCATCCCAATGTTTATTTTCCCAGCCAATCAAGATCTCCCTTGCATTTTTCCCTTGAACTCTGTCTTACACTGATTGCCTTATTTATTCTAATATCCACCTCAGTTTCAAAATCTTCCCATTCCTACCCTACCCCTATCTCTAACCTACTCCCATTACAGGTGTTAAGCTCAGCTAATGTTATTACCTCACCAACTACTGTAACTGTGGTGGGTGTCCTTATCACATGCAAAAAACCTGCAAAAGAGCATGCTAAACCACTTTTTGCCACAGTTTAGTAAAAGACCCAATAGGAATTAACTCATATTAAGCCCCAAGTTAGCCCTAATGCAGTTTAGTCTATAGACCTTTTAATGTCACTTACATAATTTTTTTTACCATTACCCTCTTCTTCTATCTACTCATCTCCTGCCAACTTAAACCCCTTTGAAGATTTACCTAAAGTTGCTAGTCTTTGACAATGTAATGGAAGCTCAGAGAAAGTTAAATATTACTTAGGCTTTGATATAGTGGCTGAAAAATTGCTAGATTTATAAGCAAATCATGCCTCTAGGTGGTCTGCATACAGGACTGATCCCAAAACCTATCTCCAGCAGAGAAGATGAAAGTATTCCATTAGTGAGGATTATCACTATTGAAACTCTCAGAGTATTAGAGCTCAAGTTGCTGTGTTATTCAGCAATTAATGAATAACAATCCTGTTGCTGCATATCCTAGCTCCATTCTGCCACTATAATAATAATAATAATTTGAACAGTGATCCTGATGTGGAGTGTGTTATCTGTGGTCATCTGGGCAAGGGCTGCTGCAGTAGCCATGCACCACTTTTGGCGACTTGGACATACTTGCACAATCGTTAGAGATCTGCATGGCATAAAAATTAAATTAGATTTGGTTCAGCTTTTTTTTTTTTTTTTTGCCACCCCTTAGGTGTGGCTGGACATGATTGCATTAATAAAAATAATGTTATAATTTGCAATTCTGTAGTAGACTGAACAATAACATATTTCTTCCTCTTCAGTGCAATATATTTCTCTCTGCCCTAATAATTCAAGTATTATTATTATTATTTTTTCTGAAAATACTTTGGGCTCCTTTTACAAAGCCATGGCAGTGACTGCTGCTATGGTAATTGCTCTGATGCCCAAAGGGATTTAATGGGCTTCAAAGCGTTTGCCACATGGAAGCCACTACCATGGCTTTGTAAAAGGGGGGAATTATTGGTAATTAAAATACTTATTTTATCATTTGTGTTGCCCTTTCCTGTAACTTGGGAAATACTACTTATTCTTCCAAATAGCTATGACAGAACTCTAAAATTACAATAATAAAATATTTGAAAAGTTATGATAAATCTGTTATTTAATTTAGCTGTGAAAAGTGTAGATACCTTTAGCGATGTGTGAATTCGAAGGTTCTTCAAAAAGTTTCCTCACTTTCATATTTTCCCGGGATGGAGGAGTAATAGACCCTGATCGATTTTCAGAGGGTTGTGTTCATGAGGAGCTAGCTAAAATAAAGGTAGACAAAGTAAAGGAGCCGGATGGTGTACATCCGAGGGTGCTGAAGGAATTTAGGGAAGTTCTCGTATCTCCGTTGACTGACCTTTTCAATGAGTCTCTAGAGTCAGGAGTGGTACCGGAGGATTGGAGAAGGGCAGAAGTGGTCCTTCTCCACAAAAGTGGAACAAAGAAATAGGGAATTACAGGCCAGTAAGTCTGACTTCTGTGGTAAGTAAATTAATGGAAACACTTTTAAAACAGAGAAAATATCAAGTTTCTGGAATCCTATAGGTTACAGGACTGGAAGCAACATGTATTTGTCTTGTCAGACAAATTTGATCAATTTCTTTGACTGGGTGACCAGATAATTGGATAGAGAATGTGCGCTAGATGTGGTATATTTAGATTTTAGGAAAGCCTTTGACAGTGTTCCACACAGATGTCTAATAAATAAACTGAGTGCATTTGGGATGGATCCCAAAGTGACAGGCTGGGTCAAGAACTAGTTGAGTGGAAGGTGGCAGAGGGTAGTGATCAATGGAGATTGCTCTGAGGAAAGTGATGTTACCAGTGGTGTGCCTCAAGGTTCTGTTCTTGGTCCTGTTCTTTTTAACATTTTTATAAACAATATTGCTGAAGGGTTGTTGGGTAAGATTTGCCTCTTTGCCGATGATACCAAAATCTGCAATAGAGTAGACACCCCAGATGGTGTGAATAACATGAAGAAAGACTTAGTGAATCTTGAAGGATGGTCTGAAATTTGGCAGCTAAAATTTAATGCTAAGAAATACAAGGTCATGAATTTGGGCTGCAAAAACCCCAAGGAATGGTACAGTTTAGGGGGTTGAAGAACTTATGTGCACGACAGAAGAGAAGGACTTGGGTGTGATTGTATGTGATGATTTTAAGGATGCCAAACAGGTTGAAAAGGTCAAAGCAAAAGCTAGAAAGATGCTAGGTTGCATAGGGAGAGGTATGATTAGTAGGAAAAAGGAGGTATTGAGGCCCCTGTATAAGACTCTGGTGAGACCTCATTTAGAATATTGTGTACAATTCTGGAAGCCGCACTGTCAAAAAGATATAAAAAGGATGGTGTGTGGTCTTCATCGTAAGGCATATGGGGACAGATTTAAAGATCTCAATTTGTATACTTTAGAGGAAAGGCGGGAGAGGGGAGATATGATAGAGATGTTTAAATAATATATTTTAAATCAATGTTATTAGCCAAGTAGTGGAGATGTGAATCTAAGGACTACATTGCTCTCTTGTTCTTTTTGTTGTTATTTTCCCTGTACACAGTGTGGTTGGGTATCCACTTTGAAAATCGCATTTCTGTCTTTGTGGAGTTTTTTGCCCATGAACGGCTAGAAACCCGCTGGTTTGCCATCTGAAATGAAAGCAGTTTAATACAGTTGAGACTTTTTCTCCACTATTACTAAATGTGCTTCAGTGGGCTCTCCACCACTTGGTTAATAACATTGCTTTTGAATATATTATTTGAATATTGTTATTATATAATTTTTCTTGAGACATTTAAATACCTACATAATATAAATGCGCATGAGTCGAGTCTCTTTCATTTGAAAGGAAACTATGCAATGAGAGGGCATAGGATGACATTAACAAGTGATAGGCTCTGGAGTAATCTAAGGAAATACTTTTTTATAGAAAGAGTGGTAGCTGCATGGAACAGTCTCCCAGAAGAGGTGGTGGAGACAGAGACTGTGTCTCAATTTAAGAGGGCCTGGGATAGTCTCGTGGGATCTCTTAGAGCAGGGGTGGGCAATGAGAGCCACCGAGAGCCAGAATCCAATTGGGCTTTTAGGATTTCCCCAATGAATATGCATGAGATCCATTTGCATACAATGGGAGGCAGTGCATGTAAATAGATCTCATGCATATTTATTAGGGAAATCCTTAAAACTCAACTGAATTCTGGCCCTCGTTGCCTACCCCTGTCTTAGAGAGAGGAAGAGATAATGGTTACTGTAGATAGGTAGACTAGATGGGCCAATTGGCCTTTATCTGCCATTATGTTTCTATGTGTCAGCACCAGTAGAAGGAAGTAGAGGCTCCTGCTGCTTCTTCCACAGATATATCCTTGACTAGCTTATGATTAGTCCTTCAACGCTTGGACTCTACAGTCTCCAAATCGTTGGAGCAGGTAACATTAATTGCAAACAAGGTAGATAATCTTACTAAGACTGTAGAATCTGTAAAAGAGGATCTCACAGGATGGGTCAGACAAATGCAGGATGAAATATAACATTTACAACAGTTTAAGCTCTCTGTTATAAAAGAAAATCAGATCTTCCATAGGAAATTTGAACAAATGAAAAATTATAACAGATGGCTGAATCTCTGTTTGTTGAATTTCCCTAAAACTCCTGGGTAATGCCTATTGACTTATTTAAGCAGTATCTAATGGAAAATTTAAAAATTCCTTCAGACTCTATTCTTCTGATAAATAAGATATATTATTTACTTACAAGAACCTCTAGGAGTTGGAGGGAAAAGAATGATTTGGGAAATATATCAGATATTCTGGAACAATCTATTGCTGATATTTCTGAGAGCAACTTTGCTAGTTTCATTTGGTTTTCAACAGGACATGAATATGATGTTAAGACTTTACTTTGAAAGTTCTCATCTTCCTTTTGGAGGTAAAAAAAAAATCTGGGTCTATCCAGGGATGGAGAAAAATGTTTCTATCCATAAGATAATAAGCTATTAAAATAGCAACTTTTGTATTAGCGTATCCATGTATATGCCTGGTTCATTATGCGGGATCTAAATATGTGTTATATTCCCCAGAGCAACTGAAGGACTTACTTGATGTGAAGAAAATTATTAAAGATTAACTTTGGGATTAAAAAAATGCAAAAGGGGTCGCACAATGCCTTTTCCTTAAGATTTGGATGTAACTATCCACCTCTTCTACGAAACCGTGTTAGCGTTTTTTAGCGCAGGGAGCATTGGGAGCAGCACGGGCCATTCAGCGCGGCTCTCTGTGCTAAAAAAATGCTAGAGCAGTTTCGTAGAAGAGGGGGTAAGCTCCTTGTTGTTTACTTTTGTCCACACCCTACTATTTGAGGTCTAAGGAAGGGTAACAATTATCGTTTTTTAGTTGGGACTATAATTTTCCTGTAATATTGTTGGTCTCTCGGTTTCTTGTAACATGAAAATGTCTTGTGAAGGTGTACTTTTAGGCGAACCTAGACAGCCATTCATGTCTCCCTAGGCCATCGGGAGATGCGTACAATGTAAGCCAGCAAAATGCTGGTCTACATTGTAAGTAGACGCGGCCGCCAGTCCCCCACAAACGATTATGGCAGGAGGGAGCCCAACCCCTCCTGCCCAAAGACTTCCTACCCCCTCCCAAACGATCATGGCAGGAGGGAGCCCACCCCTCTTGCCGGATCCCCACAAAGAACCCCCAATACCTCTCGATGATCACTGGCAGGAGGATGCCCAAACCCTCCTGGACCTCCCCCCCAAAGAACCACCCCGCAATGAATATGTATGAGATCTACATGGGGATGGGCGGTCTTCGGGCAGGAGGGATTTGGCTCCATTCTGCCATGATCATTCGGGGGTGGGGTTGGGGGGACTGGTAGCCACGGACATTATACTTATCACGGCAGGAAGATCCCTTGGCACGATAAGTATAGTGGCTGCATTTACAGTAACCGGTTCTGTAACTGGCATCTGTAACATGGACGTTGGTTACAGAATCAAATTTATTTTGGGTGAACGTAGGTCCGATTCTGTATACAGAATCCAAGCTTTTGTGTCTAGTATTGTTAATTGTACAGTATACATTTCCCTGTTGTATTTATTTTATCAATTATAATTATTTCCCATTGATTTTTTTTATCTATTGTTAACCGCTTTGATTTGACTTTTTTGTTAAAAATGGCTGTAAATCAAATCAAATAACTGTAAATCAAGGTGTCTTCATATTGTAGACAACGAGTCAGGGTTTTACTTTATTGGTTTGTTGAAGTTAGGTTAGTAGGTACACTGGAGTTGATGAGTTGGCCCCAATTGCCTGCAGAGACGTGGACCCAAAGAATTATGGTACCCAACATGATACAGCTGCAACATTTCTAGAGACTTTCATAGACTGGTAACATTGTGTTCATACAAATGTACTATGATAGGCTAGTTTTAGTCCCATGCAATATACCTTAGATCCAAGTATTTAATTTACCTGAAACTGTTTATTGTATGTACTTACCTGAAGGAATTCTGGTTAAATGTGAATCTGCTGACACCTGTAAGAAAAACATGATAATTTGAGAACAAAGAACCAAAATCTTAGCAGAGGGAACTGAAATTATATAAGTGAGAGGGAATAGTTTTGAACCTATCTTATGGTATGTTCTTTAAAGGTTGTTAGTAGCAGAATTAAGTTCTAGAAGCTGAATGACTAAGATAAATAAAGCAATAATTAAGTTTTGGATAGAAACAAATAAAACATTTACCCCTCTTCTACGAAACCACGCTAGTGGTTTATAGCAGGGAGCTGTGCTGAATGGCCCGCACTGCTCCCAACGCTAATTGAGTTCCTATGAGCGTCGGGAGCAGCGCGGGCCATTCAATGCAGCTCCCTGTGCTAGAAACAGCTAGCGCAGTTTCATAGAAGAGGGGGTTAGTAGGTTATAGAGGTTAAAGTGAATATTAAACCCTTACCAGCTTTAGAAAGTAAACTGCTACATCCTGTTATCTTTGTTATTTACCCTAAAATATTAACATTTTGTACCATCTGCTTTATACTATCTAACTATCACCATTCTCAGCACATCCTTTTTATCAGAAGGATGTGCTGAGAATAGAATCGGTGCAATTGTTGGCCACCAGGATGGTCTCAGGACTCAAGGATGTCCCATATGAAGAATGCCTAGGTAAGTTGCAGCTATACTTTCTCGAGGAACGCAGAGAGGGGGGTGACATGATAGAGATGTTCAAATACGTTACTGGCCATATTGAGATGGAAGAAGACATATTTTTCTTTACAGGACCTAGGGCGACAAGAGGGCATCCGCTAAAAATCAGGGGCGGGAGATTTCATGGTGACACTAGGAAGTAATTCTTCACCAAAAGGGTGGTTGACCGTTGGCATGATCTTCCACTTCAGGTAGTTGAGGCCAATAACGTGACTGATTTTAAGAATAAATGGGATCAATATGTGGGTTCACTTCAAAGAAGAACTTAGGGGGGAGGATTATTTGAATGGGCAGACTTGGGCCGAAGGCCCTTTTCTACTGTCATATTCTATATTTCTATATTGATACCCATCCAAAGAGCATACCCAAAGCCCTTCTTCTATTTATATTTAATAAATCTTATGATATTTTTCTTCTTGAATCTCTTGGTTGTATGGAGTTATTTAGGAACCCTAACCGTGACACTTCCATCAATATTTATGGGAGGAAGTGAAAAAGTGACATTGTGAAATTCAAAGATGAAGAAGAAAAATATGTAGAAGCTGATAAAGATAAGGCTGAATTGCATAACAAATATTTCTTTCTGTATTCATAGCTGAAACACCAGAAGAGGGACTACAGAAGACAAATGCAAATAGGGATGGAGGTGTGATAGACCCTGGTCTATTTTCAGAGATTTTGTTTGTGAGGAGCTAGCTAAACTAAAGATGGAAAAAGGGATGGGGCCAGATGGTGTACATCTGAGGGTACTGAAGGAACATAGGGAAGTTCTGGAAGCTCTGCTGGAAGACTTTTTCAATGCTTCTTTAAATTCGTGATTAGTACCAGAAGACTAGAGAAGGGTGGATGTGGTCCTTCTCCACAAAAGTGGAAGTAAGGGAGAAGTAGGGAACTACAGGCCAGCAAATCTGACTTCTGTGGTAAGTAAATTAATTGAAACACTTTAAAAACAGAGAATAGTGATGTTTCTGGAATCCAGTGGATTAAAGAACCCAAAGAAACATGAATTCACTAGAGCAGGGGAAGGCAATTCTGGTCTTGAAGAGCCACAGCCAGGTTAGGTTTTCAGGATATCCACAATAAATATGCTTGAGATAGCTTTGCATCTCAAGGAGGCAATGCATGCAAATCCATCTCATACATATTCATTGTGGATATCCTGAAAACCTGACCTGCCTGTGGCTCTTGAGGTCACCGAGTCAAACAAATCTGATCAATTTCTTTGACTGTGTGACCAGAGAATTGGATAGAGGGAGTGCATTAGATGTGATGTATTTAGATTTTATCAAAGTTTTTGACAATGTTTCACACAGGTGTCTAATAAATAACTGGAGTGCCCTTGGGATGGACCCCAAAATGACAGACTGGGTCAGGAACTAGTTGAGTGGAAGGTGAGATAGGGTAATGGTAAACAGAGCTCACTCTGAGGAGAGGGATGTTACCAGTTCAACTAAATTTGGTTCTTGGGCCTGTTCTTTTAACATTTTTGTAAGTGATATCGCTAAAGGGCTTGCAGATAAAATTTGCCTCTTTTCAGATGATACCAAAATCTGCAATAGAGTAGACACCCCTGATGGTGTGAATAACATGAGAAAGAACCTAGCAAAGCTTGAAAATTGGCAGCTAAAAAATTTAATACTAAGAAATGCAAGGTTATGCATTTCGACTGCAAAACCCAAGGGAACAATACAATTTAGGGGGTGAAGAACTTTTTTTGCACTGATAGAAATGGGACTTGGATATGTAAGTATGTGATGATCTTAAGGTGGAACAGTTGAAAAGGCGATTGCAATGCTAGCATGTGAAGGGAGAGGTATGGCCAGGAGGAAAAAGGAGGTATTGATGCCCCTATATCTCTGTTGAGGCCTCATTTAGAATATTGTGTACAATTCTGAAGAAAAAATATATAAACAGGATGGAATAGGTCCAGAGGAAGACTATAAAAAATGTATATTTTGGAGGAAAGCCGGAAGAGGGGAGGTATGATATATAGAGTAATAGAGGATGAGGTAACTCTCTTTCATTTGAAAGGAAGCTCTGGAATAAGAGGGCATAGGATGAAGTTAAGTAGTGATAGGCTCTGGAGTAATCTAAGGAAATACTTTTTTTTTTACAGAAAAGGTGGTAGATGTGTGAGTTCTGAGTTCAAGAAGGAGTGGGACAGGCATGGCTCCTTCTAAGAGTGGGATCTCTTAGAGATAGGAGGAGATAGTGGATGGCCAGACTGGGTGGGCCACTTGGCCTTTATCTGTCATCATGCTTCTATGTTTCTAGTGCTCCTGCTCACTTGCTTAAAGAAATAACTTTTTAAAGGAACAAGGAAATATTATAGCAACTGCAGGATACTCTATTCTTGCAGTAAGACAAATGAAGCCTGCTCACATCAATGTCTCTGCAGGATAAGGGAGATCAAGCATGACATGAGAGACATGATGTAAGCTTAGCCTGTCAGATAGCATATAGAAGACCAACAGAGTGTTAATAATCATGGCTAATGTTGAAATGGAACAGGAATAAACTTCATAAAGTTGTACCTGCCAGAAGGTCGTATAGTGTATGTTCACTCACCCTGCCTTAAAATGAGGAACTAAATCTGTTTTAAAGTCCATTTAAAAATTTGCCCCTTTTACTGCATTAAAAGCATTAATTTCCTGATATCCCTAATATATGGTTTTAAATCTGTGAAGAGACTTGACAAAGTGAGTAGTGTTAGTATGACAGGTAAGGCTTTAACACTCTGTGACAAGCATTGCCCACAGAGGTACACCCAGACTTAGAAGACCTTTCATCCTGATATTCAAAATGAGTTATCTGATCAGCAACAGCCACTATTTGGTTAACTTGGGTCTTGGTGGCTAACTGGTCATTTTCAATGGGAGATAATCTTTTATCCTGACTGAAAATCACTGGTTAGTGCCAAAACACTAGCCAGTATTCCTGGGGGTGATTTTTTGGTGGGTCTGATATAGGCTTTGATTTTCAGCGCTAATCAGCCAAGGTTAGCACATAGATGGGACCACATAAATAGCAGTCTTATTTTTATGCATTAGGCATTAGCTGGTTAGTGCTGAATATTGGCTAACTGGTTATTAGCTAGCCACCTTAAAAAAAAACAACAACAAAAAACATAAACAGATAACGCCAATCACTGGGAACAGTCCAACACTGAATATCCATGGTCAGCACTAATGGCATGCTTTAAGCATGCTACCTGGTGATGGCTGAATATTGGTCCCTTTATATCTCGGGAAACCTTAATTACAAAGAAATGGTCTCCTATCCTGTGTAGTCCTCCTCCCTCTATTGTAACCCTCTTAAGGGAGATTAGATAATGTGCTCTGACCTTAATTGATGAATGGGTTCCCTGCTACTTGGTTCAGGAATAAATCCTAGCTACATTTTATTAATTTAGGCATATTAAATATTATGAGGGATAATACTCTGCAGGTTTCTAAAGGTTAGGCACAAGGACGCAGCGCGTTAATCATGAAGGCCTTAATTCTATATGTGGTGCCTAAAGGCATCTAGCTGTTTTCTGTGTGGAAGTTAATTTTTTAAATTGGATGAAATAGTGTGGCAATTGAAAAGGCCATTAAAAGCCAAATAAAATTGAATAAAAAAATTATCAAAATTCTGGGTGGAAATTGGTATGGTGCCTAATGATGCCTAAACCGAGAAACCTAGCCATGCCTACCCGGAAAATAGGCGTGATTAAGGGCAGAGAATAGGCATAATATGAATTAGATGTCAATAGGTGTCTGTGTTAGGTGCTGATAAATTAGAACTTGGAAACACTGGCCTAATATACTGGCCTAACATTATGATGCTTACTGGCACCTGAGTCAAGCTACGTGCTGCTAGACACAATTCTATTAACCCTTTCAGGACCATAAGGATCGTAGGCCAATTTTTGTGGTTTTGACGACATTTTTATGGTAAAAAGGGCTTGCAGATGCCAAAAAATTGATTTTTTTTGTGAAATATCATTATTTTTTTTTTAAAAAAATCACACTTCTGGCTTATAGACAGTGTGGCAAGTGAATCTTCTCGTCAATCTGGCAACGACGCTAATGAATGAATGTCGGAACCAGTTTGTTTACATAAAGGCAGTATCATATGGAATCCGTACATATCAAATTTAGAACTGTAGACTATCCCAATCAAAATTTATAGGATTTTAAAGTTATGGGACAAATATGTCCCTTGGTCCTGAAAGGGTTAACAAAAACTAGCAGTTCATTGACCATCGTGCTTAATAGCACCTAGCTATTAGGTGCCATTTATGGAATCAGGCCCAGAACCTTTATTAAGAACATGAGAATAGCCTTACTGGATCAGAACAATGGTCCATCTAGCCCAGTAGCCTGTCTTCACAACAGCAAATCCAAGTCACTAGTACCTGGCAAAAACTCAAATACGAGGTGCGCTCAATAATGTATCTACTTCAGTAGGAAAAAAAAGAGTGCTAAAAATTTTTTTGGTTTTATTTTTCAATACAGTCCCCTGATAGCTTCATACACTTCATCCAGTTTTCCTGCAATGACTTTAACTCCTCTGAAAAGAATTCTTCTGTTTGACCTTCAAACCAGGATATCTTAGCTTCCTTGACACCTTCATCACTTGAAAACTGCTGTCTAAGGAGAGATTTCTTAAAAACTCAGAACAGGAAATAATACAAGGGAGCCAGGTCAGGATTTAGGGTGGATAGTTCAGATGCTAAAATCCACATTCTCGGATGGCAGCCTGTGATTGTTGTGACATGTACACTGGCACATTGTTGTGAATAAACAGCATGCTTGTGAGTTTTCCTCATCTTTTCTCCTTAATTGACTCTCGCAAAGTGATCATTGTGTTGACATAACTCTCCCCAGTTGTGGTTGACTTGTGTAGCATGAACTCCAGAAGCAAAAATTCTTCATCATCTCAGATGCCTGCAGATTTTTCTGAATTGAACTTTTTTGGGGTGGGGAATGACTTGTGATTCCATTGCATTAACTCCAGTTTGGACTCAGAATCTCTGTGATAGACCCAAGTCTCATCTTCAGTCACCAAATGGTGAAAAAAAATTGCTTGGTCTTCACAAAACATCTCCAAGTTCTCATGACAGCATTGGAGCCTCATGACTTTCTGACATGACATCAGTATTCTTAGAACACATCTTGTACTAACCTTGGACATGCCCAACTTTTCATGAATTATTTTCCAAACTGTTCCTGCCAAGATACCCATTTCTTCAGCTATTCAGGAAACCTTAATTTGTCTGACAAAATTAAATCCTCAACTTTCTTGCACATTTCTGTGGCCATCCAGTTTGAGGGTCATCTTCAGTGGACTCTCTAACCCACTTTAACTGCTTGCTCCATAATTTTACTTTTTATGATGTTGAGGCAGATTAATCATAAACAACAGTCATGCGCTCATGAATCTCCTTTGTATTTTCCTTTCTTTGGTTAGAAATTTTATCACTGAACAGTGCTTCATATCTAACGGTGCACTAAATCTAGCAGTTTGTTACTTAATTCGAACAAGGACTTTCCTAACATCCTGTCTTTTAGAATGTTAGACTCACACTGTGCATGAGTAACTTTGAGACATGCCACAACATGCACAGAATTGTTTCAATATGCTTACTACTTTCATTCATACTCAGGTAGATAAATTATTGAACTCCCCTTGTATAATCTAACCCATGCTGAATGAGAAGAGCTGTCAATACTTTATTGAGAATCCTTGATTTATGCTCATTTTAACACCATTTTATCTATCTGAAGGCGCTGTCAATATATACTATATCACGGAGTCAAATTATGAGATAAATAACAGAATTAGAAGAATAATTATCAGTTTTAGATGTAATTTGTCTCCTGGTCCTTGGATCCATCCATGCCATTCCCTCAAATGGTAATTCACACTGTTGGCACCTACCACATTTCTTATGGCCATGATTTGATGCTTGTTCTAATATATCCAGGCATCTGTAACTAGGAAGCTCTCCAATTGTTTTGCCATGTCTAAATGCTGCAATTTTTAAATCCAAGAAAACAGTACAATTGCAATATACAGGGGCCTAGAATATCAATACACCAGAACAAGTGGGACTGCTACAGAGTTATACACAGAGACTCTATGCAAACAATACCAAACCTCAGCCACATGCAAAACACAGAAAAACCTACACCTATGTAATGTATGTCTCTGACATATTTCCTCTTTCTTCCTTATTTGTGCCCATTCAAATTTCACCCTCTTATTCTTGAAACAGAAAAAAATGAAAACAGATTAAATTTGTCATATTCAGTCTGTCTTTCCATGTCATCTGCTAACCTTTCCTCTCCCATAGAGATGTTTGTACCAGCACCAAAACTTACCAGTTGAGAGCTGCTGGTTTAGAAGGTAGCAGGGTGCTTGTGAGAATGGGTATGAAGGTTTATACTCCTCTATTTGTAGTACTGCTTATTTTTAGGGTTCATTTTGTTTGGATATATAGATGCTATCTTTGTATGTAACAGATGACACTCAAGTGGCCAGTGCCCTTAGCCTTTGAAGCCTGTGTTATGTGGATACAGTTTGCTAGGTTATGAGGTTATGACAGCTATAGAGATTGAGGACTCTCTGATGTTTCTAAGGGAAGCTATGTTGTTAGTGTTTTGAGAAAAATGATCCTTCTTGAAGTCAGTTATGAACGAATGATGAAAAACAGAATGTGGGAAATCTTATTTTGCACAAAACCAAAATAAAGCTGTATGAATTTATTAAATAAAACATAAAAACAACAATCAGTGCAACGCCTCAGAAATGAGATTTTCCACATCTATTCTACTTTGATTTTGGTTATTTATCCTATCTGGTTTTCTAATACTCTACTTATCAACATTTGGGACCCCTGAGGGGAGTATGTGTTTCTTCGAAACATGGACTGTGTCGGGTCCAGTCCACATGAATATTAGGACCAGCTTTTGAATATAAATATTACAGTTTACATACTTATTTTATATATATGATATATGCTTTCATGACTGCTGTTGTTTTTACCGGTTTTATTTAATAAATTCCTGGACTTGTACATTTTCCTGCAGTTTTCTTTTGGTTTTGTGCTTTGCATTTTCACTGCAGTTCTTAGTTGGTGGTTGTTGTTTTTTTTGCCTTGCCAAATCTTGCTTTGCTGCATTTTGAAACCTTCTAATCTTGCATGTGAGTAAGCCCTCATGCACTGCATCTTGTGAAGGGATTAGCACATTGTCTGACTGCAATAAGCATTTTTAAAAGTTGATTAGTTGTGAGGTTTCCCTATTGCTTCATTTGAAGTTGTAGAAAATAAGTATTCCAGGGAATTCAAATGAGGTAGTAGGAATAGTGCTGCATAAAAAGGCATTTTTTTGTCTCATCCTTTATTTTATTTATGTAATTACTTATTTTTCACACGGACAAGAGGGTACATGAATACTTAATGTGATTCCCCTGACTTTTTTGTGTAGGGGAATTAAATCACCAATGTGATTATGTCTGTCCAAAAAGGTTGAACTAGGCCTGTGCATATTGAAATGAGACAATGAATACATTCTGTAGCTTGACCTAGGTGAGCCCCAAGTGCTTCATTATGGACTTTTCTTTACCTGTTCTTGTTGTAATTTATCCTCCTACAGAGCTTCTGTTCCAGCACTCAACATTGTGTTTAAGTATGGCAATTTTTTAAACTTTCATGCCAAGAGAACACATAAAGAAAATTGCAAATGATTTCACATTAAAAATGCATTTATCACAGGAGAGAAAAACTCAAAATAATATTAATCAGCTCATTTAGATCCATCTAAATATCAGTCCAGCAAAAAGAAAGGAAGGAATCCCACAGTAAGAAATGGAACCTGTTAAGAACAGTGATCTTTCTTCTTTTTTTTTTTTTTTAAAGTCAGGGACACTTTGGATCCAAATGAGCTGAAGGAGATCCCCCAAATATCTGCCCTTATAAGGCCATGATACTGATGACCAGTGTCAATGACATTCACCCCACCAGCTTGCCATCAAACTTTTTATTGGGTGTATCCTCAAGGCAATGGACATTTCCAAATGCATTCCCTTCATCTATTGAGAAATGCCTTGTCCTTTAAGCATGCAACTCTTCTCATCATCCAATTCTCTTTTTGGATAGAGAGACAGGGAGTAGCAGAAAAAGCCAGAATGATGAGGAAGGCCAACCCAGAGGTTTCCAGCACTATGAACTGATCAATTGATCATAAACAAAATGATAGACAATCAGTTATTATAGTTTAATTGAACTTAGAATTGATGGGCTTGATTCTAAAAACAGCACCATAAGTTAGTGCATCCTAACTTAATTGGTTTAACTAGCACACTAATTAGCTGTGCTTATTAAAAACCAATTAAAATGCCATTAAAAATGGAGGCATCTACGAACCCTTCAAAAAAGAGCATCGCTATCACGCCTATGGAAGTGCCTTACGATGCCTAACACCACTACAGGCATGGTTAACACCAGAAGTGGCATTAAGCATCATAAAGTGCCTTAATGGAAATGACTAGCAGCACCTAAGTCTTTCCATTCCCAAAATTCACCCCAAATCCAACCCTAACCATGCCTACTTTCCTTGTAGGTGCTGATAGGTGCCTCGGTGTAGACACCTATCTCAAACTGGTAGGCATCTACCGATCTATCCAGTCCAATCCTTGACTTTTTTATATCGATTCATCCCTTGTAAAAGGGCTCAACTAGGTCAACAAATTTTCTTAAGTACAACTAGATATAAGATAATTTCTTTCCTACACTTGTCTTAAAATGGAAGAATCAACCAGAGATTTTTGAAATAAATATGTTTTTAACATTTTTCGAAAGGTTGTTATTTGAGATAGTAACCTAATCTCTAAAGGAATTTCATTCCAAATTTTTGCAGATAAGAAAGCAAAAGATTTGCAAAAATTCACCTATCAGCAAATTATTTTTTAAATTGGTTTGTAATGGTACTTTCAATTTTCAGCGCTGATTGAACCAATTAAAAAAATAATAATTTAGATACCTAGATTGGCTAGGAGTGCCAATCTAGGTAACTAACTGTAGGACTCTTTTATAGAATCAGGACCTATATGCCAATTTATAAATAACAATTGGGTGCATAATAGTCATTATAGAACAGCAGATACATCAAAATTATTGCACACTAATAAAGTAGTGTGTGTAAAGTGTCATAGGTAAACAATGGGCTAAACTGCATTTAGCACATGCTATCGATCAGTGTATGCTAAATTTGTCTCCACACCATTTTAGTAGCCTTTCTCTGGACCAACTCCAGCCTTTTTATATCTTTTTGAAGGTGCGGCCTCCAGAATTGTACACAATATTCTAAATGAGGTCTTACCAAAGTCTTATACAGGGGCATCAATACCTCCTTTTTCCTACTGGCCATAACGCTCCCTATGCAACCTAGCATCTTTCTTGCTTTCGCCATCACCTTTTCAACCTGTTTGGCCACTTTAAGATCATCACATACAATCACACCCAAGTCCTGTTCCGTCATGCACATAAGTTCTTCACCTCCTAAATTGTACTGTTTCCTCTGTTTTGGTAGCCCAAATGCATGACCTTGCATTTCTTAGCATTAAATTTTAGCTGCTAAATTTCAGACTAATCTTCAAGCTTCGCTAGGTCTTTCTTCATGTTATTCACACCATCTGGGGTGTCTACTCTATTGCAGATTTTGGTATCATCCACAAAAAGGCAAATCTTACCTGACAACCCTTCAGCAATATCATTTATAAAAATGTTAAAAAGAACAGGTCCAAGGATAGAACCTTGAGGCACACCACTGGTAACATCACTTTCCTCAGAGTGATCTCCATTGATCACTACCCTCTATCACCTACCACTCAACCAGTTCCTGACCCAGCCCGTCACTTTGGGACCCATCCCAAGGGCACACAGTTTATTTATTAGACGTCTATGTGGAACACTGTCAAAGGCTTTGCTAAAATCTAAATATACCACATCTAGCGCACATCCTCTATCTAATTCTCTGGTCACCCAGTCAAAGAACTTGATCAGATTTGTCTGATAAGACCTACCTCTAGTGAATCCATGTTGCCTCTAGTCCTATAAGCCACAGGATTCCAGAAACTTGACCATTCTCTTTTTTTAAAAGCAATTTGCTTACCACAGAAGTCAGACTTACTGGCCTGTAATTCCCTACTTCTTCCTTACTTCCACTGTTGTGGAGAGGGACCACATCTGCCCTTCTCCAGTCCTCCGGTACCACTCCCGACTCTAGAGACTCATAGAAAAGGTCAGTCAATGGAGCTAACAGAACTTCTCTAAGTTCCTTCAGCACCCTTGGATGTACACCATCCGGCCCCATCGCTTTGTCTACCTTTATTTTAGCTAGCTCCTCATTAATACAGCCCTCTGAAAATCGATCAGGGTCTACTACTCCTCCATCACTATTTATTTTTGGCTTCTGTGGTCCCCCTCCAAGAACTTCAGCCATGAGCACAGAACAGAAATATTTGTTAAGCAATTTGGCCTTTTCTTTATCAGCTTCTACATATCCCTCCCCTTTACCTTTGAGTCTCACAATACCACTTTTGTACTTCTTCCTATCACTAATATATCTAAAAAAAAGGTCTTGTCTCCCCGTTTTACCATGTCAGCTATTTTTTTCTTCTATTTGCATATTTGCTTTCCTGACTACACGACCAGCTTCTCTTAACTTTTCCAGATATTTTTGCCTGTCTTCCTCTTTCTGCAATCTTTTGTAGTTTATGAAAGCTAACCGCTTATTCCTTATCTTCTCAGCTACTACTTTTGAAAATCAAAGCCGCCTTCATTTCTTCTTACTTGCCTACCAAAAATGTTTTTTGCTCTTACAATCTCTCCTTTCAGTTTTGCCTACCGTATTTCCACTCTTTCTAGCATTCTCACCCACACAACAATTCCTTGATGTAAATCCCCATCCGAACAAAGTTTTTTTAATGACTTGAACCTTTGCTTTTGAATGAGCCCTCTCTATACTCATCTTAATATTAAACTGTGCTAGATGATTACTCATCTTAATATCAGAAACATTTTCCCTGTTTGTAAGCACTAAGTCCAGTATGACCCCATCTCACAGGGGTTCCATTACCAACTGCTTTGAACAGTTCTCCTTGTAGAGAATCCAGGATCTACCTTCTTCTATAAGACCCCGCAATAGGGATACCCCAATCAACATCTGGCATGTTAAAATCACCTATTAGCAAGACTTCCCCTTTTTCAGATATATCCTTAATGTCAACTATTAAATCTCTATCTACTTCTTCCATCTGTGAAGGAGGCCTGTATATCAAACCAATTTAAATATATTCACCATTCCCTCTTTCCAAATTGATTCACAGTGCCTCTTCCTTGCCCTGCAGATCCTGCAATTGTGTGGCTTTAATATGATCTTTCAACTAGATAAGGAAACTTAAAGAAATGTCCAATTGATATAAATACCAGATAGTGAGGACAAATCTACAATAAGTGGATTTCTTGCTAGACCTCAAACACCCAAGGCACTACTTCTAATTCTATCCGTGCCCTTACTGGGGTGGTGTTTTCATCATTGGTCTTAGCAAATAGCATGTGCAATAAATATTTTTGTTAATTTTCAACAGGCTCTGCATAAATTATAAAGTGCCTGAGGGCTTATACTCACCCGGGAGCTTTGATCACCCTGCCCCATCATTTCTAGTTTAAAGCCCTCTTCAGTAGATTAGCCAGCCTGCTGGAAAATACATTTCTTCCCTTCTTTGATAGATGCAAACCAGACCTGCTCAGCAGCTCTTGGAAAATCATCCCATGGTTCAGGAAGCCAAAAAGCTCTCGATGCCACCATCCACATAGCTACACACTCATCTCCTGGATGCGAGCTTCTCTGCCCTGGCCTTTACCCTCCTAATTAAAAGTATTAAAGTTTTTAAGGATCCAGTAGAGGTGCTGTGATGTTGCCAAAAAGGAAACAGTGGTTGCCGCTGTGAATAAAATGCTGTTATAGCTCAGAATATGCTAAATTTGGTCAGTGTAAAAAATATAGTACCTTCAAGTTAACCCTGCCCCACCCTTATCAAGTTGAGCTGCCGAGCCACCCACTGTAATCCTACGAGCGGTTTGGCATTTAGCTTGCACTGCTTGGCAGTGACTTCTTAAAAGGGGGGGGATAAATGTTGAAATATTTTAACAGAATACTAATTCTGGATGTTAGCACCCTTGAATTAATTGGGTAGAATTTGAAAATGAGGGGGGTTTAATAGTAAAATTAATTTAAAATAGAGCAATAGAGCAGGGGTGTCCAACCTGCGACCCGAGGGCTGCATGCGTCCCCATGAAGTATTTTGTGCGGCCCCGGTCGAGGTCATTGCAGTGTTTTCCTCTGCTGTCCCTGGGTGTTTACCGTCTTGCCAGCTCCTTCCTCTGTCTTGCTGCAGCGTTTGTGCGGCCCCAGAAACATTTTTTTCGGTCAATGCGGCCCAGGGAAGCCAAAAGGTTGGACACCCCTGCAATAGAGCATTGGAATGCATAGGATTTCAAGTATGTTTGTAAGTAGGCTCCTGATTGACTGCACAATTCATAAAGGGAACCTGTTCTAGTGACAGTTGAAAGAGAGACATGGACACAGTTGAAGAGGGCTTTGGTTTCTGAGGGCTACTGTGTGACTGTAGGTATGATTGAATCTGATGGGAACATTTATTGAGAGAAAAAGTAAGCTGAAACATAAGTCTATATTAATAACCAAGTTTGCAACTCCTCTCAACAGCTTCTTCACTCTATGCCATCCAACTTTAACCCATACAGCCAAAGCTTCCTTCTGATGTGAACCATCCAGGTGGAAACAGGAAGCTGCATCAGAGGGGAAGCTTTGGGCTAAGCATCACTTGCAACATATTTATTTATTTAATTTGTTTTCTATCCCGTTGTCCCTAAAGAGTTCTGACCAGCTTACAGGTTAAAAATAGACTATTTGAATATTCTCTACCCTTTATAGAGTTCCATCACTTTACCTGTGTAATTTGAAGATATTCCTGCATGCACTGTTAGACTGGGAAAAAAACCATGACGTGCAGCTTTAGATTTTCAAAATTCTACCTGATGCCTGCAGAAGAATTTGACACAACTGCCCATGGGTGTCTGTATTGAAACCATCCCAGGAAACCCAAACTCTGTATTGTAACACCTTTACAGAAGCTCATGTATTGTAACACCATTACAAAGCGCATATAAACCGCTCTGAATTGACGGCCCCAATCATTAGCAGCGGTATAGAAGCTTTCAATAAACAAACAATAATCAAAACCACCTCCTCGCACAAACCCCCATAGGTAAATGCTACTTCATGAAGTTTGCATCCTCACTAGCAGTTTGGCTATTGTCCCAAAAAAGTAGAAAATTAATCCAACTAGATTCTCTTAATTCTCTCAGGTTTAGGTTTTCCAAATTTATCAGACTTTCAGTCAGAACAACCCTGGGTTTTCCATAAATTGTTTCACACAGAAACAGTAACAGGACTGAGGAACGCAGAAGCCAACTGTAACTGCAGAAGCCAGAGAAAAGACCAACCACAAAAATAATGAGTGGTAGCAGTTGAAAACAGGAGGAAAGTAATTTGGGGCAAAAATCTATTCTGGATAAAGAGCTATCTCCGTGGGTGCTGAGCACCCCTAATATTGGGCAACCTCCTTGTGTCCAGCAAGGGATAATTTGCATTGTATTTGGCACCTTCAATCACTTTGAAATGTTGGCGCCTATGCTTTAAAAAAACAGTAACAAAATATAACTGTACTTCAAAATGTACTCCAAAACTAACCTAACTCTCAATTGTGGGTTTGTGCCAGTATAAAACAGATCTTCATATAAAGAAACATCTGGAAACTCATCATTCCTACTTAATATCTGCCGCTCAAAATCAAAGATAACTGTCCCCGTGCCCCGTCGACCAAAAATACAATAGCACGTGTAGCTCTTTGCTGTTGCCACCTCCCTGCTCTCACACCAAAAGACACTCATAAATTTGCAATCTGAGACAACTTTTTTTTTAACTTCTACAGCAAAGCACTTGGAAATGATCCTCTCATGAGACATAAACGCAGACATAAATGTAATGAATGGATTGAACGCAGAGCAACCACAGATCTTCTTGCTGTTATTCCTAAAACTTACCCTGCCGGTGTGTGTGAGTTCAGCGCTGCCGCTTGCTCTATAACGGCTGCAGCTGATGCTGGGGGGGAGGGGCTGCATTGCTGATCTTTCCCGTGGGCCCGTTGCCTTTTGAAAAAAAAACCCAAACATTTCAGTTGTCTGTTACTCGTTTGCCCTCATTCAGCGGGCCCCCCTGACATGTGCCTACTGGGCCTACCCATTAATCCAGCCCTGTGCCTAACTTATACTGTAAAGCATATTGATTTCCTGGATAATTAACTTATTTTCTAACATTTCACCAAGTTTTATATTTGAGGGTGAAGATTTATTATAAATGTTCGCTTCTATGGGTGAGTCCTGTTGATGCCTTGGTGAATTCATGACTGCAAAATAATTGAATAGTGTAGGATCATTTATTCAGTGGTGTTCATGGTGGCCCATCCCAAAGTTGGAGATTATCACTGCTATGCCAGAAATTGGAGACCAATGAGTGAGGTTTTTTTCATGGGCCTCAGCCATGTCTAAGTGAAGTTCTGGCAGATGCAAATTCTAAAACTCTAACATATTCTAAATCAACAGAACCCCCCTCCCAAAAAAAAAAAAAAAAAAAAATCTACCTTTGTCATCTGGTCATTTAAATTTTCTAATTATCTTTATCCTAGTCTCTGGTTTTTGCTTTCCTCTGTCTTCTCTTTACTATCCTGTCAAAGTTTCCTTGACCATTTGGTACTTACAGTATTTTCTCTCCATCACTCACCTTCTTTCTATATCCCTTATCCTTCTTATCCAGCAACTCTTCTCTATGTTCCTCTCATAATCCTCCTCCTATGTTTCTTATCTATCTTCTCAGTATCTTAATGCCTGTCCCTGCACTGCCTCTCTTGTGTCTAGCATTGCATCTCTGTGTCCTTGTCCCTAGGCTCCCTCTAAGCCCACCATCTTTTATCTGTGTCCCTTTCCTATCCCACTCTGGGGCCAACATCTCTACTCTTCCCTGTCCACCTTTGCAGTTCATCATCTTTCTCTCGCTTTCCTTCTGTCTCTCACTCTCTTCCCTCTACTCCACCCCCCCCACCCCCTCCAGGCCAGCATCTGTTCCCTTTCTTCCCCAATAACCATCTTTTATGGTCTGGTATCTTTACCCCTGTGATCTAGTATCTCTCCATCCTTCCTCATCATCAGTGGGTCTAGCATCTCTCCCTCTCCCCTGCTAATGCTGTAGGTCTGCAAACTTTCCCTCTTCTCCTCTCTCTCCACTGGTGGTTCAACATTCATCCTCCACCTCTGGTCCTTGAAAACCAATGAGTTGTGGACAGTGTCAAAGACATGCTGCTACTTCCAGCTGCCACAGTATTTCTTTCTGCTTAGTCGCACACACAGGAAGTTGCATTAAAAAGCAGGATAAAGCAAGGGGAAGAACTGGGACAGCTGGAAGCAGCAGCATGCCTTTAGGCTGCCTGCTGGAGGACAGGGGAGGGAGGAGAAGATGATTCTGGAGTTGAAGAGGAGGGGAGGAAGTAGGAGAGCTGCCTGACCTGTGTGAGAGAAGAGAGAGTTGCCAGACCATAGGGGTAGGGAGTCTACTAGAATGATTAAAAAAAAGGTAGTGGTGAGACTGGGCCTCTTAAGCATGTGAGTTGGATAAGGAGCCCAAATGCTTGCAACTTGGCATGTCTGCTAAATTGTTGACCACTTGTGTCAGTCATAGCATATAAATACCCTTGTTAATGTCAGAAATTATATACAGCTGTATGGTTTTAGAAAAATTAAAAAAATGTCTGTTCTGTCAGTAAAAGAGGTTTTGCCTGCAGAGAAACCTTTCTAAAATAACCTCATATATCTAAGTATTAACAACTATGATGAAAATTTCAAGGGTTAAAATGTATTTAACCTAAAGAAACTACAATATGACTTCCTGACATTTACATTAGAAAGAAGATGATGATTGGATCATCATTTTCACTGCAGAAAATAATGGGCTTAAAATGAGCTAGGGAAACATAGGTTAGCTCTCTAAATATAATTTTAATTAGGCACTGGAAAAATCTATACAAAAAAAAATATGTACCTTGACTGTTTTAAACAGTGAATTCTGCCAAGAGGCAAAAAGATGAACTTGATGATCCCTAGAGTCTTGTTCTTGTCCTGTTGTTCAGTGATTGCTGGAATTGTAAAGTCTTTGGCATTGTACACATTTTCAGATATAGGAAAAATTAAAGGAGCTGTACTAAAAAGAATAAAATTTGACATTTCAGCAAATTAAATTCTGTCTTTATCTTTCTTGTTGGCTTCTTGCATGTACTATTATCGAAGCAAAAAGGGAACCCAACAGGCTGTTAAGAAAAAGTCTTAAGAGCATCAAGACAGAGCGAGGCAGGCTGCTGAGCAGGTGAAAGGTATAATGAAATGCAAGTGGCAGTAGAAAATTTCAGCATAAATTATTCACAATATTCTGATATGCTGCCAGCTTTACTCTTGAGCAATTTTATGTGTAAGACTTTTAATTATCTGGCATTAGAGATGACACATAGGTACAGATTTTTCATTATGGCAGTCAGAAAGTAGGGAGGCAAGCATCATGACATACATTCCTAAGGATGCGAAAACAGCACAATATATTTCAAAGGTAAAATTCAAATGTGTAGATTCAAATTGGATCGAGGATGTGCGCTAGATATGGTTTACTTGTATTTCAGAAATGTTTTTCATAGTGTCCTACCTAGAAGCCTCATGAACAAGTCTCAGGGTGGGGGATTGGATTAAAAATTGGTTGAATGACCGAAGTCAGAGAGGGAGTGAAAATGAAATTCACTCAAAGGAGGAAGATGAGGAACAAACTAGCGATGTGTCCCACGAGTCAGTTCTGAGATTGGTTCTGTTTTATATCATTGTGAATGATATGACGGAAAGAAGATGGCACAAAGGTCTGCAGCAGAGTTGACACCCCTGAGGGAGTAAATAAAATGAGAAATGATCTAAAGAAACTAGAAGATGGGCAGCAGATTGAGAATTAAGCTTTAAAGATAAGTACAATGTGATACCTATGATGGGAACAGGTTGATAGGTACAGATCAGGAGAGAGACCCTGCCTGATAGTGTCTGCTGAACTCAAGGCGATGGAATAGTGTGATATGGTGGGTTACATAAAGCGGCACAATTAACAAAATAAATCAAGTGATAATGCTAGAATACATATGAGATGAGACTGGGGAAAAGTTGGTAATCACTCAAGACCACATAGTTCAGAGTATGGTATCTTCAAGTGATACTGGCTAGTGCAGGAATTAAAATATCCTTATTGAGAAATTATGCTAAAAGCTGAAGTAGATGGGCCAAGATCGATGGAAACGCTGAAGTAGCCTAGGGGTATAAGAACAGACAGAACTCAGTAATCTAAATTATCCCCATCAACTGCTATACAGGTTGAAAATACAAATGAATAAAATAATAATAACATTATTTAAGTTATCTTTATATGAAGGTCAGTAGGCTAAAAAAAATCAGATGGATAAATTAGGATGATTAGCAGTAAATAAATAAGAGATGTGAAGGCCAATTCTGTTATCTACAGTAGGTGCAAGCACTTATGTGTCCCTTGAGCTTGACAATGTCTGGATTCTAGACTACTAACACTAGTGTGATTGTGTGTACACTTACCAGCATAAATGCTAGCAGAGTGTGTGCTGCAGTGCTTAGAACTGAGCTTGAGAGTTCAAATCCCACTCTGCTTCTTATGATCCTGGGCAAGTCACTTAAAGTCACTTAGGGCTCCTTTTACGAAGCCGCGTTAGCGGCTTTATCGCACACACCTTTTTTAGCGCTAGCCAAAAAACTACCGCCTGCTTAAGAGGAGGCAGTAGTGGCTAGCGCGGCCGGAAAATTAGCATGCGCTATTACATGCGTTAAACTGCTAACGCGGCTTCATAAAATGAGCCCTAAGGTGCGATAGCTTTTTTAGCGCAGGCAGAATTTTAGCGCATGCTAAACCCGTGCTTCGTCGCTAGAACTAACGCCAGCTCAATGCTGGCGTTAGCGTCTAGCGCGCGCGTTGAAACCGCTATTGCAGCTTAGTAAAAGGAGCCCTTAATCTCCCATTGCCCCCAGGTACATTAGATAGAGTGTGAGCCCACTGGCACAGGTAGGGAAAAATGCTTGAGTACCTGAATGTAAACCACTTAGGCTATAAGTGATATATACCGTATTTTCACATAGATAACGCGCACCCGTGTAAAACGCGCACACGGGTATAGCGCGCAAAAAACACACATTTATGTACAGAAATTTTTATATACCGCGCACACCCGTATACCGCGCATGCTGCCCGACTCTCCCGTCGCCGCCTGACTCTCCTTTCGCCCGCCCCGACTCTCCTCTGGCCACCCCGACTCTCCTTTCGCCCGCCCGACTCTCCTCTCCCCCTTCACCCCCCCAGGACCGCTCGCACCCCCACCCCGAAGGACCGCTCGCACGCACTCCCACCCGCACCCGCACCCCCACCCTGAAGGACCGCTCGCACCCCCACAGCCTCCTGACCCCATCATGTAGAAGCTCCTACCGGTGTCCTGCTGCTTCCTCTTAGCGGTCCCGACTCGCCGACACGATCGGGGCAAGAGGGAGCTCAAGCCCTCTTGCCCCAGCCAACCGCGGCACCCCCGACACGATCGGGGCAAGAGGGAGCTCAAGCCCTCTTGCCCCAGCCAACCGCGGCACCCCCGACACGATCGGGGCAAGAGGGAACTCAAGCCCTCTTGCCCCAGCCAACCGCGGCACCCCCAACACGATCGGGGCAAGAGGGAGCTCAAGCCCTCTTGCCCCCCTGACTCCCCGACAATATCGGGCCAGGAGGGAGCCCAAGTCCTCCTGGCTCTTGCGAACCCCCCCCCCCCGGCTAGTTGTTCGGGCCAGGAGGGAGCCCAAACCCTCCTGGCCACGGCGACCCCCTACCCCCACCCCGCACTACATTACGGGCAGGAGGGATCCCAGGCCCTCCTGCCCTCGACGCAAACCCCCCTCCCCCCAACGACCGCCCCCCCCCAAGAACCTCCGACCGCCCCCCCCAGCCGACCCGCGACCCCCCTGGCCGACCCCCATGACCCCCCCACCCCCCTTCCCCGTACCTTTGGTAGTTGGCCGGACAGACGGGAGCCAAACCCGCCTGTCCGGCAGGCAGCCAACGAAGGAATGAGGCCGGATTGGCCCATCCGTCCTAAAGCTCCACCTACTGGTGGGGCCTAAGGCGCGTGGGCCAATCAGAATAGGCCCTGGAGCCTTAGGTCCCACCTGGGGGCGCGGCCTGAGGCACATGCTATTTTTCAATTACTTGAGTTACTTACATAGCACAGATTTCCAAAGGGGTGGGGTGTACACATTGGCATAGCTTCCCCTTATGTACATTACTAACAGAATACTAAAAGTTGCATGTGTTGCTGCCATGATTAGGTGCCATAATCATGCCAGCTGGTATTCAAAAAGGTATATTGGAGAACTGGTGGAAGGAGGAGAACCAATGAGATACTGTGATACCAGACAAAAATGATATGAAATGACAGAGTGAATCAAATTACTGGCTGGGTTGCACTTTGTGCCTCTTTTGCTAAAGTGTGGTATCAATTTGTGGGCAATTTAATTGAGTTGTCGGATCCATGGTTTGCCATAACCCAGAAATTGCTAGCACTCTACAGTGGGTAATGTGGTACACAAGCAACACACTTTTTGAAAAGCATTATGTATTATTAGAATTATTATATGGTTTCATATAACATGTGAAAACTCACCTCCAAATCATCCTGAGCTGAGAAATGCAGAGATCACCTGAAATTTTTATATATATTATGTAAAATTGCTTTGAATTTCGAAAAGGCGGTATATCAGATCTTAAATAAACCTGAAACCTGAAGTTATCGTGACATGCATTCAGTACAAGCAAAACTAAAACACATGCCAGTGCATGCTTGAAAAAGCTTTCACAGGACTGCACATGTGTGCAATCTAGCGGCAGCCAATGGAACAAAGACGACAGCTACCATAACTAACATGATGTTGAACAAGAGCAACGGTGGCAAGTAACAGGCATTTGGAGATGCAGATTTCTCATAAGAGCTATAGAAAACACGTTGCTTCTGAGCAGCAATGCCAAATAAGTTAACCATAGTCATTTTTTAATGCATCTTAATGTCCTACCTAAACTAGAAAAATCTGAGACCTCACCTAGAGTATTGCATTCGATTCTGGTCTCCTTATCTCAAGAAAGATATAGTGGCACTAGAAAATGTTCAAAGAAGAGCGACCAAGATGATAAAGGGGATGGAACTCCTCTCGTATGAGGAAAGACTAAAAAGGTTAGGGCTCTTCAGCTTAGAAAAGAGACGGCTGAGGGGAAATATGATTGAAGTCTACAAAATCCAGAGTGGAGAAGAATGGATACAAGTGGATTGATTTTTTCACTCTGTCAAAAATTATAAAGACTACGGGACACTCGATGAAGTTACTTGGAAATATTTTTAAAACCAATAGGAGGAAATATTTTTTCACTCAGACAATAGTTAAGCTCTGGAATGCATTGCCAGAGGTTGTAGTAAGATTGGAAAGCATAGCTGGTTTTAAGAAAGGTTTGGACAAGTTCCTGGAGGAAAAGTCCATAGTCTGTTATTGAGAAAGACATGGGGAAGCCACTGCTTGCCCTGGATCAGTACCATGGAAATGTTGTTGCTCTTTAGATTTTTGCCAGGGACTAGTGGCCTAGATTGGTTACCCTGAGGATGGCTACTGGGCTTGATGGACCATTGGTCTGACCCAGTAAGGCTATTCTTATGCTCTTATGTTCTTTAACCTGCAATTGTTCTTTAACTTACAATTGTTTTCAGATGCATTATAGGCTTGAAATTTAGAATATATGTTATAGGTGCCTGATGTGCTCCGCATTGGCCATAAGCAATTGAAGGGTTGATCTAGGAACATTGCCATTTTGTAATTGTTTTTAGTGTTTGTAGACCTTATGATTTGGGTGACAGGTTGGTGCATAGAAGGGTATTTATGCATCCTGACAATATGGCAGTGGTTCATGCAATTTACATGCAATCCACAAAACAATAATATAAAATTGATGAGATTGCTGATTTTGTGTGTTTGCATTTAAATGTGATGACTAATGTAAAACAAATGCCAAGTCTGGATAACAAAATTGCAGATACTTTTTGTTCCTTTCAATGTTCCTGATTTTGATCACTTATACAAGAAACAGATGATCCCTTACAAAAAAGAAAAAGTCAGATGACCTTTGGAACCTGATTCTAGATTAATATGGAATTTACTGTTATAATTTTTGAGGATAGCATATGGCAGGGACTAGAACAAATTTATTGAGTTTCAGACCTCACAAGGTAACATTTTAGGTGGGCCTGTTGCCAAAAATCAAGAATTGTGGTTTATTGTATTTTGTATGCCAGGCAGATATACTTTTATGTTCAGGTTGTTCCTGTGGCAATAGTTAGTGAAGTCAAGGCTATATCCAACAGGATCTTTTGTCCAGAAAGTTGCTGCATAATTTGATACATCCACAGCAGCAATAAGTTCATCAGATTGCCCATCTAACACAGTGGTCTCAAACTCAAACACTTTGCAGGGCCACATTTTGGATTTGTAGGTACTTGGAGGGCCTCAGTAAAAAATAGCTAATGTCTTATTAAAGAAAAGACAATTTTACATGAGGTAAAACTCTTTATAGTTTATAAATATTTCCTTATGGCTAAGTCTTAATAATAATATTGTAATTTATAGTTAAAGAGACATATGACCAAGAAACTGTTTTGTTTTACTTTTGTGATTATGATAAACATACTGAGGGCCTCATAATAGTACCTGGCTGGCCACATGTGGCCCCCGGGCCGTGAGTTTGAGACCACTGATCTAACATAACATAACATAAAAACTCACTTCTATATCACAATACCATTAAATTCTATGAGGTTTACAAAAAAGAAAAGTGAATACAGTAAATGGAATGCTTCAATTACCCAAAAGATCTAGTAAACAGATATTTTTTTTTTTTGTATAATATTTCTTTATTGAGCAAACCCGTACATACAGAACATAACAGAGTAAATGGACATCCATCAATCCAGAAAAAAACGCCTGAATTGTTAATAAGTGTTGGAAAACATAATTAGATGATTCAAATCCTTGTCCCAAGATGACACTTGATGAGACAAAAGGCGTTGATGATATATTTTAAATTTACAGCCTTTAACAGATAGAAAAGTGAATAGAGCATGTGAATGACTGAAATGTTTTGAACTAGCAAATGTGAGTGAATCCAGGAGATAGTTGGGTATGAGGCCTGCTAAACCTTAAAGCAAATGCAACCAAACTTAAACTTTATACGGGCCTTGACCTGCAACCAGTTCAATTACCGAAAGAAAGGTGTAAAATGGTCAAACTTATTCAAGTTGAAAATCAAAAGAACAGCTGTGTTCTGAATAATGCGCAGTCTGTAAAGATTTTTTTGAACACCAGCAAGATGGACAATGTTACAATAGTCAAGCTGACTCAGGACCTGGGATTGCCACAGTAGTTTGAAGGATGAAACATCAAAGTATGCTCTGATGGTACGCAATTTTCATAATGTTTAGAAACCCCTTCGTACCAATGCATCAACCTGATTCTTCATGGTTATCTACCCATTTTTCATAATGTTATTGGTCTTATTTAAAGTGCTACCTGACATGTTTGTCTAGTTATGAAATGTATTAGTTTGATTGGCTTTTTTTTTACTTTTATGGGGCATTTAGGATCAATGAGTTGACCCTCCATCTGAAAAGTCCATCAGGAACATAGATTAGTTGTAAAATTATATTTATCTATCACATAGGGAGACACATGTGGGTGCCTATTGTTCTAAGATGGATCGATTTGGGAGGGGGGCTTTTGGTAAGCTTGAATAAAGTGCCAGTTCTATTCACTTTCTCATTGTTTTGGGCTCATAGCTTTGTGGTGTCTAAAGTACCTGTCAGTTTGTTTTGGCTGGCTTATAAGGATGCTTCAGCTTTGAGTAGAAAAAGCAGTGTTCAGCCTCAGCAATCTTTAATCTATAGTGGTTTTGGGGATCATTCTTTCTGAACTGTGACAGCTTTCTATATAGTCTTTCCAAGTCTTTTAACAGCAGAAATTGAGCATTTTGGGAAACTTAGTTTTCTCCTTTTGCAGGAATTCCTCTGGTAAATTCATGTGCATGAAGAACACCCAATAACATAGGAACCAGTTCTGTGAGTGTTATTGTGTACAAAATACCCCTAATATTGAGCAAACTCTGTTGTGTCTAGTAAAGGGTAATATGCCTTATGTTTGATATCTTCATTCATTTTGAAATGTGGATGCCAATGCCCTATAGTGCAGAAGTGTTAATATTTTTCTTAGTTTCTGTTTTTAGTTCCATGAATTCAGAGAAAAATTTATGGAACTATGGACACTCCTTTATCTTCCAGGTTCTAAAACTGCAGAGTCTCACCTGGGAGGCCATCTTGATTTTGCTACCCTGGGATATGGGTCCATTGTTTGACTATCTAATACCCTGTGGGAGCAGATACTTTTGACCTGGTTGCAAGTAAACCAATTGCGCACGCTTCTGTGTATTCATTTGTGTGTCAATGATATTTGCGCTATGAATGATGTAAACTTTATCTGGATTTTAAAAAAATTGCTATTAGTTAGCTGTGAAATTCATTTTCTGAAATTAATTTAGTTACATATGTTTTTCTCAGAGGAATGTCAAATTGGTGGAGAGTATTTGTAGGCATTTGAATGCTAAAATCTTCAAGTTTGCATTGGCAGTTGAGGTTCAGGTGGGACATTTTTCTTATCTCATCCTGATGGTGTCCATATTTTCCTATACTGATTGGGATATTTTGCTGAGTTCCTTTCTAGATGCATTGGAAGTAGGATTGCAAGATATACCTCCTCTTTTACAAAGGTGCGCTAAGCTTTTTAGCATGCGCTAAATGCTAACGCGTACATGTTATCCTATGGATGTGTTAGCGGTTAGCGCACGCGTTGATTTAGCATGTGGTAAATCCACGCTAAACCGCTTAGACTGCCTTTGTAAAAGAGGCCCATAGAGTGCTCTTGGGTCACAGCTGGTGAGATTTCTGGTTAGCTCTGGATTTCTTCTCTTGCCATTAACATTTTCAGTCCATTTTAACTGTAGTAACTTGATTCTTGTGTGCCTATGTGTAATGTTTTGCAGCTAGAATAATGCCTAGTTTAAGATTAATAGTTCTCATATTGTTTTAACATAAAAATGAGAGTAAGACGTTCAAATACTTGAAGGGTATTAACATAGAACATAATCTTTTCCAGAGAAAGGAAAATGGTAAAACCAGAGGACATAATTTGAGGTTGAGGGGTGGTAGATTCAAAGGCAATGTTAGGAAATTCTACTTTACGGAGAGGGAGGTGGATGCCTGGAATGCGCTCCCGAGAGAGGTGGTGGAGAGTAAAACTGTGACTGAGTTCAAAGAAGCGTGGGATGAACACAGAGGATCTAGAATCAGAAAATAATATTAAAAATTGAACTAAGGCCAGTACTGGGCAGACTTGCACAGTCTGTGTCTGTATATGGCTATTTGGTGAAGGATGGGCTGGGGAGGGCTTTAATGGCTGGGAGGGTGTAGATGGGCTGGAGTAGTTTTTAACGGAGATTTCGGCAGAAGGAACCCAAGCACAGTACTGGGTAAAGCTTTGGATTCTTGCCCAGAAATAGC
The DNA here is from genome assembly GCF_902459505.1 of Geotrypetes seraphini. Classification (NCBI taxonomy): domain Eukaryota; kingdom Metazoa; phylum Chordata; class Amphibia; order Gymnophiona; family Dermophiidae; genus Geotrypetes; species Geotrypetes seraphini. The sequence goes on along the minus strand of NC_047087.1, from coordinate 215,286,005 downwards.
TAAGACGAAAAAATTTAAAAAATTTAAATTGAATCAGGTTGGGCAACAGAAAAATGAAATTGTAACTTCTCCCCCCTTTCCTCCTCATTCATGTTCGTCTCTATTTTGATTATTTAAATTTTAATTGATCCATGTAGTCTGTTTTGTGAATTGTACGTGAGACCACTATCTAGTGGCTTTTAAATTGTTCATCGCTTAGAAAATTTGTATAAGCGATTCATCAAATGTTAATAAAACATTCGGGTCTTTATCTGCCGTCATCTATTATGTTACTATGTTTATATGTTAGAAAGAAATGTTAAACTACACAACATGCCTAACATAAAATTAATATTTTTTTTTTCCTAAATAAATTCCTGGGTGAATAGGAATTAAATCAGCACTACATTATTAATCTATACCTTGCTTTGGACATAGATTTAAATGTCATATTAAATCCACATGATGCTATATGCTTTGCATTAAAACAAGGAGAATTGTCATTTGTATCAGTTTTAACAAAAGAAAAAAACATGCAGCAGACTCAGTATTTAAAAATACATAATTGATATGTATTGATTGCATGAGTCTTTCTATTTTTATTTTTAACTAGCTGATGCCCTGGCGTTGCACGGGTATTTAATTATAGCAATAACACAGTAAATGGATTGAAATAAAGATACTTTATAGTGGTGAATGAAATTATTTTTTTACATCTTTATAAAAAGTAGAATAATCAAATTATAATGTGAAATATTTGACAAAATGAATACAATACAACTAACACAAAACTTGATTATAAACAACAATTTTAGTTTCACCTCCAGGAGCAAGAACATATAAATTATTGGGTGAACCCACCCTTGATCAAGCAACATAGAGTTGTCCATGGGAAAAACAGGGGGATCTTAAATCCACTCCACAGTATGTAATAGTCTGTCCCTGTGATTTGTTGATTGTGATAGAGAATGCAAGTCTCACTGGAATTTGCAATATCTTAAACAGAAAAGGAAGATCTATTGGAATAAGTGGCATCCAAAAGTTTCAGTATTGATTTAAACAACTCAATATGTGGAAACTCAGGTTGAAAAGAAACTCCATGCAGTTTGTTCCCGGTTCAGAATGGAACCTGTGTTCCTAGTTCAGGATATGTGAATACTCATGTAATGTAATAACATTATGAACTGGGGTGCATGAAGGAAACAGTTACAAACACAGTTAGAACATACAAACTCTATATGTATGGTGTCCGTGGTAGAATAGAAACGATGTCCCTAGTGGTTATAGTGTCATAGAAAGTGTTTTATAGTTGGAATTACTGTGAGAATGGCAGCTGTTTACATTTTTTCCATTGACATGAATGGGTGAAATCTGATTTTCTGTTTGTAGCTCCGCCCACGTGTGCAGGTGGGCCGCGAGACCCCCAGAACATATCACCCCAGGTAGTGAGGGATCTGCATACCAAGTTTTGTTCAAATCGGTCAAGCCGGTTTTGAATTACAGTGAGAATGGCAGGTTTTTACATTTTTTCCATTGACATGAATGGGTGAAATAAGATTTTCTGTTTGTAGCTCCGCCCATGTGTGCAGGTGGGCCGCGAGACCCCCAGAACATATCACCCCAGGTAGTGAGGGATCTGCATACCAAGTTACGTTCAAATCGGTCAAGTCGTTTTTGAATTACTGTGAGAATGGCAGCTTTTTACATTTTTTCCATTGACATGAATGGGTGAAATCCGATTTTATGTTTGTAGCTCCGCCCACGTGTGCAGGTGGGCCATGAGACCCCCAGAACATATCACCCCAGGTAGTGAGGGATCTGTATACCAAGTTTCGTTCAAATCGGTCAAGCCATTTTTGAATTACTGTGAGAATGGCAGCGTTTTACATTTTTTCCATTGACATGAATGGGTGAAATCTGATGTTCTGTTTGTAGCTCCGCCCACGTGTGCAGGTGGGCCGCGAGACCCCCAGAACATATCACCCCAGGTAGTTGGAATTACTGTGAGAATGGCAGCTTTTTACATTTTTTCCATTGACATGAATGAGTGAAATAAGATTTTCTGTTTGTAGCTCCGCCCATGTGTGCAGGTGGGCCGCGAGACCCCCAGAACATATCACCCCAGGTAGTGAGGGATCTGCATACCAAGTTACGTTCAAATCGGTCAAGTCGTTTTTGAATTACTGTGAGAATGGCAGCTTTTTACATTTTTTCCATTGACATGAATGGGTGAAATCCGATTTTATGTTTGTAGCTCCGCCCACGTGTGCAGGTGGGCCGTGAGACCCCCAGAACATATCACCCCAGGTAGTGAGGGATCTGCATACCAAGTTTCGTTCAAATCGGTGAAGCCGTTTTTGAATTACTGTGAGAATGGCAGCTTTTTACATTTTTTCCATTGACATGAATGGGTGAAATCTGATTTTCTGTTTGTAGCTCCGCCCACGTGTGCAGGTGGGCCGCGAGACCCCCAGAACATATCATCCCAGGTAGTGAGGGATCAGCATACCAAGTTTTGTTCAAATCGGTCAAGCCGTTTTTGCGTGATCGCGGCACATACACACACACACACATACATACATACATACATACACACACACATACATACCTCCTATTTTATATATATAGATTTCTGGTGCATGTAGGTATAACTTTATGCATTGAATGTGTCACTGCAGATTAAACACATGATATGCCCAGTCATATGTTTTCAAAAGTTATGTAAACAACTTCCTATGAGGGGTTGGGGGGTGGTCAAAGGAGCCCCTTGATGAAGTTGATTCCAAAGAGGCTGTGAGGTACCACTTCCTCTGTGGAAGCTGTCCAGGCCTCAAACTCAAAAATAGGCCAACCACCACAGCAGGAGAAAGAGGCGCAGTGACATTGTGAGGGCGGACGCCACTGAATGGAAGTGCAAATAGAAAACGCCCACATGAAAGGGATAGTTCCATCCCTTTTATCATTTTGGTTGCTCTTCTTTGAACCTTTTCTAATTCTACTATATATTTATTGAGATATGATGACCAGAATAGAATGCAATAATCAAAGTAAAATCACACTATAGAGTGATACAGAGGCTTTATAGTACTCTAGATTTTATTTAAATCCTCTTCCTAATAATTCCTAGCATTCTGTTTGTTTTTTGGGACATTGATACATACTGGGCAAAAGATTTCAGCATATTGTCTACAATGGTACCTAGACATTTTCATGGGTGCTGACTCCCAAGTTAGACCCTACCATCAGATAACTGATTTGGGTTATTTTTTCCAATGTGCATCACTTTGCATTTGCCCACATTAGCCCCATCTTCCACAAAACCGGCTAGCGTTTTTTTAGCGCAGAAAGCCACGCTGAATGGCCCATGCTGCTCCTGACGCTCATATGAACTCAATGAGTATTGGGAGCTGCGCAGGCCATTCAGCACGGCTCTCTGTGCTAAAAAATGGTAGTGCGGTTTCGTAGAAGAGGGGGTAAATTTCATCTGCTATTTAGATGTCCAGTCTTCTAATTTCTTAAGTTCTTCCTGAAAGTTTTCACAGTCTACATGGTATTTTAACAACTTTGAAAAGTTTTGTGTTATCTGAAAATATAATCATCTCACTTGTTCCAATTTCCAGATCATATATAAAAATGTTAAAAAGTACTGGTCCCAGTACAGATCTCTGTACACTCCACTATTCACCCTCCTCCATTGAGAAAAATGACCATTTAACTCTACCTTATGTTTTCTAGTCGAGTTCAATAACGTGGAGGGGCATAATCAAAAGGAATGTCTAAGTCCGTTTTTGTCTAAATTGCATGTCATCCAAAGTAAAAAACAGCCTAGGACACATTTTCGAAAAATACATCCAAAATTTTTTTTGTTTCGAAAATTGTCTAACTATACGTCCTGCCGATCTGATCGTTCAAGTCGCTAAATCGTCCATCTTTATACCACATATTCATCCAACTTTTCTTCCAAGTCAAAAACGCCTAGAACAAGCCCTGTTGGAAGTGGGAGAGGTCTGCAAAGTGATGGACTGACCACCCAGACATGGCACCTAAATAATGGGGTATCTTACAGGGCACTGCTGTGAACTTCACAAAAAGGGTGCCATGTCTTCTCCTCACTACAGCTCCCTTATAGGTCATGGTTAACCCCCCAAACCATCTCCAAAATCCCCTGGACCCACCTATCTACCACCCCAATAGTCCTTATGGCTGCAGAAGCCACTTATATGCCAGTACAAAAGGGTTTTTGGTGTGTATAGGGGAGTGCACATGTTTCAGTATCAATGCAGTGATTACAGGGGCTTATGGGCATGGGTCCTCCTCTCCATGAGTCCCTAACCCACCCTAAGATGGCTTAAGCCGCCTCTGTGCTGGACGACTAGGCTTTCCTATGCCAGGCTGCCAGTTGATGATAGTCTGGAGGCTGAATTTTAAAGGTGTGATTACGATTTTTATGGGGTTGGGAGATCGATGATCACTGGGGTAGTGTGTGAGGGTCTGTATTATTATGTGTTTGCAGTGCTTATCTGGTGACTTTAGGTGGATTTTGTGACTTAGACCATGTTTTAAATGGTCTAAGTCACAACGTCCAAGTTTTGTCTATGCTGGGCTGTATAACTTTCGGTTATACATGCTGTACGACTACCGTATTTTCACGCAAATAACGCGCACCCGTATAAAACGCGCACACGGGTATAGCGCGCAGAAATCACTATGATATGTACAAAAACTTTGGTATACCGCGCTCACGGGTATACCGCGCATGCTGCCCGACGCTCCTTTCGCCCGCCCTGACTTTCCGTGCGCTGTCCCGACTCCGTTCACCCCCCCTGACTTCCGTGCACTGTCCCCCCTTGAAGGTCTGTCCCCATCCTGAAAGCCTGATGCCCCCCCCGACGTCCGATACATCCCTCCCCCCCGAAGGACCGCCGACTCCCCAACAATATCGGGCCAGGAGGGAGCCCAAATCCTCCTGGCCACGGCGACCCCCTAATCCCACCCCGCACTACATTACGGGCAGGAGGGATCCCAGGCCCTCCTGCCCTCGACGCAAACCCCCCTCCCCCCAACGACCGCCCCCCCCTAAGAACCTCCGACCGCCCCCCAGCCGACCCGCGACCCCCCTGGCGACCCCCCCACCCCCCTTCCCCGTACCTTTGGTAGTTGGGCCAGAAGGGAGCCCAAACCCTCCTGGCCACGGCGACCCCCTAACCCCACCCCGCACTACATTACGGGCAGGAGGGATCCCAGGCCCTCCTGCCCTCGACGCAAACCCCCCTCCCCCCCAACGACCGCCCCCCCCAAGAACCTCCGACCGCCCCCCCAGCCGACCCGCGACCCCCCTGGCGACCCCCACGACCCCCCCACCCCCCTTCCCCGTACCTTTGGTAGTTGGCCGGACAGACGGGAGCCAAACCCGCCTGTCCGGCAGGCAGCCAACGAAGGAATGAGGCCGGATTGGCCCATCCATCCTAAAGCTCCGCCTACTGGTGGGGCCTAAGGCGCGTGGGCCAATCAGAATAGGCCCTGGAGCCTTAGGTCCCACCTGGGGGCGCGGCCTGAGGCACATGGTCGGGTTGGGCCCATGTGCCTCAGGCCGCGCCCCCAGGTGGGACCTAAGGCTCCAGGGCCTATTCTGATTGGCCCACGCGCCTTAGGCCCCACCAGTAGGCGGAGCTTTAGGATGGATGGGCCAATCCGGCCTCATTCCTTCGTTGGCTGCCTGCCGGACAGGCGGGTTTGGCTCCCGTCTGTCCGGCCAACTACCAAAGGTACGGGGAAGGGGGGTGGGGGGGTCGTGGGGGTCGCCAGGGGGATCGCGGGTCGGCTGGGGGGCGGTCGGAGGTTCTTGGGGGGGGCGGTCGTTGGGGGGGAGGGGGGTTTGCGTCGAGGGCAGGAGGGCCTGGGATCCCTCCTGCCCGTAATGTAGTGCGGGGTGGGGTTAGGGGGTCGCCGTGGCCAGGAGGGTTTGGGCTCCCTTCTGGCCCGATATTGTCGGGAAGTCGGCGGTCCTTCGGGGTGGGGGTGCGAGTGGTCCTGCCGGGGGGGGGGGGATGTATCGGACGTCGGGGAGTCGGCCGGGCAAGAGGGCTTGGGCTCCCTCTTGCTCCGATCGTGGATGCGGGTGCGGGTGGGAGCGCGTGCGAGCGGTCGTTCGGGGTGGGGGTGCGAGCGGTCTGGCCAGGAGGGTTTGGGCTCCCTTCTGGCCCGATATTGTCGGGAAGTCGGCGGTCCTTCGGGGTGGGGGTGCGAGTGGTCCTGCCGGGGGGGGGGGATGTATCGGACGTCGGGGAGTCGGCCGGGCAAGAGGGCTTGGGCTCCCTCTTGCTCCGATCGTGGATGCGGGTGCGGGTGGGAGCGCGTGCGAGCGGTCGTTCGGGGTGGGGGTGCGAGCGGTTCTGCTGGGGGGGTGAATCGGGCGTCGGGCGGGGTGGGAACTATGTTTTAAAACTTTTGTATACCGCGCTCACGCATATAACGCGCGAGGGGTATGCGCGGTAGGTAAAAACGCGTATAACGCGCACGTTATATGCGTGAAAATACGGTAAGTCTAAGCCGGCCCACGTCCTGCCCAACTCCCGCCCTCGACACTCCTCCTGAAACGCCCCATTTAGCTTTGGTCGTTCAGCGGCACTATAAAGGTCTAGTTCGTTTAGAAATATGTCCAAAACCCGTTTTCATTATCAGCACTTGGACGTATTTTGACAATGTTCGTCCAAGTGCCGACTTAGGCCGGTTTTTGAACGTTTTTCTCTTTTGATTATGAACCCCATAGGCTGTAAATCCTTATCCTAAGAAGCTGCTTGAAAGGAAAAAAGATGTTGCTGATATTTTTTGAACTGGCAATCTTTAGCTGATGGAAAAGTAAAAAGAGCATGAGAACTTCAAGAACACATTGGCTTGAATTTAACGTGGGCCTCAATGGGCAACCAGTGCAGTTCACAAAGAAAAGGGGTAATGATCATACTTATTAGAGTTACTTGAACACTATTTAGTGCTGATAATTAATGACTTCTCCATGGTTCGAATTCCAGGGGCTGCTCCTTGTGAGCCTGGAAAAGTCACTTAATCTTCCATCACCCCAGGTATAAAATAAGTACCTATATATGTATATATAAACTATTTTGAGCATGGTTGTATAACTACAAAGGTGGTATACAAGTCCCAAACCCTTTAAGAGAATAATTTGATAACAGGGTGCCTAAGTTAATTAAGGAAGAAAGGAAGGTTCTTATTTTTTATCTATTTTATAAAAACACACAAATTGCTATGATGGTTATCTTAGAAGCCCTATTTACAAGTTGAATGCACAAATGCTGGTATTTACACATGCATAATACATACAGTGAATTTAAAAATCCTGTTGTAGAAAGTCAAAATTTACATATGCAAAGTATGCACAGCAAGGTGGCATGGCTTGGGTGAGGTTGAGGAGTGAGAAGACTGGTTTCTTTTTTGGCTTTCAAGACTGGTGGCTTTTTTGGCTTTCAGCTCTCGCTTTGGAATACTGTTGAATTTCTATTGAATCTGCACCTGCACTTTGGTCATACATTGTCGAATCCTCATCAAGTTTGCACTTGCACTTCAGTGACCTTTTTTGGATTTATTTCACATGAACTTCCTTGCTCTTGCTGGATGGCATAGGATTTTCACCTGTTGCCTTAGCTTCATTATAGACGTTACTCAAGCTGAACATAAGAACATAAGAAGTTGCCTCCACTGGGTCAGACCAGAGGACCATCGCGCCCAGCGGTCCGCTCCCGCGGCGGCCCATCAGGTCTATGACCTGTGAAGTGGTTCCTGACCATTTCTCTAACCAAGCTAAGTGATTTATTAACTTTTATTCCATGAACAGAATGAATTCCTTTGACTGTCTCGATATTTGCATATATATCTATTTGTTTTTAGCATATTGTTTGTCTAGTTTGTGTATATGTATGTCTTTGGATGAATTTTGTGTATATGTATGTCTTTGGATGAATTTTTGATGATAGTAATAATATAATAGTTATAAAATGCTTAATGTATTTATAAATTAGATTATTTATTTATGGTATTACATCAACATTATGTTAGATTAAATTGAGAATGTATTCTTTAGAGGGGATTCTTTGAGTGGATTGGGTGAGGTTGAAACAGGACATCTTGATTCCTGTTTCCATGTTCTACGAAAGCCTGCTGAAAAGTTCTCAGCCTAACCAAGAAGAAAATTATGTGGAGTCATGAAACTTAAAAGTTATTACAGTCTCTCGTATCTGAAATGGGGCTTTATGTGTCTTTAGAACAGCAACAAAAATCCTATAGAAATAGAGCTTAGATTGTGGGTGTTGACATTTATGGGATTTGATATACTGCTTTTTCTGTGTGGTTTTCACAATCAAAGTACGTGGCGCAATGAAATGTTAAGTGACTTGCCCAGAGACACAAGGAGCTGCAGTGGGAATAAAATTCACAACCTCAGCATGCTGAGGCAACTGCTCCAATCACTAGGTCACTCCTCCACTTCTGCTCAGGAATATTAGTGAGTAAATTACCAAGTTTCCAAGTTTATTAGTTTTTAATATCCCGACCATCAAACAATTGTCTGGCCGGTTAACAATAAAATTAATAAAGAGTTTAAATGTAGTAGAATGTGCATGAAGATGTCTAAAATTAAACATAAATGACAAAGACTTGACGTACAGGAATGTGAGGGCAATAGGGGAGGAAGGGGGAAAAGTTACATTGTATAGAAGAAATGGGAAAAGTGGGGGGGGGGATTGAACGAAGGGAAGGGGAAGCGTGAAGATGATGGATGCTTGCCTAATGAAAGAAAGAAAGAAAAAAGAAAAGGAGAGAGGAAAAAAAAAATAAATAAAGAAAAAACAAATTTAAAAAGTTTAGATTAGATTAAAAGCGTCCCGGAATAAGAAAGTCTTTAGATTTAGCTTGAATTTAGCTAATTGTTGTTCGTCACGGAGGTATTGTGGAAATGAGTTCCATAATGTAGGGGCGGTTATAGCGAAATTTGTTTTGCGAGTATAGTAGAAGTCTTTTAGGGAAGGAATATAGAGAAGTTTGTGGTCTGATGATCTTAATGTACGAGTGGAACTTTGAGGAATAAGGAGTTTGTCAAGAAATGTAGGTAGATGTAAGAGTTTGATTTTGAACGTGAGTAGAATAATTTTTTATTACATGTGTAAGCTGTGACCCTGTACTCTCATCAAACTCTACCCATGGGCGTTCCTCTTTAGATTGCACCAACTTGCTCAAGCACACAATATTTGGTATTTACACATCTAAAAGACGAGGGCTTTTAGATGTGTAAATAGTATTGCAATGTTTGTTACATTTTGCCCAATGATGTACAGTGGAACCTTGGTTTACAAGCATAATTCATTCCAGAAGTATGCTCATAAACCAAATTGCTCGTATATCAAAGCGACTTTCCCGATAGGAACTAAGGGAAACTCGCTTTGATTCGTTCCACTTCCTCCCCCCCAAGGCTACCGGTACTGCTCCGTTCCCCCCCCCCCCTAGGCTACCAGTACTGCTCCGTTCCCCCCCCCCCTCGAGGCCACCGGCGCTGCTCCATACCCCTCCAGCGATCCTACATCCCCCGCCAAGCACCCAAATAGCAAAACCTTCCCCAATTTGGCATCGGCACCAGCACCAATGCACAGGACATGCCGATGCCGGTGCCCGAAGATCCTCCCTCTTGGCTGGGCTGGGCTGGACTGGGCCTTGAGCATTTGCGCATGCTCAAGGCCTTCTGGTTTTGCTCTCTTCTCGGAGAAAGCGAGATCAGAAGGCCTTGAGCATGCGCAAATGCTCAAGGCCCGTACAGCCTAGCCCAGCCAAGAGGGATGATCTCTGATGCGATGCCAGCCTAGCCCAGCTAAGAGGGAGGATCTTCGGGCACCGGTACCGGCATGTCTTGTGTGTTGGTGCTGGTGCAGGTGCCAAATTGGGGTAAGTTTTGCTATTTGAGTGCTCGTCGGGGGATGTAGGATCACGGGGGGGGGGGAGCGACTTGAGGGGGGATGCGGGATCATTGGGGGAGATGCCAGATCGCGGGGAGGGGCACTCGTAAATTGAGTCAAGCTCGGGTTCATAGGCACTGATTTTGCAAATGTTTTGCTCGTCTTGCAAAATACTCGCAAACCAGTGCACTCGTAAACCGAGGTTTGATTGTACAGTTCAATGCACTTCTTTTTTTTTCTTTTATTAGGTTTTTTTAAAAATGTACTACCTATCAATGGAATTTGTTTAAGTTTTTTTGCTTTTTTTTTTTACATTCATGTACTCAAGCATTTTCCCCTCTCTGTCTTGGTGGGCTCATGATCTTCCTAGGGCAATGGAGGATTGGGTGGCTTGCCCAGAGTTACAGAGAACAGTTCTGGGCATCAATCCACAGCTTCAGGCCACAGACCATAGTCTGAGGCTATGGCTTTAAGCACTAGGCCACTCCTTCTCCTCTGTATTTTTGCTGTCATAACTAAGTTTTTCTTTTATTTTTGTGCTATTTGTGGACTGTAAGGGCACTGTCCTATGTTTAATATGTGGTTAGCTTCATGGATAGGTTGAGAAATGATGTTATCGTAAACATTGCTGCTCTTGGAACTAGTATTAATGATTTTGTTGTGATTTTTTTTATTTAAAATATTAAAATATTGTTATTTGTATGGAGGTAATTTTACAAAGGCAATGTTATGCTTACATATCTATATAGACACTTAAATGGCAACTTATAAAATATCAACCGGTGTAACATTACAGTAGGTGCCGTTTATAGAATCAGGCCCATATTTTTCACTTCATAAGACGCACTTTTTTCCACCCAAAATTGGGTGGAAATTTTGGTGCGTCTTATGAAGCAAATGTAACTTTTTTTTAAACACCCCCATCCACCCCGTTGTACCTTTTTAAAATGTCCCACTCGGGGGTAAGTGAGCTGACTGCTACCCACCTCTGCCGCTGTTCCCTGCCTGCCTGCCACCTCTGCTCATGCTCCCTGCTCACCACCGCTGCTCCCTGCTCGCTGCCACTGTGCTGCAATTCCATGAAGGGAAGGGGCAGCATGTAGCGATTGTACGTCGCCAGCCCACAAGTCTTCCCCTGACATTAGAACTGACATTGGGGGAAGGCTTGTGGGCCAGCAACATGCAATCGCTGCATGCTGGCCTTTGCCTTACCTTCCTAGAGTTGCGGCGCAGAAGCAGCGGTGGACCGGGGCCAGAGGAGGAGGAATCGGTGGAGGGTAGGTAGGCTTTAGTGAGGCAGGGAGGGAGGAAGGCAGGCTCTGGCATGGCAGGGAGGATGAAGGACAAAGGCTGGAAGGCAGGAAGGGGGAGGAGGCTCGAACTCAGGACATGGAAGGGAGGGAGAATGAAGGACAAAGGCTGGAAGGCAGTGAGGTGGCACAACCTCAGGACATGGGAGGGAGGTAGGTCAAAGAACAAAGCCTGGAAGGCAGTGAGTGGGAGGGGGTACGAACTCGGGACATTGGAGGTAGGTGGTCGAAGAACAAAGGCTGGAAGGCAGTGAGTGGGAGGGGGCACAAACTTGGGACATGGGAGGAAGGGAATTGAAAGGGACAATTGTTGGGCCTGAGTGAAGAAAGGATGGAAGAAAGAAAGGAAGGAAGGAAGAAGACTCATGAAATCACCAGACAAAAAAGGTAGGAAAAATGATTTTATTTTCAATTTAGTGATCAAAATGGGTCAGTTTTGATAATTTATATCTGCCGTGTGTATGAAAAATGAAAGGAACAGCCTGGCAGGGAAGAGGAGACAGGGTGCAGAGCCTGGCAGGGAGGAGAACAGGGTACAAAGCATGGCAAGGAGTGTGGGGTTGAGTGCAGAGCCTGGCAGGGAGTGAGGGCAGCTGGGTGCAGAGCCTGGTATATATTAGTACACAATTTGGTTCAGAATTTTTTTTTTTCTGGTTTTCCTACTCTAAATCTAGGGTGCGTCTGATGGTCTGGTGCATTTTAAGGAGAGAAAAATACAGTAAATTGGTAGGAAAATGACACCTACCCCATTTCATTCAAAGTTAGGAGTCATTTATAGAATTATGCCTAGTGGTACCTAAATTGAGTTAGACACCTTTAAGTAGCTGGATGAGAAAATTCACTGCACAATGCTGAGAATGATTCTGCAAAGCTGATCTTTGGGCTGCCAGTCAGACTCTTATGCCTAACTATACCTCCATCCCTGTGGACCAATGGATGTACACCAGGATGGGTGGAGGCACAAAGGGACAGCCAGCACCCTGCGAGACACCGCTGAGTTTTCTAATGGTGCCCAAAAGCCTGTACTTGACCCCTGCTTAACAGTAGGTGAGACCAGATTAGGGAAGGCCCTGAGCTCCAGAGAAAACTATGCAGGCTGGCTAACAGGTACCTAGAGGGATTGACCTGTCAGCTACAGACTGAAGTCTGTGAATTCTCAAGCAGGCAGAGCTCTGAAATTCCTCCAAGCACCAAAATCCCTGAAAGGGGGATGATATTTCACCGAATAAATATAATAAAATAAAGAGAGCAGAACAAACACTTCTGCAGGCATGTGTGCAGAAGGAAAGAACTGTAGGTGGAGCTAGAGAATCCAGTGAAGTACAGCAGACAGAATGAAAAATCCAGAGTGAATTCCTTCTGCATCAGCATGCGGCTATTGGGAAATAACCATCTGTCTAGAATGTCTCACCTATTGCACTGGAAATTGAGTTAGACACCTTTTAGTGTCTGCAACGTTGGCATCAGTATATTAAGCTAAGGTTTTCTTGGCCTAAAATACTGGTGCCTAACCCATTCCATGCCCAAACTCTTCCCCCTAACCATGCCCAGGGTTATGTGTAGAAGTAAATGATTTTTTGGGAAAAAAAACCCAAAAAACCTTTTGATGTATTTTTCAAGAATGGACTTTGGATGCTGCCGACTTTGGGCGACTAGCACCCTAGGTCCAAAATGGACTTAGACATGTGTTTTGATTATGTCCCTCCATGTATCTTGAGATATATTTTGTCAGTAGGTGTATAAAAGGGTGCAGCTTAGGAAGAGTTCACACCTATGTGCATAGCTCATCTGCAGGGCAGGTATAATGTGTAGGCACAATTTTTGACACATGCTAGTATTTCATAAAGGCAAGTAGGTGCCTACTCATCTTTATAAAATAGTGCCTAAGTATGCACTGACCTAAGCTCTTAAATCATATGCCTGCTATAAAATCACCATAGTTAATAGTTTATTAAAAACGTACTATACTGCTCACATTGACAAGCAGAACTTAGTGGTGTACAGACTAAAACAATAAAAACAAAATAAAAAAGTAACTAATTTTAGATAGGATAGAAATGATAGTCATATTAGAATGGGCAAGGAACAAAATAGACAAGAGGGAGACAAAAAGGGGAGGAGCTAAATAAAAACAAGCAGAAACAAAGAATGCATACTCACATTAAAAAGTCCCCAATTCAACCCACACTGCTGTATTAAATAAGAGGGGGTTTTCCTGTTTGTTTGTTTTTACCCTGATTCTTTATCTTTTCCCTACCTTATTGTAAAATTTCCTTATTGCTCTTTTTTTCTTGTGTTTCTGGTGTAGCCTATTTTGTCTTTGTTTATTAATTTTACCCCTTACATATTTTATCATTGTAAACCACTTAGGGCTCCTTTTACTAAGCTGCGTTAGCGTTTGTAGCACATACAGCATGTTAGTGCACGCTAAACCCGCGCTACGTGACTGGAACAAACGCCAGCTCAATGCTGGCATTAGCGTCTATCGCGCAGCAATTTAGCGTGCACTATTCCAAGTGTTAATGCCCTAACGCGGCTTAGTAAAAGGAGCCCTTAGATTTTAACCTTGGTTTTATACTGGGGGTAGATCAAATAAACTTGAACTTGAACATATGCTCTAGTAAATAGCCAGGTTTTCAGATCATAGCTTTAAAATAAAATGATTCTCCAACAAAAAGGGCTGGGGCGAGCCATTTCCATTCTGAACGTACAACCCAGTCAGAGTCTCACTTAATGCCACTGTGGTTAAGACATCTGAGAATCTCTCTCCATCTGATACATTTTCTCAAGGAAAAGCTGCTCTAAAATTGTCAGCAAGAACGCTGAGAACAACCGAGAGATTGAAATGCCGTGTGAGTCAGAAGGAGATGAAAATTCCAGAGTACAGGTAGTTATAAAGAAAGCCAAACTGGAAATGATCTGATCCACAGTCATGATTTGTGGGGACAATTTTATTAATCTGTCTTTTTTTACATCTTTTAGGGATTACAATTCTATGAAACCCCTAGATCAAAAACATCCATTTCTTGTGTGCAATTATATTGAAGGAAATTTATTTCAGCACTTTCACTTATATACAGTATATGAATTTAGCAAAACCTATGTGCTCTCTTGGAAACTACTGTATATTGCTGTGCCTGGTTTCTATTTCTGAAGATTTTGGACTTCTGCTGCAGTAAGAGAGGAATGAGGGTTTGAGCATACTTAGATATTCATTGCTTTTCAGGTGCCTGAACACAGCACTCCTTATTTGAACTGAGTTATTATTTTCTACTCCTTGCTGGCAGTCATTAAACAAGTATGATGCATTTTGGTCTCATGTTTATTTTTGCTATGTAGATGCATAAAATTAAATAAGCATTTTGAAAGGAAGTATAAGTATAGTGCTAGAAGTGGGAACAGTACAATAATGTTCTGTTCACCTTGAGCTGTGCTCAGAATGGGAGAACTGGGTATTCTAATTTCTCTCAAATTCATAAAGTTTTCCAAGATCTAATATTAAGGAGCAGGGAATTTATCTCCTATGGTTAATTATTTATAATTGGAAACAGTAATTAGAGTTCTAACTAATTAAATGAACATTATTTGATATTAAGATAGCACTAGTATGTATATTGTATACGGAGAAATTGTAGTCATATACAAATCCCAGGCTTAATATAAAAATAATTATTAAAGAAGACTTGTATATAGTTGGCTTATATTTTGAATATGTTGTTCTCTGCTATGGACTCGGCTACAATAGGACTGTTTTGTCACCCCTGCTTGACCATGCTTACTCAGTGCTTTTTCATCTGTTCAAAACAGCTTTTTTTATTAGTAGCAGTGGCGTACCAAGAGGAGGGGTGGGGATAGAGCGGCCTGGATGTGCACTCTAAAGGGGGTGCACAGCTGGCACATCGGGTCCGGTATCTCCCGCCCTACTCTGCTACTTTCCTGAACCAGCAGCGGCAGCAGTAAACTTTAAATTTCTGCACCTCCCCACAGCTGTCAGCCCACCCTCTCCAACATCACTTCCTTGTTCTGGAGCAGAGCCGGCAGCCGCAGGAAGATGCAGGAAGGTTCTGTGATAGCAGCATTTAACTTTACAGCCACTGTTTCTGGTTCAAGAAGCATATGGGATCAGTGGGGAGGTGAGGGGACAGGATATTGGATGGCATTGTGGTGGAGGGAGAGAGAAGGGAGCAGGATACTAGTAGGAAGTATGGGAGAGGGAGAGGGAAATGGGTTAGAAGGAAAGAAAGGAGGTAGATGCTGATGGAATTGGGGTGCAGGGAGAGGGAGAAAGAGACAGAAAGGGAAACAATATTGGAAGGAATTGGATTGGAAGGAGAATGAGGGGGCAGGTGTTGATGGAAGTGAGGTGAAGGGAGAAATAAGGGGCAAATGCTGATGGAAGTGAGGTGGATGGAGTGAGAAAAGGGGGCAGACATTGGATGTTAGCGCGAAGGGGAGGGGGTAGCAGATGCTGCACAGAAGTGGAGTTGGGAGAGAAAGGGGTGAGGAGATACTGGATGGAAGTAGGAAGGAGAGAGAAAGAGCAGCAGATGCAGGAAGGAGTGAGGAGGAGAGAAAGAGGGGAGCACACATTGAATGGAAATGGAGAGCGGGGGCAGATGCTGGATGGAAGTGGAGAGGACAGAGAGAGGAGAAGATGCACCCAAGTTCAGTGAAAAAACATTGTTTATTTTTATTTATTTATTTAAAATTTTATATACCACATACAACTATGTGGTTTCCATATCACATACATAAAAACTTGTTTCCCTATGATTATCACATATAACATAAGAACATAAGAATTGCTGCTGCCGGATCAGACCATCGTGCCCAGCAGTCCGCTCCCACAACAACCAGACCAGTGCCCTAACTGAGTCTAGCCTTACCTGCGTACGTTCTGGTTCAGCAGGAACTTGTCTAACTTTGGGCTCCTTTTACAAAGGTGCGCTAGCGTTTTTAGCGCACACACCGGATTAGTGTGCGCTATAGCATACGCTACCTGAAAAACTACTGCCTGCTCAAGAGGAGGCGGTAGCGGCTTGCGCACCTTTGTAAAAGGAGCTCTTTGTCTTGAATCCCTGGAGGGTGTTTTCCCCTATAACAGCCTCCGGAAGAGCGCGCCAGTTTTCTACCACTCTCTGGGTGGTACATTTGTGTGGAATCTATCCCCTTTTAACTTTAGAGTGCCCTCTCGTTCTCCCCACCTTGGAGAGGGTGAACAACCTGTCCTTATCCATTGAGTCTATTCCCTTCATTATCTTGAATGTCTCGATCATGTCCCCTCTCAATCTCTTCTTTTTAAGGGAAAAGAGGCCCAGTTTCTCTAATCTCTCACTGTACGGCAACTCCTCCAGCCCCTTAACCATTTTAGTCGCTCTTCTCTGTACCCTTTCGAGTAGTACTGTGTCTTTCTTCAACATCATTAATCGTCCCTGTTATAAACAGGGATAGAGCACAAATTCAATCAATTCAGAAATACAAGCAAGCTTTTAATCATACATTGCTGTAAAAAAAAAAAAAAAAATTATAAAAGGTGATTATCAACTGAAATATACCTTAGCATAAAAAGGCATTGGCAAATAATTGAGTTTTCAGCATTTTCTTAAAATTCATCCTCCCCATACAAAACTGCCAGCCACAGATATCATTGATGCTCCGATCCTAACATGCACAGTCGACATTCTACCCTTCAAACTTAATTTCATCCCATTTACATCTCTAAGCTCTCTTCTCGGTTTATAGATCTCAAAGAATTCTTGTAAGATCTTTGGGGAAATATAATATAATGTCTGGTGTGCTGTATAATCACAGCAATGTTTTTAACTGATTTTCAACTGATTTTAACTGATTTTCAAGGTGCCTACCAGAGCCTATATAAGTGATAAATAGCAGTAGTAGCCTTAAATATTGGCACTGGAATTGTTCTTCTGTAGGCATGACTAACTCCGGAAGTGGCATTAGGTGCCTTAAAGCACCTATGGAGGCGCAATTCACATCAAAGGTAGGTGTCATAAATGTAGGCCTGGAAAACCCTAGCCTGCATTTCTTTGTGCCTACCTTTGCCAGAGGTGTGGATTTCTAACCAGTGTCATTGCTTGATTGACACACGATTGGCAGCTGCTTTCAAGGCAGCTGACAACAATGGTGACAGAGAATCCAGGCCTTTATGAGCAAATGCCAAAAATCTGCTCAAATATTACACTATCCTCCAAATTCTATATTTGGCACTTAGAGTTGCACATGCAAATTCGGTCATGCCCTCAGTTTGTGTGAGCAAGTTAATTGAATAACAAGCCAATTAGCACTAATAGCTGGCTTCTTAACAAGCAACATTAATGCATGGTCATAATAAAACAAATAGGAAAAAGCCCTTTATAATGGTCTTAGTGTGCAGTAAAGACATGCCTAAGGAAGCACTAAGCCCATTTTTTAGTGCAGCTTAATTAAAAGGCTTCGTAGGACTGGATTCCGCAAATGGTGCCATTATGGGCAGCTGCCTACAAAAACGATGATGTTCATGTGTTAATCACACTATATTCCAAGTTAGTGGAGTTCCCATTGATACCCTCCCCAGCCCATCCTATATTGAATCGCCATATATGTTGCCCATTATATAATGCTCTACTCTACTAAGTCCCCTCTGGTGATATAATATATAGCCTCCACTAAGCAAGATCCCTCAGTTCTATGTAGTATGTCTGAGCATGAAATGTTTTATTAGAGAATGCTTTACTACACTCTGTCATCTTATCTCTCTAAGAACATAAGAATAACCTTACTGGGTCAGACCAATGGTCCATGAAGCCCAGTAGCCCATTCTCACGGTGGCCAATCCAGGTCACTAGTACCTGGCCAAAATCCAAGGAGTAGTAATATTCCAGAGCAAGCAGTGGCTTTCCCCATGTCTTTCTCAATAACAGCCTATGGACTTTTCCTCCAGGAAAATGTCCAAACCTTTCTTAAAACCAGCTATGCTATCCGCTCTTACCACAAACTTGGGCAATGTGTTCCAGAGCTTAACTATTCTCTGACTGCATAGGTCAGTAGATGCTACCAGAGCTCTGAAATCCAGGAATGAAGAGTGGAAATAGCCAGTCAATGCATACAGATGTGCATGCATAAAAGAACTGCAACACCAAGTCCCAATCATCATAAAACACCAAATCATCATAATTTCATCATTATATAAATATCTGAACGTAATTTTTTAAAATATATTAATATATAAAATATATTAATCTATTCTTCTATTATAACCGTACAACATCCAGCATCTTGGATTGAATTCAGAAGAAATCCGTGCATAGAGAACTTGCACACCAAAGTTAGCAAAGTTTACATCTAAATCAGCTCTTGTTGATGGCCTCCCAAAAGACCCTAAGACCCTGATTCTATAAAAAATGCCTACAGTTAGGTACCTAAATTTACACACTTAGTCGATCTAGGTATATAACTTTTTTTTTTAATAATTGCCTTAATTCGCGCTGATAATGTAAAGCACCATTAAAAAAAAGTGGAGTAGTATGGGTACAAATGGATTGATTTTTTCACTCCATCAAAAATTACAAAGACTTTGGAACACATGATGAAGTTACAGGGAAATACTTTTAAAACCAAAAGGATAAAATATTTTTCACTTAGAGAATAGTTAAGCTCTGGAATGCATTGCCAGAGGCTATGGTAAGAGCAGATAGCATAGCTGATTTTAAGAAGGGTTTGGACAATTTCCTGAAGGAAAAGTCCATAGTCTGTTATTGAGAAAGATATAGGGGAAACCACTGCTTGCCCTGGATTGGTAGCATGGAATGTTGCTACTCTTTGGGTTTTGGCCACCTGGATTGGCCACCATGAGAATGGGCTACTGGGCTTTATGGACCCTTGATCTGACCCAGTAAGGTTAATCTTAAATTCTTATATATGTTCTTATGATTTAAAAAAATAATTAGTCGGTAAGCACCTAATTTGTTAGGTACCTACCATTTCAATGTAGGCATCTATACCAAGCTACCTACCAGCACCTACAAGCAAGTAGGAATGGTTAGGGGCAGATTTGGGATTGAGTTTGGATATGGATTCATTTAGGCGATGGTATTTTAGGACAAGAAAACCCTGGCTTAATATACTGGTATCCAAGTTGTATACTCCTACTGTCTAGGTCAATTTAGATGCTGCTAGGTGTGATTTTACAAAAGGTGCCTGACTTTGATCGACATGCGGAAGGTGCTGATTTTCTAAGGGCCTTCCAAATTTGGCACCATTTACAGAATCTAGCCCTGAGCCCAGAGCACATTACTATTTATTATATTATGTATGGTTCCAGTTTTTAAAAAATGGTGGTGGAAAGGGGTGAGAACCAGAAAGTGAAACACTGTAGGAGAACAGAGGGAAGAGACAATGGTGGCACAAGATGACTGGTTGAAAGAGATTGTGGTGGCACATAGTGAGGGGATTTGAGAAAGAATAGTGGCACAGGCATAGTGGATTGCGAGAGACTGGAAATTTAGGGTGAGGCGATAGAGTCTGGGGGCATAGACCAAAGTAGGTTAATAGATAGACTGTTGGAAAGGTATTTTTTGGCACTCATTCAGCAAGTTTGGTTCTAAAGTGGCTTTTACTTTGATTTATATTAACACATATAAGCAAAGTGGCTTTCATTTAAAAATTAATGTAAATCATTGACCTAAGAACAGGCTTGGATTTGTTTAAACAGCGCCTAAGTTAAGTGAAAAAATGCAGTTTAAAATGTTACTTTTAAAAATTTCAAGGCACCTACCGGCGCCTAACGCCACTATAAGTACCACCTCCGGAGGTGTAATTCACATCAAAGGTAGATGCTGGAAATGTAGGCCTTGAAAACCCTGGCCTACATTTTTGATGCCTATCTTTGCCAGAGGCGTGATTCATCAAACGGTGCTGTCCCATGATTGGCGGGCGATTGATGGCCACTTTTAAGGTGGCTGCCATCAATTGCACCGTTTAGAGAATCCAGCCCGCAGAGAATGATTTTATAATAGGTTGCCTAGGTCTGGAGGGTAAGTGGTTGACTATTTTGGGTCTACTTCAAACAGACTATAGACACCTATTTAGTTTTTATAAAATTCCCCCTGAAAAGCTACAGAACATGTATCTAAAGTACAGCTGTGGACATTTAAACCTGTTTGGGAGCACATATAAATATACACGTACAGGAGATAATTTTATAAATTGTGCTCAAAAATGGGTACACACACTTACCTTTAGGCGCCAGACTGCTGGTGTAAATGCTGGCACCCAAGTTAAGTGCACTGGGGCAGTATTCTATAACTAATGGGTGTGACTTTTCAGAACGCCCTTGACGAGCCCATGGCCATGCCTACTTTTGAGTTACACATTAATAGAGTTAGATGCAATATCTTATAGAAGATCAGATGGTAAGATGCATATACAAATTTTAATGAGTGCCAATTAATGTCAATAATTGGTTGCTAGCACCCAATTACTGATAGCGGAGGGCTTATTACTCAATTTGTGTGTGCATCATGAAGGTTTAAGAAGAATTTCTATCTATAAAATAAATTGGACTGGATCTTAGATACTGATGCCTACACTTTAATGCTTATTAAGCGCTTAATATTAGAGAATGACACGGTGACAAAATTAATCACCATTCCCGTCCCCCTGGATAACCGCGGGAAACCATATTCATGTATTTAAACTTATTGTATGTTTTGAATTTGGACTCACTCTACTGTATTATATGTGGATTTACTGTATTGTATTAGTATTGTACTGTACTTGTTATTCGCTGAATGTCCAGCCTTCTTACAATGTAAACCGCCTAGAAGTCGCCTGACTATGGCGGTATAGAAAAATAAAGTTATTATTATTATTATTAAGAATCAGAGTATGAATGGCCACAACCACTGGCCCTCAAGCTTTGCTTTGAAGAATGCTGGTGTAGAAGGACCGAGGTTGAAATAGACACTAGAAAATGACATGGGATTATTTCCCGCGGTTATCCGCGGGGACGGGGACGGTGATGAATTTTGTCACTGTGTCATTCTCTACTTAATATATCACTGTCAGGTGATCACTATGTACGAAACAAGCTTTTGACCATTATTCCTTGAATGGTCCTCATCTGAGCTAACCTATTTGGGTATCCAGCTCATTTTAGATTATGAGCACATGATGGCAGGATGGAGCTTAGAACCTGACAATGAGGGGGGGGGCATATGTTTGCAGGTATACCACTATGGATCATGAGGTTATGGGTACTCTCAATGGAGTTGGTGTAGTACAGGCAAGGAAAAGCACACACCCTTTATGTACCTCAAAGGTTTTTCCACATAGTTTGTGTTATGATTTGCAGTTAATACAGAATAAGTGCAAACAGTTATGGACCCTTCCAACAAGGTCCCCCTGAATGTTCCAGGTAGCCGGTCTAACTCCCCACACCAACCTTAAGGACATGGACATTCCTTCCCCTTTTGTAATGGGAAATGAATCGTTATATTTTCAGCCCAGATCATGCCCCCTTGTCAGATGCACATTTTCCAAGTTGAGGATTCATATACTGGTTTTGTAACATCAGGTTTGGATTTCCATGCAATATGGATATCTACGTACTAGTTTATGAGCTTCTAAGACACAAATAGTGCTTCTAAAATAAATACCATACTGCCCATTTAGATAATTTATGATATAATATTAATACATTCACCAGAAACAGAAATAGAAAAGAAATAGAAATTGCATAATCCAAAAGAGTTACAAGGAGAGAAGAAAATGTGCACTTTGTGGTTTAGATCCTACTCATCATGCAAGCTCATGCATTCACCTGAAAGGTAGCTATCATAAGTCAAATGCCCTAGCACATAAATATGTTTATAGTCCAATCTTAAATTTTAAGAGGGCCATTTCAAGCCATAATTGTAGGAATAACTGGTTCGTGTCTAGGTTATATACTATTTTAGGAGTCTTTATTAAAGCGTGCTAAACAATTTACCCCCTCTTTTACTAAGGAGCGCTAACCGATTAGCACACGCTAATCGATTTAGCGCACTCTAAACACTAATGCATCCATAGACTAACATACATGAGTTAGCATTTAGCTAATTGGTTAGCGCACTTTAGGGTCTTAGTGTGTGCTAAAGATTAGCGTG
Source organism: Geotrypetes seraphini (assembly GCF_902459505.1). NCBI lineage: Eukaryota > Metazoa > Chordata > Amphibia > Gymnophiona > Dermophiidae > Geotrypetes > Geotrypetes seraphini. The sequence goes on along the minus strand of NC_047087.1, from coordinate 215,263,616 downwards.
CGCTAAATGTTAAGGCGCCCATAGACTATAATGGATGCCTTAGCATTTAGCGTGCACTAAATCAGTCAGCACACCTTAATAAAAGTGCCCCTTACTGTGGCAATGCAAACATTTCTTGGACAAAAGCCTGGTCTAGAATCATAGTAATATAGTAAATGGTGGCAGATAAAGATCCTTTTTTTTTAAAGTTCAATAAGTTTTATTGTTTTAAAGAAGGTATACAAAACAGATATACATCATAATACAATATACAAAAAGAAAGAGAGTGTAGATGTGCAGACACAGCAGCAATGTTTCTACAGATCTAGATATGCAAAACATACTAGTACATAAAGAAAATGTTAGCATAGAGAAACGACAACGAAGGAGACCAGATGGCGCTCAATCCTTTATATTATCAGAGTCGACACAATCATGTTTTACTTTCATGCGTTGTTTGCTGCAATCGTTGTCAGCCATTATTTTGGTTTTTTCAGTGTTTTTATTGCAATACTTGGACATTTGGATTTTATTGCTCAACACCAAGACTCCTGAGGCAGGCCCTCAAGGACCGAAACACGATCATGTCGAGTCTGTTTAATAATAAAAAGGATTGAGCACCATCTGGTCTCCTTCGTTGTTGTTTTCGTAACCCTTGCTGTTGCGGAGGCAGCTTCTCCTTTTTGTCTTTTGGAGCATAGAGAAACAGTCCCAATCAGTCAGAAAACTAATTTGTTCAGTGAGGTAGCAAGGATATTTCCAGCATAGATTTCCAGTTACGCTCAAAAGTGACAAGGGATCTATTCTTAATAGCCGCAGCCCGTTCAAACTTGGCCGTGACACAGCCTATATTCCACCACATGTTGTAGTGAACAACAGAGGTATTCTTCCAATGTTGCAATACCAGTTTCATTGCCAGTTGAAGCAACAGGTGCAGCGGTTTAGAATCACAAGGTGCCAAGATATGTTGAAAGCCATTACTTCCCAAAATGATGATGGCAGATGTAAGTGGTTCAGAGATAATTTGCCCAAAGTTTTCCATACTAGTTGCCAGAACGGTTGGACCATGTTACAGCGGAATAATTGGTGAAGTAAAGTACCATTCTCTTTAGTACAAGACCATCAATTACCAGTTTCAGATTTTTTAAAGTGAGCCAATTTATGTGGGGACCAAATTGCTCTGTAAGGACAAAAAAAACATTGACTGTCATAAAGATGATGATTAATAGTCCATTCAATCTATCCTGTAATCACATACATTACAATTTCATGATTAAATTAGAATGTTTTTTTTTTGTGGTTTTTTTTTTTTGCTATTTCTGGGCGATAGGCCTTAGAAGTGTACCTGGTACTGTCTTTAGGCATCAACTACTGGAGTTGCAGCTGAAGCTCACTCCAGCCTATCCAAACCATCTCCTTTGCTGGATTCATATTGATTCCTTTTTTCTACTCCAGAATGTGGGAGGGGGAGCAGCTTCAGTTGGATATCTTGATAGCCTTGCATGCACTCTACAAAACTAGAAGGACTCTTCTCTTCTAAACAACATGTGGAATTCAGCCTGTCTTATTTATTTTTGGATTTAGCACAACATCAGCCAAGCACTCGGGCCAATTTGACAGTTTTTGTCAGGCATATTCACTGCTGCTCCTGTTTAGCGAAATATTAATATGGATTTGTTCTTCTTATTCTATTTTTTTATTTATTTATGAAGAATCATTTGGTTCCATGTATACCATCATCACCTCCCTCCCCCCCATTTTTATATATCAGTCCAAATCAGTGCTTTTAATATTGTTATTTGTATGGATATGATGGCATAAATGATAAGACTGCACTAAACAGGAACACCAAAAATACCTACCTGTTCTTTACCAATTGCTTTTCTATAATATAATATAACATAATTTTTATTTAGACACCGCCAATACCTCCATGAAGTTCACAGTGGTTTACATAAGTAATTATGGTGATACAAATTAAAAACAAGTGTTACAATATTTAGGAATTATTAGTAACAAATGTACTTTAGACAATTTCCAATATAAAGTTTCATGTCGGTATCATGTTTCTCACAAAAAAACATAATTGGAATTTCCATTCAGGCTATTTAAATTATTCTATTGGAATAAAAAATCCATTGTGGGTCCTACATGTTCAATATACTCATAAGTTGTTTTTTTTTAAATCATAGGTTCCCTCTAAACTGAGCAGGAGTCTCCATCTACAGATCTGCCTGGGGAGGGTGGGGGTGGGGTGCTTTTCACTATCACATTTTTAATAATGAGGGACACGTAAGCTTTGTAGGACTCCAGGGAATCTGACTATCCCTAGTGATTGAAGACACAGTATTTAAACACCACCCCTCACTCACAGTGATGCAGATATAATCTGTTTCTCTCTTTTTTTTTTTTTTTTTTTTTTGCGGGGGGGAGGTAGGTTCTAATTTGATTTAAAAAAACACAACATTTCAGAAATGTATATCACTGCATGTATGCTAAAATGGTTTTAAAAAATTATTCCACACTGTATTCACAGGTGCAGGAGGAAGAAAGTCTTGGTTATTATGCAAAAGCAATTCTAGCTTAGTAGCTCAAGAGAGACACTTGAGTTGAAAAGGAATCAAGTCTTTCACTGCAATAGTTAGGATTGGTGAGAGGAAATCATTATGGGGAAAAGAGACTTGACAGCTATAAATGAAGACCCTACAATAACTTCAGTAGTGGTAGGTTCATATTTTAGCAGATGTGCGTAATCAAATTCACCTGGAAACAAAAAGAAATGCATTCAGATTCATTTTAGAAGTCATGTCATCTAATCACGGTATTGCTAATTCAGGCAATTCAAGATTAAACTGTGCTATAGATTATAATTTCCAAACTTGTATTTACTTGGAAGCAATTATACAGCAGAGAAGTAATGAAAAAGAAAGATTAGTTTGACTCAATAATATGCCAAAGAACAATATACCTAGACCTCAGCACATAAATGTAGATAGCAGTGTAATATACTGTGTAAACTATTATAACTGAATAATCTTTACACTTGCTAATAAGACCTAATTAAAGTGTTTCAAAAATAGCTTGAGAATTGATGTTTTCTGTGCCTTCTCCCAGTGTGCATAATCAATCCAAGGACAATTTAATCATTCGTTAGAATGAAATGGCGTTCCTAAGGAGCAAAGTAAGGGCTCCTTTTACAAAGCTACGGTAGTGACTGATGCTGTGGTAATCGCTCCATCGTTCATAGGGATTTAATGGGCATCGGAGCATTTGCTATGCGGCAGCCACTCCCGCAAGAGGAGTAAGATTGGCAATAATTTGGTGATTCTGTATACTATTTAACAGTGGTAGGCCACAGTTTGGTCTTCGGGGGACATAATCCAGCCAGTTTTTCAGAATTTTAACAATCATGAAATCTATTTACATTCACTACATCATAGATCTCATTTATAGATAGATCTCATTTATATTCACTTTGGAATCTAAAAACCCAAGTATGAAAGATTTGTATTTTTTAAAAAATTCTAACTCAACTATTCCTAGTGATATACAATAAAATGTGCATAGAAAAGCAATCAATCACCAAACAATACAAACTCAAATTCATAATGTCATCAGAATACAGCACAATGAAAAGATTAGGGAAAGATGCTTGAATGAATAACTAATACTGGCTTTTACAAAGCTGTGGTAGAGGTTTCTACTGTGGGCTAGCAAGGTAAATGCTCCGACGCTCATAGAATTCCTATGAACATCAGAGCATTTATTTTTCTGGCCCACGGTAGAAATCTGTACCGTGGCTTTGTAAAAGGAGCCCTAAGTTTTTAGCTTAAGAACATAAGCAATGCCTCTGCTGGGTCAGACCTGAGGTCCATCGTGCCCAGTAGTCCGCTCACGCGGCGGCCCAACAGGTCCAGGACCTGTGCAGTAATCCTCTATCTAGACTCCTCTATCCCCTTTTCCAGCAGGAAATTGTCCAATCCTTTCTTGAATCCCAGTACCGTACTCTGCCCTATTACACTCTCTGGAAGCGCATTCCAAGTGTCCACCACACGTTGGGTAAAGAAGAACTTCCTAGCATTCGTTTTGAATCTGTCCCTTTTCAACTTTTCCGAATGCCCTCTTGTTCTTTTATTATTCAAAAGTTTGAAGAATCTGTCCCTCTCTATTCTCTCTATGCCCTTCATGATCTTGTAAGTCTCTATCATATCCCCTCTAAGTCTCCTCTTTTCCAGGGAAAAGAGACCCTGTTTCTCCAATCTCTCAGCGTATGAAAGGTTTTCCATCTCCTTTATCAGACGCGTCGCTCTCCTCTGAACCCTCTCGAGTAACGCCATGTCCTTCTTAAGGTACGGCGACCAATATTGGCCGCAGTACTCCAGATGTGGACGTACCATTGCCCGATATAATGGCAGGATAACTTCTTTCGTTCTGGTTGTAATACCCTTCTTGATTATGCCTAGCATTCTGTTTGCCTTCTTAGCGGCCGCTGTTTCTTAACAGTAGATAAATTTGTAATTCTCAGTAACTATTTAGCAGTTAGGCCCAGATTCTATAAGAGGTGCTTAGACTGGAATTCATACTTTCCACCAAAAATTGCTATATTCCTGACATTTTTGTGCTCATTTAGCATTTGTTTAGGTACTATTAAAAAAAAAAAGTACTAGAGCAAAATAGATAAAAATAAAGCATAGGGCTGGCTATCTGGCATCATTCCTAGTAAATTGGCCACACAGACATGCCAGCAGAGCAGTGGGGCACCTATAGTGAACTTTGCATATACTGTACAACTCGTATCACATTGTATGGTGATCCCTCCAAAACTCAAAATTGTCAATATAAAATGTATGCCACCTTATATAACCAGTACCTCAACAGGTTGACAATCTATGTTAAATGCCTAATTGAAGGAAAAAGATCTCAGAACACCACATCGGGAACATATATCGTTCTCCTATAATAATTAGGTGGTAGTAGGTTTCTTTCATTGATCAAAAAACTTCACATAAACTATGACTATAATTTTAGTCAAAATTATCATACTTTAATTATTTTAAACTATTATAAATCTTGTTTAAAAAAAAAAAAATTTAGTTGATTTTTTTTGCTTTTAAGACACCAATAAATTAACTTGAAATTATATGCCTCTGTTATTTGACAGGGGCTAACTCCTAAAGCACTGTTACTTTTCTAACATTGCTTACATAGCCTCAGAACTTGAAAAAAATCAGCGCCATACTAAAAACTCAAACAAGCCTCGTGTACAAAACAATTGAACAAAGCCACTTATCTTGTGTATCATGGCTCCGAATGCTGTAGGTAGTTCTTTAGATAGTCAGAACTGTGGAATCCGTGTCCTCGGATCTCTCTTGAAGCTGCCCAAAATCCAATGTCCGACGGGACCCGTTTCGCCTCTTATTGTCGGCTTCGTCAGGAATTTATATTCAGGTTGCATTATACAAAACTTGTTATAGCATCAGATAATGAAAGTGCAATTAAAAAAAAACCTTATAAGAACTTACTTCTTCATCAAACTTTAACCATTTAAAAATGGCGCTTATATCTTAAAAGATGCATGCATGTTGGAAGTACATGACATGTACGACGTGAAACTCCCTGATTGGCCTGCTCCAGACTCATTCATAAAATATTCTGCTGATCAAAAATGAAAACAACGATCTGACAGCCTCTAAAAAATGTATGAATATTAAATAAAAGCTGACCAATCTATGTTTAACTCATTCAGGTACATGCTTTGCAGCTTTAAACTCTAGCATGATTCACGTTGTTTGAGGTGGTTGATTCTATCTCCTCCTCTAATAGATTTTGGTTCCTAGTCGATAACAAAACAATGTAGGTCCCGAAACTGGTGTTTAAAACATGGGCAGTGCTCTACTATCACTTCAGAACTAGGTTCACACTTAAGATTAGACTTATGCACTCACATTCTCGTTGTCAAATCTCTAGATGTCATAGAACTTATTGCAGGGACAAACAATTAAACATATGACAAAAATGGATTTACAGTTTGTGAAAAATTTGAGCGCATATGTCACTTTATCAATAGGGTTGGTTGATTCTTTACATTCGAATGTAACATTACAGATGTTGCAAGACCCACATTTAAAATGACCAATTACTATGTTGTCATCGGTCAAAGGTCTTCTTTTTGAAATAGCCATTGAGGGACTGAGGATTTTTTTTTATTATTTTGATTCCTGGAGAAAGCTTTTCTAAGGGCCTCTTCTATCAAACTGTGCTAGCAGTTTGTAGCGCTGAATGGCCCATGCTGTTCTTGACACTCATAGAGTTCCTATGTACGTCGGGAGCAGTGCGGTCATGTAGCGCAGCTCTCTGCGCTAAAAACTGCTAGTTCAGTTTGATAGAAGAGGCCCTAACCCCCTCTTCTATGAAACTGCGCTAGCAGATTTTAGCGTGGTGAGCTGTGTTGCTCCTGACGCTCATAGGAACTCTATGAGCGTCAGGAGCAGCGCAGGCCATTCAGCACGGCTCACCACACTAAAAACTGCTAGCGCAGTTTCATAGAAGTGGGGATAAGTTTCTTATTTTCAAAAATTGGATGTAAATTCATAATTTCCTTATTTTTCTTCAATATTTGTACTGCAGTCTTACTTTTTGAGCAATATATTTAGACAAAAGTTTCAACATCTAACAAAACATTTTCTTTTTGTTTATGGATGAGATGGTTGACAAATCTTATGCGGCAATGTGCTACATTAATGATTGGTTTAGGATAACCTCTTGTTTCAAATTTAGATTGTAAAATCATAGATTGTTCTTTAAATTCAGCGAGAAAAGAACAATTGTGTCTTATTCTCAACATCTGAGAACATGGAAGACTTTCCTTGAGTTTCCTGGAATGGCTGCTGTCAAATTTCAGTAGAATGTTCTTATCTGTATTTTTAATAAAAACTTTGGTATTAAAACCATGAGAATTCTGAAAAATATCAACATCCTAAAATTGTATCGAAGTGTCAGAAGCAGTCATGGTGAATTTTAGTTGGGTGTCGCAGGAATTCAACCATGTACAGAAAGATGTTAGCCCAGTATTGGTGCCCTTCCACAGCATAAATATATCATCTACTGTATATACCTGTGCCAACTGAAAATCTTATCTATTAATGGTGAATTCTCGATCCATTCCCGTTCAAAGTTAATCATATAGAGATTAGCAATGGACATTGCAAAGGTTGTGCCCATTCCTACACCCAAAATTTGCAAGTAGAGATTTTTCTCAAACATAAACCCCCTCTTTTACTAAGGTGCGCTATGCTTTTTAGCATGCGGTAAGTATTAGCGCACACTAAACACGCGCTAAAAGCTGTGTGTATGTTATCCTATGGACACGTTAGCAGTTAGCACACGCGTTGATTTAGCACGCACTAAATGCGCTTTAAAGCGCTCAGCCCATCTTAATAAAAGAGGGCAAAATAAATTTTCACATAAGGCCAATCTAGTGATGTTAACCAGAAACTCTGATGGAATTAGGTGCGGTCTTGGGAGAGAATCTAAAGCCATTTTAACAATCTGTATTGCCGCATCTTACGGGAAGGACGTATACAGTAGAGTGATGTCACATCCAGAGTCACCATGAAGAAGTGAAACTCATTTAATGGTGTCTGTTTCAAAATGCTCAAAAAATGTGTTGCATCTTTCATACAAGTTTTACTGACCACTACAATTTCTTTCAAAAAGAAGTCCACAAATTTATGAGTGGCTCCAGTAATGAATTATGCAAAGATATTGTCGGGCGGCCAGGTGTACTATCCACATTTTTATGAATTTTGGGCAAAAAGTAAAGAACTAGAATAATTGGATTAGAGGTATTCAGAAATCTCAAATCTTTACTAGTTAAAAAAACCTTAATCTATACCTTTTTTTTCATCAACTTTTTGATAATACTCTGTAATCTTTTTGTTGGATCTCATTTGATGGGTTTGTATGTTTCAGTATCATTCAATTGTCTATAAGCTTCATTTAGATAATCTTCCTTATTTAACAAAACTACAGAACCACCTTTATCTACCTTTCTTATTATGATGCTATCATCATTCACTATATTTTTAAGGCAATTCTCATATCTTTGTTCAAATTGTTGAATCCTCTCTGATCTTCAATACGTTTTTGATTGAGCTCCTTTAACACTTTTTTGTTTGAAGATATGAAGTATGTCATCAATAGGACCTGGTGGACACCAATTTGAATGTGGTTTCATTATAGATCTACTAAGGATACTGTCAAATTGCAAGTTAATTTATTGGTGGCTTAAAAACCAAAAATATCACAGACCAATGATGATATGAGCTCCAACTGATTTTTAGGAATCCATGAGTCTATTATACCCCTCCCCCTCCTTTAGAAAACCATGATAACAATTTTTGGTGCAGGCCAGCACACTGAATATTCAGAGCATTTAGCACGCCAGCCTACACTAAAAAAGGCGCTATCGGAGTTTTGTAAAAGAGAGGATATTAATGTCTGTTTTTCTCCACTTACTCCCTCTTTTACTAAGGTGCGCTAATCAATTTAGCACACGCTAAACACTAACGCATCCATTATATTTTATGGATGCATTAGTGTTTAGCGCGTGCTAAATCGATTAGCGTGTGCTAATCGGTTAGCGCACCTTAGTAAAAGAGGGGGTTTGAGTTTTTTGTTCAGTTTGTGATTTGAGCAGGTGTGCTGAGTGCATGGGAGCCCAGCAATACTTCAACAGCAGTAATAGATGGATATCCAAAACATCTGTATCTGAAATATATTTAGGGCTCCTTTTACAAAAGTGCGTTAGGGCCTTAACGCGCAGAATAGCGCGCGCTAAAATGCCGCATGCACTAACTGCTACCGCCTCCTCTTGAGCAGGCGGTAGTTTTTCAGGTAGCGTGCGCTATAGCGCGCACCAATCCGGCGCATGCACTAAAAATGCTAGCACACCTTTGTAAAATGAGCCCTTAGTGGGATCCCATTATAATACAACAAATTAATGCAAACATTAAAAAAAGATCTTAGCAAGTGTTTTAAAAGGACTTTAAACTACACAGTATGTTTTTACCTTTCTTGATTTTTCATGTACAGTATAACTGTTCTTGAAATCTTTGCATAGTTTTGAACATGATATCATTATGTATGACAGACTGATCATATTTTTTCGTGGCGCTGAGGCAAATCCTTATCTTATCATTTAATGCATACAGATAAAATATTCTTACTGATACAGCAAAAAAACCCCAAACAAACAATAAAAAAACTAACACACTTCAAAGCAATAGACTTTCATCTCTTCATTCATTTTGGAAAAAAAAAGATGAATGTTTTAATAATTATGCTACGGTATTATAGAGAGGAAAAATAAATGATAATGATATTCTTATATAGTAAAATGACTAATTCTGCTTTTTTCCTGAATGTAACTCCTCTTTATATAAGTGTTCACTGATTGAATTAGTTCTATTATGTGAAGCAGCCACTAATGTTTGGTAGGTGTTGCTAGCAGCTTGGAATATTGATTAGTGTAAGATTCCCATGGGGAACATAACACAGAGTTGTTTTATATGCATTGACAGATACATTGGGTTTCCATATTCAATAGCTTTCATGAATATTATAAAAAGCTCTGGGTAGATAATTTTCAAAGGGATTGTACAGAGTAACTAGGTATTCATATTACATAAATAAATAATCCTACTTTTGATATTGAAAGTCTCCATTAGTAAATTAATTTAGTTAGAAACTCATAGAGAGCAACAGGACAGTGAGAATCACGGCTGGTTACAATCTCATATTCCAAGCATATTGTAATGTTTAAAAAGCTTTCACCAATAAGTAGAGACAAACAAAGAAAAAAAAAAAAAATCACAATTGGTAAATTACAAATTTGCCCACTGTTGTAGTGGTTAGAGCTACAGTCTCAGCACCCTGAGGTTGTGGGTTCAAGTCCAGCACTACTTCTTGTGACTCTGGGCAAGTCACTCAATCCTCGATTGCCCCAGGTACATTAGGTAGATTGTGAGTCTGCTGGGACAGATAGAGACAAATAACTGCTTAGACAATTAATAGGCGGTATATAAATAACTCAAATAAAATATATATATAGCACCTAAAAATTTGGCACTGACCAGAACAGTACTTAGCATGATTCTATAAATGGCGCTTGCCACATAAGGAAACACGTTTTGTGCCATATGCTTGACAGACATTTAGGCATACCCATGAAAACCAGACCTAAATATCTGGGCTTAAATTGTGCACAGATTTGGCATTTTCTATAAAGTGCGTCTAACTTTAGGCAGTATATCAGATCCCATCACCTCACCTAATATCATATAACATTAGCATTCGCATTCCCGTCACCTGCAACTGAAAGCTAATCACCATCAATCAATAATCACACAACTCAGTTTTATTAGAATAAATATTTGGCCGCAGCTTTATCTATCTGAATATTATCTCCACTTACAATACAATCTGTGTCCAAAACCAACAAACCCCCAATGCATATTTCACACCCCCCCAGGAAGCTATTCGGTGTTGAATCTAGCTCCCGTTAAGTCTTTAAACTTATAACATTCCCCCAAACATATGACCCATAGTGACGCATGGCCATGCTTTCCCTCGCAGCAGTCGCATACAAGTGTTACATTTATTTATTTATTTATTAACTTCTTATCTCCCATATCCAACTGGGTTGAACCTCATTTTCTGCCCCACCTAAAGCTGCAACCACCTCCTCCCAACTCCATAAGATCAACCAAACCCACCCAAGTCGACATATAAGCTGTAACTCCCCTCCCCCCCTTGCAACACTGGCACAAAACATAACACCAGCACACATGGGAGAGAGGGAGAGATAATTTTTTCCTGAAGAGACTACTCTACTCTTCCCCTTTCCTCACAGAACTCACTCCACCCTGCCACAACATCCAACCAATCCCAAGACTGCTCCACCCCCATCACCTTAGAAACCTCCCTAATCCTTTTTCTTTCTTATAAACTCTGTCTATTAACCCTTTCTTACCTCTTCTTATAAACTTGTCAATCCTTATTCTACAGACCTTTGACCACACCTCATATATTCCCCTCACCCTCTGCCCTCCCCCCCATTTTACCCTCACCACCATTCAATAAATATTACCAGCAGGTGACATCAGCTCAGCTAATGTTATATCATACTAGCTGAATTTGGTCTTCTTTCTAATAAGGAGATGACAAAATGTTAGTAGAAACACATTTTTTAAAAAAATTTTCATGTGCTCTGGTCCAACTTCCAGGAAGTATATTAAAAAAGAAGACAAGTAAGAGAATCTTGTAAAGTGGAATCTTTAACCTTACAGTACAACATTTCTAAATCTATAGTTTGTATAGAGTCCAGGAGGGCAGAATTCATGAATTAAAGCAGTGGTTCCCAACCCTGTCCTGGAGGAACACCAGGCCAATTGGGTTTTCAGGCTAGCCCTAATGAATATGCATGAAGCAAATTTGCATGCCTATCACTTCCATCATATGCAAATCTCTCTCATGCATATTCATTAGGGCTAGCCTGAAAACCCGATTGGCCTGGTGTTCCTCCAGGACAGGGTTGGGAATCACTGAATTAAAGGATCACTCTCAGAGGGCAACCTAGTCTATGTGAGAGAAAGAGACAAAATAAGGTTTTCTGCGTTTTCCTGTGGAGGAAGTTACCAGCTGCCAGGAATCAGCGTCCCCAGCCACTTTCTGTATTCCGATGGTTGGTCTCAAGTTCGCAGGCTTGGGTGCTTTGGGTGTCTCTAGGATGGTCTTGTTAGGTTCTTGTTCGGCGATCTGAGACAGCTCTTGGATGACTCCGTCGATGAAGGTCTCGTCATCTCGGACACATCTTAAGCGCTGAACTTTGTCTCTCAGGCTCCTCAGCTCTAGCAAAAGGCTTTCATCTGGCTGATCCATTGCTTCCGTCTGAGTGGAGACTGTAGACATCTTTGAGAGGATGGCCTCGGTCTGTACAGAGACCTCTGCCCTCCGTCCTGGCTTCCCCTCCATCTGTACGAAGACCGTAGCCATCCCCTGGGTACTTTCAGTGCCTAGACTGCCTCTCTTGATAGAGGTCTTGTAGCTTCTAGTCCTACCTGCCATTTACAAAAGTTTTTTTTTTAATTTAATATTTGTTAGGATAGGAGCTGTTAGGTGTAGTCAGAAAGTGTTGAGGTTGGAGGGATAGAGGTAGTTAGTTAGTTTTTGGTCTGGGAGATAGAGTAGTTAGTTAATTGTCAGGTTGGTTGCTTGTTAGTGTGCTAGTGAGGTCAGTCTGATTAAATGTTAGAGGATAACATGTTCTGTTAGGTGTGAAGGGTTTTAGTTGCTTGTTGGTTAGGTAGAAAGTAGAAAGTTGAAAGACTTGGATGAAAGTTGAAAAAGGAAGAAATGTGGTCAACTTTGAAAGCCACCATACAAGAAGCGACTAACCGCTATGTTAAATCAGTAAATAAACGGCGAAGGAACAATAAGCCACAGTGGTCCTCTGCGGAGATTTCGGACCTCATCAAGGAGAAGAAAAAAGCTTTCATCTCTTACAAACATTCAGGGAAACAGGACTCTAAGGGAGTCTATCTGGCCAAATCAAAAGACATCAAAACAGCAGTAAGGGAGGCCAAATTCCGCATGGAGGAGTCTCTAGTGAAGAACATCCAGAAAGGAGATAAATCCTTCTTCAGGTATATCAGTGACAGAAATAAGAACTCAGGCGGGATAGTATGTCTTAGGAAACCAGACGGAGACTATGTAGAAACAGACTCGGAAAAAGCCCAACTATTAAATGAATATTTCTGCTCAGTCTTCACCCGCGAGGCTCCAGGACTCGGCCCTCAGCTACATACAAGGGCTGACGCAGTTGTCCCGTTTAGTAATTTCGAGTTTACACCCAGCGGTGTCTACTGCGAGCTATCAAAGCTTAAGGTTAACAAGGCAATGGGGCCTCCCCAGGGTGCTCAGGGAGTTGTGTGATGTCTTGGAGGAACCGTTATCCGCGCTCTTCAATCTCTCCCTTAGTATGGGTAACGTCCCGTTGGACTGGAAGATGGCTAACATCATTCCACTCTACAAGAGAGGCTCCAAGATGGAGACGGCAAACTACAGACCGGTGAGTCTCACATCAATAGTGTGCAAACTAATGGAAACTCTAATCAAACGCCAATTGGACACGATACTGAACGAGGAAAATCTACGGGACCCCCGCCAACATGGATTTACCAAGGGAAGATCCTGCCAATCCAACCTGATAAGCTTCTTTGACTGGGTGACGAGGAAGCTGGATGTTGGGAAGTCCCTGGACATCGTATACTGGACTTCAGTAAAGCATTCGATAGCGTACCACACCGCAGGTTGCTGAGTAAGATGAGTTCTATAGGATTAGGCGACACATTGACGAAATGGGTTGGGAACTGGCTTGGAGGTAGGCTTCAGAGGGTGGTGGTAAATGGCATCCCCTCCGAAACAATGGAGGTGATCAGTGGAGTGTCGCAGGGCTCAGTCCTGGGCCCGATCCTATTCAACATCTTTATAAGAGACTTGACTGAAGGGCTGCGAGGCAAAATAACATTATTCACCGATGACGCCAAACTAAGCAATGTAGTGGGCAAAAGCACAACAGACATAAATTCAATGCCCGAAAACATGACGCACGACCTACTCCTACTGGAACACTGGTCTAGGTCCTGGCAACTCAGCTTCAATGCCAAAAAATGCAAAGTCATGCACCTGGGCAGCCAAAATCCATGCAAGACTTACACCCTTAATGGTGAAATCCTGACAAGAACTGAAGCAGAACGAGACTTAGGGGTGATGGTCAGTGAGAATATGAAGACTGCCAATCAAGTGGAGCAAGCTTCATCCAAGGCAAGGCAAATCATAGGTTGCATACGCAGGAGTTTCGTCAGCTGTAAGCCTGAAGTCATTATGCCATTGTATAGATCCATGGTGAGACTCCACCAGGAGTACTGTGTGCAATTCTGGAGGCCGCATTACTGTAAGGATGTGCTGAGACTTGAGTCGGTCCAGAGAATGGCCACCCGGATGGTCTCGGGACTCAAGGAACTCCCGTACGAGGAACGGCTGGATAGATTGCAGCTGTACTCACTCGAGGAACGCAGAGAGAGGGGTGACATGATTGAGACATTCAAGTATCTCATGGGCCGCATCCAGGTGGAAGAAGATATCTTCTTTTTCAAGAGTCCCGCAGCAACAAGGGGACATCCGTGGAAAATCAGGGGCGGGAAACTGCATGGGGACACCAGGAAGTTCTTTTTCACTGAACGGGTGGTTGATCGCTGGAATAGTCTTCCACTAGAGGTTATTGAGGCCAGCAGCGTGCCTGATTTTAAGGCCAAATGGGATAGACACGTGGGATCTATTCACAGAGAAAGGTAGACGTGGGTCATTGAGGTGGGCAGACTAGATGGGCCGTGGCCCTTATCTGCCGTCTGTTTCTATGTTTCTATGTCATAAGAAGACAGCCAAGCTGCTCTTCAAGAAGCCAATCCTTTAGCAACACAGCTTTGCCTCTTATAGATCGTATATTTCTTTATGCAAAAGGAATAGACACAAAGTCATTGGATGAAGAAATTGGCATGTAAGCCACGTAATTCAAAACACATAGAAACATGATGGCAGATAACGGCCAAATGGCCTATCCAGTCGGCCCATCCGCAGTAACCATTATCTCTTCCTATCTCTAAAAGATTCCACGTGACTATCCCAGGCTTTCTTGAAATCAGACACAGTCTCTCTCTCCACCACACAGTCAGTTCTTCTCTGTGAATCACGAAGGTTTGGTCTCCTATTGAAGATCATTGAAATAGGAAAAGGGTCCAAGCTTGACAATCCACCAAAGTTCCATAATAAGGGAATACCTTTGGGCTTCCTTCCTGTCTTATAAGTAAATAATGCACTGGAATAGATTCAAAAGGCAAAGATTTTAACCCCCAAAGAATAAACCATCACAAATAACATAACAAGATCTTATACAACTCCATTATCCCCATGTAATTAAATCGATAAATAACATACACAAGAGGCTACAAGTTGTTTGTTAAGGAGCATGCAAAGAGGCAGCATAGTCCCCTTTGGCACGCCTCTTTTGCTCAATGTCTCTGGACCGACACTGCTAATATATTAGAGGGTGACACTAGCAAAAGGTGTCTTAGCACCAAAGTTCAAACAGAGAGTCTGGTCTTCTCTCTCAACAAATACACATCTTTCTGGCATGCAGGCAACAGAAAATGAAAGGCAGATGATACAAGTCATTTCTCTCTGGACTGATGCTGCAAAAATATTAGCAAATAATTTCAGCAAAAGGCACCTTAACGCCAAAGGAATATAATGAGTGTCTTTACCATGCAGTAATTGTCAGTACATGCTAATGCAATTAACATACGTTAACACAGTAACATCTTTTGATAAATTCTCCCCCTTAGGTGCTCTTTTACTAAAGTGAACATAAGAACATAAGAAATGCCTCTGCTGGGTCAGACCCGAGGTCCATCGTGCCCAGCAGTCCACTCACGCGGCGGCCCAACAGGTCCAGGACCTGTGCAGTAATCTTCTATCTATACCCCTCTATCCCCATTTCCAGTAGGAATTTGTCCAATCCTTTCTTGAACCCCAGTACCGTACTCTGCCTTATAACGTCCTCTGGAAGCGCATTCCAGGTGTCCACCACAAGTTGGGTAAAGAAGAACTTCCTAGCATTTGTTTTGAATCTGTCCCCTTTCAACTTTTCCGAATGCCCTCTTGTTCTCTTATTTTTCGAAAGTTCGAAGAATCTGTCCCTCTCTACTCTCTCTATGCCCTTCATGATCTTGTAAGTCTCTATCATATCCCCTCTAAGTCTCCTCTTCTCCAGGGAAAAGAGACCCAGCTTCTCCAATCTCTCAGAATATGACAGGTTTTCCATACCTATTATCAGACGTGTTGCTCTCCTTTGAACCCTCTCGACTAATGCCATATCCTTCTTAAGATACGGCGACCAATATTGGACGCAGTACTCCAAATGCGGGCGCACCATCGCCCGATACAACGGCAGGATAACTTCTTTCGTTCTGGCTGTAATACCCTTTTTGATAATACCAAGCATTCTATTCGCTCTCTTAGCGGCCGCTGCACACTGTGCCGACGGCTTCATTGTCATGTCCACCATTACCCCCAAGTCCCTTTCCTGGGTACTCTTATTCAATAACATCCCTCCCATTGTATAGTTGTACCTCGAGTTTCTGCTCCCCACATGTAATACTTTACATTTTTCAATGTTGAACTTCATCTGCCATTTCGCCGCCCATTCTTCTAATTTGTTCAAGTCCCTTTGCAACTTTTCGCAGTCCTCTGTAGTCCGAGCTCCATTAAATAGTTTGGTGTCGTCCGCAAATTTTATTATCTCACACTTCGTTCCTGTTTCTAGATCATTTATGAAGATATTAAATAGCAGCGGCCCGAGCACCGAGCCCTGCGGGACACCACTCGTGACCCTCCTCCAGTCGGAGTAGTGACCCTTCACTCCTACCCTTTGTTTTCTACCCTCCAACCAGTTTCTGATCCATCTATGTACGTCTCCTTCCACCCCATGGTTCTTCAGTTTCCGGAGTAGACGTTCATGGGGCACCTTGTCAAAGGCTTTTTGGAAATCTAGATATATGATGTCTATGGGGTCTCCTTTGTCCATCCGTTTGTTGATCCCTTCGAAGAAGTGCAATAAGTTCGTTAGGCACGATCTTCCCTTGCAGAAACCATGCTGGCTGGTTATCAGAAGTTCATTTTTTTCAAAATGTTGATCGATGTTTTCTTTTATCAGTGCTTCTGCCATTTTCCCTGGAACCGAAGTCAGGCTCACCGGCCTGTAGTTTCCCGGGTCACCTCTTGATCCCTTTTTAAAGATGGGCGTAACGTTGGCTATCTTCCAATCTTCCGGGATCTCGCCTGTTTTCAGGGATAAGTTGCAAATTTGCTGCAGTAGTTCCGCTATCTCCTCCTTTAATTCCTTCAGAACCCTTGGATGTATGCCATCCGGACCCGGGGATTTGTCAGTTTTTAGTTTTTCTATCTGCCTACGAACGTCCTCAAGGCTCACTTCTATGGATGTTAATTTTTTTGCCTGACTTCCGTTGAAGAATTGCTCAGGTTCCGGTATGTTGGACGTGTTTTCGTTTGTAAATACAGACGAGAAGAACATGTTAAGCCTTTCTGCCACTACCTTCTCCTCCTTCACCACTCCCTTCCTGTCTCCGTCGTCCAGCGGTCCCACTTCCTCTCTAGCCGGCTGCTTCCCTTTAACATATCTGAAGAATGGTTTGAAATTTCTTGCTTCCCTGGCTAGCCTCTCTTCATACTCTCTTTTGGCTTTCCGAACCTCACGGTGACATTCTTTTTGATGCTTCTTGTGCTCTTTCCAGCTCCCCTCAGTTTTGTCCTTTTTCCATTTCTTGAATGATTTTTTCTTATTGCCTATCGCTTCCTTCACTGTTTTGGTTATCCACGCCGGGTCTTTTGTTCGATTCTTTTTACACCCCTTCCTGAATCTGGGGATATACAGATTTTGCGCCTCGCTCACCATGTCCTTGAAGAAGGACCAGGCATGATTTACCGTTAGCCATGTTTTGGAAGTGTTCCTAAGTTTCTTCTTTACCAATTCCCTCATTGCTTCGTAGTTTCCTTTCCTGAAGTTAAAAGTTGTCGCAATGGATCTCTTGCCTTTTGACACTCCTACCTCAACCTTGAACTTGATCATATTATGATCGCTGTTTCCCAACGGTCCCACTACTTCTACTTCCTTTGCAGGTCCCCTTAACCCATTTAGGATTAGATCCAGAGTGGCATTTCCTCTCGTCGGTTCTCTAACAAGCTGTTCCATGAAACAATCCTGTGTAGCTTCCAGGAATTTTGTGCGTTGAAATCTGGACTTAACATGTTCTAATGTAGGATTGTCTTGCATGTTAAGCCCAGATTTAGAATGGTACTTTTTTAGGGCATTTTCCATTTTTTAAAATTTCAGATCATGTGCTAATTTCATTTCATTTATTAAAAATTTATAGACAGCCTTATTCCAAAGCAGTGTATAAAAAAATGATATACATAATATTAAAACAATCCAATTATTCCTAGCCCCTGTTCAACATTGATTAGAGCAAATCCTCATACCCATCCTTCAGTTGTTATCCTCCATCACTGTCCCCAACCTATCCACACCTCTCCTCACTGAACGACAAATTCACTCCTTCTGTCTCTGAATTTCACTTTATTCAATCTGTTCTCCCTCTCCCTCCCCCCAACCCCTTCATGTGTAGAAGTGCCACGGCCCTGTTATTGTGCCCCCTGGACTAGTCAAGGGGGCACTCATAATTTTTATTTTATTGCTGTTGTTTGCAGTAAACCTTTTGACATTCAAAGCTCTCTTGCTCATATGGACTGTGTAGAAAATAGCCTGCTCAAGGAAGTACATACTCCCATATTTTAGGTGTAAGAAATTAAAAATGATAGGTTATTTGATAAACAGCAAGTTGAACCAGTAGACAGGGCGCTTCTCTGTCCCAGAGTCAGCAAACTGGCACAGCATCAGAACATGATTCAATATTGACGGCAAGGGACAAGTCAAGGAGAACCAGCAAAGAGTCAAAACCTCTATCCAAATCATCTTTCAACTGTTTTGGAGGAAAAAAAAATGATTACTATGAAATATGTTTATGCTGCAGCAAGAGGATATTAAGCATATCTGAATACTTTAACCACACATACTGGAATATTAATGCTAAATTCATCAAGTAAGAATCAGTCAAGAAATATGCCACATCCTTAAATATCCCAGTTACATATTTTTGATGAAAGTCATTGTAGAGGAATTTTGCTAAAACGTCCATTTCCATTAAAATTTAATGAAAAGAGTGAGCCTTCTCCTACACTAGGGGTGGGGAATGAGGGCCACAATCCAGTTAGGTTTTCAGAATTTCCCCAGTGCATATGCATGATATCTATTGCATAGATCTCATGAATTCTTTGGGGAAATCTTGAAAACCCAACTGGATTTCGACCCTTGTTCCCCATCCCTGTCCTACACCAACACATATTCCTAGAATCTTATGTCTAAGAAAATTCAACCAGTGTCAGCTCTGTCACTAGTTGAACTAGGCATTTCCTTAAAGCAGTGGTCCCCAGCCCTGTCCTGGAGGACCACCAGGCCAATCGGATTTTCAGGCTAGCCCTAATAAAAATATATGAGAGAGATTTGCATATAATGGAAGTGACAGGCATGCAAATCTGCTCCATGCATATTCATTAGGGCTATCCTGAAAACCTGATTGGCCTGGTGGTCCTCCAGGACAGGATTGGGGACCACTGTCTTAAAGCATTTTCATTTCCTTTCCATTCCTCCTGCCACTTCTACCCCACCTCTTCCAAGTCTCAAAGCTTGAAGGAAACCCACACTTCATGGAGCCTTTAAGCGCAGACCTGCACTCAAATACTGTTTTATCCCAGCACCATCTGGCAGGAGGTATATTGTTGAGTGGGTGAGATTCAGCAGCACTTGAGAATGGGCAACTGCTTATAGCTCCCCTAGTCCCCATGTAAATTGTCTGGGAGGAAGTAGGATGGGAATGGCAGCAACAGCAAGCCCAGCAAGGAGAATGAGAGAGTTGGGGGAGAAATTGACACTAGTGGGTAGGGGAGGGAGATGAGATGTTGGAAACCTTGTGGGGGAGGTAGAGAAAGCAAGGAGAGATGCAAGTCTATAGAGGGGTAGGGCCTTCAGTTTCCTCTCTGGTGGGGGCACACTGCTAAAGGTTCACCTAGAACAGTTTACAGCCTTCGTAGAGCTTCAGATTCTATTTACCAGACATGGATTCAATTGATGTAGGCCTTGATATAGCGCTATAGAAATAATAAATAGTAGTAATAGTAGTATAAGGGCTTCAAAGATAGGTTTCTCCCATTGTTTCAGGCTACAAATGATATTTCCCACATAATTTCAAATGAATGCACATCCATAGCGCAGGAGAAAAATGAGCAGGAAATTTCTTACACTTGCTCTGATTACTAAAGATGCACATTTGTTAGTTTGCATTCAGTTCATTAGCCCTGCTTAAGAAATGTAGTGCTTGCAACTTTGATTAAACATAAATTAACCTGTGAGTTATTGGGTGTATAATCAATTTGCATGCAGTAATGAGTTTTAACATGCATTGAACAATTCTTTTAAATTAAAATTAATATGTGAAACAAACTGAAAACATCAATGAAAATGTTTAAAAAGAAAACATTTTTTTCTGAAAATTATCCACCAATTTTTTTTCTGTGCATATCGCCACTGTTTGCAAAAGGATCCTTTTACAAAGCTGGAGCAAGAAGTGGTCTTATGGCGCACTTATGTGGGTCTTTCCTGCATGTTAAGTCTATTTTTTCACTACCTTAAAATGACCGATTTCTATTTTTTTTTGCATTAATAATAAAAATAACCGTTTATATACCGTAGGACCGTGAAGTTCTATGTGGTTTACAATAATTATAAAAAATGTTACAAATTAAGTAGAAATGACATAGTTAATATCTATTGTTTAGCAGTTCTAGAGATCTGGTATTGAGAGAGAGATTGTGTGAATCAGTTTCCTATGTACTTTAGGAACAGATATGTTTTCAGTTGTATTACTGGGCATGCTCTATATTGAAATTAGTGTACGGCCATTTTAAAAAAATTACTGAATGAGCACTTACTTCCATCCATTTTATAAGTAGTAAGGCCTTGATTTATTAAAAGACACCTAAAGTTAGGCACCTATATTGGTGTGCCTAGGTGATCTAGGCGCCTTATTTAAAAAGCTTAATTGGTGCCAATAACAAACAATTATCACTTTATAAATAATTACAAATTATTGGGTGGTATAGGCCTAACTCAGTCAATACCTACCACTTTTGGGTAGATATCTTGCTCAAGACCCCCAACAGAAAGTAGGTATGGTTGGGGGCATATCATGGGTGGATTGTGGGCATGGTTTCTGTGTAGGTGCCTAAACTGGACTTAGGCGTTGGTAGGCATCTAACTTTGGTGCTGGTATTTAGGCCAAGAAAACCCTCACATAAACAGGGTGCACCTAAGTTTCAGGCACCTACTGCTGCTTAAGTTTATTTTAGGTGCCGCTAAGTGCAATTACATAAACAGCACCTAACTGAAGATTGATAGGTGCTATGTACTGCGTTCCTCGGTGCCTATGTCTTAGGCGCCCTTTATAGAATTGAGGCTTAAGGGCTCACATGGTATTCCTACACAAGCCAGTTAGCATGTGGTAATATGGTTGTGCTAACTACAGTAGTAAGTGCAGGAATGCCCAGTCTCTACCCCTGATACACCTCTCATAAAAATAGCACGTCAACATGTTGAAGTTATCACAGGACACCTGAACACGTCCCATAGTATTCCACTTTTAGCTGTGTCAGGCACATGTTAGAACCTAATCAGCTTATTAAGGCTCTTCAGCTTAAACAAGAGATGGCTGAGGGGAGATATGATTGAAGTCTACAAAATCCTGAGTGGAATAGAAAGGGTACAAATGGATCGATTTTTCACTCCATCAAAAATTACAAATACTAGGGGACACTCGATGAAGTTACACGGAAATACTTTTAAAACCAATAGGAGGAAACATTTTTTCACTCAGAAAATAGTTAAGCTCTGGAACACATTGCCAGAGATTGTGGTATGAGTGGATAGCTTAGCTGGTTTTGAGAAAGGTTTGGACAATTTCCTGGAGGAAAAGTCCATAGTCTGTTATTGAGACAGATATGGGGGTAGCCACTACAAGCCCTGGATTGGTAGCATGAAATGTTGCTACTCCTTGAGTTTTGGCCAGGAACTAGTGACCTGGATTGGCCACCTTGAGAATGGGCTACTGGGCTTGATGAACCATTGGTCTGACCCAGTAAGGCTATTCTTATGTTCTTATGACTCCTAAGTAGTAAACAGTTTGCTACATTTCTCCCCCACCCCCCTTTTACAAAGTTGCGGTAGAGGTTTCTATTGTGACCCAGGGCACAAAATGCTCCAATGCTGCTCTGATGCTCATAGGAATTCTATGAGCGTCAGAGCATTCAGTGCCCTAGGCCACAATAGAAACCTCTACTGCAGCTTAGTAAAAGAGAGAGCCTTTATCAGTGGTAGAAACAGAATTATTTGCTCTTATTCTGATGCTTCAAATCTTAGGTGACAGTCCTTAAAAATGAGTAGATCTTGTCTTAAAAAAAAAAAAGAGGTGCAGTACTTTACAGACTCTGCCAATTTTAATCCATGCTATTTTAATGTAATCAATTGTTCATACTTAGCAAATTACCTGTTTTGAAAACTTATACTTCATGCTTCCTATGATGTGCTGTTAAGGTTGACTTACTTTAATCTGCTACAGTTATCTTACAATGCAAAATGGAACCTATCTAACTTGCTGCCAAGACATGATTTCTTTGTTCAAGCAGTACTGAAACATGAATCCTGAAAAGCCATGCAGCACCACTGTGGCTTTCTGAAATGTTTTGACTGGATAGAAAGTGAATCTATTGAAATTATTTAAATATGTCACTATTATAGCAGTCCCAAAGCCCTAGGTAGGGAGAAACTCTTACTTGAAATTAAAAACCATTTTTTTTTTTTAGAAAACTGGCATCACATTGAGGAGCCCTTTACTACAACCCCCCTCCCCCCTTTACAAAATGCATGGTTTTTAGCCCCAGCAAGGGCGGTAAGAGCTTCAATGCTCATAAAATTCCTATGAGCGTCGGAGCTGTTACCGTCACCGCCGGCGCTAAAAATCCTGCTACGGTTTTGTAAAAGGAGGGGTAAGTTCTATTAAGTGCTAATGCGGGTCTAATAGTAAAAAATTGAATACCATGGACATACTACAACATTAAGCAGTAATTTGAGAATATATGTGCGCTTACTGTACGGCATTACTGCATACTAACTGGTGCTAACTACAGTAGTAAGCCATGGATATGGTTATAGTTATGCTTTTATTTTATATACTGCCTTTCCACTGGAGATATCAAAGCGGTTTACATTATATTAACTAGTAGGCAGGTACTCTAAGCATTTTCCTAAACTGCCCCAGTGGGCTCCCATTCTAACTATAGTATGCTCCAATGAATCCACCTCTAACAGCCATTATCACCTGCAAAATAGGTGTTGGTAAGGGTTCCAGGAGTAATTTTTAAAATTTGCTGTGTGCTAATGGCAGCAGCATGGCCATTACTGCAGAAATTTGGAAACCACAGAAAATCAGGAGTTTTACAGCCATGGTAAAAAATGGCCTAAGCACACAGCAAAGACCTGTGTAACTCTGTGACAGGATTTTTTTTTTTTTTTTAACCACAGATTAGTAAAAGAATCCCTATCAGATACTCCATTTGTGTTCTTTTGGGAATGGGTGGTGGTGGAGGGGATGTTTGGAAGACAAAAACTCTGCTGGTTAGCAACGAAAGCTGTCGATATAATTTTCTGCATGCCAACATTAAGGGCTCCTTT
Organism: Geotrypetes seraphini; assembly: GCF_902459505.1. NCBI lineage: Eukaryota > Metazoa > Chordata > Amphibia > Gymnophiona > Dermophiidae > Geotrypetes > Geotrypetes seraphini. The sequence continues at coordinate 215,240,104 of NC_047087.1, read as the reverse complement.
TACAAAGGTGCGCTAGCGTTTTTAGCGCAAGCGCCGGATTAGCGCGCGCTAGCCGAAAAACTGCCGCCTGCTCAAGAGGAGGCGGTAGCGGCTAGCGCATGCAGCATTTCAGCGCACGCTATTCCGCGCGTTAAGGCCCTAACGCGCCTTCATAAAAGGAGCCCAAAATTACTCTCAGGAATTAGAGACACATGTTTTGCACAGCCTGTGTGTGTTTAAATGTCAAAAATTTTCCCTGGTCCTAAATGCATGGTAGGTGGCTGACGCATAAGTAAAAGAAAGATTGCATAAAGAAATGGAAAGAGATCTGACTATCTGGGGATAGATTTCTTAATGGATAATGCATTGTTGCTTAAGTCCTTGAAACGGTTGAATGCATGATTGTGTTTCTTCTCCGTCTTGTATTTTTTTGCACATACGTTGATTTTCAGTTGTTTCCAGTCATTCTTGGATCCATGTGTTGTGTGGCCCAATAAATATCTAATCAGATTGAAACATGCTTTGTTAGGAAGGCAGCCTAGCTTGCTGTAGGGCACTGGCTGAATAACAGCCATCATCTCTGAGACAAGAATGATTAACGCTAAAGGCTATACGAGTAAAAATCAGTAGAAGGAGGAATTATTAATGTGGGCTACTGTTGATGGACTATTTTATCACTAATATACTGTTTTAGCACAGAACTCATTTTATGCAGTAGTTACTAATAACTGAGATTATAAAATAATACCCCCCCTGAAAAGCCAAAACAAAGGGCTCATTTTACGAAGGTGCGCTAGCGTTTTTAGCCCATGCACCGGATTAGCCCGCGCTAGCCGAAAAACTACCACCTGCTCAAGAGAAGGCGGTAGCGGCTAGCGTGCGTGGCATTTTAGACTGCGCTATTTCACGCGTTAAGGCCCTAACGCACCTTCATACAAGGAGACCAAAGTAATTTGTTGAGAATGTAAATATAAGAAAAGTTAAAAAAAAAACCTGATTTCTATAAATAAACTCTGTGATCAGCAAACTGGGTCAAAACCCATGGGAACAGAGTGATTGGGATTTAAACTTGGCTATTACCTAGGAGACTCCCTAATCCCAGGAAAAACAAAAGTAATATATCCTTACCTGCTTGCTTTCTGTATATGTTCAAGAAACTCCCTATAATCAGGCAAGGCAGAGTGCATGACAGAGTGCATGGTGGAAGGGTAGTAGCATAGAGAAGGTACCTCCAGTAGCCAGCTGGGGGAAATCAGAGCTTCTTGGGACAGGTGGTCCAACAGCTAGTCTCTGCACAGCTAGGGAAATTAGCTCATTAGCTCCCTTGGTAGAAGCAAAAAGGCAGGGCCAAATTAAAGAGTAGGCCCAGTAGGCATATGCCTTGGGCCCAAAGACGTCTGAGGGGCCCAATACACTGCTTCACTTTCAAGGGGTATGTGGAGCCGAGAAGCTCTCATGACTTCTGTCTCTGAGACAGCACCATCTCCCCCATTTAGTTCTCTCATTGTCTTAGATCGCTGCCGATAGTACCAGCCCACTGATTCCTACAGACAGCCTCGCAACCTTTGGCTAGGCTGCACCCCCACCTCTGAGGAAACTGGAAGTTACATTGAGGTGGTGGGGCATGGCCTAGCCAAAGGTCACAAGTCTCCCTGTAGAAATCGCTGGGCTGTTGCTAGCGGCAGCAATCTAGTTCAGTGAGGACTGAATAGGAGAGATTGTGCTGGCTTCAGGGCAGAAGTCAGGAGGGCTGCTCAGCAGTGATTGGTTTAGGGGTAGAAAGGGGTGCTGCTGGAACAGAGAAGGGTGTCTGTTAGACCTGGGAAGGGATGATAAGAGTGTGCTGCTGGAGTGGGACAGGGGGAGGTACTATGTTGATGGCCCTGGAGACAGGAGAGGGAGGGGTACTGCTGACCCTGGGGACAGTATGAAAGGGAGAGGTGTTGCTAGAATAGGAGAAGAGATGGAGAGGTACTGATGGATTTGGTTGGGAAGGTGAGAGGGAAAGGTGCTGTTGGCCCTGGGGACAGGTGAGGGAATGGTACCGCTGGCCCTGGGGGTGGGAAGATAAGAGGGAGGGGAGTGCTGCCTCAACTGGATAGGAGAGTGAGGGTGTTACTGGACTTGGGGGTGAGAGGTGAGCAGGAAAGGTACTTCTGGAGCTGGGAGGGGTAAGAGAGGGAGGATTGCTGCTGGACTTGGGCCATCGAGGTAAATGCTCCAACGCTCATAGAATTCCTATGAGCATTAGAGCATTTACCTCGCTGACCCAAAGTAGAAACCTCTACTGCAGCTTTGTAAAAGGAGCTCTTAATTTTTTTTCTTCCTGTTCAACTGTTAGAGTTACAAAGAGGGTGGCTCTAGAATAAATTAAAAGAGCCAAAAGAGAACACTTTAATAAGATTATTGAAAATAGTGAGAATAAATCTAAGGAAATGTTTAGTCTATATCATTTTTGACTAGTAAAATTGATGCAACTGTTGAATTCCAGATGCCCTTAGCTTAGGATTTGACTAGGTTATTTTTATTTTTTTTTGCAAAATTACAAATCTCTGAGATACTTTCTCTACGGGGAAGAGATGTCTGGATCTACTGAGATGGCTATTGTGCAACATAGGGCAAAGTGGGAAAGATTTGATCTCTGTTCTATGATCCAAATGACGAATATTATTATTTCTATAAGAAATATCTATAAACTACATGACCCAGTTCCCAAAACATTAATTTTTATGGATATACGTGATCTATTACCATTTCTAATGAATATAATTAATCAAAGTTTAGAAATGGGACATTTCCCAACATCTTGGAAGCATGCTTTCATTACTCCTGTTTTGAAACTGGTTAAATTAGATAGGGAACAACCTCAGAATTATAGACCTATTTCTAAATTATGTTTCTCTAGTAAAATAGTTGAACATGTAGTTCTTAAACAGTTGAAAGTAAGAGGAAATCCTTTTCAGATAAAGACAAAAGGACCTCAAGTGTTCACATCCAACTGACAATGGAATGCATCCCATCAGATGGACTTAATGTGAACTATCACTGGTCCTGAATGTCATTTTTTCTTTTGCCACTCTAAGGGCTCCTTTTACAAAGGCATGCTAGCAGTTTTAGCGTGTGCTAGCTGCTACCACCTCCTTTTAAGCAGGCGGTAATTTTTTTGGCTAGCGCACGCTAATCTTGTGCATGTGCTAAAAATGCGAGCGCACCTTAGTAAAAGGAGCCCTAATAGTCTTTAAATTAACTATTTTTTTATTTAATTGGCTAATTTTAGTATGCCAAGGAATATAGCAACCTATCAAATATTGCACCTGGAAAACTATCCCCGGATAAGCGGCTCGAAACCTTATAAAGCCTAAAGAACTTAGCTTTTATCCAGGAACCAGGGCAACTCGTAGCTGTATATAGTGATTAGTTAAATAAATCTCAGCTTTGCTTCGCTCAATGGAGATTTTCCATTTCGCTCTAATGAGAGCTTCCTTGGGAGATGATGGAATATTAGTGATAGTTGCATATGCTCGTCAGGCCAACACTGTCAGAAAAGAAAGAACTAATATTACGGAAAACAAACTGGCATCAGCACAATGGAATCACAATATATTATTGCATTATTATCAACCGTTAAATATAGCGGAGAGGCCCTGACTGACTAGCAGCTAGTTTTAACCCCCCCCCCAAAAAAAAAATAATTACTAAACATTATGTTAAAAGTTCTTAAAGTAATTTTAGAACATTTTTAGAATGTTTTCAGAATGTTTTAAAATAATCTTAAACACCTCCTAACAGGATTCTAGGCAACTCTACCTCCCATTAGAGTATACTTCTTCAAGTTGTTAAATTTAATATGTTTAGCGGTAATGTTGAACATAAGGTACTTACGTGGGCCAAATGTTCTGGCAAAACACAACAACGGGAAGTGCAGCTCCCTTTCAGTGTTGTAGAAAAATAATGGTGACCTGCAGATGGCAGCGTCTAAGCTTTAAATCTTAAATTTTGAAACAACCCGCCCTACACATGTACAATGTCAAAGATGTAAAAACATGATAAGAAGCTCTTTAATGGCCCCCTAGTGGAGGAAGACCAAAGAACAGCATATAGCAAAATCCAAAAGAGCTATATAAATGAAGGCTGAAAATGATGGAAATCCTTATTTTATTATAAGCATACGGACCCACCAGGAATTCCCGGTGTACCATGCACATATGAATTAAGTAGACTTATTGCAATAAAGTATTATTTATTTAAAAAGTTTTTGATTGTTGATAAATTTAAATATCTATTTAGGAAAGGGGGTAAAAAATTTTTATATATAAAACATCCTGGAAGTCATAAAATTGAGCCAATATAGAACAAATTATTTTTTGTAATTTAAAAAGATTATTGTATTTTAGAAAAATTTAATATGATGTATAAAAATTATTTTGTGTGTGTATATGCACACTCAATCAGCGATACATGCAATTTATTTAGAGAATGCAATACCGAATAACCACAAAAATAAATGAAATAGCTGAAATAACCTGAAAACTACAATCAAAAGAAAGTTTGCCAATTAATCATGGTGATAAGACCCTTAGGATGTAAACTGTGGAGACGGTGAATCCATCTTTGCTCAACTTGCAATAATCTGTTCCCTCTATCACCACCTCTAACTGATTCTTGTACTGTGTGACATTTCAGTAGTTCAAAAGTATGTTGATATTGCAAACAGTGTGCAACTAAAGGGACTTCTTTATGCTGCAGATGTAAACAAGATTTATGCTCAGCCATACGGATCTTAAATTGTCTAGTGGTCTTACCCACATAAAGCATAGAACATGGGCAGACAATTATATAGACCATGAAATCACTTCTACAAGTAGTCTGATAACATAACTGGTATGTTCTTCCATTGGACAGATTTGAAAAACTAGTGCCAGTTATGGTGAGGGAACAAATCTGACAATGGCCAAATGCACTATGCTGCCCAGTGTAGACCCCTCACGGTCGATTTCCATCAGGTTTAATACTGAGATATTCCTTAAGATTACGTGTTCTAGAATAAGCAACCCTTATTTTTGAGTCTTGTAAATACGGGGACCTTTGTATACTTTGCCAATGTTTACGTATAATATCAGTGATTTCTTGAGAGGCTGTATTGTACTGAAGAATGCATGTATAATTTTCTTGCAATACGGATGATTGATCTTGTGATGTTGCAGAGGGTTGTAACAACCATTCCCTATGATTGTGCTTGGCTCGTTGATAGGACCTTTTTACTATGTGGAATGGATAGCCTCTACATTTTAGATTTTTTTTGCTAGCCTTGTAGAGGATTCTTTGTAATCATTAACTTCAGAACAAATTGTGCTAGGGGCAAGCTGTTTTTTTAAAGCAATGGGGTGGCAACTATCGTACTGCAATAAACTATTGGTATCAGTGAGTTTCACTTATAATTTAGAGTGAAATGTATTACATTTAACTGAAATCCAGGTATCTAAAAAATTGATACCCTCAACTGAATAGTTCATAGTGAAAAATGGTATTAGGGACCAGTGATAATTCTCATTAAGTCCATCTGTTGAGATGCATTCCATTGTTAGGTGGATGTGAACACTTGAGGTCCTTTTGTCTTTATCTGAAAAGAATTTCCTCTTACTTTCATCTCATTAGGAGGCTTTTTGGTCTTAGGACTTTACACTTTGAGGATTTGTTCTTAAACAGCTTACATCATTTATTGAAAAAAAAAACCTCAAACACCCTAATGTTTTGCATTCAAAATTCTAAGGTCATTCTAAAGAGTAGTAAAAGTGTCAACATATTAAAATTTCGCTTAAATAACATTAAAATATTCTCCATTTAAAGTGTTGTATTAATTATTCTAATTAAAATATTTTCCTTAATATCATTTAAAAATTCTCTGTTTGAACTCATTGCATAAAGTGTTTTTTTTTTTAAGTTCAAATCTGTTTATTGGAATTATAAGTGAGCAATAGTACAGAAAAAAGAAAAACAATACTTATACATACATGTTTAACTCTGCATCAGCATTGAGCAATTATAGCATAACCAATAGGAAACATCATCAAAGAAAAAACAGTTTTCTATGCTCAGCATAGCCATGCAGGAAATATATTTTCATATAAAAGTAAAGGTAAGGTGTGCTATAGTCTAACCATATATATGATTCAGTAGAAACAAAATTAAATGTTTAAATAGAAATATTTCAGTCGCCATCTAAAATAGAGTAGACTTAAGATAGTGATCAGCTTTGTATCGTATTGATGTAAGGAGAGAGCACACATAAATTAACAGTTACAGTAATTTCTTACAGGTTCCCACAATTTGTTAACATTTTTAGTGGACTTCGATTTCTCTATAAATACCTTTTCATATTTAAAAGATATGCATACCGAATTCCATCATATGTTAGAGCCCACCTTAGAAAGGTCTTTCCTTGACAAAAGAACATTCTTTATCGCTAAATATAAAAGGATACGAAGTAACTTGGCTTTATAATCATCCATTAACAATATTGAATCATTCTCACCTCTATCCCTGTGATTAAAATTTTCAGATTCAGTTTATCTTCAATATCTATTATAGTGCTTATCGTTTTCCATGATATACAGTATGTTCGCAACAGGTCGCACTCAATAAAGCATATGTAATAATGAGCCTGAAACTTTGTTGCAGGACCAACATTTATGAGATTGATCCACATTTAATTTGGCTAGCTTATGTGGGGTCCAGTGAGTGCGGTGCAAAACAAAGTAAATAGATTGTAATAGTGAAGCAGATTTTAACGTTTTGAATGCCTGCGCCCAAATCAGTTTCCAAATTTCAGAATCGACATATATGTCAAAATCTGCGTTCCAAGTTGATTCAGTTAATTCAGGGTTGTTAAAAGAGTGTAGCTGTATTATCTTATACCATTTGGAGGTAGTTCCTTTCCCATTACTGAACTTTGTACCATATGTCAGAACGTCAGGTTGAACATTCCTGGAAGATAGCACAGTATAGTTTTTTGTAAGACAGTGCCTTAATTGGATCTATTGGTAAAACAAGTGTCCAGGAATGTTATACAATGTCATAATTTTGTTGAATGTCATCCATGTATTATCTTTAATTACATGATGTAAGCTCCATATGCCTCTTATCTGCCAACTTTTCCAATCAACAGTATTATCTTGAATTTTGATATTGTCATTGCTCCATATAGACACATTGTTAGTATCATTCCATTTCACAGGTACTAACTTATCAAGCGTAAGTATAGCTTTACTAGTGGAAGCAATAAATCAGATTTAAGTTTTCTTTCTGATTAGTGCAAGTCTTTCTGATTAGTGCAAGATTGTGCATTGTATTTTAATATGTTTGTCCCGCAAGTGTGTTCTAATAATAGCCATGCCGGAGACTCCTCTACAGGAGGAGGAATAAGCCATAGAGTAGCTTGTCTCATCAGAAAAGCCACGTGATAGCTATGAAAGTCAGGGAAATTCATCCCTCCTTTTTCCTTTGCTGGTTTAAGTTTTTTAATTGCAATACACGGTTGCTTACTGCGCCAAAGAAACCCTGCAATTAGTTTTTCAATTTGATAGTAAATATCTGATTTAAATAACATGGGAAACATATTTAGAATGTAATTAACTTTAGGTACCATCATCATTTTTATTGTTTCTAATCTTCCCCACCATGAGATGTTGAGAGGAGACCATTTATTAGTCAATTCTTTGACAGTGTTTAGAATAAATTCCATGTTGTATGCAATAGATTCGTCAATTGTTGGTACAAAAAACCTCCTAAATATTTTAGTCTGTGATTTATCCATTTAAAGCCAAATTGTTTAATTTCAGGTAATAAGAGTTCCGTCTTACTCTGATTTAGTTTATAAGTAGAAATTTGTGAATATTCATCTATGGCTTCTAGAAGATGAAATATAGAATCTGGGGTAGTGTATAGCAGAACAAAATTGCATAAAGTATTTAAACAATTTGTCCTTGTCTCCTACAAGTCCCACTTGGAAATTTAACAAGATTCCAGAACCTTCAAGTGTTGAATCGCTACCATGGCTTTGTAAAAGGAGCCATTAGTGCATTAACATACATTAGCTTGATTAAAGCATGTTAAATAGTTTATATTACTACAAATGTGAGAAATAAAAGTAATTATTTCCACTTTTGTTTTCAGTTAATGAACATCATGTTCTTCCCACTTCTTATCCAACCAAAGTGTACTTTTATTTCTTTAGTTCCTGTAACTCAGAGGGGAAAGCTCACCAATTTTAAATTGATCTTTTCTTCAGATTTCACTCTGCTAGATAGAGGTTGACAGATTAGAAAATTGGGCTGAAGAACCCTGCATCCTGTCATGCTGAAAGCTATAATGTAACTTTTTTCCTCATTTTTTGTTGGTCAGAAAAATAACACTTTCAAGTAGTTAGCAGGATAGCATAGAATAATTACATGAACAAACAGGGTTTTTCTGTAATACTTACAGCCTTACTTGAATTATCCAAAAGTGTATATATCATTTTACTTTTCTTGATCAACATCGATCTCTTGTCAATTTCTTCAGTATCGCTGTATTATCTTGATCAATATCGAACATTTATCAATCTCTTCTATATCACAAAATTTCTCTCAGCGCTTCATTGCTTTATCATCCAGAACCATGCAGACACTTTTCATCCCAATGTGGCCAGTGTTTTGTGGTAGCAAATCTACCGCTGCATCAGGGCAATTATATCAGCAACATATTTCTTGTAGCTCTACAAAAGAAAAGAAGCACCAGTGGGATAGAAAGCTATGCCCCCCTCTTTCAAACCATGAATTTATCAGACAATGTGAATGCAGGAGAAGAAGACCATGGGTGGGTGATGGGAAAGGAAAGATTCACCAGTGGAGTGAGAGAGGTTATTCCCTTCTCTCTTGCAAACCTCTCAGCATCAGCAAGATAAGCACTCACCATTGCAACAGCTGCGGTTAAATGACCATGCTGAACTGTCCATGCTGGAACAGCCATGCTGAAGTGTCTGTGCCGAATCAACCTAGACCCTTAACAGAAGTAGCTGTGAGAAATTGAACATATCACTTTTCCATATAGACCCAATGCAAGATGACACATTTGTTGTTTTGTTCAACTTGCTTCTGCATTCCTGCAGAGAAGAAGTTTGTTGGCTGCTCCTGAAGCACTGCTTTCTTTACTTCATCATCAGAGGTGAATCTGCAACCTCACAGCATCTCATTCATTGGACCAAAGATGTGCTAATTGCTAGGTGTCAGAACAGGTCAAAGTGATGCATCCATGTCTCATTGCCAGTGACAATTCTCTCCAAAATACTCAGATCGCCTTCATACCATCTCAGAAACTGGGTCGTAATCTCACCATGGTGTTGCTCGTGCAGATCAGTAAGTTGTTTGAGAATTCATCATGTGCAGACTTTCCTGTATCCCAAGTCATCACGCATTATGGCAAATGCAGATCCATAACTGATATCCAAATCTGCAGCCAATTGAGACACCATTATTTGTCAATCTTCTGTAATCAAGACATTCACCCTCTCAATGTTTTCCTGTGTGCATGATGTTGATGAAGAACCAGAACGACCTTCATTGGTTACACCTGTTCTTTCCGCTTTAAACATTTTTTACCTACTCATAAACCTTTAATTGAATCATGGTGCTATGTCCATACTGAGTCAATATCCGACAGTGAATTTCGATAGGTTTCACTACCTCTGCCCAAAGAAAGCACAATACTGCACATTGTTCTTCAATGGTGCAATCCTGCAATAGAGCATCCATGTTTCTTTTTTTTTTTTTTAAGTTCAATCAGTTTTATTAGCATTTTGTCATAGAAATACAAGCATAGACCTCATATACATAAGAAGTTTTCACAGATTGTAAGTACAGGCGGTCCATGACATGTCATCAAAAACAGAACAAAGAATAATAACATAACCTAACGAACAAGCTTATCAGCCGTGTGTATAGGTCTGAGGTAAACACGCAAGTATAAGAGGATATAGTAACATTAAAAGGTGTCACATAAAGTTATAAGATGGTTCATACGGTCAGATATGTCAGCATGATGATACAGTAAGGCAATTCTTGCATTCATAAGTCTGGCCCACCAGGACGGTCATGGGGCAACACAAATGCTACTTCACTAGACAGTGGTGCCCACATTTTTGTGAACTTTCGGAGCGAATTATTACGTTCAGCAGCGGCGTACAAACATACAGTGTTCCACCACTCAGTGTATGAGACATTAGAAAAATCTTTCCAATTGGCTAAAATAATACGAATTGCAATTAACAATAATAGTTGTATTAAGTGGTACGTCTCATGTATATAGGAGTCTTGAGTGGAATGTATAGTAGTGATTAAGCATGCATATGTGAGTGGAATAGTACTACCCACTAAAGAGGTAATATGAGACCAAATCTTGGCCCAAAAGCCCTTCAGCAAGGGGCACTCAAAAATCATATGTTTCAAAGACCCCATGGATAGTTTGCAAGACCAGCAAAGACCTGTGTTGTAATTTTGATAACTTTTGTGGCGTCCAGCACGCCTTGTGTAGCAAGAAATAATAAGATTGGTACAAAGCAGCCAATCTAGAAATTTTATATGGCATAGCCCATATACCTTCCCAGTCTTTTGAATCCAAAACCATATTCAACTCGTCATGCCAGGTATTCACCAGTTTATCTGGGGTGTGTGTTTGGTGAAGTCTTAATACTTTATACCAGTTGGAAGCTTCCTTTTTATGGTAGGCAATCTTGCCACAAAGGGTTAAAAGATCCGGTACTAGCCACATTCTATCTTTTGAATGTATGAGGTCATGAAGTGCATGTTTGAGCATCCATGTTTCTAACCTCGTGACTGCCACATGACTAAATGTTGAGTGATAAACTGTGCGTGGATGAACTATCCAACAGGCAATGTACGAGTACATGTGTTGCAGTTTTTTAGCTCTTTTCTGGTTATTGCATAATTTAACAATTGCCTTTTATTTTTGATTCACCCTTATATATACTGTACATTTTTGGATAACCAGATATGTTTATACACTACTGGCATTTGTGACTATGTGGTTGAAGAGAAGATACATTTACCAAGTATAAGTGTGGTTGAAACATTTTGAAAGTGAAAGATTTTTCAGAATATTTAAAGAAAAAGAAAGATAAAAAGAAACAAGAAAATTGAAGGGGGTGAGGTTTTTTTTTTTTGTTGTTGATTTTTTTGAGAAAACCATGCTTTATTTTTGGAAGGGGATGTGTTTATGTCAGTGATTGGAACAGAAACATTTTTTTTTTCTTCCTAAAGAGATATACAGCTCCTTTTCCGAGTCATTTTCTATTCCTATATGAAGATATACCAACGGTCACTGTAGTCAGATTTTATGTTATATTTATAAATGTGTTTACCTGACCACTATATACATATTTTGAAATAGTAGTCTTACAGTGCTATGGTTGGTAGGGGTCTTTATGTACTCCAATATTTTTCCTTGCTGAAGCAACAGGTTGGAAGTGGTACCAGTAGGGCATAAATGGATTTTCTTCTCTTGGTCTCTCAGCCCCAACCCATCCCTTCCCCCCTGAAGGGATCCTTTCTAAAGGACCACTCACCTTGTTGAGGCAATAGTGCAGCACTAAACTTTAAACAAGATATACAAAATAATTGGGTAAATATTCAGCTAAAAGTGATGAGTGATTTTTAAAACAATATCCACCTTAGGCTGAATTAGACTTGGTTATTCATTTCTGGGCTATGTCCGGCCACCGGCTCCGAATATTCAGGGCTAATGTTTTATATGCTGACTTCCAGTGCTTATGCAGATCCTGGTTAATATTCAACTGGAATCTACATAAGACACTTTGATGCCCTCTGGTTTGTGCTTTTAGTTCCCACTCCGTCCTACCCCTAAGAACAAGATGCAGCCTGCCTTCCTCCCTTCCTCCCAGAATAAGTCACAGCCCCCATTCAATCCTCCCTCCTTCCAGCCTTCCTTCAGATTCTCCTTCCCTCATTCTTTCCCCCCCCCTCCCCCGCAGTTGAGCAAGATCCTCTCAGCTTCCCACATATCCATATGAATTTTTATGTCTCGATAGTGCCACACCCAGGCCTACCTAACATTTTTGGTGGTCCAGTGGGGTGATGGGAGAAGGAATGAACCCCACTCACTCTTGTTCCTAGAAACTGCCTCAAGAAAATGGTTTCTATGATCTCTAATGCAACATCACAGTAATCTGAAGTTGTCTATGGTGCAAGAGATTCAAGGAGTAAAATTATTGTTGCTTAGCATCTCATCCATACTATCTAAAGTAAAACACTGAACATTATAATCATGACACACTGCACTGTAGGAAGCAATATAACTACCGTGTTTTCCCAAAAATAAGACAGTGTCTTATATTAATTTTGGGTCCAAAAAATGCATTAGGTCTTATTTTTTTGGGATGTCTTTTTTTTAATGTACAACAATCATCTCTCCCTTCCTCTTCTCCACTCTATTTCTTCCTCTTTCTTTCTCCCCCACCCATGTGCAGTATCTTTCCTCCCCTCTCACCCATCCCCTTATGCAGCATCTTTCTATCCCTCCCTCCCATCCCCCTGTGCAGCAAAACCCCACCAACCCTCCCACCGTGAGACTGATATACCTCCTCTCTGAGGCCTCCTAAAGCAGCAGGGGTGGGGGTTGCTGAATTGATAAGTCCAATTTTTTCAACAAATCAGGCAGTACTAATGTCAGGGATAGAGTCAGGGAGTGTCGGGGACATTCGAGGGGGGGGGCTTTGGGGGTTTATATTAACTAGGGCTTATTTGGGGTAGGGCTTATATTATGAGCATCTTTAAAAATCATGCTAGAGCTTATTTTTGGGATAGGCCTTATTTTCGGGGAAAAAGGGTACCTGTTTATCAGTCAAAAAGCAGAGATCTGATTCTTCAGCAAAATAATGATGGTAATTATGAAGTGGTCATTTCAGTCCTTGAAGTTTGCACTGATTGATATTTATTGACTTTAGCTTCAAACGCCTTCACCAGCTCTGATTTACAGACAAGTGGGTAGCGAAGGGTCCTTTAGAATTCATCATACCTGCACTTATCACTGTAGTTGTTTAGGAATCAGTGAATCCAGATGTCATTGGATTAAAGATGATGCTAATTATTCTACTACAATCATAAAGATCCTGTTAATTATCCATTACATAAAAAATCCTAATTGATTAATTTATTACTCAATATTCTTTACAGCAGAGCTACTTCACTTGAAACGTGATTTCTGTAGTTAAAAATGGTACATGGTGTCTATAAATATTTCAACTTCTATTAGATTATTATGTAATTACTAGTTTGGGAGCTTACAGTTTAGCTGTAAGCTGATAACAGTGGCTGAGCGAACCCTTATACAGTAGTTACAGTGGGCTGGGGGTGGAGAGGGGGTTAGAATGTGAGGGTTGGTAGTGGGAGCTGGAGGTTGGCAGGGATTGGTGGTTGGGGTGCTAGGACAGGAGGATTGGTTGTTAGGAAGGGTGAAGGGTGATTGGTGGAGGAATGGTGTGGGATTAAGGGTGATTTTGGCGGGTTAAATCATTTTGGGAAGGGTGGGAGTGTGGGAAGAGGTGGGTAGGCAGGGTTAAATTTGTTAGATATTTCCTGTGGCTTCTGCTACCTTTTGCGGTATCTTGGCTTCTGGTGTCGAAGTTGGTGATGTGGAAGGCAGCTGGCATCCAGGTACTGAGTTTTTATTTTGTCTCTGTGGTGTGCTCTTCGGCCTGCCATGGTAGTGTTGCTGGAACCGGAGAGGCGCGGGTTCACAGAGCTGGCACGGCTGAAGTGAGAGAGACAGCTCAGGCGGTGTGTGTGTGTTTTCCTGGCTTCTGCGGCATTGTACGGGGTGACACGCGTCTGCCGGGAGCTGCCGTGATAGGCCCTCTCTGAGGAGACATTCGGCCGCGCGTCTTTTTCTCTGCTCCTTAGGTTGGCTCTGGAGGTGCTGTGAGCTGGCAGTATTAAGTAAAAGGGCTTGCAGTGCGAGCACAGGATGCAGCACGGTCCGTTTAGTTTCCTGCTTGCTTGCTGTTCTGTTGGGGGCGACGCGTGTCTGCAAGGAACCAGCTGTAATGGCAGTCTGAGCAGGAAAGGCTGGTTGGATCCGGCAAAGTGCGTCTTTTCAGCTGTGCAGGGTGCCTTGGAGATGAGTGTTTGCTTCCTTGCCTGTTAGCCTGGTTTTGGCTCGAACGGTGTATGGGATACTCAGTTGGGGAAGTTAGAGGATGGGGGGAGGGTTGTCTAGTGTTTAGGAGGGGGTGGTTTTGGGGTTTGGAGTGTTGGGGTGTGGGCTGCTGGGTTTTTGGGGCTTGGGGTGTGGTGTGGTGAACTTTGGTCCAAGTTTTGTGGCTGATCAGATGGTATATTGCAAAGTTTTTTTTATTGTAGAGAGCAGGTTTCTTCTTGTTTGTTATGGCTCCTAGGAAGCAGCAGCTTGCTAGGGGGCGTTCTTCAGCTAGACGGGCTTGTCGAGGACGTTTTACCTCTCTTGCAGGTGCTGTTCCCTGTGCTGCTGCTGGGAGGCAGCAACGTGGTTCCCGTGCAGCTGTTCAGTGGGGTGCGGGGCCTCACAGAGGTGGGGCACATGGTGTTCGGACATCTGGTGCCCGGGCTTCGGTGGTGCCAGTTGCCTCTCAGCCTGGTTCTGCAATGGATCCTGCTCTTGTTGATCGTTCTGGTGAGTCTTTTGGGGCTTTGATAGATGTGTTAGCTGGGGTGGGTGTTGCTGAGTCTGGGAGCGGGGTGGCACCAGGGAGGCAGCATGGGGTGTGTCCAGCGGTTCTTCTGGTGCGGCGGCTCTGCTGATGCATCATGGTCATACTTTATGTGAAATTACACCTTTGGACTGTAGTATTTCTAAGAAATTATGGGAAAAAATATTGAAGGGCAAGTATGTGGATGTGTTTTATTTGTTGGAAAAGGAGCAGAATAAGTTGGATAAGAAGAAAGATGCTGGTAAGGCTGATGGGCAGTGTAGTCGTTTTCGTGTGCCTAGAACCATTATGAATTGGGTGCTGGGTTTTAATATATATGCTTCTGTGGTTGGGGCAGCTTGGCCAAGATTGTATGCAGATTTGTTGAAATGCTTTGATCTTATTTTGAGGGCGTTTCGGATTTATGATGGTTGGTCATGGTTAAACTATGACGAGCAATTTCGGAAAGTTTGACTACTGATAAATCATGGGTGTGGGGGTATAGGGATGTTGATTTATGGCTTGCGGAGATGACGCAGGCTCATGCTGGATCCTTTCGTCTTGGAGGGGGAGTGGGTCAGCTGTCATGGGAGGATCTTCCTTCAGTGGGGTCTCTCCCTCTTTTGGTACACGGGGGTCCTTTGCCCCTTCTGGACGTGGTGAAACCTTTGGGTTGCCCGGGTCCCGGGCCACAGTGGGTACCTTCTGCTTCCAGTTTAATGCCGGGCGATGTGACCGAGCGGTTTCTAAATTCCGATATCGGTGTAGTCAATGTTCTGTGCCCACCCAGCATATCGTAGTTTTAGTGCTGGAGCCAGCAGTCGCAGGGCAGGGGTTCGGAATGCTGGGTCCTTTGGTGGGAGTTTGCCAGGTCAAAACAGAGTCCCCAATTAATTTGCCAATGCTTGATTTATGGTTGGGTTTGTACCCTCTGGAGGATGTTGCTCAGCTGCTTGGAGAAGGTTTTCATTTTGGTTTTGTGATTCCTTTTGCTGGGCCACCCCTTGCTCATCATTGTCGTAATTCTCCTTCAGTTGAGCGGCATGTGGAGGTGGTTTGTACAAAGTTGCAGAAGGAGTTGGAGTTGGGGAGGATTGCTGGTCTATTTTCTTTTCCGCCTTTTCCAGACTTGGTAGTATCTCCTTTGGGTGTTGTGCCTAAAAAGGAGCCGGGCGAGTTCCAGCTTATTCATAATTTATCATTTCCTTTGGGCTGTAGTGTGAATTCTTTTATTTACCCCCTTTTTTGTTCTGTGCAGTATACATCGTTTGATATGGCCATTGCTATGCTGCGTAATCTGGGTCCGGGTGCGCTTTTGGCTATGGCTGATATCGAGTCAGCTTTTCGTTTACTTCCGGTGCATCCGGATTCTTTTTATTTGCTTGGTTTTCAGTTTGAGCATCAATTTTATTTTGATAAATGTATGCCAATGGGTTGCTCTGTTTCTTGTTCTTATTTTGAGGCATTTTCCACTTTTATTCATTGGGTTACTCAATGTGTTTCTGGATGTGTGACTATTGTTCATTATCTGGATGATTTTTTTGTTTGGGGGTCCGGCTGGTTCTTCTCAGTGTGCTGACTTGGTGGTGGCTTTTCAGGCAGTCACTAAGAATTTGGGGGTTCTCTTAGCATTGGATAAATCTGAAGGTCCAGCTACCTCCTTAGTTTTTCTGGGGGTTGAATTGGACTCTGTGCGTATGGAGTCTCGTTTGCCTGCTGTTAAGATGCCTGCCTTGAGAGAAGCTATCCAGGCAGCGTTGCTGAAATCCAAATTGACATTGCGGGAAATCCAGTCTCTGGTGGGACATTTTAATTTTGCTTCCCGGGTGATCCCGATGGGTAGGGCTTTTTGCCGTCAATTGGCAATCTTGTCTCTGGGTTTGCATAACAGAATTTCCGTGTGCGCATTACACAGGGTGTGCGGGAAGATCTTCGGTTGTGTTCTCATTTTTTGGCTTGCTTTAATGGGGTTTGTTTGTGGCAGCAGGAGGAAGTTACATCAGTGGATTTACGTCTTTTTACTGATGCTGCTGCGGGCTTTGGTTTTGGCATTTACTTTGGGGGGTCGTGATGTGCGGATAGGTGGCCTGGGTGGTGGCGAGATCGGGGTTGAAGTGATAATATTGCTTTGTTAGAACTTTTTCCGGTGCAGTGGTTTGAAGGACACATGATGACTTGAAAACCTGAGTTTTCTCCTGCATTTCCATTTATAAATACATTTTATTTTAATTTCCATTGGAATTACACTAATACTGTAGCAGTGTTGCTTTGTCTTCCCGAAAAACTGCACATTGATAAGTATTTTAATCTGTTTTCTTTTTCTGCTGTTGTAATAATGCATTGTAACAACGGTATGACAGGGTAACCTAGGCTGCCACCCCCGCATACCCCTATTCACACATTCATTCTCGAGCATGAAAAAAAGAAAACAGAAAATGACCATGCTTCATATTACAGAAAATGTTTATGCTTTATCCATTTTTTCACTCCACAGTGCATTCAGCAAAAGCTCATAATAAAGTCAAGTGCTTTTAAGGAACAAATTAGGTAAAAACTTGCCAGCAAGGCCTTGAAAACCATTCCAGTAAGAAGAGATTGAAAGTCATTAGTTGTTACCACACAGCATTTCCCAGTATTGTTCACTAGTACAGACCAAATGCAATATACATAGGAGTCAGACCTAACATGACATTTTCTTATCACAATTTTCTCTTTCTTCCCTTCTCCCATCTTGTCATTGTTCTAGTAACTAGAATTAGGAAGGAGAAAGGATGGAAAAGACAGAGGCAGGAGAAAAAAATATAAAGAGGACAGATACGACATAATTCTCTATCTTGCAAGCAAACTTTGTATTGCTTGAAGAACTACTTGACTTTATGAAGGCAATTTTATAAGGGGGCACCTAAGCCCTGTTTCTATAAAGGGCGCCTAAATCAGTAAACCTATTGCATGCCAATGAAATAAGGTAAAAACACAAAAGGTCTGCGGAACTGATGTTCTTAATCTAAAAGTCTTCAGTGACAAATGTTCTTCTCAAATAAAAGTGATGCAGACAATATAGGGCTCCTTTTATCAAGCCGCGCTAGCGGTTTAACGCACGTAATAGCGCACATTAAACCGCCGGCCGTTACCGCCTCCTCTTGAGCAGGCGGTAGTTTTTAGCCAGCGCGGGGGTTAGCGTGTGATGAAAAGTTGCGTGCGTTGACCCTGCTAGCGCGACTTGATAAAAGGAGCCCATAATGTCAGTTTATGTAACACACAGCAGAAATAGTGGTGCAGACCCGACATGGTCCATGTTTCGGTTATGGATAACCTTCTTCTGGGGTCCAATCGAAATGCCAATAAACAGAGAGATGGAAACAGAATATCCCCCCCCCAAAAAAAAAAAAAAAAGCTACAATTGCAACAAAATTGGGTTCCTCAATATAACAACTAGTAATTGACAATGAATTATGGGAGGAAAAGGATCTCAGAAATCAGCTCATAACCCAACATAAAAATAAACTTAGGGATCCTTTTATTAAGGCGCGCTAAAGATTAGTGCACGCTAAATGCTAAGGCATTCATTATATTCTATGGGCGCCTTGGCATTTAGCGCGTGCTAATTTTTAGCGTACGCTAAATCAGTTAGCATGCCTTAATAAAAGGACCCCTTAGCCTGAGTATTACTGAGTATATTTGGAAACAGTGGCCAATGCACGTTTATATTTTGCTAATAAGAAGCGTTATGTCAGCCAAGATCTTTCTCACACTGGCTCAGCATTTAAAAGGGTTTAAAGCTCTGTTGCTATCAGATATTTATGCTATTCACAGAGGCTTACAGATGCCTAAGTCATTCCATGTCCAAACTCTATACCTGACCACCCATTTTTTTCATAGTTACCTCAGTCTGGGTGCTGGTAGGCACTGCGTCAATTTTCACATCAAATTTAATCATTTTTCAGTTTTTTTAAAATTACTTGTTATTGATATTTTCAATTATCATGCCAATTAAATCAAATTGTTTTTTTAGAAAATTAGATTTTGTGTGGAAAATTGGCTAGGTGCCACTAGGCACCACCAATCTAGGCATCTATTGATGCCTAGCCTAGGCACCACATATAGAATCAGGGCCTTAGTGCTTTTGAAGGTGCTTATTTGGTGGTTTTTTTTTTTTTTTAAAGACCAATAAGTGCCTATTTGTCTTTTTAAAATACAGTAAAACCTTGGTTTGCGAGCATAATTTGATCCGGAAGCATGCTTGTAATCCAACGCACTCGTATATCAAAGCAAATTTCCTTATCCAGCAGGGGAGAACACTTTAAAAGAAGCGGTGCCAATGGCTCACCGAGACCAGCAGCAGTATCGGGAGCTCCTCTCCAGCAGGGCACCTGATCAGTTACACCCCTCCCCCGATCCAGCAGGAAGAAGCGGTGCCAACGGCTCACCGAGACCAGCAGCAGTATCGGGAGCCCCTATCCAGCAGGGCACCTGATCACAGTTACACCCCTCCCCCGATCCAGCAGGGGAGAACACATTAAATATATATTTTTTATTTTTCTTTATACTTATTTTTTATCTCTATTTTTTTATTTATTTTATTTATTTATTTTTAATTCTATCTTTAAATTTATTTATTCATTACTTGGTGGAATATTCATTTCTATCTCTATCTTTATATTTTATCTTTATTTTTCATAAATTGTCTCTTCAGGTACTTTAGTTAGATTGTGAGCCTTTGGGACAGTTAGGGAATTTCTAAGTACCTATCTTATTTATTTTTATTTATTGTATCTTTTAATGCATTCATTTTTGTAAACCGCTTAGAAACCTCACGGTTATTAGCGGTATATAAGAATTAAATTAAATTAAAATTAAATTATAGGAAATAATGGAAACTCAGACAATTCGTTCCACAACCCAAAAACTTTAATACAAATACTATACGTACTTGTATTGCAAGGCCTTGCTCATTTATAAGAACATAAGAATAGCCTTACTGGGTCAGACCAATGGTCCATCAAGCCCAGTAGCCCGTTCTCATGGTAGCCAACCCAGGTAGCTAGTACCTGGCCAAAACCCAAGGTGTAGCAATAGTTCATGCTACTGATGCAGGACAAGCAATGGATTCCCCCATGTCTTTCTACAAATTATACACACAATCTAGTCTTTCTAGAAGTAGGCACAATGTACAAAGGGCTAGATGCACTAAAGTCAGCGATCATCACTAAACCTGTTTTCACAGCTTTAGCAATGACCGCTATTACCGACCCAATTACCCAATCACCCACCCATTTTCCAATCCGTCTGAGCAAATTAGCTAAAACCCCACGCAAAGCAGCCAAACGATTGATGCACTAACATCACTTGGCTATGCAAAAAAAAACAAAAAAAAAAAACAGGGGTTTTAGCAGTGTCAGAAAGAGAAGAACCAGTTGTAATGATGTGATGTGTATATACTGTATGTACTCGTATTGCATGACCTTGCTTATATTTCAAGTTAAAATTTAATAAAATGTGTTGCTTGTCTTGCAAAACACTTGCAAACCAAGTTACTTGCAATCCAAGGTTTTACTGTACTAGTATAGGTGTCAGATGCAGATATTTTTACCAGGCATAGAGCTGATGTAGAAGTCTGTACCAATTAGTTGTCTAGTACATGTGTAAATTATAGTATTTTGTAATCTATGAACATACTTGTGCACTCTACCCATGTGCTATCCTAATTACACACCTTTGCATGCCCACTAGCAAAGAACTGTTATCATTTAATGGTACATATTATTTTCATGCAGTCAGTAATTTATAAGAGGTCAATTCTTCAAAAGGTTTTCACACTTCATATTTTTGCGGGAAATGGTTGGGGCAGAAAAAGTGGTAAGAGGGCATGTCATAGAATGTCATGTGACTAGTCAGTCAAGTAAGCCAGCTCACTTTCCAGGTAGTGATGTAATTTGCTTATAAGATATTTAATAAATAGTGTTTAAAAATATAAAAGTGTGGAAACTTTTTGAAGATCCCTCATTCTTCTCCACATTCCCATTTAAATGACTTAAATGCTACCAAAGTGAGTGTGTACTGCTTAAAATTTAAGTCCTCTTATAAAACTACTCTTCATGAGTCTGGTTACCCTGAGGCAAGTCAGAAAATTCTTTGACAGAAAATAATTTCAACTCTTGGTACAATCCCTAATACTAGGTCTAATAGACTACTGCAACATATTATATCTCCCATGCACAGCAACCATGATAAAACAACTACAAACAATACAAAACATAGCCATAAGACTGATCTACTCACTGAAGAAATTCAGCCACATCACAGAGGCATACCACAACTCACATTGGCTCCCAATACAAGCGAGAATACACTTCAAATTTTACTGCCTATTTAAAGCAATAAATGGAGACAACCCAGCCTATTGGAACAATCAACTAGTTCAATCCACCTCAACCAGACATAGGAGAACCCACACACCATTCACATACCCTCCAACCAAAAATGTCAAAAGAAAAAAACTGTACTGACAACCTCCTAGCCACTTGAGCTGCAACACTCGACCCACAACTCTATATCCTATTGACCACGACCACAGACTGCAAAACCTTCAAAAAAGAAATAAAAACCCTTCTATTCAAAAAACAGCATAAAACCAAACTAACACAATCAGAAATGTCCCAAACATCAGCTGCATCACCTGCAACTACTACATATGTACTTCCAATATCATGACAACTCAGATGTAATCCTTATCAACTCAAAGAAATGTACAAACTACTCCCTAAATACTTCTAATCTCCGGACAATCCATTTGTAATCCGCCTTGAACCGCAAGGTAATGGCGGAATAGAAATCCCTAACGTAATGTAATGTAATGTCTTCATGCCCCTGACTTGCCTGGTATATTTATGAGAAGTGCTACTTGGATTTCTGATATTTATGGATTACTTTGTCAAACTTCTCATTCCCCATGTTCCATCTTGTACTTTGTCTCAACCAGCACTTTTCTTCTTACCCCTTTCTCGAACTTCATCTAGAAATCTTTTCTTGCTTGGGTCCCTATCTCTGGAGTTCCTCTCCACTGGATATCAGACTCAGTTCTATCCATATTTTAAAAAACAACCAAAAATCTTGGCTTTTCCAGCTTACTTAGAGCTGACTTTTTTTGTCTCCTCTCTTTCCTCAATTTTTACTCCTCTCTCTTCCCCCTTAGTTCTTCCCTTCTCCTCCTCTACGGTATAATCTTATCTGACATTCATAACCTGCTTAATCCCTAAAAATAGATCCATAATGGCATACAACTAATTGTGAACTGTGTAGCCACAGGTTTTAGAATAATTAGTTGTATCAAATCATTATAATAACTAAATGTTATGATGATTTTAATCTGTAAGGCCCACCTCTTGAAACATGGCCTAGTTGAGAGAAAAAATGTTTGCTTGGAACAGAGGCTGTTTTGACTCTTATGCTTTATTAATGCTTATTTGGACTTTTAAGGGTTCCGCTTCATTTGTTTATCTTTTGGTATCCCGTGGAACTTTTCTCATGCTCCTTCTGTTTGTTTGCCAAGGTAACAATGAACATAATTTATTTTGAGTAACTAGATGGTGGCAGCCAGCTTTAGACAGGATGATCCATAAGAATAGCAATGCAATAGCTTTTATTGTTATTTTTTTAAAAAATTATATACCACTATACAAAAAATACAGCTCATTGAAAGTGGCTTGCAAAGCATATTCATACAAATAACGGCAACAAAAATATAAAGCCTATTTCTCTCACAACATGGTATACAATACAGATACCAAAATAGAAAACAACTAACTGCATAAGAAATAGTCATAAGAAATAGGGGATGGGACTTGATATACTGATTTTTCTGTGTGGTTACACAATCAAAGCATTTTACATATTTGAAACAGATACATATTTTGTATATGGAACAATTAAGGCCCTCTTCTATTAAACTGCTCTAGCAGTTTTTAGCGCAGTGAATTCCTATGATCGTTGGGAGCAGCACGGGCCATTCAGCACGGCTCTCTGCGCTACAAACTGCTAGTGCAGTTTAATAGAAGAGGGGGTAAGTGTTGTGACTTGGCAACAGAATTCACAATCTCAGGGTGCTGAGGCAGCTTTTGTAACCAATAGATCACTCCTCCACTATATACTACCCAAGTCATGCTATTTTTTAAAAAAATATAAAAAACTAGTCATTAAGCCCGTTACATTAACGGGTGCTAGAATACTGTTCACCCTCTATGTTGCCCCTTCCATTCACTGCCCTCTCTTCTCTTTCCATCCAGTGCCCGCCCCCTCTCTGTCCCATATGGCCTCTCTCCATCTCCTCTTTCCTTTTCCCTTGGTCTGGCATACCTTCCTCCTTCCCTCCATGCCCTGCCATCTGTTCTTCCCTCCAAGCCATTCTCTCCCCCTCTGCTCACTTTCCTCCTTCAACTACTTCATTGGGCAACAGCAGCATTCACAATTCATTGCTGTTGCTGGCTTCAGGTATTCCTCTCTGGCGGGTCCTGTGTTCATGAAAACAGGAAGTAGGCAGGACCCACCAGAGAGGAAGGCCTGAAGCCGCAACAGCAGCGAATTGTAAACGCTGCTGCTGCCTGAAGCACCCGAGGCAGATGCTTCTCTCCCCTCCCAGCCCAACCCCCGCTGACTCTGCGACCCTCCCGGCGAGATGACTTTAATAACAAACCTCCCTCCAGCGTTGGCAACCGCAGCACGCTAAACAGGCTGGTTCGCGGCTTTCTTCTGCCGTTGAGTCTCTCTGTCGCGTCATTGATGACATCATTAGTGACGCGGCAGAGGGACTCAACTGCAGGAGAAAGTCGCGAAGCAGCGTGTTTAACGTGCTGCGGCTGCCAACGCTGAAGGGAGGTTTGTACCGGTATGTGCAGAAGCGATATGTCTCTCCCCCTCCAGTACCTGTGCAGCACTTTGCTGCGGCGCATCCTCCCATCCTGAGTCGGCCACAGCGCTCGAGTCTGTTTCTCCTGCTTTGTCTAGCCACCGCATACGCACTCTGGCCACGGACCTACAGATCACGGATCAGGGATTACAGATCACGCAGGTCTGAGTGCGCATGCACGGCTAGCGTTTTATTATATAGGATTATTTCAATAACCTAATATACTGCAAGTGATCCACAGAAGTGACTATGCGGGAAAGGAAAGGGAAAGAGATTTGATGCATCTGTGATTACAATCTAACGGCCTCTTTTACAAAGCCGCACTTACGGCTGCGCTCCGCTAATGGCCCCGAAGCCCATAGAGATTTAAAGGGCTTCGGGGCTGTTGCCACGTGGCAGCCGCTAGCGCGGCTTTGTAAAAGAGGGCGTAAGTGTTTTACATATTATATACATGTACTTATTTTGTACATGCAACAATGAAGGGTTAAGCAACTTGCCAGAGTCAAAAGTTGCTATAGTGGATATTAAACCCAGTTCCCCTGGATCTCAGGCTGCTGTACAAATTTCATCCTAGGATGGAAAACTTTCAGTAATCAGGTTCTTAACGACATTGCACCATTGAAATTATTTTAAAAAAAGACACTGTTTTTCAGCCAGCTGGTTTGATGCCAACCTACTAGCATTAAAACGAGAAGTACGTAAATTAGAAAGATTATGGTGCAAATCAGGAAAAGATAATGATAGGTATACTTGACGACTAAAAGTTAAAGAGTACAAAAGAATGATCAAAGAAAAGCATTGCAAACATTACTCCCAAACAATCAACTCTCCTTCGTTGAACAGCAAAGAACTCTTCAAAATAGTGAATTCCTTATTTAATATTGATCTACATAAACGTTCCCACACAGATCTCCCACCCTCCGCTGCAAACCTAGCCGACTACTTCGCCAAAAAAATTTGCACCCTGAAAACGTCTCTTGTAAGCACTGACCCTTCAATCAATCTATCTGTCCTAGAAAATGATGGCTCAACTACTGACATGATCTGGAACCATTTTGAAAACCCAGATTGGAACCAATTTCTCAAGCTCTACTCTAAATATGCAAAATCCAACTGCCTACTAGATAATTGTCCACTGACTATCATGAAAACAGCCCCCTTCCCATTCAAAGCTGAACTTTTCAACTGGGTCTCTCTCTGCCTGTCCACTGGCCACTTCCCGCTGGAACTTGGCCATATTCTTGTGACTCCTATCATCAAAAACCCTAAAGAACCTGTCTCTTCAGCTTCCAACTACAGACCCATTGCCAGTATTCCTCTCTTCCTTAAACGAATGGAAGGTCTAGTTAATCTTGACCTTATAAAACACCTAGAGAAGTTTAACATTCTACATGACTCTCAGTCAGGATTTCGCACAAATTACAGCACGGAAACTGTCTTAGCATTGTTGACTGATTACCTCTTCCATTTGTTTTCTATGAGAAAAAGCACACTGGTATTTCAATTAGACCTAAACAGTGCCTTTGACCTTGTCGACCATGACATTCTGATCAGATGCCTCAATTCTATTGTCATCTTGGGACAGGTATTAACCTGGTTCACAGGCTTCTTAAAAAAATGCACCTACAAAGTTCACAGTGATGGAACCTTTTCTCAATCCTGGAGCAGCCCCTGCGGAGTCCCACAGGGCTCCCCTGTCTCTCCCTCTCTGTTCAACGTCTACATGGCATCATTGGGTCATATGCTATCCGATTTAAAGCTCAAATTATACATTTATGCAGATAACATTACAATCATCATTCCCATAACCTCACTGACACAAGAGACTGAACAACTCACTTCTTCTGTTCTCACCAAGGTAGAACAATGGACCACTCAATTCAAACTAAAATTAAACCCAGAAAAAACTAAGCTTTTCCTGGCAAGTCCCAACCACAAGCTAACGAATACCTCTCTGAAATTAAACGGGCTAACCTACCCAATCAATTCTACCATCAAAATCCTAGGAGTCACCCTGGACCGATACCTGACGTTTGAAGACCATACCAATGCCCAGATTTAAAAATGCTTTTGCACCCTCTGGAAACTCCGTACTATCAAACACTACTTTGACTTCATCTCCTTTCGATTGCTGGTTCAGTCACTAATCTTTAAGCACCTTAGACTACTGTAATATCATATATTTAGGATCCTTTAAGAAAACCATCAAACGTCTGAGAATCATATAGAATACCGCTGTCTGCCTCATTTATGGTCTCAAAAAGTCGGACCATATAAGCCTGTTCTACAGAAAACTTTACTGGTTGCCAATGGAGGCAAGGGTCATCTTCAATTTGCCTGCCTTTGCTTCAAAACCATAACAGGTTCATCCCCAATCTACCTTTCACACCACTTTGTATTCCCAGGCACCTCCTGCACATGCAACACCTACCTGTTTGCCTTCCCCTCCCTGAAGGGCTGTATCTACAAGAGATTCCTTGATAGAACACTGTCATTCCAAGCTGGCAAATGGAATAATTGTCTAACCGCCCTCATTTCTAACACACCCTCCTACTAAGCCTTCAGGAAATAAATCAAAACCTATCTCTTTGACAAATTTCTCTGATTACTCCAATGCCTTGTTGTATCTCTGATATACTTATCGCATACCCGACTACTCTACCAATGTAATTGACAATATTCTCTGTAACATCGCTGTTTGTGTACAGTCTCTTCCTATGTAAACCGCTCTGAACTGCTTCTGGTATTGTGGTATACAAAATAAAGTTATTATTATTATTATTAATCATTAGACTACTCTATTATTAAATCACAAAAGTAACTTGAACCACGGGCAAGTGCATTATGGGAACTTACAGACATGTTCAAGTATCAGGCTGTATTAGCTGAGTTCAGACAAGCCATGTAAGAAGATTGGGGCATGGTGCAGTTCTCACCCAAACCTATCCTTACATAGTTCGTCTCTATGTCAGTGTGAGAACCCCATAAAATCTGAAAATATAAGAGGCTGTGGCATTCTTTATCAAAGCTCTCCATCAGGAATTGTACTGGGTCCAATACAGGCGCAGGGAGGTGAAAAAAACAGGACAGTCATCTTTCAAAGCAGGATACCTGCACTGTAAATAGTCTGAGTGCTAAGAAAGGCAAACACAGTCTTACAATCACACTGACATTCCTCGCAGGTCTGCCTTGTAGGGATGGGTTCACTATTTCATTACCGTACTGTCATATTAGTGTTATTTTTACAGGGCAAAGATCAGTGTGCAGCATGATACAGAGGCATAAAAGAGACAAGCTCTGCTTCTTGGAGCTTACAGACTAGCCAAGATAGACAGAGAAGATGCGGAGAGAGAAAAGTATTTGAATCGGAATAGCAAGGAATTTACAGATGAGATTACAGCTGAAATTAATTGAGGCAAGGATTTCCCAGAGGTTTTCAACCTATTCATGTAAAAGTGTGCTAGAATTGTAAATGAGCTCTGTAGCATAGTTTTGCACATAATGCTATAGGGAACCCAGCAGTTGAAGCATTTGCAAACAGTGCAATTAGATTACTAGGCCGGGCATTTATTCGTGATCATGTGACACCTTTGTATTTAAAATTCCATTGGCTACCAATGGAATTTAGGATCAAATTTAAGATCTTAATGTTAGCACATAGAGCATTAATCCAGTTACAGCCTTCATATCTTTCTAATTTGGTGTTATTCTACGCCCCAAGGCACATCTTGCATCAACTAGAGATTGTGCATTTTTTAATTTAGTTCCACAGTTATGGAATAATCTGCCCATAGACTTGAGAAAAGAAGAATCATATATAGATTTTAAAAGGCATTTAAAAGCACATTTTTTTTCCAATTGACTTTCTCAACTTAGAACAGAGTTTGGGACTGTGATCTGTGCTTTATTGTTTTACTATTAGAATTGTTACTGTTGAGATATTTGCTATGATATTTTATGGGGGAAAAAAAACTTTTTAACTTTTGTTCTTAATTTTTCCTTCACTGAAGTAGACGTAAGCAGCAGAATAACATGGACCACTAACATTTTGCCCCATGTTAACCAGCAACTAGAGGTTAGTGATGACAGAGTAGAAGAGTAGCATAATGGCTCATTGCAGAGGACTTTGATCCTGGCACTCTGTGTTTCATTCCCACTGCAGCTCCTTAATATCTTGGGCAAGCCATGCGTCCTTCCATTGCCCTAGGTGCAAAAGTTATATTGTGATCCCACTAGGGACAGAGAAAGTACAGTGCTGTGTATATCTAGTAGCACTATAGAAATACAGTAATTAGTAGTAGTACTATGAAGGTACATTCTTCCCCCTAAAATATAAGGCCTGATATTCAGGCACTGAGCATTTTGCTCATCGCTGACAGAGTTATTCCCAGATGTTCAAAGCCGAGCCCTGTCCAGGCTTCAACTTTGAATAACTGGTCATTTTATGAGCCAGCTAACACACAGCTGATTAAGTCAATATTTAGCATTTAAGCTGCCATGGGGAAGCGCATAAAAGTAAGACAGACTTTTATGTGGTTCCATTTATTCAATAAACCTGACTGTTTAAAGCCTCTTAAAAAGCTAAGTGCTGACTCCACCCCCTGAATGCCCCCAACATGGCCAGCTTTGAGTTATGGGCTAACCATGAATTTCAGTGCCACTTAGCTCTTAAGAATTCCTATGAGCGTCGGAGTATTTAGCACCCCGGGCCGTGGTAGAAACCTCTACAGTAGCTTAGAAAAAGAGGGTCCAAATGATTTAAACAATAAGACCCAGATTCTGAAAAGTGCATCCTGATTGTAGGCAGCTGAAGGCGTCCTACACCTGTCTAATCAGCCAATTGGGATGCACTTAAAAAAAAAAAATGCTCCCCAGGCAGGCCATCTCTATTGAAGGCACCTCCGGGAGCCTAGGGAGGCCCGCAACCCCCCCCCTAAGGTAGCCTTAGACAAACCTAGGCAGCCCTACGCGTCTCCCTAGGCCAGCGGGAGACATGTACTATGTAGGCCAGTAAAATGCTGGCTTATATTGTAAGTAGACATGGCCGCTATTCTTATCGTGGCAAGGGATCTCCCTGCTGTAATAAGTATAGTGGCCACCAGCCCTCCCCAGAACGATTGCGGCAGGAAGGAGCCCAACCTCTCCTGCCCAAAGACCCCCCCCCCACCCCGATGAAGATTGCAGCAGGAGGGAGCTCAACCCCTCCTGCCCGAAGCCCCAAGACTCCCCTGACGATGATCGAGGCAGGATGAAGTCCAACCCCTCCTAACTGAAGCCCCAAGACCCCCCTGACGAAGATCAAGGCAGGAGGAAGCCCATCCCCTCCTGCATGAAGACCTCCCCCCCCCCCACATGCGGCAGAGTGGACTTAGTAATCTGCAAAGGCTGCTTTTTATATCTTCTATTATGCAGTATATAAAACTGCTTACACTAACTATTAAATTTATTTAAAAAACTACAGCAAAATATGGACCAAATCATTCCCTGCGCTCACAGAATGAAGACGTATTGTATGTACTTTCACTGAATGTGACAAAATTGGCTAAGATTTGAAAGCTGTCATTCAGAGTCAACATTCAGCAGTTATAGAATCAATTTCTGTGGGAACTATGGCTGGCAAATATTTTGACATCCTTTAGACACCTACTGAAGACATGGCTGTCTCAAAGCTGAGGGCAGTTTGAGTAGTTAAGAAGACTCAGTCAACCATTAAATGAAACCTGATTATTATGGGTCTTACGAGAGGCAGTTGAAAAGTTCTCAGCCCAGCCAAGAAGAGGATGATGTGGAGCCATGAAACTTACAAGTTATTCTACACTTTCCTTGACACTTCATTTCAGGGATATGAAATGAAACAAAAGGTGTCAAGAAAAGTGTGGAATAACTTGTAAGTTTCATGGCTCCACATCATTCTCTTCTTGGTTGGGCTTAGAACTTTTCAGCGCCCCTTTGTATTATAGAGTTGATTCACTGTTAATCAAATAGAAAATAATATGATTCCTTATAATTTTATCTCCTGAATGTAGTATTTTACTGGTTAAACTACTAAATTATCTTTTAGAAAACACTTTAAGATATTTTGAATAATGTTGGGAAGAAATTTTAAATATTAAGGAGTTTGTAGTCTTTATTTTCTTCAATTAAATCTTAAGGGAAATTTGTGGATGAATGCTCTCTTTTGATTTTACCTTGTACCATATTGGAATATTCTTATGATTAACTGCATGCTTTAATATATGGTAAAATATGATTAAATGCATGCTTTAATATATTGTATGATTGTATTAGATTTGCTTAATTGTGGCTTTAATAATATATGGTTTAACTCTGATTTTGCAAATTATGTAAAGTTTTAGGAGATGCTGTGCTAAGTCTTAATGTCTCCTCAAAAAAATGGGGAGCTATGATAGTATCATTTGGGGAATGGGATAGTTATCAAAGTATGTAAAAGTCAAACTTTTACCACACCTTGATTTATTGTGGGAATAGTTAGGCAATAGCTACAGCAGTTATATAGAAACTTGATCTCTAGTAGTAGGGGTCACTGGCACCATTTTGAACCCAGAACAACTAGGGATTGCTCCTATTGAGAACCAACTAGGGCCCAGGATAACTGAAAGGTAAGCCTGGGTGGAGAGCCTATAGGGGGATGGGGTTGCCTTCCAGGGGGGTCCTTCAAATTGGGGGAAGGTCTTGACATTGGGTGGAATTATCTGGTGGGAGATCTTGAACTGGGGTGGATTCTTAAATTTGGAGGGCCCTTAAAGATGGGGCTGACAGATGGGAAGTGCTTTTGCAAGGGGGTTTGTTATTTAAGGGAATCAGGGGGCACTATTCTGTGGTCATCCCCTTTAAAATGCAATCATATTTACAGTTATAATTGAGATAAGTGCTGTTATTTAAATGTGGGTGCTATCTTTAATATAAAGCAATTTATCACATAAAGTTACATTGCACCAGGGAGTTTTTTGAGCAATGATCAAGACATGACCTGCCACATTCACTAATCTGAAGCAGTGTTGTTGCTTTAAAGGGCTCTGAGGTCTTTTTCTCCCTAAGCTGTGTATTAGTATGAGCTGTGCTCTTTAAACATGTGTTGTTTGGTTAACACTATTTTGATAGTCACACCTGAAGTTGCTTTTTACCATTGAAGTTTTCAGTGGCCCCTTGTAATCTCCTGCTGCTTTCTCAAGTATTTGTTATGATCAGCTGAGTTGATGAAGAGTTAACAGTTATATTCTGATTGTGATTACAGAAATATAGAGCATATAGTAGTATTCTAGCATGAATAAGGAGAAATGGGTGATAAGGAGGAAAGAGGTCCCATGGGTGCTGGTGTGATATCAAGACCCCAGATTACCTTCTTTGCAATACTCCAAGAGTGATATAAAGTAGGTGTTTTGAGAGCAGATGCACCAGAGGCCATTTGATCTGGATGTAGGATGTTAATTGTGCTTTATTCTGGATTTCAGTTGAAAAAGTGTGTTTGGGGGATTAGGTAATCGGGGCTTTTCATTTCTTTTTCTTGGAAGAGAAATCACTATAAACTCCTGTGTGTTTTTGAATTAGTCTCTGCCAGTAGCATTTCTGTGTTAATCCTTGCAAAAGCCCTGTGCTAATGCCCATTGCGCTAAAGGCTTACTTTTTTTTTTTTTCTTTCTTTCTTTTAGGCTTTTTTACATTTCAGGACTTCAGGCATTTAACATTATTTCTAACACTCATTGCAAAATTAGTTAGTATTCCAACGATAATGGGCAGTTTTAATGCAATTTAATAGATAAGGACCTCTGTATCTTTTGAGCAACTGATGCAATGAAATTTTACATCTCTTTAATAGTTCACAGATCCAAAAGCAATCTAGATCAGTGTTCTTCAACCTTTTTACACCCGTGGACCGGCAGAAATAAAAGAATTATTTTGTGGACCGGCAAACTACTAAGACCGAAATAAAAAAACACATTTTCGCCCGTCTCCGCAAGCTCGGTCCCCACAAACCATCTGATCCCATCTGCACAAGCCTCAGTTATGATTTTATATTGAACGTATTTTATTAAAGTATAAAAAGAAACAATATTCTGTACAATTGTCATTTTATAAATATTCAGAGCAAGGACCAACAAAACCCCTGTCTCCCCTCCCCTTCACATATATCCCCTCTACTATCAAGAAAACTGAACAAGCCAAATTATTACAGAATGCTACACAGAAATATCATGCTAACAGAATACTGCAGTCACATATGATAGAAATAGTGTTAGGCTTTGCAGTCCCCAGTTATGTCTCTAGCAGTAGCAGGATATATATTTCAAATCTGATATATTGTAATGACAAAATAGAAATAAAATGATTTTTTTCTACCTTTTGTGGTCTCTGCTTTCATCTTCTTTCCACTCTTCCTTCCAGCGTCTGCCCGTTCCATCCACTGTCTGGCCTCTCCTCCTTCCATATGTATCTGACTTCTTTCTATGCCCCTCTCTCCTTTCCATCCAACCTGTGCCTCCTCTCTCCTTTTTACATCATTCATTCCAGCTTCACTGCTTTCTTCATTTTTATCTCTCCTACACCAGATCTAGCATATTTATCCCTCTCTCATTTCTCTGCTGACCCCATTTCCAGCATCAATCTCTCTCTACTTTCTCATTCCTGTCTCTCCCCTTTCCCTCCTCTAATCTCCCTGCCAGCTGTTTCCTTCCTTTTTTCCTTCTCCCTTCCCTCCTCCCCCCTATACAACAGTAACTCTCTAACCATCCCTTTCCCTCTTCCCCTCCCAGCAGCATCTCTCTTTCTACCTCCAGGTGCAGTGGCAGCTCTCCCTTTATCCAGCTTACAACAGCTTACAACAGTGGCTTCCTCTCCATCCAGCAGCTCTCAGTACTTGCCTGCAGCAGTGATTTCCTTAGGCAGCCTTAAGTCGTTGCTGCCTCTGAGGAAGGTAAAGTTGCCAAAGTGAATCACTGCCCTGGTAAGTATAGAGCTGCTAGGAGAGGAGACAGCCACTGTTGAAGGCTCCCTGCACATTCGCGACCCCCCCCCCCCCAAGCCGGCAAAAACTTTGCACCGCAGGCCCTGCCGCCCAAGACGAGCCGGAGGCCCCTATTCGCCGCATCCTGCACGTGGGCAGACTCTCAGCACAGACGCTGCTGATGGCCCCAATCTACACGCTGCCCCCACCGCGCACGCTGACCACCGCGCATCTCCCTTCTACTTGCCGCTTCCCCGCGGCCCTCTTCGGCGACTCGGCAGGGGCAGCGATCAAGACAGGCTTCCGACGTCGGGACCTTCCCTCTCTGAGTCCCGCCTATTTTTTTCAACTTCCTGTTTCCGCATAGGCGAGACTCAGAGGGAATGGCCGACGTCAGCAGCCTGTCTTGATCGCCCGAGGCTGGGCGGAACAGAAGATTTCCCCGAACACCACCAGGGCAGGAAATTTAACAGCGTCCATCTCGCCGGCCCTGCGCGGACCGGCAGGAATTTTCTGCGGACCGGCACCGGTCCGCGGACCGGCGGTTGAAGAACTGTGATCTAGATGTCAGTGCCTTACTCCTTATCTCTTCTTTTTAAATTGTTAAACTGTTTTCTTTCTTCAGAAATTTTAAAGAAATCATGTTTGCAGGGAAGACGAAAGCATATACTGAAGCATATAAGCATATACTGAAGGCTCTCAATCAGTAGTAATACACAGAGCAGTTTGACAAAACTGAAACCAAATGGTCAACGAGCTTGAAGACACTGATTGGGCATTTATTCAGGCAGGAGTATCTGAGTAATGTGATTTTAGCTCAAAGGTTTTTAGGACACTGGCATGTGAAAGTTTATGATAAATTGCTGTACAGATAGCCAATTGAAAGTATCATCGTGTGCAATAGTAGAGAAAGAGTCACTATAGCAACCGGTTTATGTAGCAAGGGTTGAATGTAGGCTGGTCATGTCTATAGCCATCTGTGCAAGCACTTTCAGTCAAGGTTCAAAATATGTTTACGCAGCACATTATTTTAAAACATGCAACACAAAGCCTTTTGTTTCTCAAGGCTTTAGCATGACATATTCTTGTCAGTTTCTGTCCCATACAAATTGGCTGTTTCATGACTTTCTTAGGAACTGAATGTTTGTAATTATTACTTATTTGTATTTTAAGCTAACTGCAACTAGCTGAATGGGATATGAAAAGTTTAAATTCTTTAAAGGTAAAATTACTTCAAGAATTTTTACTCCAATGTTCTTTGGCTGTAAGAAAGAATTTAGCAACTAAAAATGTATCGTCATTTAAAGCAGTGCTTCTCAACTCGGTCCTGAAGTACCCCCTTGCCAGTCAGGTTTTCAAGATATCCACAATGAATATGCATGAAAGACATGAGCATAGAATGGAGTCAGTGTATTCAAATCAAGTTTATGCAAAGTCAAAGTGGATATCCTGAAAACTTGACTGGAAAGTGGGTACTCCAGTACCGAGTTGAGAAACACTGATTTAAAATATCAATAAGACCCATATCAGTGAGAAAGATGGTTTTTCTAAGTATTTTTTGAAGTACCTGAATAGATCTTTTGAATATCAATCTAGTAAGTAATTTTTAGTATCTTGGAGGTGCATTTTCAATATAACATCTGAATCCCTGTTTAGATGTTTTGCGAAAAACACAAACAGAAAATCCAACAGAACTGAAGTGATATGTTGAACAAGGAACAAAAGAAAAAAAACTGCAGAAATGGTGTACAAGACGCCAAGTCTTTAATAAACATACATTGATATGAACATGAAACAGTTTGTATCCAAACAAAATGGTTAACCCGGACCCGACATGGTCCATGTTTTGAAGAAGCAGTCCTTCCTCAGGGATCCAAAAAGAGCTTTTCGAGCCTGCTTAGTTGTTCATAACACCACTGTTTCCAGTTGTTATCCATAAGGTTCCCCAGTATATGATACTCAGTGGCTTGCAGATTAATCTGCGGGCTTATAACACTGGATGAGCCAGAGAAGATTCTAGGATTTAAGGGCAAGTTAGATGCACATCTCCTCAAAAGACACATAGGTGACTAAGTTTTCGCCAGGTTACACCTGGCTGGGCCTCCGCATGAGCGGATCACCGGACTTGATGGTGATCCGGAGATGGCAGTTCTTATGTTCTTATGAAGATTGGTTTTGTGGGGGAAAGGGTTAATTAAATATTAGCAGGTAGGGAGAATAGGAAGTGGGTTGTTAGGCAAGTTAGATAAGGGGAGGGGTGTGGAAGTAAGAGGTGTAGGGATAGGTGTAGGAGAGCGAGTGAGGATTGGCTGGGGAAGGGGCTCTGGGATTGGAGGAGTTTTGTGAAGGAATTGGCAGGCAGTGGAGAATTAGGGGCTTGGAGGGAGTGTGGGAAGGTTAGGGTTGGTGGGGAAAATTTGTCCCCCCCCCCTCCCTTCCCTAATTTGGAGGTCCTCTCTTTGGAGAGTTTTGTTTTGGGGGGTGGGGTGGAGGATAGGGTTGGTTGCAGTTTTGTTGGTGGAAAAAATTATATGTTGGGGAAACAATTTTAGATCAGTGTGGCTATGCAACAGATTTGGTGACTAAATTTTGTTAACTGCTCATGTGCAAATCCGCCATGGGTGGCAGCTGGACTCTGCGGCACCGTGATTCTTGCCGAAAGGGAATTGGGGAATGGGGGAGGATTTTGGAAGAGGAGCTCGTTCGACACCGAGTAGCTCTAGAATTTTGAGAATAAGCTACACTGTTTTGGAAAATGTTGATAAGTTGATTTTATTAAGGTTTGTTCTTAATGGCAATAAAGCTGCAGCCCATTTTTTGCCACTATATATGAGTTGGTGTCTTTTATGTGAACAATCTGAGCGAGGTGCGAATTCCAGTGTTATTTTTGGACCCCTGAGGATGGAGTGTTTCTTTGAAACACGGACCATGTCGGGTCCGAGTTCACCAACCTGTTTGGATACAAACTGTTTCATGTTCATATCAATGTTTGTTTATTAAAGACTTGGCGTCTTGTATACCATTGCTGCAGTTTTTTTTCTTTTGTTAGATGTTTTGTGGAACGCACACAAAAATCCAGTAATGGACATGATCATTTTCAAATTTGCAAAACATCCATCTGCTGCTCTGTGTGTCTATCATCTGTGCATCTATCTTTTTGAACCATCTTTGAAAAAAACCCAAACAAAAACAAAACAAATACATCCAAATGAGAAAATGGCCCCAAAGACATCCCAGCAGAACAGTGGGGCATCATAGTGAACTTCACACAAAAGATTCCAGGTACAAATCTCACCATAACTCCCTTATGATGTATGATGAGCCCTCCAAAACCCACCCAAAACCTATAGCTTATGCAGGTATATCTAAAAGATTCATCATGAAACTTCAAACACTTCAAAATTGTGCAATTTGAATGGTATGCAAAGTTAATAAATGTACCCACCATGACTCCACTATTAAAAAATATCACTGGCTTACAGTTAAAGAACAAATTACATTTAAAATTATTTTCCTTACTTTTAAAGCCATTCACTATGAATCACCTGAATACTTTCACTGACTAACTGTTTCCTATACTCCATCTTGTAGCCTCTGTTCCTCAACCGACCACAGATTAGCATTACCAAACCCTCACTATGCTCTTCTCGAATCTGCCATTCAGCATTTTTCTTTACATCCCCAGCATTTTGGAATGCACTACCTCAATAACATTATAAATGAACCCAAACTCAAGAAATTTAAAATTTTCATAAAAACATGAACCCCCCCCCCCCAACTTTTACAAAACCGTAGCATGATTTTTAGCGCCAGCAGCGGTAGCAGCTCCAGTACTCATAGGACTTCTATGAGGGTTGGAACTGTTACCACCACGGCCTGCGCTAAAAACTGCACTACAATTTTGTAAAAGGGGGGGAGGGGGGTATTTAACCAGGCATTTTATGAATGATGCAACAGCATTTCAGCAAGAGTTAACCAGTGCTATTAGTGCTTTCCATTCAGCAATAGACATAAAAGCTGCTATCTGTTCAACCTCTGCTTTCTAGATTCATGAAAGGACTTTTTCATACCAAGCCACCTCTCAAACCTCCTCCAGTGGCATGGGATCTTATTGTGGTACTTTCTACTTTGATGAGGCCTCCCTTTGAACCATTTTTGACCTCATTTCTCAAGTATCTCACTTGGAAAGTAATATTCCTCATATTTATCACACCTGCACACAGAGTATGTGAACTTCAACTGCTAGTGTTTGATCCACCTATTACGACATTCTATCAAGACAGGGTAGTTCTCCATACTCATCTGTAGTTCCTCCCTAAAGTCATCTCAGAATTTCCTCTAAACCAGCCTACAGTTCTATCTGTCTTCTTTCCAAGACCACATTCTCATCCTGGTGAAGCTGCACTCCACACATTGGACTGTAAATGAGTCCTTGTTTATAATATAGATCAGACTAAGCCTCACATAACTTCTACTCAACTATTCCTGTTATTTGATCCAAACAGACTTGGAGTGCCTGTCACCAAGAGAACCATCTCAACATGGCTGGTGAACTGTATATCCTTTTACTATGTTTGAGCTGGGCTGATGCTTCAAGGCTGTGTCACTGCACATAAAATGTAATCAATGGTGACTTCAGTAGCTCACCTATGTTAAACTCCCATTGAAGGCATTGGCAAGACAGGCACTTGGTCCTCAATCCATATCTTCACATCTCATTACTGTTTGGAGAATCATTCCAGACAAGATCGTCAGTTTGACCAAACAGCTCTGAGAAATTTATTTTCCATTTAGAGGCCAACTTCCCTCTAACCCTGTTGGGTTTTGCCAGGCTCATGTATACAGTATATATCCATTATTCTCATCCAGACTCATGACCCTGGTAATTATGTCCCATATGTAAGAATATGCTGGGATAAAGAAAAGTTACTTACCTGTAATAGGTGTTATCCAAGGCAGATATTCTTACAACTCTCCCACCTCCCTTAGTTGGCTTCTTAGCTTTTTTTTATTATTATTGAACTAATGGTCCCATGAATGGTAGGAAAGCACTTGTGCATGCATGATGCAGAGTTTCAAGTTCAAGTTTCAAGTTTATTAGGATTTTATATACCTCCTAACAAGGTTATCTAAGTGGTTTTTACAATCAGGTACTCAAGTTTTTTTAAGTTCTATTTTTTTATTGAAAATTTTCAAAGGACAATGAAGCAAACATAACAGGTACAAATATAACAAAACCCAGTAAAGTAACATTATAATTGCTAGTACAGGTGAGGGCAGATACATTATGCTGATTATCAATGGTAACAAGTTATTATTAGTATAGTCAATAGATAATAGTTAAGTATATCAATGATGTAAGTCTGTCAATTGAAATCCAAGTTTAACAGTTGGATCTTACAGTGGGTAGACAGTGGTTCCCAAATTTGTGAAATGCTTTGAAAGGAGTTACTCCTTTTGGCTATAATTCTTTCATATCTTGAAATCAGGCAAACCATACTCCATCAAGAAAAATAGAATAAGTTATTGGAGTGTTTCCAGTTAGTTAGAATGGACTTGATGGTAATCAAAAGTAGCGATTTCACCAATGCTATCTGGTGGTCAGGTATAATAGTTTTCATTGCTAAGTCACCAAATAACACAATAGCTAAAGTAAGTTTCTTGTTAATATGGAAGATGCTACAAATAAAGTCTCGTATTTGAGACCAATATACCTGAATGATTGGATAATGAAAGATCATATGATCTAATGTGCCCACGTCAACATTACATGACTAAGGGCTCCTTTTACTAAGGTGTGCTAGTGGTTTTAGCATGCGCTTAGCACTCGCTACAATGCCACATGTGCTAAACGCTAACGCCTCCATAGAGCTTACGTTAATATTTTTTGTTTAGTGCATGCTAATATATAGCACGTGCTAAAAATGCTAGCGCACCTTAGTAAAAGGAGCCCCCCTAAGATTTGTTATGATTGTCTATAGAATGCCCGATGAAGTAGAAAATACCAAGGTTGAATAATGGCAGAAGAGTCTAAATGAGAATAGCCAAATGATATGCCATTGTTCCTTATCCACTTGAAACCCTGTATCTTTGCACCAAATATCTTGTACTCCAAGGGCTTCCTTTAGTTTAGCCTTTAAGAGAAGCTTGAACCACCTGGTTTAAGGCTTCACCTTTTTTATTCGTAAAGGATGCACTGATGGACAAAACATAAGGCTTGATGTTTCTAAGATAATTTTTAACATGAACAGCAGTTACACAATGTTTTAATTGCAACCATTTGTAGTGTTGATTATTGGAAAGCTTATGTTGAGACATAAGCTGGTTGAATGGTATCTATTTGTTTCCATCTAATATTGAGAGACTAGATATCTGCTTTTTGCCAAAGTTTCCAGTGAAAAGGTTTCCCTTGAATAATGAATTGGGAATAAGTGTATAAGTGATGTCCAACCAACTAGTGTCCAATTGGGATGTGAAGATAATGACCTACCATTGAAAACTTGTCTGTGAAAGGCAATAGAGCCAAAGGTGAACCTTCAGCAATAACTTGTTCAATTTTAAGCTATACAGGCATTATCTCTGTTGATGGAGGATGTGGCTATTTTGAGCCTTGTCTGAGGAGAAAAGCTGAGTGATAATCTCGAAAACAAGGAAAGTTTACTCCCTCTTCTTCTTTATCATGTTGTAGTTTTTTGAGGAGGCTTGTTATTCCAGAGGAATTTGGATAATAATGAGTCAATCTTAGAGTAAAATTGTTTGGAAAGATAAAATGGAAGCATACTTAAGAAATAGTTAACAATCAGGAATATCATCATTTTAACAGTTTCAAGCCTTCCCCACCAAGACAGTTTGAGAAGGGACCATTTATTGGCAAATTGTGTAATTTGTTCCACAAAATGGGTCAAGTTGAGATTTATCGTATCATCAACAGATACGCTCTTCAAGTTTTA
Source organism: Geotrypetes seraphini (assembly GCF_902459505.1). Classification (NCBI taxonomy): domain Eukaryota; kingdom Metazoa; phylum Chordata; class Amphibia; order Gymnophiona; family Dermophiidae; genus Geotrypetes; species Geotrypetes seraphini. The sequence goes on along the minus strand of NC_047087.1, from coordinate 215,200,577 downwards.
AAGTGACACTGAACTTGTAGACTGTCTTTGCCGAGCTTTGTGGATGACATCACCCATATGTAAGAATATCTACCTGTTGTCAAAAGTCCCTGGCAAGATCACATAATCAGAGAACGCCAAAGATAGTCAGAAGCAGTGCAGGAGTCACCTGGCAATGAATTTATTAACTTATTGATTCCAAACAGTTGTTTCAGTATGTGTTTATGTCAGTGGTATATGTATCCCCAATATAACAACTGGGTGAAATTCAAATAGAAAAAGTTCCCAAATGACTGTGAACTAACAAAAACAAAAAACAAAATGAAAATGCCTTTAAACCACGAAGGTGCTCAGAACCAATATATGGTAAGAAAGTGACCAAACCAGGGCAGCAACCCCTATAAGGACTTTCAAAGAGTCTATCATAGCACCATCCTCAAGCGATAGAAAGGTATTTAAATTTTGGTGAGTGTCTTTTTATACTATTTTTCTATTAAAAGTCCATTTAAAATGTCCAATGCTTAAGTAAAAACTATGATCCTCAAAATAGGCAAAACTTAGCTGTGAGAGTTTAGGAAGCCAACTTGCTACAGCAGGTACAGGTGGGTCCTAACGCGTTTCGGTTTAGAAGTGAAGATTCAGGAAGTTGTTGAACTTGATGTTCCATCCAGCATGGGGGTTCTCTGAAGAAGCCTGTCGGTGAAACGCATTAGGACCCACCTGTACCTGCTGTAGCAAGTTGGCTTCCTAAACTCTCACAGCTAAGTTTTGCCTATTTTGAGGATCATAGTTTTTACTTAAGCTTTGGACATTTTAAATGGACATTTAATAGAAAAAAGAAAAATAGTATAAAAAGACACTCACCAAAATTTAAATACCTTTCTACCGCTTGAGGATGGTGCTATGATAGACTCTTTGAATGTCCTTACAGGGGTTGCTGCCCTGGTTTGGTCACTTTCTTACCATATATTGGTTCTGAGCACCTTCGTGGTTTAAAGGCATTTTCATTTTGTTTTTTGTTTCCTTTTTTTGTTTTTGTTAGTGGTATATGTATGGCAATTCACGTTTCATTTTTAGGAACATAAGCATTGCCACACTGGGACAGACCATAGATCAAATAAAGCCCAGTATCCTGTTTCTAGCCATGGCTAATCCAGTTCACAAGCAAAATCCTGAACAAATTTTATGCTGCTTATCTCAGAACAAGCAGTGGATTTTTCCCATGTCCATCTTAATAATGGCAAATAGATTTCTTTCCTTCTTTCTTTTTAGGAACTTGTCCAAACTTTTTAAAACCCTGCTAAACTAAGGGCTCCTTTTACTAAGGTGCGCTAGCGTTTTTAGCAAACTCTTAGCACACACGACAATGCCGCGCGCATTAAACGCTAACGCCTCCATAAAGCTGGCATTAGTTTTTTTTTTGTTTAGCACATGGTTAGCGCATGCTAATCTTTAGTATGCGCTAAAAACGCTAGAGCACCTAACTGTTTGTACCTCATTCTCTTACAATGAATTCCAATTTTAATTACAATTGAGTGAAAAATATTTTCTTTGATTTGTTTTAAATTTACTACTTTAATAGCTTCATTGCACGTGCCCTTGAACTTGTGTATTTGAAAAATGTAAACAAGCAATGCAGATTCACCCATCCCACAGCAGTTAGCATTATATACCTTCCCTGTAAGCTGAAGAGACCTAACCTTTTTAGCCTTTCTTCATATGGAAGTCATCCCATCTCTTTCATCCTTCCCTTTACGTTTTCTAATTCCACTGCATTGGGGGTGGGGGTGGGGAGGGGAATGTAGTGACCAAAACTGTACACATATTTGTAGTCATACCATGGAGTGATACAAAGGCATTATAATATTCTCAATTTTGTTCTCCATTCCTTTCCTAATAATTATTGTAACTCTAAAGCCCCTGCATCAACCAAATGCATTAATTTTTGAAGAAATGTAATATTCTTAAAAAGTGATCTTCTCCAGCTTAAAAAGGTTCTATATCCTGCTAAATGAATGCAATTCATCATTGTTGTGTGACCCCTGCTGTGTTCCTCATCTTCCTTTGGCCTCTTTGCGTTTGTTTTGTCCTTAGATGTTTTGTGGAGTGTGGTTCTTGTGTTTTTTCTGCTTCAGGAAATTTATTGGCCATATTTTTCATTAGAACTGAATGCAAAACAAGGCATTGAAAACAACAACAAACAAAAAGATCCTGACATTTTCCAGGAAAGCAGTAGTGATTTCAGACTAACATAGTATAGAACTAGCTTTTGATACAAAAACAAAACAAGACATTGTTTGGGGTGCTCATGGGAGCACCCCCAAATGTTGTGAGTACTAATGTTGAATTGGGCCTTCTATCCTGTTGCCAATATGAATCTCTTACCCTATGCTCCCCAGCCCAGCCCAAAAATAAGCAGGGAAACTACACTGATAAAAGTGTATAATCTGTCCTTTTTATAACATTTATTTTGCCCACTGTAAGATTAAAATGAATAATACTATGAATGATTGATATTAGATCTAAAGTCATTTATTGATTGTAGAAAATACCTTAAATATTACACTAGTACAGCTTTGCTAAAATGTACTCGCCATATATTAACTAGTTTCTAATCTTAGAATTCATAATGAAGCGCATCTAGAAATCCACATGGGGACTGATACATGAATATCTCTGCATTCATATTGCTCAATTGCATATTAAGAACCAGGTTCATTAAGGATATTTTCCTTTTCAGTGTCTATGGGGAAAGAGATTCATGCATCAGGGCCTTTAAGAACTGTTACTGGGAAAGGAAATTGCAATAAATTAAAAATATGATATAATTTTCCAGAGTGCATTTATTATTGAAGAAACTCTTTTGTTATACTCCAGGTCAAGCCACAAAGATATGTACAAGATTGCGTTAACATGTGTTAAATTGCTGCCTGTTAGCACCCACTAGGTAATGTAAGCTAGGGCCCATTAATACATAGATATCGGAGTCCCAAAAGGTCTATTTACTAATGGACTAATCATTTACAATTAAATAACCATGTTGCCTAATTCCTGATTTATTAAGTAGGTATTAAGGCATAGTGTTATCACTGTCTGCAGTCCAGTAGTGCAGCTACTGTCACAAAAAATTTCAGTAACCCCCCAGCAACCTTGAAGGCCAAATTCTCCTGCATCTCTGATCTCCTTATATGGTGGATATCCCCTAGCAATAGTACAATGAGTTTACAGTTATGAGTCAGGGCAGCCATTTTGGAGCCCAGATGAGGCTTGGGTGGAAGCAGAAGGGGGGTCGCTTCAACTCTAGCACTACTTACCACCATGGTCATCCCTGGTAGGTCCTAGATATCATGGTAATAGGAAAGGAGTAGGCTTTGGGAGAGGGAAAGGAGGTTTTCCTCAGGGGAAGGTTTTTTGATGGGATAGCTATGTTAACAAATAGGAAATCAGGAGGTTGATAGGAAGAAGGCATTACAAGGCAAATAATAGATGAGCCAGTACACTGAAGCTGATATCCAAATTTTATAATTTAGAGATGAGAGAGCATAAATTACAGATGAAGAAACAAGCATTGGAGGGGGGAGGTAGCAGAAGGGTATTTCCACAAAAGCAGAGAAAGCAGAACACAGAGGTTTCCAAGCCAGGACAGAAAATCAAGGAAGTCAGAGAAATTAGCATTTCTATGAATGACAAAGAACAGGCAGACAATATAGTATTGCTTACAACATTCATATGAATTAAGACATTTTAGGCTACAATCACCAAGTCATGTCAAAATATCATGGCACTAAGGGCTCCTTTTACTAAGGTGCACTAGCGAATTTAGCGCGTGCGTAGCACATGCTAAATGCTAATGCCTCCATAAGGCTTGCAGTGGTATTTTTCACCTTAGTAAAAGGAGCCCTAAGGTAAAGAGTGGTTTTTTTTTTGTTGTTCAAATTTATTGACAACTATAACAACATAACAATGTATATCAACAATGTATATAATCATACTGAGAACAATACTTCTCATTACAGCTGACTGCTTTAACAGAGAAGAATATCCTAAATTTACAGTGTCTATATTGAAAATTCATATATATATTTTTTTAATTTGGCATTTAATCTGACATCATTTTTAGATTGTTGGTGGACATGAGACTTTGTTCAAGAGACCACATCAAAAAGAGTTTGTATCTTTCTTCTAATATTTAGGTTAAGTCTTTTCTATTGATAATGGCGTTCTTTTCTTGTTTTTTTATTTTTTTTTTTGGGAGAAGCCAAAGCGCGAGCGGTCTGAGGAAACGGCCGGGTGAGAAGGCCGCCGGATTACAGCCGGGGGGGGGGGGGGGGCGGTCCGCCCCCTCGAATCGCCATCTGTCGCACGTTTTTTTTTGTTTTTTTTTAAATTCAGAGTGAAAGGGAGTAGAAAGCGGCAGCAGCAGACGCAAAGGAGGCAAATATCGGGAGGAGGAAGGTGGCGGCCGAATCGGAGCACGTGGCCGGCCGACGCCTGACGTCAGATGGGGCACTATCGGTGGACCCACGGCGAAGAGGCACAGACGACCGTTGGAGGGGGGAAAGGGGGGGGCACCGCGCGGCCGCCGCTGGCAAAGGACCGCGGCCGCCGCATGGCGGGCGCAGTTACCCCCACCCGGCGACTGGTAGGTAAACTTACAGTTATTTTTGGCACGATCGAAATCGAAGCAGGAGGGTGGTGATAAACTCCGAAGGCCAATACCGCCTAAAGAAAGCAGGAGAGTTGCAGTGGAGCTGTAAGAGGGATGCCTCCTCCTTCTCCAAGCTCTTGCCGTGCTGAAAAGGGGGCGGCCTCCCTCCCACTCCTCTTTTATCTACCCCCCTTTTTCCCCCCCTCCCCCTGGCTACTCTTGGCAACGGCTTTCGGCCGATTTGCCATTGCTCCTCCCTATAGGGATCGGAGCTGATTCTAAACATAAACTGAATCTGCATGTCTTCCTCACTCTCTGACTTGCTGTTATCTTCTGAAGACAGATGTTCTCTCTCTCTCTCTGGGTGAGCGGATATGGGGAGCTCAGGGTAATGTGGCACCAAGGCGATGAATGAAGGAATATTCAAATATGTGATTGCAGAAGCATGCTTGCCAGTTCGATGTTGAAAGAGTCCACTATGCAGAAGTAGCAGTTTCTTGTGTGATCAATGGGTTCTCACCAAATTTTGGGGATAGCAAACTTCATGGCTCTTTTCCCCTCCATACCATCCTATAGAAGAACAAAATTAAATTGTGGTAATGAAAAGAATAAATTTATTTCACCTGGCTCCTTTTACAAAGGTCACAAGCATTTTTAGCTTGTGCTGACCCCCGTGCTATGCGTAAAATACTAACGCCAACTCTATGGAGGCGTTAGCGTGTACTGCATGTGGCAATATAGTGCGTGCTAAGTGTGTGCTAAAACTGCTAGCGCAGCTTAGTAAAAGGAGACCTATGTATAAGATTCTTACAACATATTTCATATATATTTTCAAATAACATTGACATATTAAGTGATGTTAAAGTATAAAGTGATTGTATCTTATGTTACACTTGTTGAAAGTTTTAAAAATAAATAAAGACTTTAAAAAAAAAAAGAAAATGTAAATTTATTTTTTAAAAATTAAACATTCTAAAGAAATCATAATGCAGAAAATTCCATCAGCCTAGTGATAAACAAATTTGTCTTTCCTTCCAGAGTGTTTTGGCAGTGCTCGCATGTGAGGTGAGGTGCCCAAGGTTTGTCTTGATGCTCATCAGGAATGCCAAAATATGCCTTGTAGGCATTGTACATCTTAGCAAATGTTTCTATGGAGTACCTTTTCCCTCTTGTCTTGATAAATTGGTTGCATACATAGGAAAATGCACCTATTGGATGTTCGCAGCCCCTGGATATCATACAATGCAGATATGTTAGCACTTAGGCAGTTGGAACTCAACTGAGCTGGTTGGCTTAAAGTCTCTATAGTTATACTGTACACTTCTCCCTCCGAATCCACAGTTTCAGTATCCACGGATTCGGTTATTCGTGATTTTTTTTAAAAAATGTATTTTAATTTTTTGGGGGCTATTTTTAAGCTCTCTAAGACTCCCCGGAACCTTACCTGGTGGTCTAGCGGGCTTTCGGAACAGGAGAGATTTTCCTATGCACCTGCCCCATGCATATCACTCATAGGAGATAGCTGCCATGAGCTCCTGTAGGCTTTAGACCCATCCTAGTGTATCCCAGGATGCACCAGGTAGAGCAGGGCTGCCTTTTTGAAGAGGAGGCCCTTGAGGCAGCAGGGTATAGGCATTCCTCCTGCTGATCTTTCAGCAAAGGTATGAGGTTGTCATGGGGAGTACTGGAATGTCAGGGGTGTTGGGCTTGGTGGGAGGGGGCTATTTTTGGGGTCCTTGGGGGGGGACAGTGGGAATGTCGGGAACAGTGCGGAGCATACAGCGTGCTGGCTGGTGCTAAAAAATGCTTTTGTGGTTTTGTAAAAGGGGGTGTTAAATACTAATGATCTCCTAGTGATGCATTTGTATAGGGTTCTTGGTGGCTGCTACAATGATTAGTAGCAGCCATGGACAACCCTTTTCTGTATCAGGAGGACTGCTTTCATTGCCAGTGAGAGTGCTTTAACAACTCTTCTGCTACTTTTGTGTATTGAGACCTCAGTCACTATTGATGCTAGTTTAAAAATTTATCAGCTGATTAGAACATTGAGATCTGAAAATATACTGTAAGGCCAAATTATATATCCTCTCCTTTCATGTGGTGAGGTGGAACAGTACTGATGATCTCTTTTATGGCCAATCCAAAATTTTGGAATTCACTGTCCTACCAGCTTACAGTAGAATATTGCAAAATGTGAACACATTTAAGAAAGAACTGAAGACTCCTTGTTCAATAGGCGTATGGTGTGTTATAAGATATTTAGAAATGATATGTTAGAATTATTAGCAAAAAGTTTTTGATTGCAGAACTATATTTTAATTGTTTAACAGTATTTAATGTTTTCAGTGTTCATTTATATGCTATTATATCATTTATTTAACTAAATATTATGCATGTGTTCCTAGAGATCCACCCATAAGATCTGATAGGTGGAATATACCGTATTTTCGCGGATATAACGCGCGCGTTATACGTGATTTTACGTACCGCGCATACCCCTCGCGCGTTATATGCCTGAGCGCGGTATACAAAAGTTTTTAAACATAGTTCCCACCCCGCCCGACGCCCGATTCACCCCCCCAGCAGGACCGCTCGCACCCCCACCCCGAACGACCGCTCGCACGCGCTCCCACCCGCACCCGCATCCACGATCGGAGCAAGAGGGAGCCCAAGCCCTCTTGCCCGGCCGACTCCCCGACGTCCGATACATCCCCCCCCCCGGCAGGACCACTCGCACCCTCACCCCGAAGGACCGCCGACTCCCCAACAATATCGGGCCAGGAGGGAGCCCAAACCCTCCTGGCCACGGCGACCCCCTAACCCCACCCCGCACTACATTACGGGCAGGAGGGATCCCAGGCCCTCCTGCCCTCGACGCAACCCCCCCTCCCTCCAACGACCGCCCCCCCCAAGCACCTCCGACCGCCCCCCCAGCCGACCCGCGACCCCCATGGCCGACCCCCACGACCCCCCCACCCCCCTTCCCCGTACCTTTGGAAGTTGGCCGGACAGACGGGAGCCAAACCCGCCTGTCCGGCAGGCAGCCAACGAAGGAATGAGGCCGGATTGGCCCATCCGTCCTAAAGCTCCGCCTACTGGTGGGGCCTAAGGCGCGTGGGCCAATCAGAATAGGCCCTGGAGCCTTAGGTCCCACCTGGGGGCGCGGCCTGAGGCACATGGGCCAAACCCGACCATGTGTCTCAGGCCGCGCCCCCAGGTGGGACCTAAGGCTTCAGGGCCTATTCTGATTGGCCCACGCGCCTTAGGCCCCAACAGTAGGCGGAGCTTTAGGACGGATGGGCCAATCCGGCCTCATTCCTTCGTTGGCTGCCTGCCGGACAGGCGGGTTTGGCTCCCGTCTGTCCGGCCAACTTCCAAAGGTACGGGGAAGGGGGGTGGGGGGGTCGTGGGGGTCGGCCAGGGGGGTCGCGGGTCGGCTGGGGGGGAGGGGGGTTTGCGTCGAGGGCAGGAGGGCCTGGGATCCCTCCTGCCCGTAATGTAGTGCGGGGTGGGGTTAGGGGGTCGCCGTGGCCAGGAGGGTTTGGGCTCCCTTCTGGCCCAACTACACAAAGGTACGGGGAAGGCGGGTGGGGGTGTCATGGGGGTCGGCCAGGGGGGTCGCGGGTCGGCTGGGGGACGGGCGGAGGTTCTTGGGGGGGGCGGTCGTTGGGGGGAGGGGGTTTGCGTCGAGGGCAGGAGGGCCTGTGATCCCTCCTGCCCGTAATGTAGTGCGGGGTGGGGTTAGGGGGTCGCCGTGGCCAGGAGGGTTTGGGCTCCCTCCTGGCCCGATATTGTTGGGGAGTCGGCGGTCCTTCGGGGTGAGGGTGCGAGTGGTCCTGCCGGGGGGGGGGGGATGTATCGGACGTCGGGGGGGGCATCAGGCTTTCAGGATGGGGACAGACCTTCAAGGGGGGACAGGACTTCAAGGGAGGACAGTGCACGGAAAGTCAGGGGGGGTGAACGGAGAGTCGGGACAGCGCACGGAAAGTCAGGGCAGTGCACGGAAGTCAGGGGGGTGAACGGAGAGTCGGGACAGCGCACGGAAAGTCAGGGCGGGCGAAAGGAGAGTCGGGCAGCATGCGCGTTATATGCCTGAGCGCGGTATAGAAAAGTTTTTGTACATATCATCGTGATTTCTGCGCGCTATACCCCTGTGCGCGTTTTACAATGGTGCGCGTTATATCCGCGAAAATACGGTAAATATTTTAAAGAAACAAATAATTCAAAAACAAGATAAAGGAAGACATGATATTGAATAAAAAAACATTTTAATGAAATATTTTAGAGCCGGACAGTCTACGAGGTGAAATTGAAAGTTCTTAGTCCAACCAAGAAGAGAATGATGTGAAGCCATGAAACTTACAAGTTATTCCATACTTTTCTTGACACTTTTCATTTCAATGAGGTAAATGTATCTTGCAAATGGGCACAAGTATAGGGAAACCAAGCCATTGTGACATTACAGATATAGTTGGCTCTTAGGCATTGTTGAAATGAGGCATTATGACATCACAATATGAGGGGGGCACTGAAAAGTAGAGAATGATATGGAGCCATGAAACTTACAAGATATTCCATATTTTATTTTGACACATTTTGTTTCATTTCATTTAATTGATATGAAAAGTGTCAAGAAAAGTGTGAAATAACGTGTAAGTTTCATGGCTTCACATCATTCTCTTCTTGGTTGGGCTGAGAACTTTTCAGCAGCCCATCATATCGGAGCATAAAGAGTGTGATCCCAGGGACTACATAGACCAGGAATAAAGGCCTATAATAAAGTAGGAGCCAGAAACCTCTCAACAGCCATTCTCCTAAAACTGAGCTTACTCTTGGCCAAAGCCGTACTAGTAGCTGCCAAGCAACAAATGTTCTGAAGCCCTTTAAATCCCTAAGGGCTTCAGGGCAGTTACCACAGCGGCAGTTACCACAGAGGCAGCCATTAGCATGGCTTTGTAAAATGGGGGAGTAAATCTTAAATGTGCCCTTCTAATTGTAAATATGAACAGAAATTTTTAAGGTAGACAAAAACAGCACAGTTTTCAAAGATAGAGCAAGAGCATACTTTCTGTTTGAATATCTTCGAGGAGCTGGTGCATTGATTTGAAAATGAATCAGATATCTTCTGAGACCACCCAAAACTCTGTCTCAGTACCAGCTCTTTTCCCTGTGGGAAAATTATGTGCTGTTGATAGGTATGCTTCCTTTCCCCTGCAGAGAGCCCAGGGCTATTTCTAAAGCTGGTTTTTTTTTTTTTTTTTTTTTTTTTTTTAGCTATTTATTTGATCTCTATCATTATAGATTGCAATTATTTTTGTGCTTGGATACCTATTCAATAGATCTCTTCACCCTCTTCCAGCCTTTTTATTTTTATTATTGAATAGAATTATTTCACGGGCTGCTTTTTTTTTCCAATTAACATAAAACACTTTCATATATTTTATTTTCTGTGCCCACCATGCTTTTCCTATTTTGTATTTCGATATCACTTTTATATTTGTATATTATAAAAATTAAAACACAACTGTTTATGTTAATTTTGCAAATGCTAAATACCATTTTCCTTAGTGTGGTACATCTGATAGTTTTGCCCTCTATACATTTTCTCACAGTGCATCTGAAAAGCATTTTGACATCAGTGAGCAATGCAATCTGTCCTAGTGGAAGATAATTAATTTTGTGATTTAAAATGTCATTCCATTTTGAACTTGTGAGGTAGAAAAATTAAAGAAAGATGTCTGTATATTGATGAAAAGAGTAACTGGGAAAAGATTACTGAGTAATATATAAACATACCTGAGCCCACAGAGCAGCCTATTTGAATATATATATTAGCCATGAGTTATCACATTTTCAGTCACTCTAATTGTTCCAATAGCCTGTTAATAGCTGGCAATCAAGTGCATTTAATAGCTTTTCAAGGACAAGAAGAATTGAAAGTGCTCAGAAAACAAAAAAGAAAAATTGCTTGGGGATCTCAGTCATCAATCACAGAAGGAAAGAGAGGTATATGATAGAAAGTCCTACTTACCTCTCTCTCTCTCTCTCTTTCAGATCTGTACAGGCAAACTTGATAGCACTCATATTAATAATCAAACCATATGCAAAGAAAAGAATACATCTTGAGACAGAAGACCAACAGTTGCTAGTCATATCTTTTGATAGTTTTTGAAAGGTAGCGATTTATTCTGATAAAAAGAACATTATACATTTCACTAACGTAAAATGTTCTATCAAATTGCTCTAACCCACTATCTTAATAATAGGGTTGACTCTATAAGAATGCAAGCATTTTGGGCTTTTTTTCATTGCCTGAATGAGAGTTATGAGTAACCCACCAGACACATATACCTGCTGAGCATTCTAGAACTTGTCTCCTGAGAGCAACGATAGGCTCCGTAACATTACCTGCGGTGGATTCTTCTAGCAGTCCCTGTAAATCTATGTATGAGGGGGTGATGAAAAATTCTCAGCCCAACCAACCAGCCTCCGAAATTCTGAGCATTATTTTGTCAATGGAGCTGAAAAGTGTTTTATCTTATTTCATTAAGTGCAGAAACAAAATTCTGTGTTTTGACATCGTTTCAGATCATTGGTTGAACCATATCCATGTCATTCCCTTCTTGGTTGGGCTGAAAACTTTTCACACAGTCTCAATGAGTTTAGAGGGTGATACCAAGGGCTCCATTTACTAAACCCGTGCTACACTTCTAGAACTAACGCCATCTCAATGCTGGCGTTAAGGTCTAACATGGCCATTTAGCGTGCGCTATTCCACACGTTAAGGCCCTAACACACCTTTGTAAAAGGAGCCCCAAGTGTGTGAGCGAGAGTATACATCATTAGTAACTTGTAACTAGTTTGTTGGAGATCTTTCTACTCCGGTTACTAATTACTACATTCTCTTCTTTTTATACTTTTATACTTTTTTTTTTTCTCGGTCCTGATTTAATCACCATTTTGCTTCTGGTCTAGGAAGGGGTAATAGTGGTTCTGTTTACTGGAAAAGCAAGGTGATTTATTTTATTTTATTTATTTATTTCTAATATTTCTAGATTGCCTAAAACTAAGGGCTCCTTTTACAAAGCTGCGCTAGGGCCATAACGCACGGAATAGCGCGCGCTAAATTGCCGCATGCACTAGCTGCTACCGCCTCCTTTGGATCAGATGGTAGATTTCCAGCTAGGGCGCGCTATAGCATGCACTAATCCGGTACGTGCGTTAAAACTGCTAGCGCGGCTTTGTAAAAGGAGCCCTAAGTGGTTAACAATTGAAAAACATTCACAATAACTCATGTATAATACATCTATAAAATGCATTCAAATTACATTGCAATTACATAGCAATCTCATCTCCTAAAATAATTTTAAAAGCTCAAAGAATTTACACATTAGCCGTCACATTAAATAAAGTGCAATAACCACAATTTAGAATTCTTAGAGACCCAAATATATTACAGAAGATCTGTGAAGCCCAACCAGTCCTACTGATGTTTTTGAATTCAGCCCTGCATCTAGTTCTTTCTTCATTTTACTTTCTATACATCAAGTCAACAATGGTGAGAGAGAATTAGAGAATTCTCATTGTGATTATGTCCTGCTTATTGTTTGTACTGATTTAGCTATGCATGGGTTTCCGTTATTGCATGTATTTTGGGAGGCATTTCTGGGGGTATATTTAGGTCAAGGAAGGATATTTCCTTTGTGGGAAATAATATGTGATTTTTCATGTCTCAGGAGTAATCTAAGGAAATACTTTTTTTTACAGAAAGGGTGGTAGATGCACAAAATAGTCTCGTGGTCATAGGAGCCAGCTCTGTGTGGTGATGTGGGTGCTTGAGCATCCCCAATACTAAACAAACTCCTTGACTGTGTGCAGGGAGAGGTCATTTTCATTGCGTTAACACCCCCAATAATTTTGAAAAGTTGGCTCCTATGCTCCCAGTAAAGGTAGTGGAGACGACTGTGGTCTGAATTCAAGAAAGCGTGGGACAGGCACTTGGAATTGCTTAGGGAGAGGAGGAGATTAGGTAGATTGTGAGCCCATCGGGACAGAGAGGGAAAATGCTTGAGTACCTGATTGTGAAAACTGCTTAGATAACCTTGATTTGCAGTATATCAAATCCTAACTGTCTTCATGCTCCTATGTTTCTAGTACATTAGTACATAGTATAAATCTGTTAAACAAAAACCACTAGAAAAAAATAACTTTGGATTATGTAACCATATGAATGGTTTGCCTCATATTTTGGAATGAGGCAATTCATAATGTGCTAAAATGCACAAATGTTTTCACAAATTTTAATGCACAGTATTATTCTAGATATGGCCTTCAAAGTTGTGTGCTGTTAACAGAGTGCAGAGCTGATTTCCATACCAAACTTTGGGTGCAAGGATTTACACCAACTGAAACCTGGTATAAATCCCGGTGCACAATTTAAGTGCAGATCCCTAATATTCAGAAATACTGGCGTGCAGTGAGTGCCCCTGACCTGCCCGTGCCCCAACCTGGGCCACCCCACCATTGAGTTGTGCATGTCTACAGTAAAAATACAGGCCATGAACCTTACACATATACAGCATTTTCACTTACCCCCTCTTTTACTAAGGTGCGCTATTCTTTTTAGCGCGTGCTAAATATTAGTGCACGTTAAACACATGCTAAACTCTAATGCGTGCATGTTAGCCTATGGATGCATTAGCATTTAGCACACACGTAGATATAGCGTGCGCTAAAACACTTAGTGCACCTTAGTAAAAGAAGGCCTTAGTATTTTGTAAGATATCATTTAAACATGTAAGTGGCCAGTTGTGTGTATGAAAGACTAAAATGCCAGCATTTACATGCAGCCTTAGTGCCAAAAACTAGGTGGTTCCTTGTAAAATTCTCTGCATTGGAATAATTTTGTAACAAGGTGCCTCCATTTAGGCACCATAATGGGGTGTGATTACTATCAATTCAGTAGTGGCTTCAGAATATGCCTAAGCCATTAGAGAGTAGAAATTAGTGTAAAAGTGTGTTGGTGTCAGTGGCATAGTGATGATAGGAGGTGCTTGGTGCAGTGGTGCCACTCCTCCCCACACCTTCCTCTCTACCCTCTGTTCCCCCGGTCTTTGTGCACCCTCTATATCACACTTGCAACCTCTCTTCCCACCCTATGCCTCTTTAGATTTTCACCAGCATGAGCAGCTTCTTTCTCCTGCTGGCCGTGCCGGCATTGGCATCCCCTCTGATGTCACTTCCTGGCCCTGTGACCCAGAAGTGATTTCAGAGGGAGCCAGGGCAGTGCAAGCAGCAGGCCAGAGTAGTTGCTCATGCTGGCAATGATTTAAAGAGGTAAGGGAGGCAGGGAAGGGAGGGCTCCCCCACCAAGATGGTGCTCGGGGCCATCCACCCACACACCCTACCCCTTTTATTAAGCCACTGGCTGGCATGCTGAAACTTAGGCACATCTACTTATGGCAGGTGACTGGGTAGTATAATTTGGAGCACCTATCTGTACCATGCAACACATGTAATGGATAATATTCTAGAAGCTATGTGATTCACATGGAAACCAGCCCATGATCTGTCCTTCTCCGCCATTACTACTACTTCTACAATTTCCACTTATTTATTTATTTTGATTTCTATTCCATCCTCCCAGTAGCTCAGAATGGGTTACAAGCCAACATTCACAATGGAAAATATTTTATAGTGCTGAAAAGTCTAGGAAGCACTGTACATGTTGACACTTAATAGACGGTCGCTGCTCGGAAGAGCTTACAGTCTAACTTGGACTTACATACATTAGATATGGAGTTGGGGATACAGAACCCAAGGTAAGAGGAGTTAGTAGCCCGCTGTAGGGATACAGGAGGTTTGTTCCTGGCATACTGTGCAGCAAGATAGAAAGAACAGAGTCTGGAGATGGCAGAGAAGGAGAAGGGCACAGATAGGAGGGACTTACAGCCGAGCAGAGCTTGCAGGGGGGAACATGGGGGGATATAGGTGAGGAGAGATATTGAGGGGCAGTTGAGTGAATGCTTTTGTAGGTCAGTAAGAAGAGTTTGAATTGTAATCAGAAATGAATGGGAAGCCAATAAAGTGACTTTAGGAGAGGGGTAACATGAGTATAGCAGCTCTTACAGAATATGAGTCCACCCATATGAATGCCTTGAAGTCGAAGTCTTAGTCAAATTTGGCACATATGTGCCTAGCACTTACACATGTAAATGCCAATTATTTGTACCAATAATGTTCGTAAGTGCTAATATTCTGTAATCTATGTGTGTGTTTTGTGCCAAATATCGGGCATCAGCTTATAGATTACTCTTTAAAATTGCAGTTAATGCATGTAATCTGGTTTGTATAAAATCAGGACTTTTTAGACAGGCAAATTAGCTTGCACGAGTTTTAGCATAAATGAGATAATATATTGTAAAGCTAAATGAAACAGCTCATTATTTATAAGTAAAAAGAAATATTATGCACGTTAAAACTTGCAAAGTAAAACACCTGTTAATATGAAAATCAAAACATGCTTTGGCAGGTTAAGTTTTAGGGATAATGTCCACTTCATAAAATTTTAATCAATGCAAAATTCTTCTGAAAGAGCTGTTAACAGCTTATATTAACTGCTAATTAATGAACTTTAACAATTGATGTTAAAACAATTTAGTTTATTGTTCCCTTAATGACATACAAATCAGTTTTATGTTAATTTACTTGCATTAAAGTTAGTGCTGTAGTGCAGGTGTTATTGGAAAGAACAATTATTATTGCTATATATATATATATTTTTTTTTTTTACAAAGTCTATATTTTTGTGCATTTATGCTGCATTACATTTTTATGTTCGAATAAAGATGATAAACTGTTGTGCATGATTTTGTTTGTTACCTAATTAATGTAGATTTAGTATTAGAAATCAATTGCATTACAGCAATAACCCATTGAACATGATATTTTTAGTGTACTGTAATACAATATAATGGCATATATTTGGTGACACATACAGTGGAAACAGTCAATGTGCAATAAATAAAGAGCATCACTCAGGGCTTTATACATGTAAGTTCTGTCTAAAGAACTGTGTGAGGGAATTAATGGCACAAGGCAGGATTTACTTAGGAACACTCACTGAAGTGAACTCTTAAGAATAGATGTAGTAGCCTGTCTGGTCAGGAGGACAGGGCTCAAGAGGAGAACAGGAAGTCAAAAGCCCTCTAGCAGGATAGAGAGGCCCTATGGCAAGAGGACCGCAGAGAGATTTTGAGTATACAGTCTTCCAGTAGAGAGGTCCCAAGGGAAGAAGACTCCATTCTAAGATGAATTATAATATATGAGGGAAGGATTAGAGAAGCAGTGTGGCTTAACCTCCTAAAATGTGTGTATGAAGATAGGATGTAACCTTGACTTTGTAACCTATGGTTTTAAAATATTTTTATTTGCCTTAGGGAGGGGGAGCCTGAAGAATAAGGAGCCATCTGGGGATGCCCACCATGGGTGCAAACATTTTGGTGAGGGAGCACTTCTGAGCTGCTGGAGGCTCATTCAGGTCCAGAGAGGCATTGGAGGAGAGGCCCCAGCTCTACCTAAGCTTGGAGCCATGTCAGGAAATCATCCCATAGGCACCATCTCTGTGGGCGCTTGGGAACCCCCAATATTTTTTAATATGCTTTAATAAATTTGGAGCTGAAATTTCCATGCTGCAGGGCAGCAAAGGAAGGCAGGAAGGAAGTGATTGGTTGGACTATCTAACCAATGAGCTACATTAGGAAGAGACAGACATTTTAGAACCTATTCTTTTTCTGACTGATGGGCTCCAGGTGGAGGAGGGAGCTGCTGTTAACAAAGGCACTTCCTCCTTTTAGCTGCCAATGAGGAGTTGAATAGCAGCAGATAGACATTTAAAGAAGACTGAGTCACATAACCTTATTGGCAGGACAATTTTACACGTTATGCCACAATAATAATGCTTAACAATTAATTTAAAAAGCACTGGGAGAGAAATATAGGGATTAGGATGGGGTGAAGGGGTTTGGAAGGGAGACAGAATATAGCTTTAAAGTGGCAAAGTACAGGAAAGATGGGTGATGGGTAGGATTACCAAATGTCTGGATTTACCTGGATATGTCCTCTTTTTAGAGGACATGTCCAGATGGCTTTTCAAAACTCAGCACATTGTCCAGGTTTTGAAAAGCTTCCTCTTTGGGAGCGCATCAGGAGGGCATCCACGCATGATATTACCTGACATTGTTCCCAAGTCTCCTATACTGCAACCTCAACTTATGACCTCTATTCTATCAACTTAATCAAGCTTACTTCCTTAGGGTAAACGAAGGGTCCTCTGTGAGCAAAGCTCAGAGAGGGAGCCTTGAAATAAAATCTGGTTTGACCTAGAGTGGTCCATGGATAGAGTAAGGGTGGTCTCTGGAATTATCCGGTTAGCGGCAAAATACAGTCTGCAATATAAAGTTAGGAGAGCAAGAAGTCTGATTTAAGGCTATCCAGATAAAAGACTAAATATAGGTGCTATATGTAAAGTGCCAGTGACCACTACTGAAGCTATATTTTCAACATAATCCAGATGCAGGCACTGAATATCCAGACTGATTACAGGCATGGTAGCCAACTTTGAAAAAAAAAAAAAAAAGCTGACTGCCCCAGCTGAATATTGGCTTAATTTGAATGTCCATATCTGTGGCCCACAAGACATTCATTGTATGAAATTTCCCCCTGCCCATCCTTTCCCCAGGTATGATTCCCACGAACATCCAATGGGACTTCAAACCATGTTGCCTCCTCTCTCACCACCACCTTTCCCCATAACTACCCATACTGAAATTACAAATGGTAGATAGCGGCAAAAGAGATGCCTACTTCCTCCTGCCTCAGTTTTTTTGAAGTAAAACATGATCCAGACTGGGGTTCCTTACTCCATGAGATAATCAGGGCTTAAGTCCTTTTTTGGAAACAGTTTGGCCTGAATTATATAAACGGCGCCTTAAAAATGGCTGCAGATCGCTTGTCACATAATGGCACCGTTTATAGAATTGTGCCTTAGGGAAAGATAGGCACCAGAAATGTAGGCCAGGGTTTTCAAAGCCTACATTTCTGGTGCCTACCTTTTATGTGAATCGCACCTACAGAGGTGTTTTATGATGCCTAAGGCCACTTCTGGTGTTAACCACACCTACAGTGGCATTACACTTCTTAAAGCGTCTCCATAGCTGTGATTCCAGCACCATTTTTTTAGGTGCTAGTAGGCATCTACATTTTTCTTTAAATTTTTTTTTTTTTTTTTTCTTTTTAAGTGATATTTAGTAGGTGCTGGTTGGGTGCCTGCTGACACCTAACTTAAGGCATTTTTTATAAAATCCAGGCCTTTGAGTCTTATCAGTAGGGGGAACAGAGGAAAAATAAAAGACTTTAGATTACTATTATCATTCTGATCTTTTGGCCTGTGAGGCCCCTTAATTATTCTGTAAAAGGGGTGGTTTTGGAGCCAACTGTTTAATACTTTATGTCTTACCATCATCAATTGCACTTGGTGCTCTTCAATGAAGGCTCTTGACAAAGTATTCGAAGGCAAGGAAATAACACTCCAAATGAAGATCAGACTTGTTCACACACTCATTTTCCTAGTGGTCAATTAAAGATTTGATAGTTGGACGCTTTGGAATCAAGACAGAAGATTGACTCATTTGAGCTTTGGTGCTGGAGAAGGATTTTATGTATGCCGTGGATGATCAGAAGAACTAACAAATTGATTCTGGAAGTGATCAAATCAGCTATGTTGCTTGAAGCCCATAAGATGAAGTTATGACTGTCTGACTTATTTTGGTCACATTGTCAGAAGAGAAAGATCATTGGAGAAGGGCATTGTGTTTGGGATGATTGAAAGAACCAGATGAAGAGGGTGACCTGCAATCAGATGGCTGGACATGTTGAAAATCAACCATTGGAATGAAGCTGGAGGACCTTACTGGACTATCACAAAACCGATCTCTTTTTAGATTTGTGATTCATGTCACTAGGACTCAAACACGAGCCAATGGCATATAACTGTTTAATACTACTAATTATGTAATTTCATTACAACCATGGTATCATGATCAGTAGTATCACTGATTATACAAACATATCATTGACTACAGTGAACCATGTTATTAACAACAAATTAATCCATGCTAATGACTGATTTTAAAAGTAGTTCAGTACATTCATCCTCAGTACAGAATATGTATCTACCTGTCTTCTATTCCTTTTGTCACATTTAATATATAACAACACTAACTTGGTTACTTATGTCAAATTTTGTACTTTCTACTTGTATTAAGAATTTCACGGTTCAGCAAAGCAATTTAAAGAGCTACTCATACTTATCAGCAAAGAGGCTTTGTATTACATTTTGTGTGGGTTTGGCTCTAAAGCTATGTTTTAATTGATTCTGTAAGCTACAAACTGCAGTTCAGGCTGAATCCAACTAGTTTAATAGGAAAATGCTTGTTTAAGTATGAAGTTGGTTTTGAATATAATAGAGCAGAGCTGTCATATTAAAGAAAAAAAAAAAAAGGACTTCCAAAGCATTCAGTTTTCTCCACAATGAAAGGGCATTTTCTTTAGTCTAAGAAGAGTTTCTGACATGATCACTGCAAGTAAAAAGGAGAAAGTAAAGCTCTTTCTCAGTAAATACAGCATCTCTACCACCTTATGTGTTAATATCTAGCAATACAATAATATCTTCCTTTGAACAACTGGAAAAGATGTCATTCTTGATTTTATCTTGTTAATTTGAGGCTGTTTATATACATACAATATTGAAAGAAATAGGTTTACTGTATATACTAAAATATAAACCAATCCAAATATAAACAGAGGTATCTTTTTTTTCCCTTTAAAAATGGGGAAAAAGGTTGACTTGAATATAAACCGAGGTTAGAAATTTGGGTTGGCAAACACAAAAGAAAGTCCAATGGAGTGGTATATCAGATGACAAACAAGAAGGAAAACTGCAGAGGTGATGTACAAGATGCCAAGTCTTTAATCAAAAAACAATAATACTTTGAACAATCCTTTTTCTATCCAGTTATAATCCGTATGGATTAACCAATAGGCCAAGTAGGCATGTGCCTAGGGCCCGAAATGGTCAGGGGGGCCCAATGAAAGAAGGCATCAACATTTTTTTTTTCTGAACGGCGATGGGCCTCTCCAGCATCGATCGACAATGCGGGCCCCCCTGATTGGCAACCCCCCCATCGACGGAAAGTAAAACAATCAAGCAACACAGGTAAGAAAGGCAACGGGAACTGTAATTTTGCAAGCGGTGCTGCTTGCCCAAAGCTTCCCTCTGACGCAGCTTCCTGTTTCCGCCTGGGCACATTGTGGGGAGGGGGGCCCAGTGTATTTGTGTGCCTAGGGTCCCTCAATGAATTAATCCTGCCCTGATGGTGAGACAATCTATAAAGACTGTTCACCCTCCCTTTCTATCAGCTATCTCGTACGTCACTAAACATAATACAAATATCTGTGATGCATGTATCCCAAAGCTAACATATTCACAACAAAGCCCTTACATAGGAAAATGCAACTACAAGCAACCACAAACTTAAAAAATGTAAACAAAAATCAAACTTAAACCTCAAGAAGCCATATGCAGTTCAACACCAGAAAAAGAAAAAAAAGCACTCTATACTTTGGAATATAAAAAGAAAACAGTGCAAATTTACAGTAAAACTGCATTTCCTGTTCATGAAATTAAAAATAAAACTATTTTTTTTTCTACCTTCGTTGTCTGCCCATTTTATTCATGTTTATCCCAGTTTCTGCTTTCTTCTGTCTTTTCTTAATTTTCTTTCCAGGGTCTGCAGTCTTATCTGCCTCTTCTTTCACTCCTGTCTTCACTTCATCTCCTGCATCCATCTCTGACTTTAACCTTTTCCTTTCAGTTTTCCTTCATTTATTTTTCTGCATCTCTATCTGCTTCTATTTCTCTAGTTTCTTTTTCTAACTCTTCCCTCTCTTCCCCTCTTCCAGCATCTTCTCTTTCCCCCATTATTTTCATTCTTCTAACCAGTATCTATTGTCTTGCCCCCTCCATCTAGTCAGTGGTGCATCCATATTGTGAGCAACCCTGCCTCCGGTCCTGTCCCCGTCCCAGTCCTGCTAAACTGGCTGGCAATAATGAAGCCAGACACCATGGAGACCATCCCTCTTGCCAAATTGCTAAAGACTCTGCCAGTCTTAATCCCTCTGAAGTTACTTCCTGATTTTGAGAGGCAGGATCAAGACCGGAAGAGCAAATAGTGATTTAGCAAGAGGGAAGGCCACCATGGTGTCTGGCTTCATTATTGCCAGCCAGTTTAGTGTGACTAGGACAGGACCGAACGAAGGCTGCTCACAATCTAGATGCGCTGCTGATTCCTCACTCCCCTTTCTCCCGCCAGATGGCAAACAGCATGGAGGTCCGCCGTGACTGCTGCCAAGAAGAATCAGCTGCCTGCCTCGCATGTCAGGCCTTCCCCGACCCGTGACTCCATTCACCACAGCCCGGTAGGCTTAAAATTGGATATTTTTTTAAACTATGATAATAGACTCAAGTATAAAAAGTAGGATTTTTTGGCCCAAAAATCTTAGTTTATATTTGAGTATATTAATAGCCATGGAAAGGAAGACCTTCTCACCTCCCCAAGTCCAAACCTTACACC
Organism: Geotrypetes seraphini; assembly: GCF_902459505.1. Classification (NCBI taxonomy): domain Eukaryota; kingdom Metazoa; phylum Chordata; class Amphibia; order Gymnophiona; family Dermophiidae; genus Geotrypetes; species Geotrypetes seraphini. The sequence continues at coordinate 215,179,259 of NC_047087.1, read as the reverse complement.
TACCCAAGAACACTCATATGCCCTTTAATAACAACTGGTCCACAAACAGAATTCACCACTCTCACTTGTGCCTACCTCAACACAAGAGCCGTGTGCCCAAAAACAGAACACATAAAAGACTGGATAAAAAACGAGAACATAGAATGCCTATTCCTCACAGAAACCTGGCTAACATCAGACGAAGAACCCAGGATTACTGAAATCTGCCCAAAAGACTACAAAACAGCAGTGGTCTGCAGAGAAATCAAAAGAGGAGGAGGTCTAGCCATTATAATCAGAAAATCACTTAACATCAACACACAAGACAAAATATCCACTTCTTACATGAACCTTCTAGCATGCCAGCTCTCATGCTGCACTCTAAAAGAATCCATGACATGCATACTATGCTATATAACACCAGGAAACTGGAACACTGCAAAATTGGAATTCAAAGATTTCATATACCAAAATTCACTATTGACCCCATACAATCTTATCCTAGGAGATCTAAACCTACATCTTGAAGATCACTCTTCCAAACAAATAGAAAACCTATTATCCCTTCTCGAAGCCTTAACATACAAGATCCTAGACCCACAAGCCACCCATGAAAAAGGTCACCAAATCGACATCGCAGCCTTCATGATGCTACAGCCTCTTCTCCCAGATATTCAGACATCAAATGGAAAGTGATCTCATTCACTATGGTCAGACCACTACACATACTCTTTCAATATCAACTGGGCCAAAAACAAATCCAAACCAAAATCCCAAAAACTAACCTACAACTCACGTAAACATATCGACCCCTCCAAATTCTGGTCAAAAACAGATGAATTAATCCAAGAATCTAACCCCAAAGACTTCATTTCACAATGGAGCAGCTTAAGTAAAGCCACCTTAAATGAACTAGCCCCAATGCAAACAAAAACCAGAATCAACAGACGATCTGACAAATGGTTTGACAACGAACTACTCCTACTCAAAAGACAATGCAGACAACTCAAAAAGAAATGGAGGTAAACCAACCAAGAACCCACAAAAATCGCATGGAAAATACTCATCCTACAATATAAGCTACAATTAAAAGACAAAAGAAAGACATACTACACCAACTTAATAGGCAGAGAAACCCAAGACACTAAAAAACTATTCCAATACTGAAAGAACTCACAGACAACAAACCTTACCTGGCTACCAATAACACCCCTCCCCCCTCTGCCACCACACTAGCAGAACACTTCAAAAATAAAATCACAAATGCCAGGACCAACCTCGCTGGAAACCCAACTCTCCTAGACGAGATCACTATAATCCCCTCAAAGAATCTACAGCAGCAGATAGAACCTGGTCCCTCTTCCCTACTACACAATGGTCAGACTTCAACAAACTCTACAAAAAATACAGTCATGCAGCCTGTGACCTAAACCATTGCCCTCCATATCTACTAAAAAACGCCAGTATCAAATTCCATCTCTCCTCCTACAATGGATGCAAACACTGCTCACAGACGGCCTTTTCCCCACAATACCTCAGTGAAATCATTGTCACCCCTATCCTAAAAGACCCTAAAGGAGTAATGGATCAACCTTCCAACTACAGACCCATAGCATCAATACCTCTTTATGTCAAAATCATGGAAGACCTAGTAGCCAAATTCCTTACTGACTATCTAGAAGACCACAACATACTCCACCATACACAATCAGGCTTCAGAACCAATTATAGCATTGAAAAACTATTAGGATCCCTCCTGGATACAGCTAGACAACATCTCAGTACAGGAAAAAAAATATTCCTCATACAACTAGATCTATCTGCAGCATTTGATCTGGTTGATCATAACATTCTTCTACAAATTCTGGATGCAATTGGTATCACTGATGAAGTGCACACATGGTTCCAAGGATTCTTAAAGACAAGATCCTACAGAGTAAAATCAAGCAACGAAAAGTCAGAACCCTAGTCCAACCCCTGCGGTGTACCTCAGGGATCCCCTTTATCCCCCACACTCTTCAACCTCTACATCGTGTCCCTCGGCACCTGTCTAGATAAATCAATCATAATCTCCTACAGCTATGCAGACGACATCACCATTCTTCTCCCTTTTGATCAACTAAAACCCTCCATGACAGACACTATACATAAAACATTAGAAACAATAACATCTTGGATGAAAGATCACAAATTGAAACTAAACTCAAAAAAACAAAATTCATTCTCCTAGAAAACGATAAGACACCATCCATTACAAACCTAGTAATCAAGTCAACCACATTCCCCATGCAAACCACTCTAAAACTACTGGGAGTGACGATTGACAGGTGCTGTACCATGCAACCACAAATCAACAAAATAATACAGAAATCCTTTGCAATCATGAGAAACCTAAGACAAGTGCAAAAATTCTTCAACAAAACTCAGTTCTGGATCCTAGTTCAAGCACTAATGCTGTGTCTATTAGACTATTGTAACATTCTCCATCTACTCTGCCCCGCGACCATGATTAAACAACTTCAAACAATCCAGAACACAGCCCTAAGACTCATCTACTCTCTGAGAAAACATGACCACATCACCGAGGCGTATCTCCACTCACACTGGCTACCAATTCAAGTTTTACTGTCTTCTATTTAAAACCATGAACGGAAGCAGCCCAATATACCTAAACAACCGTCTAATCCGAAACACCTCAACCAGACAAATGAGAATCCATGCTCCATTCACATACCCCCCAATCGGAGAAGTCAAATGGAAAAAAACTGTATAATGGCCTCCTGGCCACACAAGCAGTGAAATTAGACTGCCAACTCTCTACTTTGCTGATAACGACCCCTGACTACAAAGCATTTAGAAAAGAAATAAAAACCATACTATTTAAAAAATCACTGATACCCAACAATCGAAACCAACCTAACGCCTCCCCACTCTCTAAAACAACCTAACGCCACAAGAATTACTTCATCCCTATGAACCAAGTTGACTACTCCCTAACTATTCTATAAATCCTCTGGAAATGGCCAGATAGATCCTTTTTGTAATCCACCTTGAACCGCAAGATAAAGGTGGAATAGAAATCACTAATGTAATGTAATATAATATTGAATCTCTTAATTTGTATTCTTTAGGACTTGATTCTTGACAGCATATTTCTTTTAAAGCAAAATCCATTAGAGTGAATGTATTACCATGATGCCTATTTTGTTTCAATTTGTGGGGCATTTTAATTTCATTAAATGAAATATTACTTAAAATCTGTTGTTTATTGGATTGGTCAGCCATTCAGGAACAGATCTTTCTGCTGGTGTATTGGTCCCCTACTGGACTTCCATTCTCTGCTGCATCAGCACCCCCTGTCAGGGCTAGTCTCCTGCTGTACTGGTCCCTTGTCAGCACCAGACAGCAGAACTTACCAGGAGTTAGAATGAAACCAGCATTCCTCCTCCAGAGGGTCATCCAGCATCCAAAGAAGCTCTCTATGCTGGGAGTTGTTCTATTCAGAACCACAATCCACTCAGGGTGAATGGACAGCTCCCAGAAGCACTTGCATCTCTATGTAGATTAGCTCTTACTACAGGCTCTCAGACTCCCTCTGATGGAATGCCAGTGACAGGGAACCTCACCCTGTCACAACCACCTATTAGCAGGGCTGTGTCTGGTGGACTCCTGCTCAGTTTAGAGGGAACAGTGTATTCATTTTTTTCCTCTTTATATCAATACTTCTTTCAGAATGCATTTCCTTCTGTCCTTGTTTCCCTTTCCTCCTCATATTACTTAGTTCATCTTTTTAGCTTACTCTCAAGTCAGCAAATCAGGCAGAATATATGCGGCATTGCCAGAAATACTCCTCGAAGTTATCACCCCATTCACCTCCTCCTTCTCCAGTCATATGGAACTGCAATTAATGAAGGTGCTGGGTGGCAGTATGCTGGTCCTTTCCTTCTCAGTGATTTCAGGCTTCTTGTAATAGCAATTACCCATACTATTCTCTGTCTCGATTGATGTGTTTAGAATCTTAAGTTAACCATCTTTTTTGGATGTGCATTCCCAAAGCTAGACAAATTAACTTTGATCTTTGACCAAATGTATGCAATCACATCTCACAATTATCAATTGTGAATATCCTGAAAACCTAACTTGATTTAGCCTTTAAGGACATGATTTGAGAACCACTGGCCTAGATCAGAATTTTCAATCTCTTCATCTATTTCCTCAAGCATTTATATATTCAGTCACCAGACGTATGCTCAGCTTTTAAATACACAAACAAAACATGTCCTAACTATTGCACATGATAACAAGTTCTAGAATCATATCAAACAGATAAGACTATACAGTATTCCATTTGTTATATATAAAGCCCAGCCCTCTTTTTGGCTTTAACATCAACTTTTAAAGCGATCTAACACATATATCACATTGTTGAATCCTTTATTAAGGTACGTATCTATATCTATTTATACCTTAATAAAGGAAAAAAATAGATATAGTAGCCATGTTTGCTACTTTAAAGGTTAATAAATAAAAAATGAAACAAAAAGTAAATTAAATTGATACCTTATTATTGGACTAAATATATTTTTAATGAGCTTTCACAGATGAAATCTCCTTCCTTGCTCAGAAAAGTAAGAAATGTTCCATTTTACATAGCATATAAAGATAAAAATTGAGACCTCCAGGTTGGGCTAGCTCAATTCCATTTCATTTTTTAAAAGACTCTGGCAAAGCAGAGCCTTTCCTAAAATACCTGTGTGAGTGCATGTGTATCTGCCAGCCTGTATAGCAGGATCAACCCTTTAGAAAAATATGCATAGATAAAATGATCATTATAACCCTGACAGCTTTCATAGAGAAGTGCTGACCTTGAAGTAACAGTACTTATCCATGTAGCTTCCCCTTCTACAAAGCTGTACGTGTATCACCAATTAAGTAGTGATGCTGTAATTTTCATTTAATTCATCATGAACCCTCCATTCATCATTCCAGCGTCAACTTACTGTACTACCCGTCTACTGTTCACGTTTAGACTCAACACGTCATTCTGCATTGTTCTGTGTAGCCGCCTACTTATGGAATTCTCTTCTGGAAAATGTTTGCTCTAAAGCAGGGGTGTCCAATCTTTTGGCTTCCCTGGGCCGCATTGGCAGGAAAAAATGTTTCTGGGGGCCGCACAAATGTGCAAACACTGCAGCAAGACAGAGGAGGGAGCCGGAAAGACGGTAAACACTTGGGGGCAGCAGAAGAAAACATCGCATCGCCCTCGACCGGGGCCACACAAAATACTTCACGGGGCCGCAGGTTGGACACCCCTGCTCTAAAGATCATATATCAGGTCCAGGTCTTCTGTGAAGGCCTATCTTTTCATTAAGGCTTTCTCAGAAGAAGGATGATGTAGTGCAGTGCTGTGGCCCAATATGTTGTGCCTCCAGAACAGTGAGGGTAGTTACAAACTTATTTTTATCTTTTCTTCTATGCTTCTTTTAATGAGTTTGTAGTTACTTTCTGGCTTTATATAACTGGCATTATATATTGTAATTCGTACTTTGTAAATATACTTCACAAGTTGGCACAACAATATATAAAGAGCATAAAATGCTATGTGAACATAATAAATATGAATTAATATAAGTGAAGTGCTCAGTCACAAACCGATCCGTGCATAAAATACTATTAAAAGTACAAGCACCGGTTGTATACTAGGGACCATCATTGCACTCTCAGTCCCTTAACCTTCCAGATTCAATGTTTATAATGTAGATAATGGAAAAATCATTTATTTTCAAATGAATATAAGGAAGGCAGCACAATATTAGCTCAGCTCCGGCGCTCATAACTTGTTTCAATCTCTATTAAAGAACCCCCATGTTTGAAACTCCCATAGCCTCCCTTCGACTCGAGTTTATATATTGTAAGCCACTTTGATATGAAAAGCACTATGTCAAGCCACAATAAACATAAACATTTAGTTTCATTTTGGAAGTAGACATTTGGGGTTTTAAAGAGAATGGCTCCCTTAATCCCTTGTATAAGGACCTGCTTAAATCAATTACTGTTACGGTATAGTAGCAAAACAATTTTTGAATACTTCATAAGTTAATAAATAAATAAATAATTTTGGCATTGTTGAGTGCCTGCTACCATTCAGTATAGTGTAATATCAGACTGCAGTGACCCTTTATAACCTGCTTTACAAACGTAGTACAAGCATAATTTATCCTGTCCACTATTGAGATTTATAAAATGTTATCATGGTCTTATTTATTTATATATCACCTATCAAAGTTATCTAAGCAGTTTGCAATCAGGTACTCAAGCATTTTCTCTATCTGTCCTGGTGGGTTCACAATCTATTTAATGTACCTGGAGTAAGGGAGGACAGAGTGACTTGCCCAGGGTCACAAGGAGCAGCATGGGATTTGAACCCTCAACCGCAGGGTGCTGAGGCTATTGCTCTAACCACTAGGCCACTCCTTCCTTATAACACCACTACTTGCTTAAGTCAAGGTAGACCCAGTCCTTAAATTGATTCTGTAATTATCAAGCACACCAATGCCACATGAGTCCTGTTCCCTCGGTTAGGGCTGCATGCAAGTGGAAGTCTATTGTTCCTACAACAGGGAAAAAAGTCCCTGACATAAGCATTACTTTTTGGAAATGTAGAATCCCTGCAAACTCCTAAGAAAATAGGTAACAATATAAAGCTCTTGTTCTTACTGTTACAGCAGGGGGTGAATTGATCACTTTTTGTGTTAAGGCTTATACTCTGCACACAATGCCAACCCTGTTGCTTTCAGAAAACCTTTGGCTAAGAAAGAACTGCAAGTAAGAATCAATCTGGATGCATTACATCATTTCCCCCCATTTCTACACCATGGAGCAGAAAGAATGGGATCAATTGCTGTAATGCAACTCTGGCACAGACCAAGCCAACATAATAGCAGGACAAGGTACAGGGTTATAGTATACAAGATTTTAATGAAACATATCCAAGAACCTTAAGAATTTGCCATAAAATTACAGCATAATCTTATCAATCAGATTTTGTTTACAAATTGATAGGGCACTGAAAATAAATATCTTTGGAGGTATGGTTCTTGAAATGAGAATTTCATTTTTGGCTCATGTACTTCAGTAAAGACAGAGAATACATGCTAATGTGTGTAAAATATATAGGGTAATTGTATAAAGGATTTTTTGCACATATATGATTGAAGATAATTTTCTAAGAAAGCACTAACTTTAAACTTTAAAATAGGCATCTGCTGGGACTAGATCCAAGATGGCTGCTGCCTATACGACTGGGTAACGCGCATCTGATTAGAGCTCTCTAGTTACCTGATTTTTTGCTGGTGACAGCTGTTTCCAGCTTAATTTTTCTTTTTTCTTGGACGCAATGCCGAAGAGGAGAAGCCGGAGCGCTGCTGGTGCCTCGCAGTGCTTGTGAGGGCTGACTCTCGGCAACATCGAAGATCTGCTCAGGCGGATGCAGGGAGCTGCGTCCATAACTCTGGACGCTAGCCTGCTAGGCCTGATACCACCCTTAGCCCAGAGATCAGAGCACCGCCTCCTCCACCGCAATCCGCCAGTTCTCCCAGGGATGAGGAAACCCTGAAGGAAGGGGCGATCTTATCCCTAGAGGCGGATGATACAACAGCAGGGAGTCTGGAAATGGAGATCCCGGTTCAGGGAATCTCTGAAGAGGATTCTGTGGTAATTACACCGTCAAGAGGAGGTTTTATCCAGAAGGAACAAAGCCACGGACATTCCAAGGAAGCTGAGAGACTATGCACTTCAATACAAGTTCCATTTTGGGATAGGCCTGTTGAGGTGACCCTAGAGGCCCTTTGGGACCTAGTAGCAAATTTTGGGAAGACAATTAGTCCCAATTTCCAGCAAATTGGAAAAAAAATGGAGCAGCACTCAGAAGAGTTAGAAAAATTAAAGTTGGACATGACTTCTATCAAAAACTCATCTCAAAAAATTGAGCAGGATATGGTTTCAGTAAAGCAAATCCAGGAAACTATAATTAAAGATAATTTGAATCTTAGAAGAAAAGTAGAGTCATTAGAGAACCAGGCGCGTATTAATAACTTGAGACTGATAAACTTTCCAAGAATAACTATGGTTACACCTAGAGATATGCTTAGGAGATATTTATTAGAAATTTTAGAAGTTCCAGAGGAAAATCTTCCACCATTTTCTCAAGTGTATTATCTCCCTAGCAAGATTCTGCATCAACAGCAACCTGAACCTATTGAAGGACAAGCACTGAATATTACTGAGATTCTGGAGAAGTCAGATATGGAGGTGGCAACACCAGCAACATTGGTTATTACATTAGCTCTTTCTATTGATAAATTATGGTTATTTAGACTATTTCTTAAGAATAAACAGAAGGAATTCCTTGGTTGTAATATTCAAATGTTGCCTGACGTTTCAAGGGAAACACAAAAACGCAGATGTGATTTTCTTCTTTTAAAACCAGGGGTCATCTCATTAGGGGCTACTTTCTATTTAAGACACCCCTGTAAGTGCATTGTTCGTTATCACTCAACTAAATATGAGTTTTTTGAGCCCCAACAATTGATTAATTTTGTGGCCTTGTCCCATTTGGACAAGGATAAATCTAAATCTTGAGCTCTAAAAGTAAAATGGTAGCTCCGTTCCCGTTGTATAGAAGACAGCATTACTTTGTTGTATAGATTATATTTTTCTTTAGTTCGCCAGTGTAACTTCTTGGATCCAAAGAGGACTTGAGCTAATTTTACTATATTAATTATTCTTTTACTTTTGCTTAACTTTGGTAAGTATGGATTTATTATGTCTTGATTTTGTAAATTTGTTTTGATTAAATTTGCTTTCTGTACAAGTTTTTTGAAGGGATGGTCTCCAGAATTACCTCCTTCTTCCTACTGGCCATTCCTCTCACTATGCACCCAAGCATCCTTCTAGCATTTGCCATTGCCTTTCAATCTGTTTGGCCACCTTAAGATCATCACATACTATCATACCCGCACTGTTCTCTCAAGGTTTTGTAGCCCAAATGCTTAATCTTGCATTTCATAGCATTAAATCTTAACTGCCAAATTTGGACCATTCCTCAAACTTCATTAGGTCCTTTCTTATGTTATCCACACCATCAAGAGTACCTGTATTGTAGATTTTGGTATCATTTGCAAAGAGGCAAATCTTACCTGACAGCCCTTCAGCAATATTGCTTACAAATTGTTAAAAAGAACAGACCCAAGAACTGAATCTTGAGGCATACCACTGGTAATATCCATTTCCTAATATCGATCTCTATTGATCACTAGTCTCTGTCACCTTCCACTCAACTAGTTCCTGACCCAGTCCATCTCTTTCAGGTTCATACTAAGAAAACTCAAGTAATTTATTAGACGTCCCTTCTCAAAAAATTACCCAGAATATAAAGAGCATACAATTAGCATGCATTGACAGGCAAATTACTGCAAAACACTTTAATAAATTTTGCTGTAAACTTATCTGTGCATAAATCATTTTAAAAGGGCCTTTTTTTCTTTTACTAGTTGCATGCAAATAAAGCTAATAAATATTTACCAAATTTTGTGTATTCTGTAAACCTGATCTGTTAGGTATTCTTGAGGACCCAATTTGGATACCACAACTCCATATCAACTTTAGGGTTATAATAGTATTAATGAGTGTTGATCAATTAAACTCAATAAAGTTTTTCATTATTCTACAAAGCAAGAATCCTTTATAAATTTTTCAAAGTAGTACAAATGAACAATTTTTTGGCCATTCATATACATTTTGATCCATGCATTTGGGCTATTCCAGTGCTTAATCCATGAAACATTCTGTAAATTAAAAACTATCCCCCTCTTCTACAAAGCCGCGCGGTAACGGCCCCGAAGCCCATAGAGATTTATCGGGCTTCGGGGCTGTTGCCGCATGGGAGCCGCTAGCATGGCTTTGTAGAAGAGGGGATATGTAGTATTGTAGAGTTTATTTTTGGCGTCAAGGAGAGTGCAGCCACGGGGAAGGTTGCTTGCTTCCAAGCCTTAGTGAGTAGTATTGTAGAGATATATATATTATTCAACTGAAACTTTAAATTACGTATGTATAGTGTCATTTTTTACTACTTCTAGCTCTTTCCTAGAGAAAAATTCCTCGCTTTCGCTCATAACTTTAAAGATGCTCCCTTGAGTCATTAAAGATTCATAGCTTTGACAGAACCAAGTTTAGTAAGTTTGCGCTACAGCAATGGTATAAGTCAGTATGATGTTCTCATTTTTATTAATTTGATGTATGTTGAAGCTCACATTGCCTTAGTCCAAATTATAGGCCTATTTTTACTAAGCTTTTCCCATAGACTCAGAATGGAATAAAACCTTCTGTGAATCAAGATCTTTTGCTTTAAAGGCCCTTTTAATGAGCTGTGCTAATAAAGGACTTAGCACATCGTTACGCAGCTCTTTCATGCACACTAAGCCCATTTCTAGCATGGCTATAAAATAGCTATTGTTTAATTGTTGAATTTCTGGCCACGTATGCATTTATAAAAATAATTTTAAAAAAAACCACAGGGGCACTCATCACCTCTTATTTTGCATGATTCAGTTAGTCCATGCTCTTCCGGAGTCTGTTGTAGGGGAAAACACCCTCCAGGGTTTCGAGACTAAGCTGGACAAGTTCCTGCTAAACTGGGACGTACACAGGTGAGGCTGGACTCATTTTAGAGCACTGCTCTTTGACCTGGGGGCCGCCGTGTGAGGGGACTGCTGGGAATAATGGACCACTGGTCTGACCCAGCAGCGGCAATTCTTATGTTCTTATGTAGTATCAGCACACTAACACTAATTCTTTAAAAGTGCTGAAAATTGCACACATAAATTTGGGCACATATTCAATATGAATACACAATTTAATTGAATAACAAGTTAGTGTCAATAATTGTCAGTTAAACAAACAATCCCCCCTCCATTTTACTAAACCGTGATAGTGATTATTAGCATAGGGAGCCGCACTGAATGCTCTGCGCTGCTCCCGATGCTCATAGGAACTTTACGAGTGTCGGAAGCAGCACAGAGAATTCAGTGCGGCTCCCTATGCTAATAACCACTATCACGGTTTACTAAAATGGGGGGGAGGGGGAAATTAGAAGTAATTAGAAGTAATGCATGTCAAATTAGATGCAGGATCTGTGCCTAAATTTAACATGCAAATCAAAAAAAGGGGCGTAGGTAGGTCGGGGGTGTTCCTTTAAATTACGTATGTAATTAAAGAATAAGGACATGCATGCCTAGGGCATTCATGCACAGGAATTACAATTTCATTGGTGCATTTTTTTGGCATTAGTTTTTTAGGCACCATATATGTGTGTTTGTTGGTTGGTGTTTGTTGTTTAGTGTTATCCATATGTTTTTAATTATGAGTGTTTTTTGTAACTCGCTCAGAATTGTATTTATTTATTTGGATTTCTATCCCGTTCTTCCGGAAGCTCAGAACGTGTTACAATTGACATTCACAGTAAAATACAGGACAAAATTTAAAGGCATTTGTAGAGACACAGGTGAGAAGAGGGGGAACATGGGGAGCGTGGGAAGGGAGGAGGAGGGCTGAGAGAGAGGGAGAGGGAAATTAAAGAAGGGGAGAAAAGGGGGGCTGTCCGTTAGTTGAAGAGATGGGTCTTCAGCCTTTTCCGAAAGGTCATCACCGAGTCTTATGATCTTATCTGGGCAGACAATTGGTTCCAAGGTCGGGGGATGAAATGGCTGTAGGAGCATTTATGAGTTGTTTCCATTTGGAGGGATCCTCCGCAGGCCTCGGCCTCAGAGCGGAGTGGATGGGCGGGAGTATATTGAAGGAGTTTGGATATGATGTAGGCAGGGGCAATGAGATGGAATCTCTTGTAGGCTATAATAAGGGCCTTGAGCACACAGTGTTTGTTAACTGGTAGCCAGCGTTTGTTAACTGTAGGATGTTAGTGAGTAAGAAAAATAAATATAGACGTTCCTCCTAGATGAATAGCATAAAAGTAAAGGCCCATTCTCAGCCCTAGACATTCCTCCTCCAAAAAATGTTTAAAGAGTAATTACCATGTGGTTAGCATATGCAGATGGCAAAACTAATGCAGAATGCTTTAGCACATCCCACATTAGGTCATTTATTTCTCTGTGTGTTAGTACCTAGCAAGGCTTAATTGAAGAGTCCTTTAGTAAAAGTCAAACAATATTTTATATATTTGAAATAAAAAGATTAAAGCAAATATACAAATAGCAATTAACAATGAAACATACCAACATATTAATATTCATAAAAACTTGTGTGGTTGGCAGTGATGACACCATTAAGGAATTTTTCTTTAATAAATCATGCTGAATTAATATGAACTTGGCCTATTTTTATCACTGAGGACAATTCTAGAACTTAAACACTAACATTAATATGTCCATTACATGTGCAAATGTTTAAACTAATGGCATATATGCATATATGTGTATCCATCTGCTTGTAACTTCCAACATTTTGCCTCCTGCCATTTTGTAGGGTTAGGGGAGCTGGTGGCTGTCTGGTACGGGGGAAAAAAAAGAAGCCATAACAGCAATGACAGGAGGCTGTTTCCCCTGTCACTGCTGTTAGGGCTTTGCGCATGTGCCAATCACTCACAGAACGATTGATCAGTTGCGTTTGCATGCAAATGATTTGCACCTCCATCCAAATCATTTGCATGCAAACTTGATAGCGCATCGGTCGCTGCTGGAGGATCGGCTAGAGAATTGGCCAACAGCGATCGAGTCGGTACCTTTAGTACATCTAGTCCAGGGGTGCCCATACTTATTTGGCTTGCGAGCTACTTTTAAAATGACCAAGTCAAAATGATCTACCAACAATAAAATTTAAAAAACACAAAGCACACCGTACGCAGAGAAAATGTTAATTATCATTTGTATTTGGGGTTTTTATCAGAGGTCAACGCAGATGACTTTAAAATATGCAATGTCACCTCAGTAACGATGATACAAAAATAGACAAATATACCTCCTCCCCTTTTATTAAACCACGATAGCGTTTTTTAGCGCAGGAAGCTGTGCTGAATGCCCTGCGCTACTCTTGATGCTCATGGGCTCCCTGCGCTAAAAACCGCTATTGCGGTTTAGTAAAAGGGGGCCATAGTGCAAAATATAGACAGCAGATAAAATTCTCAAAATGGACACATTTTGATCACTAAATTGAAAAAATAATTTTTCCTACCTTTTTGTCTGGTGATTTAATGAGTCTTTGGTTGCACTTCCTTCTTCTGTAAAGGCAATATTTATTTCTTTCTCTCTCCCCCTGGCCCCCCCTTTCTTTCTCTCTCTCCCTGCCCCTCCCCCTTTCTTTCTCTCTCTCCCTGCCCCTCCCCCTTTCTTTCTCTCTCCCCCTGGCCCCCCTCTTTATTTCTGTCTTTTTTTCTGTCCCCCCTGTCCCCCTCAAGCCATCTTGCCAATTTCTTTACTTCCCCGATTATTTCCCTACCTCCACCCCCACCCCCAAGCCACCAACGTAATTTCTCCCTGCTGCTTCCCCGAGCCAGGCCTGATGCATACAAGCACCGGGCCCACAAGAATTCACTTCTGACATCAATTCTAATGTCAGAGAGGAAGTTCCAGGCCAGCCAGGCAGCGATTGGCTGGCCCAGAACTTCCTCTCCGACGTCAGAATTGATGTCAGAGGTGAAGTTTTGTAAGTCCGGCGCTTGTACACCCCAAGCCTGGCTTGGGGAAGCAGCAGGGAGAAAAAGATTGCAAAGGCAACATGATCGTCTCGCGTTGCCTTTGCGATCTACTGGTTGATCGCAATCGACCATTTGGGCACCCATGATCTAGCCCTTAATCCTTCAAGGGTTTTTTCCATCCCCTCTTCCACCTAAAAACAATATTGACAAATACTATCAGGATCTCTGAAAGCTTTGAGAAACATAGACATGTTTATGTTCTGAAATACCAACATGCACATTGGAGCCATCTTCACCATTTTAATAGTTTAGACCAGGCCCTCGAGAGCTGCCACCCAGTTGGGTTTTCAGAATTTTCCCAATGAATATCCATATAATTCACACCAGAAGTACATTAGAAAATCACTGCTTGTTTGTAGAATGAGGAGTGGACTTGTTTTTTTTGGTGCAATGAATATCCATGAGATCTATTAGCAATGTCTATAATGTATGCAAATGGATCTCATGCATATTCTTTGGAGAAATCTTCCTGTTTCCGCCCATGCAGTTCAATCAGAGGGAAGCTTTTAACTGAGCACCGCGCTGTCGATCTGAAGTTCTGTTAATGCCGGGGGTAGAAGGAGGCCCGTTGCTGATCTTAAGTGTCATTGTGGGGGGGGGGGGCGCCGATGCTGCTCATCGCCGTTGCAGCCCAGACGCTGCCGATGGCCCCAATGTGATCTTGCCGGCCCTGCGTGGACCGGCACTGGACGACCCGGACCTGGCCGGCTGTGCACCCCCCTAAGGCGTGCACCAGGGGTGGACTGCCCCCCGCTCTCCCACTTGCTATGCCACTGAGAACAGATTACTTCTGATTAATACATAGCAACACTCCATGTGACGCCCCTGACCAAAAGATGCACCCTAGATTTAGAGGAGGAAAACAAGAAAAAAACATTCTGAACCAAATTCTCCCTGCCAGGCTCTGCACCCAACCCCACACTCCTTGCCAGACTCTGCACCCTGTCCCCCTCCCTGCCAGGCTCTGTACCCTGTCCCCCCCCCCCCTCTGGTGGTCTAGTGGTAGGCAGGGACAGGTCATAGATGTCAAGGCAGATGACTTTTTAAAATATGCAATATCACCTCAGTAACAACTATAGAAAAATAAACAAATATAGTGCAAAATATAGACAGCAGATATAAATTCTCAAAACTGACACATTTTGATCATTAAATTGAAAATAAAATCATTTGTTGTCTGGTGATTTCTTTCTTCCCTTGCTTAGGCCCAATTATCCCTTCTTCCCTCCCTCCTTCCTATGTTCCCCCCTTAATGCCTTCCAGCCGTTGTCCTCTTCCTTACCCCGTTGTCTAGTGATTTCTTTCTTTATTTCCTTCCATTGGCTGGCCCGGACCTTCTGTCTGACATCATAATTGATGTCGAGGGTAAGGCTTCTGGGCCAATGGTGGTGCAATCACTGCACCCACCTGGCCTCTACCTTCCTCTACATGCGGTGGCAGCGAACTACCCGTAGCGGCAGTGGGCGAGGGATGGACGGCGGTCTAAATAAGGTAACGGGCGGGGGTGGGTGGGTATTTGTTCCATAGGATGCACCCTTTTTCCCACCAACCTTTTTTGGGAAAAAAGTGTGTCTTATGGAGCGAAAAATACGGCATTTCTTATTCCTTAAACATCTAAAAAAAATTATTTTCCAAAAACATTTTGATTTAGGTGGTATGTTAAACATGCTCATTTTTTTCAGTTATTGTAATTCCTAATGATTATGTTTTATTTTTTTTATGTACCACTTATATCCTAAGTGGTTTACATTCAAATACTTAAGAACTTTCCCTATCTGTCCTGGTAGGCTCACACTCTACGTAATGTACCTGGAGCGATGGGGAATTAAGTGATTTGCCTAGGGTCACAAGGAGCAGCATGGGATTTGAACCCACAACTAGAGGTCTGCACGGGAACGGGGATCGCGGGGATCCCGCGGGTCCCGCGGGGATCCCGCGGGTTCCCCCCCTGGCCCACGGGACTCCCACGGGGACGCCCCCTGGCCCACGGGACTCCCACGGGGATGCCCCCCTGACCCACGGGACTCCCACGGGGACGCCCCCTTGCCCACGGGACTCCCACGGGGATGAAAACAACCTACCTAAATTCTGGCGATGCAAGCATGCAGCTTAAGCTTACAAGTCTGGCGTCGCGTCGGGAAATAGCCATGTTGAGCAGTGAGCTCAGCACGTACACAGATGAAAGCCTTGCTTGCTGATTGGTCCGGCGGCCCCGCCCCACCGTGCCGCCGGACCAATCAGCAAGCAAGGCTTTCATCTGTGTACGTGCTGAGCTCACTGCTCAGCATGGCTATTTCCCGACGCGGGCAATAGGCTGTTTTTTGTAATTTCGGGTGGGGGATGGCAGCGGCAGCAGCAGCCTGAAAAAGAAATCATCCTGGCCGGGTTCGGTGTCATGCTCCGGAGCTTCTACAGCCTTCCTATCTCCCTCTCCCTTCTACCTGCTTCCGGCCACATCCCCTGCTCCGCTGCTCTCTTCGGCAACTCAGCAGCAGCTTCTGACGTCGGGGCCTACCCTCTGCGAGTCCCGCTTGTTTCAACTTCCTTTTTCCACAAAGGTGGGACTCGTAGAGGGAAGGCCTCGATGTCGGCAGCTTGTCTTGATCATCGCTGCTGACGAGTTGCTGAAGAGAGCCGCGGAGCAGGGGGGTGTTGCCAGGTGCAGGTAGAAGGGAGAGGGCCAGATGCAGGACTCGTGGGTGAGGGAGGAGAAGAGAGAGGGGAGGGAAACAAAAGGAAATATTTCATACTGGGCTGGGCCGGAGTGGAGGGAGGGTGGAAAGATTCTGGCTACAGGGTGCAGTAACAAAGGAAAAGGGGGGGAAAGCTGAAAATGGAGATAGTGACACAAAGAAGAGAAAGGGTAAGCAGGACCTTCTGAATAAGGATAGAGATACAGAGGGGACATGAAGAGGAGGTGAAATAGAGACATAGAAGTAATGCTGAAAAAGTGTGTGTGGGGGGGGGGGAGATAAAGACATTGAAAGGGCAAATGGTGAATATGGGGTAAAGACAAGGACAGAGACAAATGAAGATTCTGAAAAAGTGGTGAGATACGGATATAGGTGAGATGGACACAAAGAAGGGTGATGCTGGAAAATAGGTGGAATGGTAATTCTGACAGACACAGAAGGGAAATGCTGGATCAAGGAGAGATGGGGCTCAGGCTGGATGGAATGAGGAGAAATGCCTTGTTGGCCCGGAACTTCCTCTCCTACGTCAGAATTGACGTCAGGGAGCGGAATGCTGGTCAGCGCGACGCTTCTGCAGGGAAAGCTTGGGACAGCGGTGGCTTGGGGACTATTCCCCGATGGCGGTGGCAGCAAACCGAGTGGCTTGGGGGAGGGCACGGAGAAAGAAAGAAAGGGGGCAGACAGAGAGACAGAAAGAAGGGGGAACAGGGAGACAGAAAGAAAAAGTTGGGAGAGAGAATGAGGTCTGGAGGAGAGGAAACATACAGGAGGCTGAAAGAAAGGAAGAAAGATTGGATGCACAGTCAGAAGAAGAAAGTGCAACCAGAGACTCATGAAATCACCAAACAGCAAAGATAGGAAAAATGATTTTATTTTCAATTTAGTGATCAAAATGTGTCTGTTTTGAGAATTTATATCTGCTGTCTATATTTTGCACTATGGCTCCCTTTTACTAAACCGCAATATTGTTTTTTAGCGCAGGGAACCTATGAGCATTGAGAGCAGCGCGAGGCATTCAGCGTAACTCCCTGTGCTAAAACCTACTATTGTGGTTTAGTAAAAAGGGAGGGGGTGTATTTGTCTATTTTTGTATTTTGTTACCGAGGTGACATTGCATAGAGTCATCTGCCTTGGGAAATGTATATGGCAGATATCTTTGTTTTGTGTTCAAAAGAAAAGGAAATGCATTTCTGGTTTTATTTCTACAGTGTTGAAGTACTTGTTGGCCCTTGCTGTGACTGGTGGGGATCCCCAAGCACCGCCAGCAGAGGACCTCCTCTAGAGATGGTCAGAACTCCCCTCCACCAAGCGCAGCAGTCGCTGGCAGCATCCATGAGCCACTGAGGTGCCAGCATCTGTGACTCAGGGACGCTACTGCTGCCTGCCAAGCTTGGCAAAAGGGACCCCAGGCCAACTGCAAAGGAAGTCCTCAGCTGACAGTTTGTGGGTTCTCATCAGCTGAGTATTTATATTTTATATTTACATTAGAGGTTCTGGTAGAAACCCATTTACAAAGTATGTATTCTTCCCAATTAATATTTCCAAATTAATAGTCTCTTTGCTTATTTGTAAATGGGTCTCTACCAGAGCCTTTAATTCAGTAGCATAATTAAATAAAATAACTATTTCTGAAGTTTATAGGGAAGGATGGTGACGGAGGGGATTCCTCGCGGGGACGGGTGGGGACGGAGGGGATTCCTCGCGGGGACGGGTGGGGGACGGAGGGGATTCCTCGCGGGGACGGGTGGGGACGGAGGGATTCCTCACGGGGACGGGTGGGGACGGAGGGATTCCTCACGGGGACGGGTGGGGATGGGTGGGATTTTGGCGGGGACGGGTGGGGACGGGTGGGATTTCTGTCCCCGCGCAACTCTCTACCCACAACCTCAGGGTGCTGAGGCTGTAACTCTAATCACTCTGCCACACACTCCCTGCAGATTAATAAAATATTGGGACTGATTAGAGTAACCCCCCTCTTTTACTAAGGCGCGCTATGCGCGTGCTAAATATTAGTGTGCGCTAAACACGCGCTAAGTGCTAATGCATGCATGTTATCCTATGGACGTATTAGCAGTTAGCGCATGTATTGATTTAATGCGTGCTAAAACGCTTGGCGCACCTTAGTAAAAGAGGGTTTAGGTTTGTAACTACAAGAGTTTCATTGTATTGTATCTCACTTTGGACCTCTTTTTTTTTTTCCAAGTTTTTAAAGTTTTTTAAACCCTCCCCCCGTTTTACTAAGCCACAGTAGAGGTTTCTACCATGGTCCAGTGCGCAAAATTCTCCAATGCACATAGAATTCCTATGAATATTGAAGTAGCATCAGAGCATTTAATGCTCCAGGCCACGGTAGAAACCTCTACCAGAGCTTAGTAAAAGAGGGCCTAAGTAATTGTTTTACATTATGTTTGTTTGTTGCAGCCTAGAAATATTGATGAAGCAGAATATATTTATTTATTTTAAGTGTTTATATACCACTTATAGCCAAAGTGGTTTACATTCAGGTACTCAATCATTTTTCCCTATCTGTCCTGGTAAGCTCACACTCTGTCTAATGTACCTGAGGCAATGGGGTCTTTAAGTGAGTTGCCCAGGGTCACAAGGAGCAGTGTTGGATTTGAACCCACAACCTCATGGTGCTGAGGCTGTAGCTCTAACCACTGTGCCACATACTCCCCGCAGAGTGGTAAAATGTTGGGATTGATTAGGTTTGTAACCTCAAGAGAAGTGAAAGGAGTTGTCATCATCTACTGGTTTCATTTCAGACAAGATGGGGGCTTACACTCCTCATCAGGGGGTGGAACACCAGCCTGCCCCCAATCAATTTTTTATTGCTGTTTGTCCTGTCACAATTAATGCACTGCCAACTTAACAGAGTGTTACAATTGCAATCAATTACAACAAACTCATTTGCAAAGATAGCTATTTAATAGCATAACATTGTGATGTTCTTTTTAGTTCAGCCCGCCCTCTCATTATTTCCTGCTAGTATTGGTGGATAGTTGAGTAATAAGACCTTTTAAAGCAACAATTTTGCCATTGACAGAGAGACCTTCAAAAGCATAATGATCAGAAATATATATATATTTTTTAAAGAGAAGGTTTAAACGTGTCTATTGTTTTTGCCAGAAACAACTTGCAAAATTAAGAATCTTCATTCACTATGTTAAATTCTTCTTTGTATAAAGCCAAGGAACAGTAACAAATTCTCTACTGCTCATGGAAAGCATATTTAACAAAATCTTGGCCTGTCTGCTACATTTCTTCCTCCCTAGAAACATTTATTTCTGTGATGGAGTACTGCCAATTTTGACTATTGATGGATTCAAAGTGGCCTTAGTGTTAAAGGAAAATAATCATACACGCTGAAGGCAAACCATCATCATCTATTTGTGTCTGTCATGACCTTTTGTGGGCATGGCCTTTTACGTAGTAATGGAGCATAAGCTATCAACAGTGCTTCATATTCTCTAACAGAGAACAACAGAAAAATGGAGGTACTGTATTATCTACCTCTCACTGCAAATACAAAATATTCTGTGCAAGGTTTTCCTTTAACACATTCCTACCACTTTCCTGTACCACAGTTCCAGCACCCCCACTGCACTCTGCTTCCTGATGGTCATAAGACTGTACTGGCATGAAGGGTTCCAATGATCCCAGACCACATGAACATCTACCTTCTTGTAGCCCCATGGACTGCTCCTGTCAACAGCTCTGATGCTTTCATTGGCTCTTCTATTTATAGTCTACACCAAACTGAGCATATTCTTTCCCATACTCATTGTGAAAACAATATAGGAGTATAAGAACAAACAAGGATCAGTTTGAACAACAGCCAAACAGCAGAGTCAGGAGGAATCTGAGAACTTGTGGTTGAGATAACAAAGAAGATAACGTGAAGAATGGAGATGTAGGTAAGGCGAGCTTAATCATTAACTAAATTAGTCAGTCACCTAGGGCTGAGCTTTGGAGGGCAGCAAAGCACAGTAGCAGTCAAAGCAAAACAATAGGCTCTGACAGCCCAATCATAGGCAGCAGAACGCTGCTTTGTTTGGGGGAGGGGGGCAGGAGCTCTGCCCTGGCACACAACCTCTAAACAGCTCCCAAGTCCCCTACCTATCTCCTCCCAGCGCTTTAGTTAAATGTTCAACAGCCACTGTACAGCGTCCATGAGCAGACCTGCTTCCCAGAAGTTGAATGAGGGGTTCCGGGGCAGGCCTGTCTGATGCTGCAGAGCGGTTGTATGGTGGCTGCCCAAAGATTTATGCAACACCACTGGGAGAAGGGTGGGATGGTAGGAGGGCCAAAAAAAACGTGACCAAGAATTTTTGGGGAGGCCAACAACTCAAGGAACCATCAGTATGTTCTTTTGTCTGCAGAGATAGTTGGTAATTTTTAAATAGCTTATTCATATGGAGAACTAGCTATTAACTAAGGTAAATCATTTTTGGAAGTTGTCAACATTACATATGTGCATACCAAAAGAAGGTTAGCCATTTAAAAGTGTGACTTTTACAGAATTGTGAAGGGTAGATGATGCTGTGGTAATCATAATTGTTGAGTTTATTTATAAATATTTCAAAAGGGAGGTAGACATGATCAGTAACTACTAAGGGGGTGGAAAACTGAAGGTCTTTTTAGGCAACTAATACCCTTGCACTTGCCTGTTTGTTGGGTCAGAAAAGTAGGGTGGCATTGTTTCCTGGATTAAACTGGTAATATATAGCAATAAAACAAAAATATAAAAGAATTAAAGTTATGCCTTTTTTATTGGACTAACAATGCATTTTATGATTAGCTTTCAAAAGTAATTATTTTTTTCTTCAGATCAGAAATAAGCAAATGTTGACAAATATCAGTATATATAAGGGAAACATAAAAACATTCCAGTTATAGTTTCCCAGGAAAAGGGACAGGTGAGTGGGCAATTAGGAGACAGAGAGTTAACAAAACTGTTTAAATTTCTTTGTAGTGTGAAAGGAAACCAAGGTCTTAGTTAAGTCCTATTTGGTAGGTATTAAAATATTTCATTATTTTAATTTCAAATGATGAAATATTTTGATACCTACCAGACTGGACTTAACAAAGACCTTGGCTTGCTTTATATTCCTTCCCTTCACACATGGAATTTCTATCCACATAGATTCCACACTGCTATCTATATCATGAGGAATGTTTATTTTGTTTTGTTCAATTCTTTCTTTTTACATATAACGCAACCCCCCTCCCCCCCCCCCGTCTTCAATTTGATCTATTCTATCATTGTAATATAATTTATATCCTGGTAACACAGTGTCCCACTGATTGTCCTCCTTCCACCAGGTCTATGAGATGCCTATTATATCTACCCCTTCATTCAGTGCAGCAGTATATAAGGGGAAAAAATCTGTAGAGTGCTAGTTTCTGCAGCTGCCTAAGAAGTGGCTGAGAACTGCACACCGGCACCCTATACATGATTATGTCTGCCCTAAGGGACAGATGTCCAACCTTACCTAACCAGCCCAATTCTGTAACCAGTGTCCATGTCTTAGGCGCCAATAAGAGAATAGCGCCTGATCCCTTGTCATCAGCTGATCACAGTAAGGGAACCTCCCCCCACACGCTCCTTCCCACCAGAACCCCAAAATCCCCACCTGTGAAGTAAGCCGGGCAATGAGGAATGCCCACTCCCCCCAGAACCTGAACTCTCCTAAGGCCCTAATTTGCTTGACCAATCAGGGCTTTAGGCTCCTCCCTCAGTAGCCTGGATACAGAGGGAGGTACCTAAGACCTGATTGACTCAGACACCTAAGGCCCCACCCCTTGGGAGGGGCCTTAGGCATATGAATCAATCAGTGTCATTGGCTTCTCCCCATGATGCACCAGGAAGGCATTTAGACAGATGACATCCTCCTGCCATTTTTGGGGGGGGAGTTTGGGGTGTCCGGTGGCAGGAGGGAGTTGGCGTCCATCCTGCCATTTGTTTTAGGTTTGGGGGGAACAGTGGCTCAGGAGTGCCTGGCTTGGGGGGGGGGGCATTTGTCAGAGGTCTATGGGGAGGGCCTTTATCGGCAGTGGGACTTTTTTCATTTTTTTTATGGGACAGATATTTTGCATATGTAACAAATGCAAAATATCTCTGCTATTTAAAAAAAAGGAAAAATAAACAGGCAGATCTGTCAGTAACACACCAATAGATCTAGACAAATCGGTTTTTAGCTAATTTGCATGGCCAGCTCTGAAAATGAGTGATCAAGGGGGAAAACACATGGTGGGCTGTTTTGTGCATCGGGTTGATAATAGCAATTGTCGCTAAAGCTATGAAAATAAGGTTAGCGACGATTGCTTACTTTAATGCATCTAGTCACAAAATCCTTCAAGTGGAGTGTCGTAAAAAAACAAAGCTAAACATTTTTTTCCCTAAATCTAGATGACCCCTGGAGCTGTTGTAAATCTCAACATTGATATGAGCAGACATAAAGGTGCATTTTCATTCTGAAATGGGAAATGCATACCTATCTATTCACCTCATTCTTGACCCACCCAAAACACCTAGAGTTTTAGATATGTTTATCTTAGCTTTCTGAAATTGAGATTAGATGTGTATGACATATAAATGATAATAATAATAATAACAACAACTTTATTCTTCTATACCGCCACAATTTTGCGACTTCTAGGTGGTATGGTTTCTGCACTTCCAAAAATGTGAATAGAGCTTCTAAAATGACCACCTTAGAATAATCACACTATACTCAAATCCCTTCGTGGGAATAATGCTAACAATAATAAAGATCCCTGGACTGGAAGGCTGCCGATGATTAGAGCTAAAGAGCCGGGAATGTACGCAGACTTGTATGGTCAGAGTCTATGACTTACGTAGGCTCGATGACTGAGGCCCTTCCAGTTAGTTACGGATATCTGTTGCACTCTTTCATATCTTGTGGGAAATTAGGCACCTTAGAATAATACCATAGTATATGTTCTAATAGAAAAACAAAGCATACAAAAACCCAAAAGACAAACAGCAATAATAAGCAAGGTTGTTATTAATAACACCATATAAGCTTGCCTGGCAAAATAAGCTTCTGAAACTCTGATCTACTTCTGTTCATGAGCATAGCCACTGGTGATTATGGATTCTGGACTTCTGTGATCTTTGGGATTTATTTCTTACTTAAAAAGAGAGAGAGAGAGAGAGCACAACAGTTCCCTTTGCTTTTATATTAAAGAGAAGTTTGTCTTAGAAATTCCCTTGTGAATTTTCTGGAGAAACAATGAATAAAACATGCAGAGTACTCAAACAATCAGGTACTGTAGGCAACTTTACTTGTGTCAGAAGACAACTTGACAATTTTCTTTGACTTTGAGTTTTAAAGTTTTAAATCACACTATTGCATGTTCATTTTGTTTAACTACAAGTATTTTTGATTCTGATCTAAGGTTTGGCACAATAAACACCCTTTTTGGAGTTGAATCCCAGCGCAGCAAATGTGACACAGCCCATAGGAAATGAATGGGCTGCATCGCATTTGCTGCGTGGGAATTGTTACTGTGGCTTTGTAAAAGGGGCCCTAAATAAGGAGCCTAAATAATGCTGGAGAGGAGGGCCACAGCATCAATCATTTGTATCAATTCTGATATCAAATTGGAATCAAAAGCCACTAATAGTAAAAAATATTTTAAAAATACATGAATTATTGTAATGCCGGCATTACTTGTGTGCCATACAGATTTTTTGTAATGGTGCTAATAGTATATGAGAAGGTAATTTTCTAAAACATTTCTGATTATAAATGTGTGAACCTGTCTATCTAATATGCACAACCTATACATTCATAAATTTAACTGGTCTTACCAGATTAGAGAGACAATAGAATTTCCATACATACTTTTGAAAACAAGCATTTATATAAAGTATTTTCCACTAATTTGAAGAACAAACAGTGAAGGCAGACTTTGGTGCTCAATATCTTTTATTGTTATGTCGTGACTCAACACGATCATGTTTCGGCCCAAAAGGGCCTTCCTCGGGAGTCTTTTGGTAAAATGTTGTGATATATAATATATCTTCCTAAAAATGTTACAAATCTCTCTTAAAATGTGGCAAATGCTTCTGCATATTGGCATTACGATTCGCAAAGGAAAAGCTTAGCCACTTATCTCAAAACATAATCGTCCCCAATAAATAAGTGGCAAAACTTTTCCTTTGCGAATCATAACGCCGACTTTCAGAGGCATTTGCCACATTTTAAGAGAGATTTGTGACATTTTTAGGAAGATATATTATATATCACAACATTTTATCAATAGCATAACATAACAATGACATAACAATAAAAGATATTGAGCACCAAAGTCTGCCTTCACTGTTTGTTCTTCACTTTGTGAGTTCTGGGAAGTATTCATCTATTTCATTTTGTGTTTTCCACTAATTTACCATGAAAAAAACCTCTCTTCGGTTTTTATTTTTGTATATTTAATTGTTTGCTTTAGTTTTGGCTTTTTTTTTTTTACAAAGTGTATTTATTTATAGTAACATAGTAAATGATGACGGTCCATCCAGTCTGCCCAATAGTCACACTCATTATATATTCATGGTTAAATTGTCTTTTCTTTAATATGTCTGGGCAATGGACCATAGAAGTCCGCCCAACACTATCTTTAGGTTTCTGCTGCTGGAGTTGTTACTATTTGTAGCATTAAGAGCCAGAACTCCTGCATACCTATCTTAGGAGATCATCTGCTAATTTG
Organism: Geotrypetes seraphini; assembly: GCF_902459505.1. Taxonomy (NCBI): domain Eukaryota; kingdom Metazoa; phylum Chordata; class Amphibia; order Gymnophiona; family Dermophiidae; genus Geotrypetes; species Geotrypetes seraphini. The sequence goes on along the minus strand of NC_047087.1, from coordinate 215,154,086 downwards.
CATTAAGCAGCTTGCATGGGTTTACCATGTGGTAGACATTACCTAAGACCCTCACCAATGTCTACTACAGATTAAAACAGCCAGTGTGGTAAAAATCCCGCATTAGCTGTTTAAAACTGTTGAGGTGGGAGCTAAGCTTGACTTCTGCAAGTTGGGGGTATGGTTGGTTCATGGGTCTCTACTATACAGTACACTTGTTGTCCGGACTATCAATAGCACATTTGCTCTTAGCACCTCTTCTTGAAGTAGTACTAAGTGCAAACATGCTACCAGCAGTCCGGTAATGTTGTTGCAGACTTGTACAGTAGCACAGTAGTGCTGTGGCTGTGGCTTTCTGATTTTCTGTCACAATATATTATACCCCCCCCCCCCCCAAGGTCTGAGTGTCTTCCTACACCCACTTCCTGGCAGGTTAGATCACCTCAAATCTCCTCCCTTCACAACTAATCCAATCTGGACATATCACTCCCTGACAGAATAACTTTGCTCCAAGATAGAATGACCCTTTTCTCCTCTAACCCCCCAGGAACTACTCAGGGGTTTGCATTGGTAGTCAAGTAAGATACCAGGGGCAACATTCTTCCTCCACTGTTGCCTGAGTCAGCCATCTGCATCCAAAATGGTGCTGATGATGCTTAGTGGTTGTCTTAAGCAATACTCCCTCTAAGGATTCACCAGGTGCGTGCACATTTTTTTCTTATGCGAGCAACAAGTGTATACTCTGTGTACTTGTATTGCAAGACGTTGATAATAATACTAACAATTTATATACCGCAGAACCGTGATGTTCTATGTGGTTTACAATGATTAGAAATGTTACAGATTGAGTAGAATAAACAAAGTACAGACTTAGTGATTGATAGTTCTAGAGATCGTTTGTTGAGGACTAAGATTGTATAGGTTGGTTTCCTAAGTATTTCAAGAACAGATGTGTTTTTAGGCATTTCTTGAATTCCCTATAGGTAGTAGGCACGAGTAATTGTTCTAGGTCTTTACCCCATAGTGCTGCTTGATGTGAGAAAAGATGTTGGTGATGACCAGTGGAGAAACAAAATTCGGGTGTGAGCTTTGCTTGTGTCTGTTGGTTGTGAAAGAGAAAAGGTCTGTTATATATTTAGGGGCTAAGCCATAAAGTACCTTGTATATCAGGTTAAAATTTAATAAAATGTTTTGCATGTCTTGCAAAACACTTGCAAACCAAGATTAGATGGTCCCCATTTATATCTACAGTCAATTTCAACAGGAATCTGATATAATTTTGGCAATGACATCAAGGTATATTCTTATTCTGCTCTATCAAATTTCTAGGTAGAACATAATTAAACATACATAATAAAGACAAAAATCAAAACAAAATATGCAAACTTAGAAGCCCTTTTACTAAGGTGCATTAAATGCTAATTGCATAGCTAGCACAGCTAGAAATTGTACACCATGGGATACACTTACCCCTTCTTTTACAAAGGTGCACTAAGCTTTTTAGCGCATGCTAAAAACGTGCTAAATGCTAACTCGTGTATGTTATCCTATGGATGCGTTAGCAGTTAGCACACACTTTGATTTAGCCTGCGCTAAATCCAAGCTAAAACGCTTAGCGTGCCTTTGTAAAAGAGGGCCTTAGACATCCTACAGTAAGTCCATAATAAGCATGTTCTAACCACTTGCTAAAAAACAGTATTTCTAACTTTTTTGAGGAGCATCATGAGCAGAGGCTGGGCGTTCCTTTGCTAACCGTTAGCATATCAACATTACCCTATGCTAACTGATTTGCATAGGAATATTGTCTAAACCCTGAATGCCCAAAAAATGGGTGGAAGTATACTGTATGTTCATGTGATAATTTAAAAAAAAAAATTTTGCATGCTAATGAACCACACAGCAAAAACTCCAAAAAGCACTGCTGTAGGAACTTCCAAAAGAGACAGTAAATATGCAGAGAAGTCAATAGGTTCTAAGAGTGGTATCTTGGACAAAAGTGTGTGAACCGGGTAAAGCACCCTGAACTAATGTACACCAAACCCAAATAATAATATTATGAAACGGAATATCCTCAGTGTGAGGTAATAGCGAGGGGAGGAGAACCTCCAGCGCTAAACACAAAGGCAGCGGTGGGAAGCCCCTACCTGCACACCATCACTGGATATCTCCCGTGTGCCTAACACAATGGTGAGTAATAGTGCAGTGAGTAATATATGAAATAATTAATACGTAAATCAATCACATACAAAAAGAGGGCCAAGACACCACTCTAAGAACCCCCAGCCAACTCCAGAAAAAGTAAAACTTAGCTTGAATTGATGAATGGATGACATCCTTTCAGTAACAACACATCCAAAAACAAATTCAATGCTTGATGAATAAGTCATTGAATTTGTTTTTGGACGTGTTATTAGCGAAATGACTTCATCCATTCGTCAATTTTAGCGCTGGAGGTTCTCCTCCCCTTGCTATTACCTCACACTGAGGATATCCTGTTTCATAATATTATTATTTGGGTTTAGTGTACTTTTGTCCAAGATACCACTCTTAGGACCTAGTGACTTCACTGCATATTTACTGTCTCTTTTGCATGCTAATGAAAACATTAGCATATGACCATTAATCGAGAAAATTGAAAAATTATATTTTTATGGCTACAGTAAAAATGACCTTAGCACACTGGAGAAATCTGTGCTAAGTCTTGCCATTTTTTATCTCTTCAGTGAGGTTTAGTAAACAGCCCCTATGAATGCATACTGTATGTTTTATTTGAACCTGATTAACTCTCAGATTTTGTGAGCGGCCTTCAACATCGTATATGTGTGTAGACTCTTGAGCGTGGTTTATTGGAAAATTGGTAATGCATCTTTTTTTTTTTCTTTCTTGATTTGAACACTTAAGTTTAGTTGTTAGGCACTGTCTATAGATTTTCCTTTCATTTATTATTGAATCTTTTTTCATTTGGGACTTAAAATTATGTTTTATTTATGTTCCTTTTATTGAGGACTTAGGCCTCCTTTTACTAAGCTGTGCTAAGCATTTTAGCACACGCTAACCACATGCTAAACGCTAACGCATGCATGTTAGTCTGTGGACGTGTTAGTGTTTAGCACACATGTAGATTTAGTGTGCACTAAACATGCGCTAAAACGCTTAGTGCACCTTAGTAAAACAGGGGGTTAATTTTTGCTGTATATCTTATTGATATGTGATATTAATCTAATCCATGCATTCAATAAAAATATTTGAACTTAAAACACTTCAGAATTGTGTTTAAAGAATCTTCTTATGCTTACAAAGATATGGATACAATCAGACCAATTCAAACATTACTCTCCAAATAAGATTGTCGAGGGGTCCTTTTACTAAGATGCACTAAGGAGTAGGCTTACCATATTTTACTTTCGGATCTCTCCATACATTAGCCCTTTCTTTTCAGGCCATACACAATTTTCACATTAGCATGTAAAACCTGTAAAAATATAAGGAGCTCTTTTACTAAGCTGCAATAAAAAGTGTCATAAGAACATAAGCCGTGCCTCTGCTGGGTCAGACCAGAGGTCCATCATGCCCAGCAGTCCGCTCACGCGGCGGCCCATCAGGTCCAGGACCTGTATAGTAACCCTTCTATCCCCTTTTCCTTCAGGAAATTGTCCAATCTCTTCTTGAACTCCAATACCGTACCCTGTCCTATCAAGCCCTCTGGAAGCGCATTCCAGGTGTCCACCACCCGTTGGGTGAAGAAGAACTTCCTAGCATTGGTTCTAAATCTATCCCCTTTTAATTTTTCCGAATGCCCTCTCATTCTTGTAGTTGTTGAAAGTTTGAAGAATCTGTCCCTCTCCACTTTCTCTATGCCCTTCGTGATCTTGTAAGTCTCTATTATATCCCTTCTAAGTTTCCGCTTCTCCAGCGAAAATAGCCCCAGTCTTTCTAATCTTTCAGCGTATGAAAGGTTTTCTATACCTTTTATCAAACGTGTCGCTCTCTTCTGAACCCTCTCGAGTATCACCATATCCTTCTTTAGGTACGACGACCAATATTGGACGCAGTACTCCAGATGGGGGCACACTATTGCCCGATACAACGGCAGGATAACTTCTTTCATTCTGCTTGAAATACCCTTCTTGATTATTCCCAGCATTCTATTCGCTTTCTTAACGGCCGCTGCACATTGTGCTGATGGCTTCATTGTCATGTCCACTATTACCCCCAAGTCCCTTTCTTGGGTACTCTCACTCAATAACAGCCCTCCCATCATGTAGCTATACCTCGGGTTTCTGTTTCCTACGTGTAAGACTTTACATTTCTTTACATTGAACTTCATCTGCCATCTCGTCGCCCACTCCCCTAGTTTGTTCAGGTCCCTTTGTAAATCTTCGCAGTCCTCTTTAGACCTAGCCCCATTAAATAGCTTGGTGTCATCTGTGAATTTTATTACTTCGCTCTTCGTCCCTGTTTATAGATCGTTTATAAATACATTGAATAGCAACGGTCCAAGCACCGACCCCTGCGGAACACCACTTGTGACCCTCCTCCAGTCCGAGTAGTGGTCCTACACTCCTACCATCTGCTTCCTGCCCACCAACCAATTCCTGATCCATCTGTGTATGTCTCCTTCTACCCCATGGTTCTTCAGTTTCTGAAGTAGGCGTACATGGGTACCTTGTCAAAGGCTTTTTGGAAGTTTAAGTATACAATGTCTATGGGGTCCCCTTTGTCCATCCGTTTGTTATTTCCTTCAAAGATGTATAATAAATACTTCAGGCATGATCTTCCCTTGCAGAAGCCATGTTGACTTGTTATCATAAGTTTATGCCTCTACAGATGCTCCTCGATGTTATCTTTTATCAGCGCTTCCACCATTTTCCCCGGAACCGAGGTCAGACTTAGCAATCTGTAGTTCCCTGGGTCACCTCTCGATCCCTTTTTGAAGATGGGCATAACATTGGCTATCTTCCAATCCTCCGGGATCAAGCCTGTTTTCAGGGATAGATTACAAACCTGCTGTAGTAGTTCTGCTGTTTCCTCCTTTAGTTCTTTCAATACCCTAGGGTGGATTCCATCTGGGCCCGATGATTTGTCAGTTTTTAATTTTTCTATCTGCCTGTGTACATCCTCAAGGCTTACTTCAATGGATGTTAATTTTTCTGCTTGGTCTTCTTTGAAGATTTGTTCAGGTTCTGGTATGTTGGATGTGTCTTCTTTTGTAAATACTGACGAAAAGAACATGCTTAGTCTTTCCTCCACTTCTTTTTCCTCCTTCACCACTCCCTTCCTATCTCCGTCATCCAGCAGTCCCACCTCCTCCCTAGCCGGTTGTTTCTCTTTAACATATCTGAAGAACGGTTTGAAATTTTGTGCTTCCCTGGCTAGCCTCTCTTCATATTCTCTTTTTGCTTTTCTAATCACAAGGTGACATTCTTTTTGATACTTCCTGTGTTCTTTCCAGTTCTCCTCAGTTTTGCCCTTTTTCCATTTCTTGAATGAATTCTTATCACCTATCGCTTTCTTCACTTCTTTAGTTATACATGCCAGGGTTTTTTTTGGCTTTTTTTTTTACACCCTTTTCTGAATCAGGATATACCAATTTTGTGCCTCACTTACCGTGTCCTTGAATAAAGACCAGGTTTGCTCTACAGTCTGCCATTTCTTTGTGCTGTTCCTAAGTTTCTTCCTTACCAATACCCTCATCGCTTCATAGTTTCCTTTCGTGAAGTTAAAAGTTGTCGCTGTCTCTTTCCCTTCGGTATTCCTACTTCAACTTTGAACTTGATCATATTGTGATCGCTGTTTCCCAACGGTCCCACTACTTCCACTTCTTTTGCAGGTCCTTTTAGCCCATTAAGGTTTAGATCCAGAGTGGCATTTCCTCTCGTCGGTTCTCTGACAAGCTGATCCATGAAGCAGTCCTGTATAGCCTCCAGGAATCTGGTCTCCCTAGCGCATTTTGAGTTTCCAAGACTCCAGTCTATCCCGGGATAGTTGAAGTCTCCCATAATGAGCGCTATTATTTGTGCGGGGGTTTACTATTTGCCGAGTCTCTTTTAGCATGGCTGTAAAATGGCCACATTTCCTATTAATGGCCATTTAGGCCCCAATTCAATAAAAGATACCTAAAGTTAGGTGCCTAGATAACTGTGCCTAGCTGATCTAGGCACCTAAATTAATTTTCTTAATTGGCTCTAATTGAAAATGCTATTGTAATAATTTAAAAAAACTATTTTTTTTTTTAAATCTTTATTCATTTTTAAGCTTATAATAAGTGTGATAACATATCCATACAAATAACCATAAATATATCACTTAATAATCAACAATGATACATATAATATTCTCTTATCTCCCCCCTCCCCACCCTTATCTATCATATAATCAATACTTATACAACATGTAACACTAAAAATACCCTCCCTCCGACCCCATAATTGAACTTGTAAATTTAAGGGAAACAAGATTTTTCTAATCATTACAATACTATTAAAAAATAATTAGCTAGTAGGCGCCTACCACTCAAAGTAGGCATCTACAATGAGGCACCTGCCAGCAAGTAAGTATGGGTAAGGATGGATTTGGGGTAGAATCGGGGTGGATTTTGGATGTGGTTTGACTTAGGTACCAGTAGGCATCTAACTTACAGTAGATGCACTCATTTATGCCAAGAAAACTGGCCTAAATGGCAGTACATCTAAGGATTCAGGCCTGGATTTTATAACAGGCGCCATTGTTGGTGGCCACCTTAAAAGCGATTGGTAATTGCATTTCAATCACGGGATGGTGACGGGTACAGAATCTCACCTCCGGCAAAGGTAGGTACTGGAAATGTAGGCCAGGGTTTTTTGGCCCACATTTCCAGTCCCTATTTATGATGTGAATCGCACCTCCATAGGTATTTTAAGCCACCTAAGGATAATTCTGGCATTAGCCACACCCATGAAAATTGAAGGTAGCCACTGGCAAGTTTGGGAGGCTTTATATGGGGGGATTGGGGATTGGAGGTCAGTTCAAGGAGGGGTTGCTGCTTAATTAATTCTTCCGTTACTAAAGCATGCTAAGTTTTGCAGTTGCTGTACCTTAATGCAAGAAATTAAAATGCAGTTAGTGCAAATTTAATGTGGCACCTATTAGAAGATGTGCCCAGCATTAAAATCCCCATTAGCACAAGGAATTCTGACCCTCTTTAGAAGGCACTAAGTGGATATGCACCAATTGCCAAATTGTTACTGTACCTACTTAAACTCCCTAACAGGTGCAGTCTGACATTGCTTTGGGCCCTGGGCCCTAATCACCAATCAAAAGTGATTAAACTAGATGGAAGCTAGGGTAGAATGGATCTCTACTGCTGTATGCCCTCAGGCACTGCCCTATTATTCCAGTGGTCAGTCCTCACCTGCTTCCTAACACATACACACACTTTTAATGTGAAAATTAGTGCACAGAAATTGTAAAAATAATGCAAAAGCAGTTATCACATTTGTGTGGTAGTAGCAAACACACTCCAATGTGTAAAGTAAAAAGACCGCTTAGTTAAAGAACAGGGAATTATCTCTGATTTCATACCAGTATTTTTCTTTATGTTTGTCAGGCTGTTGTTATGGTGGTTAACATTATATAGTGTCATATATCTACTTCTGAAAATGTAGTTTGAGAGTTTGCGACCAAAAGATCTGAGAAGATACGTATCTGAATAACATAAAATTAAACTGCCAAAATAAAACAGGATATCGCTGGGTACATTCATTGTAATATCTGAAAAAAAAAAAAAAAATCCATACTTTTTATAGCTGTTAGGTCGAGGTATTACATGGTTTCCACTAGCAATAATCTGGCATTAGCTTGCCACGGGCTGATAATATTGTTATATTTAAATGCAATGATACATTTTAATAAGAAAGGGATAGATATTAAAGTAGGGAGATTAGAAACTATTCTGCCTCTTCAGACATAATAAAAAATGCAATCAAAATCTCATATTGACGGAATATGAATACCTTCTATTCTGTCAGAATACACATGATCTAAACTTCTGTCCTGTGAACAAGAAGGTCAGATGAATGAATGCACACTAGATGAACATTTCTGGCAGGTTTTTTTTTTCCTTCTTAGAGCTTTACTGCTGTGCTCTGGATCTTTCATTTAGAATGGCAGACAACTTTCCTAAAAGTCAAACCCTCTTAGTCACCTTCTCGCCCCATCTCTTTTGGAACAAATTGAAATAGCAATCTTAGTTCCTCAGTGCTTATGTTCTCAAAAAATAGGAGACAATTATCTAGACAGCTTAAGGAGAAAGTGAGGTTACTGAGGACAGGAGCCTGGAAAAGACAAAACAATGCTTTGGGGCTTATTTTCTAAGCATATGGATGTCTCAAAATACCCAAATGGATGTCTATGTGCTTGAAGTGTCTGAATAGTGATTTTGCAAAGACATAAAAAGGACGTCTAACACTACAGAGTTGTGTTGTGGGAATATTTTGAATAGGACTAGGAAAGGTATCAAATCAGGACATTCAACAGTGATTACTGAACAAGAAGAAACATCCAAGCCTGAAAAGATCTGTTCAATCATATCCAGGGTGCAGAAAGGTCCTCTGACTGAGAGCTAACCACTGGAGCCATTAAGGCATGACACCTCCTTAAGCTCCAAGTGTTTGCCACCCCCTCTCTCTCTGCACTGAAAATGAAATTAAAAGAGGATACCTCTCGAACAAGAATCTAAGATAGCTTCAGGTTTGGGCATTCTTAGCAAAGCAATTGGCAAGTTTGAGAAGGAACTTAGAGGTTAGCACAGTGGATTATAAACCAAGGGACAGAGGGTTCAAAATAAAGAATTACATGGTGACAAAATTCATCACCTTTCCCATCACAATAATGTCAAGATTGTGCATCAAACATTTCTACTTGCTCTGGGCCACAGCCATTGTGAGTAGGGTTTCTCTTCTTATTTTCTTAAACTTTGGGAATGTGGTTTAGTATGCAATACATTTATCATGTGCTTTGCTTGAGTAATGCATTAAACTTCATTTTCCATTATTATGCCAAAAAAATAAAGGTTTAGTACATAATATATATTTTGTTTTCATATGCTTTGATTGAGGAACACAGAGGCCAAAAGAGAAACTAGACAATTGTTGAAGGTACATGTTTGATATTTATCCTAGAGAGATGACTGCTTATGAATCAAGAGGATATAAGATTGGCTTTTGAATTGATATGTGGTTTATTATCTGAGTATGTGTGGTGCAGTGGTTAGAGCTATAGCCTCAGTACCCTGAGGTTGTGGGTTCAAACCCCTCATTGCTCCTTGTGACCTTGGGCAAGTTACTTAGTCCCCTTGAGCCCACCAGGACAGAAGGGAAATATGATAAAGTAGCCAAATATAAATAATTGAAATGAAATAGTAGTGCTTCTGTAAAATTAGGCTGCCTGCTGCGTATTATTTTACAGCATACAATTTTAATGTAAAAAAACTGCATAAAATTGCCGGTATAATGATGTCATAATGCTAAAACATTATGACATCATGCTAAAACATTATGCTAAAACATTATGCTAAAATGTTATAGACATTGTGAAGACGTCTATACAATGCCTAAAAGGCAATTCTATAAAGCACGCCTAACTGTATAGACATGCTTAAATTCGCTGAGCGCCACTAAATGCAATTCTTTTTTGTGCATCTATGCTTAATAGAATCACGCTCTGCGTTGCGTTGCTGAACGTCTAAACGACGCCTAACTTTTATACGTCCTTTACAGAATTTGCTCCTTCATGTATATTCATTAGGGATATTCTAAAAACCTGGCCCATTTGTGACAATTGAGTTCTGGGTATCAGGACATATTGCTAAGTGCAGTCTGTCGAATAAAGTAGTGCTTTCAACAGGTGAGACATACCCTTATTTGAAGACTACGGTAACTCTTAGTGGAATTTCCCAGTGCACCCGTTTGGATCAAGCAACATCTTTTCCAAGATGGTGGCGGTGAAGAAAGGATGTTGCTGAATGTCTTCTTGTCCCAGATAAGCACTATTGGTCTTGGGGGAGATCTATGGCATTAGAGTCTAAGTAAACCAGTGCCCAAAGGATAACACACAAATACTGTGGCTTTATTCTACACTCAACCAGCCATTACCATGTGAATGCAAACTGATAACATTTTCTCCCTATTACTCAAATTCTATGGGGCTCATAATATTAACCGTAACACAGCTGTAACTGTCCCACCAATGCATTCCATAGCTTAATATCTGCAATACAAAAAAAAAAGGCAGCCCTGGTTTCAGTATATGTTCCTCGCGATGCATTTTGAATACTGCAGACGGCTATTAAAGTTTTCCATTACGCCGTGCTGTTCAGATAAGTGGAAAATATATGAAGGTATAAGTTAAACATATAATAAAAGCACTTTAAAATCACTTATTTAATTCAAACACGTGATCCGTGTTCAAATTTGTGCATCCAACTTTGGGCAACCTATATTGAATCTGAGAGAAGTATACAAATAACACTGGAATTCGCATCTCGCTCAGATTGATCATAAAATACACAACACATATAAAGTGGCAAAAAATGGGCCGCAGCTTTATTGTCATAAAATCAGACTTTAACAAAAACTTAGAACTTTCCAATACAGTGTAGCTTATTCTCAAAATTCTGGAGCTACTCGGTGGCGAACTAGCTCCTCTTCCAAAATTCACCCCCATTCCCCACTTCCCTTTCGGCAAGACACGCGGTGGCGCAGAGTCCAGCCGCCACCCATGGCGGTATCGCACATGAGCAGTTAACAAAATTTAATCACCCAATCTGTTGCATAGCTACACTGATCCAAAATTGTTTCCCCAACATAGAAATTTTCCGCCAACAAAACTGCGACAAACCAACCCTCCCCTCCCCACCCGCCAAAAAACACCAAACCACCCAGATAGGACCCATAAAGAGGGAAGGGAAGGGCGGGACAAATTTCCCTCACAACTCTAACCTTCCTACACTCCCTCTCACTTTAATTCTCCCTTGCCCGCCAATTCTCCTCACAAAAAACCCTCCAATCCCAGAGCCCCTTCCTCAGCCAATCCACACTTTCTCTCTCTACCCTATCCTTGCATCTCTTACTTCCATACTCCTCCCTTTTCCTAACTTGCCTAACAACCCACTACCTATTCTCCTAACTTCCTGCTAATATTAATTAACCCTTTTTCCCCCCAACCCAATCTTCGCTAGCTCATCCAGCGTTATAAGCCCGCAGATTAATCTGCAAGCCACTTAACACTGGAATTCGCATCTCGCTCAGATTGATCATAAAATACACAACACATATAAAGTGGCAAAAAATGGGCCGCAGCTTTATTGTCATAAAATCAGACTTTAACAAAAACTTAGAACTTTCCAATACAGTGTAGCTTATTCTCAAAATTCTGGAGCTACTCGGTGGCGAACTAGCTCCTCTTCCAAAATTCACCCCCATTCCCCACTTCCCTTTCGGCAAGACACGCGGTGGCGCAGAGTCCAGCCGCCACCCATGGCGGTATCGCACATGAGCAGTTAACAAAATTTAATCACCCAATCTGTTGCATAGCTACACTGATCCAAAATTGTTTCCCCAACATAGAAATTTTCCGCCACGTGCGGAGACAGCTTAGCTAGTCACCGCACCCCCCCCCCCCCCCACAAAAGCTGCGGCCCCGGGGGCCCGCATAACAAGCCTCCAACAAATCCTGCACTGCACTCAAAAAAATATCAAGCCCAATATCTGACAAATGCACCCCATCTGCCCTATACAACCCAGGGCAGTCAACAGTGAGCAAATCATGGCACAGAACTAAACCACCCATCATACCCAAAAATCTGGAAACTTCAGAATTAACACGTTTCCGTAGACGCTCAATACCTTCCACCTTACGAGCATCCCGCCAGACCAACCGGGGAATGATGCAAGACCAGACAAAACGAGTGCCTGGAAAATAAAATGAGGCAGACAACAAATCTTGCTTCATTCTCCGGATAAGGTCCACTCCTCTAGTATAACATAAATCATTACCCCCAACATGGAAAACAATCACTTGAGGTGAAGAAAAACGTTGAGCTTGTAGCAAAGTCGGAAGAAACTGTTCCCACAGCATGCCTCTCAAGCCGAGCCATCTGATGCGGACTCCCAAATGCACCAGTCCAAGGTTCGGTCCCCAACGAGACTCCTTAGCTCGGCGCTGTGCCCAAAAGACATATGAATGGCCACAGAACCAAACACAATTATCAGGCAGCAAGGCATCTGTAGGAAAAACTGAAGCAAAAAACAGATTAAGCATGCACACTGTCTGGTATAGGGCGCACATAGCGCTGATAACAAGCCGAACGCCATCGCCCAATCCTGCACAACAAAGATGCAGAAGCTCCACGCCGTGCAGCATAAGACGCCGCCCCAATTCTAAAAGAATGTGTTCCAAACCGCAACCAACCAACCAACCAACCAACAACCAACCGCTATTAAACACAATTTGAAAACAGCACCAAACTGATAACGCGTTAACGGTGCACCATTGGCATGCATGAGCCAAAATAAGCCCCCAACAGGTCGCACCGCCTCATACATTCTAGCACAAATAACAGGACACACCACCCCAGCCCCCAATGCCCGTAACTCTACCCAAATTCCAGCACCCCGTTGGTCAGTTTTGGATTTACGAATGCGCAAACGCAAACAACGGTCTTGCAAAACCACATCGGAGACCAACAATCCAGTCTCCCCAGCAGCAGAAGCGGCAGGGGCAACGAGCTCACTAATCCTCATAGCTGCAAAAAAGGCAACACTAAATGCCACTTTGAACAGACACACTTCAAAGGCATCAGTACAAACATTAGGCAAAGCATCCCAAAACTGCAACAACACTGCCGGAGAAAGAGGCAAACGCAAAGGCCTCAAACCCTGAGCACTGCTGGAACGCTGAAAGCCTTGAAATAACTTCCTCACCAAAAACGCAGCACAAGGATTAGTATAACCCAATAATTGGGACAGAAATGCCACGCTCGCTAAGGAAGAGCGCACAATACCTACCGACCACTCCTGCTGCCGGGCAAAAACTAAAAACTGCACCATTAAGGGCACTGAAAAAGGCAAACTACCACGAGAAACTGGATCCGCCAGAAAAAACAGAAAATGGCGCCAGCCAGCACGATAGGACTTCCAAGTATTTACAGCCAGACTATTCCGCAGCAGCTCCGTTAAGAATCCAGCACTCTGCTCCAGAGCTCCCCCGGCATCACAGTAGGTTCCAGGTCCGCCATGGGGGCCAAAGCCCGAAAACGAGCCCACTGAAAACGAGATAATGCATCGGCAATCTCATTAAACAAGCCTGGAACATGCTGAGCAGTCAGAGTAATATTCAATTGCAAACATCGTAACACAATCAAACGCAGTAAGTCCACCAACAACGGACAATGAGCAGATTGTGCATTAACAGCCTGCACCACCGCTATATTATCCGAGAAAAGCATCACCTTCCTATGCTGCAAACGGTCACCCCAAATCATAGTTGCTACCCAAACAGGAAATAATTCCAAAAAAGCAATGTTAGCACCCCACCCCCGCTCATGCCACCAGACTGGCCAAGGGTGAGCGCACCAAGCTCCTCCGAAATAGGCACCGAAACCAAAACTTGCAGCCGCATCAGTGAACAGGCGTAAATCTACTGAGGAGACCACTTCTTGCTGCCACACACAAACACCATTAAAGCTCTGTAAAAACTGATACCATAGCCGAAGATCAGCCTTAACACCTGCCGTCAGCCGCACCCGAAAATGCTTTTTAAGAAGACCTCTGGAAAGAATGGCCAAACGGCGAGAGAAAACCCGACCCATTGGAATCACGCGAGACGCAAAATTAAAGTGACCCACCAAAGACTGAATCTCTTGCAAAGTCAACTTAGATTTCCCTAAAGCCTCCCCAATAGCCAGACACAAAGCCTGCACCTTAGCCACAGGCAGCCGAGATTCCATCCGAACAGAATCAAGTTCCACACCCAGAAAAACTAAGGATGTAGCCGGCCCTTCAGATTTATCTGACGCCAAAGGCACACCAAAACTCTTAGTCACTGCCTCAAACGCTGCCACCATCTCCGCACACTGAGGAGAACCCACAGGACCCCCGAACAAAAAGTCATCCAAATAATGAACAATACAGCCACAACCGGACACCTGCTCAGTGACCCAATGCAGAAAAGAGGAAAAGGCTTCAAAATAAGAACAGGACACAGAGCACCCCATCGGCATGCACTTGTCAAAATAATAACCATCCTGGAATTGAAAACCTAACAAATGAAAGGAATCAGGATGCACAGGAAGTAAACGAAATGCAGACTCTATATCAGCTTTCGCAAATAAGGCCCCCGGACCCAAACTGCGCAGCATGGACACTGCGACATCAAAAGAAGTATACTGCACAGAACAAAACAAAGGATCAATAAACGAATTAACTCTGTACCCCGGGGGAAAAGACAAATTATGAATCAGCCTATACTTTCCAAACTCCTTCTTTGGTATCACCCCCAAAGGAGACACCACAAAATCAGGTAAGGGAGGGACCGAAAAAGGACCAGCAACCCGACCCAAATCCAACTCCTTTTTCAATTTATCCCGTACCACCTCCACCTGCAACTGTACCGAAGACGCATTATGACACATATGTGAAAGGGGGGGGCCAGCAAAAGGAATAACAAAACCCAAGTGAAAACCTTCCCACAACAATTGTGCAGCATCCTCCACCGGATAAATCTGTATCCATACATCCAACACTTCCAAATTAATAGGCGAAGGGGCTTTAGCCATGTATGCTCTCCGGGACGGATCCTGCAGGCCGCATTCCCGCACCCCGGCCTCCCCCACCACTACTGACACACCGAAAGGCTGGGTGGGAACCAGCACATTGACTGCAAAGATGGCGGTATTTACAGGATGCCCTCTCACATCTCCCAGCATTGAACTGGAAACAAAAGGTACTGGGTCCTCCTCGAGCAGCCGACTGTCCCGTACCTCCTCCCCTGCCCAGAAACCCCGAGGAGTAACGCTGTACTGCGGGAGCAGAAACTCCACTTGTAGCCGCTCCCCCAGAAAACCCAGACCCAAAGGAACTGGTGGGACGAAAGGACCAAGACCTGGCTTGTGTCATCTCCCCCAGCCATAAATCCACATCCCTATAACCCCATGCCCAAGATTTATCTGCTGCCAAACTTTTATGAAACTGCTCATCGTAATTTAACCACGACCAGCCTCCATACGTCCGATATGCCCTCAATATCATATCAGCATATCGTAACAAACCCGCATACAAAACAGGCCGAGCCGCACCAACTACCGCCGCATAAATATTAAATCCTAACAACCAGTTCATGATAGTACGCAGCACACGAGACCTCTTACGATAGCCTTCAGCCTTACCCTCCTCTTTTTTCTTATCACTCTTATCATGTTCCTTTTCTAACAAACTAAACACGTCCACAAATTTCCCTCGCAAAATTTTGTGCCGCAATTTTTTAGAAATACCACAATCAAGCGGCGCAATCTCACACATGGTATGACCATTACGAGTCACACCTACTGCAGCAACTCCAGAGGTACTCGGCACTGATCCGGCCACTAGAGCCTGACCGACCGGCCGAGACTGCCTGTCCATACCAGACACACACTCATCCTCAGAAGAAGAAGAAACAGAAGAAGGCTCTGAAGAATCATAAGAATCCGAGGACTGCCAAGCTGCCATCAGGTCCCCCAGAACCTCTCGCCTCTGCCTCTTCTCTCTATCCAAACGCCGGACCACATGTCGCAAATTTTTTAAAAAGTTGCGGTCACGCAACCTCTTACTAACTCACTTCCGACCACTCGAAACCACCCGACCGGACCCAGAAGATTCAAGACCCCCACCCAGTACCCCACCATTTCCCATTAACAAATCAGACAAAACCCCCAAAGACTCACCCGAAATAGCTGCCGGAGCAATGCCGGAAGGTCCAGGTAAAGGGTCAGGAACAGCAACTGCAGAAGGACGCCGACGTGCCCGACCAGCCGCAGACTCTGGGCCCACACGCTGACGTGAGACTGCCCCACGACAACCAGCAGCACCCAGTCCACGTCGCAAACCCCTGGACGCAGCACAAACAGGCTGGGACGCAGCTACCGGACCAACCTCTCGAGTCCTAACCACAGCACGGCCCCTCCGAGCCCCAGAGCCCCTCCCTCTCCTGAAACCACTAGACGTGTTAGCTGGTGCCATTTGTCAACAAACCCAACCAATACCCAAAACTTAAAACCCACCAATAATCCCCACCAGAAGCCCAACCCTCACCCCTTGTGAGCTCACACCCCCAACCAGGCTCCCACACACCCGTTCCCCCCCCCAGCAGAAAAACCAAATTCTTGCCACAGTCACTGAAAACTTAACACAACGGGATCCAGGGACCCCCACAAACCTACCCGCTTACCTGAGCTGCTTCACAAGGCTCCCGCTGACACTGCCCCACAGTCCAGGAGGCAGCAAAATCCCAGCGGCACGCAAAGCGGCTCGTACATGCCGCCGAAAAAAGGCCCCGCCCGACCTGCAGAACAGCGCCGCAGGAGCGCAAAGCAGCCCAGCACGTCGCCGAAGAGAGGCACCGCCCGACACGCTGAACAGCGCTGCAGGAGCGCAAAGCGGCTCTAGCCGCCGCCGAATAAAGGCCTTTCCCGACACGCTGCACAGTGCAGCAGAAGCGCAAAGCGGCTCAGCACGCCGCCGAAGACAGGCCACGCCCGAGACGCTGAAAAAACAGCGCTGCTGGAGCCAAAGCACCTCTGAGCTCTACCCGACGCCGAAGAAGGCCCCGACCCGAACGCTGCAGCTAAACACAAATAAGGTAAAACCCAGCTCCCACCAACTCTCCCCAAACTACACCCCCCCACTCCACCTAAATCACTAATAGTTCCCACTTTAAACTGGTTATTATGGTATCCTTTTTTTTTTTTTTTTTTTTTATAAACCTCGTCGTGGACACAAATTTCCCTCACAACTCTAACCTTCCTACACTCCCTCCCACTTTAATTCTCCCTTGCCCGCCAATTCTCCTCACAAAAAACCCTCCAATCCCAGAGCCCCTTCCTCAGCCAATCCACACTTTCTCTCTCTACCCTATCCTTGCATCTCTTACTTCCATACTCCTCCCTTTTCCTAACTTGCCTAACAACCCACTACCTATTCTCCTAACTTCCTGCTAATATTAATTAACCCTTTTTCCCCCCCAACTCAATCTTCGCTAGCTCATCCAGCGTTATAAGCCCGCAGATTAATCTGCAAGCCACTTTATCAATATAACAGATGAATATGGCACCTAAATAGCTTCAGGAGGAAAAAAAGACCTCAGTGAATGGGACAGATTGTACGATGACCTATGACTGAATATGGATATGGGCTAGCAGTACTACATAGTCATGAATATTGCAGTCTGTCCCTTTCACTGAAGACTTTTTTTGCTCCATATGAAGTATCAAGGCCACCAGCGTTATTGACTTTAAGAATAAATGGGATGCCCTAGTAGGATCCTTACGAGGGTCGAGTTAAGGAACTAGGTCATTAGTACTCAGACTTAATGGGGTGGGTCAGTAGAGTGGGCAGACTTGATGGGCTATAGCCCTTTTCTGCCGTCATCTTTCTATGTTTCTATGTTTCTATCATTGAAGTGATGCATTATTAGGTAATAAGATGACTGCGGTCACATTGTTTTCACATTAGGTGTGCATAGTAATACAGTGTTCCCCTGGTCGTTCGCGGTCGGCAGTTCACGTTCTCGGTCATTCGCAGTATTTTCCGACCGCAAACCACCGACAAGGAGAGGGCATCGAGAGAGGCAGGAGAGAGCAGTACTTTTAAAACCAACTCCGGTGGATCAGGGCAGGACTGTAGAGAAAGGGGCTAGTCGGGGATAGGTGGAGGGAAGAGCGGCGGAAGCTTTAAATAAGTGGCCTTTGTACCTGCTTCACTTCGGCTGCAGCCTTCAGTCCTGGAGAGCAGAGCAAGCAGAGTCATGGTGGCAGTTAAAGGAAGAATGAACAGCCTGAGAAGAGCGGGCATTTTAAAATTACATCAGGCGGCGATAGTGGCTCGTGACAACTGTGCTCTACTGGAGAGTAGATCACCTTTGCATCTGGCGGCATCCTGCTAGCAGCGCGCAAGTGGATCGCCAAACGACCAACAGCGCTGGACCCAACGGACTAAAAAAAAAGTATGGGGAGCGTGTCAAAGCAGTCTCCCCCATGAAAAACCGTATTCGTGGTTTTTCAAGATTCACGGGGGTTCCTGGAACGGAACCCCGGCGAATATTTGGTGAGTATAGTATATTAGTTTGTGGATTCTGTCCCCTCTTTTTGAATATAGTTCCTCAATAGATAATTCAGAAGCCTGCTTCCCTCTGTCTTTTTCTAATATGGGCTCTTTATATGGATTTCCAGTCTGAAGCTCTCTATATAGGGGTAGAAAATTCAGAAATAAACCAGTTACATGTTTAATTTTTATTTTATTTATTTAGGGCTCCTTTTACTAAACTGAGGAAGAGCTTCTTACTGCGGGCCGGCGATGTAAATCCTCCGATGCTCATTCAGTTCTTATGAACGTCGGAGCATTTACCTCTTCTGCGGTTTAGTAAAATCCAGTATTATTTATTTTAAAAACTTATATTCTGCTTAAAGCCTAAGCGGGTACCATAGCAAACATACATAATCAAAACACCAATGACTATGTAACTGGCTTTGACTATCAACCCAAATAATTTTTTCAGTGGCTTCATATTCATTTTGAGTTCTCCATATGTCTCTAACTTAAACTTCAGTAAAATTTAGAATTAAAAGTTTGAAATGATAAAGCTATTTTAAATATATTCATTAGATTGACACTCACAATACTTTTATATTCACTCACAATATTATTAATTATATCATTGACAACTTATTTAATGTGGACTAAAACTTGACCACAACTTTGTTGAACAAACATCCAACAGATTTTATAATGAAACACTAAAGCCTCCTTTTAAAATTTATATACTTGTATTACAAGTATATATATTTATATACTTGTAAATATACACAAAAGTGCTTTTATAAAAGTGATGAAGAGAACACAAAGACGAACCCCCTCTTTTATGAAACTGTGATAGCAGTTTCTAGCGCGGGGAGCTGCGCTGAATGGCCCATACTGCTCCCGATGCTCATTGAGTTCCTATGAGCATCAGGAGAAGCACAAGCCATTCAGCGCGGCTCCCAATGCTAGAAACTGCTATCGCAGTTTTATAAAAGAGGGGGTTCGTCTTTGTGTTCTCTTCATCACTTTTATTAAAGCACTTTTGTGTATATTTACAAGTATATAAATATATATATGTATGTATATTTACATTATGGGCTCCTTTTACAAAGCCGTGTTAACAGTTGTAGCACACGCAACTTTTTAGCACACGCTAAACCCGCACTACGTGGCTAGAACTAACGCCAGCTCAATGCTGGCGTTAGCATCAAGTACGGACGGCAGTTTAGCGTGTGCTATTATGAAAAGGAGCCCTATATTTATATGTAGCAATGGACCCCCTGATGAAGGCACTTATTCAAGTCCAAACATGGACAGTGTTGGGTCCTGTGTTTCCTATCATCATTTGAAGTCCATCCCACTGCCATACCATTTACAGGTCATTTTATTTTTTTTTTTTTAAATTGGAGACATCAACAAGCTGTTGTTGAGCGCATAAGACTGTATAATCATATTAAAAAAAATGTATTTCTTGACTTTGTGTAATCAATACACCTTTGACCTTCCAATTCATCCATTCCACTTTGCTGACTCTTGTTTGCCGGCATTCTCTTGTGACTTTCGTTAACTGCAGGTACATTCTCTAATGTATGTCACCTGCAAACCTGAAGGCTATTGAAGTACTGTACATTCAAAAACAGTACAAAGTATGTATTTTTGTTTGGTCCTGGAAGGATCACCATTACAAAATAAGAATTAAAGTGAGATCTCTCTTGGTATAGAAAATTGTATTTCTCATTTTCTTCCATGCAGCGAACATGTAATAGTAAATCTGGCTCTGCAT
Source organism: Geotrypetes seraphini (assembly GCF_902459505.1). Classification (NCBI taxonomy): domain Eukaryota; kingdom Metazoa; phylum Chordata; class Amphibia; order Gymnophiona; family Dermophiidae; genus Geotrypetes; species Geotrypetes seraphini. The sequence goes on along the minus strand of NC_047087.1, from coordinate 215,134,016 downwards.
TTGCTGCATAGGTACTACCCCCAAAGTACTGAAAACATCCTAGTAGTTACATGATGGGGGAGAAGGTATTGGGGGAAGGCAACCTTGAAAAGGACTTGGGGGTCGTGGTGGATAAAACAATGAAGCCGGCGGCACAATGTGCAGCGGCCTCCAAGAAGGCAAACAGAATGTTGGGCATTATCAAAAAAGGTATCACTGTCAGAACCAAAGAAGTTATCCTGCCGCTGTATCGGGCGATGGTGCGCCTGCACCTGGAGTACTGCGCTCAATACTGGTCGCCATACCTCAAGAAGGATATGGCAATACTCGAGAGGGTACAAAGAAGGGCAACAAAAATGATAAAAGGTATGGAAAACCTTTCATATGCAGAGAGGCTGAAGCTTTTTTCCTTGGAAAAGCGGAGACTTAGAGGGGACATGATAGAAACTTACAAGATCTTGAAGGGTATAGACAAGGTAGAGAGAGACAGATTCTTCAGACTTGCGGGGGTAGCAATAACAAGAGGGCACTCAAGGAAATTGAAGGGAGACAGATTCAGAACAAATGCTAGGAAGTTCTTCACCCAGAGGGTGGTGGACACCTGGAACGCGCTTCCAGAGGAGGTGGTAGAGCAGAGTACGATTTTGGAATTCAAAAAGGGACTGGACAAATTCCTAAAGGAAAAGGGAATTGAGGGGTATGGTTAGAGGGATACTATACAGGGCAAAATGTTGTATGTATAAGATCACTAACAGGTCTTTGACCTGGAGGGCCGCCGCGGGAGCGGGCTGCTGGGCACGATGGAGCTATGGTCTGACTCAGCAAAAGTGATTCTTATGTTCTTATAAGTTTTCCCCAATGCAACATAATGTGTTAACTGTAAAACATTAATATACTTTAGGACATAGCTGCCATAAAGATAGCAGCTATGTAGGCCAAAATATGGTAAAAAAAAACAATTTCAATTTATTCTGTTTCTATAGTAGGCATAATATGGGAAAACAATCAGTCATACCTGAAGGGTCAGGATACAGTTAAAATATTCTTCAAATCACATTAAAGTTTTGTGGCAATACAGAAATATGTTCCCATTTATATATCACTGCAATTTATTTCACAGAAGTACAATCTATAGCAGTGCTAAAAACTAGACACTTCTATTTTGTCCTGAAAGCTGCCAAATGAGTAACTTAAGGTAAACATTAATATATTACAGAATACTATTACACAGGCCATATTTCATTTTGGAGGGGTTGCCAACATTCATTTGTTTTTGTGTGTGGCTGTTTCTGTCTCTCTCCTTCATGAAGCTTGTGGGATCATATTCATAATAATCATCCATTTTGATCTGCTCCATCTAGCTCAGAAAATGTTTAGAAATATACTTCAGTGTATTAAGCAGTTAATATGCAAATTAGTCTGTGCTTTTGCTGCATAAGCACAGTAACTATTACTGCTGTAATATGACAGTGTGCTAAAGTGCTCATTTATTTCATGCTATGTTAGGGAGCAGGTACTGGGTGGGTTTGGGGCAGAGAATGGGCATGGACTGCACGCTGCAATTAGTGCACAGTATTTACTGTGCTCTGTCACTTGTGCATTTAGCACAGTTTCACTCAATGACCTCTCTTAACATTTAGCAAAGAACAGTTCTGTGTAATAACTACAGAGGACATGCTGGGCATGGCCCCCAGGAAGTTCTGCATAGCTTTTGCACTTACTGCATGTAATTTTTTGCTTTTAAAGCATGAAAAGTGCAAATAAACTTACCAAAAGGTCCCCTAAAATACTATGACACACACAATATTCTGTCATTTTTAAACTTGTACAGACATATATGTGACTGATGTAGAAGAGCTTTCAAGATGGAACCAAAGGGCCCTATATTCAGCACGTGGGAGGCAGCCTAGATACTTCCTCTGGGCCCCGGTTTGAATATCCAGGGCAAAGATTGGCACCTCATGCTAAGCCAGCCAAGTTGATTTTGATTGGCTGGTCAGCTAAGACAAAACAACCAATGATAAACTTGTCTTTTAGGTGGGTCTTTGTGCCTTAGCTGACCAGCCAATGAAAATTGGTGGTGACTGGCTATGTTGTGTGACATAGCCGGTCACCGGGCTAGCTGGTAAGCCTGATATTCAGCAGGAGATAGCCAGCTATCTTCAGATGAATATCGATGGAAAGCTGGCCAAACAGAACTTTGTCATCCAGTAGCCATTACTGGTGAAGTCCGCCTGAATATTGGGGGGATTGTGTTCAAAGTGTTGATGCAGAATTAGAAAAAGTGTAAAGAAGGGCTTTGGAAATGATAAATGGTACAGGGCTTCTTCCCTTTGAGGAAAGTTTAGAGGCTAGGGCTTGAACCTACTATAAAAATATTAAGAACATAAGAACATAAGCAATGCCTCTGCTGGGTCAGACCTGAGGTCCATCGTGTCCAGCAGCCCGCTCACGCAGCGGCCCAACAGGTCCAGGTCCTGTGCAGTAATCCTCTATCTATACCCCTCTATCCCCTTTTCCAGTAGGAAATTGTCCAATCCTTTCTTAAACCCCAGTACCGTACTCTGCCCTATTACGTCCTCTGGAAGCGCATTCCAGGTGTCCACCACACTTTAGGTAAAAAAGAACTTCCTAGCATTTGTTTTAAATCTGTCCCCTATCAACTTTTCCGAGTGCCCTCTTGTTCTTTTATTTTTTGAAAATTTGAAGAATCTGTCCCTCTCTACTCTCTCTATGCCCTTCATGATCTTGTAAGTCTCTATCATATCCCCTCTAAGTCTCCTCTTCTCCAGGGAAAAGAGACCCAGTTTCTCCAGTCTCTCAGCGTATGACAGGTTTTCCATACCTTTTATCAGACGTGTCGCTCTCCTCTGAACCCTCTCGAGTAATGGCATATCCTTCTTAAGGTACGGCGACCAATATTGTACGCAGTACTCCAAATGCAGGCGCACCATCGCCCGATACAATGGCAGGATAATTTATTTTGTTCTGGCTGTAATACCCTTCTTGATTACACCTAGCATTCTATTCGCTCTCTTAGCGGCCGCTGCGCACTGTGCCGTCGGCTTCATTGTCATATCCACAATTACCCCCAAGTCCCTTTCCTGGGTACTCTTATTCAATAATATCCCTCCCATCGTATAGTTGTACCTCGGATTTCTGCTTCCTACATGTAATACTTTACATTTCTCAATGTTGAACTTCATCTGCCATCTCGTCGCCCATTCTCCTAGTTTGTTCAAGTCCCTTTGCAGTTCTTCACAGTCCTCTTTAGTACGAGCTCCATTAAATAGTTTGGTGTCGTCTGCAAATTTTATTATCTCACACTTCGTCCCTGTTTCTAGATCATTAATGAAGATATTAAATAGCAGCGTAACTCTTAAATAGGCGTAACTCTTGACAAGCACCTCACGTTGGAAAAACATACAGACCTACTGTTTAAGAAAAGTATATCGATCTTATGGAAGCTTCGCACCGTCAAAAAATTATTTGATGAATTATCTTTCCGTTTACTGGTGCAAACATCTATACTGAGTACTTTGGATTACTGTAATATTATTTACTTGGGAGCTTATAAAAAAATTCTTAAAAAATTAAGACTAATCCAGAATACCGCAGTTCATTTGATCTTTGGTTTAAAAAAATGGGAACATATTACCAAAAACTCCACTGGTTGTCTGTGGAATCTAGAATTATTTTTAAATTTGCCTGTATTAGTTATAAACACTATCACCTTCCAAACAAAGCGCTGTTGCACAAGTCAATACTCACAACATATACAGGTATTTAAAGAGAAAACGGGTATCTCAAGTGCTCACACTTAAAAGGCCCGAGATATACTTCAAAGCCTATAAATGATAAATTGAGCTATCATCAATCCCGTTTATTTTCTATATACCCTGTAGTGATTAACTTTCTTCTTCTCAGTTAATATTCTTTATACTTGAATGCTCTTTCAATAATTTAATTTAATAATTCTTTGCCAAGAATAAGACAGACTTTGGGATGTTACCAGTCTACCTCGCCTCCAAGTTCCTCCTGAACTGTTCCAACACAAGCACTCGTAGAAAAACTTTAACTATCCCTCCCTGAAATCATGCCAATATAATAAGTTTCTTGATAGAACTGTAACATTCCAGGCAGCCAAATTGAATATATGGTTTGGTAAACTCATAGTTGAAGCTGCCTCTTATGCTGATTTCAGAAAACAATTGAAGACACATCTGTTTGACAAGTTTCAATCCTAAATCATGTCTATGGCCATAACTTACTTCAATTTCTACGGCTTTAATTTACTACAATTTTATCAGTGGCCCTTCCTTAATTACCACTGTTTCATTTAAACTATGTTATTATCTTAACTTTTGATTTTAAAATATGTATTTTTATAGACTTTATTACACTTAAGATTGTAAACTTCTCTTCAGTTTGTATTTTAAATTGACTGCATGTACTTTTGTTGTAAACCGCTTCAAACTTCTGGTATAGCGGTATATAAGAAATAAATTACTATTATTATTATTTTCAGTTTGGAGAAGACAGCTGAGGGACAATATGGTAAAAGTCTATAAAAATACTGAATGGAGTGAAAATGGTTTAGAGGTGACTCTCTTATTTTCTTTTTTCAAAAATACTTTGGATAATTTCCTAAGAAAATATTTCATAAGCCATTATTAAGACAGACTAGGGAAAATCCACTGCTTGTTTGCTAGAATAATCAGCAAAAAAAATTGTTTTTCTCTTTTGATATATTGCCAAATATTTGTGATCTGGATGATCACTATTGGAAATAGATATTGGGCTTGACAGACCTTTGGGGCCTGATTCTCAAAACCATCTCAATTGTAGGCAGCGGTGGGCGTCCTTACCGTCGTCTAACAGACCAATCGGGACACATGTTAAAAACAAACAAACAAACAATGCATACGAACAATGCCTACAATGTAGGTATCTGATTCACGCCTAGAGAAGTGTCTATGACGTGATTCTGAATATAGCACATACCAGTGATTGACATGCAGTAGGCACCCATTTTCAGGCATTTACTGCAGCAAGTGCTATTTCCAGAATCAGGCCCCCGGTCTGTCCTAGTATGTCAAGGCTTATGTTCTTATGTTAATTCTTTCTGCTGACTGTCATATTGAAAGTAGCCTTTCATTAACACATGTTTATGCTTTTTATCATCTCTCCTCTTCATCCAGGTGCAAAGAAGGCTACCAAGGAGTGCGTTGTGATCAATTTTTGCCGAAAACTGATTCCATTCTCTCAGACCCAAGTATGTCAAACATGTTGTTTATCTAGTTCTACCTCATTCTCTTGGCAAAACAATATTTTACCTTAACTGCTTAAAATTTTATAAAAACTTTTTTTTCCCCAAATATCTTATGAGTCCTGCTTTTGGCATCCATCTCAATGGTAAAATTGATGTATAAAATGCACGTTCATGAATACGTAATAAGAATAAAGATCAATTTCTGGTTTATTTTTTTTATCAATGTTCTTTAATTCTACGAAAAGTATCCTTTAACAATCTTTCAATAAGTTTACACAGTACCCTTTTACATAAGATAACATGTAAAGGACAACATACGAATCTGATCTTCCAAGAAAATCCTTATTGTAGAAAAAAAGGTTTCCTGTGTTCTTGTTAGTTTGCAACGGAACGTGATAGTGGATCGCATAAAAAGGAAAACCTTTATGTGTAGTTTATCCTTGAAATTAGCTAGCAAAAATTATGCAGCTCAAATGGGTCAATGTTGAATATCCGTAGCCAGATTTTTGTTGTTGTTGTTACAGCTGACTGTGGTATTTAAACCTATCACATATATTTAGTGCTATATCTATAGAAGTGTTAGAGCTGAATAGATACATACAGCAGTGACTTTTGCCATTACCAAAATTTATTCATATATACTGTATACTTTAGCTTAATACTTTGGCCCCCTTTTATCAAGCCACGTTAGGATATTTTTTTATAGCTGACCGCTGCAGTAAAATAATTTCTATGAGCATCAGAGCTTTTACCACAGCAGCCGGCGATTAAAAAAAACTTAACGCAGCTTACTTCCCCTATACTGACTTCTAAGAAAGCATAACCTGCCAGAAGGATTGACACTATGGACTCCTTTTACTAAGGTGCGCTAGTGTTTTTAGTGTGCGCTAAAGGTTAGCACACACTAACCACACACTAAGGGGTCCTTTTATCAAGCCACGCTAGCGGGGTTAGCGCTTCGGACATTTCATCACGCACTAACCCCCACGGCCGGCTAAAAAGCTAACGCCTGCTCAATGCAGGCATTAGCGGCTAGCGCAGCAGGCGTTTTAACGCGCGGTATTACTCATGTTAAACCCCTACCGCAGCTTGACAAAAGGACCCCTGAATGAAAAATACTAACGCAAGCTCTGTGGAAGCGCTTAGCGCGCACGGCATTGTAGCGTGTGCTAAAACCGCTAGCACACTTTAGTAAAAGGAGCCCTATGTGTTGTCCATGCTCCCAACAGGATGTTAGCCTATAAGAAGTAAAAAATGGTGGCATTCCAAACCTCAGTGCTGCTATTGGTAGCCACACTTGAAAAGTATCCTCAGAACGCCACCCAAGCAGTATAGCTCAGGGCTCCTTTTACAAAGTTGCGTTAGGGCCTTAACACGTGGAATAGCGCGCGCTAAAATGCCACGCACACTAGCTGCTACCGCCTCCTCTTGAGCAGGCGGTAGTTTTTCGGGTAACGCACGCTACAGCACGCACTTATCTGGTGCATGCGCTAAAAACGCTAGTGCACCTTTATAAAAGGAACCCCCAGTGTGGCAGCACTCCTCGTTGATCCTTATGCTAATGTGTGACCCCACAATTTATTCTATATTACATAATATTGTTCTTTGTGTCATTTTCTAATATTTTTTAAAATAGCCTTTTAGCTTTTAATAGTTACATCTGCACCAGCCCCGCCGACACATTTCCATCCTTCGTCAGGGTCAGGGATAATGCCGGAACCAGCCTACAAAAAGTTATAAACTTAGCCTTCTCAAATATTGCTGTGGCACACTTTTAACCGACCTTTGGGGCCTGATTCTCAAAACGGCGTCTCAATTGTAGGTAGCAGTAGGCGTCCTACCGCTGTCTAACAGACCATTTGGGACACATGTAAAAAAAAATAAAGGCTAAGTTTATAACTTTTTTGTAGGCTGGCTCCAGCATTATCCCCAAACCTGATGAAGGATTGAAACGCGTTGGTGGGGCTGGTGCAGCAACAGCTATTAAAAGCTAAGTTAAAAGGCTATTTTAAAAATATTAGAAAATGACACAAAGCATAACATTATGATAATATAGAATAAATTGTGGGGGTCACACATTAGCATAAGGATCAATGAGGAGTGCTGCCACATTGAGCTATACTGCTTAGGTGGCGTTCTGCGGATCCTTTTCAAGTGTGGCTACCAATAGTGTTATTGCAGCGCTGAGGTTTGGAATGTCACCATTTTGATTTCTTTGATGTTGCCGATTTTTTGTTTGAGCCTATAAGAAGGGCAAGCTTTTTATCACCGAAGTGATCCTAGTAAGGATGACATATTTGGTATGAATAGATTAGCCCCCTCTTTTACTAAAGTGCGCTAACCGACTAGTGCGTGCTAAACGCTAAAGCGTCCATAGATTAATATGCACACATTAGCGTTTAGCACATCAGTAAAAGAGGGCCTAAATTTAATTGATTTGATGGTTTGATTTTCCGATCATCTATTCCCTATTAAATAGATATTTCTTATTATAGACATACATATTTTGTAGCATAGAAATAGATACCTTTCATCAAGCTGAGGCACTGCAGGTTTGTTATTCTCATAAAATAATAGAACATGGTATATGATTTTCACCTGCTTCAACATATTATCTTGGAACCCATAGTTGCATTATATTTGATTCTGCCCTTAATGGATAGAACAAAGTAATTTTATGTTAACTATAGAATAGAATTTCCAGAAATAGCGAATATGTACAACTTCTTGAAGTAAGTGGAAGATAATAAACTAAGAAATATGAAAATAGTATCATTAATTTTAAAATTTGTCCGAAGTTAAAAGAACATTTTTTTGTGTGTTAAAACAACTTTCTTCTGACAAACTAACTAAACTAAACTAAACCTTAAGTTTATATACCGCATCCTCTCCACGGAAGTGGAGCTCGGCATGGTTTACAAGAACTTAAAATATAAGAAGAGAAAGGAAAAGGTTTACATGAGCTTATATATAGACATGGAAATAATACAATTTCCTGTGTTAAGTTTTAAATGCTATACTGTATCAATTAAATGTAGTCCTATATAGACCTCAATTCTTCTACAATTTAATGTAGCTGGTATGACTAGTTTCATGGGTTTTACTATACAGTATACCTTTGTATAACCTAAAATAATGTTGAATCAAAAACAAAGACTGAATCTTTCTATCTTGATAATCAACATAAAGGGTAGATCTCTTTACAAAAACAAAATAGATGTGTTAACTATAATTAAGTTGTAATCTTAAAAAGCAAGAACATGCTGTAGACTGAAAACTTCATTTGGCAAGAATTCAGGACAAAAGCTTTGCTGGAAGGTAGAGCAATATGCAGACAGCATATGCCCTTTAAATCAAATAATACTTTTGAAGGAAGAGTACCTTCATCATTTTAAACATAAAAATATTTTCATGCCTACAGTAGTTATAATTTTATTAGTTAAGAAAGTATACATTCCTTGTGGTCTATGGAAAATTGCTTTTTATTTACAATAATATAGGGCCTTTTTACTAAAGGGTGTTAAGTCCCAATCTGTTCTTAGTGTGTGGGAAAATGCTGCATGGAGGAGTAGCCTAATTAAAGATCTCCATTAAGAACTACAGACAGTCTCATCAAAACTCCCAATAGCTAATAAAAAGAACATTCCTTTTTTTCCCACCATGCATGGCCATATGGGACTCATTCAACCAGGTCATAGAGAAAGCTCTTTAAAAAATTCTGAAATGTCTATGGCATACAACCTGCCCTCAACTCCTGTTCAGCAAAGATATTACAACAAGCGAGCATATGCCTCATTGAAGGGCCTCTGATAGGGTGGAGTTCCTGTCACTGACCAGAGGAGGGAGCTTGAGCAGCAGAAAAAAGAACTATTTTGTATAACATCCTGCAAAGGATGATGGGAGCTATCCACTCACACTGAGGGAACAGTGGTGCTGAAAATGACAGGTCCAGAGCAGAAAGCTAAGAAAACCAGAAGCTCCTGCAGCAGCCAAGCAACCCACAAGGGGAGGGATGCTGATCTCTGACCTAGCCTTCAGCATATCTGTTAGACCAGGCTGCTTGGTAGACCTTGGGGGTGACCAGGAGTATGCCCCAGAGTTGACAACCAGCAGAGGATCTGGTGGTGGTAAGAGAGACCAGGGGAGTGAGTGACAGGAGTATCCTCATTGAGATTAGCTGAGGGACAGGAAGTACATTCCAGGAGACAGGAAGAGTTTTCAGAGAGAAACTGGCTGGGAGATCAGAAGAGTTCTCAGGGTGTGTATCTGAAATAAGAAAACTGAAGAACTAGGAGAGTCCTCAGTGCATCCAGGAAAAGACAATTGAGTGACAGGAAGGACCTGGCAGAAGGAGTATCCAGGGTCCAGTAGAGCCTAGAGTCCAGGGAGGGGCTCAGGCTTTATGACCAGCAGAGGGACCAGTGAAGAGGTATCCAGGGCCCGTGGGTACCTGAGGCCAGAGAGCTTAAGGATCAGCGGTGGCCCCACAAAAAGAGCCAGAAGTCAAGGGATCTAGGAAGCGACCAGTGGTGTTGACCGGAAGAGAGATCAGTATTGGCATAAGAAGTTGCCAGAAGAGCCAAGGGAAGCAGCCTGATGGATCCGGGAGAGCACTGGCTAAAGTTATGGTGAGCAACTGGAAGACCCAGAGGGCCAATGAAGGGTCAGGAGAGGACTGGAAGACCATGGAGTCCAGGGAGAACCTGGAGGTGACTAGGAGGAGCCTAGTGGAACTTGGTCCCATGTTTTAAGAGTGTATGAATGGATGTGATATTTAACTGTGTAAGGAGAACAAAGGTGCCTTGGGACAGATGTGAGATGGGTAATGACCGCTCAACCCAATCACATGATTACAGGGCTACTAAAATTATTTATGTTTACCATTAATTGATAGAAAAGAAATACCAATCATTCCAAAATAAGATTAAGGGGGGAATTCATCAGGTAGTTAAAGCTTTAAGTCATGACTTACTGTAACTTAAACAGCCCTAACGCTGCAAGGCCAAAATTAGAGGAAAGATATTTAAGTCACTGCACATCACTCAGTAATGAGATATAAAACATGCAAATACATTGGTAGATCTGCCAGGGGGTTGGGGGGCCTACATAGGGGGATCTGCTGGGAGGATGGGGACCTACATTGTCAGGTATGTTGGGCTGGCTTGGGTAGTAGCAACTAGGGATCACTCCTGATTAGGCCACTAAACCACCAGGGTTTCCAGGGTAGGCCCAAGGAAAGTCTACAGGTAGTAGGAAGGCAGCAACAGCTTTCTGTCAGAGAGGGGAGGCAGCAATTTTCATCTTGGGGAGTTTCAGTTTCAGCCAAAAATGCACTATTTTTTGAATCAAACTGAAATATGCCCAGATCCAAAAGTGAAACCAAAATTTAGTCAGCCTCTTGTACGTTTGCAGTAATTGTCAATCATCTACTAGGCAACATTTGTAGAATTATGCCTAGTAATGCCGGTAGGTGTTAAAACTAGGCGTACTCCCATTTATGCCAGGGTTTTCTTGGCCTATATGAGTGCACTTAAGTCAAACCACACCCAATATCCACTCAGAATTTGCCTCTAACCACACTTACTTTCTCGTAGGTGCCTCAGAATTGACACCTACCTTGAAGTGGTAGGCGCTTACCAAGTTATGTGACTACTAGCTGTTTTTCACTGCTTTCTAATGGCACTTTTCAATTAACAGCGCCAATTAAGTCTAATTGAATAATTAAGTTGGGTGTTTAGACTGGCTAGGCATGCCGATCTAGGCATCTATCTTCAGGCGCTGTTTATAAAATCTGGAACTAACCCCTTCTTTTACTAAGGTGCGCTAACCGATTAGCACGTGCTAAATGCTAACACGTCCGTAGACTAACATGCACGAGTTAGTGTTTAGCGTGTGCTAAATCAATTAGCGCATGCTAATCGGTTAGCGCACCTTAGTAAAAGAGGGCCTAAATGTACTGAATCAGGAGGAGAAGATGTATGAATTATTGTTTTCATTTATTATGATTATATACCACAAATTGCTAAAATATCTATACGGATATTTTGATCATAAATACCATACATACTGATAAGGTGATCACATCTTTATGATTATTTTAGGGTTGTTGTTTTGTATGTACTAACAATTATCACATGTTATCTGCCACAGAATGTTTTATTTCTATGGGCCCTGCTGTAGATAACCTGTGCTAAGCTTTTGTAAAAGACACCTTTTGCTAACACGTGCCAGCTTAAATATAATGAATAATATCCTAAATAGTATTTTAGCATGCAAGTCACATTTTGAATAGCAAGTGTACTAACATATTTTAGAGTGAGTTTCAGTATATAGGCTTCTTATCTGCACTAACAGACTTCTATAAAGTTCCTATTTAGCAGAGCAAAAAAAGTTTACCTTGCTCTGGAAGAGAAAATTCCTTTCTTTTTCTTATCTCTATTTAAGCAGAATCCTTCTAGGTTGATCCCATGTCAAATTTACTCACTTGCATTTTCAGAGTAGGACATTCTATCTGGGTAATAGAGCAAATGTTGAACTTTTCCTCTAGAGATAATCAACCCTAATGAGTTATTTGCAAATAAATGACAAGGTAAATATAGTGATAAGAACATAACATAAGAACATAAGCAGTGCCTCTTCCAGGTCAGACCAGAGGACCATCCCGACCTGCCTTAATCACCAGAAGGGGCCCCCTTGCCCCCTAGGTTTCTCATCGAAGTCCTATCTTCCCATCAATGTCCTAACCCTCCGGCCTTGCACCTGCACGACCTGGTGAGCTGTCTATACTTATGCAACACCCCAGCACCTCCCTCAGTACCCCATGATCCCCTTTTCCCTCAGGAATCTGTCCAATCCCTGTTTGAATCTCTGTACTGTACTCTGCCGGGTCACTTCCTCCGGGAGCGCATTCCATTTGTCCACGACCCTTTGGGTGAAGAAAAACTTCCTGGCATTTGATTTGAACCTATCTCCCTTCAGTTTCTCTGAGTGCCCCCTCGTACCTGTCGTCCCTTTTAGTCTGAAGAACCTGTCCCTGTCCACCCTCTCTATGCCCCTAAGTATTTTGAAGGTCTCTATCATATCCCCCCTGAGCCTCCTCTTTTCCAGAGAGAAGAGCCCCAGTTTATCCAGCCTCTCGGCATATGGGCAGTTTTCCAGCCCTCTTACCAGTTTCGTTGCCCTCCTTTGGACTCTCTCAAGAACTGCCATGTCCTTCTTGAGGTGGCGCGACCAATATTGAGCGCAGTATTCCAGATGTGGGCGCACCATCGCTCGATACAGCGGCATGATGACTTCCCGTGTCCTGGTTGATATGCCCCTCTTGATGATGCCCAGCATCCTGTTGGCTTTCTTCGAGGCTGCTGCACACTGTGCGGATGGTTTCATGGATGGATCCACTAGCACACCCAAGTCTCTCTCAAGTCCGGTGTCTTCCAGCAATCTCCCTCCCATTTTATACTCGAACAACGGGTTCTTTTTCCCTATGTGCATGACCTTGCATTTATCTACGTTAAAGCACATTTGCCATTTGTTTGCCCAGTCCTCCAGCTTATCGAGGTCCCTTTGCAGTTCCTCACACTCCTCCCTGGTCCTAACTCTGGCGCAGAGTTTGGTATCGTCCGCAAATTTTATAACCTCACACTTTGCCTCCGTTTCCAGGTCATTGATAAATATGTTGAAGAGTAGCTGCCCCAGCACCGATCCCTGCGGCACACCGCTCGTGACTCCCCGCCAGTCAGAATATTGGCCCTTTACTCCGACCCTCTGTAGTCTACCTGACAGCCAGTGCTTGATCCATCTGTGTACATCCCCGCCCACCCCGTGGTTCCACAGCTTCCTAAGCAGCCTTTCATGTGGCACCTTGTCAAAGGCCTTTTGAAAATCGAGGTAAATGATGTCTATGGGTTCCCCTTTGTCCACCTGACTGCTTATTCCCTCAAAGAAGTACAGAAGGTTTGTCAGGCACGACCTTCCCTTACAGAATCCGTGCTGGCTTGTCCGCAGTAGGCCATTTTTCTCGATGTGCTCGCAAATGCTGTCCTTGATCATTGCTTCCACCATCTTCCCTATAACTGAAGTCAGGCTCACCGGCCTGTAGTTCCCGGGGTCACCTCTTGATCCCTTCTTAAAGATAGGTGTGACATTCGCCAGTTTCCAGTCCTCTGGTACCTCTCCAGTTTTCAAGGATAGGTTGCAAACATGCTGGATTGCGCCTGCTATTTCCTGACTTAATTCCTTTAGAACCCTTGGGTGGATCCCGTCCGGTCCCGGTGATTTGCAGCTTTTCAGTCTGTCAATCTGCTTGAGGACATCCTCCCGACTTACCTCTATATGCCCCAATCTTTTGGCCTGCTCCCCACTCATGAGCTCCTCTGAGTCCGGTATATTGGACGTGTCCTCGCTCGTGAAGACCGACGAGAAGAACGTGTTCAACCTCTCAGCTACCTCTTTATTCTCCTTAATCACTCCCTTCCTATCCCCATCGTCCAATGACTCCACCTACTCTCTCACTGGTTGATTCCACTTTACGTAACTGAAGAATGCCTTGAAGTTTTTCACCTCCCTGGCCAGCCCCTCCTCGTATTTCCCTTTTGCTTTTCTAACCTCTCGGTGGCATTCCTTTTGGCATTTCCTGTGCTCCTGGTGATTTTCCTCCGTTGGATCCCTCTTCCATTTCCGGAAGGACACTTTCTTGTCACTGATTGCCCTCTTTACTTCAGGTGTCATCCAAACCGGGTCTTTTGACCACTTGTTCTTGTGGCCTTTCCTGAAACTGGGGATGTGCAGTTTTTGCGCTTCCTGCAGTGTGTCCCTGAGAAGGGTCCAGGCGCTCCCTACAGTCTCCATTCTAAAGCCGTTCCTGAGCTTCCTCCCCACCATTTTCCTCATAGCAGCATAGTTTCCTTTCCTGAAGTTGAGCGCAGTCGTTGCGGTCCTCCCCACTATGGGTGACCCCCTTTCTAATGTGAATCTGATCACGTTGTGATCACTGTTGCCTAGTGTTCCTCCCACTTCTACCCCTCTTGCAGGCCCCCCTAATCCGTTAATGATGAGGTCAAGAGTAGCACCCCCTCGCGTCGGTTCCTTGACTAGTTACTCCATGAAGCAGTCCCTCACAGCTTCTACGAATCCTGCTTCCCTCGTGGAGTTGGAGTGTCCCGTACTCCAGTCTATCCCCGGGTAGTTGAAGTCCCCCATCACTGTTACACTTCCAGTCCTGCATTCCTGTCTCAGTTCTGCTTCCATGTCGTGTCCTATTGTTTCTGACGCATCAGGCGGGCGATAATACAGCCCCAGCTTTATGTCTGCACTCTTCTTTCCCGGCAATTTGACCCATAGCGATTCTAGCTCCTCTGCCTTTGTTGCCGTATCGATCCCAATCGAGTAGATATAGTCCTTTATATACAGCGCTATGTCTCCCCCCTTCTTATGGGTCCTGTCCCTCCTGTAGAGCTTGTACCCTGGCAGCGCCACATCCCATTGATTTTCCTCTGTCCACCAGGTTTCTGTAATTCCTATTATATCCAGGTCCTCCCCCTTGGCCATGACTTCCAGTTCACCCATCTTAGCCATGAGGCTTCTTGCATTTGCGTATAAGCACTGTAGGTCTCGGTGTTTGTCCTCCACCTCTGCCTTTACCTGGGCCGCCTTCCCTTGGGTCTCGGGCCGTTTTCCCGCTCCCGGTGCCTCTGCTGTGCCCTCTGCCTTTACCCTCACAACTCTCTTCCTCCCCATGTCCCCTCCACCCCACCTCCCCGCTTTTCCCCTGGGAGTACCAGCCCCCTCCCGTGCTATCGTCCCCTGGGCCTTGGTTTGTTCCCCCTTGCCTTGTGGCTCCCCTTTGCTCTGTGGCTCCACGTTATTGCCTTCTGTTTGCACCCTGGTGCCATCTTGTCCTCCTGAATCCCCTGTTTTCCCCTTCCCCTTAGGCTTCTCCCAGCAAGTTGCTGTTACCTGGTGTTTCCCTCGCTGTCTGATCGCGAGTTCCATCGGACCCCCGTCCTCCTCCCTGCAGTCAGCCCATTCAGCATCTTTTCTGGATACTGCTGTCCGAAGCGTCATCAGGTCAGCTGTCGGCTTTCCCCCTCTCTGTAGTTTAAAGCCCTCTCGATCTCCTTCTTTACGTTGGCTGCTAGTATTCTTGTTCCCGCCATGCTCAGGTGCAGGCCATCCCGTCTGTAGAGCTTGCTCTTTCTCCAGAAGGACGACCAGTTCCTCACAAAGTGGAAGCCCTCCTCCTTGCACCACCTCCTCAGCCACGCATTCACCTCCTGGAGCTCGGCCTGCCTCCTTGCATCTGCCCTCGGGACCGGCAGGATCTCCGAGAATGCTATCCTCTGTGACCTCCGTTTCAGCTTCCTTCCCAGGACCCTGAACTGGTCTGTTAGCGCAGGCATGCTGAAATTCCTCCGGCTCACATCATTTGTTCCGACGTGGACAATTACTGCTGTCTCCTCCGTTTCGGCTCCTTCCAAGATCCTCTCGATTCTGTCGGCAATGTCCTTTGTCCTGGCCCCAGGGAGACATGTCACCAGCCGGTCCTCTCGACCTCCGGCTACTTGACTGTCCACCTCCCTCAGGATCGAGTCTCCCACAACAATTGCAGTCTTTCCCTTCCTCAAGAGCCTCCTCTGCTTCAGGTCCGTGTCCATGGTGAATCTGGACGCTCCTCCCTCGGGGTCCTTGGCCTCCTCTGCCCTCCTGGCCTCTCCACTGGCCTCTCCACTAGGTCCATCCTCCGGTGGGTCCTGGCTCACGTCTGATGACACCTGTCTGAGTTGCTGCTGGTTCTGCTCCTCGACCCTCCTGTAGCTCTCCTCGATGAATCTCTCAAGGTCCCTCACCTGATCTTCAATGGAGCTGTTTCTGTCTGGATCCTCAGACGCCTGGCATGGCTCCTCTGAAGCGTGCAGCCTCTCCAGGTCCTGAACCCTGGCCTGCAATCTCGCGACCTCATACTTCAGGCCTTCCAGCTCCCGGCACCGACCGTATATGTACTCCCGCCTTCCCGAGGAGAGGTAGTCGTACATATGGCACCCCATGCAGTATACCGGAAAGCTCTGGTGTATTCCGGCTGCCTCCATTTCTATCTTATCCGCTCCGCTCTCCGGTCTCCCTCAGCTCTCCGCTCTGCTCCTTTGGTCCGTCTACTTGCTCTCCGCTCTCTCGTCTGCCTGCTCTGCTCTCTCCTCTCTCCTCTGGCTCTCACCACTCTGGTCTCCTCTGATCTGTTGGTGTCCCCTCTCCCACTCTCACTCTCCGCCTGCTGCTGCTGTGTCCTCTCTCCCTCTGCCTGCTGCTGCTGTGACCTCTCACCCACTCTCACTCTCCGCCTGCTGCTGCTGTGTCCTCTCTCCCTCTGCCTGCTGCTGCTGTGACCTCTCACCCAATCTCACTCTCCGCCTGCTGCTGCTGTGTCCTCACTCCCTCTGCCTGCTGCTGCAGTGACCTCTCACCCACACTCACTCTCTGCCTCCGGTTGTGTGCTGACCTTGGTGTAGTGCCCTGGCCCTTCTCAAGGCCCTTCGCAAAGGCACTCTTACTAAGGCGAGCGCCTTTGCCGCTCGCCTTCGCCGCGTGCCGTTGGCTCTGCCCCTTTTAAGGCGGAGCTCCGAGGTCCGATGTCAGAGGCATGGGCGGAGCTACCTCTCGCTGCTACCCCTCGCTCTGCACTCTCTCTGTGCCCTCCTGGTTCTCCTCCTCTCCTAACCCCTGCCTTCCAAGTCTCTCTCTTGCCTCTCTCCCTCTGTGGCTGCTTGCAGGCAAGCTGGACTCATTCGGCGTTGGCTCCGCCCCTTTTAAGGCGGAGCTCCGAGTTTCGATGTCGGAGGGGTGGGCGGAGCTACCTCTCGCCGCTACCCCTCGCTCTGCACTCTCTCTGTGCCCTCCTGGCTCTCCTCCTCTCCTAACCCCTGCCTTCCAAGTCTCTCTCTTGCCTCTCTCCCTCTGTGGCTGCTTGATCAAATGAATCCTCCTCACAGTTGACTATAAAGTAGAGAATGACACGGTGACAAAATTCATTACTGTTCCCGCCCCCACGGATAACCGCGGGAAACCATCTTCATGTCATTCTTTAAGGAAAGAGGGAAGAATCAGAGTATGAATGGCCACAGCCACTGACCCGCAAGCTGTGCTTTGAATAATGCTGGTGTAGAAGGACTAAGGATGAAATAGACACTAGAAAATGACATGGGTTTATTTCCCATGGTTATCCACGGGGACGGGGATGGTGATGAATTTTGTCACCGTGTCATTCTCTACTATAAAGCGTTGGAGACTTGGAGGAAACTTGAATTAAGCAAAACATCAAACACCTCACCCATCTTTTAAAAAATAATTTGTTCTTAAAATAAGATTCCAAGATTTTATATCAAGATTGAATAAATGAAAAACTTAAAGAAACAAAGAGCACATCTATAGGACTTGGAGAAAGCCGCCAGCCTTAATCACCAACTTCTAGAAGATTAGACCAAGACTTACCACCCTCTTTTACTAAGGTGCGCTAACCGATTAGCACACCTTATTTTAAAAAAACCTTAAAAACATTTCTTTTTAAAGATACATACGATTCCTAGCATACTAATTAACAATTTTTATTTAAGTAGCTAAAATTACCCCCCCCCCTTTTTTGTTCATTCCTTTTATGTTCTTCTTTCTCTTCTATCTAAACATTGTAACTTTCTCCCCACTTACCCACACAATTTTTGTAAGTTTTAACCCTCAACAAAAGTTATTTTGTATGTTAACACCAATATTTTATCTGTACGTTTTATTATGTTGTACATCGCTTAGCAATTTAAATAAGCGATTCATTAAGAACAAATAAACTTGAAACTTGAACACGTCCATAGACTAACATACACGTGTTAACGTTTAGTGCGTGCTAATTTGATTAGCGTGTGCTAATCGGTTAGCGAGCATTAATTCTTCTCTTGTTTACAAACTCATCTTTTGACATGTGCCCATGAGACTGGGCTGCTAAAAAATAAAATGTATTTTGGCATGTCTGCACTAATCAGTACAGCAACATTACTGTGCACTAACTGATCAGCACGTGATTAACACATTAGCCCTAAGAGGCAGATTCTGTAAGCAGCTCTTATCAAGGCGGGCACCTCCCCGTGTCAATCATGCATGTCAGGCACTGCTTAAAAAAAAATCACAGCTAGCAAGGACTTTAGGCACTGGAAATGTAGGACAGGGGTTTAAAGATCTATATTTTTAGCTTCTAGGGTTCTGGCAGAGTCACATCCAGCGACGCTAAAGTCCAGTACCATCCCTAAACATGTCCACTTCCAGACTTTGGCATCACTAGATGCTGCTAGGCTCCATGGACCCAGACTTCAACTCTAAAAGCTGCCTAATATTTTAAATGTTTTAAACTGATTTTTAATGATGCAACTCATTATCATGCCACTTAAAACCAATTAAAACACTTAAGTTATGCATGGTCTAGGCACTTGCTGGAGACCTTTAGAGACTTTTTCAGAATCTGGTCTTTACTGCCTACAAAATAGGCACAACTGAGGGATCACATGCTATTTTTAATTAATGGTCGAGCACCAAAGACAATATTAGTGCATGGCTATTAAATCACTAAATGGAAAATCAGCTATTTTCCAGTTGCAACATAAAGTGGCCTTAGCATACGGAAAAGACCTGTGTAATGGTGCACTATAGCCACTTTTTGCCCCCTTTGGCTGCTAAGATTGATTAAAGGTCCAGCATCAATTTTTGTTAGTTATCATGAAACGCTATGTGATATTAAACTGAACCTTTAAAAAAATTCTCACAATTCTATTTCATACTGGAAATTGAAATGGAATAGCTTACTAGAAATTTATCAGTGAATTTTTTTAAATGATATGCACTTGAAATCAAAGGCCATGATTCTATAAATTGCACCTAGCTCCTAGGTGTCATTGAACACGATTGTCAATCATCCATTAGACAGCATTTATAGAGTCATGCCTAGAAGCACCTAGGCATTTATAGGTGCCGGTAGGCATTAAAACCTTAGGCGCACTACCATTTAGGCTAGGATTTTCTTGGCCTAAATGAGTGTGTCTACCAGTGCCTAAGTGAAACCAAGCCCAAAATTGAGTGCTGTCCAATTCTCAATTCAAATTGATTATCTTCTTTTTTTTTAATGGACTTAACAATTCAGGCTGCACAACTGGTGGGGTCAGAACCAGCTGCTATCTCAAAGTGGCTATGGAAAAGAGAAGATTAAGAGGGGATATGATAGAGACTTACAAGATCATGAAGGGCATAGAGAGAGTAGAGAGGGACAGATTTTTCAACTTTCAGAAAATAAAAAAACAAGAGGGCATTCGGAAAAGTTGAAAGGGGGCAAATTCAAAACAAATTCTAGGAAGTTCTTCTTTACACAACGTGTGGTGGACACTTGGAATGCAATTCCAGAGGACGTTATAGGGCAGAGTACGGTACTGGGGTTTAAGAAAGGATTGGACAAATTCCTGCTGGAAAAGGGGATAGAGGGGTATAGATAGAAATTTACTGCACAGGTCCTGGACCTGTTGGGCCGCCGCGTGAGCGGACTGCTGGGCGCGATGGACCTCAGGTCTGACCCAGCGGAGGCATTTCTTATGTTCTTATATGTGCCCACAGCCATTGGCCCACCCTCTCCGATGACACTAATTCTTCCGGGGCAGATCCAGCAACCACAGATAGTTATTCATAGCTGGTCTCTTTAAGTTTGCTGCTGCTGCTAGAAGAAAGCAACAGCAGCAGTTGGGGTGCTAGGGGGCAGTCACTGGAGGGGGATAGAGGGCAGACACTGGTGGATGTGGGGTGGGTAGGGAAGGGGGGCAGATGGAGGAAGGGGGTGGGTAAATGATGGTGGAAGCTGGGTGGGGAGAGAGAGGGATTAGACACTAGTAGAAGTGAACTGAAAGGAAAGAGAGGAGGCAGAAGCTGGTGGAAATGATTTGGAGTGGGAGAGAGAGAGCAGATTCTGTATAGAAGTGGGAAGATGCTGGATGGAAGGAGAGGGGGGAATAAGCTGTATAGAAGGAGGGAGACAGAAGCCTGGATGGAAGAGGGGGAGATAGGAAGGAGATGATAGAAGGAAGAAGTGAAAGTGGAGAAGAGAGGGAACCAGACTATATGGAAGGGGGAAGAGATAGAGGAGGGAGATACTGGTGGAAGGGGAAATACAGTGTGGAGATGTTGGATGGAAAGGGTGAGAGAAGAGGCAGGCACTGTATAGAAAAGAACAGATGGTGGATGGAAGAGGGGAGAGAAATGAGTAGATATTTGTGGGAGAAACGGTGGTGTTATGGAAGAGAACATAAAGAGCAGATATAGGGAGTAAACAGTGCATAGAAGGGGAAAAGAAAGAGGGCATGTTATTGAAAAACTTGCAATAAGGAAAAGTAAAATAGGAGAGCCATGATAAGGGAAAGAGAGATCTTGAAGTCTATAGTAAGAATGAGATAAATCTGGACATAGAGGTAGAAAAATAAATTGAAGAAAGCTGAAAGGAGGAGAGAAAAAAAACTGGCAAGAGACTTAAGATGAAGGAAAATAGCCAGAAAATAAAGGTAGAAAAAATAATTTTATTTAACTCAGAATAAAGTAGTATGGCATTCATATTTATAAAGATTATTAAATGTAAGTAAAAAATAGAATTAAGATGATATATTTTCATTGTACTAATTTTAATACATTTTGACCAATTGTCAGAGACCAAAACCTTCTTTTTCAGGTCAGGACAGCTTACTGTCTTGACTTGGGGAAGGAGGTGTTGGCCCTTTGAGAGCTAAAATGTTTTACGACCTTTCTATAAAATAGCATATTTTCCATTTTTAGTGTCAAAACATTTTTTTTTATTTTCAATGAAGAAGTGCCATACACAATGACAAAAGCTGAAACAAACAAGAACAATCCTTCCAAACCCCAAACCCCCCCCCCCCCCCGACAGACCCCCCCTCATCAACAACAATCTACAAAGAAAAGAAGGAAAGAAAGAAGGGCCCGCAGGCCAATCACAACCAACAACTAGAAAAGGGCCCAGGATTCCATTTTTTTACTTGCATTTGTAATTCTTGATTTGTAATATACAGTGCCTATAATACCATCAGGGAAATGTAATAGAGAATTTTTGCTCACATTAACTCGGTCCTTTGTGGAAAAAAAAAGGGCATGTCATAGAAAGTGAATTGAATTGTATTGAAAACATCGATTCAATTGACAAAATTGAATTGAATTGAATCAAAAAAATGTGCTGAATCGGACAGCACTAGTACCGTATTTTCACGCATATAACGCGCGCGTTATACGCGTTTTTACCTACCGCGCATACCCCTCGCGCGTTATATGCGTGAGCGCGGTATACAAAAGTTTTAAAACATAGTTCCCACCCCGCCCGACGCCCGATTCACCCCCCCCAGCAGGACCGCTCGCACCCCCACCCCGAACGACCGCTCGCACGCGCTCCCACCTGCACCCGCATCCACGATCGGAGCAAGAGGGAGCCCAAGCCCTCTTGCCCGGCCGACTCCCCGACGTCCGATACATCCCCCCCCCCGGCAGGACCACTCGCACCCCCACCCCGAACGACCGCTCGCACGCGCTCCCACCCGCACCCGCATCCACGATCGGAGCAAGAGGGAGCCCAAGCCCTCTTGCCCGGCCGACTCCCCGACGTCCGATACATCCCCCCCCCCCGGCAGGACCACTCGCACCCCCACCCCGAACGACCGCTCGCACGCGCTCCCACCCGCACCCGCATCCACGATCGGAGCAAGAGGGAGCCCAAGCCCTCTTGCCCGGCCGACTCCCCGACGTCCGATACATCCCCCCCCCCCGGCAGGACCACTCGCACCCCCACCCCGAAGGACCGCCGACTTCCCGACAATATCGGGCCAGAAGGGAGCCCAAACCCTCCTGGCCCCGGCGACCCCCTAACCCCACCCCGCACTACATTACGGGCAGGAGGGATCCCAGGCCCTCCTGCCCTCGCCGCCAACCCCCCTCCCCCCCAACGACCGCCCCCCCCCAAGAACCTCCGACCGCCCCCCAGCCGACCCGCGATCCCCCTGGCGACCCCCACGACCCCCCCCACCCCCCTTCCCCGTACCTTTGGTAGTTGGCCGGACAGACGGGAGCCAAACCCGCCTGTCCGGCAGGCAGCCAACGAAGGAATGAGGCCGGATTGGCCCATCCATCCTAAAGCTCCGCCTACTGGTGGGGCCTAAGGCGCGTGGGCCAAATCAGAATAGGCCCTGGAGCCTTAGGTCCCACCTGGGGGCGCGGCCTGAGGCACATGGGCCCAACCCGACTATGTGCCTCAGGCCGCGCCCCCAGGTGGGACCTAAGGCTCCAAGGCCTATTCTGATTGGCCCACGCGCCTTAGGCCCCACCAGTAGGCGGAGCTTTAGGATGGATGGGCCAATCCGGCCTCATTCCTTCGTTGGCTGCCTGCCGGACAGGCGGGTTTGGCTCCCGTCTGTCCGGCCAACTACCAAAGGTACGGGGAAGGGGGGTGGGGGGGTCGTGGGGGTCGCCAGGGGGGTCGCGGGTCGGCTGGGGGAGCGGTCGGAGGTTCTTGGGGGGGGCGGTCGTTGGGGGGGAGGGGGGTTTGCGTCGAGGGCAGGAGGGCCTGGGATCCCTCCTGCCCGTAATGTAGTGCGGGGTGGGGTTAGGGGGTCGCCGTGGCCAGGAGGGTTTGGGCTCCCTTCTGGCCCAACTACCAAAGGTACGGGGAAGGGGGGTGGGGGAGTCGTGGGGGTCGCCAGGGGGGGTCGCGGGTCGGCTGGGGGGGTGGTCGGAGGTTCTTGGGGGGGGGCAGTCGTTGGGGGGAGGGGGGTTTGCGTCGAGGGCAGGAGGGCCTGGGATCCCTCCTGCCCGTAATGTAGTGCGGGGTGGGGTTAGGGGGTCGCCGTGGCCAGGAGGATTTGGGCTCCCTCCTGGCCCAATATTGTTGGGGAGTCGGCGGTCCTTCGGGGGGAGGGATGTATCGGACGTCGGGGGGGGGCATCAGGCTTTCAGGATGGGGACAGACCTTCAAGGGGGGACAGTGCACGGAAGTCAGGGGGGGTGAACGGAGAGTCGGAAAGTCAGGGCGGGCGAAAGGAGCGTCGGGCAGCATGCGCGGTATACCCGTGAGCGCGGTATACCAAAGTTTTTGTACATATCATCGTGATTTCTGTGCGCTATACCCGTGTGCGCGTTTTATACGGGTGCGCGTTATTTGCGTGAAAATACGGTACATACGGGAAGGTCCTACAGCCCATCTGTTTCAGTTTGTCACCACTGCTTCTGCTTTGGGAAAGCAGCAGCATCGGCAGAAAGTGGAAGAGTAGTGTGGGAGGGAGATGGTGGTGGTCCTGACCCCACTGGCTGTGCAGCCTGAATCTACAAGTCCATTATTTTTTAAGGAATCGATTCAGCAAAACTGAATCAATGAATCACTTTGAATCAAGAACTGGATAGCACTAACGCACAGTGGTGTTTGTGGTGTGTGGGTGGTGGCAGGACAACTGCACAATAAGCATAACACCACTGTACACACTACCAGCTACTGCAGGACTAAACACCACTTTGTGAGCTGCTATCCCAGAACCAGTACACAGATTAACAGGGACCACACAAACATAAAGGCAGTGTACACAGGGACAAATGAGAAACACAGTACAAGCAGGTCAGTAGCTACAATGGGAGGTGTGTAAGGTTGGGTACAGTGAGGGAATGGAGGGGAGAGGCACATCAAAGGGAGAAGTGGCCTATGAGACAAAAGGAGATGGACGTGGCTAGGTCAGCAAGTGCAGGCAAGAAGTGCAGGGAAAAGACACATAGAACAAACAGGACTTATTATGAGTGTGATGTTCAAATGGTTTATAGTGAGGTACACAGAGACATCAAGCAAACCGCAATCCACCTCTCTACTCTCCTTAATTCAGCAACAATGCCAATGGGACAGAAAAGACAAGTTACAGATTCACTTACCGTATTTGCTTTTATATCAGGTCTAGAGATGGATGTCTTCAGTTGTGGCACTGGATGTCAGCCTGCTATCCGTTATTGCATTTGGCTGTCTAGATCGTAAGACCACCCTTGAAACACCTGTCCAGAATACCAATTCAGGAAATGTTCAAATTGGAACACCTAGCTTACTCGCCTCTATGGGTGTTGCAAAATCAGTATTTCAATGATATGATGAGACTTATTTTCAAACCACTTATATATACAAAGTACCATAGAAATCTATGATACTTCATGTGCCTAAGTGCTTTGAAAATGTGCCCCTTAGTCTTATTTATTAAGAAGTTTCTCTCATTTTGTGCTTTTGGGAAAACACTTGATAAATTGAGCCAGATGTGTCAAGCATTATAAAGCAGCATATTATGTTAACTATTCAGTATATGTGTATTTCTACTTCAATGTATAGAATGACAGGAAAATCAAACATTTTTCAAAGGATAATGGACTCCTGCTGCAATATAAATGTCAAGCTTTGAATTTGAAATAAATATTGAGATTAAGGCAAGCTTTGCAATTTGCAGAGCAGGAGATCATTATCTTGTCAAATCTTTGTATTCTGCTGACATGATTTCTTCTTACAAGTTATCATAAAATAAAATAAACATTAGGAACTAAGACAGAGAGCTAATTTGATTGGGAACCTCTCTTATCTATTGACATAAAGGGTCAAGAAAGTGTAAGTGACATAATTCAGTGTCAAAGGAGGAGAGGTTTCCAAAACGGAGCTCTGTTGAGTGCACTGTTGGAAAAAATATCACAAGTGTTGAGTGGATTATTTGCACGTATTAGTGTTATTTATTGGTGTAAATCTGATAATTTCACATATGGAGAAAGTGTGTTTGGAGGTTCAACATGATATTGAGACTTTAAACTGAGACTATCGCTAACTATATGAATTTACACAGAGTGGAGAACATTATTATTTATGCACATTTTTCATTCACACATAGTGAGAGGTCCTAGGATGTTCCATGTGACCATACCCAGTTGGGTTGAGGTCTATCAAGCAATTCTTAATGTGACTGGTTGTTCCTATGATTTTTGTGAACTGAGAACCCTCACTTTCATTTATAATTTTTTTTTTTTAAATAAATTGATCATGATGGTTTATGAGATTCATGTTATTTCCCTCTGGTAAATGATTACCGTATATTCTGTAAAATGAGTTTCACTAGCCTGTTTTTAATACATAGAAAGAATCTTTATTTTGTTATAATCCAATGTGGTCTTCACTGAAAATTCTAGCTACAGTGCATTTTAACTGTTCTTCAGACAATTAAAAATTAGTCTTTCCTTACCAGCAAAAGGTTTTAATAGCTCTAGTAAAAAAAAGAAATTCACTCAGAGAATAGTTAAGTTCTGGAACGTGTTGCCAGAAGATGTGGTAAGAACGGATAGCGTAGCTGGTTTTAAGAAAGGTTTGGACAAGTTCCTGGAGGAAAAGTCCATGGTCTGTTATTGAGAAAGACATGGGGGAAGCCACTGCTTGCTCTGTATTGGTAGCATGGAATATTATTACATCTTGAGTTTTTGCCAGGTACTAGTGACCTGGATTGGCCACCATGAGAATGGGCTACTGGGCATGAAGGACCATTGGTCTGACCCAGTAAGTCTATTCTTGTTATTTAAGGCACTTCCCTTCCATTTTACTAGATGAATCAGCATCCATGTCTAAGCTAAAGAAGAATAGCTATATTCACCAGATTTAGAGAGAAATTCTCATGATATGCAGTATGATCTTTTCATAGCAGCTCATTATCTGGTGAACTCCATCTTTAACCTGGTCAGATGGGAGCTTCCTTTTTGTCTAGACACAGGATCATCTCTTGTTTTTGGTGATCAGATTCTCAAAGCCATTATAGAATGCCTATGCCAATATGTGAAAATAAAATAAACAAAAGCACGCTAGTTTAATTGCTGTAACTTCTTAAAAGTCCTCTTGAAACTCCATATTCCTTATACTTTAATCAGTGCTCAGAGACATGGAGGAAAAAGGGGATAGAAAGTCCCCAAAAAACCTCACCACCCAATCATTGCAAAACTTCCAACTTAACACACTTTTATATGTGCATGACTTGAAAGATTGTGTTATTAAAAAGCACTTATCTTTTATGTATAGTTCTTTGGCCTCGACGTGCCACGTTTCAAAATTTGTTCAGGAAGCCAAATGGTAACAGTGAAAGACTCTTAAGTCTTCCAGCAGATATGGGAAATCTTGCCAGTAGATATCGGATGTTCACTGAAAGCTGAATTGCAAGCTAAACCAGAGACTGACACACATTTTGCTTCCTGAAGAAATTTTGAAACGTGGCACGTTGAGGCCAAAGAACAGGGGGGGGGGGCAGTCATTAGGTGGGATTGTGTTGAGAACAGGAGGGCCTAGGATCCCTCCTGCCCGTATTGTAGTGGGGGGTAGGGGGTCCGCCTGGGCAGGAAGGGTTGGGCTCCCTCCTGCCCGATCGTGTAGGGGGGGTGGGGGCGAGAGGTCAGGAGGGCTTAGGCTTCCTCCTGGCCTGATCGTAATCGGTGGGTGCCGTGGGTGCCGCGGGGCAAAAGGGCTTGGGCTCCCTCTTGCTCCGAATGTAATCGTGGGGGGGGGGGAGGGGTCGGTGCCGTGGGGCATGAGGACTTGTTTAGGTTCCAACTAGTGCAAAAGGTTCCAACTAGTGCAAAATACTGCTGCTAAATTGATAACTGGAAAAAAGAAATCAGATCATGTTATATCTCATATTTAATTTGCATTGGTTGCCTATTACAGGACAAATTACTTTTAAAATGTTATGTTTGGTGTTTAAAGCTTTGAATTGGGATGTCCCAGAGTATTTGTCAGATAAATTGAGTATCAAGAAAACATCTACACTTCCCCTTCCGTATTTGCAGTTTCCGTATCTACAGATTCACTTATTCGTGATTTTAAACCAAAAATTCATTTATCTTTTTTCGGGCTATTTTAAGCCCAGTAAGCGCCCCCCCCCCCACCCCCTTAAGCCTTACCTGGTGGTCTAGCGGGTTTTTGGGGCAGGAGCGATCTTCCCACGCTCCTGCCCTGTGCAGATTGCTCACAGGAAATGGCTCAAGAGACTACAGGAGCTCAAGGCAGCCATTTCCTGTGAGCAATCGGCACGGGGTAGGATCCTGGGTAGATCGCTCCTGCCTGAAAACTCGCTATACCACCAGGTAAAGCTAAAGGGGGGGGTGCTTTCAGGGCTTAAAATAGCCGGGGGAAGCGGGGGTTAGGGGCAGAGCCGGCCCAAATATTATTTGCATTTTTAAATATTCACGGGCCGGCTCTGCCCCTAACCACCGTGAATACGGAGGGGGAAGTGTATTCTCATCCGGGGAATGGCGGGTAACACTCAAACACAATACTAGTAGATCTCAAAAACAGGTGCAGAAAAAGTCAATCAATGATTGGGGAGTGCTCCTATTGTAATAAACATAAAGCAGACAATCCCATAACTATCACAGGCCATAAAAAAACTCTGCCTGATATATTTTCATATTTTGTATAGCTTGGAGTTCCACCTCACCAACCACAGGAAGTAGGTCTTGCATAAACAGCTCAGAAAACAGCACAGAAAGAAACTTTTAATGGAAGTAAACTGCCACTTATCTTTGTGCTTCTTCAATCTGGCTGCCTAAAATGATGACCCACCCCCCAACCCACCATGCTGCTCTCGCCAAGCAGGAGGGCATCCATGCTTGTGTGGATGCCCTCCTGCCCAATGTGATTTAGAAGAAGCTTTTCAAAAGTGCAGAGTTTTGAAAAGATGTCCGAACTCCCAGATATGTCCTTGAAAAGGAGGACATGTCCGGGGAAATCTGGTAACCCTAAATATAGCCCCAATAGGTAAGCACCACAGGGACACAGCAATCCTATCTCCTCCCCCTCCCCTTCCCAACATCCTTTTCCTGCAAACTTCCACCAATCTGCCACTCCATCAGGTCACCTGCAAATCACTGCCACTCACTATCTTTCCCTCTCTCTCTTTTTAAAACCTCTCTCTCCAATAGGTGACAGGGGGTATCCCCAGCGAGTGTGGTTCATGACACACTCACACTCCAGCAGAGGAGGAATATAACCGGCAACATAGATCTACCAGGTGCATCTTAAAGCAGACCTTTGGTCAGCTAAAAAACAGGTTCCGATGCCTTGATCGTTCAGGGGGCCAGTTGCTCTACAAATCTGAGAAGGTGGCACATATTTTCATGGTGTGCTGCATGCTACACAATCTTGCGCTCCAGAAAAGCCAGCCACTGCAAGAGCCCCCACAACAACACCATCAGCAGCCACCAGATGGAGAGAATGAAAAACCTCCTCTCCCCCTCCTCCACGCCACAGACCCAACCAGGGTGCCTACCAGGAAGGGGTCAACACCAGGCACCGGCTAATCCAAACCCACTTCCTGTGAACTGGACACCTTATCCAAGCCAAATGACAAATGGAGCTTCATTGAAGCTAAACTGAAGCTTGAAAACTCCAGCTACTATATACAGGTTCAGTGAAACCCCAACTGAATCCAGAAAACTGCAGTGAAAATATGGAGCTTCAGTGAACATAAACTGAAGCTTGAAAACAGCACTGATAATAGTCAGCTTCAGTGAACATAACACCTTTATTTACACATAGCATTTGTTGGAACCCCCCAAACACCCCCCCCCCTTATCTCCCAACACAAGACTCTTACCTATTTCCCCATCCCCTTCCCTCACCCCCTCAGTCTCCCATAGCCCCTGAGAGCCCTCTCAGCTCTGGATTGAGCAGAAGCATCTGGAGCCACTGTGTCCGAATATGTGTCAGTCACCAGACTCTCACTGCTGGTGTCAGTGTCCTGATGTGCCTGCTGGTAAAATGCTGGCCATTTTACTGGAATGGAGGAAGGTAGGCATGGGACAGGGCCCAAGATCTGGGAATGGTGGCATTTTTCAGTGGCTTTCCATCCTCTTGCCACTGAGCCAGTGCTGGAGGGTGGTGCGGGCTCCTGATGAGGGGGGCTGGCCTGTAGTGGGTATACGGTTCATTGCTCTGAGCTCACTCTGGAGGCCTTTAAGCTGTGCTGCGATGCCAGTGTTAGCCTGCAAAAGCTGCCTCAGAATCTCATTGTTCTCACGTTGGGACTCAAATGACTGCTGCTGTGCCTGTCTAAGCAGCTGGAGCTTCTGCTGGCGATAATCACGCAGGCTGATATTGTGGCCCAGTAGCTTCTGGGCCAGCATAATGTGGTGGTGACGCTGGCAACTGGGTACCCTCAAGCAGGTACACTGTGCTCCCTCACTGGCCTCCTTAGTATCCCCCACTAGCCTCCTTAGTATCACCAGCCACATCGGCAAAGTGCTCAGGTGGTGGGAGAAAGAGCTGGTCCCCATCCCCATTGCCAGGCTCCTGTGGTTGTGTGTCCTGTGACTCCTGAGGCTCCTGCTGGCTGTGTGGTGCAGCTCCGACCATGCCTGCCTCCTCCTGCTGCTCCTGCACTGCTGGGACCACCACGCCACTACACCCTGCACGATCCTCATCAGAGCTGACATCTGCATAAGGGAAAAGCACATATGTCAGCCACAGCAGATCACTGTTTGTCCTACTCCCTCCAGGTGCTCTTCCCGTGTTTAGGTGAGATGAGCTGCCAGTATCATGCATCCAGAGCCAAATGTGCAGGGGATGTGCAGGAGGATGGTGGGAGTGTATATCCAGAAACCTGGGCTGAGGACTCCTGCTGATCATATCAAATGGTCCAAACTGTAAGTATAAGGGCATGAAATCCAATTCCATGCATCAATATGCTCTGGGACCAACACATGGACCAGTACCAGACAGGTCTTATGTAAAGGTTAGAAAAGCAGGAGTACTCACAGCCCATTACAGGAGGAGGAGAAGGATGAAAGAAAAATCTCTATGAATATGGGACATAGCTGTTTGAATGGGGATCTATATACCTGAAGGTTGTGTAGCTGCTGAGGTGTCCTGAGCGCCCACACCATAGATTGACATTGGTGACACTAAGGTGAGCACCAGCTGCTCCATGGGGCTGAGGTCTGATATGTCAGCATCTGGAGCCTGGTTGCCCTTTTTATGGCCCTCCATATTTTCTTGCAGCCCTCCACATCACAGTTGTGGTGGTGGACCGCATTTAGGTGGGTTGCTATTCCTGCCTAGACTTTGCTCTTGGAATATGCCCCAAGCTTTTCGCCTTGGGGCAAGAACAGTTGATGGTGGTGTGTGTGCACCTCCTGCACAAGCATTTCTGTCTCTGCTTGACTAACGTTTGGCTTTCTGGACAGAGGCTTCATAGGTTTTGGAGCCATGATGTCAAAGTGCCTAACATTTGAGAATATGAGTTTGTACGTTTATATAGGCATTAAAACATATCCAGAAAGTCCGACATTGGACGACTTTCAGCTGGAAAAAAGAAATCAGATCATGTTATATCTCATATTTAATTTGCATTGGTTGCCTATTACAGGACAAATTACTTTTAAAATGTTATGTTTGGTATTTATAGCTTTGAATTGGGATGTCCCAGAGCATTTGTCAGATAAATTGAGTATTAAGAAAACATCTACACTTCCCCCTCCGTATTCACGGAGGGGACATTGAAGTGTCTGGTCTATGCAGACCTCAGTCACCTGTGCTTAGATGCTAGTTGTCAAGTTTCCACTAAGCCAACCATATAGGCAGCCAAACATGATGGGGATAATACGTGGTTATGATGGCCCCAATAGAGACTAACCCCCTCTTTTACTAAGACACGCAAACAGATTTAGCGCACGCTAATCGATTTAGAATATAATGGATGCGTTAGCATTTAGTGCAGGCTAAATCAGTTTACGCACGCTAATCAGTTAGCACACCTTAGTAAAAGAGGGGGTAAGTGAAGAGGGGCCCCCCCTTAGAAAATACAGTGGTACCTCGGTTTATGAGTGCACCGGTTTGTGAGTGTTTTGCAAGATGAGCAAAAAATTCACAAAATTGGCACCTCGGAAACCGAGCGTGCCTCGATTTACGAGCAGCGCCCCCCGCGATCCGGTACCCTCCCCCCGTGATCCAGCACCCCCCCCTCTGCCGCAATTTGGCACCCCCCCCGCCACTTCTTACTGTCATCTGGGCCTGGGCACCGGCATGTCCTGTGCGTTTGTGCCGGTGCTCGAAGATCGGCCTCCTCTTCTTGCTGGGCCTTGAGCATCTGCGCATGTCAAGGCCTCCGAGTTCACGCTCTCTCCAAGATTCTCGGAGATCTCAGAGAGAACGTGAACTCGCAGGCCTTGAGCATGCGCAGATGCTCAAGGCCCAGCAAGAAGAGGAGACCGATCTTCGGGCACCGGCACCAACACACAGGACATGCCGGTGTCCAGGCCCAGATGACAGTAAGAAACGGCAAGGGGGTGCCGAATTGTGGGGGGCGGAGGGTGCCGGATCCGGGGGGGGGGGAAAAGGTACCGGATCGCAGGGGGGGCCTTTGGGGGGAGCAATGCCGGTTCTCGTGGGGGGGGGGATAGAGCAGCGCCGCTGGCCTCGGGGGGGGGGGGGGAACGTATCAAAGGGAGCTTCCCTTATTTCCTATGGGGAAACTCGCTTTGATATAAGAGTATTTTGGTTTACGAGCATGCTTCTGGAACGAATTATGCTCGTAAACCAAGGTACCACTGTATACACTATGAAAGATTTGTGAGAACAGGGTTTTGCTTTACTATGAAATGTTAGAATAGAGTTTTTGCTGTAGAATCATATGTTTATAGTTTCATTCCTCTGTGCTCTGATAAAAAAAAAAAAAGTACAGCATTGGTAGTCACTGTTAGAAATGCTTGTTTATGAATTTACACATCCTTGACATTTGTAAGAAATAAAGAGAGCAAATGTTATTAGTTATTAAGCAGTGTAGAAAGAGACAGAGAATTAAGATTTGCATTTAGGAATAGAGGCATTTAAAAACTTTTAGATACAGAAGGACAGGGCCTTTAGATGTAGAACACTATATGTAGGATCAAATATGCTTTATTATATAATATACTAGTGATAACTTTTACACGTCATCACATCTGATCATATCTAAGTTTTGGTGCCTATGTTTTGATATTTTCCTGTATGGTAATGGGTTTTTGTTGACATGAAAATTGCCTGACTACCGTATTTCCCTATATATAGGCCGCAACCTATACATGGGTTTTACAAACCCGTGTATGGGGCGCAGCCTAGTTAAATGGGGCGGCCTATACACAACTTTTAAATCATCCCCCTCACCTCTGGTACCTTTATCAGACCCCCTCGCTGGCACGCGGCTCAAGTCTCCAGCGGTGCAGGGCAGCCACAATCTCTTCCGCATCCAGCCTGCCAGCTTGCCCCCGCAACGCTTGCTGAGTGGCTGAGGTCCGTTCTTGCGAGTCTCGCAAGTCCCGCTAGAGCTGACATTAGCTATTCAGCGGGCGGTGCGGGGGCAGGTCGGATGCCGAAGAGATTGCGGCTGAAGACCAGAGCCGCCTGCCAGTGAAGGGGTCCATGTGATGATTTAAAAAGACAGGGGAGATATCGGAAGATAAGCCATGGCTAATACCATGGGGCGGATTATTTTCCGGTTTTTAAACATAGGCCACCCTTTTTTGCGGCATATACATGGGTGCGCCCTATATGTGGGGAAATACGGTAATGGCAATGAGAATTAATGACATATTCCCCCTTTCTTCCTAAGGTGCGCTGTGCGTTTTAGTGCGCATTTAGCGCATACTAAATATATGCGTGCGTTAACTGCTAAAGCATTAGTGTTTAATACGTGGTTAGCATGTGCTAATATTTAGCGTGTGCTATAACGCTTAGCGCACCTTTGTAAAAGGAGCCTGTTGTATCAGGTGACATATTGTGTCAGATGATATGCTGATTGATAACTGCTTGTGCAATTTTGATCTGAATTCTGATAAAAAGGTACAAGGCTTCCAAAAAATCAGGGAGTCAGGCCTGAGAATTCAGTTGCCTTTAAACTGACCAGATCCTGCCTTCAGAAAGCCTTTATAATTTTTTTTTTTTTTTTTTACAATAATCCTTATGTGTTTGTGTGAAGCTTTCCCTCCCTTAGCATTCCAGATGGAAAACAAGGGACCAGGGTTGTTTATGTTGCTGCGGGGATCACAGAGCTGACAGTTATAGCCCCAAGTATTGCTCATAGTATTCAATGTACCAGACACAATGTCTCCCCTCCCCCCTGAGCTGCATAGTATCCTCACTCACAGCATGTGACAATAAAGGGATCTATAGTACGGGAGTTGGTGAAGCTTCACCTGTCTCTAGCCATTTGTGGGATGCAAACCATAGAATTTGTTTTAAATCTGCTGTCACCTTCATCGAGCAATCATTTCCTATTTACTCGTCTCAGACCATTCATGATTTTATAAAATTTATCATATTTTCCCTCTCAATAATCTCTAAACAATATTTCATAAATCATAATCTCAGCAGACAT
Source organism: Geotrypetes seraphini (assembly GCF_902459505.1). NCBI lineage: Eukaryota > Metazoa > Chordata > Amphibia > Gymnophiona > Dermophiidae > Geotrypetes > Geotrypetes seraphini. Next base: position 215,100,314 of record NC_047087.1, on the reverse strand, counting down.
TCAGAAACTCATAGCGTATGCGATCTTATAAGGTTGAAGCATAGACATCATTTTACAAAGGAAAATGATCCTACTTCAGTCCCAAGTTCATTAAAACAAAGAAACTTGCTGGGTCAGGTATCTGTTTGCAGCTTTGGAAATGTGTTCTCATTAGTAACTATAAATTGGTTGCTTATTCAACTGAGCAATGCAATTTTTTTGTTTAATAAAAGTCTAATCTGCTCATTTTTGTGCTTGCTCCCTGTAGGCCCGGAATATTACATGAATTAAAATAAACAGAAATTATGTGTTACAACAAGGAACATTTTAACCTCTCCATAACTAATTTTCTGATGACAATGAACTGGAGTTTTGATATGCTATATTAAAATCTTATTTTTGGTGAAGTTATATGCTGAGTTGTACTAAGCAGTGTAAGAGCCTTTACCAAGGACCAGAGAGGTAAATGCTCCAACGCTCATAAAAATTCAATGAGCGCCAGAGCATTTACCTCACCAGCCTATGGTAAAATGCTCTTACGCTGCTTAGTAGCCAAAAACTTAAGCCCCCTTTTACAAAGCGATTATCGTGGTGGGCCGCGGTAATCACTCAGATGCTCATAGGGATTCAATGGACGTCGAAGCGTTAACCATGCAACAGCTGCTACCATGCCTTTGCAAAATGGGGGATTATTTAGCTAAATGGAAAGTATAAATGATCAATATTTTGTGGCCACAACACAGGAAATGCATGACTTTCATGGAGGACACATACTTGAACATGCCGGCTATAGATTTTCCTAGAACATTTTTGGACAATGTGAATTGTAACAAAAAGATAGATGACAGTAGCATTGTGAGGGTGAGTGGTGCGCGGGCAGGTGGCGCCCCTCCCCTGCCCTCGACTCCACCCCCACTCCTTCTCTGATCCCACCTACTATATGTGCTCCCCACTCCTTACCCTTCACGCCGGCCATACGACCCCCCTCCTTCTCTTCCCTCCCCCTCCCCCATACCTCTAGTTGAAGTTGTTCTCATGGCGATCAACAACATGCTCCTTGCGACCTCGTCGGCTCTCCCACTTCCTATGCATCGCACCTGGAAGTGACATCAGTGAGAGAGCCAATGGGGTCGTGATGATCATATTGTTGACTGCCACAAACAATAACTTCAACTAGAGGTATGGGGGAAGGGAAGGGGGCACACGTGGAGGGGAGGAATGGGAAGAGGCAGGGGCGGAGAGGAGGAGGGATACCGGTGCCCCTACCAACATGGTGCCTGGGGTGGAATGTCTTCTCGCCCCCCCCTTACTACGCCACTGCTAGGTGAAACGTGTTTTAAATCCAAGATTCAAAAATACACATGAACCTATGTATTTACATTATATAATCATTTTAAGCTTGACTGAAGATCAATTTCATTGACTGGGTGACCAGAAAGTTGGATTGAGGGAAAGCAAGAGGGGGGGAGAGCAGGTTAATGCTATACCTGAGTACCTCCAATTATAAGCCACATGCTCTAGCAAAAGAACAACGCTCCACATACATTTTTAGCCTACCAGGACCTATGGTACAAGGTACAAAAACGTGATGCCATTTCTTTAACCCAAATCTCTCAATCCCTGATACACACTACCTTTGTCTAGCAAACACTCAAGCTGTACAGGTTTGGGTGGGTGGGAGAGCAGTGGCTGAGGGCGAAATCGGAACCAATTCCTCTGGCTTCTAGGTCACAGCCTTAACCACTAAGCCATTGGCTCATAACCCACACAGATTTTTAAAATAACTCATTTGATCCAGGGTTTCAGATGAGGGACTGAGTAATTCTCCTTAATATCCTATTTTTTTTATTTCTGTCTTAATTTTTTTTTTTTTTAAAGGCCCCACTACATTTCAAAATGTCAGCACTTTTATTTGACATTTGTCAGATCACTGCTTCAATGTATGTGCCCTGTATGATGTGTAAATTTGCAAAATTGCTGCTTGTTTTACATGCTGGCAAATACACATATATTCCTGCATAATCTTATACGTATTTACAAAAAAAAGATCCACATTCAGCAAAGTCTTTTGTAAAATATATCTAGAACTGTAAATGCCCCAAGCTGGGCATTTCAATTTCAGCCTCAACATTTTTTGCAAAATAAGCTTTCACATATGCTAATTCCTGCAGTAATCGAGATGGGTGGGGAATGGATGATAAATGACGGGGACTGCTTAACAAACCAGATTTACAAAGAGGCAGGTCACACTCGCTAAAAGTTGATATGGGGAGAGTGTGGCGCAGTGGTTAAAGCTACAGCCTCAGCACCCTGAGATTGTGGGTTCAAACCCACACTGCTCCTTGTGACCCTGGGCAAGGGTCCCCCCATTGCTCCAGGTACATTAGATAGATTGTTAGCCCACCAGGACAGACAGGGAAAATGCTTGAGTACCTGAATAAATGAATATAAACCGTTCTGAGTTCCCTTGGAAGAACGGTATAGAAAATTGAATAAATATAAAAATATGTGCGGAGTGAAGGAGAATATTTGTGAATGAAGCAGTGCGGCCCCCGAGGAAACTAAAGTGAAACAGTTGAGTAACCGTTGGGCTTAAGTTAAGTGCTTCTTCAGATTTATGCTATTTTGAATGCACATCTTTTCATTAATGTATAACAGACTGATGATGAATACACCACACCAGCAATGGGTATGAAAGTATTTGAGTAATGCCCAGGGTGTATGAGGTCTGAATAATTTGAATATATTGCAGCAGTTTGCTCTCTTGACAGTTGTTTTGAATGTGTTTTTACATGTAACTGTGAAATAGTACCATGTATTAATTGTTGACACATAAGATAACAGCAGCAAGTTAATTGTCTTTGTATATAGGGTCAATTCAATAACTGGATGACTCGATTTATTTGCCCTGAAGATGCAGTAGGATCCTACTCTATAATGGAATCTAGATATCTAGGTTATTAATGTAAACTGATAGACATACGCTTCACATTTAGGCCCTCTTTTACTAAGGTGCGCTAACCAATTAGCGTGCGCTAAACACTAATGCATGCATGTTAGTCTATGGACGCGTTAGCATTTACCGCGTGCTAATTTGATTAGCGCACGCCAATCGGTTAGCGTACCTTAGTTGTACATAGAGAGCTTGAGCAAGTGCATAAGTGCAGCACAGATGGGTATGCACTCTATTGCAGAGTTTGCTATCATTTGCAAACAGGCAAATCTTACCATAGTTTTTCAGTAATATCGCTTATAAAAATGTTAAAAAGAACAGGCCCAAAAACAGAACCTTGAGGCACACCACTGGTAACATGCTTTTCCTCAAAGCAATCTCCATTGACCACTACCCTCTGTTGCCTTCTGCTCTACCAGTTCCTGGCCCAGTCCTTTACTTTGGGTCCCATTCTGAGGGCATTCAGTTTATTTATTAAGATGCCTGTGTGGAACACTGTAAAAGATTTTGCTAAAATCTAGATACACCACATCTATCATACTCCCTCTATCCAATATATCTGACTTCATTCTGTTTATATCTTTTTGAAAGTGCAGTCTCCAGAATTGTACATAATATTCCAATGGCGTATCAAGGGCGGGGTGGGGGGTGCATACCGCCTTGGGTGCCAGCCCTAGGGGGGTGCACAGCCGGCCGGATCCGGAATATCCCGCGCAGCTCTAAATGGCACCTGCATCTCAGCGCAGCTGCCATTCTTATTCTGAAGCAGAATCGGCAGCCACGCTGAATTGCAGGAAGGTCCCGTCTTCCACCTCTGCCTCTGGAAGACATGGTGACATCTGAGGGGGTGGACCGGCAGCTGCAGTCATCGCGAGACCTTGCTGCAATTCACTCCGATGTCACTTACGTCTTCCAGAGGCAGAGGCAGCAGAAGCGGTCTTCATGGGATCTTCCTGGTTTGGAGGGAGAGAGAAGCATAGAAGGGTGGTGGAGGGAAAGAAAGGGGGTCAGGGTGGTATGGAAGGTGGTGGAGGGAGAGAAAGGGGGCAGATGCTGATGGAATTGGTGTGCAGGGAAAGGAGAGAGAAACATAAGGAGAAAGGATACTGGGTGGAATTGGGTTGGAGGGAAAGGAGGGAGATACTCATGTCAGTGGGGGGAAGGGAGAGGAGAAAGTGAAATGCCAGACCATGGGGGTATGGGAGATGGAAGGGAAGAAGAGGAGAGAGATGCCAGACCATTGGATGAGGGAAGAGAAGAAGATGGATGCCAGACCAATGGGGGTGAAGGGAAAGATGAAAGGGGGATGCATAAAGTTTATGGAAGGGGAATAGGAGAGAAGATACCATATAGAAGGGGCAAAGAGAGGGTAGACAGTGGATGAAAGGAAGAGAGTGACAAGAAGATGAGGAAAGCAGAAACCAGAGAAGACAAGGTAGAAAAAAAATTATATTTATTTATTTTTTTGCTTTAGGGAAGATGCATTGCTGTTTCTGTTGTATTGCATTGTATGCAGAGTCCAGCTTCTTGGTGGTTCAATTTAACCTTTGTCTACGTATTTCTATTTTATCCCCCCCCCCCCTTTTACAAAACTATAGAGTGTTTTTTAGCACCGGCAGTGGTGATAACAGCCCTGATGCTCAGAATTCTATGAGAGTCTGAGCTGTTACCACCATGGCTAAAAAAAATCACACTACAGTTTTATAAAAGGGGGAGGGGTTAGTTTGTGATTAAATATTCCATAGTAGGCGAAGGTGTTTTCTGTGTTCTGTGTGTTCGAAAGACATGGTTTTCTGTTAGATTTGACTGTACAGGATTGATCTGTACTAGTCTGGCTTGTTTAGTTTTACAATGGGTGTATTGATGTTGTGCTGCTAACTGCAGTATGTAAGATGCTGCCTTTTCCTAGGTACACTCTTGTGTGACGTGTGGATTTTGTGAAGCTTTAGGTGAGCTTAGGTGGTCTTGCGAGCCTCCTTTGGCTCCCGGAGGTGCCTTCAATATAGGCAGACTGCCTAAGGAGCATTGGTTGATTGGTTGATTGATTGATTAGACAGCTGTAGGATTCGTACAGCTGCCTAAAATTGGGACACACTTTGCAGAATCCAGGCCTAAATATTTTTAAAAATATCAATAGTAAATCTTGCCTCAGTCATAAAAGAGCTCTGGAACCTAGGAACCAAGGAGAAGAACGCTTTCCCATACATTCTAGTCAGTTTGAATCTTTTGTGGAAGGAAACTACTGTAGAAGAGTGCCTCATTTTTTAATCTTAGGTGGTAAAAGGTGAGTTTTTACCATACCTTGGTTTACAACAGGATTCACCAACCTTACTATAAGAGTCTGCAACCTATGGGACTAATGCTGCTTGTGAACCATCAAGCTGCACCCTAATGCTCCCACCCATGACTTCCTGGGCCCCCTAATCTAGGATTACCATATGACTCCAGAAAAAGGAGGATGGATTGAGACATCCTGGTTTTACTTCTACTGAAAGCAATGGAAGGAGGACAGATAGAGACATCTGGGCTTTACTTCTATTGAAACAAATGGAAGTAATACCTGAATGTCTCAATCCATCCTCCTTTTGCTGGAGCCATATAGTAACTCTACCCTAATTCTGTACCTCAAAGTAAATCCCCCTAAACAAGACCCCCTGCTCCAAACCCTCAGATTTGACTCCCTAAAAGACAACCCAAGCAAAGAAAACCCCCTCTGCATTAGATCCCTCTGAACAAACTCTTCCACCCCTAAATGATCCCTCACCATAGTAGCTATATCTTAATTTTCTAGTTATCTTGGATCTGTACATTGAACCAGGATCCCTAGCAATAGTCAAGTAAGATTACCACTAGAGGTGCCATTTTGATGGATGTCTTCAGAAGGCAGAAACTTGGGATTGCTTCTGCCCGAGGACTCCCTAGACCATCAAGGAATTAAGGTTCCAGCCACAGGGTTGGGAGGTTCCTTTGGAGATGGGGGATTTGATTAGGGGAAGTTGTCTATGGGGGTTGATTGGGAGGATTTGGATCAGGGATTCTTGATTGGGGGGTTAAGATCAAGGGGTGAATGCTGGAGGTCATAGCCAGGAGCATCAGGCCTCAAAATGTCAGCCCAAAAATCCAAGGTAGTAAAATAACCCCAGTTTTTAGCTGGAGTTATTTTACCATCATTTTAGGGCTATAAAATGACTTGTGATGTGCATCCAGTGTATAATTCAAGTCACATTATAGCATTTACATTGTAATGTGATGATTTATATGCATTTACATTTTATTACTATGTAACCCATGGTGACTTAAATATCACTGTGCTAGGACAAGACCATTTAAGTCACATTGAGTTGGATTATTGCCCTAAGGCAGCTTGATAACTTCTCACTTTTCAAGAAGGTTTATAGGAGAGGTTATGATTTAGATAAGGTATTTCTTGGTCATTTATGGGTCAATTTTCAAACAGGATGTCTATTGACGTCCATTAAGATGACTAAAGTATGCATGTAAATTAAGCACATTTTTAGTAGTGCTACATATATAATGTGTACAACTGACAATATGCACCTACTTCTATAATGTATATATACTTATGTGCCTACTCTAGATGTACTATATAGGTGCATCTATTGAAACATAGAAACATGATGACAGATAAAGGCCAAATGGCCCTTCCTGTCTACCAATCTGCAGCATCCACTATCTCCTTCCAAAAAGATCCCACATGTTTGTTCCACTCTTTCTTTAATTCAGATACAGTTTTTGTCTCCACCACCTCTACTGGGAGACTATTCTATCCATCTACCACCCTTTCTGTAAAAAATTATTTCCTTAGATTACTCTTGAGCCTATCACCTCTTAACCTCATTCTGTGCCCTCTCCGGTGTCTTCTTTCAATTCAAAGAGACTCAAGTCATGCATATTTATGCCACATAGGTATTTAAACATCTCTATTGTATCTCCCCTCTCCCGCATTTCCTCCAAAGTATACATATTGTGATCTTTAAGTCTGTCTTCGTTTACCTTATGATGAAGACCACCAACCATTTTAGTTGCCTTCCTTTGGACTGACTCCATCCTGTTTATATCTTTTTAAAAGTGCAGTCTCCCGAATTGAACACAATACTCTAAATGAGGTCACACACGAGTCTTATACATTGGCATCAATACCTCATTTTTCCTACTTGCCATTCCTCTTCCTATGCACCCAAGTATCCTTCCAGATTTTGCCATCTCCTTTTTGACCTGTTTGGCCACCATAAGATCATAGTAACTCAAGAGACTTTAAATAAACTGTATTAAAAATAAATAGATTTATATGTGCTCAGTGATGTAAACATCAACGAATGCCGCTGAGAGGCTAGAAAGATGTTTAACTAATTACATCATAGCTCAAGCCCTCCCTACCTCCTTCATGAGTGTATATATTGAAGATATCATACCAGGCAGTGTAACCAGACTCTTAAAAATAAAAGAGTTTACTTATCTTAGCTGTTCTTCAATGTTCTTATCAGGAAGGCAATGAGTTGTTAAAGTGCCACGATGTTATACACCAGCTGGCAAAAAAAAGTCCATGTGTTTCCATTTCGCCTAGTGTCTACAGTGAGACTCCAAACTCACAAACCAAAACAAAAAAACAAAAATCAAAACTCCAAATAGTCCATACATGCTCTACATCCATATCTATAAAATATAATATAAATACAAGCTCTGCTCTGCTTCCTCGACACAGATCGTGTTTCAAACAGGTCTTTCTCAAGAGGAAGAAATAAAAGGGGATCAGAAGACAAAGACTCACAAGCTCAACGGTACACTAACCACCGGACACACATCTGGTAACATCTCTTTCCTCAGAGCGATCTCCATTGACCACTGCCCTTTGCCACCTTCTACTCAACCAATTCCTGTCTCACTCTGCTACTTTGGGGCCCATACAGAGGGCACTCAATTTATTTATTAGATATTTAGGTGGAACACGGTCAATGGCTTTGATAAAAATCTAAATGCACCACATCTAGCGCTAAAAGTCCATTCTAGTATATACCTTGGGCTGTGTGCTCTAAGTTGAACCTGAGTTTGTCAGGTTCACCTCAGATATAAACACTAGCCCCCCATCTCCCCATATTCAGCCAAGTAGCAGGAAACACTGTTAATGTCCGCCGCTGAGCCATATGTGCTAGCCGGCAGCACATGGCCAGTTAATTCAACATTCAGAGCTAACCAGCCATGTGTTAGCACATAAAGATATGACAGATATGTATGCAGTCTTATTTATGCATTCACAACCAAAAAAATAAATAGAGGAACCAGGGGTAATAAATCAAAATCCTAACTTATAATTAATCTCCAGTGATAAGCGCTGAGTGTAGTTGCCAAAATAGTTCTAATTAAAAGAGGACAAAGGCCTCAGAAGCTGTGAAGAATATTGCATTCATGTTACAGCCTTATGTTTAATAAGTTTTGTGACAGTAATAACTCAATGTGTATTGCATTATTTGCTAATAGGGTTGGTTTTGTTTGGGGGGGGGGGCTATGATAGAAGGTTGGAAGAGAGAAAATCTTGTATGGCTATTTTTCCATAGATACTAAAGGAACATATTCTTCATAGCTTCTGAGGCCTTTTTCCTCCTTTAATTAGAACCATTTTGGCAACTAAACTCAGCGTTTAGCATTGGAGACTTATTATAAGTTAGGATTTTGTCTTATTTATGCTTGCCACTTTGAGCAGCTCTTTGGTGTTTGGTGACATTGATCTTAGATGATTTTATCTGCACTGAGAGAAAAGCCAGAAGCCGGGTTGGTAGCATTGTGAAGCCCTGAGCGATCAGGCAGATCAACCTCCCTCTTTTACTAAGGTGTGCTAACCGATTAGCGTGCACTAAACACTAATGCATGCATGTTAGTCTGTAGATGCATTAGTGTTTAGCGCACACTAAATCGATTAGCGCACCTTAGTAAAAGAGGGGGCAAGTGTCTGGTTGTGCTGCTGTTTCCCTTTTATGCTTTTATACTGTTTGCATAGATGTTTGACCTCCTGTGTAGTATAAACAAACAGCAGTGAAGGTGACCTCAGATACTTTATTTCAACAAATGAGACTCAATAAGTACATGTTTCGGCCCAACGACCTGCATCAGGAGTCCAATTGAAATTGACTAAATAATCATTAAAAGTACAGTCCCTGTTGTGGTTACCTTTCCATTGAAATTAAACTTCAAGAGAGAAATTCAATGTGAAAAGCACACACTCTCCTATCTGTGTGACATGAATGCTGCACACACAAAAGTGATATGTTTTTGATACTCTACCTTTGAGAAGGTAGTTTTCCCTGTTTTGGTGTGGTGACCTTCTATGTAGGCCACGCCAAGAGAAGTGTAAATTCTTATAAAACAGGATGTGGAAACATTTGTCAGGCTAAATCTGTGTAAGGTCTCTGTCTCTCTTTCTAAGCCTTAGTTCTTTTAAATCTGTCTGAAGAAATATAGTCCACTTTTAAAATTTCAGTATAGAAAATAATAGTGCAATAACAATCATTACAGGGGGCAGTTTACATTATAGTTATAAAATGTTAGGTTACATTACAGCCATGCACAGCAGATTACATAAAGCATTTATTGCTAGATGTTCAGCATCTCCTGCAGTGTGTACAGAAAAAAAGTAATTGTGCTCTTATAGTAATTGCACTTTTACAGTCATCTTAGAACAAGTGGAAAGAAAAGTACCACCCTCTTTTATCCCTTAGGCTGCTAATTATGAGAAAAGAATGCAGGAAGTCTTTCAGTTGCACCGAGTGACCACTTCATTTCCTCTGCTGGTTTCTCTCGGAACAACCTTGACATGGGTGATTATGTTCCTAGCTTTAATAAAGTAGATAAAAATGACTTTGAGTAGGGCTTTTTTGCAACTTTTTTTCCCCTTAAAACTAGTTTTTTATTCTGTGCAGAGAAATCGGTTATAGTAAAAGAAAATAGCGTGTCATAGACTGATTTCCTATGGGAGAGAAAGATAATTTAAAACTGTGCATTTCTCCTACCATGGAAAATAATGGGAGTAATGCAGGTGAAAATCACACCAAAGGCTATGAACCGGAATGAACATTGTAGGGATAATGTTCTTGGAGATGCAAATTAAAAACAACGCGGCTGATATTCAAAGCTATTTAACTAGCCAGAAATGGCCTCTGACCAGTTAAATAGCATTTAACCAACTAACCACAAATATTAAGCGCAAGATAACTGGTACCAGGAAGACTTATATAGCCTATATGTTAAAAATATCAAAGAAAGACAATTTAATAATGAATTGATACTATATGTAACTGTTGGGCAGACTGGATGGACTATAAATTACCTTATTGCTACGTTACTACGGGTCCTTTTATTAAGGTGTGCTGACCGATTTAGTGCACGCTAAATGCTAAGGCGCCCATAGAATATAATGGATGCCTTAGCATTTAGCGCACGCTAATCTTTAGCACGTGCTAAACCGGTTAGCGCCTTAATAAAAGGACCCCTATGTAAGTTAATAATAGCCACTGATAGGCCTCCAATTTAGTTGCTAAACTTAGCATCAGCACTGAATATTTTCAGTTATCGCATGATACCTTGTGAATTGGATTGACCTCTGTGAAGACGGAATACTGGGCTTGATGGACCATTGATCTGATCCCGTAAGGCTATTCTTATGATATAGGTAGCCAACTCCGTGTATTGATTTAGCTAGTTAAATTAGTACTGGCCAAATTAAAAAAAACAAAACAAACAAACATAGATATTCAATTCTGGTCACCAGAAACATTAATAACATTAAATATCCAGGCTCACTGCCAACTGCAGGTCTTAGCCAGGCTGTCTCTGCAATCTGAATATCGGCTGCAATGGGATTTATATTGAGTCTCCTGGCTGATGTAACTTGTGTCGTGTTATCCAGGGATATTCAGTGGCACTTATTTGGATTCAAGAAATGTATTGTTTTAAATTGTTTTTCTCTCCCATAGGAAATTAGGGACATTAGACTCTGCACAGAATCATAACCTAATTTTAGGGGAAAAAGTTGAACCCCCCCCCCCCCCATGTTTAGGCCATTGTGGGTCATCTTTTCTCCCAATCAGCATAACCTCTGATTTTGCAAGATTCAGAACCAATTTATGTTTCACCATCTACTCATTCACACTTTTCATACATTCAGCTAATCTTTATGAATGGTTAAGATATAGTGACAAACTTATCTTCATCATTTGCAGTTTAGTCAGTGTCTTCTGGTCCCATTGATGATAGCGAGCATTTCGCCACTCGGGTGCATCAGGATTTTTATTGGACCATGCTGCCTAAGCAAAGAAAGGAGGAATAGAATTTAACAAATATTCAACACATATGTCTTGGAACACACCCAGTCAGTCAGGTTTATAGAATATCCATAATGAATATGTGTGAGGCATTTGCATGTGTTACCTCAATTGTATGCAATCTATCCCATGTATATTCATTATGTATATCCTAAAACCTTGACTAACTGGGTGTGTCCCAAGGACTGGGTTGAGACTCATTGGCTTAGAAGGAACAGTGGTCAGTACACATTGTTGTCTGTAAAGTATAGAATGCTGTGATTTATGCATGTTTTTAATAAGTTAGGCACTGGTTTTTACATCGGTTCTATGATTAAATTTTCATGTTTAAATTATGTTTGTTTATGTTTATTGAAAGCTTCTGTACTGCTACTAATGACTGGGGAATCAATTCAGAGCGGTTTACATGAGCTTCTGTAAAGGTGTTACAATATAGAGTAAGTGTGTTCTGAGATGGTTTTCAATACAGACACATTTATACCATAGTCAATGATCCTACACATATACACATATAATAATAGTATTACATTGTATTATAAATTAAGTTATATGATTATATTTTATCTATTATGATATTATCTGTTATGATCACCTCGACTCACACTGGCTCCCAATTCAAGCAAGAATACTATTTAAATTCTACTGTCTATTATTTAAATCCATAAATGGTGACAGCCCAGCCTACTTGAACAACCGCCTAATCCAAACTACCACAATCAGACACAGGAGAACCCAAACACCATCACATACCTTCCAATCAGAGACATCAAATGGACAAAAACTGTATGATGGCCTTCTAGCCAAACAGACAACAAAACTAGACCACCAACTCTCCAATCTACTAATCGCAACCCCAGACTAAAAAACTTTCAGAAAAGAAATAAAAACTCTGCTATTCAAGAAATCCATGAAGACTAACTAACACTGTATGAAACATTTCAATCCTCTGAAGCAACCCGCTCTATTCTGTAACACCTCTGGACATGTCCAGAAATCCTCTTCTGTAATCCGGCTTGAACTGCAAGGTAATGGTGGAATAAAAATCATTAATGTAATGCAATATAATGTAATTATTCTATAAAAGAAAGTAGACATTTTCCTTCATAGTATAGATGCCATGTGGACACCCTCTAGGTGCCTTAATATAGGTTATTGTTATAGAATTGCCTACCCCATGTTTACCATATAATTTTTCATATGATGGCAAGAGGAACATTACTAAAACTGTAACAGTAACAGATCTGTGCATCCCATATCACAAGAGATACTCAGAGAGTGATGTGAGGACAAAGATTCATCCCCATCCCCGCAGTGAAGTTTATTTTTCATCTCCCATCCCCTCACTGAAGTTTTAATTTTCTTCTCCTCTTCTCCCTGCTCAAAGCAGAAATATAATGTTATGCAATTTTATGGGCCTAAGGCATCACAAATAAATATTTTAAGCCTATAATGGGGTTTTTTTCTAACTTTTATTTTGATTGAAAGAACATCAATAAAAGTACAACTTGTGTGGCATGCTGGGTTCTGCATTGTGCACAGAAAACCAAACATCAGATCAATTCTAGTGATATTTTAGTCCAGACAATAATTTCAGTTCTAATTATTCATGTGCAAAAAACATGTAATTTTAATTATTATTTATTTCTAGTTTTGTCAATGTTGAAAATTGAAGCTTTTATTCGGTTCTGTCCCAAAACTTGGAGTTCATATTCAGTTCAAATCAAGTTTCAAGTTTTATTATTTTTAATATACCGACCATCGACAAGTATATAGCCAGTTTACAATGCTAAAATAGAATAAAAGATTAAAATAATGCTTATGGGAGGGGGGAGAGTGAACATTTTACAAAGACAAACATGAAAGTGGGGGGTAAAAGGGAAAGGGTGGTAGATAATTACATCGTTAAAAGAAAAAAAAAATTAGAGTTAAAAAGAAAAGGAAGGGAGAAGGGATGTAACATTAGGGATTGGGTCGCTTCTTAAAAGCGGTTGGCAGACTTTTGAGAATGAGAAGTTTAGAAGCTGTGGATTGCATCTTGAAATAAGAACGTTTTTAGTTTAGTCTTGAATTTGTCAAGAAGATTTTCGTGGTGGAGTTGGGATGGCAAGGCATTCCATAAAGTTGGGGCGACTATGGAGAAGTTAGTTTTCCTGGTGTAATAGAATTCTTTGATGGAGGGGACAGATAGTAAGTTCTGATCTGCTGATCTGAGAGTCTGGGAAGGGCAAAGAAGGATGATGAGTTTATCCAGAAATGGTGGAAGACGCGAGAGTTTGATTTTAAAGACTAGCATAAGTATTTTATAAGTGATACGGTGTGTGGTAGGTAGCCAGTGGGCTTCTTTCAGAAGGGGAGTAACATGATCATATTTCCCTATCTTATGAATAATTGTAGCTCTCCTAAACATTTTAGTTCTTAGTCAGTTCACAGAACCAGAACAAATAAAACAAGTTATTTTTTTATTGTGAGAAAAACAGACACAATTGCAAACATATCAAGAACAGCCCTCAGACTATCACACACAAATAACTCATTCCCCCCCTCCACACACACACACTTTTACAAAGCTTTGTGACAATGGCACTGAAGTCCATTACTTCTGAATGGGCTTCAGTGAGATTACGATGGACCCCATGCGAATTGGCTTAATCAAAGAGGGGATCAGTGCTTTTTTCAGTGTAAAAGCAAACTAATAGCATATGGCTTAGTGATTTTCTCAGTGTGAAGCCAAACCAAACAGCATAAATAGGCAAAGACAATGTCCAAGCAACAAAAAAAGGCAATAAATAAAGAAAATAAAAATTTAATCAAGTACAGCCCTTAGAATATCACACACAAATAACTTAAGGTCTCTTTTACAAAACCATGGTAGTGATGATGCCGCGGTAAATGCACCAAAACCCTTAGGAACTGAATGGGCTTCGGTTAGAGAATTCGGGCCTTAATGCTTTTCTCTAAGTCATTTCCAGGAAACCTTGAAACCTATACGGACAATCCCTAACACTAACCTATAGAACATAGCTTATTGACTTCTCAGTGAGAAACCATATTCTACATAGATATTCAAACATGGATTCTCTAACTGGTGCCAATTTTTTAGGTACCAGTAGTGAGATGGTGAGCCAAGATACAATAATCATGCTCATTTTTAACTGAGTTTCAAAGCGCCTACCAGTGCCTAAAAAAATTAACATCAGAATAACATCTCTGTAGGTGCTTTAGGCCACCTAATGCCACTGTGGGCATGGCTAATACTTGAAGTAATGTAAGGTGGACTAAACCACCTAGGTAGATGCGATTCACGACAAAGATAGGTGCCAGAAATAAAGGCCTAACAATAGGGAGGGGAGCAGGTATTAAGAATCCTTCTAGCTACTAGGTTGTCCTTAAAAGGACAGTTAGGTTTCAAAAGCGTCAAGGAAGAGAAATGTCTTTAATTTCGACTTAGTCTGTTAGTGTAAGTTTTTCGCGTAGGTAGTTTGGAATACTGTTCCAAAGAGAGGGGGGCGCTAACAGAAAAATTGCAGACCTTAATATATTTATATGTTTCAGTGATGGGATAGTAAGAAGGTTTTGAGCTATAGATCGTAAAGTCCTTGTAAGGTTATTAATTAATTCTCCACCCTCTCTCTCTGTCCCTCCCATCCACTGTCTACCCTCGCTCTCCCTTCCATATGGCAACTTCCCTCTTTCTATGGCCCTTCCATAAACTATCTAGCTTCTATCCCTTCCATGCATCCTGTGTCCCTTCTCTCCTTTATATATGATTCATTTTAGTTTCACCCCTCACCATTTTATTTCTCCTGTCTCCATCTCCAACCCTCTCCCATGCTCTGGCATCTCTCTTGTCTTTCCTTTCCTTCCTTCTCCCTGTATCTGTCTCCTTCCCTTCCTTCCCCGTGGTATCACTGTCTCCTTCCCTTTCCTCCACCCCCAGGTATCTCTCCCTCCATGCTCTGGCTGGCTGGTAGATATTCCTCCCTCCTTACTCTGCTCCTCCCTTCCTCCATACAATGCTCTTCATCCTTCCCCGATTTACCATTCATCCCTCCCTCCCCAAATCATTTTTGACCCTGCAGCTGATATTTCCACCACCACTGCTCTGATGATTTTCAAGATGGCTGCAAAGATATCATGCAGCAGCCTCATGGCACTAATCCTGGAGTGCCCTTTAAAGAATCGTACCAAGCACTGATTTTTCCTGGTGCCTATTTTTCAGCACCATTAACTGAATCAGGCCCATAATTCATAGTATTCTATAAGTTATTGCATGTGAATCCTGCCTGTCCTCCATCCAGACTCTGCATATGTGTCAAATATGTACTAGATAAGGTACAGTATATATGTATTTACAGAATAGTGCTTAGGTACATTTCTGGCAGTTACATGGATATGTTCACAAATGCACACATACTATATATTTCACTATTCTAATCCTTTACACGCATAATCACTATAGAAATTTTACTGCCTACTTTATAGAATCACTAAAAACATATAACTTCAAAAAAGGTGCAACATCATTGATCACCTTGTATGTGCAAGTGTCTACTTTGCAAACTGCACATATAATTGCCAGCAGTTACACATTCAGAAACAGTAATTCAGAAAGTCACATTTTTACATTTTTGAAGGTCATTTAAAATACCAGAAGGCTAATTGCCATTGCCCCCTCAATCTCTCATCAAAAGCCTTGGTCCAAACGAGCGGTTAGTCTGATACTGATGCATGACTTAAAGCAGATGCAAAAGCCAATGAAGAAATTTAGAAAAAAAATATATTTTGGTACAAAATCAGATATACTGGTACATTTTTTAAACCATGCCAAGAACATCCCCTCTGTGAATTTATGCCACCCATAGCATTTCATCATAGAAATAGAAGCATTGTAAAATCAGTATATAAACACATATTACCGCAAGGTAGTGGCAGAATAGAAATCTCTAATGTAATGTAATGTAATATTTCATTTAGAGATATAAATGTCATTATTTACATGTAGAAATGGCATGCAAGGCTTTTAAAATATTTCTTTATATTTTCTGGGATATGTTTTCAGCTTTTCAAAGATATGTCACCGTCAGCATTTGTATTGGCCTACCCAGAGTATCAACAAAAGTTCATGGGATATTGCATTAAACAATATGACCCGTGGGAATGCCACTGCAAGCAGACTAGGGAGAAGATTCTCAAAACTTAACAATAAAATCCAACGGGCTGCTACCAAGGTCACTAATATCTTAGGGGAAAAAAGGCGAATTCATGCATAAGTCACTGGTGGTAGTGTTCAGCACATGCGCAGAATACACCTGCATATTAAAAAAAACCCAACAAATTGAAAATTGGCAGGCAAGATGCCCACTTTTTCTTGCCATGCTCACACAACCTCCGGACACACACCCCTGGCAGTGGGAGGGATGCCCACTCCCTTCTGCCATGTCGTACAATCACTTAACACTACTACCCCATGGTCTTGCCATTGCCCAACCCCCCTGACAACTCTCCCCTGTGCCCCTGATGACCCCTGCCCCTCCCTACCTTATTGATGAAGTCTAGCCAGAGGGACACCAACCTGCTTTAGCTGGCTGGCAGGCCCACTTCTTTTAAAATGGTGGGCCTGCCCCTTCCCGGTGCATCCTGAAATGCACCAAGAGTGGCCTAATGCTCTGACTAGCTCAGGTGTTTAAGACCCTTCCATCTACATCATATCTAAATTTTAGGAAACTATTAAAGATATATTTATTTAGGAAATTTATGAAAGATTGAAAATGTATTTCATTCTGTGTTATAGCAGTATTTTACTTTTGTTAAACTACATAGATCTGAAGGATAATGCTTAGTGCTTGAGAGTATCTTTCAACCCTGAACTTTCAAAAGATATGTAGATATATGTATCATGGGAGGGAAGTTTCATGGTGATTCCAGGAAGTACTTCTTCACCGAAAGGGTGGTCGATCATTGGAACGAACTACCTCTGCAGGTGATTGAGGCCAATAGCGTGTCAGATTTTAAAAGAAAATGTGATACTCACGTGGGACTCTAGGGGAGTAAAGTCAGGGTGGTGGGTCATTAGAGTGGGCAGACTTGATGGGCTATGGCCCTTTTCTGCCGTCATTTTCTATGTTTCTATGTTTCTATTTGAGTATAACAAAGAAACACATACACCCTTACCCTACGTACTAGGTCTTCAAAAGGATCACTCCTCCTTGTCAATTGAGGGCCATTAGATCACACAAATACCTAATTGTGACACAGAAAGATACTAGAAAATATTAGAGTAAGGAATTCAGGTCTATAAAAGACAGACGTCAGACCCTTTTCTTTCTATTCTTCTTTCAGCCTCTTTACACCTACACACTCAGCCATTCAGACACACATATCATTCATTTAGGCAGGAAATGCCCTCCCTTTTCTCTCTTTCTCACACACACACCCCTCCTCAGCCATTTACAGAAAGACAGATATACAGTGGTACCTCGGAATCCAAACATAATCCATTCCCAAACTCAGTTCGAGTTCCAAAACGTTTGCCCTCCAAGACAATTTTTCCCATTGAAAACAATAGAAATGGCATTAATCCATTCCTGAACTCAGTTCGAGTTCCAATACAGTTTTTCCCATTGAAAACAATAGAAACTGCATTTTCAAATAAATATAACAGTAAACACACTAGTTTTGTTTTGTAATGTTTTATTCATAACACTCTCAGATATTAACCAATGATAATACAGTACAGTATAGTAATTTTCAGTACAGTAATGTAAAGAAACCAGTCTGTGAAAAAGAAAAGCAAGCAAGCTGGACTTATTTTTCAAAGGCTTCTGTGTTGCCGGTCTTGTCCCTGGACATCGTATACCTGGACTTCAGTAAAGCATTCGATAGCATACCACACCGCAGGTTGCTGAGCATGATGAGTTCTATAGGATTGGGCGACACATTGACGAAATGGGTTGGGAACTGGCTTGGAGGTAGGCTTCAGAGGGTAGTGGTGAACGGCACCCCCTCCGAAATGACGGAGGTAATCAGTGGAGTGCCGCAGGGCTCGGTCCTGGGCCCGATCCTATTCAACATCTTTATAAGAGACTTAGCAGAAGGGCTGCGAGGTAAAATAACATTATTCGCCGATGACGCCAAACTAAGCAATGTAGTGGGCAAAAGCACAACAGACATAAATTCAATGTCCGACAACATGATGCACGACCTACTCCTACTGGAGCGCTGGTCTAGGTCCTGGCAACTCAGCTTCAATGCCAAAAAATGCAAAGTCATGCACCTGGGCAGCCAAAATCCATGCAAGACTTACATCCTTAATGGCGAGATCCTAACAAGAACTGAAGCAGAACGAGACTTAGGGGTGATCGTCAGTGAGAATATGAAGGCTGCCAATCAAGTGGAGCAAGCTTCATCCAAGGCAAGGCAAATCATAGGTTGCATACGCAGGAGTTTCGTCAGCCGTAAGCCTGAAGTCATTATGCCATTGTATAGATCCATGGTGAGGCCCCACCTGGAATACTGTGTGCAATTCTGGAGGCCGCATTACCATAAGGATGTGCTGAGACTGGAGTCGGTCCAGAGAATGGCCACCCGGATGGTCTCGGGACTCAAGGATCTCCCGTACGAGGAACGGCTGGATAAGTTGCAGCTGTACTCACTCGAGGACCGCAGAGAGAGGGGTGACATGATCGAGACATTCAAGTATCTCATGGGCCGCATCGAGGTGGAAGAAGATATCTTCCTTTTCAAGGGTCCCGCAGCAACAAGGGAGCGTCCGTGGAAATTCAGGGGCGGGAAACTGCACGGGGACACCAGAAAATTCTTTTTCACTGAAAGGGTGGTTGATCGCTGGAATAGTCTTCCACTTCAACCTGCACAAGGACCTTATTTTGTCACACAAGCCTCAGTTTTGTAGGCTTTAGGCACTAAACTATCAGCATTGGACCCACTGCTCCAGTGTTGATAGTAGAAAGTACTATTTGAACTCAATCGTTTATACTTTACCTTATTTCTTTCCTTCCCCACCATTTTGAATCGCCGCCGCTTTGCGGCGGCGCGCCGGACACGCCTCTTCATCAGCCGTCCATCCTTCATCAGCCGTCCTTCCTTTAACTATTTTAATGGTTTTATCATCCACCTTTTACTGTTTAATTTAAAATTACATTATTACTTACCTAAAGTTATTTATTTATTATCACCTGTCTAATGCTATATTTTACTGTGTTTGATTTCTTTAGTCCTTCCCCACCATTTTGAATCGCCGCCGCTTTGCAGCGGCGCGCCGGACACGCCTCTTCATCAGCCGGTACATGCCTATAACTACTCCCCCTCTTGCGGCGCACGCCAAAGAAGCGCGAATAAGGAGCAGATCCTGCTCCTTATTGCGCTCCTTTGTGCGCAACATTGTGGGCAACTTTGTGAGTTATTAAAATCCTTCTTTGCCTTTTATCTATATCATTTTTTCTACAATACAAACGCTCAACTCATCTCCAAAAGGTTTCATCTTAAATCCTTCATTTACTTAGTAATGGTCAGTTTAGTTATCAATAACTTTCCAATGGAACTTAATCATACCCAAATCCCAGTCTTATGGGGCCATAGACCATCCCCTGCAGGCCCCAAATCTAGCTTAAACTCCACCAACTTGATCAATTTAGCACCAGATAATTCTCCTCAATTGTCTAAGTTTTTTCCATCTAATCTCACTGCCCTATTACGATCTAATCTCTTAAAAATAGGCTTAATTAATGTCAGATCACTGCGAACTAAACACCATATTATCAAAGACCTAATAACTAATCAATCAATAGACCTTCTCTGCATAGTAGAAACCTGGTTATCAGATGGCGACGAAGCATACCTTTCTTATGCTAGCCCTTCAGGCTACAACTTTTGTTTTAACCATCGCTCTGGAAAAAAGGGAGGTGGTCTCGCCATCATTTATAAATCAAACTTATCTCTAGTAGTCGAGATTACCCAAGCGGTAAGTTCTATTGAATTTATACAATTGAAAATCAATACAAACCCAAATATTAAACTACTTCTATTATACAATCCACCTCCAATCAACCAGTCTACATTCAATCAGCTATTAGCTATTGTTTCAGATTTTGTCACTACTTCACCATTTCCTCTTCTTTTAGGAGATTTCAATCTCCATTTTGATGATATATCTAATTCATATGCTTCCAATTTCCTAAATCATGCGAACGATCTCAGTTTTACACCATTAAAAACTGGCATAACACATACTAAAGGTCATGTTCTAGACATGATTTTTGCTCCTTGTGAACAACTTTCTAATTTTTCAGAACCTGAAACACTCAAAGTTCCTTGGTCCGACCATAGTTTAATTCAAACAATTCTAGAACTACGTCCCTTTCATGAATCCCCTAGGTTACCCAAAGTTATCAAGGTCAGAGATTTTCAAAATATCAATGAATCACTTATTCCTTCCCCATTACTTGATCTACAGAAATTTAACTCAGTATCAATAAACAAACAACTTACCATCTGGAACAATACTTGTCATTCTCTTTTAGATAAAATAGCTCCAATAACAATTCGAACTATTTCCCCTAAAAAGCAAAAGAACCCTTGGTATAACTCTTCTCTTACATTATTAAAACGTCAGTTACGCTCAGCAGAGCGTAAATGGCACTCCAAACCCACACAAAATAATTTGGATAATTATAAACAACAATCACAACACTATCGTCAAATGATTAATAGTACAAAGAAACATTGCTACATTAAAAAAATTTCCTTAACCAAGAATTCCTCATCTCTTTTCAAAATTTTAAAGCAATTAACGATTTTCAAACACAAACCAGCATTTTCAGTTGAAGATACTCCCTCTGCCAATTGTTTAGCAAGCTTCTTTCAAACTAAAATTACATCAATTAGATCACACATATCCAATAAAATTTCTACAAGGTCGGACAAGAATAGTCTTGACTTATCTTTATCCAGTACCCGTACTGAAATCACAGATGACAATAAAAAAAGTTTTAAATCTTTAATAGCATCATGTTCCAAGTTTATTCTTCCTTCTTTAAAAGAATTAGAACATTTATTTCAAACCATAAAACTTAGAGGTTCTAAATTTGAATCCTTTCCTCCTTTTCTGCTTAAAAGGTATTTTTCATCATTTGGACCAGATATTCTTCAAATTATCCATAAAAGTCTGTCCACCTCATCTTTCCCAACAGAATGGAAACACTCAGTTCTCCTTCCGATAATTAAAGATTCCAAAATTAGTCTCAACGACTGTTCAAATTATCGTCCTATAGCCAATCTTCCATTTTTGGCAAAACTTACTGAAAAAGTAGTATTTCATCAATTATCTGACTTCATTGACAAAACTCAGGTTTTGCATCCTAATTAGAGAATGACACGGTGAAAAAATTGGTCCCCGTCACCGCCCCGTCCCCGTCTCACCATCCTCTGCACCGCCCCGTCACCGCCATTCCCTTCACCGCCCCGTCACCGCCACTGCCATCCCATTCACCGCCCCGTCACCGCCACTGCAACCCCATTCACCGCCCCGTCACCGTCACCGCTGCATACATAAAAGCCTCAAACGGGTACGATTTTATATACTTTTCTTTATTTACGTATAAAGGAAACATTCTTTAAAACTTTAAAACTTTAAAACTTAGTTAAATATTAGTTAATAACTATACAAAAACAAACACGACATGTACTTTTAATGCTTACAATGTTAGCCTACATGGTAAGTAGACGCGGCCGCTGTACCTAATCGTGGCAAAGATCTCCCTGCCGTAATTAGCATAGTGACCGCGGCTACGGCTGCAAGTCTCCCCTCCCCCCAGCGATCACGACAGGAGGGCACCCAACCCCTCCTGTATGCTTCTCCTCTGATCCTCCTTCCCTCAACCAAGCATCTCTCTCTCTCCCTCCATGAGTCCAACTTTTCACTCTCTGCGCTCTCCCCCTTCCCCAGTGTAACATTTCTCCTTCCCTCCTTTCTGTCCTCCCCATCCATCTTGCCCTCTCCATGAGTCCAACACTTTCTGCCTCCTGCACACTTTCTCTCTCTGTCCTTGCCTCTTCCCTCAGTGGTATCCCTCCTTCGCACCCCACAACCCAACATGCTCTCTCCCCATGCACCATCTCACCTTCCCCTCCAGTGTGTAGCACCTTTCCTTTCCCTCCTTTTCTGCCAGGTTCAGCAGTACCTCTTCTCCCTTCCTTTTACTTCCCCCTTGTCCAGCAGTACCCCTTCTCCCTTCCCTGTTCCCATTGTCCAGCAGTACCCCTTCCCTCCTGTCCAACAGTATCCTTTCTCCCTTCCTTCTTCCCCTCCTCCCCTTGTCCAGCAGTACCTGGTGTACACTGGGCAGGAAGAGAAGCTCCGGCATCAGCGTCAGCTGACTAGCAACTTCCTGCAGCTGCATCTTTTGCTGGGACTCCTGTCTTCGTGTATCCGGCAGATATGCGAAGGCAGGTGTCCCATACGATGGGGGGATGCTAGTCAGCTGACGCCGGAGATTCTCTTCTTTCCCAGTGTGCAAGATTGCGCCAGCGTCAGCTGATTTGCAACTGCCTGCTGCCGTCGCGTATGCCGGGACTTCTGCCTTCGCGTATCCGGCAGTTGCCCAGATTGCGAGTTCGGGTACTAGACTGTGTATTCCTGTAGACCCCCCCCAACGGCCCTCCTGACAATCGCAGCAGAAGGGTACCCAACCCCTCCTGCTGGACCCCCCCCCCAACGAACCCTCCCACCCCGGAACCCCCTTAGTCTTACTTTCCAAGTTGGACCGGACGGCTCCTCACACGTATGGCCAGCAGGTTTGCCTCCGTCCAAATGAGGCGGGCCCGCCCCTACCCTGCCCAACCCACAGGATCCTAGGGCCTGATTGGTCTAGGCACCTAAAGCCACTCCCGCTATAGGAGGGGCATTAGGTGCTTGGGCCAATCAGGCCCTAGGATCCTGTGGTTTAGGCAGGGGAGAGGAGGGGCGGGCCCTCCTCATTTGGACGGAGGCAGGCCTGCTGGCCAGACGAGCGAGGAGCTGTCCGGTCCAACTTGGAAAGTAAGACTAAGGGTGGTGTTTCGGGATGGCGGGGTTTGTTGGGGGAGGGTCCGGCAGGAGGGGTTGGGCACCCTCCTATTGGCGATATAGGGGGCCGTTGGGGGGGCTGGCAGGAGAGGTTAGGCACCCTCCTAACAGTGATCATAGGGGGGCTGTTGGGGAGCTGGCAGGAGGGGTTGGATATCCTCCTGCCGGCGATCGTCGGGGGGGGGGGGGGGGGGGGTTCTATTGGCAGGAAGGGTTGATCTGACAAATGCAAGTTGGATCGAGAGTAAATGCGGCAACGTGCGAGTTGGATCGAAAGTTGGAGGAGACAGACAACATGGCGGAGACATCTAACACCCGGTCACGAACACGGTGAAACACAGGTAAATAGCGGTTCCTAGAAGGGGGGACATTGGCCTGCGGGGACAAATCTATTCACCGTTTTTGCGGGCGGTGAAAGGATTTGTCCCCGCGTCTGCGGCGATTTGCTAATGAGGTCACCATAACCCGCAGCCAAACCGCAGCCACGCAGCGGTTCGCTGCGGGGATCGCTCCCCGTGTCATTCTCTAATCCTAATCAATCTGGATTTCGTAAAAATCATTCAACAGAGCATTCCTTACTAGGTCTTGTCACATCTATTCACTATTATCTAGATCAACATAAATCAGTCATTCTCATTTCCCTAGATTTAGCAGCAGCATTTGATACAATTGACCATCATTTACTACTCCAACGTCTCTCTTCTATTGGTCTAAGTGACCAAGTACTTGAATGGTTCCGAGCATATTTTAAAGACAGATTTTCCACAGTGTACTTCAAAAATTCTTTCTCTAAACCATATCAAACAAACCACGAAGTCCCTCAAGGTTCAATATTGTCTCCATTATTGTTTAACATTTATTTGGCCCCTCTTTTAACTCTTTGTCAATCAATTGGATTTACAGTATATGCTTATGCAGATGATTTCCAACTTCTGCATACTATTGACCCCACAAGTTCACATGACATATCCGACATTAACCAAAAGCTAGCCAAAATCCATGACTGGCTAAATGTCAATCAATTATCCCTAAGTATTAATAAAACCACTACTGTACTCTTCTCAGGGAAAGAAGGATCTCCACTTATTAACCCAATCTTAAATTAACAATACGCCACTAATTCAAACCAATATCACAAGAATTTTGGGAGTTATAATAGATAACAAACTCACATTTCGTACACACATCAGTGCGCTGGTCAGAAATTGTTTCTATAGGTTGAAGATGATTCGATCACTCGTTCCCCTCCTTGACAAATTTTCCCTTATTACACTAGTTCACTCTTTAGTTATATCAAAATTAGACTATTGTAATTCTTTATTAAAAGGGGCATTTTTAAAAGACATACAGCGACTTCAATTGATTCAAAACACAGCAATAAAGATAATTTCAGGTTCAAAAAAATTTGACCATGTTTCACCTTTATTACAAGAAGCTCACTGGTTACCAATAATACATAGGATAACATATAAAATAGCTCTTTTAGTCTTTAAAACAATTAAGACCAATACACCGGCTTTTATTGATAGGCTCCTGATCCCATATAGTTCATCGAGAGTTCTTAGATCATCTTCTCAGTCTACCCTTAACGTTCCCTCCTTGAAAATTATCGGAACATGCCGTGCCTCTATTTTTTCAGTAACAGCACCAACGATTTGGAATTCTCTCCCTTTGTTCATGAGACTTGAACAAGATTTGCAGAAATTCAAGAGTAGTTTAAAGTGTCTTCTTTTCAAAGAAGCCTTCAACTGAATTTACTAAGTATATCATGAGACAACATCTTATGATTTTTCTCATTCATGAAACCAGTTCACCAATATTTTTCTCTTTCGATCTCTCACAACCACTTTCTACTTTCTCTTACCCTCCCAATGTACTTCCCTTTTATGTACTTTTCTTGAAAAATTGTATTTCTGCCCTCCATTCCTATTGTTTCTCAAGTTTAATTACCCCTGTTGGTCTAGTTATAAATATTATGTATCAGTGATTTCTTTAAAATCTTATTTTTATTTTTGTAAAACGCTTTGTAATTTGAAAAGCGTTTCATCAAATAATTTGAATAAACTTGAAACTTGAAACTTCAGGTTATTGAGGCCAGCAGCGTGCCTGATTTTAAGGCCAAATGGGATAGACACGTGGGATCTATTCACAGAGAAAGATAGGGGAGGGTCATTGGGGTGGGCAGACTAGATGGGCCGTGGCCCTTATCTGCCGTCTATTTCTATGTTTCTATATTTCTTATTGTTTTAGACACTACAGCGCTGAAACTAGAGAACTGAACGTGGGACACCTACTGTTCTCCCAATTCCAGAGCCCTGAAGAAATGATTATCTTATCGTGAAACATTGGCCATCATCTAGTTTCAACGCTGTAGCATTTAAAACAATAAGAAGCAGTGGACAAAACCGGCAACACCGAAGCCTCTGTGAAATAAGTCCAGCTTGTTTTGTAATTTTTTATTCATAACACTCTTAGATACTGTATTAACCAATGGTACTGTATTAGAGTAGAGTAATGTTAAGTACAGTAATTTAAAGTAACCAATGATTACCAATCATGATTTGGAACCTGGAACATGAGGTAGATTATTGTTAGGAAGGCAAGTCACTTTCCAGATTAGCCTCTGGTGGTTCAAGTGGAGATAGAATGTGAAAGCATGTGTTACCAGGCAGGTGTTTTCATTCTGCTCCTTTTTAGGCTCTTTGACAAAGTACCACTTGTAGAGGGCTTGGGATCACCTTCTGTGTTGACATCAGGTGGTTTAGGTGTCTTCATTCTGCTCCTTTTTATGTTGTTTGCCAAGATACCACTTGTAGAGAGCTTGGGATCACCTTCTGTGTTGGTATCAGGTAATTCAGATGGTTCTGGTGTCTCTGTTCTGCTCCTTGTTAGGCTCTTTGCCAAGGTACCAATTGTAGAGGGCTTGGGATCACCTTCTGTGTTGGCATCAGGTAGTTCAGATGGTTCTGGTGTCTGTATTCTGGTGGTGTCTTTTGCGAACTAACGTTCCAAAGTGGTTTGATGATGATGCCTTTTTGAACTTTTCTAAAATGTTCAATGATATTATCATTGAATAAGTTAACACACCTGTTAACAAGGACTTTATCTGGGTGCCACTTCTCTATGACTGCCTGTGTTTTTGACCACATGCTGAGCAAATCTTTGATTTCAGCTGTGGGTATGGTACCTGCAGCTCCCTCTTCCTCCCCTGAAGACATTTATTGGGCTACTTCTTTCTGCTGCTGCTGGTTGAGTGCTGAAGCTCTTCCGTTGTCAGCTCTGTCTTGTGATCATCCACTAACTCATTGACATCCTCTTTGCTGACTTCCAAACCCATGGACTTGCCCAGAGATACGATGTCAGGAACAACAGGTGGTTCTTCAAAGCCTTCAATGTTCCTTTCAGCAACACATTCTGGCCAGAGGTTTTTCCAGGCAGAGACCAATGTTCTGAAAGACATTTCCCTCAATGCTTTCTCAATGATTCTTAGGCAATAGAGGATATTGTAGTGATCCTTCCAGAACTCTCGCAGTCAGTTCCGTTTCATTTGTAACTTCAAAACATCTCTGGAACATAGCCTTGATGTACAATTTTTTGAAGTTTGAGATCACCTGCTGATCCATTGGCTGTATAAGAAGAGTGGTATGGGGGGGGCAAAAATTTGATCTTGATGAAGCTATATTCGCCCACCAAATTATCCTCTAGCCCTAGTGGATGTACAGGAGCATTGTCAAGGACAAGGAGAGCCTTGATCGGGAGGTTTTTCTCCTGCAGATAAGTTTTTGCATGAGGAGCAAACTCCTTGTGAATCCACTCAGTGAAGAACTGCCTGGTAACCCATGCTTTCACTTTTTATCTCCACATAACATTAAATTTACTCTTAATGATGTTATTATTCTTAAAGACCCGTGGGTTTTCTGAATGGTATACAAGGAGAGGTTTGATCTTACAGTCCCCACTAGCATTACAACACACCAAAAGAGTAAAGCAGTCTTTCATTGGCTTATGGCTGGGTACAGACTTTTCTTCCTTTGAGATGTATGTTCGCCTGGGCATCTTTTTCCAAAAGAGGCCAGTTTCGTCACAATTGAACACTTGGTTCGAAACATAGCCCTCACTGATCACAAACTTCTTAAACTCCTTTACAAACTCTTCAGCTGCTTCAACATTAGAACTGGCTGCCTCCCCATGCATAACAACGCTATGGATCCCAGGTTTTTTTTTTAAATTAAAGTTCGAACCACCCTCTACAGGCTTTAAACTCTTCCTTTTCATCAGTAGTATCAGGCAGGCCTTTCACTAGATCTTCATGAAGAACTTTGGCTTTCTCACAAATGATTGTCTCAGAAATCACATCACCCGCAAGCTGTCTTTCATTAATCCAAATAGAGAGCAGTTTTTCCATCTCTTCCATGCTTTTTGATCTCCTAGAGCTCAGTGTAGTAACCCCTTTGGCCACATTAGCTGCTTTGATAGCTTCTTTATTTTTCAAAATTGTACACACAGTTGATTTAGGCATCCCAAACATAGCAGCAAGATCAACCACACGTGTACCACTTTCATGCTTAGCAATAAGCGCTTTCTTAACTTCAATTGTAGCTTTAACTGCTTTCCTCTTGCTTTTATTTTCCGCTGGATACATGGTTAATATAGGTGGTCTGAGGGCTGTGCAGGAACAAGATTGGACCCACATGGCAGAAACATATACAGAGATAGAAGACACAAGTTTAGTTTAGTTTAAAAAAAAAAAAAAAAAAACTTGACTAGAAAAAATACATAATTGTGCTACTTTCCCTTTAAGCAAGTTCTCAGTCCAGGTGACAACTCGCAAATATCTTTTAAGGAAATATCACCCTCAGGAACATCTTGAGTGGAAACATCTCAACCGTATCAAAACTGACTAATTGCAATTTAGCAAAGTTATCAGTCCCTTGGGATGCTACAATGGGATTTTGCAGTATTTCAGGTTTGTCCTGCAACTCATTAGGAACAGACTCCACCTGACTATTTACATCTGCAGACAGGGGTTGAGGGAATCTAGTGTTGGTACTCAAAGATAACCCATCCAGAGAGAGAGAGGGTGAAAAACTACTTATTATTTGAGTAATTCCAGTCCAATGTTTGTCCAAGGGACCTTTAATCACTGGTGTACTGTAGATGCAGCAAGATTGTTTCCCCATAACATACTCCCTGTATAACACAGCTGGCTAATATATCTCACTCTATAACAGAGCTAGGTGATGTACTGGGTAAGGGAAGTGAAATCTGTAAATACTGCAGGAAATGATGGAAGGCTCTTTCCTCAGTCCCAACACTCTCCAGAATCTCCTGAAGTAAATTTGCATGTGCTCCCTGAAAAACTGACTGGCAGTGGCTTGATGTGTCCTAAGGACTGAGTTGAGAACCCCTGGCATGCACTAATTCATTAATCCACTTTAGTAACTTCAAACTAATCAAAAAATTACAGTTGTTCCAGAATACTGTGGTTATATTAATTTTTGGTCTAAAAAGATATGAAAGTGTTGCATTAGCGTATAAGAATCTTCATTGGTTATCAGTTAAGAGGTGAATTAAGTTTAAATCAGCTTGCATAGTTTATCTGAAGAGTCAGTCTGTAGTATATAATGATCTGATTTTGCTTTTTTCTCATTTGCATTATTCTTCTACCAGATTATGTGGTACTTTATTACTACATTTTCCACAGATTAGAGGAGTACAGTATAAACAACAGCTCAACTCCTCTTTTGCTTATACTGCCATTACAATTTGGAATAATCTATCACCTGTTTACATTAGGACTGATATCAATTACTTAAGACTTTGTAAAACTTTGAAAACATTTTAATATTACTTGTAATATTCATGTAATGTTGATGTTTTAATTATTGATTGATTTTGTATTTTCCAATTGATTTTATGGCCTCTTTGAATGTAAATCACCTTTTTGGTATAGTGTGATTAATAAATTGTGCATTAGATTAGATTAGATTAATGTTTTGCATTTTCAGTGCTACATAAAAATACCCAGAGATAAAGCAAGTACAAATATCTATGGGGTCTTTTTCCTGAGGCAATTTTCAAAGGAAAAGTATGTTGTTCATATTTTATCTTTAAAAATTATTGTCAAAGACATAGGACCAGCACAGATAGATTTGAAAACTGACCCATTAAAATGTCAATATATTATATCATGCAATAAAGATTTTCAAGGAAAGGGCACACTAAAATCCTCAGTAGTGTGGATTTGGAAAATTGTGTGGATATCAATATAAATTATAACATCTGTGTTAGCTGCCAGTAAATCAGTTGAAGTATAAAGGCCAGCTAAAATGAAATATTTAGGGAGGTAGTTATTGAGCTACAGGAAAAGTTATTTTTTTATCACATCTTAGTGTACTGTGGGAGTCATTAACCTATGACCCACTCCCCAATATCACATCTTAAAGGGACTAGACATTACAAATGACTTCCTCCCCTCCCAAGTTCTCCTCCTATGAACACAACCTTCTTCCACCCTATGGCTTGCAAATGCATCCCCCTCTCAAAGACCTCAAATCCCAATTCCCTTCCTACCAGAGTATCCATCTTCACAACCCCCACCTCATGAACAACCTCCCTTTCCTCTCAAATACTACTTATTCTCCTTAAGATTTTCCCTTCTCCCTGACTCTACTTGTTCAAATCCTTGGTGTTTTAAGGGTTACAGGGCAGGAGAGATTCCCAGTAATGCCTGCCTCTGCAGGTACTGGGTTCAAAATGCTACTAGTGTCCCCTAGAGAGAGTATAATAAAACTACAACTAAGGTCACACTGTTGTAGATGGGTTTTCTTCACTTCACAATTTTGTTGCTTCATTACTTCCTTCACTCAGTCCTCCTGTGCTTTCAAATACTATACTTGGCCAAGTATAAGAATATAAACTAAGTACTTCAATACTACAGGAGTGTTTGAATGCTTGGGTTTTAGTGATGCTGTTAGGCATACCTATATGCTTTGGTGGTATGATAGCAGCTCTATATGTTTATTCTATAACTAGTCTTTAAGCCCGTTACATTAACGGGTGCTAGAGTAGATGTCTGTCTGTCTGGTTCTTTTTTTTCTTTGTGTCTCTCTCCTTGCACGCTGCCTGTCTGTCATTTTTTCTGTCTGTGAATCTCCCTGTGTCCATTGTGCCCCCAGTGCCCCTTTCTATGTCCATATTAACACCCCCACCCCCGATTCCAGCCTGCCTGCCTGCCTTCCATTGAAACCCCCCTCCATTGCCTGCATCCCCCTTCAATTGAAAACCCCTTCCCCCACTGATGCCAGTCTGCCTGCCTGCCTCCCAAAAAGAGCTGCCTGGCATAAGGATTATAATAATGCAGCCCCAGCTCTTCTCCTTTAAAATACAAAAACCGTCTCGTCAGCTCTTAGCACCGCTTGTAGCGTCTCCTCCCCCACCGCCACCCAGCAACTGAAGCACAACGAATCGGCCAAGGCCACAGTCACCCGGGGGGTGACTGGAAGATGGCTATTCCCCGCGCTGACTCGGCCCAGCCTGAAGAGCCGGCCGAAGCACAGAAATTATTGTCCCGTTCTTGTTCGGCTTCCCCTTCCCTTCCTGCGGGCTGGCCTGCTGCGGCCTAAGGTTTTTTTAAAGTAAGGGAGTCGTTTTCAAAGTCGCCGCCACCTCGTTCGCGGCTCCTCTCATGAGCTGCACTTGCGTTGGAAGATGAGAGAGGAGCCATGGCGGCGGCTTTGTGGGTCCCTAGTCCGAAGCTCGATCCAACGCGCTTGTTCAGCTTAGAGGGACTGAAGGGGATGGAGAAAAACAAAACAGTAGTTCGCGGATGCTGGGAAGTAAGGCTGGGGAGTTGCGCATGCGCACTCTTGCGGCCACAGACCTACAGCGCACAGAACACGCAAATAGGAGTGCGCATGCGTGGCTAGATTTTTATTATATAGGATAACCATTTTGCTTTCAACTCTTGATATTTACAATTTTGCCACAGACTGATCATTGTAGATAACGTGTTATGCATGAATACGTTTTTTTGTGTTCTTACATCCACTTTGTCAAGATCTTTATAGGACCTGAATATAGCATAGGGACTTGCATATGATTGATTGAATATAGCATAGGGACTTGCAATATGATTGATACAGTAGGTTGTACCTTATTCTGTGTTGTTTAAAGCACTTTTTAATTTCAGTTTCAGTTTTCTGTAATATTACTTTCTGATCTTTTCTCTCAGTACCAGGTGCTGGATTGTTGCACCATCTTCTACGTCCATAGACTTTATTTATTTATTTATTCAACATGTGTTATACCACTATTCAAAAATATCAAGGTGGTGATCACAATAAACAGCATAATGCAAACAAATTACAGGGACTTCTGACAGGACAGAGGAAGATAAAGTTCAGGGAAAAGATATGAGGAAAGGAATGAGAACCACTAAAATGCAAAGCGAATCAAATATACCCAAAAAATGAACATGAGGATGAAGGGTCAGAATATCAGAAAACAGGAGCATCATAAGTGAAGTCAATATATCAGGAGAATGATTTAACAAATAACCAAATTCTAAAGGCAAACTTAAATCTAGGCAGAAAGGGCTCTACGAAAAGAAGCCCGGGAGGTGATTATAAAGAAACATAGAAACATGATGGCAGATAAAGGCCAAATGGCCCATCTAGTCTGCCCATCCATGGTAACCATTATCTCTTTCTCTCTCCGAGAGATACCACGTGCCTATCCCAGGCCCTTTTGAAT
Organism: Geotrypetes seraphini; assembly: GCF_902459505.1. Lineage (NCBI taxonomy): Eukaryota > Metazoa > Chordata > Amphibia > Gymnophiona > Dermophiidae > Geotrypetes > Geotrypetes seraphini. Next base: position 215,068,216 of record NC_047087.1, on the reverse strand, counting down.
TCAGACAAGAGTTGGAGCTATACACTCAAAGCAGAAAATCTAAAGGAAACTAGCTGTAAAACCAGCAAACAGTAGATGGAATGACAAACTGATTTCTATTAGAAGACCTCAGGGCCATATTAGAATTACACTTCCCCCTCAATAGAGATTCACTAATTACATTTGTAGCCTTCTACTTGGTTTAAGGGCCCATAAATCAGAGATCATTCCAAGATGGGTGAGAGTTGCAGTAGGTAATTAATTAAAATCTAAACTGAGGCTTCCTGTGCCTATTAGTTATGCTTTATACTAATACTATAGCAATTTTAAAATATCCCCTTTAAATGCTAGCCTATGAACTGTAGCAGAGACTTTCTATGTAATGGGGAAAAAAATCCTTTAAACTAGTATTTAAAATAAAATAAAGTCCCTGGGCTTGCCGATTCAACTTTAAGTCAACCTTTCCTCAGGTTTACAAGCAATATTCCAGCAAATTCTTACCAGTGAAAATCTCACTATCTTTGCAAGTCCTTTCACAACATTAAATCATATTAACATATGTTAATATGATGCACATTAGTTTATACAAGTCTCATGGTTTCTATTTACTAATAGCACAATATATTATGACTAGTCTTTAACCCGTTACATTAACGGGTGCTAGAATAGATGTGTCTGTCTGTCTGTGTTTCTTTATCTCTCTCTCCTTGGCTGCTGTCTGTGTCCTTCTGTTTCCTCCCCCCACCCCGAGCAAAGCTGTCAGCCCCCAGCACACCCCTCCCCCCAAAGCAGCCCCCTTTCCCTCTCCCTAACTGTCTCTCCATGGCCCTCTTCTGTCTTCCCCCTAGAGCAAAGCTGTTTGCCCTAAGCATACCCCTCCCCCCAAAGCAGCCTCCTTTCCCTCTCCCTTTCTCTCCATGGCCCCTTCTGTCTTCCCCCCAGAGCAAAGTTGTCTGTTCCCAAAACACCTCCCACCTAAAGCAGCCCCCTTTCCCTCTCCCTATCTCTTCATGACCCCCCTTCTGTCTCACCCAGCACACCCCTCCCCCAAAGCATCCCCCTTTCTCTCTCCCTGTCTCTCCTTGGCCCCTTCTGTCTTCCCCCCAGAGCAAAACTGTCTGTCCCCAGCGCACCTCCCCCCCAAAGCAGCCCCCTTTCCCTTTCCCTATCTCTCCATGGCCCCTTCTGTCTCCCCTCAGCACACCCCTCCCCCCCAAAGCAGCTCCCTTTCCCTTTCCCTCTGGCCCCCTGTATTGATCCCCCTGCTTACCCTCCCTCCATACTGGCGTCTTCTGGCCTGCTCCTCTTCAAAGCAAGCCACGATCGTGGTGGCTGGCCCCAGCGAACCTCGCAGGCCGCTCCCCAACCCAGAAGCACGCTCCCTCCCGACGCGATCCCGTGCGTCAGAGGGAACGTGCCACCGAGGCCGGAAAGCGGCCCGCAAGACCCGCCAAAGCCGGCCACGATCGCAGGCTGCCCCGAAGAGGAGGATCAGCGGCAGCGGCAGCAGCTGTGAGCGAGGGCGGGAGGAGGCTTGCTTCGGGTTGGTGAGCAAGGGCGGGAGGACTGAAGCTTGCTTTGGGTTGGTGAGCGAGGGTGGGAGGAGGCTTGCTTCGGGTTGGTGAGTGAGGACGGGAGGAGGGGAGTGGCCAGAGTGATCCCTGGCCGGGTTCTAAAATGGAACATGGCCATGGATCACACACTACAGCGGCAGGGATCACGTTTTTTTAAAAGCGCATGCGCCGCTAACGTTTTATTATATAAGATACTTACCCAGACAACTGCGCTGATAGATTTTCATCAACATTTTCTGGATAATGTTGCTGAAAATCACTACAGACTGCCACAATGCTCTCTAGATACTGTTGGGGCAGTCCAAAGGCAGAGTCTGAACCGAGTCAGGAATTACCTGGAGACTGGTAATAAACAGCTCTGGTACCTATGTAATCATTTAGGTAATTTAGAAGAATACAATTATCAGGCTGGTTGTCTGGATAATGGTGGTGAATACTGGTAAAATCTGAGTAATACTTGGCACTGAGTAAATATAACTGGAAAACAAACAGAAAAATCTAAAGGTCACCAAATATATGAAACATCAAAACCCAAAACTTGAACTTGGCATCATATGACTGATCTATGTTTTACCACCTTAAATGCTATCATTATCATTTTTAAAATGAAGCTCAGATTGAATTTGACAGCACAACTTTAAAGTTCAACCCTTGGTGAAGAAGTTGTGAAAAACAGGTACTGGCATATCATTTTTTTAAAGATATGTGTTTTGTCACAATTTTGGATATCATTTATTGATTTTTGCTATGGAGTTTTACCACACTAAATTATATTTTGATTCAAAGCAGGTTTCTCTGACCAATGACTTGAAAGTACAGTCCCAGCTATAAGCATTTTAGAGCTGAATCTATAAGTGGCATCTTGATTGGTAGTTCCTATCTGAGTTCTATGTAGATATCAAAATTAAATAATTGACTTATTTGGTGTAGTAATTGACTATGCCATTAAATTCCCATTAAAAAAAACTCTTGAAAAAGATCACAAATTCTGCATGGAACTCGGAAAGGTGCCTACATTGAGATGCTTAGCAATGCCTAAAGATACCTACCTCAAAAATGATCAAAGTTAGGGGCATGACTTAGGCACCAGTGTTGATTATAATTGAAATATATTATATTAGATTGTGACTGTATGTTGTTTGTTTTTATAATATGTGCAATATAGTGTCTGATGAAATATTATGAATGTTTTATATGGAAACTGCTTTGGTTTAAGACAAGTGGTTTAGAAATGTAATAAATAAATAAATATGTGCCTGTGTTAGATGCTGGTTAATTAGGGCAGGGAAAGCCTAACCTAATATACTGGTGTGTAACATAAGAGGAAGTGCTAAAAAGTTTTCATCCCATTCAAGAAAAGAATGACATGAATATGGTTCAATGAATGATCCAAAACAATGTCAAAAACATAGAATTTTGTTTCTGCAAATTGGTACTTACCGTATATATTTGAATATAAGTTGATCCAAATATAAGTCAAGACCCCCTTTCCCCCCCCCCAAAAAAAAAGGAGGCAAAATGGTTGATTCTAATATGTTGGGTGGCTTAATATTCAAATGCCCTCCCCTGTCAAGCACTGCACCCAGCACACTTCCTTTCCTCCTTGCCTGTCAGGCACTGCACCCAGCACTCTTCCTTCCTTCCATCCCTCACCTATCAGGCTCTGTACCCAGCACCCTTCCCTCCCTCCCCTGTCAAGCACTGCACCCAGCACACTTCCTTCCTTCCCTCCCTCACCTATCAGGCTCTGTACCCAGCACCCTTCCTTTCTTCCCCTGTCAGATTTTACACCCTCCCTCCCAGGCTCTGCCTTCTGTCCCCCCTCCCTGCCTTATCCTCATACCTCTGCTGATCCCTGGTGGAGGTGCATCAGGCAGGAGCAAGCTTTCTGAACTCCTGCCCCAATGCTAACCGGCTTCCACCAGCAGGAGCATGATCTGGTGCAGCTGCTGGGTACTGAATGGCTTCCTTACTGGCTCCTGTAAATTCTCGGGAGGGGGCATTAGCTCGAATACAAACCAGGATTCCTATTTTTGGGCCCAAAAATCCCGGTTTATATTTGAGTATATATGGTAATGAAATATAAACACTTTTTTCAGCTACAGTGGCAAAATAATGCTCAGAATTTAGGAAGTTGGTTGGTTGGAATGAGAAGTTTTCAGCAGCCCCTTGTATACAATAAAAGTGAGTCAAGTATAGGACAATCAAGCCATTGTGACATCACTGATGAGGTTGGCTCTTATTGGTGCAATGAGGCATTATGATATCACAATCTCAGCTCTTGTTACCAGAGACTTAAATTGTTTGGTTGGGACGAAAACTTTTCAGCACCCCCTCGTAATGGTGCCTACAGATGCTTAAGATAAGTTAGGCACCAGTAGGTGTGATTCTATAAATGACACCTCACGGCTGATTGACAACCGTGCCAAGCGGCAACTAGGAGTTAGGTGTTGCTAGGTGGCATTTTCAGAATCAGCCCCTTTGTGCTAGTATTGAACAGGGTGTCTGAGGTCTTTTCCTCCTTTATTTTTTAATTATAGCATTTAAGTTTGTAAAGCATATCTCAGTCATATGATGCCAAGCTCAAATTTTGGAAGTTCAGCACTACAGATACCCGGAGATTAATATTTATAGTAATATCTGAGTATAATAGCCAGAACCTAATGCCGATCTCCACAGATGAATATCAGACCAAAAGCACTTAACTTGCTTTGAAAACACATTAATAATTTTTAACATTTGTTAACACGGCTAGGGCTCCGTTTGTACTGGAAGCAATGGAAAACGTGTCAAGGACACAATAAGCTTCAATGAGCAAAACAGGATTTGAACCCTGGCTTCTGGTTTGGCATCCATAGCTTTCATCATCCATCTACTCCTCCAGTTGTGGACAAAATTCAAGTTTATCTCACTAAAAGGAGAGGGGTGATCTATACTCATATGGCAATAAATAAGCTAGTCAGGGTTTGTAAACATAAGTATGTCATCTATTTATCTATCTATCTATTTGTGGGAATAGTTTCTTAAGCAAATGCTTACTAATACTAATGAACATCTGTTTAACAGATGCTAGATGACATTTACATATGTTTCTTTTCATTTTTCATTTGAAAGGTACAGCATGAGGTGTTGCACTGCTAAATAACCAGTCACTACTGATGAGGGCTCTCAGGTTGAATTAACATTGACAGAAAGAGACAAATGCGTTACTCAGTAACAGAATACCTGACAGACTGATGAGACCATGTCATAGAAGGGAAGGATGAAGTGTATCATTTTTTACTTGACAGAACTTATTATATCATCTGTGAGAATTTTGTAGCACTCCGTGCCTTGAGAGTGTCGAAAGAGCCTGAACAAATAATTAAAAGGAAACGTGTAGAAGACTAAAACCCAGAGGTGCCAGGCTTCAAATCTCACTTCTCACAAGTTATGCTTCATCTGACCTTGGGCAAATCGCTTGCCCACGGATTCTATAAAGGTTGCCCAAATTTGGACAATATCAGATGTCTATCCCAGAATAATTAGTTAATGGGCTCCAATAATTTAATTATTGGAGCAAACAAGCACTTAATTGGCACTGATTCTGATTTGGGAGCCGATCTGGCTACACGCTATTCTGTAATAATGGGAGCTTAAATTAGGCCATATGCAAGTCAAAAGGAGGGTATGGGTGGGTCAGGAGCATTCACAAACAATGCCTATAGTGTTACAGAATAGTGGGATCTGCATCTAATTTGCATGCTAGAATTTACGCCAGGTATCAGCACGCATAGATCCATAAATTCTGTATATTGTGCCTAAAGTTGTGTGCACACATGTTTATTTTATTTATTTTGATGAATCGAATCTTAACTGATTAATTGGCCTAATCAGTGCCGATAATTGGCAATTAACAGCTTGCAATTTACAATAATTGGGACTAATTAAAAGTTACATGCACAACTTGGAAAGTGTGATTCTATAAAAAAGTATGCACCGGTTGCAGTGCATGAATTTGAAAAGGGGGCGTGGCCAGGGACAGGTTGGGGGCAGATTGGGAGCAATATAACATAACATAAGAACATAGGAGTTACCATACTGGGATAGATTGAAGGTCCATCAAGCCCAGTATCCTGTTTCCAAGAGTGGCAAACTCAGGTCACAAGTCCCTGGCAAAAGCCCCAAGGAGTAAAACAGAATTTATGATGTTTATCCCACCTGGAGTATTACAGTTAGGAACATTGCATTAAAAAAAAAAAAAAATTCCTTGTAAATGTGAAGTACAAATCTGTATGTTTTATATATATATATATATATATATATATATATATATATATATATATATATATATATATATCCCTTACATTTAACCACATTTTGGTGGTAAAGATGTCTTTGATTCCTGCTCCTCCTTTGTTTCCTGTTGTTGAAGGTACCAGATGAGATTTAATTAGAAAGACTTCACTGACCTTTTGTTATAATGCTTTTGCTTATTTGCATTAACATATTTGTTCTTATGTAATTTTCTGAACCACCCTCTCTTTATATAGTAGATTTTAGCTTAAACTCACAATGTTTCATTTACTTTTGACTTGGAATACCTTTTACAAAATCATAGCACGATTTTTAGCACCGGTCGCAGTGATAACAGCTCCAATGCTCATAGAGCTGTTACCGCTGTGGCTGGTGCTAAAAAAACGCGCTATAGAAACATATATATGCTGCTTATCCTAGGAATAAACAGTGGATTTTTTTTCAAGTCCATCTTAATAATGGCTTATGGACTTTTATTTTAGGGAATTATCCAAACCTTTTTTAAACCCTGCTAAGCTAACTGCTTTCACCACATTTTCTGACAACACATTTCAGAATTTAATTACACATTAAGGGCTCCTTTTACAAAGCCACGTTAGCGGTTTAATGCACGTAATAGCACGCGCTAAACTTCTGGCCCTGCTAGCCGCTATCGCATCCCCTTCAGCAGGCGGTATTTTTTCAGCTAGTGTGGGGTTAACATGTGATAAAAAGTTGTGTGCGATAAAGCCGCTAACGTGGCTTCATACAAGGAGCCCTAATTGAAGAAAAGTGTTCTATGGTCCGTTTTTATCTATTACTTAGTAGCTTCATTGCATGCAACCCAGCGTAGTATTTTTGGAAAGCAATTTGCATCTACCTGTTCCACTCTACTCAGTATTTTATAGACCTCTTTCATATCTCCCCTGAGCTATCTCTTCTCCAGCTATTTTAGCCTTTCCTCAAAGGGATGTTATTCCATCCCTTTTATCATTTCCATCGCCCTTCTCTGTATCTTTTCTAATTTTGCTTGATCTTTTTTGAGAAGCGGATACCAAAATTGCACATAATATTTGAGGTGCAGCTGCAGCATGGAGCGATACAAGGGCATTACAACATTTTCATCTTTGTTTTCCATTACTTTCTTGACAATCCCTAACATTCTATTAACTTTCTTGGCAGCCATCACCAGGGAAGGATTAATTCTTCAAGGGCCCCTAGACACACAAGTACACTGGGCCCCCCTGGGCCTGCCCTGCCCATGCCCCGCCCACAGTCCGCCCCCATATATTTGTTTTCATATTTACTTTTTTATTTCCACATATATTTATTTTTTTAAATTCAAAACAAACAAAGATCAGCATACCAATGCACAGTTTTTCTTCTATGCAACCCCCAAACATCTCTGAACAAATCCCCCTTCCTTCCCTTCACACCTACTTACCCAGGACATTAACTCTGAACCTTTTCAATACATATATAAAAGCATTCAAATATATTGTAAAGCAGTAATACTATCCAAAATATATATCTATATTAATAACCAAATTTACATCGCCTAACTGCCTCACTCTACATCAGAGGTGTCAAACTCAATCACATAAGGGGCCGAAATCTGAAAAAAAGGATAAGTCGAGGGTCAAGTTTTTAATTAAGATACTTAGGGGTTCTTTTATTAAGGTACGCTAACTGATTTTGCGCATGCTAAATGTGCACCTTAATAAAAGGACCCCTAGTGACTAAGGCTTAGTCTTAGCAGACATATAGGGTTACAACATCTCCAAACCCACACCGGCTCAGTGGTGTAAACAAAATAAATATTGTAATCACAAAACAGAAAATAAAATTATTTTTTTCTACCTTTTGTTGGTCCCAGGTTCTGATTGTCTTCTGATAACTTGCTTGCTAGGGTGTCATGCCATTTGTTGTTTTCTTCTTTCTCCGTGCTAACCATCCATCTTCCATCTCTGTCCTCCCCTTCCATTTCCCTTCCCTCCCTCGGAGGTCTGTCATCTTTTCTTTTATTCATGTCCATATCTGCAGCTTTGGCAAGGGACCCCACCATCCCCAGATCCACCATCTGTCCTTTTCTCAACTACCCTTTCATCCAGCATCTCTCTCTCCTTCCCCACCACCCCAGGGTCCATCATCTCTCCGTTTCTCTTCCCAGCTTCCCTGTCCTATGCCACTTCCAGAAACTGTATGCCTCTCCCTTCCATCTTTCCCTTCAACCACATTGGTCTGGCATCCATCTTCTTCCGTTCCCTCCTCCAATGATTTGGCATCTCTCTCCTCTCCTTTTCTTCCCTTCCCTCTCCCACATCCACACCCCCATGGTCTGGCATTTCACTCTCTTCTCTCTCTTCCCCCACTTCCATCAGCATCTACCCCTTTTCTTTCCCTCCAGCCTAAATCCATTCAGTATCTTTCCCCCTTGTTTTCCCCCTTTCTCTGCACACCAATTCCATCAACATTAGCCCCCTTTCTTTCCCTCCAACCTAAATCCATCCAGTATCCTTCCTCCTTGTTTTTTCCCTTTCCCTACATACCAATTCCATCAGCATATGGCCCCTTTCTCTCCCTCCACCACCCTTTCCACACAGCAATGGCAACGCACCCCCCCTACGGGCCCCCCTCTTCCCTCCCTGCACGGCAATGGGTCCCCACCCAATGACAACAACAACGTTGCCCCCCCCAGCAATGGGCCTCCACCTGACGACAACAATGCCGGCCCTCCCCCCAGCATCGACCAATGGCAATGCAGCCAATGAAGCTCGAAGAAGATCCTGCGATGACTGCGTCTGCCGGTCCTTCCCCCTCCGACGTCACTTACTTCTTCCGGCAGATGCAGTCATTGCGGGATCTTCTTCAAACTTCATTGGCTGCATTGCCATCAGTCGATGCTAGGTGGAGGCTGGCATTGTTGTTGTCGGGTGGGGGCCTGTTGCCGTGGGGGGAAGAGGGGGGGGACCCGTTGCCGTCTGGTATGTTGTCCTTCAGCAGGCCCCCCTGACTATTTTGGGCCCTAGGCACGTGCCTAGTTGGCCTATTGGGTAATTCGGCCCTGGCCATCACACACTGAGCTAAGAGTTTCAACTTATCCTCAGTAATGACACCCTATTCAAAGCCCTAAATGGAAATGGACCAAGCTGTCTGAACAACCGCCTAATCTGGAAAAACACATCCAGACCAAGGAGAACTCAAGCACACTTGACATTATGGGTTCCTTTTACTAAGCTGAGCTAGCGTTTTTAGTGTGCACTACAGATTAGCGTACGCTGCGCCCCACGCTATGTGCCAAGAACTAATGCCAGCTAAATCCTATGTTGGCCACCTTTCAATCTTAACCATGCTGAATTTTAAAGATAAATTGCTAAACAATAGCACTGCAAGTTCATTTTTTAATTCTGTCAGTGCTCTGGGATATGTATCACCCGATCCAGGTGACGTGCTAATGTTCAATTTCTCCATTACTTCTACCAGTGTAGCAGAGATTTGTTTTAGTTTCTCTGACTTAGCAGCATTGAATAGGGTTTCCGTCACTGGTATCTCCCCCACAACTTCCTTTGTGAAGATTGAAGTTAATAATTAATTGACCCCCTCCCTTTTATTAAGCTGTGCTAGCATTTTTTATTGCTGGCTGTGGTGGTAAAAGTTCCGAAGCTCATCGGAATTGCATGAGTGTCAGAGCTTTTACCACCACAACAGTTATAAAAAAAAAAATGCTAATCTCTTTGCTGTGGTCTTGTTTTCCTTGAGTGCCCCTTTTACCCTTCAGTCATCTAGCAGTCCAACTGATTCTTTTCCCAGCTTCTTGATTTTAATGTACCTAACAAGATTTTTACTGTTTTTTTTTGTTTGATTGGTTTTTTTTTTGCCTCCAATGCAAACTTCTTGTTAAGATCTCTCTTTCCCTTCCTTACTAGTGCTTTACATTTGACTTGCCATTCCTTATGCTGTTTCCCATTATTTTTCAATCGGATCATTCTTCCACTTTCTGAAGGATTTTCTTTTAGCTCTAATAGCTTCCTTCACCTCTTTTGTTAACTACATCAGCTGCTGTTTGGTCTTCCTTCTTCCTTTTTTAATATGTGGAATATATTTGGTCTGGGCTTCCAGGGTGGTCTTTTTTTTTCCCAATAGCATCCATGCCTGATCTAAATTTTTGATCTTTGCTAAGCGCACGCTAAAACCACTAGCGCACCTTTGTAAAAGTAGCCCTAAGGTGATGTATTTGGCAAGAACACCTACAGTGAATTTACCCGTAACTCTGAGGGTGCTAGATGCTGTTGTTCAGATGTCATCAGAATTCTGGTATCTTGGAGTGGTCCTGGATTCCCAATTAACATTTAGAGATCATGTGTTAAATTTAATTAGGAGGATGTACTATAGGATACACTTAGTAAGTAAACTGTATCATTATGGGCTCCTTTTACAAAGCCGTGCTAGGGCCTTAACGCACGGAATAGCATGTGCTAAATTGCCGCAAGCGCTAGCCGCTACCACTTCCTTTTGAGCAGGCAGTAGATTTCCGGCTATCGCGCGCTAATCCGGTGCGTGCGTTAAAACCACTAGCGCTTATTTGTAAAAGGAGCCCTATGTGTCATTGGGGGGATTTTAAAACCATTCTCCACATGTTGGTGCTTCCGGTTCTTGACTACTGTAATGTGGTATTGTTAGATGTTCCAATGATGATGCTGAAATCTCTACAGGTAGCGCAAAATTCAATTTTGCGGTTGTTGTTCCGGCTTCAAAGAAATAAACATGTAACAGATTATTACTGGCTGAAAATTGAGTTTAGAATCAAGTATAAATTATTTATGCTGGTTTATTCAAGTATGCAAGGGTGTGCAACACAATATTTGATGGATTGCATATCATCCTATGTTGGGATGCAAAAGCTTCACTCAGCAACACAGCAAAACCTGACTATACCATCTTGAAAGGATCTAAGTCTGCAGATGGTGAGAGAGAAGGGTTTTTTTTCATAGAGTGAAATAAGCTTCCATCTGTCATTAAGAAACAAAAAAGTTTGCAGGCCTTTAAGAAATTGTTAAAACATCATCTGTTCTGTTGCATGAAATATACAGTATGACTTTATCGGCTCTGCTATGACTATGGGCTCCTTTTACTAAGGTGCGCTAGCGTTTTTAGCGTATGCAGGATTTTAGTGTGCGCTAAAACTGCGCTACACTACTAGAACTAACGACAGCTCAATCCTAGCGTTAAGGTCTAGCATGCGGCAATTCAGCGCACGCTATTCCGCGCGTTAAAGCCCTAACACACCTTTGTAAAAGGAGCCCTATGTCATGATATGTTCATTGAGCTGAACCTTTTGGGATGGGAGGGTTGTCTGGTGATGTTAATGTTGTTACATCGGTCTCCTATCAATTTTATTTTTTTTTGTAAAATGATTGAAATGTCATTTGTGTATATTTATGAATGTATTGATGTACTTCACCTTGTAAAAAACAGATTATAAACTAATCAATCCAATCCAATATTACTATTACATATTCCAAACCTATATTGTTAATTTTTAAAGAAAACCATTTTATAGGAAAAGAGTACAATTACTGCAAATAATTAAAGCTAGGCTTAATTAAAATAGACTGGAACCAGAGAATAGACATTAATTTGCTTTTTTTATTTTGTTTATTCACAAGCACAGCTGTTCCCAGTATCACCTCCTGCAGTACTGTTCTAATGCTTCCACTCATTAACTTTGTTCAGACTATGATCGATGACAGGGAAATGTGCCGATTCATCATAATACTGTACTCTGATTCTCAATTCATTGAGCAATAGTAGGTAGAAGCTGAACAAGGAGAACCTGCTACTGATTTGCAGTTCAGATCTTAAACTGGTTTATAAAACGTATATTGTTTTGGTTTTTTTGTTTTAGTTTTTTAAATGTCACTAATGTCTGTAATAAACCCATTTTTTTAGTAATATGAGATTATGACCACTTTCTAAGCTTAAAAAGCAAAATAATAATAATAATGCAAACCAAAACAAACAAAATAATGGAAGCCACATAGATTTCAGTTTACAATAGCCAAACTGATCAAAATGTGCTACATACAAGTATAATAAGACACAAAACATTACATTTTCTGCCTATGATTATGTAGAATTAATTCTTTTTAGTTGTAAACATTTGTGCCTGAAAATTTAACATCTTTATGGAACAATGTAATATTTATGTAGAAAAATAGAATTTTCTATTTGAGCTTATAGACCAGTATTTGCTATTTATTTAAGGACACCTTCTCCAGCACATTTTAGGAATGTGGTCTTTTGCACCATGCTAACATTGAATGAAAATATAACAAGAATATAAGGAACCTTTTACTAAATCATAGTAAAATTTTCAATTACAGTATCGCAATGTAGGTTTTTATTGTAATGTAGCTACAGCTTCAATATACGTATTAGGGTTTTTCCCAGCATCCTCTGCAACATATGCCACATTAACAACCCCCTTTTAATAAGCCACGATAGATGTTTTTTTTTTTATTTTTTTTTTTTTTTTGGGGGGGGGGGGGTTTACCACAGCTCAGAGCATTAAATGCTGTGACATTGCTCTGATGCTCATAGGAATTCTATGAATGTTGGAGCAGCATCGGAGCATTTAGCACTCCAGGCCACAGTAGAAGCCTCTACCATGGCTTAGTAAAAAAAATGGGGGGGGGGGAGTAATTTACTGTTAGCATACAGTACTTTGCTTGGAATTAGTGCAGAAGCACTTAGGGCCAGGTTCTATAAATGTTGGCTAATTCAGTAGGAACTTACCACATGTCGATCAAAGTTGGCACCACTTATAGAATCATGCCTAGCGGTGCCTAAATCCACATAGGCACTAGTAGATGTCATAATGTTTGGTGCTGGTATATTAAGCCAGGGTTTTCCAGGCCTAATATATTAGCACCTAACATAGATGCCTGCTGGCACCTAACTCAGTCCATATCCAAGCCCCGCTCCTAACCATGCCTACTTTTTGTATAGGCATTGGTAGGCATCTCAGTGTAAATGCCTACCATGAAATGGTAGACACTTACCAAATTACTGGTTAACTAATTTTTGTAATTTTTTTATCAGTTTTCAATGGCATTTTCAATTATTAGTGCCAATTAACCAATTGAAAAAAATGTTAAACACCTAACTCAGTAGGCACCTTTTATAGAATCAAGTCCTTAGTGACCCTTTCACTATGGAATGGCATTGTAAGTTACTTTTGCTAACCATTGGTATTTATTTTTATTTTAGGGGAGATGAAAAGTAGATTTTTTTTATATATATTAGTACCATTTGATATAGATTTTTTTTTCCTGAAATTTATCATTTAGCTTTGAATAAATATAAAATATTAAAATGAAAAACAATAACTCCTCTTTTACAAAGCCATAGTAGCCGCTGATGTATGGCAAATGCTCCAACGCCCATTAAATTCTTTTATGGGCATAGGAGCAACAGCTGCTACAACTTTATAAAAGGAGCCCTATGTTGTTTACTCCCCAGGAACTTTGTGCTGCTAGTGCATGGCTTGATATTTCCAGTGAATCTATATTAATGGTACCAATATAAAGTAACGCCTGCAGTTTGTGGGTCACCACTTCTCTGAGCTCCCTCTGTATTCCCCAGAAGATACCTCTATCTTTCTAGCCCTCAAAGGCTTCTTACAAATAATGTCCATGCTATTATTCTGCTCCCTTTGACAAAATTGTCACTCAAAAAGATCCCCAAACCTCTGTGAATAAAAGATGTTGTTGTTGGGTTTTTTTCACTTCCATCTCTAATCGGACCACAATCCTTTAGTGTTACTAACTCTAGGGATTACGCTGCCATTTTAAAGACTGTGCACTTATATGGCAGTCTGACCCCCTAACAGTAATAATGTGAAACTATTTCTGGGGGGAGGGGGGAGGTGTCAAAGGTACCATTTTGAACCTAGCACAAGCAATGGCAGAAGCTTCTGTCCCATACACCCTAGATAACAGGAATAATGGAATGGGAAGGTTTGGATGAAAAGAATGCTTGTTGTAGATCAAGTAGGGTCTATAGGGATAATGACAGGACTTGGATACTGTTGATAATATATCTTCATGGTGGGACATATCTTCAGGGTAGGGTGGAGGGGGTTGGGGCAAGAGAGAGAGAGCGATCTGAGAATCCAGGATAATATTTTTATTTTTTTTTAATGTGCTAACTCATTTAAGATAGGCTTCCCAGGAGCACTGAGAGAATGCTTCCCAGCTACAAAAATAGTATCAGCTTTGAACTAGTTATTTTTCCAAGAATAAAGCAGAACGAAGTGTTCACTACAAATTGTATTATTCAATTTACATAATAATGAGCTGTTTAGCATGCATTTGCATGCTTTGCATCTCAGTATTAGTTAGTCCATAGTCCATTAAACTAACATCAGTTAGAGCAGGGGTAGGGAACTCGAGAGCCGTATTCCAGTTGGGTTTTCAGGATTTCCATTGAATATGCATTGAAAGCAGTGCATGCACATAGATCTCATGCATATTCATTGGGGAAATCCTGAAAACCCAACTGGAATACAGTTCTCGAGGACTGGAGTTCCCTACCCCTGAGTTAGAGGGACCTGCCAGTCTAGACTCCAATGTGCTTAAGACCCCGCCCACAGGAGGAGCCTAAGGCTCTCGGGCCTATTCTGATTGGCCCAGGTGCCTCAGGACCCACCTTTGGGCGTTGTTTCAGCTGCCTGGGCCAATCCGGCCCCATTCCGGAGCCAGCTGGCCTGCTGGACGGGCGGGCTTGGCATCCATCCGTCCGGCCAACAATTTGAGGTATGGGAAAGGGGGGAGGGTGTTGGGGTCATGGGGTCGGCGGGGGGGGTTGAGGGTCGGTGGGGGGGGGCCGATCAGGGGTTTGGGAGGGCGGACGACAGGGGAGGGGGGTTGTGTCGAGGGCAGAAGGGCCTGGGATCCCTCCTGCCCGTATTGTAGTGGGGGGTGGGGGATAGGTGGGTCCGCCTGGGCAGGAGGGGTTGGGCTCCCTCCTGCCCAATCATGTAGAGGGGTAGGGGGCGAGAGGTCAGGAGGGCTTGGGCTCCCTCCTGGCCTGATCGTAATTGAGGGGCCCACGGGGCAGGAGGGCTTGGGCTCCCTCCTGCCCCAAACATAATCGGCAGGGGGGATTGCGGATCGCTGGGGCCAGGAGGGTTTGGGGTCTCTCCTAGCCCGATGTTGTCGTGGGGTGCCGCGGCTGGTGGGGCAGGAGGACTTGGGCTCCCTCCTGCTCTGATGTCGCGGGGTGCCATGGGTACCCGGGGCAGGAGGGCTTGGGTTCCCTCCTGCCCCGATATCGTGGGGGGGGGGGTTTGGGGTGGATTCTGTAACCGGTGTTGTTTTTGACAGACACCAGTTACAGACTCCAGCTTTTAGGCGAAGGACTGGCTCCTCCTTAGCCTAAAAGCCCTTGTGTTGGACGTTTGGGGCTTAGGCATTTTTTGGTTCATTATAGGGTATAAGTGTAGACGTCGTTTGGGTACAAGTGTAGACGTAGTGGTGGTCTGGGCGTTTAAACAGCTGAATGTAGAGGCAGGCCATTATCAAAACAAGGAGGTTTGTTTTGGTTATGGACACTTTCCCTGCTTCTGCTTTCAATATTTAAGGCCTTAGGTCAAAAAAGGACTTAGACGTTTTTTTTTATTATGCCCCTCCAAGTCTCAAGCGCTTAAGTATGCCTGGATGTCTGTCTTCCTTTCATAATCATAAAGGCTGTCTCTTATACAATTCTTGACAGCCTGAGGCCACGTTGGCACATATCATATTGTTAGTTTGTATTGGTCACTTACAAACGTCATTACATTTCTCAGTTTATTAATTGGTTCATAATATCTGTCATGCCATATGCGTGTCCTGTTTACTAAAATAACTATCTATTCCTGTCAAATGTCATTTCAATATCATGTCATTAACTTTGAGCCTTTGAGTCCAGTAAGGCTCTGCCCATTCCAGGAAATATCTCGCAAATGATGTATTTTTGTATTCTTGGTCAAGACATGTCCTCATCCTTCTTAGGTTCACTTCCCTGTTCTTATGGCAATACAGCAGATGTGACACCAGTTGCCATGTAAAATAATAAGTTTTGTTTCACTTGCTCATTTTAGCATAAGTTTTGCTTGGATTGCTGATTTCAGCAAGCATAGATTGTGCAAAGGCTTGACAGTTTTTTTAGTCAGAGCATTTTCAGCCATCTTAGGCCTTTAGTAGTGTTTATTGGCCTAATATGTTATGGGATTTCAGGGGGTGGGGGCTCTTCACCTGTACAGAACTCTCTCTTTTTCCTCCCCCTCCCTTCTCATTGTTTCACCATGCATGCAGTGGTTAGAGTGGCTTATGGGCCTGGGTCCTCCTCTAAATAGTTCACTAGAACACCTCCACACCACTTAAGCCACCTCGGCGCAGCTCTAATAGGCTCTATGCCAGGCTGCCAGGTGTTGATGTTCTGGAGGCAGATGTGACTTTTTTATTACAAATTTTATGGCGGTGGGTGTGGGGGGGGGGGGTCAGTGATCACTGGGGGAGTGTGTAGGGGTCTGTACATTGTCTCTGCAGTGATTATTTGGTCACTTTGGATACCTTCTTGTGACTTAGACCTGGTTTTAGATGGCCTAATTCACAACGTCCAAGTTCCGTCTAGGCAGTGTTGTTAAACTTTTGGTTATACATGCAGTATGACTAAGTCTAGGATGGCCCATGTCCTGCCCAAATTCTGTCCTCACCACCCCTCCTAAAATGCCCCTTTTAGATCTGGGTGTACTGCAGCACTGTGAAGGCCTAAGTCATTTTTAGATATGTCTAAAATCCGGTTTGATTATCGGCACTTGGATGACTTTTCTCACTGATCGTCTAAGTGCTGATTTAGGCCAGTTTTTAGATGTATTTCTGTTTCAGTTATGAGCCCCATAGTACATATGTTACCTGGACTTACCATGGAAAAACTGAAGGCAGGAATTTTTGATGGTCCACAGATCAGACAACTTATAAATGACCCACATTTTATGGCATCAATGAATGAAATTGAATCATGTGCTTGGTCTTCATTTGTTCTTGTGAAAAACTTTCCTGGCAACAAGAAAGCAGACAGCTACACACAATTAGTACAGGATATGCTCTTTCATTTTAACAGGCTTGGCTGTAATGTAAGTGTTAAAGTCCATTATCTTCACAGTCACTTAGATTACTTTCCAGAGAAACTTGGTGACTTAAACGAAGAGCAAGGTGAAAGATTTCACCAAGACATAAAAACAATGGAAGCCAGATACCAAGGAAGATGGGATGCACACATGATGGCATACTATTTTTAGAATCTTATACGAGATTGCCCTGGCAGATCCCACTCTCGGAAGTCTTACAAAAGGAGCTTCTTGTGTGTAGAATGACTGTGCTTTTGGTATGATTTGTGCTTTTGGTATGAAATAAGTAGATTTTCATGTTGTACACTTTTCTTTTAATTTTTAATATGTTTTCTTCATACTTAAAAGATATTAATTTGAACATTACATTAAAATATCCTGATTTTATAGTGGGTGAGCAGCGTGCAGAGTGATATATGGAACATGTTCTGTATTTCAAAAACTAGAGCTGATAGGAGAAACTGGTGTCAATTTTGGAATCAGCAGATCAAATATACTAGAAACAGGTCTAACATTTGAGGTACCAAAATGAGTTTTGGCCAGTGTAATTAACAGCATCAGAAGTCCCAGGCACATCTTGCTTCCCTGTATTGAGAATCTTCCTTCAAAGATCAACTCACTAATCTTGCATTTGCAAGAGATTTTTTTCTCCTAACAAAGTTGAATACACAAACTGTACATAGCGGTACTTTGTAATGGTGCCTCAGTGTTCCTTCCTCATATGTGGGAGGAGAATGAATAATGATGTCATCACATCCTGCCATTATAGCGAACTTTATTAAACAAATACAGCAGCAATGACAGGAACAATGGGCAGTAAAGACCTTACCAGCAAAATGAAGGATTTATATTTCCCTAAAGACTATTATTTGTAAAAAATAAAAATAAAATCAATTAGAAATAAAACTTTTCAGTTAATTATCATATCTAAACCTTGTGACTGTAAACTTTCTAAACTGTATATCCAACGCTATTCTAGCTATTCTAGGAAGAAGATATTGGATGTTTCAAAAAAAGAAAAAAAATGGGGTGGGGGGGTTATGTAATGGCTCACTAATGTGGGAGTAGGTCAGGAATATTTTCATGTTCCAAAGTCCTATTTCTCTGAGTTCTTGAAGTCTTTTCCTCCTCCCTATACAAGTTGTTACATCTTATATCTCAGATGGATACATAAGAACATAAGAATTGCCGCTACTGGGTCAGACCAGTGGTCCATCGTGCCCAGCAGTCCGCTCCTGCGGTGGCCCCCAGGTCAAAGACCAGCGCCCTAACCGAGACCAGCCCTACCTGCGTACGTTCTAGTCCTGCAGGAACTTGTCTAACTTTGTCTTGAATCCCTGGAGGGTGTTTTCCCCTACGACAGCCTCCGGAAGAGCGTTCCAGTTTTCCACCACTCTCTGGGTGAAGAAGAACTTCCTTATGTTTGTACGGAATCTATCCCCTTTTAACTTTAGAGAGTGCCTTCTCGTTCTCACTACCTTGGAGAGGATGAACAACCTGTCTTTATCTACTAAGTCTATTCCCTTCATTATCTTAGAAACAGACGGCAGATAAGGACCACGGCCCATCCAGTCTGTCCACCCCAATAACCCTCCCCTACCTTTCTCTGTGAAGAGATCCCACGTGACGATCCCATTTTGTTTTAAAATCAGGCACGCTGTTGGCCTCAATTACCTGTAGTGGAAGACTTCCAGCGATCAACCACCCTTTCGGTGAAGAAGTATTTCCTGGTGTCACCGTGCAGTTTCCTGCCCCTGATTTTCCAAGGATGCCCTCTTGTTTCAATCATGTCTATATGGTTATTTTAGGTCTTTTGTAGACATTGTCTGGCTAGTGTTTTGCCATTATTTCCTTAACACAGATTAGTAAGTACCACTTTACTTGTTCAATGAAGGCAGCAGAAATAGAAAATCTAAATCCAATAATTCATATTTTGAGTGGTTAGAAATAGCTAAACATTCAGGGCTAAATGAGTGGTCCAGGGCAGTCAGTGGTTTTCTTTTTTTTTTTAGTTATTGCCAGTGTTATGCCTGGATATTCATTGTGGGGCCAGATTCAAATATTGACATTTTATATAGTTAAGCTCTGAAACGCATTGCCAGAGGTTGTGGTAAAAGCATAGCTGATTTTAAGAAAGGTTTGGACAATTTCCTGGAGGAAAGTCCATAGTCTGTTATTGAGAGGCTTCCTGAAATCTCGTAGGCTTCCTGAAATCTCAAGTTCAATTGGAAGACTCACTATCTGACAAATCGACCAGCAGATGTGGCCTCTCAACGTCTACCTAGCCTCTCTAGGTACCTCCTGAGCAGCCTAAACATCGGCCACTATAGCTGCTATGATGACATTATCATCGTTCTCCCTGTTACCCGCCTGACACACATAGAAATATAGAGTGTAGACTCAGTCATCTCTACTATAGAAGACTAGATGGCTCATTCCAAACGAAAATTAAATACAGAGAAAACAAAATTCTTCATAACCCCATCCATCAACTTCACAATGGACTTCCTCACCTTGAGGGAAACCAACTAAAAATGCATTTAAAACATCCTATTTAAAAATTGTCCAGTGTTTAAAATACTCCCAAGAGTGTTAAAGTGCTCTTCTTTTCTTTAGATTCCCATGCCCAGATTCTGTATAGGAAACCCAGGAGGCAGCCCACAACAAACCTGAATACCGGTAGGAGGGAGCCCAGGCCCTCCTTCCGAAAGCGCACCCCTGAACCCCCTCCCCATGAATACCGGCAGGAGAGAGCACAGGCCTTCCTGCTGAAGGCATACCCCTGAACTCCCCATGAATACCAGCAGGAGGGATCCCAAGCACTCCTGCCTGAAGGCTAACCCCCGAGCCCACCCATCCCCGTAAATACCAGCAGGAGGGATACCCAATCTCTCCTGCCCAGAAGATCCCCCACCCCACCCCCCACGATCACCAGCAGGAGGGTTCCCAACTCCTCTTGCCGGAGGATGCCCTCCCTCCAGACCCCCCCCCCCCATTAACAACTCCTTTCAAAGTTGGCAGTTACAGGATTCTGTAACAGACGTTGCCCACCTCCATCCAATGCTTCCAGAGGATTTTAAACCTGCCAATTTGAATCTTGGAGTTTAGCCAAAGGGACTGACAGGTGGATTTATGAATCGGAATAGGTGTTAAAATTATTAATAAATTTTAATGTCTGCCAGGTATCTACTAAAATTCTATTGTCCTTAACCCAGGTATCTTGACACTCAAAACATGACACAATCTCAATGGAGATAGGAGCTGCCATTCCAACCATAACCAATCTGAAAGATTTTCCATAATCTCAGGGAGGATCCAATACATACCTTGACGCATTATATAGGCTTGATGATACCTATAAGAGTTGGGAAAATTTATCCCACCCTCCGCAATTGGTTTTTGTAAAGAGGCTAAAGCAATTCTCACAACTTTCCCCAACCAAATCAATTTAGTAAGAATACTATTTAATTTCTTGTAAAAGGACCCCTGAAAATAAACTGGTAACATACCCATTTGGTAACAAACCACAGGCAAAATCATTATCGTAACCGTTTGTACGCTCCCCCACCAAGACAGATGTAAAGGGTTCCATTGCTCACACATTTCTGTGACCTTTAGCAATAAAGATTTTTCATTTACTTTCATTGTCTCTTCCAGCATTTTATGAATCCGAATACCTAAGGGCTCCTTTTACAAAGCTGCTTTAGCGGTATAACGCACATAATAGCATGCGCTAATTTCCTGGCCGCGCTAGCCACTACCACCTCCTTTTGAGCAGGCAGTAGTTTTCAGCTAGCGCGGGGATTAGCACACACGATAAAAAGGTACGTGTGATAAAGCCGCTAACATGGCTTTTTTAAAGGAGCCCTAAATATTTTATGCCTTCTTCCTTCCAAAGGAAGGGGAATGAATCAAATAATCATTTTGGACAATGTACATTAAGTAGAAGAACCTCTGATTTATTCCAATTTATTTTATATCCTGAAATCCCAAATTTATCAATCAAATCTAGTAAATGTGGAATAGCATTAAAAACTCTGACATGGCAGGTGATTAAAAAGCCTAACTTGGCTTCATAAAATGGGAGTGGGGTTAAGTTAGGTGCCAGGCACACCATTTATAGAATCTGGACTCAGTTGTCTAAGCACTTATGCACAAGGTACTGGCACCTAGTTATATAATTGACTTGCTTATACAGTGGAACCTTGATTTTCGAGCATAATTTGTTCCAGAAGCATGCTCTTAAACCAAAATACTCATATATCAAAGCGAGTTTCGCCAAAGGAAATAATGGAAACTCGCTTGATACGTTCCCCCCTCCCCCACCCCTCCGAGACCAGCGGCGCTGCTCCCCCCATTCGCAAAGGCCCCTCCCACGCAAACCGGCACCCCCCGCCCAAACAACTTGAAACTTACCCCCCGTCTGGCACCAGCACGCAGCCCACAGGACGTGCCGGTGTCGCTTGAAGAACTTCCTGCCTCTGACGGGCCTTGAGCATGCATCTGCGCATGCTCAAGGCCTTCTAATTCTCACTATCGCCAAGAATCTTGGATGCAACATTAAAACTCTTTGGTGCTCATTGTTTCAACTGAAAACATACACACACACACACACACAAAAAAAAAACCACAAAATACCTCTTTGGTTCACTTCCAAGCAGTGGCCCAAAATGATTGCAAGTTAGCACAATAAAATATGTTGCAAGACCAACATATGTTCCCTAAGGTTTGGTCACATTTTATTTATCTTATCCTTATCCACATACCCCAATGGATTAGGTAAAATAAAGTCTTGAACATTGAGACTGAACATTATATGATGGGAATCAGCAATAATCGCTGTCCATGATATATATATATATATACACACACACACACACACAGTATTTTCACGCATATAACGCGCGCGTAATACACGATTTTACAAACCGTGCATAACTATGCGCATTATACGCGTGAGCGCGTTTTACAACTTTTTTTTACTTAGTTTTCCCCCCCCACCCCCCCTCCCCCCGACGTCCGATTCACCCCGCAGGACCGCTCGCACCCCCACCCCGAAGGACCGCTCGCACTCGCACCCCGAAAGACCGCTCGCACCCCCACAGCCTCCCCACCCCCCCCATCATGGAGAAGCTCCTACCGTTGTCCTGCTGCTTCCTCTGCTGGCGGTCCCGGCCCTTCTGTGAGCCCTGTGTCTGCTGCTTCCTCTTCCGGTGGTCCCGGCCCTTCTGTGAGCCCTGCGTCTGCTGCTTCCTCTTCCGGCGGTCCCGGCCCTTCTGTGAGCCCTGCGGCTGCACTGCTTCCTCTTCCGGCGGTCCCGCCCTTTCTCTGATGTCAGAAAAAGGGCGGGACCGCCAGAAGAGGAAGCAGCGCAGGCGCAGGGCTCACAGAAGGGCCGGGACCGCCGGAAGAGGAAGCAGCAGACACAGGGCTCACAGAAGGGCCGGGACCGCTGGCAGAGGAAGCAGCAGGACAACGGTAGGAGCTTCTCCATGATGGGGGGGTGGGGAGGCTGTGGGGGTGCGTGCGGTCCTTCGGGGTGCAAGTGCGAGCGGTCCTTCGGGGTGGGGGTGCGGAGCGGTCCTGCGGGGAGGTGAATCGGACGTCGGGGGGGGGGGCATCAGGCTTTCTGGGTGGGGACAGGACTTCAAGGGGGAGAGGAGAGTCGGGGTGGCCAGAGGAGAGTCGGGGCGGCATGCGCGGTATATGGGTGTGCGCAGTATATAAAAATTTCTTTACATAAATTTGTGTTCCCCGCGCGCTATACTCGTGTGTGCGTTTTACTCGGGTGCGCGGTATATGAGTGAAAATACGGTATATATTTTTGTATCAAGGCCCTATGGGACGGGTAGTCAGACAGAAGCAATTTTTTAAAAAATCCAGAGCAACTTTAAGAAGGGATGTTATTTTTAAAACAATCATTTCCAGAGGGGAACCCGCGATAAGTGAGGTTTCGCTATCCTGGGTAGTAGAGGGTACCAGATAGGGATCATAGGCACAGCATATGAATAACAGAGATACACCTTCACATAGGTTGGGGAAAAGGGGCATGTCTCCTTGCTTGGATGACGGTAGGCCAGGCCATGGTATTCAAGGCAAAGTACAGCATATGGAAAGGACCCATCCTTGATCAGGCTGGGTCAGGGTGAGCAATGGGAAACTTGTATGGCACCCCACAATGTGCTGATGGAGAGGCATATGCTGTACACCTGATCATGTAGTTATTATATTACATACTACTAACAAGTGATATGTACATAGAGTGGTATGTTATGTTCATATGTTCAGTCTTGATGTAAAGTTGATTACTGTTCATGATTTGTTGTATTGTGCAGTTATGGCTGCGACCTAATAAATTCCACACTTGTTGACGAACACTGGAGTATTGTTATTGTCTCATGATTGATGGTGGAGTTGGGCTAGAGCAACAAGTGCTGAGTGCACGATTTGGCAGAATCTAGTCCAGGTCAATATTCTGTGATGCACAGTTTTTCTCAAGAGAATGATGCATTTGGATCCAAGCAAAGTTTTGGATCCCTGGAAGTTCAGCTCACTTTGCAAGATTTAAAATGACCATCGGTTGGCCAACTGACCTGGTTAGTTGGCTATGAGGATTTTTGAGTTATTCCATAGAGTCTTCCTTATCCAACTTATCTAGCAGTTTGAACACTTGTAGTTTGGCTGATATGACCAGTCAACTTGTTATCTTGGAGGTAGGGGACATACCGAAAAGATAAATTAAGAGAATTGGAATGATGAAAGCTTTCTACAAGAGCAGTCAGCTAGGAGATCTAAAATCTAAGGGACTACTGAAAAGTTCTCAGCTCAACCAATGAAGTTGGGGTAGTCTCCATCGAGGGATGTACACTTAGGACCTGATTCTGTATAGGACGCCCAGTCTCAGCAGCTGCCTAAGCGGCTTTTGAGAATCACACATGGGAATCCTATATAGAATCGCATCTGTCCTGATGGACAGATGCCTAACCCTAGCAAAAACAAAAAACAAACTGCAGACTCCTATGTACAAGATGCAGGCAATGTTTATTATACCAAATATTTTATGCAGTTAAAAATACCACCTTATAACAAACCAAGGGACCTGACACGATCCGTGTTTCGGAAAACACTTCTTCCTCAGAGGTCCATGGTTGCTAAGGTATAAAATAAACCACAATGAAAAGTATAAAACAGCCGCCTGTATGGTATCCTCCTCCACTGTTTATACCTTTCATTGAGGTTTATTTTATACCTTAGTAACCATGGACCTCTGAGGAAGGAGTGTTTTTCGAAAAACGGACCGTGTCAGGTCCCTTGGTTTGTTATAAGGTGGTATTTTCAACTGCATAAAATATTTGGTATAATAAACATTGCCTGCATCTTGTACATAGGAGTCTGCAGTTTGTTTTTGCTTTGGCTGGCAATACTGCAGTTTTCGTTGGATTCCTTTGTGTTGTCAGATGCCTAACCCTGCCTAACCACCCCAATTCTCTAATTGGTGTCCATGTTTCCAAGTTTATTAATTGCTTGTTATACCATCTATCCCAAGTATCTAGCTGGTTTACAATAGGTAAATACAATAAAAGTTTAAACAGAATACATAGTCTAAAATATTAGGGAGAGATAGACTTGACTAACAGGAAACGTAGAGAAGCTGTGGAAGGGAAAAAAATTACAGTAAAAATTAAGGTGCTGGTTAGAGAATAGTGTTGCCACTGAACTGATCATGTCAAGGGAATCTCTCTTCCGCAATCAGCTCAGCGGTTGCAACAGGAACCCTCCCCCCTCAGACATTAAGTGCCAGCAGGAGGGATGCCCAGTCCCTCCTGCTGGAACCCCCAAAGCCCCTTTCCCAATGTCCATGGAAGGAGGAGTGCCCAATTCCTCCTGCTGCCATCCCCTGAATATCACCTGCCAGAACCCCCCCCCCCCCCAAAGATTAATAACAGGAGGGATGTCCAGTCCCTTATGCCAGAACCCCCCCTCTCCGAAGACCAACAGCAGGAAGGATGTCCAGTCCCTCATTCCTGCCAGAAACCTTCCTGAAACTTACCCCCACTCTAGCACCTCCAAAGCCCACCTGGATCCCCCCTCCATACCTTTTTCTTATAGGACGGCCGGAGGGATGCTTACTCCCTCTGGCCAACAGGCCGTCCTCCTCAGAATGGTGGGCTTTCTCCTTTCCAGTGCATGGGAGGGGCCAAAGGTCCTGATTGGCACAGATGCCTAAGACCCTCCCATAGGAGAGACCTTAGACGCCTGGGTCAACTGGAATATTAGGCTTCCTTCCCAGTACATTCTGGGATGAACTGGGAGTGGCCTTAGATGCCGATTGGCCAGATCTCATAATCCCTCCTGCCAGTGACCTTCGGGTTTCAGCAAGAGGAACTGGGCATCCCTCCTGCTGACTGACTTCGTGGGGTGATGGGTTTACTGCTACAGTCACTAAAGTGATTATGGCAGGGAGATTCCCTTGCTGTGATCAGTTCAGGCACCTGTTGCAGCCCTAGGGAGATGCCTAGGACTGCCTAAGCTCACCTAAGGCCACTTCTGGGTGAAACCATGCCCACACCTAGCCTTGGGTGAGCTTGGATGAGTTTGGTGAGCCTTGGACAAGCCTTGGGTAACCTTAGGTGGCCCTACGCACCTCTCTAGGCTCGCAGACATGCCTACAATGTAGGCAGCCTGCCTCGTTGTTTTTTTTTACACATACATGCCGATTGGTTGTTTAAACAGCAGTAGAATGCCTACTGCTATCTACAATCGGGGTGGCATTTATAGAATTTGCCCCCATATGGTTTATAATTTTTCTCTATCTGCCCCATTGGGTTCACACTCTATGTAATGTACCTGGAGCAATGGAAGATTAAGGGACTTGCCCAGGTTCACAAGGAGCTGCATAGGATTTGAACCCACAACCTCAGTGTGCTGAGGCTGTAGCTCTAACCACTGCACTACTTTTCTGATATTTCAACCTGCTCTATAGTTTTCTAGAAAGGTTATATCCCAGTATGGTTACATCCCACTCATGGAAATCATTGAACCATGTTTCTGTGATAGCAACACTATTCAGGTCTACTTTTATCATCAGGGCTTGATGATCCTGCTTTATTAGCTAAACTACGAGCATTTATGCAACATTTTACTGTTAGCTTCTGTATAGTGTTTTGCATTCTCTCCATTTCCTCTTTGTTGATGATGGTGTTCCCACTGCTGTTGCATTTTTGCATGGTGACTTTTTGATTCAACTTGCTTCCCCTTCTCACCCCCATACTCTAGTTTAAACCCCTAGTAACATATTAGGGGATTAAACTAAATAGTAACATAAATAAGGCCTATAAAATTACCACTTCAACAAGCATTATGAATTAATGCACATACAGTCAATTTTTGTATGTTTAAATTGTTTAATGATAAATAAAACACTTTTATTAAAGCAAATATGTAAAATAAAAATCAAAACCAGGAAAATAGAGTATAAGAAAAATCTAAAAATGAATCAAAAATTCTTTGGTCATGCATAACCCTGAGATATGCACTTCCTGGTTGGATTTCACAGGATCCCTACGAGGGTCAAGATAAGGAAATTGGGTCATTAGGGCATAGACAGGGGGTGGGTAAGCAGAGTGGGCAGACTCGATGGGCTGTAGCCCTTTTCTGCCGTCATCTTCTATGTTTCTATGAGACACTGTCCATATAAATGACAGAAACATCACCTTTTCTCTTGTCTTTCCTTAGCCTGATGGCAAATGTGAAAACCTGGAAGACATGATGACAAGATAGCAATGTCTTATTTAATAAGTGTCTGATATGAGGGGCTGCTGAAAAGTTCTCAGCCCCACCAAGAAGTGAATGATGTGGAGCCATGAAACTTACAAGTTATTTCACACTTTTCTTGACACTTTTTGTTTCAATGACCTGAAATGAAACAAAAACTGTCAAGGAAAGTGTGGAATAACTTGCGGG
Organism: Geotrypetes seraphini; assembly: GCF_902459505.1. NCBI lineage: Eukaryota > Metazoa > Chordata > Amphibia > Gymnophiona > Dermophiidae > Geotrypetes > Geotrypetes seraphini. The sequence goes on along the minus strand of NC_047087.1, from coordinate 215,041,255 downwards.
TTTCATGGCTCCATAGCATTCTCTTCTTGGTTGGGCTGAGAACTTTTCAGCAGCCCCTCATATATAGAAACTATCTTTGAAGCTCTATCTTCCCTATTGATGGTTTATGTCATTTAGAAATCAAGCTTGTATGACAAATAATTAAGAGTGTTCACTAAAGGATCATTTAAATAGTGCCACGTATCTTATTTATTTATCAACTGAAGTAAAATTCTAAAACCCCAGGCACTGTGATTTATAAATGGATCAGGACTTCTGTTGATGCTTGTTATAATAATGTGAACGTTATTCCTTGGAATGACGTATTTATTAACATAATATCTTAAATGCAGGAAAGAAAATCTACCATGAAGCTGCTGTTAATACTGTAAAAGATTCAAGCTGATGACTGATGTTTTCTTTGTCTTCTTTGTTCCCCCTTTACATGCTTTCCTCGTGTAGCAGACCATTTAGGAATTGAATTTATGGGTAAGATATTGTTCCCAGTTTTGTTAAAGTGGATTGCTTTCCATGTAATAAACAGTGAATATCAATATAAATAATATGTATGTTTGAAAATAATGAATATGTGCGGAAAGTATTTTGCAAAATCCAGTGTGTTTATTTTTTATTAGATTATCTTATCTTTTTTTTTTTATGCACATACAAACACATGGAAGATAAAAATAACAGAGCACCAATGTTGTGAAGGCACGTAGGCACAAATATTACACTACCAAAAACTGACACATAAGGTTATATCTGCACTTTGTACATGTATGTCCTGGAAAAAAATTGGCACTCATACCTATTTTTCACCTCCCTGGAACTTCTATGCATGTGGAGGGTAATTCCATAAGGAATAGGCACCTACCTTTCTTTACAGAATACAAGTTTTAAGTAGCTGAAAATGGGTCTATATTGAAGATGCAAACACTTGAATGTCATGATTGCACATGATAATGCATAGATTGTGTAAGTCTGCGTACCGCCTACTCTCTGCTCAAACTCCACCCATGTAATTGGCCACTCCTGTGAGGTATGCTCCTCTGCATCTAGATGTTTACTTACTGAATGTTGCAAGCTCAAAGCTCCTAATTTACGCAACTATGTGTTTATATACAGTACTTCCCAATCAAAACTCAATTATAGTATCAATATATGACCATGAAAGGCTATTCCACAAACTGGTTCTATTTGCAAATCAACTAAATTGTTAAAACTAGAAAAATAATTAAAGTGCTCATAGAAAAAGGTCTTAGATTTTTATTTCTTGCATTTTTTCTTTCTCTAAGAGCAATCAGTAGTCATAAAAACCTTCTTTAACTACAAAGCAATTTGTTTCATGACTGGCTGAAAAAATATTTTTAACAATACACCATTCTATCAAGTGAACTTGAGTAAACAATCCACTTAACTGAACTTGGATAATGCATGTGCTCTACGGAGCTTCCGCGTTTCAGTCTTTTGCTTCCTAATGAACTGATCACCTGAATTCAAGTTCAGTAAATCTGCTAATAAGAAGATTATTAATCGTTCTTTAACTTTTTCAATTGGTGTGTCTTTCTTCCTTTTAATAATTTAGTTGTTTTACAAATAGAACTAGTTGTGGAATAGTCTTTACAGCTGTATGTTAATATACAACACAGTGCAACATAAATGTCTTGAATATCTGTGTTTATGCAAATTCTTCCACCAAAAGCTAGGTATTTCCATATAGAATTATAGTTGATACACTACACTAAACTCCCTTAGTGGGCAAATACTATAAATAATAAAGACCAATGATTTCCCACTTTTGTGAAAAAGTGCATGCACAATCTTCTTCTTCTATATATATAAAATCGGAGGTATGTATGTGTGTATGTGCCGCGATCACGCAAAAACGGCTTGACCGATTTGAACGAAACCTGGTATGCAGATCCCTCACTATCTGGGGTGATATGTTCTGGGGGTCTCGCGGCCCACAACTCTATGTTGCTTGCTCAAGGGTGGGTTCACCCAAGAATTTATATGTTCTTGCTCCAGGAGGTGAAACTAAAAATTTTGTTTATAATCACGTTTTGCGTTAGTTGTATTGTATTCATTTTGTCAAATATTTCACATTATAATTTGAATATTGTACTTTTTATTAAGCTGTAAAACAATAATTTCATTCACCACTATAAAGTATCTTTATTTGAATCCATTTACAGTGTTATTGCTATAATTAAATACCCGTGCAACGCCGGGGCATCAGCTAGTACACTATATAGCTATTACTGGAAAGGCCTCAGTCACGGAGCCTACGCAAGTCATTACACTGACTCCAACATTCCGCGTAGTTTTCCAGCTCCTTAGCTCCAATCATTGGCCATATTCCAGTCCTTAACCCATTTATTCTAATCACTTATATTGTTTTATCTTTTTTCTTTTTCTCTATCTTTTTAAGGATTTAGCCCCTATCAATAACTTATTCTAAAAAGGTCGCTAACTAAAAAAAATTTTAACTTTTCAATCTTTTATATATGATGCACTAATTCAACATTGCGAGACTATGTTGCAGCATTCTTAGTATTATCAGTTTCGTTAGTATTTTTCAATGAAATTACTTAGCTTTATATTAGTCTTGGTGTCATATGCATTCAGCGCTATGTTTCAAATCCTGTCAACGTGGCCAGCGTTTCGTGGAGTATTATTCATAACCACTGCCTCAGGGCCAACTTATGAAACAAGCATCTGCAAACAAAATACAAACTCAATAAAGGGTATTCTGTATCATATTCTAGATTAATTATTGAAAAGAGTTCTTACTTACTGTGTTGTACAAATCAGACAACCGTCTCCAGACAGCAGACAAAATGGCGACAGCCTCATTTTAAAGAATTTTAACAGTGTACTGACGTCAGTGCAGATATCAGGTTACATTAAAGGTACAGAAATCAAAGAGCCCGAAAAAGTATAAGCACTCCCCATAAAACCTGCAACCTTCTGTAAAAGCCTAATCATGAGAAACAGTTCCAGCCAGAACATAAGTAACTTAATAGAAATGTTGCCATTCCATTTGTTTATTTAAGCCGCTTGGATACAAAGTCTGCAAACGGCTGATCCATCGTTGCTCATGTTGTGCTAGAATCCGACGGAAATTACCTCCCCTTATATCAGGTCTAACTATTTCTATAATAACCGCCCGTAAAGATTCAAAACTGTGTTTCATCTCAATACAGTGCTTAGCCAAAGGGGCACCCATGTTGTGGTTTTTGATGTTACTTTTGTGTTCTGTCAAACGGACATTGAATTTACGTGAAGTTTGTTCCACGTAAATAAACTCACAGGGACACCTTAGTGTATATACAACTCCCTGCGTTTTACAATTGGATTTATGGTTTAAAGTATATTCTTTGTAATCTTTTGGGTTCTTGAATATCCTAGTGCAGTGGTTCCCAACCCTGTCCTGGAGGAACACCAGGCCAATTGGGTTTTCAGGCTAGCCCTAATGAATATGCATGAAGCAAATTTGCATGACTATCACTTCCATCATATGCAAATCTCTCTCATGCATATTCATTAGGGCTAGCCTGAAAATCCGATTGGCCTGGTGTTCCTCCAGGACAGGGTTGGGAATCACTGTCCTAGTGCACTCCATTAGGGTGCACATTTGACAACTATCGCACATTTGATGCCCTGGTTCTTCATATGTCCTACTGTCCAAGATATCTCTAAGAATTGAAGGGCATAGTATTTCCTTAAGGTTTCGATTGCGGCGATAAGCTATTCTCAGGGAGTAATCTTTGAATGTACCCGCTATTTTAAGTATTTCCCAATGCTTTCTCAAAGTTCGGGCAATCTGATAACTGTTGCTCGAATAGGTCAGTATACATGTCATAATTTTCTCGTGTGTTGCAGAGTTTTCTTTGGTTTTGGAAATTAGAAGGTGTTCTCGATGATTGTAGTATGCCCTCTTATATGCAATATTTACCGTCTTTAGTGGGTAACCACGTTGTAAAAATTTTTCTTTCAAACAATTCGCTTGAGTTCTGAATTCAGTATCAGAGGTACAAATTCTTCTGATCCTAAGGAATTGAGAAAAAGGAAGACTCTTTTTTAAGGATCCAGGGTGGGCACTAGAAAAATGTAACACTGAGTTACAGTCAGTGGGTTTTGTATAAACCCTTGTTTGAAACTCATTCTCCACTGCAGTTATCCATACATCCAGAAATGAAATTTCAGTCTTATTGAAGGTATAAGTGAATTTTTAGAATAAGTTATTGATAGGGGCTAAATCCTTAAAAAGATAGAGAAAAAGAAAAAAGATAAAACAATATAAGTGATTAGAATAAATGGGTTAAGGACTGGAATATGGCCAATGATTGGAGCTAAGGAGCTGGAAAACTACGCGGAACGTTGGAGTCAGTGTAATGACCTAACCTCCCTCACCCCATCCCCCAAGAAACCAAAACACTGCCGTCCAAAACATCTTCCGATGTTATTAAGTCTTTACTATCATTCTGTTATTAAGTCTCTATCCTCAAACTGTATTCTCTATTGTCATGTACCATCCTGGAAATGTCCAGTTCTCTTCTTATGTAATCCGCTTTGAACCGCAAGGTACAAGCGGAATAAAAATCACTAATGTAATGTAATGTAATAGCTATATAGTGTATTGTGCATGCACTTTTTCACAAAAGTGGGAAAACGTTGGTCTTTATTACATATAGAATTATACCCATATGGTATGATTTCCTAGCCCTTATTCTTATGCTTGTATACTGCAGGCTAATTTTGTAAGTACAGTACTTATTTGAGCCAGTATTATAAACAGTAGTACAGTAGGGGACCAGTGATCAACCTACAGGTGCTGGTGAACTGGCTACAGAATGTTTTGATCTCTTGGGTGCTGGTTTGCTGTTTGCCAGGGACCAGGATCCGGGATGTAACCGCTTGCTTGGACAGACTCATCAGGCCCCAAGACCACTTCCCCATGCTTCTCATCCATGTCGGAACCAATGACACCACCAGGAACACCCCGGAGAGCATACCCGAGGACTTTGGAGCCCTGGGTGAGAAGCTGAGGAGGTTGGATGCGCAGGTTGTCTGGGCAGACTGGATGGGCCTTGGCCCTTATCTGCCGTCACTTTCTATGTTTCTATGTAATTTAAGGGATACTGGGAGGGGTAGGGTGGGGGACAGGGTTTCTGATTGTGCCCACAGGAATCCTTCTTTGAGCCACCAGCTACAGAATTTGTTTTTGCAGAGGTTGCAAGATATAGTGAAGCATATAGATTTTGGAAAGTCACACAGGCACACTACTGTGGAGGTCCCCATGGTTGTTTGAGAATCTTTAGATACCTGGGACTCTTCCGCGTCTTTGTCATTTTCTTCTTCATTGGAAGTAGGGGGACTTGGGGTGAGCAAGGTGGTGGAGTCAGCTGGGACAGGATCAGCAGCGGGCTTTATGCAGGTTTCACAGAAGGGGCACGCCTTGTGCGAGATTGCACCTCTGATTTCAAATATTTTTATTGAAATTTTTAAACAAGTAGAACATAACAAGTAGAACAAATATGGTAGCTGCCAGTGTATGAGAACATAAATGGGCAAATAAGGTTTTCAAATAGTAAACATGTAATAAGAATTCTGTAATCACACACGGCAACTCCAACGGAGTCGGAAGAAAATCCTGGAGAGGGAAGCGAGAATAGTACCTTGCTCAGTCAATAAGTAAAGCTGGGGGACTGTTCAAGAGGGGTGTTTTGCATTGTAATGTAAGTAGCAGGGAGACTTCAAGTCAGAATACAGTAAAGTGTGTGGCATAATTTTAAAAAAATCGTAGTAGAAATATCATTGGCATTTAAGAAAAGTTCACTATGGGACCCCAAATCTTATTGACTATGGGCTCCTTTTACGAAGGTGCGCTAAGTGTTGTAGCGCACGCACCGGATTAGAGCATGCTATAGCATGTGCTAGCCGAAAATCTACCACCTGCTCAAAAGGAGGCGGTAGCGGCTAGCGCGTGCAGTAATTTAGCGTGTGCCATTCCGCGCGTTAAGGCCCTAATGCGCCTTCATTAAAGGAGCCCTATATTCTGTCTGTTGGAGAATTCTGCTGCTTTATCTTCATATAAATGTATCACGAGGACTGTATTCCACCAGAATGTGACATTCAATAGGTCTGCAGATTTCCAATTATGTAGTATCATTTGGATTCTCAGCTATCAATGTAAGTACAGGAAAGAATTTTGAGGGGTTATTATGTTGATATTTTTAGTATATCGGAGAGTGAGGGACACTAGTGAATATAAAAAAAGCTTGTGGCAATCAGGATGGTGAGCTGAGGATAGGAAACGTGTCATAGACTATCTTTAATTGGTTGCTGGCATTTAATATTTACTAAGCTGGCCTCATATCCTGTACTCTGGAAGTACTGTACATGGATTTAATATTGAAATTTTATACACAAGGGGGGCTGGGCTTGGCTGAATATGATGAGCAATTTTGGCATAGTTTGGTGAAGGATAAAGCTGAAGTGTGGGGTTGTCAGGATATAGATCTCTAGTTGGCAGTGATGACTGCTAGTAGTCCTTATTTTTTTTCCCAGGAAGCACCTCGGGATCTCTGTGGTATTTCAGGAGGGAGGGGATTTTGGGGACATGTTTGACAAGGTTTTTCTGGGGTCCAATGGGGCAGGACCAGGTTCATTGCTGCAGACCTGTTTTCAATTCAACTCAGGACATTGTGATCAGGTTGCCTGTAAATTTAGATATAGCTGCAGTCACTTTAGCAGTCCCCACCCAGTTATGCAGGGCCCTGGAGGCTAGGGAGGGAGGGAGGAATCAGTTTGCTCAGTTACCAGGACCAATGGAGAGGTGTCTAGATTTATGGGCAGTATTGGTGGGATAGTGCTAATTCATGAGCTGTCAATGACAGATTGTGCTAGGTTGTACATGTAGGATGGTGATTATTTGTCTGGCATTGGATTTGATATATTTTTAAACACTACGAGTGTGTGCTGAGAAGTTCTAAGCCCAAACAAGAAGAGAATGATATGGATATGGTTAAATCAATGATCTGTCACAATGTCAAAATATAGAGTTTTGTTTCTGCAAATTAGCACTTAAAAAATAAGATAACATGCTTCTCCTAGTGGTAAGCACAGTTGGATATAAAATCCTTGCATCACATGGTGCCAGGCTACGTGAAGGCTAAGCTTCTTCCATACATGTCGAACAGGTCCCTCCATTCCCAGGATAAAATAGACCTCAAAATGCACCCTGATCATGCCCTTCAACTGCAAAGCAACAAACAACGTTTCTACTCCCACTTCATACCAAGCCACTGGAATTAACTGCTCCCACAGATCAGATCCCTTGAAGGACTCCTCAGCTTTAGGAAAGCAATAAAAACAAACCTCTTCACCTAATTCCCCTGCTCTTGACTGATGGATTACAAAGAAATGCACAGTATATTGATACCAGATCCTGGTATGTGTCATGTAAGGAAAACTTGCATTGAAAAATCTTGCACTATAACTATGGCAAATATAACCTGTAAACTGTATATTATGTATATTAGTATGTGTCAAGTTAGGTTAAAAACTTGCAAACTTGTACTGAAATTTTAGCAAATCCAGTGCAAATCATAACCTGTTAATTGTATATTATGTATGTTTAACCTGTAACCCTTTCTGAACTTTTTGGGGACAATGGGATAGAAAACAAATTAAATAAATAAATACTTTTCAGCTAGAGTGGCAAAATAATGCTCAGAATTTAGGAAGTTGGTTGGTTGGACTGAGAACCTTTCAGCACCCCCTTATTCAGGATCAGTGGTGGAAAGTTAAGTGGCCGTGGCTATTTGTGTATGTTTGGAGGGGAGCGACTAAGCTGGTTAAGGGGTTGGAGGAGCTGCCTTACAGTGAAAGATTAGAGAAACTGGGCCTCTTCTCCCTTGAACAGAGGAGATTGAGAGGGGATATGATCGAAACATTCAAGGTACTGAAGGGGATAGACTTAGTCGATAAGGACAGGTTGTTCACCCTCTCCAAGGTAGGGAGAACGAGAGGGCACTCTCTAAAATTGAAAGGGGATAGATTCCGTACAAACATAAGGAAGTTCTTCTTGTCCCAGAGAGTGGTAGAAAACTGGAACGCTCTTCCGGAGTCTGTTATAGGGGAAAACACCCTCCAGGGATTCAAGACAAAATTAGACAAGATCCTGCTGAACAAGGACATACGCTGATAGTGCTAGTCTCAGTTAGGGCGCTGGTCTTTGACCAGAGAGCCGCCGCGTGTTGGGCATGATGGACCACTGGTCTGACCCAGCAGTAGCAATTCTTATGTTCTTATGAGTGATGATAAGCTGTGCTATCACCACTTTGGCAGGAATAGGAGGGTATAAAGTGAAGTGCCTAATTCATTTTTTGTAAAATGAAAATAGTCATTGAATGAAGTTTGTGTGTGAAAGTGTGTCGAGTTGAGGTGAGGTTTTTGCATCACCGCAAGCCTCGCTTCAGTAGAAGTGTCAGATTAATTATTTTTGGTTATGTGGGGTAATTAGAGGGGAGGGAAGGAAGCTGGGTCATCATTGACTAATAAGAAGGATATAGGGTAGATGTTAAGGCCATCTGACAATGAGAGATTTTGAAGTTAAGGAATTTGATGCTTAAAGTTATTATAAATAAAATGAACAGCAACTAATTTCCACCACAAAGATTGAGTTTGCATTGTTTATTATAGAGAATGTAGCTTAATTCTAATTAATGGCAACAATTGCTTGTTAAGATGCCTTTATCAGCGCTAAAGAGCTTGTGAAATTTTGGGTATGTGACCAAAATTTTTATTATCTTAGTAGAAGATAGCATAGCTAGGTAAGAACACCATGTAACAAAATTTTATTTATTTATTTTTGTTCCTGAGTAATAAGTGTTTTTTCAAATTTTGCTTTTGTGACCAGCACATAGAATTTTAAAAAAATTCACCTTTTTTTGCAGAACATTCCAGATTGATTCTAAGCTGAGTAAACTTAGGGACCCTTTTGATATCTAGGCTCAAGCAGTGGAACTTGTTAGATTAAACTGTTACAGAACAGAGGAAATATCACCAAGCTTTTTCCACTTTTTCACCATTTTTTCCACAACATAACTAGTCTGAAGCAATTGGAATTGCCTGTAACTCTAAAGACTGGCAACTCTTAATTGGCAGTTTATCCAGGAGCATTAAACACATGGTGCTTCATAACGGGAATAAGTACCCATCTATTCCACTGGCTCACTCTGTGAACATAAAAGAGGAATACAACAGCATCAAGGTCTTACTAGGCACCTTGAAATATGATGAGTATTGCTGGAAGTTCATTGGATACTTCAAAATGGTGGCATTCTTAATAGGTCTCCAAGGTGGTTTTACCAAGTTTCCTTGCTATCTCTGCCTTTGGGACAGCAAAGACACAAAGACATACTACCTAAGATGATTGGGTAGAATGGAATTATGTTTTCAAATTTTTGAATGCTTTTTGTTTCCCTTCTGAATTCATAGATATGGCAAGATTACTTTATACCAATCCAACAGCTGGAATTAAAGCCAACAGTGACTTGGGTATGATAGTAGGACTTGGATGTGATAGTATACGATGATCTTAAGGTGCTCAAACAGGTTGATAACACAACTGCAAAAACAAGAAGGATGCTACAATGCATAGGAAGAGGTATGGCCAGTAGGAAAAAGGAGGTATTGATGCTCCTGTATAAGACTTTAGTGAGACCTCATTTAGAATATTGTGTATAATTCTGGAGGCCCCACCTTCATAAAGATATGGAAAAGAATGGAGTCAGTCCAGAGGAAGGCTACTAAAATGGTGCATGGTCTTCATCATAAGGTGTATGGGGACAGACTTAAAGATCTTAAAGGAAAGGCGGGAGAGGGGAGATATGATAGAGATGTTTAAATACCTATGTGATATAAATGCGCATTAGTTGAGTCTCATTTGAAAGGAAGCTCTGGAATGAGAGGGCATAGGTGAAGTTAAGAGGTGATAGGTCCAAGAGTAATGTAAGGAAAAACTTTTTTACAGAAAGGATGGTAGATGTGTTAAACAGTCTCCTGGAAGAGGTGGTGGAGACAGAGACTGTGTCTAAATTCAAGAAAGCCTGGGATTGGCACATGGGATCTCTTAGAGAGAAGAAGAGATAATGGTTACTGTGGATGGGCAGATTGGATGGACTATTTGGCCTTTAATTGCCATCAGGTTTCTATGTTTCTATGTATTTAGTCATGGAAGATCGGTATTTGAGAAAAAAATTGCTACTATAGCTTTTGAAGGCAAACAGAATGCTAGGTATTATCAAGAAAGATATTACATCCAGAACGAAGGAAGTTACCCTGCCGTTGTATCGGGCAATGGTGCGTCCAATATTGGTCGCCGTACCTTAAGAAGGATATGGCAATACTCGAGAGGGTATAGAAAACAGCGACAAGATTGATAAAAGGTATGGAAAACCTTTCATATGCTGAAAGACTAGAGAAACTGGGGCTCTTTTCCCTAGAGAAGTGGAGGCTTAGAGGGGACATGATAGAGACTTACAAGATCATGAAGGGCATAGAGAAAGTGGAGAGGGACAGATTCTTCAAACTTTTGAATACTACAAGAACGAGAGGGCATTCAGAAAAGTTAAGAGGGGACAGATTCAGAACCAATGCAAGGAAGTTATTCTTCACCCAAAGGGTGGTGGACACCTGGAACGCGCTTCCAGAGAGTGTGATAGGTCAGAGTACAGTATTAGGGTTCAAGAAGCGATTAGATGATTTCCTGAAGGAAAAGGGGATAGAGGGGTATAGATAGAGGATTACTATACAGATCCTGGACCTGATGGGCTACCACATGAGCGGACTGCTGGGCGTGATGGACCTCTGGTCTGACCTAGCAGAGGCACTGCTTATGTTCTTATGAAGTGTAGAGATTTTCAAAAACTGTTTTGAATTCTTGTAGGATAGCAGAAGTCGTGGTAAGTAATTTTCCAGAGCTAGAGTTGATACTGGCAATTCTTTATTTGACTCTTTTACCTTTGAAGTATGAAGCTAAAAGTTTGCCAGCCTTATTGAATTCAGAATAGTGCATTGCATTTTGAAATTGATAGATGAAACAATACTAGAAAGTAGTTCATTGTATTGAAATTTAAGTTTTTGTAGATTCTGAAGTACTTGTTGATCATATTTGAAATATAGTTGAGATTCAAATGTTTCAATTTCTTTTTCTATTAAGTTAATTTTGGATTTTATGAATTTCTTTTGAAAAGCAGAGAAGCTTACAACTTCTCCACATAACCATGCTTTGTAAGATTTCCAAAGTGTAGTAAATGAGATATTAGGAGTTATGTTTTGAGAAAAGAAATCATTTGAATATTATTTTCCTCTTGATAGGATTATAGCACTAATTATTAGAAACATAGAAACATGATGGCAGATAAAGGCAGTCAACTAAGCATCTGTAACTCATGTCCAGGCTGTAAATAATAATTATTCACAAAATATCTCAGACAATATGTCAGCACACAACTAGTACATATGTAATCACTAAGTAATTAGAAAATATGACTAATTATCACACAAAATATATTTCCTTACAAAATGATTCCTGACAAGAATATAGCAGCAAATCATATATGATTAGCTTGGCACAATCACCAAGAGTCCTGAAGAACCTTATCTTACCAACAAGACTCTATCCTAACCCAGCAAAAAATTCCTGCCTCACTCTTGGGTCCAGCAGATGTCAGCTCCCCTGGTGATGGAATTATCTTCTTTAGGCTACAAGCGTACAGCGAGCCTTAAGAAAAGTCCTGCAGCTAGAGAATCCTCATTCAGTCAGCACAAGGTTGCTTCCCTCTTGTAACAGCTAATGCAAATGATTGCCAGTCCTTCATGGTGCACATTGTAAATCAGAGACAAAGTTCAGCAGTGTCCCAAAAATGAAATGTCCGATTCCCTAGCTCTCAGCCAAGAGCAGGGAAATTTTTTCTTATCAGTTATTGTCCCCTGCACAGTTCAAAGGAGCTATACAACTATAGGTCTGAGCTCCCCCAAACCCAAAATTGCCTAACTCAGGATAGTGCACAGATTCTTAGGACATATACAAGTGAGTTTTTTTGGTCACACAGAGGAATAATGAATAGTGTTCTTGTGAAAGGTCCTCGGGAAACAGCCCAGACGTGCCAAAATGATAACCACATAAGGCACTGTTTATAACAAAAGATGAGAAGCTACATCTCCTCCATGTTCACAGGGCAATAGAGTTCCAGTGATGGTAGATGTCCTTAGCTGTGTACACATAGGTCTTGCAAACACATACAGAATGCTTCAGCAAAGATGGTTCTTGGCTTAAGTTTCAGACCTGCAGTTTTCCATCAGGTAAAGCAGGAATCACCCCTATAGGATGAGAAATTTTTTTAACATTTAAGGAAATTATAGTTATGTTAACCATTTGTGAAGTTGAGGGATAGCTTGATAGTAATAGTGAGAGTGACAATTTTGATTATTCTAAGAACAATTAAAAGGAGATATGTCATACAGGAATAAACAGAAACTAAAATATAATAATGAACTAAGGTATAATATGTAATAAAATATAATAATGAACTAAGGTGCGCTAACCAATTAGCGCACGCTAATTGAATTAGTGCACGCTAAACTCTAACATGTCCATAGACTAACATGCATGCATTAGCATTTAGCGTGTGCTAAATCGACTAGCATGCGCTAATCGGTTAGCGCACCTTAGTAAAAGAGGGCCTAAACATATCATCGAGGTCTCATGCATATTGAATGGAGTCGGCATATTCCTGATCAGTGCTTATGGTGTTTAACTGGTGCTAAGACAATCGCTTGTAGATGAGACAGTTCCTTAGAATTAATATATTAAGACATGGATCTAGAAGTAAATTTTTGTAATAGAGAAAGATTGTCAAAATTCTTGGTAGGAATTATCTGAACATCGGAGCATTTACCATGCTGGCCCAATCTAAATACCTCTAGTACAGTTTAATAAAAGTGGGGGAGGGGTTAAGATTTTGTCAGCTCTAAGGAGGCATAAAGTGACTATTGCCCGTTTTAAGTTGAAGAAAAGCTGGGTTGGAGATTTGCACTATTCTTCATCAGGTGGTAGGAGAGGGGAAGTGGCAGGTTTGATTCACAAAGCACTACAGTGCAAAGCTGAATTATTAGCTAAGGAGGGTGCAGGGAGATATTTATTGCTTAAACTGTGGCTGCAGGGTGCTAAACTCATTTTATTAGTGGTATATGAACCAAACTAAGCTGACAAAATTTTTTACAAGAAACTGCTTGCTGTGTGTCATCCATATTACACTAAGAATCTTATTGTAGCAGGTGACATGAACTTGGTGATGGATATCTCTCAGGATGGCTCTAATGGTGGCTGGGGGGTAGAAGTGTCTCCATGATTCTGAATACCTTTGTTTTGGATTTACAACTAGTAGTACTTCGCCCCAGGGAGAGGGACTACACTCATCTCTTCAGGGTATTTGGTACCTATTCTAGGATGGACTACAACTTTGTCAGCCAAACACTTTTTTATCAGTGTCTGCTGTGACTATAGAACCTTGAGAGATCTCTGACCATTACATAAGATATAAAAAGGATGGGGTCGTTCTAGAGGAAGGCTACTAAAATAGCATGTGGTCTTTGTCATAAGTCGTATGGGGACAGACTTAAAGATCTCAATATATATACTTTAGAGGAAAGGTAAGAGAGGGGAGATATGATAGAGATGTTTAAATATCTATGTGGTGTAAATGCTTGGTGTGGGAGGATTTAGAGCCCACTGCTCCCAAAGAGACTAGATATTTCTGGCCTATCTCTATGGAGATCCCCATTTTAGCAAATATCTGCAAGGCAAATGGGAAGATTTTGTGTATCACAATAGTCAACATGCTCAGCAGCCATTACTATTTTGGCTTACAGCTAAAGATGTGATACACGGCCATATTATTGCTTACACTAGCACCAGAAATAAGCAGATAGCACAATGTACTTTATCTTTAGAAGTGCAGCTTAAGCAGGCCAAGCAGAATTTTATTAAGCATAGTACTACTTCCAATAGGGAGACTCTGCAGGCCACTCAGATTGCATTGGACTCTCTTAGACATGAGTGTACAGTCTGTATGCTTTTATACTATAAAGAAAAATTTTATAGGCATGTCAATAAGACTGAGAGGTTGTTAACCCAAGTAGTTAAACCATGGGGAGTGTCAAGAACTGTTTATTCTTTGCAAGACCATAATGGACAAATAACTAATTAGCCAACTGAAATTGCTAATCTGTTCATTCAGTATTTTCAATCTCTTTACACAGCAGATCAGTTTTGTTAGGCTGAGGATATCATGGAGTACTTAGATAGTTCAGGCATCCCCAAGTTACAGCAGGAGGCAGTTATTGTATTAAATGCTCCCATTGCTGGTAGAGAATTGCAAGCAAAAGATTGACCCGGTTCATAGACAAAACCGCGGAAGACAAAGGCGCGCGCCGACAACTGAGCGCAAGATGGAGGCGCGCGCCGAAGAAAATGACAGTTTTTAGGGGCTCTGAAGGGGGGTTTTGTTGGGGAGCCCCCCACTTTACTTAATATAGATCGCGGCGGCGTTGTGGGTGGTTTGGGGGGTTGTAACTCCCCTCATTATACTGTAAACTTAACTTTTTCCCTGTTTTTAGGGAAAAAGTAAAGTTTTCAGTAAAATGTGGGGGGTTACAACCCCTCAAACCCCCCCACAATGCCCCCACAATGCGACGTGATCTGTATAAAGTAAAGTGGGGGGGTTCCCACACACACACCCCCGTCGGAGCCCCTAAAAACAGTAATTTTCTTTGGCGTGCGCCTCAGCGCTGCGCTCAGTTGTTGGCGCGCGCCTTTGTCTTCCGCGGTTTTGACCTGACACTGATTGACCCTTAATCCCACAGAAAATGAAACTCTGTGGAGATGGTGATGTTCAAGATGCAGGCTTTATTTAAGAATATACAATTTGATAATCCACATAAAATATATCTAGGACCTAAACCTTTGGGAGCTGTGGGCCCAACACGTTCCGTGTTTTGACAATGCTGTCTTCCTCAGGGGGGTCCCTAAAAATCCTGATATAAGAACACGTGGATTAAAAACTGGAAACAATACTGAGTCGTAACTCTGCGCGGCTGTGGATATCATAGAGTACTTAGATAGTTCAGGTATCCCCAAGTTACAGCTGGAGGCAGTTACTGTATTAAATGTTCCCATTGCTGGTAGAGAATTGCAACATGTGGTTTGTGCCCTGAAACTAGGATCAGCTCCAAGGCCTAATGGGCTTTTAGGCAAATTCTATAAGCAGTTTTGGGTTTCTATAGTATCTTGGGCATCCTACAAGTTTACTATAATGAAGTGATAGTGAGTGATTTCTTTCTCGCACATGAACATGTGGTATTGATTACCCTGTTACCAAAGCCTGGAGTGCCTGCAGATGTGGCATTGTCCTATAGTTCTATCTCCATAATAAATGTAGACTTCAAAATCTTGTTGGCTGTTCTGTCATCCAGGTTAGCCACCTTGCTTCCGCAATTAACACAAGAGCAGGTGGGTTTTGTATGGAGAAGGCAGTTGGTCTGCAATGAATGTTTCTCCTAGTTATTATAAAATGTCAGGAAGATACAAGGAAGGCTTTTGACAGAGTCATCTGGGCATTTTTGTTCATCTTGTTGCAACATATGGGGTTTCAGGGCTGATTTCTGGAGGCAGTGCGGGTGTCATATGCATCAACAAGAGCTTGTGTGATGAATGGGATTCATACTGCCTCATTTGCTATTTCTAGGGGAACATAACAGGAGTGTTTCCCTTTACTCTTTGTTTTATCACTGCAGCCCCTGTTACGTGGTTTGGTTGTTTCGCAGGAGGTCTCAGAAATAACTTTTTCAGCACTTATTATCAAAGTGATGGCTTATGCTGATAACATTTTATGTGTGTTGACAGACTCCCTGAGATCTCTCCCAAATTTGTTCTCTCTCATATCGGTTTATGGCATTCTTTCATGATTTACTTTAAACCTGTTCAAGTCTAAGGTTATGTCATTGTTGCTGGAAGTGTGTCTGCACTGGAGAGGCTCTTTCCCTTTGCAATGGATAGATTATTCTGCTTAAAAATCTTGTCCAAATTCCAGTTAAACTCTCTCACCTGTATGAGAAGCCCAGAACAAAATGCTTTTACTTTATCACCATAGGCATTTGCAAGACACCACCATAAAGCTGAACAATAGATAATGCCAATCGGCGTGGATTAGAGATTTGAACTTTGGTCTCACAGTGGACCAATATAAGGCATATGTTTTGGTTATATGCACATGCATGGATAGCGCTGTTCATTAAGATATGCAATACAAGTTTGCTTTGAAGTTGTACATTTTCCCTAGCAAAGCTTACAGGATGGGCTTTACTATTTCTGCCTGATGCTTGAAATGTCCTACCCCAATGGCATCCTTGGGCTATATGTATTGGGCCTGCCCATGGATTTACAGCTTTTGGAAATGTTTGTTTCAGTATGTATCTGGCTTGTGGATTTGTGGAGTAAAAATGTATTCCTTGTTTCTATTTGAGGTTTATAGTGTTTAGACCAGGGGTGCCCAACACGTCGATCGCGATCGACCAGTAGCTCAGGAAGGCAACGTGAGTCGATCGCTAGACTCGTGTTGCCGTCCTGATCTACCGGGCCGATCAGCCTTCCTCTGTGTTCTCCCTAGGGCCTTTTAGCTGGGCGGTCCACCCAGCTGTCATCTGCTGCCGCCGCTGCTGAACATTAAAAAAAACCCCGGATTGGAGATTTCAGCCCGTAGCGAACTTATGCTCCGGGCTCTAACGTGTGCGTGCCGGCTTCTCTTCTCTTCCCTCCGAAACCGGAAGTTATGTCCGGGGGGGGGGGGGGAAGGCCGGCACGCACATGTTGAGAGCCCTGAAGCAAGCGTTCGCTACGGGCTAAGGCGGGAGACAGGTTAGTGAAGCATTTCCTCTTCTTGCTGCCGGGTCCTGCCTACTTTCTGTTTCCGCGAAGGCAGGACCCGGCAGCATTTCCCCCAATAGGTCGATCGCGATGCTGGTCGGCCGAAGCAGGGACAGCTTGGGGCGGCGTCGGCTTTCGGGCCTATTATTGGTGGCAGTTTGGGTCCTGGTCCCGATAGCAGTTTGGTCCCCGTTGGCAGTGGCAGTGGCTTGGGGGAGGGCAGGGAGAAAGAAAGAAAAAGGGCAGGCAGGTAAGACAGAAGGAAAGAAGAGAAACAGAAAGAAAAGAAAGGGAGGCAGAGAGAAAGAAAGGGAAGGGAGAGAAGAAGGAAAAGTTGGGGGAGGGAATGAGGTCTGGAGGAGAGGAAGCATACAGGCTAAAAGAAGGGAAGAAAGATTGGATGCACAGTCAGAAGAAGAAAGTGCAACCAGAGACTCATGAAATCACCAGACAAGGTAAGAAAAATTATTTTATTTTAAAATTTAGTGATCAAAATGTGTCTGAATTTATATCTGCTGTCTATATTTTACACTAAGGTCCCCTTTTACTAAACCACAATAGAAGATTTTAGCACAGGGAGCCTTTGAGTGTCGAGAGCAGCGCTGGGCATTCAGCGCAGCTCCCTGCGCTAAAAACTGCTATCGTGGTTTAGTAAAAAGGGAGGGGGGTATATTTGTCTATTTTTGTATGGTTGTTACTGAGGTGATAGTGCATAGAGTCATCTGCTTTGACCTCTTTGAAAAACCCTGGAATAAGAATGATAATTAACATTTTCTATGTGTACAGTGTGCTTTGTGTTTTTTTAAAATTTTATTGTTGGTAGATCAAGTTTCAAGTTTCAAGTTTATTAAGTCTTGATGAATCGCCTATATAATTTGCTAGGCGATGTACAATAAAAATAACATGTATTAATAAATGAAACAAGTACAGTGTTAACAATGACATAAAAACAAATTTGTTATATAGACAAGAAACATACTTTACAAATTAATCAAAAACCTAATTTCATAAAAATGTGAGGGTAAAACATACAAGACATGTGAGGCTAAATAGGGAAATAGTTACAATTTTGATAGAAGAGAGGAAGAAACATTTTAAAAGTAGCTCGCAAGCCCAAAAAGTGTGGGCACCCCTGGTTTAGACCCCTACACCTAAAGGACTAGTCAATATTTTTACAAAGAGCAGTTTTGATAGGGAAAAAGTCTATTTTTTAATGTTGGCTAGACACGAAACCGCCATTATTCTAACTTTGAAAGCCCATACAGATGATTACATTATTGAAACTTGAAAGGGTTGAAATAAAGGAATTTTCCTTGCTTCGGGGACGAGAATTTCAACAGACATGGTACAAGTTTTTGACACTTTTTTCTCCTTCAGTAAGGAGAAGATTTTTGAATATATGATATATGTTCATTTAGTTACATTGATCTGGTCTGTCCAAGGGATTGTTAGGGGGGGGGGGGGGGGGGGGTCTGCAGATCATGTTATTATACTTTGCAACTTTTTTTGTTGTTATTGCTGTGTTTTGCTTCAATAAACATGATTTAAACATATATGTTAGATTTTCTGGCATTTGCAATTTGTAAGATTCTCATGGCTGGGTTGAAGTAGAAGCGTTTCATTACTATTGATCTTATTTGTTTTCCCACTAGAGATCTAGACAAAGTTCGGTATGCTCGTTCTGTTTCTAATGAAGGGTCAAATGTGATGTGATAATAGATTATGTAAAAAAAATGATATTATTACCTTCAGAAGATTCTGGGATTCCTAATATTATTGTATCATATTCTATTGACAAGATCATCCTCTTCTGATTGCAACACACTTATTTTGTTTAAGTGCTGTTGGAACACTATGGTTTGTGAATCATTTACAGCCCTGCATTTCTCCAGGAGCTCAAGCCTAGCACTGAGTTGTGATATACTCACATTGATAATGAGTATTTCTGATTTAATCTCATTGGTATTGTTGAAGTTAAGCTGCATTAGTTCTTTTAATGTTTTTGATTCATCAAAGGGTGAGGTCTCCGGATCGCAAGGTAGAGGAGTCATTGCAGCCTTACCTGGTGTATCGGATTTATGCTTTAAGAGGTTCATAATAAAAAAAAAACGTCTAAAAAGTGTCCTAAATGGCTACTTGGACGATCAAAAAGCCTGATCGTCCAAGTACCCACAATCAAAGCTGGTTTTAGACGTATCTAAAACCAGCTTAGGCCTTTCCCCTGCCACTAAATGCACAGAGAGAAAAGAGGCGTGTTTAGAGGAGGGGAAAGGGCGGGAGGTGGGCCGACCTACACCTAGGCGTGCAGCAGGTATAACGAAAACCTTAGGCAGGTTGCCTAGTCTGCACTTATACATTTTTGACTTAGACGAAGTCAAAACAGGTCTAAGAGCCGAAAAAGGGGCCGCTGAGCTGATCGTGGCTGCTGTGATCAGCTCAGCGGCCCCAGTAACCTGCCTACCCCCTACAGCAATGATCGCGGTAGGAGAGATGCCTCATCTCCCCTACCGCGATGCCATCACTCCTCTACCCGAACTGCTGCGACCCGCGGCAGGAGAGATGCCCTATCTCTCCTGCCGTGGGTCGCCCTTTTGCCCCGCGGCACCTCCGACCTCCCCGACGACATCGGGGTAAGAGGGAGTCCAAGCCCTCTTGCCCCGCGGCACCCCCAACCTCCCCCACGACATCGGGGCAAGAGTGAGCCCAAGCCCTCTTGCCCTGCAGCACCGACCCCCCCCCGATTACGTTCAGGGCAAGAGGGAGCCCAAGCCCTCTTGCCCCTCGGCACCGACCCCCCCCCCCCCCCGATTTATGTTCGGGGCAAGAGCCCAAGCCCTCTTGCTCTAGGCACCAACCCCCCCAATTAAGTTCGGGGCAAGAGGGAGCCCAAGCCCTCTTGCTCCAGCCCATGTGCCTAGGGCCCCGCCCACAGGAGGGGCCTAAGACTCCTGGGCCTATTCTGATTGGCCCAGGCGCCTTAGGCCCCACCTGTGGGTGAGGTTTCAGATGCCTGGGCCAATCCGGCCCCATTCTGCAGCCGGCTGGCCTGCCGGACGGGCGGGTTTGGCACCCGTCCCTCCGGCCAACATTTTACAGATATGGGGGGTGGGATTGGGGGTAGGGGGTCGAGGGGTCGGTGGGGGTCATGGTCAGCGGGGGGGGGCGATCGGTGGTTCAGGGGAGCGGTCATTAGGGGGATTCTGTCGAGGGCAGGAGGGCCTGGGATCCCTCCTGCCCATATTGTAGTGGGGAGTGGGGATAGGGGGTCTGCTTGGGCAGGAGGGGTTGGGTTCCCCCCTGCCCAATCATGTAGGGGGGGGGACGAGAGGCCAGGAGGGCTTGGGCTCACTCCTGGCCTGATCGTAATCGGGGGATGCCATGAGTTCCCAGAGCAAGAGGGCTTGCTAATCTGTTCATTCAGTATTTTCAATCTCTTTACACAGCGGATTAGTTTTGTGAGGCTGTGGATATCATGGAGTACTTAGATAGTTCAGGTATCCCCAAGTTACCGCAGGAGGCAGTTACTGTGTTAAATGCTCCCATTGCTGGTAGAGAATTGCAAGCAAAAAATTGACCCTTAATCCCACAGAAAATGCAAATCCAGTGCAGGAAACTGGACTGGCTCCTCCTTCGCCTAAAAGCCTTTGTGTTGGACGTTTGGGGCTTAGGCGTTTTTTTGGTTCATTATGGGGTATAAATGTAGACGTCGTGGGGGGTATAAGTATAGACATAGTGGTGGTTTGGGCGTTTAAACAGCTGAATGTAGAGGCAGGCCATTATAAAAAAAAAACTCCTTTTGTACGTTTTTTTTTATTATGGACATTTTCCCTGCTTCTACTTTCAACGTTTAAGGCCTTAGGCCAAAAAGGGACTTAGACGTTTTTTTTTATTATGTCCCTCTAAGCATTTAGACGCTGACTGTGTTGAGTTTGAAATGTCTTATTTAGATGATTTGGATGACATTTAATTAAAATTATGATTTTTTTGTTACAAAAATATAAGAATTTACCTTGTGGTGATTGAAAGTAAATATTTTTTTTATTTGAGCGCTGTTGGGAGAGAATAGCTCAAGCGTCCATTGCAGAGGCTAGTCCCATGACCCCCTTCAATCTGCATTATCTGCTCAGTTATGAGAAACCAGTTCTGCATCATATCCAGAATGAGATCATACCATCCAACTTGCTGTATCATTTATTTGCCACATGTACATAAGTAGCAACACCTGCATAGCTCATTATTTTTATTGCACACACTGGGATCTGAATATGCTTACTAAATGTTATTGCATGTACCATCAAGCCATAATAGAATATTACCTTTTTTATAGAGGAAAATATGATCAAATATATATTTGCAATAAGTCAAAACATGCAGTTTTTGCTTGAATCATAAATTAAAAATTGAAATATGGCATTAATGATTACTAGAAAAAGATGATCTGGTCTCTACTGAGAGGAAAGGAGAAAGTAACATAATACAGAATCTGTATAATGAATAACATAAAGTATTTATTACTAGGTTGCATTTACTTTGTAATAGATAATATTTGATAGATCAACAACAGGATATTCTTTGTCAATGGAAATTAATTATTAGTCTCTTTTATTTAAAATGTCTTGGGTTCTAAGTCTCAAAGGTCTTTTCTTATAGACACAGAATAGGATTAAAGCCTTCATTAATAGGCTCTCAGTGGTCCATTATAATATACTTAGAGACATCAAATAATAAGTCCAACCCAGATACTGCCAGACACTCATTCTAAACATCAATGCATTCTAGGTTAGCTTATAAAGTGGTACAAAGAAATGAACATAATCGAGTGGTATAATCTGTTGTCTGAAACAGCTTTTACATGAAAAGCCAGAATTTATTTGACTTGGAGGAGACGAGATGTAAATTGTACTTTGGAAAATATATATTGCAGTGCCTCTTGCTTTGCAGAAAAATAAAACATTTGGGTTATAATTGTCTGCATTCCATGAGATATTAATGCAGTCACGCACAGCTGCCTCTTTGTCTGCGCACTGCTCTTTAATTTTCCCATTCCTTTCATTTAGCTAACTTCTTTTTTTTAAATGAGTTTTTAAAACTGAATAGTTCACATTAAGGGGAGTTGCATTTATTACTTTTTTTTAAATAGATACAATAGAACAGGTGGTGTTCAGACTTCTATCATTCTCAGTGGTACAATGACACAGCAAGCACCGTGATGCAGCGGACATTGCTCTTATACCCAGCAGAAAGAATACGACTTAATTGAATGACTTAATATAACACTTTAAGGAATAGCATTAAATTGAATTTCATTTTACTATACAAACTCAAAGGCTTCACATAAGGACAAATTAATTCTCAATAAGAAATAAGCAGGTTGATCAAAAATCTACAGTAGACATATTTTCATATTTTCTATTCTCAAGCAAATTTTCCCTAGGCCTCTCTCTGCACAGGCTTAATATTCAAAATATATATTTTTTCCAGTTAGCTGTGGGAGTTAATTGGATAAGTGTTTGCGTTCATATTTCCCAATCCATTAAGGAGGCAATTCTATAACATGGATCCTTTATTTAATAAACAGCCTAATACCAAGGGTCGTGAGCATGTTCTATATGGGTGCTTGAGTATGCAAGGGTCCTTATAGAATACTAGTATAACCCAGCATCAGCACACAAAAATGTTGGTATGGATGTTAACAGCAGGGATTCTGTCAGATGCCCATATAAATGATGGCCCTACTTATGGTCTGCCTATGCTCCTTCCCTTTGAATTCTAAAATCCCAGTTAGGCTCAATGCTGTCATTTACTCATGAAAGTACAAATACCCTTATGGAACAGTACATAATATTACAAATACCCTTATGGGACAAATACTCTTATGTGACAAATACCCTTATGGGACAGTACATCATATTATATAAAAATATGCATGCAATAGGCACAGAAATGTAAACACTACATAACTTTAGGGTACATATTTTGATGGCAGGCCAACAATTCATTTAAAAAGAGGAGACAGAGGCATGATGGTGTGATATATAGTTGCTATCAGATTCAAGTTAAGCAGACAGAAAGAGGACTTTATGCCAATCGGGGTTTAATGTTTTACAGCAATCGCACCACTGAGAAAAATGATACAGTTACGTGTGCTTAAATTTGATTCTAAATCTCATCAGCTGTGTAGTATCATTTAAAAAAACACTGGTCTTTGATTAAAATGATGCCAGCTTTTATGGAATCAAATATAAGATTTGCATATAAAAGGGGAAAGAAATTATGTATCCATCTGCACTCCCCTTGCTACAGAAGCTAGACTTGAAAATGGGAGGCCACAAACCTTGTGGCGGATGTAAAACTGTTGTCAAACTTTGTGCATCCCGGTACAGTCAAGAAGTATCCTCTTAGACATCTAACTGATTGTGAAACAGATTATGTTGTATATTGTCTTATCTACCCCTGTGAGAAATTATATATAGGGCAGACCTGTAGACAACTGCGTGTACGACTAAATGAACATTGGAACACTATGATATGACAAGGAAAGTTGTAAATGGTTCAACATTGTATAGCTGAATCTCACGACTTTTTTCAATTCCATTGCTGCATATTAGATCAAGCAAAAAGTAATAACATGGGAGGAAATTGACATTTACAATTACAACAAAGGTAGCAAGTATGGATTTATGAGTTGAACATAGTAACCCCTAAAGGTCTAAATATCCAGATCGATTGGTTTTATTTCCATTGAATCAATATCTGTTTGCTGCTAATTCTGAATGATGTGTGCTCAAACTTTGCTACAGTCTGAACTGACCAATAGTGATCGGAAGCCTTTCCCTATCAGAGTAGATAGTGAATTGGTTGTAGTCACGTATAAATTACGCTGGAAAACATCATACATATCAAACCTGGATAAACAGAGTGAAGTCACGCTGCAGTGAGTAAAGAAGTTTTTTTTATTCTTATTTTTGTAATTTCATATTAGCCAGTAGATTTAAACAGCTAATATTATCTTGTAGAACATTACAAGATGACTGGTGAAGTCTTTTGAGTCCTGAAGAAGCAGTTGAATTGCCATGAAACGTTGACGTAACTCACCAATTTATGTGACTCATTAAAGAGATATTTTTTGACTTAATACGTACATAAGAATGTTTAAAATCTCCATATTTATCACTAATGTGCAGTGAAGAGTCAAACTGTACTGGTTTGTGAAAACATTTTGTATGACTAAACCATTAAATGAAAGCTTTTTCTGCCGATGATGTAGTTGGAGGTTGGTAGGGCATAAATTTTCTCACTATGATCCTGAGGCTTTTTCTTTCATTCTGAGTGCTAATTCAGCTTTTGCAGTGGGGTGTTTTTGTTTTTTTGCATTCAAGTTAAGCAGATACATCAACCACAGATATAGCAGGTTTACAAGATTTGAAAAATATAATTTAAAATTATGGTCTCTTCACTTTTTATACCTTGTGGGACCCATTTGTGATGTCCCTCTGGTATTTGTTTTGGCTACTTAATAATTTATTCCCCCTACCCCTTTTAGTAAGCCATGGTAGTGGTTTCTACTGTGGCCTGCTCCGACGCTCATAGAATTCTATGAGCATCAGAGCAGCATCAAAGCATTTAGTGCCCCGGGCCATGGTAGAAACCTCTACCACGGCTCAGTAAAAGAGAGCCTAAATTTGGTGTCTACATGGTATAATTAATGAGTCAAGATTTCATTACTCGGTAGCCTATTTACTAAACAGTTGTACATTTTTTCATTTACCACATGTTAATGACAAAAAGTCATGCAAGGTGAGTACAAAGTATGTGAAGTATCTGCCCAACATCAAAGGGCAGACGTTTTCCCCAAAGTAAATGCATTGGCAGTTAGCACTATATCTATGCTATCTGCAGGCATTTACTCTGGCCCACTGCTAAAAAAATAAAATAAAATAATGTCCCACAATTAGGATGTTAACCTTCACCCCTAATCAGGATACAGACCCCAAACTCATGATTAGGATACCAACTCCTCTCAATCAGCGGTCAGATTCCTACATTCTGCAATATCTCTTGGTTGTCCTTCATGGTTTGGTAGAGGAAGGTGAAAATACATGAACAATCCCTGAATGTTCCTGGCCCTTTATTGGTCCAGGTTGAAATTGCTGTTCTGACCCCTAGCTATAGTTTTATAGCACTACTGCTACATGTATAGCTGCCAAATAAGGGGTACAATATTGCAGATTGATTTATAGTTATATACTATTGTTAAGCGTCAGTCATCTTTTTTCACCCCAGCTGGGACAGGAACATATATTGATTGATTTTGCCCCCATCACCATCCAAGATCATTAAGAAAGTAAGAGGCTCCATAATCTGATTGGGGAGTCAGTATTTATTATTATTATTATTATTGCAACAGGCCATTCTACTGTATGTCTTTAGTGTGGGTGTGTTTAAATGTTCCACTGAAGTCTTTAAGTGAACCCATACTATCAGGAACTGTGACAGCACAAGATAAAGGAAGTTTAAAGGAAGCAGATTTTAATATGTATTGATGAATGTATAGAGTTTGTTTTATTTTATCTATGTAATAATTTATTACCTGCTTAGTAGATAAACAGGATAGACATTTTTAAAATAAAATACCATGTACCATGTGCAGCTGATATCCATTCATTGCCCTTAACTCTGTCCAGTTTCCAGTCCATAACACAGCATGTGGTTAATATGTAAATTAGTGAATGCTGTCAAGCAAACAAAGTAACCATTATTACACCTGTGCACTAATAGTATGCCCTAATTTGTAAATTAACTGCTGCTGCTACTATTACTACACTCTATAGTATAAGGCTCCTATATCAGATGATATCCATACATACATCTAAAACCAGCTTTGATTATGGGTACTTGGACAATCAGGCTTTTTGATTGTCCAAGTATCCATTTAGGCCACTTTTGAGATTTTTTTTTTCCGATTATGAGCTCCTTAGTGTGCATTTTGGCCCAGATTTTTTATACGGCACCAATATCAGCTGCCTAAAAAGCGGCCGCCAATCATGTATTAATCATGCAATGGAGTTGTATAGAAATTTGATTTTCCAGGAAAGACAGGCACAGGAAATGTAGGCCAGGGTTTTCCAGTCCTACATTTCCGATACCTTTGTTGTGAATTATACCTATATAGGCACATTAGCCATGCCCACAGTGGCATTAGGCAGACTAAAGCATCTATGGAGGTATGAAGCCGGTGCCAATTTTTTAGATGTTGCTAGGCACCTTGAAACTCAGTTAAAAATGTTTGCAGTTAGATATGGAAATACAGGTATTCTACAACACACAAATGGCCAAATTCTATAAACAGTGTCCCAGTTGTAGGTGACTGGCATCCTACCACTGTCTAACCAGTCAATCTAGATGCATGTTTAAAATAAAAACCTCCCCAAGGCAGGCCGCCTACACCATAGGTTTAGGGAGATGCATGTCGCACCTTGGGGCTCCACCCCACAGTTCCAATTTCATTACCTACCGCAAAAAAATTACGAGCGATCTGTTCTGGTCTAAATTTCTCAACCTATTCTCCTCCGCTCCTAAGCCTGCAGACGCAGAAGCTAATTGGCATAACTGGGTTGCTCTCTCTGAGTCCACCTACCACTCCCTCGCCCCTCTCTCCACTAAATCCATCTCCTACTCCTTGGTACCTCCCGTATCACAGAGAACTAAAGCAAAAATATCAAGCCCTGGAGCACATATGGAAAAAATCTAAATCCCCCATAGATAGACAGTCCTGGAGAGTCAATATTAAGCTGTATAATACAGTACTAAAAAAAGCTAGAAAGAACTTCTACGGCGACAAAATCTCCAGATCCAACAATCAGAGCAGTACACTATTCAATATCTGGCGCTCCTTAACCTCCAAAAAAGACCTCTCCTTGATCCCCTCCTCTCCCTCAGCCGATGCTCTGGCAAAATTCTTCAACGAAAAGGTCTCTCTACCCTGAGATGTTCCTTCCCACCTTCAGTCTCCTACAACTCCCTGATACCCACCGACCCCAATTCTACCCAAACGGTCTCCAACCCTATCCCAGTCGACAGATCCTGGACTACCTTTGAGCACGTATCTGAATCCCTGGTTTTCAAACTCTGCCTTAAACTGGAATCCTGCAACTGTTCCTTGGACCCATTCCCCTCCTACCTATACGAGAAAATTTCCGCATTGGCCATCTCTGCTATTACCAAACTCATAAACTCCACCCTACATTCGGCCTTTTTTCCCCAGAAATGGGTCATATTGCCTTGACCCCACTATTGAAAAAATCTGACCTAGACCCTTCCACACCATCCAGCTATCGCCCAATAGCAAATATCCCTCTCTTAACAAAGATGCTAGAGTCTATCATATCTACCCAACTCTCATCATACTTAGATTCTCTATTCTTCTTCCTTACCAATATGGCTTTCATCCCAACTTCAGCACTGAATCCCTATTGACCTTGATCTCAAAGGTTCAACAACTTCATTCTCGAAATAAGTTTGCCGTCCTCCTACAATTCGACCTTTCCGCCGCTTTCGATGTTGTCCATCACAATATTCTCGTTTACTAACTCTCTGAGATAGGCATTAACTCCACAGTCCTAGACTGGTTCTCAAAATTACTACATTCTCGTTCTTATGCTGTCAACATGAATGGCACCTCATCCTCCCCCTGGAAACCGATATATGGAGTCCCGCAAGGTTCACCTCTATCCCCCATCCTCTTCAACATTTATATGACCTCCCTAAAACTTCTCCACCTATCCCCCCTTGAAACAATTTACACTTATGCTGATGACATCCTCGTCCTCCTCGAGACTGATTTGAACCTCACCAACCTTTCTGAGAACATAGCCTCCTGTATAATGAACCTTCAATCCTGGGCCCGCACCGTTCAAATGAAACTAAATGAGTCCAAAACAAGACTCTTTTGGCTTGGTCCAAAACTTGACCAACTATCCTCCTCCATCTCTCTGCCCTCTGGCTCCACTCTGCAGCTTGAGTTCTCAAGCAATGTTTTGGGCATCATCATTGATTCTTCATTGTCCTTCAACGACCACCTCAATTCCTTGGTAAAAAAATGCTTCTTCAGCCTTTACATGCTGAGGAAAGTCAGATCCTGTTTCCATCAAAATCACTTTACCGTCCTTACCCAATCCATCATCCTCTCCAGATTAGACTATTGCAAATAAGCCTAACTAAGAAAAACCTTCACAGACTCCAGCGGATCCAGAATGCCGCGGCCAAGCTGATTTTCGCAAAAAGTAAATTTGATCATGTCTCCCCGCGTCTGTCCAAGCTTCACTGGCTACCGATTATCGCCAGGGTCCACTTCAAATGCACCTGTCTAGCTTTCAAAATCCTACATGGGATCCTCACTCCATGTATCCCTCTTTCTTGGAATTCCTCAAACCCTAATTCCACCAGATCCACCCACAAATTAAAACTATCCTTCCCCTCATTAAGAGGCATTTCCCATAAAGGAAAACTAGGGACATCCCTTCCCTTCAGAATCACCGAGCTCTGGAACAACCTTTTCTCCCCTCTTCAGAACCTGAGCTCTCTCCAACTTTTCTGCAAACATCTGAAGACCTGTCTATTCTCAAAAATCTGATACCTATTCCATCTCCGGCATTCTAAGCCCTCTAAAACTCTTCATACTTAGGACCTCTAATCCTTCATTGTAGTTTCTTTCTATCCCATCTCCTGTAAACCTCTACCTTTCATTGTAGTTACTTTCCATCCCTTCTCCTGTAAACCGTGCCGAGCTCCATGAATGTGAAGATGATGCGGTATACAAACCTATGATTTAGTTTAGTTTGCATAGGCTTGCCCAAGGTTAGGCGTGCGCATGGTTTCACCCAGAAGTGCCTTAGGCGAGCTTAGACAGCCCTAGGTATCTCCCAAGGGCAGTGATAGGTGCCTGACATGTAGGCCAGCAAAATAAAGATCTACATTTCAAATAGATGTTGCCGTTGAGCCGATCACGGCAAGGGAATCTCCCTACTGCAATCAGTTTATTGGTTGCATCAGGGAACCTGTCCATCCCCCCATGCAAAGTAGGCCGGAAGGAGGGATTCCTACTCCCTCCTGCCGGAACACCCAAAGTCCCCCTCAAATATGCGTAGTAGTTGGAGTGCCCAATTCCGCTTGCTACAACAGCGAACCCTCTAGACACAGTCCAAGGCAGGAGAGATGCACACTCCTTCCTGCCACTGGCCCCATCATCCCACAAACCCCACAAAACACTCCCTGACTCTACCCCAACACTCCCCAACTCTACTTCGGCACTCCCCAATACCCCAACAACTTCCTGACACTTTCCGACTCCACCCCAACACCCCCATTCTCTGACTACTGTACACCCTTTCACCCTTAAGATCCCTCTGCTGCCCCTGACACCATCAAGATTCCCCTGCTACCCCCGAACATCCTGTACCTTTATCTGATGGCCGGCAAAAGGGATGTCTTCTCCCTCCTGTCGGCAGGCCTGCCACTAAAATGGTGGGTCTTTCCCTTCCCAGTGCATTCTGGGCGGAGTTGGCTTTTGTCTGATTAAGCACTGATATTTTCAGTCCTTAACCAGCCAGTCCTTACCCAGAGTGGGATTAACATAGAGGATCTCTAAAAGAAAACAAAGAATTTAAATTAAAGAGCTAAGGCCAGTACTTGACAGACTTGCACGGTCTGTGCCCCATATGTGATGATTTGGTGTAGGATTGGGCTGGGGAGGGCATCAATGGGAACTCTACTAAGTTGGAACATGAGGATGTTACTGGCCAGACTATATGGTAGATATCCTGCAAACAGGATGGTTGGATAGGCTGGAGTAAGCATGGGCAGTAACTTCAGTAATGGAACCTAGGTGGACTTTACAGTCTATGACCCAGAAATATCAAAGAAGAGACATGTGCAAGGAATGTATAAATACAAATGCTTAGAGGAAAATTCTATAAATAGTGCTTAAACCTTACCAATGCTTATGTTAACAGGGAAAAACCATTTTAAATGGTACTTAAATAAAAATTCAAAGCTTCTATCTGAACCTAAACAAATGGCACTGAAATCGCATCTCCAGAGGCGCCTACCAGTGCCTAACACCATTGTGGGTGTGGCTAATGCCGGAAGTGGCAGTAGGCACCATTAGGCACCTCCAGAGGCGTGATTCACGTCAAAGGTAGGCACCGGAAATATAGGCCTTGAAAACCCTTGCTTATATTTCTGGTGCCTCTTTTTGCTGGAGGTGGGATTCTCTAAATGGCATCATTGTGTGATTGACACACAATCAGCAGCCACTGTTAAGGCGGCTGCCAACAGCAGCACCGTTTAAAGAATCCGGCAGACAGTTAAAGATTTTTTCTTTATGTTTACATATCAACTGTCACTTCTATGATGTGATAACATGAAATATGAATACAAATAAAACTGCAAAAAAAACCCCCAACAACTTGTGTCAGTACTTCAGCCATTAAGAAAGATGTTTTCCAATTTCTGGGGTTCTTTCACTAAACTGTGGCAAAAAGTGGCCTTAGCTCCTCCTTATGGGGGAGTTTCTTGCACTCTAGGTCCATTATTCAAAGACAAGGAAATAACACTCCAAATGAAGATCAGACTTCTCCACACACTCATTTTCTCAGTGGTCAATTATGGATGGGAAAGCTGGACACTACAGAAACAAGACAGAAAGAAGATTGGCTCATTTGAGCTTTGGTGTTAGAGAAGGATTTTATGCATGCCGTGGACCACAAGAACAAATTGATTCTGGAAGATATCAAACCGACTATGTCACTAGAAGCCCTAATGATGAAGTTATAACTGTCTTATTTTGGTCATATTGTCAGAAGAGAAAGATCATTGGAGAAGGACATCATGTTTGGGAAAAGTGAAGGAACCAGGCAAAAAGGGTGACCTGCAATCAGATGACTGGACACGTTGAAAACAACCATGGGAATGACACTTGAGGACCCTACCGGACTAGCACAAAAACGATTTCCTTTAGATCTATTCAGCAAGTCACAAGAACTCAGGCACGAGTCAGCACCTAAAGAGGTCCATTTTTACCATAGCCTTATAAATTGTCTTTTTGTATATTTTTATATTAATGGCCAAGTGATAATGTTTTATTATAATCACAGCTATAATTTAAATAGAGATTTTTCTTTTTCTTTGATGATTAGACATTAATTATTTTATATATAAATTATTTGTGAAGTGCTCAGACCAAAAAACCTTTGTGATAGTGATGTCACTACAATGAGGTTTTTATGGGGACCATCATCGCCTTCACAAGTCCCCAGCCCTCCCTATATCTTAAGGCCTGTGTATTGCCTATCTGATTGATGTATCCAATAGATAATATTATTCTATTTTGGGGAGCTGATGAGAATGTTACCTCTCATTGGTGACTAATTAAAATAACAACAAACATAAAAATAAATGTAAAGTGCTTATCTAAAATGTAGTACTGTTCATTCTTTCTTATCTGATTGGGAGGGACGGGAATTCAATCAGATAAGAAAGAATGAACAGTACTACATTTTAGATAAGCACTTTACATTTATGTTTATGTTTGTTGTTATTTTAATTAGTCACCAATGAGAGGTAACATTCTCATCAGCTCCCCAAAATAGAATAATATTATCTATTGGATACATCAATCAGATAGGCAATACACAGGCCTTAAGATATAGGGAGGGCTGGGGACTTGTGAAGGCGATGATGGTCCCCATAAAAACCTCATTGTAGTGACATCACTATCACAAAGATTTTTTGGTCTGAGCACTTCACAAATAATTTATATATAAAATAATTAATGTCTAATCATCAAAGAAAAAGAAAAATCTCTATTTAAATTATAGCTGTGATTATAATAATACATAGTAATCAGTGTCACAGATTACTAAGAAATTTATCTCTCTAATTTGTAGTCGATCAAGTGATAATGTTGCCATTAGTGTGGGGCCATTAAAAAATGTTGCCTAGTGAGTACTCACCACCACCCGTTTTGTAAGAGATAAAGGCTCATATAGTATTCCTTTGCTAACCAGTTAGCATGTGTCAATGTAGCTGCACTAATTGGTTCAAGAACATCCACTCAAAAAATGTTAACTATTTTTTTAACATGCAGTTAGCATGTACTAATTTGACAGTTACTGTAGGATAGCTGAGCTCATCCCATGAAGCCTTCGTTAGCACAGACATCAATATCATGCATTAATTCTTACTGTCAACTGCAAATAAATTTATTGAGAGACTGGATCAAATGCACAAGAACTCAACTATATATATTCATAGCATCTGAAAAATCTATGATCAACAAAAAGTGTCCAATCTCAAATGACTGTGCACTGATCTTGAAAATTGTCTCACTGTACTCCAATCTTCACAATCACAATGTTGGCTGCGAGACTATTTGCAATTGATGCGTTCATTGCCTTCCAGCAATTAAACATTTTCCCCATTGTTAAATGTGGTTTTTAACTCTTCCTCTGGCCAATAACACAGTGCAGTTAGCTCCATTTCCAAAAGTGGATCCGACTGCATTCTGGTTTATTGCTGTGATGTTGACATTGGTAGTGATCATTGCTTTTCATGAGCTCCAAGTCTGCCTCCACCCATGTGCTGGAAATGTCTGCAACAGTCAAAGAGAGAGGTTTGAACATAATGCATCTTATATGAACCTAATGTATCTTATATGTTGAATGCAAATTAGCAAAGATTAGCAAATAGGCCCTTAGGTTCAATGTGTAATAGTACGTTTACAAACTTTCATCCTTTAGAAAACTAACCCCTTCTTTTACAAAGGTGCGCTAAGCTTTTTAGCATGTGCTAAATATTAGCGTGCACTAAATGCTAACACTTGCATGTTATCCTATGGACATGTTAGTGGTTAGCGCGCGCATTGATTTAACGTGCGCTAAATCCGCGCTAAAACACGTGGAGGGGCATAATCAAAAAAAGCGTCTAAGTCCCCTTTTGGCCTAAGTCCCTAAACGTTCAACCCAGAAGCAGGGAAAGTGTCCATAACCAAAACAAACGTCCATGTTTTGATTATGGCCTTCCCCTGCCTAAACACCCAATCTCCACTACGTCTAAAAGTACACCCACAGCACGTCTACACTTTTTAGCCATAATGAAAGAAAAAAACGCCTAAGCCCCAAACGTCCAACAGAAGAGCTTTTAGGCGAAGGAGGAGCGGCAGTTTGGGTAGAAGAGTGATGGCATCGCGGTAGGGGAGATGAGGCATCAGCTCAGCGGCCCCTTTTTCGGCACTTAGACCTGGTTTTCTTTCGTCTAAGTCAAACAGGTCTAAGTTCCGACTAAACTGTTTTGGTTATAGGTGTTGTATGCCTAGGTGTAGGTCGGCCCACCTCCTGCCCACTGCCCGCCCTTTTCCCTCCTCTAAGCACACCTCTTTTCTCTCTGTGAGTCTAGAGGAAGGGGAAAGGCCTAAGTTGGTTTTAGATAAGTCTAAAAACCAGCTTTGGTTATGGGTACTTGGACGATCAGGCTTTTTGATCGTCCAAGTAGCCACTTAGGACACTTTTCAGACGTTTTTTTTTTTAAATTATTATTACCCCCTTAGCGCACCTTTGTAAAAGAGGGCCTAAGAAAAGTTTAAAATGTTTCCACTTGTCTTTGATATAGCTTATCATTCATATTTTTAAATATTTGGCTGCCTCATATTACTAAAAATGTGTTTTTATTTAAAATGTTTTATGATAACATTCCATTAAAGCTGCATCTATTTTACTCATGCAGTGATAAGAGACAATGTGCAAGTAAGTCAATAAATCAAGGTGAAGTGAATGGCTGTAGTTTTACATATTTGCCTTTCTTTAAAAGAACTGGAAATTGCAGGTTTGGAGACAAAACATTTTGAATGATGCTGCACTTGTAGAAGACTACTGACAAGAAGAAAACATAAAAAAAAAAAAAAATCAAAGTAGTAAAACTGAAATGGTAAATGATGACAGAATCAGTATGGTCCATTTTGTCTGCAAAGTAAGGTGACTTCAGATGCATCTGCAGCGTTACCACCACTACTACTACTAATAATTTCTATAGTGCTACTAAATATACGCAGCACTGTACATCAAAACATAGAAGAGACAGTCCCTGCTCAAAAGAGCTTAAAATCTAATCAAGACAGACGAACTGGACAAGAAGGTGCATCAATACACTATGCTCAGGAAGGGGAATTACAAGAGGGAACGATAAGACAGATATTGGTGCTTAGAAGGTGAGTTGTGCTGGTCATACCCCTCTGTGCCATTTTTTTGAAGTGTAAAAATCATTTTATTTATTTATTTATTTGTTTATTTAGCCCGTCCTCCCAAAGGAGCCCAGAACGGGTCACAAGTATGGGTCCTTTTACTAAGCAATACTAAAAAGTGTCCTGTACTAGCCTCCAATGTGAGTCTTTTCTGTGCTAACCCAACTTTTGGTGCTGCCAATAAATGGTCAATATTTCCATTTTTGCAATAAAGACCACATTCTAATTTTCCCATTAGTGTATGACCATTATACTTGAGCACTTACCAACCTATTTTGTAGGTGGCAAGGGACCACACACTAATCTTGCACTTATCAGTTAGCACATGGCAATACCGCTGCGTTAACCGATTAGCATAGCTGTGCCTTTGGATGAATAATGGATTCTTTCCTTCAACTGACACTGTGCACACAGCTGGCTACCCAGATAAAATCTGGCTAGTAAAGAGATGACCTTGGATTTCAGCCAGTATTGGCAGCTGGTCACTCACACAATATAGAAGCCATGATTATTAGCTTGCACTTCTCTGTATGTGGGATACTGAGAAGCTCAATTCTTAGATGGCATGAAGAGATGGTCTCCTTGCAGAGCTATCAGATCTGCATCCACTATCTCCAAGTGTCAAGGCTCTTTTTTTTTAACATTACATCTGGTCCCAGACTTTAGTCCACTGTCCTAAAGCGACTGTCTTGTCTCAATCAAATCACACATTCCTCCTGTCAAGGAGATGAAATTTCAGGCATGGAGAACACTCCAGTATGTGTTAGTTCAAACAACATTCCTTAAGGTTGCAGGTGCCAAACAAAGGAGGCCCATGATGTTTATTGCATTCTTGTGTTATTGTACATAAGTCTTCTTCACAACTTCACACTCACCGATAAAGAGCAGATGGTCCTTTGTATGCCAGTGTCTTTGGGATGGCAATCAGAATGTAAATGCAGGAAGCAGGCAGGCAACCATGACTGTTTGGTTCAGGCCTAGTCAGAGTTTCATTCATAGGCCTCAGTTACAGAAAAGGTGACACATTGGGACAGTGGCGTACCTAGGATATGTGGCACCCGGGGCCCATCATTTTTTGACACCCCACCATGTAAAAAAATATTTTTTGTAATGACCATGAAACGGAATAAATGGTCAGAATAAAAACAGGCAGTAAAAATTTTCTTATATTCCAAACATAACATAACATAAATTATGTCTGAATTGTCATGACATCAGAAGTACATATGGAGTAGTTGCAGGTGATGCTTGGGACAGTTCTGATTGTGTTAGTTCGGTTTTATGTGTTTTTTGAATAGAAGGGTTTTTATTTCTTTTTTGAAGGTTTTGTAGTTTGTGGTCGAGGTCAATAGGTTGTAGAGTTGGGGGTCGAGTGCTGCAGCTCGAATGGCTAGGAGGTTGTCGAACAGTTTTTTTCTTTTGACGTTTTTGGTTGGAGGGTGTGTGAATGGTGCGTGAGTTCTCCTATGTCTAGTTGAGGTGGATTGAATTATTTAGCTGAAGAAATTAGTTACCCCCCCCCGTTCCACACACATTAATTCTCTTCCATTTTTGTTCCCATTATAAAAAGCACTGATAAGTTCTCAGAAAAAAAATACATTAAAATAAAAAGTGAAAACAAAGGCCCCTACAGATGAGAACATAACATAAGAATAGCCTAACTGGGTCAGACCAATGGTCCATCATGCCCAAAAGCCCATTCTCATGGTAGCCAATCCAGGACACTAATACCTGGTCAAAACCCAAAGAGTAGCAACATTCCATGCTACCGATCCAGGGCAAGCAGACACTTCCCCCATGTCTTAATAACAGATTATGTACTTTTCCTCTTGGCATTTGTCCAAATCTTTCTTAAAACCAGCTACACTATCTGCTTTTACCATAATTTCTGGCCACTTCATTTTTAAGTTTAGATCTTTCCTTTCAAACAGAGACCTTGCTAGATGTCAAATACAGCACAAAGTAACTTCACATGGACTTAGCTGTGCAGGAAATGTGAATCTCCTCATACACCCACCATATAGTGCAAAAATGTGCAAAGGTCTGTTTTTTTCTTTCGATCACTACATAGCCTAATGCCACACAAGCAGCGCTGTTACAAACATATTCTGTAGGTCAATGCTAAGGATAACACATTTTCCTTCCTTGGACCAGATGGAGATACTGATAAACCACTGGAAGAGATCCCAAAACAACACCCAAAGACCCACTCAGTGTGTGAACCAGTTGAGTGGAGTGGACTAACTGGGGGGTGGAAATGGGCCCGGAGTTTGCTCAGCAGAATTTCCCAGACCACCTCTTCCTCTCAACACATTGACACGCTGCCACCACCACCACCACTAGGAACACCTCACTGGGTAGGCCAGCTATGCTATAAACTTTATAAAACACATTATTATATTTTCTTATAAAGCACATATTTTAACTGAACTCTCTGACATCCTCAGCCTTTCCATTCACAAAAATAGAAGGAAGAAAAGTTCCCATTTCCTGCTGTCTCATGTCCCCGGTCTATACAATATTTTTTTTCTGCAGACCCTTCAAAAGTCTGACCAAATCCTCGTTTCACTTGCATTATAAAGTACTGAGGATGCCATCTCTCCCCAATGACAGGTCCTAAAGTCTAAGACAGTAGCGCAAACTAATGCTGCCAGATTCAGGAAAAAAAATTTAGATTCGATTCAGCCTATTGAATTGGTTTTTCAATTCGATTTTCCTGCCCAGTTGGGTGATTTTTTTCAAAACTCCTGGTGGGTTTTATAGCTTTTTCACCCCCTTTGGCTTCTCCTAACCACACTGGCACTGTGGTGTAAATAAAATAAAGAAACAAAAAGGACTTTTCCTCTCTCTGTTAAATCCTAGCTCACGTTTACAGTCCAACACCAGCTCTGGCAGGATACACATTTCAAATCTGACATATTATAATCACAAAACAGAAAATAAAATTAATTTTTCTACCTTTTGTTGTCTGGTTATATTTCAAATCTTGTTGGTCCAAGGCTCTAGTTTTCTTCTGATAACTTGCTTGCCAGGGTCTCCTTCTTTCTTCTTTCTGCATGCTAACCATCCATCTGCCAACTCTGTCCTCCCTTTCCATTTCCCTTCCCTCCCCAGGAAGTCTGGTATCTTTCCTTTTTTTCATCTCCCTCCACAGATCCACCTTTTCCTAACTACCCTTTCATCCAGCATCTCTCCCTCCTTCCCCACCACCCCAGAGTACACCATCTCTCCCTTTCTTTTCCCAGTTACCTCCTATCCAATATCTCGCTCCCTCCTCCACACCATCCCTTGTGTCCAATTTCCCTCCCTTTCTGTTCCTTCCCTCCCTAAATCCCATAGTCCATCATCTCTCTCCCTCTCCTCTATTTTCAGACCCATTATTTCTTCCTCCCCCTCAAAGTTTGGCATATGCACGTCTCTTTGAACACCCCCTTCCCTCCGTGTACTTCTAAACCAGGGTCCCCCCAAAGGTCTGTCCCCCCTTAAAGGTCTGCCTGTCCCCCGTGAAGGCCTGTCCCACCCCCTTGTATGCCTGTCCCCCCCTTGAAGACCTGTCCCCCCTTGTAGGCCTGTCCCCCTCCTTGATGGCCTGCCTGCCTGTCCCCCCCTTGAAGGCCTGTCCCACCCCCTTGTAGGCCTGTCCCCCCCTTGAAGGCCTGTCCCCCCTTGAAGGCCTGTCCCCCCCTTGAAGGCCTGCACCCCCTTGAAGGTCTTCACCCCCCCCGAAGGCCTGCACACCCCCCGAAGGCCTGTCCCCCCTTGAAGGCCTGCACGCCCTTGAAGGTCTGCACCCCCCAAAGGCCTGTCCCCCCCTTGTAGGCCTGCCCCCCCTTGTAGGCCTATCCCCCCCTTGAAGGCCTGCCTGCCTGTCCCCCCTTGAAGGTCTGTCCCCCCCTTGAAGGCCTTTCCCCCCCTTGAAGGCCTGCACCCGTTGAAGGTCTGCACCCCCACCGAAGGCCTGCACCCCCTGAATGCCTGCACCCCCCTCGAAGGCCTGTCCCCTCCTTGAAGGCCTGCCACACCCCCTTGTAGACCTGTCCCCCCATTGAAGGCCTGCCTGCCCCCCCTTGAATGCCTTCCTGCCCCCCTTGAAGGCCTGTCCCTCCCCCTTGAAGGTCTGCACCCCCCCGAAGACCTGTCCCCCTTTGAAGGCCTGCCTGTCCCCCCCCTTGAAGGCCTCTCCTTCCTTGAAGGCCTGCCTGCCTGCCCGCCCGCCCCACCCTGAAGGACCGCTCGCCCCCCTGGCCTCCCCGCACCACCTATGAAGCAGCACTACCTATGCTCCCAGCCTTGCCGTTTAGTCCCCCCACCACCACCCCTGAAGGACCGCTTGCCCCACTGACCTTCCTGCACCACCTATGATGCAGCCGCAGCAGGATCGCGACGTCAGTGATCCCTGCGCAGCTTAGGCGCTGCTTCCTGTGCCGCGGTCCAGCCCCTCCTCTGAAGTCGCTGACGTCGTGATCCTGCTGCGGGCTGCTTCACAGGTGGTGCAGGAAGGTCAGTGGGGCGAGCGGTCCTTCGGGGGTGGGGGGGAACTGAACGGCAAGGCCAGGAGCACCCCCTCAGGGCTGTCACCCGGGGTGGACCGCCCCTCCCGCCCCCCCCTTGGTACGCCACTGCCCCCAGATCTTTTTCTTGTTCACTCTTACCCAGAGTTGAACCAGACATGCTGTACTCGTGCTCTTTGTTCTTTCTGCCTAAATACATTACCTTACATTTTTCCACATTAAACTTCATCTGCCATGTCTCTGCCCATCTCTCTAACTGGCTCAAGTCTCTCTGTAGTTCCTCACTGTCCTTTTGTGATCTGATTGTTCAACATAGCTTTGTGTCGTCTGCAAATTTGATGATTTCACTGGACGTTACTTCTTCCAGGTCGTTGATGAAAAGATTAAATAAGATGAGCCCAAGAACCGAGCCCTGGGCACACCGTTAGTCATTTTCTCCCAGTCTGAGAACTTCCCATTTATGCCTACCCTCTGCATTCTGTTTTCCAGCCATTTGCCTATTCACCTTAGTATGTCTCCCTCTATTCCGTGGCTTTGTAATTTCCTAAGGAGTCTTTCAGGTGGAACTTTGTCGAACGCTTTCTGGAAGTCCAAGTATATTATGTCCACTGGTTCCCCATTATCGATTTGTTTGTTTACTGTTTCAAAGAATTGTAGTAAATTCGTCAAGCATGATTTCCCTTTCCTGAAGCCATGCTGACTGGCTCTCATCAGGTCGTTTGTATCCAAGTGCCGGACTATGCTATCTTTAATCAGTGCCTCAACCATCTTTCCAGGGACAAACGTAAGACTCACAGGTCTGTAGTTGCCCGGTTCTCCTCTTGATCCTTTTTTGAAAATTGGGGTGACGTTTGCTATCTTCCAATCGTCCGGTATGTGTCCAGTTCTAATTGACAGGTTGGCAAGCTTTTGCAGTAGTTCGCTGATTTCTACCTTCAGCTCCTTTAATACTCGGGTGAATTCCATCCAGTCCAGGGGATTTATCGCTTTTAAGTTTGTCGATCTGGTAGTATATCTGGTCCAAATCCACTTTTAATGTGGAGAGTTTGTCCTCTATTTCTCCCTTGAACACTTTCACTGTTTCAGGTATTGATGTAATGTCCTCCTTCGTAAAGACAGACGCAAAAAAGGAGTTTAGTCTGTCAGCAATTTGTTTGTCATTTTTGATGCACCCTTTTCTTCCCTGGTCATCCAGCGGACCCACTGCCTCTTTTGCAGGCTTTTTCCCTTTTACTTGAAGGGCTTGAAGTTCTTGGCCTCTTGCGCTATTTTCTCCTCATAGACCTTTTTGGCATCCCTCACCGCCTTGTCACATTTCTTCTGATTGTCTTTGTGGCTGTTCCAGGCTTCAGTAGTTCTTTCGCGTTTCCATTTTTTAAAGGAGTTCTTCTTTTCTCTTAAGGCATCCTTCAACTCTTTAGTAAGCCATGCTGGTTCTCCTTTGGTTTTTCCATCCTTTGGATATCTGCGGAATGTAGAGAGTTTGTGCTTCCATGATAGTATTTTTCAGTAGGGACCATGCCTGATCCACCGATTTAATTGCGTTCATCCTTTTTTTGAGCCGTTTTTTTACCATGGCTCTCATGCTATCGTATCTTTCTTTCTTAAAGTTGAGGGTCGTGGTTAAGGTTTTGATACGTTTCCCCTTCCCGATGTCCAGTTTAAAGTTGATCATGTTGTGATCGCTCATCCCTAGCGGGACCGTGACTTCTACTTCTTTAGTCTGACCAGTAGTGTCATTTAGGACCAAGTCCAAGGTGGCATTCCCTCTCGTCGGCTCTCCCATCATTTGATCTAGGAAGCAGTCCCCTATCATTTCTAGGAACTTTATTTCTTTGCCGCAGTGTGAGGTTCCCAGGTTCCAGTCTATCCCTGGAAAGTTAAAGCCTCCCATGATCATTACATTGCTTGTCTTACATCCTTGCTTGATTTCCTCTATCATTTCTGAATCTGTCTCCTCCGACTGTCCTGGGGGTCGATAATAAAGGCCAATTTTTGTGTCTGTACCGTTGTGTCTAGGAATCTTAATCCAAAGGGACTCCAACTTCTCATTCCCCTCTGTCTTCATCTCTCTAACAGATTCTATTCCTTTTTGAACATATAGGGCAATACCTCCTCTTTTTTGCCCTGTTCTGTCCTTTCTGTATAGCTTGTATCCCTGCAATACTATATCCCATTCATTTTCATCATTCCACCATGTTTCTGTTATGCCAATGATTTCTAGTTTGACGCATCTTGCTATTGTCTCTAACTCTCCCATTTTGTTTCTCATGCTCCTAGCATTTGTGTGCATACATTTAAGTTTCCTTCGTGATCCATTCTTGAGCTTTCCGAGCTTTGCAGCTCCTACTGTGTCTTTCATGGTATCTGTCTGTGCTCCTATGTTGTCTCCCTCATTTTCTTTGTGCTCTTCTCCCCCTGTGTCTGAGTAATTGTCCGTAGTTCTTTCTTCAGGGCTTTTCGTCACCCGGGCCATCGACTGATGGCGGACTGTCGGCTTTCCCCTGACTTTTAGTTTAAAGTCTTCTCAATGGCCCTCTTCATGTTACCTGCCAATACTCTTGCTCCTTCCTTGGTGAAGTGTACCTGCTTCTTCCCAAAAAACGCCGTCCAGTTGCGCACAAAGTCAAAGCCTTCTTCTTCACACCATCTTCTCATCCAGGCATTGATCGCTCGCAGTTCCTCTTGCCTCTTCTCATCCGCTTTTGGTACCGGGAGGATCTCTGAGAAGACCACCTTCACCTCCCTGACTTTCAGTCTTCTTCCGAGTGAGCGGAGCTGGCCCTTAATTTCTTCCCTGTCATACTTTCGTCCGCTCAAATAGTTGGTTCCCACGTGGATAAGCACAGCAGTGTCCTCTCCTCCTGCGTTGTCTATGATTCTGGTGATCCTGTTGGCCACATCTTTCACTCTTGCTCCGGGCAGGCAAGTGACGAGTCTATCCTCTCTTTCTCCTGCGGTGTGGCTGTCCACATGTCGTATAATGGAGTCTCCTACAATGATCCCCATCTTCTTTATTCGGGGGTTCCTTGGAGGTCGTAAGTCCACATCCATGGTGCAGTTCCAGCAATCTCGTACATCCGGTCCCAGTAGTTAAGTTCAATCAAGGCAGCATTAAACCCAGCCAAATGACTAGAGAGAGAACATGTCATGCCACTACCCCCTTGAACATTCAGCAATCACAGTCAAATCTGGACCAGGAAGCTGTAATTGGTCCATGGGAC
The DNA here is from genome assembly GCF_902459505.1 of Geotrypetes seraphini. Lineage (NCBI taxonomy): Eukaryota > Metazoa > Chordata > Amphibia > Gymnophiona > Dermophiidae > Geotrypetes > Geotrypetes seraphini. The sequence goes on along the minus strand of NC_047087.1, from coordinate 214,999,252 downwards.
ACAGAAAAACCTACAACTCTGACTTAGTTGCATGAGAGCCAATGCTGGCAATACGGGACGGGGGGGTGGGGTGGCATTCTCAATGGCTGATTAGAGCAAATATTCTCAATAGAAGGCTTAAGAGAAGGCCTGTGATTCCATCGACAAACCCTCACTTTACCTTTCTGTTTTATCATATCACCTTATGAAAATGAAAAAGCAAATCTTTATTAGAAGCAAAGGTGAGAAAATGACCTGGCAGTTATGACACCCTCTTAAGCACACTTAGGGCTCCTTTTACAAAGTGGTGTTAGGCTTTTTTAAATTCCTATGAGTGTCCGAGCTAATACTGCCACGGTCGGAGATAGAAAAGCCTAACGCGACTTCGTAAAATGGGGAGGAAGAGGTTAATTTGGAATTACTTTATAAATATCTGCTATCCTACTGGTGTATGGATGACCTTCATTTACACTGAACTGTCCAGTATCCACTTTTAGCGTTATGACTCAATATACCTTGCTTTGGTCATGTCTGTTTGAATTTCTTCTATTGTAGACATCTGGTAATGAACTCTGAGCATTGCCTTATTCAACTAATGTCACTGTGTAGCTTTTCTGGCTTTTCTATGGCTTTCATTCTGCAGACTCTGTCATTTTGATAATAATGTCATGCATTTCTATTTGCTATACAGTCTTTTTTTTTTCTTTTGGTGCTACTGGGATCTGGTACACTGAATGTTACAGTTACATGGTTTTATATAATTAGAAATGTAATGTACCTGGGAGATTTCCTAGCATTTAATAATGTACCTAAGTCAGTTATAATTGGTGCCATGGATAGTTCCTCTTGTCATATATCTTAGCACACACTGGATTCTTCAGGGCACAAGTTTATTTTATGGGTTTTGGATTAAAGATTAAATTTTACAAGGTTTTTGTGTTGGCTGAAACAAACAGTTACTCTTTGCAGTCTGAAATTCCAGCTGGTGTACTCTCCCTTTATGTTCTGCTTTTAGGTCTCATTGATCTAATGGTGTAATGGTATCATATCATATCATTTCACTAGAGAGTAGCTTTGTAATAACTTTGCTGTTCATATTCATATAACACACAGAAGTTTTTTTTAACCCTTCTCACCCAAGCATGCATCATTATTAACGGGGAAGTCAATTTCTTGTGGTTTCCTGTGATGTTGTTTTTTGTTTTGTTTTTTGAATGGTCTCAAAAACTGTACCTGTGTATTATATTGATCTTAAATAAGAGGTCTGTTCAAAAAGTTCCAGGACAGTGTGAATTGCGTGCCAACAATAAGTTCTTCTGAGATGTGCTAGGTGGCATTGAGTAGCCTGAAACCTCATGAGTACCCTCCCTTTTGCCATTTTTTGGATATCGGGATTGACTATTTTTCATCATGTGCTAACTCAATGAGCAGCGATACAGCATGAAGTTCTGCTTTAAATTTAGTAAGACTGCCACAGAAACATGAAATGTTGAAAGTGGCTTATGGGGAACATATCATGAGTTGTGGAAGGTGTTTTGAATGTGATGACAGTTCTTTTCCAGTCACCTTAATCTCCTGAATTGGCCCCTGCTGACTTTTTCTTGTTTCCTAAACTTAAATCCACAATGAAAGGAAAGCGATTCAACACCATTGAAGACATCAAGTAAAATTCAAAGCAGGAACTTTTAGCGATTCCTGAAGATGCGTTTAAGGACTGTTTCCAGAACTGGAAACAACGTTGGGAAAAGTGTATATGTAAGGAAGGGGGTACTTTGTAGGAGACCCAGTGGAATAAGTCGTAAGATTGTCTAATAATTTTTTAAAATAAAATCAGTCCTGCAACTTTTTGAACAGATCTCATATGTACAGGATCTTACTTCTATTGTTTCTGATGAATTCAGAGTTTATCATAACAGTGACAATTGCAGACTAAGTAGAAGGCATGTGGATAATGGCTCAAACAGTATAGCACTAACTGTTTTAACAAAAGATAGTTTATCAGACTTGCAAATAATCTAAACATAAGGGATGTAGGTAATATGCAGGGAATAGCAGTTATAGGCCTATGAAAGAGCCTGGGGTAGCCTGCACAAAATAGCTGTTATACTCTATGGGGCTCATAATAATTAAAAAAAAAAAAACCCAAAAATGTTCAAAAAGTGGCCTAAATCGATACTTGGACAATCAAAAAGACAGATCGTCCAAGTACCGATAACCAAAGATGGTTTTAGACGTATCTAAAACCAGCTTAGGCCTTTACCCTGCTAGAGCGAAAAGAGGCATTTTTAGAGGAGGGGAAAGGGTGGGAGATAGGCAGACCTAGACTTATCTTCTCTTTTATAAAGATGCGCTAAGCTTTTTAGCACGCGCTAAACGCTAACTCGTGCATGCTATCCTATGGACACGTTAGCGCATGCATTGATTTAGCGCGTACTAAATCCACGCTAAAATGCTTAGTGCACCTTTGTAAAAGAGGGCCTTAGTCATACTGCAAGTATAACCACAGATCCAGTTCAGGGTGAGGCCTTGTTTCAAGGAGCTGAATAGCATACCAGGCTTTATCCTGACTATCTCAAGAAGACATTGAATGCTTGAGTGTTTGAAACACCATTGGTAGATAACTACACTAAAGTGTACGTGTTTAGCGATTGGCAAAGCATGTTAAATTTCTGATATTTTCTACAATAAAGAGTAGATATTGAAGGTTAATTTAATAAAATACTACGAGGCTTTTTGCATATAATATATTTTTATCAATGTATCATTGCTGACTGTGAAAACATAAAAAATTATAGCTATAATACCAAGAAATTTGCTCCATTAAACAAAAATAATAGTGAATTTTAAGAAAAACAGAGCTTTATGTAATCACTGGTTTTGAGGAACCCGAGGATGGACTTTAAAAAAAAATTAAAAATTTATTTTCTGATCAAGCACAATAACATTCATGGGAAAAACTTCAATTCTCACAGTTTTTCCAACTTTAGGTTTTTCTGGACAAACCTAATACACAAACACCTGGTAAATTAAATATCTAAAAAGCAAATTACATCACTACCTGCAAGGTGAGCCAACTCGCCTGACTGACTAGTCACATGAAATTCTATGACACGTCCTCTTACCACTTCTCTCACCCTAACCATTTTTCTGCAAAAATATGAAAGTGTGGAAAATTTTTGAAGAACCCTCATAAACCCCCCTTTTACAAAACCACAATAACGTTTTTTTAGCACCAGCCGGCACGCTGAGTACTTTCTGCTGCTCCTGATCCTCATAGGAACTCTGAGTGTCAGGAGCAGTGCGCAACATTCTGTGCACTGGTTGGCGCTAAAAACCACTATCATGGTTTTGTAAAAGGGGAGGAGGGGTAACTCCCTAACCCCACTCCATCCCCAGCACCTACAGAGGTCTTTCTGGTGGGTAGTTGAGAGCAGCCCTTGCAGCTTCTGCCTATAAAATGGTGCTACTTATATCAGTAAAGGAAAAAAAGGACAAAGGTCCTCCTTAAACATAAACACCAACAGCTAACAATGAAGTAAACAGCAAAGGTAGGTGTAGATAGACCAACTCTTTTTTGGGCCAGTCAAAACTGATTTCAGCAGCAGTTTAGTGCCACTGAATATCAGTGTTTGGGCTGATGACAGACAATTTAAGCAGGCCAGAGCCTCTCTGGCCTGCTTAAATCACTATGAATAGCAACCCCTGGAACACTAAGGGGCTCTCCATTGCACGTAACTTCAAAGAACCTTGTATAGTGCTCTCCCTTGATGCTGAAAAGCATTTTACAGGGTGGAATGGTCCCATCTCTTTCTTACAATGCACTGGTTTGGATTTCCCCCACAATTTATTAATTATGTTAAAATCCTTTATTCTTCCCCAAAAGCATCTATAATCACCAATAACATACTAGCATCCTCTTTAAAGCTGCATAGAGGTACCCGACAAGGTTGTCCCCTCTCTCCTTATTTATTCAATATTGCTCTTGAACCTCTTCTTCTAGCAATTAACTCCTGCGATAGAATTTCTGGAATTCTCCATAATAAAATTGAATATAAACTTACGACTTATGCAGACAATGTACAATTTTATCTTACTAATCCTGATCAATTTCTACCTGCCCTTTTTGATTTAATAGGTTCTTTTTCTCTCTTTTCTGGTTACAAAATCAGTCAACATAAAACAGAAGTTTTACCACTTAACACTTATTCTCAACCGGCTTTAGTTCAACCTTTTCATCTTCTTTAGTCTCCCACAAGTATGAGATACCTAGGAATTGATTTTTATGCTACTCTGCCTACTACAATACACCACAATAGTGAAAAACATATTGCTTATATCAAGACTCTATTACATTCCTGGCACCCTCTTCATATCTCCTGGTGGGGCCGAATTGAAACAATTAAAATGGTCATAGCTCCTAAGATAAATTTTATTTCCAACTTTGTTTTACAAGACGATTGACAAACATATTTCATCCTTTCTATGGAGTCAAACACCACTGAAAATTGCCCTTAAAAAATTTAAGGCTCCCAAACTGCGGCAGGTGTATTACTATCTGATTTTCTGACATACCACAAGGCTTTTATTCTACAACAATCTAGCCAATGGTTTTCATTGTCATCTGACTATTGTCCTCTCTGGCTACAGTTGGAACACTCCCTTTACTTTCTCTCCATCGCTAATTGCACTGCTGACATCCCACTCAAAACTTCACGAGTACAACCATATCATCTCCCAATCTGTTTCTTGTCTACTTGAGCTAGATAAACTACTTGAAATTTCTATTTGTACCTCTTCTTTAACTTCACTATGGTTCAATCCGCATTTCTTAATTGACAAAGCACCAATTTTTTGGTCTTCTTGGGCTAAATTGGGGATATGGTCCCTCAATAACATTTGTATGCCAGTCTTACAATTGCTGACATTTGCAGAACTAAGTAACAAATTTGCTCTACCGGCTTCGGCTTTTTACCAGTGGTTACAACTAACTAGTGTAATCACTAAATCAAAAATTTTACAATCAGTAGTTGTTGGAACCCCTTCTTTGCTCTCACACTGTTCCCTGCTTATTACAAAAGGTCATGTTGCATCCCGAATGTATAAATTACTTATCACTCCTTATACGAAAACTGACACCTCACTACATAAAACCTGGGAACTCGATGTAGGACACCTAATATCAGACAGGCAATGGACGACTCTTTGGTCTACAGTCATCAGAACAGTTTCCTCTGCAAACTCGACCCAATCAATGTTTTTCTTACATCATAGAACGAACTGGATGCCCCAAAAGCTACATATTGCTGATCTCCTTCCATCAAATAGATATTGGAATTGTATATCTCTCCCTGGCACATTGCTTCATATGTTGTATGGATATCCTGTACTTCAATCCTTCTGATCAGACATATGGTCTCATCTCAGTCGGATTTTTAACATCCAAGCTGCTCCTCCTATGCTTAACTTACCTCAAACTCAACACACTTTATTTGATACACTTATTATTATAGCATTAAGACTTATACTCTCTAATTGGAAGTCATTTGAATCTATTTCAATCCATTTTTCGTTTCAGTCAGTGCTTCTTCAACATAAACGTGAAATGTTGATTTCCACTTATACACCCATGTCTTCCAAGGCTCGTCTAAAATGGTCTGCCTTCATAGACTATCTTAACCTTCTTTGATTCTCTCTTCTAGCTTTCTCTTCTCTTTCTCTCCTTCTTCACCTTTCTTTCCTTGACCTCTGAGGGATTTTCTTTCTTCTTTTCTATCCTTTTCCTCCCCTTTCTTTCCTTCGTTCAGCATCTCCTCCCCTCCCTTTTTTACTCTTTTCTCTCCTTTCTTTTACTTTTCTTTCCCTCACCCCCCTTGTCTTCTCTTGCTACCACTTTTATCTTCCCTTTTTATGTAACATAATTGGACATGCTTAACCATAGTACTGTATTATATTATCTATTATCATTAATCCCTGATTTCTTTGATATTGCCTTTATATGATTGTCCTTGATTGTTCTTATGACCCTTGTACGCCTTTTTCCTTTTTGTATTTCACTAAAACTCAATAAAATTTCAAGTTAAAAAAAAAAAAGAACACTAAGGGGCTCATAATCAAAAGAGAAAAACGTCCAAAAACCAGCCTAAGTCGGCACTTGGACAAACATTTCTCAAAAATTTCCAAGTGCCGATAATAAAAACGGGTTTTGGACGTATTCCTAAACGACCTAGGCCTTCATAGTGCTGCTGAACGACCAAAGGTAAATGGGGCATTTTGGGAGGCGTGTCGAGGGTGGGAGTTAGGCGGGACATGGGCCGGCTTAGATTTAGTCGTATAGCATGTATAACCAAAAGTTATACAGCCCAGGATCGACGGAACTTGGACGTTGTGACTTAGACCATGTAAAACATAGTCTAAGTCACAAAAAAACACCTAAAGTCACTAGATAAGCACTGCAAACACATAAAACAGACCCCCACACACTACCCCAGTGATCACCGACCCCCCCCCCCACCCCATAAGAATTTTAATCACAACTTTAAAATTTAGCTTCCAGACCATCATCACCTGGCCGCCTGGCATAGGAAAGCCTAGTCGTGCTGCATAGAGGCATCTTAAACCATCTTAGGGGTGGATTAGGGACCCATGGAGAGGAGGACTCATGCACATAAGCCCCTGTAATCACTGCATTGATATTGAAACATGTGCAATCCCCTTTACACCCCCAAAACCCTTTTGTACTGGCATATAAATGGCTCCTGCAGCCATAAGGGCTTTTGGGGTGGTAGATAAGTGGGTCTAGGGGATTCTGGAGGTGGTTTGGGGGGCTCACCATAGCCTATAAGGGAGCTGTAGGGAGGAGAAGCCATGGCAACCCTTTTAGTGAAGTTCACAGCAGTGCCCTGTAAGGTACCCCACTGTTTAGATCACAGTTCTTCAACCGCCGGTCCGCGGACCGGTGTCGGTCCGCAGAAAATTTCTGCCGGTCCGCGCAGGGCTGGCGAGATCAAGTCGGCAGTTAAATTTCCTGCCGACTGCGATTCCTCCCGACTGCGGTTCCTGCTGATTAATGTTCCTCCCAGCCTCGGGCGATCAAGATAGGCTGCCAACGTCGGGGCCTTCCCTCTCTGAGTCTCGCCTGTTCGGAAACAGGAAGTTGAAACAAAATAGGCGGGACTCAGAGAGTGAAGGTCCCGACATCGGCAGCGTGTCTTGATCACCGCCCCTGCCGAGTTGCTGCCGCGGGGAAGTTGCGATTAGACTGGAGAGAGCTGCAGATTCAGGTGCAGGTGGAGGGAGATGGTCAGCGTGTGCAAACAAAATCCTGGGGAGCCTTCACTGTGGCTGTCTCCCCTCCCACCAGCTCTCCAATTTGCCAGCGCAGTGATTTACTGGCAACTTCCTGCAGGCAGGTACCGAGAGCTGCTGGAAGGGGAGGAAGCCACTTTAGGAGGCTGGGAAGGTCTGGAAAAGGGAGAGCTGTTACTGGACTTGAAGGGAGTTAGAAGGTGATATGCTGCTGGGAGGGGAGGGGAGGAGGGAAAGGGATGGGAAGAGAGTTAATGTTGGATAGAGGGAGGAGGGAAGGGAGAAGAAGGAGAGATGCTGCTGGGAGGGGAGGAGGGAAAGGGATGGGAAGAGAGTTACTGTTGGATAGAGGGAGGAGGGAAGGGAGAAGAAGGAGAGATGCTGCTGGGAGGGGAGGAGGGAAAGGGATGGGAAGAGAGTTAATGTTGGATAGAGGGAGGAGGGAAGGGAGAAGAAGGAGAGATGCTGCTGGGAGGGAGGAGGTAAAGGGATGGGAAGAGAGTTAATGTTGGATAGAGGGAGGAGGGAAGGGATAAGGAAAAAAAGGAAGGAGGGTAGGGAGAAAGAAAAAAGGAAGGAAACAGCTGGCAGGGAGATTACAGGAGGGGAAGGGGGTCAGGGTGGAATGGAGAGATCAGATGAGAGAAAGGGGAGAGAGAGAAATGAGAAAGTAGAGAGACATTGATGCTGGAAAGGGGGTCAGCAGAGAAATAAGAGAGGGATAAAGATGCTAGATCTGGTGTAAGAGAGATAAAAATGAAGAAGGCAGTGAAGCTGGAATGAATGATGTAAAAAGGAGAGAGGAGGATGGACAAGGAAGAGGGGCATAGAAAGAAGTCAGATACATATGGAAGGGGGAGAGGGCAGACATTGGATGGAACGGGCAGATGCTGGAAGGAAAAGAGTGAAAAGAAGATGAAAGCAGAAACCAGAGACAACAAAAGGTAGAAAAAAATAATTTTATTTCTATTTTGTCATTAGAATATATCAGATTTGAATTATATATCCTGCTAGAGACATAACTGGGGACTGCAGTATTCTGTTAGCATGATATTTCTATGTAGCATTCTATAATAACTTGGCTTGTTCAGTTTTCTTGATAGTAGAGGGGATATATGTGAAGGGGAGGGGAGACAGGGGTTTTGTTGGTCCGTGCTCTGTATATTTGTATTTATAAAATCACAATTGTTCAGAATATTGTTTCTTTTTATACTTTAATAAAATACGTTCAATATAAAATCATAATTGCGGCTTGTGCAGATGGGATCAGATGGTTTGCGGGGACCGAGCTCGCGGAGATGGGGCGTATACGGGGTTTTTAAATTTTAGTCCTAGTAGTTTGCCGGTCCACAAAATAATTCTTTTATTTCTGCCGGTCCACGGGTGTAAAAAGGTTGAAGAACACTGGTTTAGATGGCATGTCTGGGTGTGCAGTCCATCACTTTGCAGTCCCCTCCCAAGTCCAACAGGGCTTGTTCTAGGAGTTTTGGACTTGGATGGAAAGTTAGACGAAAATGTGGTATAAAGATGGAAGATTTAGTGGCTTGGACGATCAGATCTGCAGGAAGTATAATTAGACGATTTTTGAAACAAAAAAAAAGTTGGATGTGTCTTTCGAAAATGTGTCTTAAGCTCTTTTTAACTTTGGACGACTTGCGAGATAGACGTAAACAGACTTAGATGTCCTTTTCGATTATGCCCCTCCACATGCTGCTCTGATGCTCATTTGTTACTCTTGCTCACAAAGATCATTTATTCATGACCTCTAGAAGATATTGAACTAATAGCTCAGTATCATTATTGGTAAAACCTTAAATTAAATTTTTTTAATTGATATTCACCTATAACTAAAAGGGTTTCTCAGTATTAAATACCTAGGTTTTTTTTTGCGTCTTCCACAAAATGTCCAAACTCAGATTTGGACGTCATCTCAAAAATGGCTCTCCAAATCACTGAAGGCTCCATTTACAAAGCCGAAGTAGCAGCTGCTGCTGTGGTAATCGCTCCGATGCCCAAAGATATTTAATGGACGTCGGAGAATTTGCCTAGCAGCAACCGTTATCACAGCTTTGTAAATTGGAAGGTGAATTACTAAGGACTCAGGAAAATATCAAATCTCTTAAACAAAAAATTGGTGTTGCTCTATTCTAATATTTAAACCCCTTAATTGCATAGCATCTAAAATGAAGTTATATTATTAATAAAATAATAAATTATATTAAAAAAATACTGTATATACTCGAATATAAGTCAATCCGAATATTGGGTTGGGAACTGGCTTGGGGGTAGGCTTCAGAGGGTGGTGGTGAATGGCACCCCCTCCGAAATGTCGGAGGTGATAAGTGGAGTGCCACAAGGCTCCGTCCTGGGCCCGATCTTGTTCAACATCTATATAAGAGACTTGACAGTAGGGCTCCGAGGTAGAATAACATTATTCGCCGATGATGCCAAACTGAGCAATGTGGTGAGCAAAAGCACAACAGACAAAAAAGCAATGGCAGACGACATGGTGCATGACTTACTTCTGCTGGAGCACTGGTCTAGGTCCTGGCAACTCAGCTTCAATGCCAAAAAAATGCAAAGTCATGCACCTGGGAAGCCAAAATCCATGCAAGATTTACACCCTAAATGGCGAGATTCTGACAAGAACTGAAGCAGAAAGAGACTTAGGGGTGATTGTCAGGGAAGACATGAAGTCTGCAAACCAAATGGAGCAAGCTTCATCTAAAGCAAGGCAAATCATAGGTTGCATACGCAGGAGTTTCGTCAGCCGTAAACCTGAAGTCATTATGCCACTGTATAGATCCATGGTGAGACCGCACCTGGAGTACTGTGTGCAATTCTGGAGGCCGCATTACCGCAAGGATGTGCTGAGACTGGAATCGGTCCAGAGAATGGCCACCAGGATGATCTCGGGACTCAAAGAGCTCCCGTACGAGGAGCGGTTAGGGAAATTGCAGCTCTACTCACTCGAGGAACGTCGAGAGAGGGGAGATATGATCGAGACATTCAAGTATCTCACGGGTCGCATCGAGGTGGAAGAAGACATCTTCTTCTTCAAGGGTCCCGCGGCAACAAGGAGGCATTCGTGGAAAATCAGGGGCGGGAAACTGCACAGTGACACTAGGAAGTTCTTATTCACTGAAAGGGTGGTTGATCGCTGGAATAGTCTTCCACTTCAGGTTATTGAGGCCAGCAGTGTGCCAGATTTTAAGGCCAGATGGGATAGACATGTGGGATCTATCCGCAAAGATAGATAGGGAGGGTCACTGGGGTGGGCAGACTTGATGGGCCGTGGCCCTTATCTGCCGTCTATTTCTATGTTTCTATGTTTCTATGAGACCCCCTTTTTCCCCCCAAAAAGGAGAAATATGGTTGACTTGAATATAAGTTGGATGGCTTACTATTCAAGTGCCCTGTTCTGTCAGGCTCTGCACCCAGCCCCCTCCCAGCCAGGCACTGCACCCAGCCTCGTCCCTCGCTCCCTGTCAGGCTCTGAACCCAGTCCTATTCCCTCCCTCCCCTGTCAGACTCTGCACCCAGCCCCCCTCCCTCACAGGATATGCACCCAGTTCCCTTCTCCCTGCCCTGTTCTCCTACCTCCTCTGACGATCTCTGGTGATCCAGAGGTGCAGCAGGCAGGAGAGAGCTTTCCATGCTCCTGCCACTCTGCTAACCCAGTCAGTGGTGGCTGCTGCGAGATCCGGTTTCTTCTGCCGCTGAGCGGCAATGAGCATGCTCCTGCTCGGCGCTAAGCAGCTTCTTGACTAGCTTCGTGAATTCCCTTAATTACACGAATTTGCGGAAGCCAGTCAAGAAATCGCTCAGCACCAAACAGGAGTTGTCACAGGAGCCCTAACTGCTAGTTTAACCCAAAGATTCATCACTCTTCATCTCCTAGTAATCTTAAATCAATACCACCTTCTCTCCAATGTCTGCCAAAGAACAAAACATTTAAAACCATTTTTAAAAAATGTTCTTTTTCAATGCATTGGTCCACTATGTACTGTATGTCATCTTGGAGAGGCAATTAATACTGCAAAATATATTTGCTGTTTCACAATTACAAAAACAATATTTTCACTTGGTATGGAGGTCGTAAAAATATTGAATTTTTGATGAAATATCGCAAATGACGCATTGGTCACACTGAAAATGTTCAGTATTTCTAATAGAAATCAGGCCCTCTTTTACTAAGCCGAGATAGAGGTTTCTACCGTGGTCCAGGGCGCTAAATGCTCCAACGTTCATAGGAATTCTATGAGCGTTGGAGAATTTAATGCTCTGGGTTGTGGTAGAAACTTTTACCATGGCTTAGTAAATGGGGAGGGGAGAGTTAGACATATATACCTGTGGTTATCTTCTCCCTAAGAATGGCCCCCCTTTTATCAAGCTGAGTTTAGGGTTTTGGTTTTTTTTATCATGGGCCACTGCAGTAAAAACTCCAATGCTCAAAGAAATTCTGTGAGCGGTGGAGCTTTTACCGCAGCGGCCTGTGATAGAAAACCCTAACACAGTTTGATAAAAGGGTGCCAATATCTATGCATTATGGGGCTCATAATAATAATTTTAAAAAAATCTAAAAAGTGGCCTAAATGGGTACTTGGACGATCAAAAAGCCTGATCGTCCAAGTACTCATAATCAAAGCTGGTTTTAGACATATCTAAAACCAGCTTAGGCCTTTCCCTTGCCTCTAAACGCATAGAGCCAAAAGAGGCATTTTTAGAGGAGGGGAAAGGGCGGGCGGTGGGCGGGAGATGGTCCGATCTAGACCTAAGTGTACAGCAGGTATAACCAAAATTTTAGGCAGGTTGCCTAGTCGGCACTTATACGTTTTGACTTAGACAAATCAAAACAGGTATAAGTGCTGAAAAACGGGCCGCTGAGCTGATCGCTGCAGCTCAGCAGCCCCAGGAACCTGCCTATCGCTGCAGGAGAGATGACTCATCTCTCCTGCCGTGATGGCAATCTCTCTTGCCGGCGATCCTCACCCTGAAGTGCTGCGGTTCGGAGGGGGGTGGGCGATCACCATCGTGGCAGGAGAGATGAGCCATCTCTCCTGCAGCAATCAGCACTCCCCCCCAAAACGATCAGGCAGGAGGGAGCCCAAGCCCTCTTGCCCCAGCACCCCCTAACCCCCCCGACACTATCGGGGCAGGAGGGAGCCTAAGCCCTCCTGCCCAGGCGAACCCCGAACCCCCCGACACAATTGGGCAGGAGGAAGCCCAAGCCCTCCTGCCCTCGTTGCAAGGGCCCCTTGAACCCTTCATCGCCCCCCGCACCCACCCAGCCCACAGGAGGGGCCTAAGCCTACTGGGCCTATTCCGGTTGGCCCAGGCATCTCAGGCCCACATGTGGGCGGGATTTGAGCCGCCTGGGCCAATCAGGCCCTAAGGCCAGCCATTCAATGATGGCTGGCCTGACAGACGGATTGGCTTGGCACCCGTCCATCCGACCAACGATTTTGAAGGTATGGGGAGGGGGGTGGGGGGTCGTCGGGGGGTCAGGGGTCTTCGGGGGGGGGGGTGATCAGGGGTTCGTGGGGGCCCTTGCATCGAGGGCAGGAGTGCTTGGGCTCCCTCCTGCCCGGATCATTGTAGGGGGTGATTCTGTAACCGGTGTTGTTTTTGACAGACACCGGTTACAGAATCCAGCTTTTAGGTGAAGGACTGGCTCGTCCTTCACCTAAAAGCTCTTATTTTGGGTGTTTGGGAGTTAGGCTTTTTTTAGGTTGATTATATGGTGTTAGTGTAGACATAGTGGTGGTCTGGACATTTAAACAGCTGAACGTAGAGGCAGGCCATTATTAAAAAAAACCTCTTTTTGGACTTTTTTTTTATAATGGTCATTTTCCCTGCTTCTATTTTCAACATTTAAGGCCTTAGGCCAAAAGGGAACTTAGACGTTTGTTTTTATTATGCCCTTCCATGTCTTTAGCCTTAAGGGAGGAAGTTATTAAGGTGAACTACTGTTAAAATGACTTATTTTACCATTAATTCCGGTTATTAGAAACTAAGGGCTCCTTTGACAAAGGTGTGCTACGCATTTTAGCGTGTGCTAAATATTAGCTCACGTTAACCACAGGCTAAATGCTAATGCGTGCATGTTAGTCTATGGACGTATTAGCTGTTAGTGTGCGCTAAAATGCATAGTGCACTTTAGTAAAACAGGGGGTAGGTTTCATTGCATAAAATGAAAATTGTGCTAAAATAGCATGAGTTAAAGTATGCAAAATAACCTACCTCAATGGTAGCTCACATTTATAACTTCCTTCAAATATCTGTGCTCATGTGGTGCTTTATAAATGTTTTGGTAATAAATGTTTTGGTAATGGGAACAATGAGTGAGATGATCAGATTTACAGATCATAGAAAATCATCGGATTGCAAAGCACAATGACGGCAGAGGTGGTACTAGTCAAGTGTTTGATTTACAAACTAGAAGAATAGTCAAATATTTGGCAGTTACTTTTAATGTGAAGAATGGCAGAGTGATGGATTTGGGTACAGAAACCCAAGTTAGCAGTATGTGATAGAAGGGATAGGCTGATATATACTGTATGGACCAGGAGAAAGATCTTGAGGTATTCATATGAGGAGAAACTGGAGGTCCTAAATGTAGAGGATAGAAGGAATAGAGGAAGTATTATTTAGGCTTTTAAATGTTTGAAAGATATTACAGAACCACCAAAGTTTTTTTGTTTTTCAAAAGAAAGGCACTCTAGAACAAGAGGGCATGATATAAGACAAGAAGATATTTTAAAAAGCAACCAAGGAAACAATTTCTTCATTGAAAGAATGGTGGATGTCTGAAATTCTCTTCTGAATGAGATATCAGCAGTGAAAATGATGGTAAAAGTAAAACAAAACTGGGATAAGTAGAGTGGATCCCTACAGGCAAGGGGATAGAAACCAATAATAGAACACCTCAACTCAAAACAACTTGAAATGGGGAAAAGTAACCTGTGCTGTGTAGTGGGAATACCACCAAAATAAAACCAGGAAAGTGAAAGCAACCTTCACTCTGTGGCAGCCCCTGGCAACCCTACAGGACAGACTGGATGGATTGTACCAATCTCTAACTGCTGCTGTATATTATGTTATGTTACTATAATTATGTATGCATAGGTACACACAATGAAAAAAATAAGTTACTTTAACGTGACTCACTGGTAGGGGTATTCAGGTGCATAGTTCAGGACCGCCATCAGGGCAGTACTACCAGTCCTGCATTCAGGGGCCCGGAGGTGACAGGGGGCCCGGGCTCCCCCAGGGTCCTAGGCAGTGTTCCCTCTAAGGCAGCGGTCTCAAACACGCGGCCCGCGTGTGGCTCTCCAGGTTTTATTTGTGGCCCGCGGTCTGGAGGCGATCATTCTCTTCCTTTTGGAGCAGAAGCCAGCTCGTTCGTTCAAAGCCGCGGGTTGGCGGCTCCTTGCGCTATCCACTCCTGCATCGGAAGCCTCTCTGATGTCACACCATCAGAGAGGCTTCAGACGCAGGCACGGATCTCGCAAGGAGCCGCCACCCGCGGCTTTGAACGAACGAGCCGGTCAGACACGCTGCTGCTCCAGTGGCGTACCAAGGGGGGGCGGTCAACTGTTCTCCTTAGCATGCGGCTCGCGGCTCGTCTAGAGCACTGGTGCCCAACCTGCTTCCCTTCCCTTCTCACTGCTGCCATCGGGGATCAGGCCGGCACCGTGTCTTTGATCTCCCTGCTTCTCTTCCCTGCTGGGCCGACCAACTCTCGCAGCGTCCGACGTCAATTCTGACGTCGAGAGGACGTTCTGGCTAGCCAATCGCTGCCTGGCTGCCCGGAATGTCCTTTCCGACGTTAGAATTGACATCGGGCGGCGAGAGTTGATCGGCCCCGTGCAGAAGAGAAGCAGGGAGATTTCGTCCTGTTCCCGATTGCAGCAGCGGCAGCGGCCTATTCCGCGGCGGTGGTGGCATGGGGGAGGCAGGAAGGAAGAAAGAAAGAAAGAAGGTGTGTGTGGAGGAGGGACAGGGAGCCAGAAAAAAAAGCAAAAAATGGGGCATGGAGGAAGGAAGGAAGAAAGAAAGAAGGGGGGGACAGGGAACCAGAAACAAAGCAAAAAAATGGGGCACAGAATCAGAGAAAGACAGACATAGAGAAAGAAAGAAAAGTTGGGGGAGGGAATGAAGTCTGGAGGAGAGGAAGCATACAGGAGGCTGAAAGAAGGGAAGAAATATTGGATGCACAGTCAGAAGAATAAAGTGCAACCAGATGAAATTACCAAACAAAGGTAGGAAAATTATTTTATTTTCAATTTAGTGATCAAAATGTGTCTGAATTTATATATGCTGTCTATATTTTGCACTATGGCCCCCTTTTACTAAATCGCAATAGTGTTTTTTAGTACAGGGAGCCTATGAGCGTCGAGAGCAGCGCTGGGCATTTAGCGCAGTTCCCTGCGCTAAAAACTGCTATTGTGGTTTAATAAAAAGGATGGGGGTATATTTGTCTATTTTTGTATGGTTGTTACTGAGGTGACAATGCATAGAGTCATCTGCCTTGACCTCTTTGAAAAAACCCAGAATAGGAATGATAATTAACATTTTCTCAGCGTATAGTGTGCTTTGTGTTTTTTAGTTTTATTTTTGGTAGATCATTTTGACTTGGTCATTTTAAAGTAGCTCACAAGCCCAAAAAGTTTGGGCATCTCTGAGCTAGAGCGTTGAAACTGTGTATTTCTATTTTATCCCCCCTTTTACAAAACTGTGGAGTGTTTTTTAGCACCAGCCGTGGTGGTAGCAGCTCTGATGCTCAGAATTCTATGAGCGTCAGGGCTGTTACCACTGTGGCTAAAATCCACACTACAGTTTTGTAAAAGGGGGAGGGGTTCGTTTGTGATGACATATTCCATACTAGGCGAAGGTGTTTTCTGTGTTCTGTGTGTTTGAAAGACATGGTTTTGTTAGGATTGAGGATATAGGATTGATCTGTGCTGGTCTGGCTTGTTTAGTTTTACAATGGGTGTATTGATGTACTGCTCACTGCAATACATAAGATGCTGCCTTTTCCTAGGTACTCATGTGTGACGTGTGGTTTGTTACTAAAAATCATGTTTTTCTTACAGATGGGGGGGGGCCAAAAAATGATGGGCCCCAGGTGTTACATATGTTAGGTACGCCACTGTATGTAAAGATACCAGAAAGGTGGCGTAGCAAAAACTTTAAGTAAATTGTTATTCTTCTAAGTTTTGAGTATTTAACCCTCCCACAATCTCACGGGCACTCGTTTCAAGTTTATTGAGATTTTGATTTAAACGCAATATCAAATATTTTCAATGCGTATAACAAAAATAAATTTGGGGAAATAAATAAAACCATTTGAACAATAAACATACAAACATATCCATAGATGATTAAAAATACATAAGGAGTACAAGGATAAACTACATTTGTTTAAAAATGCGTCCTCCGTGCCTGCTCATAAATTTGTGGAGTATGTAACTTGTCGCTCATGCATATTTTTTTTTGCACACACCTCATCAATCCTTAGAGGAAACATTGGTCCTAGGCCACCATAGTACAAATTCCTGTATTATGCTTCTGCTGTGCACAACAATAAACAATAAACAATAAACACTGCTGTCATATTTTTTTGGTCCCCTACCGATTTCCTGATAGCACCCCCCCAGACAAAAGGGGGGGGGGGAGGGGTGCATGGGGGGGCCCAATAGGATTGCTCAGTAAGGGGCCCAGAAATTTCTGATGGCGCCCTGGCATAGTTTATTTATTTTTATTGAGAATTTCAAACAAAGTAAAGAATATGGAACAATCAAGAAAAAATGTAAACATCAGATCTCTTCAGTTGAATATTTTTATTAGTTTTCAATAAACAGAAAGACAAAATATCATCAAATCTTTTAGAGAATTCCATCAAGCCCACAATAATGATAGAAGGTTGTTCTGCATAGGTGTGTTGGTTCCAAAAAAAATGTAATCCTTATTTTGTATATGCAACAGGCACTTGCAGGGAAATTTTAAGAAAACAGTGGCTCCCAGACTCACAGCTCTAGGTTTTACGGCCAAAAAGGCTTTTTTCCTAAGCTATGTTGGTCTGGACACCTCTGGAAAAATTATAATTTTATCACCACAAAACTTTGCCTCTTTATTTTTAAAATAAAGTTTCAAGATCAGTATTTATCTGACTCATTCACACAGGAAACTAACAAAGTGGACCTATATTGTATCACATCCTTTGAATCTTCTCTGGTTCCTTAACTGAAGCATCTGCTTTTTCACTCTGATGAGTGAAGCCCCGGTGTCAGATAGGTGGCTTACAAAGTGCCTGATGTTCAATTTGGCACTCTGAGTCAGAGAAAATCGTCCAAAGGCAAGAATAATCAAATTTCAATGAAATAGCCAAGAAGCTCTTCTCTTGCATAGTTTATTTATTTATTTCTACAGTTTCTAGACCACTCTGTCCCATGATTTATTGAAATGTACACCTATGCATGTAATTCAGTTATCTACTTTTACACTTATTTCTGAGTTTTGACCAAATAGATATATAAATAACTGTTACTTGTGCCTTGCTTGGTATTATGTACAATGGCGGTTAGACTCATCTTTTCTCAATGTACTGCACTGTTACCAACAGACTTTGGGTTGCCATGACAGATTGACACCAGTGTTTCTATGGCAACTGCAGGATATCCAAAGTATGTACAGATTGCAACCAATTTAAATTACCAGCACAGTAGCTGTGCATTACCATTTGTACTCTGGAGAAACCAACAGAACTCCCACACATGTTGAATTCTCTGTAGTATAGACAAGTCTGCTGTTCATCAGTAGTGTGTGGGAGATCTCTCTAAAACATATATCTTTTTTTCAGATATATCTCTCTAGGCAATCACTATGATTTTCATATATAAACATATTTATATTTCAGTTGATATATCTATATAAAGAGAATACTTCTCATTTAACTTTCTATAGTGTGATTTTCAAACATTGGGTTTCAAATACATCTGAATAAATATTTTTCAAACTAGTTAACAGAAATGTATGCAATGTTTCAAGTTAAATTAAAAAAAAAAAAAATCATTCAAACTTCCTGTAACATAAGAAGCCCAGTAGCCTATTCTCATGGTGGCCAATCCAGGTCACTAGTACCTGGCAAAAACCCAAAGAGTAGCAACATTCCATGGTACCGATCCAGGCTTCCCCCATGTCTTTCTCAATAATAGACTGTGGTGTTTTCCTCCAGGAATTTGTCCAAACCCTTTTTAAAACCAGCTATGCTATCGGTTCTTACCACAACCTCTGGCAATACGTTCCAGAGCTGAGTGCAAAATATTTCCTTTTATTGGTTTTAAAAGTATTTCCCTGTCATATCCATTTCTCATTACCAGTATAAATGCATCACAATCGCATTTGATGCTGGGATGTTTCAATTAGTGCTATTGCTCATGTTAATTGCGTTCCATATAATCTTTGCAAATTGGAAAGATTTATCCAATGTCTCATACATTGAATGGTGGAATACAGTTTGCTTATATGCACACTATGAAAGAGTTGCAGCTGAACGCAAAAGTTCCCTTAAAAGATTTGAAAAAAATGTGGGCTCCACTGATCCTTAACATAGGTCTGTCTCATTTATCGGCAATTCCCGGTGAGCTAGAATAGCTCACATTACATCATTTTGTGTCTAAATATCTCACAGTCTTGAGCTATGCCAAACATACATTATAGTTATCAATACTATGACCCTATGGCTTAAGACACTTTGTAACTTGTGATACCACTCTATTGTTTTACACACATCTGACCAGTTTGTTTTTAGGATACTTTCTACTTTTTTATTCATGCTTTGTTAGTTATTGACCGTATATAACAGTATTATGTTATGTATTTGTATCTGTACTTGGTCAATGACTCACTGTATGTTTAAAAATAAATGTTAACAAAGATGATTGAACAACAAAAAAAAAGTTTTTCCCTTTAACTTCGAGTGTACCCTAGTCTTTGTAATTTTTGATGGAGTGAAAAGTTGATCCACTTGTACCTGTTCTACTCCACTCAGGATTTTGTAGACTTCAGCCATATCTCTCCTCAGCCATCTCTTTTCCAAGCTGAAGAGCTCTAACCATTTTAGTCTTTCCTCATACGAGAGGAGTTCCATCCCCTTTATCATCTTGGTTGCTCTTTTTTGAACCTTTATTCTAGTGCACCATATCTTTCTTGAGATAAGGAGACCAGAATTGAATGCAATACTCCAGGTGCAGTTGTACCATGGAGTGATACAGAGGCATTATAATATTCTTAGTCTTGTTAATGAGAACTTCAAAATACTAGCATGACAGCTGTCAAACTCTTCTGTAAAAGGCTTCTTAAAATGTTGCAGAGACCCTGTCTGACAAATGGACCAGCAAATGTGGTGTTCCTCAAGGCTCCCCTCTATCACCCCTTCTCTTCAATGTCTATCTATCCTCCCTGAGAGCTCATCTAAAAAGCTTAGATGTTACCCACTATAGTTACGCTGACAACATTACTATTGCCCTCCCTGTCACCTGCCTACCACCTGCAGAGATTCAAAGAATAGACTCAGTCTATCCACTAAACAATGAAAAAACTAAGTTTTTTCTAGCCACCTCTACCAACTGCACCTTGGACACCCTAACTCTGAGAGGAAATACCTTTCCTATCACCCTTCAATTTGAATCCTGGGAGTTTACCTTGATAGACAGCTATCTATGACCACTCAAATGGACCAAGTTGTACACAAAGGCTTCATTATGCTTTGGAAACTAAGATCCATAAGAAAATTCTTTGAATTTGCACCTTTCCGATTATTAGTCCAATCGCTAGTGTTAAGCCTTCTGGACTACTGCAATATTTTATAACTAGCAGGACAATGCAGGCATTTACGGAAAATGAGTATCATCCAAAACATGGCCGTGAGACTAATTTTTAACCTGAAAAAATTTGACCACATAACTCCATTCTACCAAAAACTACATTGGCTTCCTATTGAGGGAAGAGTTCTCTTCAAATTTGGATGCATTGTCTACAAAGCCTATTGCCTAACTACCTAAATACTCAATTCTTGTTCTCATCACCAAGCCGCTCTACACCTTCCCAATCATTTTTTTACCTACCCTTCAGTCAAAGGCTGTACTCAGAAAAGAATCATTATCCAATTCTTATCATACCAAGCCACTTCCAGAGATCCTGAACTGGGCCAAATGGTTAGAATATCAACATCATATATGCATTTTAGAAAGCTATTAAAACCTATCTGTTCTTAAAATTCTTGAAATCCCTTCAAAGCAGCATACTGATTTTAAACTATTGTTTATTCATTGATGCCAATATTCTATCTATTGTAGCTCACTGACAATGATCAGCCCATCTCTTTTGTAAACTGCATAGAATCGGAAGGCTTTTGCAGTAAATAAATAAAAATATATGTTATATTATCCCTTTTTCAAAAATTTCTAGCATCTTGTTTACTTTTTTGGCTGTCGCCACACATTGTGCATAAGGTTTCATCGTATTTTCTACAATGACACCCAGGTCCTTTTCTTGGGCGCTAACCCCCAAGATGGACCCTAGCATCTGGTTACTGTGATTTGGGTTATTATTCCCAATGTGCATCACTTTGCATTTGTCCACATTATAGTTCATCTACCACTTGAACGCCCAGTCTTCCAATTTACTGCAGGAATTTGTCAAAAATGCAATCTCTATGTCCCCTTTTTATAAAGTCGCACAGCCAAGTGTTGCATGGCAAATGTTCCAACACATATTCAATTTCTATGAGCATTGGAATATTCACCAAGCTGGCCCTTGCTGCCAGTTTTTGTAAAAGAGAGGGTGTTTCCAGAAAAGGCAAAAGATCTAGTCTCTTTATTTTAATGCAAAAATAGCAATCAATGTAGATGGTATAACCATATCAGTATCAGGTGTCTGAAGAATGTCTGAAATATTCAGTGTAAGAAAAAGAAAGTTCTTCAGCAGATCTTTTCCTAACCCTTTATAAAATGTACTTTTGCACAATGGCTGGATAAATCAGGCCACTGACTCATGGCAACATACACTGTGAGGCATCTACCCTATGATGTTTCATGGCAAAGTACTTGTGTGTGGTTCCACTAGGTTGCTGCTGCCCAACATAGGGCCCCTCAGCCTACAGCACCTGGAATTCCCAGATGGTCTTACATCTGGGTACTAGCCAGGCCCAACCCTGCTTGGCTTCCAATAGTAAGAGCACGCCTACTCAGGGTAGTCAGGCTGTAGGCCTGCTTGTATAAACAGGAAACTTTGACAAGGATTCATTGCGGCTTGCAATAAGATTTCTAAAGTTTACAGTATAGATAGAGTAGGATTCGTTGATTACAATTGAATGTTGATCATGTAAGTTATAAGGAGAAGAGGTATATCTTCAACATTTCCTGAAATAGTAGAAGAGATCTGATACAGACATAATGATAGGTCTCCCAAGGAGACCTTAATCATACTTTAAGAAAATTATAGCTTCCAGAATAGTATTGTCTTTGATTTTAGCCCTATAAGCATCACATAAAGCCACAACATTCATCTTGCAATCTCTTAATTAAGTCTTTAAGCTTCTTGATTCCATAACAAGAGATTCATTTTTGCATCATGGTTCTGTAACCTGAGATTTAAAGTATCAATCCAAGGACCCAAAGCCTACCCCAACTGTGTGATAATAGACTCCAAAGTAAACTTCTCTGGTTGTTGAGAATATAATTTAAATTTGGAAAAAGAAAAAAAAAAAGGAAAATGACCTTGCACCAAAATGTCTGATTTCAAGTGTGACAATAAGGATGCCATCTGAAGAGGAGATAGCTCTCAATGGTTGACCTGCAAGTTCATGATTTACAATGTCCCAAGTAAAGAAGAACTTGCTCTATCTACTCTTCAGGCCTGAGAGTTCCTAACCACTTCAGTATGTGACATATTGGATCTCACAGTATTCACAAGGGAAGTATGTGACTGTGAAGTCAGCATTCATTAAGAAGATAAGAACATAAGAGTTGCCATACTGGGACAGACCAAAGGTACATCAAGCCCAGATCCTGTTTCAAAATGTGGCTAATCTAGGTCACAAGTACCTGACAAGGTCCTAAAGGAATAAGCAGATTTTTTTCATAGAAATCAGCAGTGGATTTCCCCACTGATCAAGGCTCAAGATGCTATCTAGTACTAGGGAGCTCAAACATGGATTTGCTTCCTGTGAGACTCTATAAAGTGTAAGAAACCAAAAGGAACTGCGGAGTAGATGTTTGGGATGCCAGATTTATTAAAGCACACAATATGCTATAATACTTTATACCATCAGCTGTAGCCACATAATACATAGAGTTAAAAAAATAAGGACCCAACACTGACTGTGTTTCAACTCTGTCATCTTCCTCAGAGGTCCTAAGAAGGAACATACATTTCCTTAAATATTGTAAGAATAAAAGGTAAAGTGGTAAAATGATGGTGTAATGGTGAATCAAATCAGTACATCAAATGTTGCAGTAAAGGAAGTTGTATAACATGTGTACCATGTGAAGGTGATAATTAAGAACATAACAACATAAGTAGTGCCTCTGCTATGTCAGACCACAGGTCCATCACGCCCAGCAGTCCGCTCCCGCGGCGGCCCAACAGGTCATGACCTGTCTGAATCACCCCTTGGTTTCTCATCGAAGTCCTATCTTCCCATCCAATTTTTGACCCTTTGTCCCCGCACCCCTGTTTGAATCCCTGTACTGTATTCTGCCTGATCACTTCCTCCGGGAGCGCATTCCATGTGTCCACGACCCTTTGGGTGAAGAAAAACTTCCTTGCATTTGTCTTGAACCTATCCCCCTTCAGTTTCTCCGAGTGCCCCCTCGTACCCGTTGTCCCTCTCAGTCTGAAGAACCTGTCCCTATCCACCCTCTCTATGCCTCTCAGGATTTTGAAGGTCTCTATCATATCTCCCCTGAGCCTCCTCTTTTCCAGAGAGAAGAGACCCAGCTTATCCAGCCTCTCGGCGTATGGGCAGTTTTCCAGCCTTCTTACCAGCTTCGTTGCTCTCCTTTGGACTCTCTCAAGTACCGCCATGTCCTTCTTGAGGTGCGGCGACCAATACTGAACGCAGTATTCCAGATGCGGGCGCACCATCGCCCGATATAGTGGCATGATGACTTCCCGCGTCCTGGTTGTGATACCCTTCTTTATGATGCCCAGCATCCTGTTGGCTTTTTTCGCTGCTGCTGCACACTGTGCGGATGGTTTCATTGATGCATCCACTAGCACACCCAAGTCTCTCTCAAGTCCGCTGTCTCCCAGCAGTGCCCCCCCATTTTGTAGTTGAACAACGGGTTCTTATTTCCTATATGCATGACCTTGCATTTCTCAACGTTAAAGCGCATTTGCCATTTGTTTGCCCAGTCTTCCAGCTTGTACAGGTCCCTTTGCAGGTCCTCACACTCCTCCCTGGTCCTAACTCTGCCGCAGAGTTTGGTATCGTCCGCAAATTTTATAACCTCGCATTTTGCCTCCGTTTCCAGGTCATTGATAAATATGTTGAAGAGTAGCGGCCCCAGCACCAATCCCTGCGGCACACCGCTCGTGACTCCCCGCCAGTCAGAAAATTGGCCCTTCACTCCGACCCTCTGCAGTTTACCCGACAGCCAGTGCTTGATCCATCTGTGTACATCCCCGCCCACCCCGTGGTTCCATAGCTTCTTAAGCAGCCTTTCATGTGGCACCTTGTCAAAAGCCTTTTGAAAATCGAGGTAAATGATGTCCATGGGTTCCCCTTTGTCCACCTGACTGCTTATTCCCTCAAAGAAGTACAGTAGGTTCGTAAGGCATGACCTTCCCTTACAGAATCCCTGCTGGCTTGTTCGCAGTAAGTCATTTTTCTCGATGTGTTCGCAAATGTTGTCCTTGATCATCGCTTCCACCATCTTCCCTATAACTGAAGTCAGGCTCACCGGCCTGTAGTTCCCGGGGTCACCCCTCGATCCCTTCTTAAAGATAGGTGTGACATTCGCCAGTTTCCAGTCCTCTGGCACCTCTCCTGTTCTCAGGGATAGGTTGCAAACATGCTGGATTGTGCCCGCTATTTCCTGTCTTAGTTCCTTTAGAACCCTTGGGTGGATCCCGTCCGGTCCCGGTGATTTGCCACTTTTTAGCCTGTCTATCTGTTTGAGGACCTCCTCTTGACTTACCTCTATATGCTCCAATTTTTCGGCTTGTTCCCCCCTCATGAGCTCCTCTGAGTCCGGTATATTGGATGTGTCTTCGCACGTGAAGACTGACGAGAAGAACGTGTTCAACCTCTCAGCTACCTCTTTGTCCTCCTTAATCACTCCTTTCCTATCCCCATCATCCAACGGCCCCACCTCCTCTCTCGCTGGTTGCTTCCCTTTTACGTAACTGAAGAATGCCTTGAAGTTTTTCACCTCCCTGGCCAGCCCCTCCTCGTATTCCCTTTTTGCTTTTCTAACCTCTTGGTGACATTCCTTTTGGCAATTCCTGTGCTTCTGGTATTTTTCCTCCGTTGGGTCCTTTTTCCATCTCCGGAAGGACACTTTCTTGTCACTTATTGCCCTCTTTACTTCAGTTGTTATCCAAACCGGGCTTTTTGACCGCTTGTTCTTACAGCCTTTCCTGAAACTGGGGATGTACAGGTTTTGTGCTTCCTGCAGGGTGTCCCTGAATAGGGTCCAGGCACTTCCTACAATCTCCATCCTAAAGCTGTTCTTGAGCTTCCTCCCCACCATTTCCCTCATGGCAACATAGTTCCCTTTCCTGAAGTTGAGCGCAGTCGATGCGGTCCTCCTCACTATGGGTGTCCCTCTTTCTAATGTGAATCTGATTGCGTTGTGATCACTGTTGCCTAGTGGTCCTCCCACTTCTACCCCTCTTGCAGGCCCCCTTAATCCGTTAAGGATGAGGTCAAGAGTAGTTCTCCCTCGCGTCGGTTCCTTGACTAGTTGTTCCATGAAGCAGTCCCTCACAGCTTCTACGAATTCCGTTTCCCTGGCGCAGTTGGAGTGACCCGTACTCCAGTCTATCCCCGGGTAGTTGAAGTCCCCCATCACTGTTACATTTCCAGTACTGCATTCCTGCTTCAGTTCCGCTTCTAAGTCTTGTCCAACTGCATCCGGCGTACCAGGTGGACGATAATACAGCCCCAGTTTTATGTCTGCACCTTTGGTTCCCGGCAATTTGACCCATAGTGATTCCAGCCCCTCTGCCTTTGTTGCCGTATCCAACCTGACCGAGTAGATAGAGTCCTTTATGTACAGTGCTATGCCTCCCCCCTTCTTGTGGGTCCTGTCCCTCCTGTAGAGCTTGTACCCTGGCAGCGCCACATCCCATTGATTGTCCTCTGTCCACCAAGTTTCCGTAATTCCAATTACATCCAGTTCCTCCCCTTTGGCCATGACTTCCAGTTCACCCATCTTGGCCCTGAGGCTTCTTGCATTCGTGTATAAGCACTGTAGGTCCCGGCGTTTGTCACTCACCTCTGCTTTTACCTGGACCTCCTTCCCTTGAGTTTCGGGCTGTTCACCCGTTAACTGTGCCTCTGCTTTACCCTCATCTTTTACCCTCACAAGTTTCTGCCTCCTCGTGTCCCCTCCACCCCTCTTCCCCGCTTTTCCTCGGAAATTTCCTGCCCTGCCAGCCCCCTCCCATGCTATTGTCCCCTGGGCCTTGGTTTGATCCCTCTTGCCTTGTGGCTCCTCCTTATTGCCTTCTGCTTGCACTCTGGTTCCACCCCGCCCCCCTGAATCCCCTGAATCCCCCTGCCGCTTAAGTCACTCACAGCAAGTTGCTGTTACCTGGTGCTTCCCTCGCTGTCTGATCTCGAGCTCCATCGGTTTCCCGTCCTCCTCCCTGTTGTAGTCATCCCGTTCAGCATCCTTTCTGGATACCGTTGTCCGAAGCGTCATCAGGTCTGCTGTCGGCTTTCCCCCTCTCCTTAGTTTAAAGCCCTCTCGATCTCCTTCTTCATGTTGGCTGCCAGTATTCTTGTTCCCGCCGTGCTCAGGTGCAGGCCATCCCGCCTGTAGAGCTTGCTCTTTCCCCAGAAGGACGACCAGCTCCTCACAAAGTGGAAGCCCTCATCTTCGCACCATTTTCTCAGCCACGCATTCACATCCTGGAGCTCGGCCTGCCTCCTTGCATCTGCCCTCGGGACCGGCAGGATCTCCGAGAAGGCTATCCTCTGTGTCCTCCGTTTCAGCTTCCTTCCCAGGACCCTGAACTGGTCCGTCAGTGCAGGCATGCTGAAGTTCCTCCGGCTCACATCATTTGTTCCGACGTGGATAATTACTGCTGTCTCCTCTGTTTCGGCTCTGTCCAGGATCCTCTCGATTCTGTGGGCGATGTCCTTTGTCTTAGCCCCTGGGAGACATGTCACTAGCCGGTCCTCTCTCCCTCCAGCCACATGACTATCCACCTCCCTCAGGATCGAGTCTCCTACAACAATTGCAGTCTTCCCCTTTCTCAGTAGCCTCCTCTGCCTCAGGTCCGTATCCTTGGTGTATCTTGGTGCTTCTCCCTCGGGGTCCTGGTTCGCCTCTGCCCCCTCCACTAGGTCCATCCACCGGTGGGTTGTGGCTCTCATCATCTAGGGACGCCTGTCCGTGATGCTGCTGGTCCTTCTCTTCCACCCTCCTGTAGGCTTCTTCGATGTATCTCTCAAGGTCCCTCACTTGATCCTCGATGGAGCTTGCTGTGTCTGGTTCCTCAGACGCCTGGCAAGGCTCTTCTAGGGCGTACAGCCCTTCCAGCTCCTGGACCCTGGCCTGCAGTCTCCCGACCTCCTTTTTCAGGCTTTCCAGTTCCCGACACCGACTGCATATGTACTCCCGCCTTCCCGAGGGGAGGTAGTCGTACATATGGCAGTCCATGCAGTACACTGGAAAGCTCTGCTGTGATCTGGCTGCCTCCATTTCAGTCTATCTGCTCTGCTCTTTCTTAGCTCTCCTACTCTGGTCTCCGCTCCCTCCTGCTACTGGTGTCCTCTCTCTCTGCCTGCTGGTGTCGCTGACTCTGCCTGCTGCTGCTGCGTCCTCTCTCCCTCACTCTCTGTCTGCTGCTGGTGTCCTCTCCCCGACTCCCCTCTGGTGTGTGCTGACCCTGTAGTGCCTTGGCCCTTCTCAAGGCCCTTCGCAAAGGCGCTCTCGCTAAGGCGAGCGCCTTTGCCACTCGCCTTCGCCACGCGCCGAACGGCCGCACGCTGTTGGCACGCCCCCTTTTAAGGGGGAGCCCGGGCGCTGACGCTGCCTCTGATGCGGTGGGGGGGGTGGAGCTAGCTCTCGCCGCTTACCCCTGCTGCTAGTCTGCCTGCCCGCCTTCTGCCTCCTTCGGTGCTCCCCTCTCCTGTTCCTCCGGGCCTCTCCTGCCCGTTGCCGCTCTCCTTCTCTCTCTGCCTGCCTGCCTGCACGCGTCCAAGATGCAGGTCGCGCTCCGGCTCAACTCCTTTAAGGGGGAGCCCGGGCGCTGACGCTGCCTCTGACGCGGTGGGGGGGCGGAGCTAACTCTCGCCGCTTACCCCTGCTGCTAGCCTGCCTGCCCGCCTTCTGCCTCCTTCGGTGCTTCCCTCTCCTGTTCCTCCAGGCCTCTCCTGCCCGTTGCCGCTCTCCTTCTCTCTCTGCCTGCCTGCCTGCACACATCCGAGATGCAGGTTGCGCTCCGGCTCAACTCCTTTAAGGGGGAGCCCGGGCGCTGACGCTGCCTCTGACGCGGTGGGGGGCATAGCTAACTCCCGCCGCTTACCCCTGCTGCTAGCCTGCCTGCCCGCCTTCTGCCTCCTTCGGTGCTCCCCTCTCCTGTTCTTCCGGGCCTCTCCTGCCCGTTGCCGCTCTCCTTCTCTCTCTGCCTGCCTGCCTGCACGCGTCCGAGATGAAAATTCTAATGATATAAGGTGATGAATAGCAAGAATTAGATGAATCTGGAGTACAATAAGGGTAACTGAAGGCGTATTACAAATACGGTTAAGGTGCACTTTATATTCCTTCTTAGGATCCCTAAGGAAG
The DNA here is from genome assembly GCF_902459505.1 of Geotrypetes seraphini. Lineage (NCBI taxonomy): Eukaryota > Metazoa > Chordata > Amphibia > Gymnophiona > Dermophiidae > Geotrypetes > Geotrypetes seraphini. The sequence continues at coordinate 214,970,939 of NC_047087.1, read as the reverse complement.
ATGACAGAATCAAAACATGACTATTGGGAGGGATCTAAAGCCCTGATTAGCTCACAATTGTGATTTTGAGTCAATCAGGGCCTAAGGACCCTCCCATTGAATCCCAAGATGCATTAGGATGGGGAAGGCCCATCATTCTCAGCACATGGCTCTATAGGCAGGAGGAATTTGTCCTCCGAAGGTATGGGGGTTGTCGTGGGATGTGGGGAGATATCAGGGAAAGTGAGGAGATGTCAGGGATGTGGGGAGATGTCGGGGAAAGGGTGTAGGGGGATTGGTGGATGCGAGGGAGGGAGAGACAATTTTCTCCCTGCTGATTCAGCTAATCCTGGCAGGGGAATTTACCACCAGCTGAGCTGGCAGGACTGCACGGAAACTGACTGAGCTGATGGGGATTCCCCTACCACATCTGCAAAACTTGCTTTTGTGTGTTTTTCTTATGGATGTTTTTATTTTTGAAAATGGCCCCCCAAAAAATAGATGAACTAAGGACCAAAACGTCCACATAGGTTATTTTCAAAAATATAAAAGAGATGTCTCTGGCTGTTTTGAAAATGAACATTTTCTCTACTGGATTTCTGGATTTTTTTTTTCCTCAAAATGTCCAAATTAGACTTAGACGTCCTATTGAACATGCCCCTCAATACATACACCGACATTAATTTTATGCATGTCCTCATGCTAATGGAAAATTATTATAAGATCAACAAAATAAATAAAATAAAAAAGCCCTAAATATTGCCATGTTGAATCTGGGTTTAACACACAAGAAAGAGAACTAGGCACCATGTAATAGGCATTTATCTTTTGTAGAATTATGCCTAAGAAGATAGGTGCCTATCTCCCAATTAAATTTTTATCTTTTTCAAAGCTCCATTATTGAAGCCAATTTACTAATTAACCCCCCCCCCCCCTCCTTTACAAAGCCGTGCTAGTGGCTGCCACAAAGTAAAAGCTGTGAAGCCCTTTAAGAGCCTATGGGCTTTGGGGCAATTACCACAGCAGAAGCTGCCAGCATGGCTTTGTAAATGAGGGGGTAAGTTAGTCGCCTAACTTTTGATGCCTCTTACAGAATTTCCCCTTAAATGATCCCAATAAAAATAGGAAAACCAATTTGAAAATCTCTCACTGTGCTTCACAAACCATCCAAACCACGTCCTCAGCACACCCCTTTAAGATTTAGATGCACTTCAGACAACCACCATAGAAATCCATCTACATTCCAAAAAAATAGTATACTGGAAGGGCTTGACAAGAAAAACGTTCATCTTCCCCCTTTATGCCACTTTTTAGATGCTTTTCTTTTTTTGGAAAATGAGCCCCAAATGCTTATTTGAGTGAGAAATGTTCTGTGTTTAGTTGAATAAAAAAGTAATTTTTATTGCATACTTTCCACACAGGAAAATATATACTTCAAAGTATCAAGTCACAATATAAATATTATTTATACTTATCTGAAATGTTTCCAAAGATTTGACTCATTGTAGTACTTTGAGGAAGTGAAGTGAAGTCTTATATTTTGGAAGTTCTAGAAACAAAAAAAGAGTACATTGTAAATTAAACTCAAGCGTTTAAATTAACATTTAATTCTTATTGATATTTAACATTTAAAATGTTTTTTCTTATACATTGCTTGACCAAATTTTTTTTTAGTTCATAGATTTTTAGTTCATTGATTTTAACATACAGCAAAAATACAAATAATGTTGACAAGGCAAGATACAGACAAGCTGCACAAAGAAGGGATAATAGAATAATAATTATCAATACAGTACAACAGGCTGAACAATGCACAACCTGCAGCCAACACCAGGCACAGTATCCAAAGCACAATATAGACTATGGAGCTTACGGCCTCTTTTACAAAGCCACGCTAGCAGCACCGCTGCGCTAACGGCCCTGAAGCCCATAGAGATTTAAAAAGCTTCATGGCTGTTCCCGCGCAGCAGCTGCTAGCGTGGCTTTGTAAAAGAGGCCGTTCATGTGTAAGTTTGAGGCTATATACATGTAAGCAAAAAGTAGGTGGATCATGAGCATGTCTCTTACACATGTAACATACTGTAGAATATTATACAATAAGTGACTTTAGGGCACAATTAGGTGCCAACAGTTATTACTGTTGTTGGTTTGGCTTATGTGAGGTAACTTATCTTTAAATGTCATTGCCATCATATGCTCATATTCTATAAAAGAATCATTTATTCGCACTTAATACACCCCTCCGCTTTTACTAAGCCATTCAGCGTGGCTCACCACACTACAAACTGCTAGCGAAGTTTGATAGAAGAGGCTCTAAGTTTTTTTCTGAATTTAGTTTTAATTTAAATTCAGTCATCCACTGTTCCATTAGTCCTAATGCTTTTGTTGCAATGGGAATTATTTTTGAAAGTGATTTAGCAAATTGGATGATGATTGTAAAATCATCCGCGTAGCTAAACAATTTTATCCCCAAGTGTGATAATTGGGCACACAAAGAGGACATATAAACATTAAAGAGCAGTGGGAACAGAGGCGAACCCTGAGGAACACCGGACGGATTACACCAAATTTCTAAAAGATCCTCTTTGAAATGGATCTGATAGGTACAAAACGTAAGAAAGCATCAAAACCATTCCAACACCTCACCTCCGATGCCAATTGCATCCAACATTCTAACAACTTCTCAAGATCCACCAAGTCAAAAGTGGAACTCATATCAAATTGCATAATCAAGGCATTAAGACCTATGCGAAATAAATTGCATAGATTGTCCAAAATTGCAGCAATTACTGTCTCAGTAAGAGAATAAGTGGTAGACAAGGAAGATAACATGAAGGCTTGATAAAAATGATTATGAAGAAAAGAGATAAATCATGCAAGGATAATATCTGTGTTATCTAAAGAAGAAATCCATTCAGGTAATAGAGAATGATTTACTTGGTCAAAGCAGTGAGTACAGTCTCTGTGCTGAAACCAGGATAAAACCCCAATTGATGAGGATGTAACACAAGTGATGATTCAATGTGAGATTGCAACTGCCTGAAAACAACAATTCCAATTAATTTCAAGAGAAATTATAAGTTAGAAATTGGATAGTAATGTACTAGAACTATTACATTACATTTATAGACCACTAAACCTTTCAGATCGATGTGATTCCAGAACTATGAGATCAAGAGACGTCTTTTTCAATATAGGGCAGATAATAGCTACTTTTCATGGTTGTAGAACATTGCCTGTAGAAAGACTGTTGGTGACAATTTAATTTATAATTGGTAATAAACCAAGGGAAGTTAGCTTTAGCCAATTAGAATGTGCCATGATTCATTTTGGCATGGACAGGGAGTATAGAGATTGCATGTTAAATAATATTTGTGAGGATTAAGACACATGAGTTCACTTTTTAATCTTAGACTTATATGTTCCATTCGTAATTTATTATATCCTTCTGCTCTCAGCATATTAATTCATTCATTCATTATCAGTTGTGTAGATCATTGTACTTCTCTTTACAAATGTATTAAGATCAAAGATCATAAACAGTTTCAAGCTATTCAAAATACTGCAACTAAACTTATTACTGGCCATCGTAAATTTGATCATGTTACCCCTCTACTAAAAGCCGCACATTGGCTATTTCCCATCAGATAACTTATAAAATTTTGCTATTGGTATTTAAAATTCACATTGCAGAAACTTGATCAGCTCAGCACAATTTTTCTGCTCATGCAGTCCTTCTGTATTCGCATTGTCTTCAGCAAAGTGTCCCCTGAAGAAGGCGTCTTCAAACGTTGAAACTAAGATTCTTGTTGGGTCTTATTGTTTTGAATAAGGAATTTACTGTTTTGAATAAAGATTTATTTTGGTTGCTTAAGACATCCTCCTTGTCTTTCCTTGCTATAAAGTGTAGGCCATTTATAAGTTGTCTGATCTGTGGACCATTGAAATCTCCTGCCTTCAGTTTTGCCATGGTAAGTCCAGGTAACATATGTACTACGTATTCAATACATAAACAGTCTTTATTCAAAGCCTTTACAAATTATTTCATCAGGCTTAGCTTTATATGTAGTGGTGGCAGTATAATTCTATTTCATGCTACCAAAGGTTCATTGATTATATTTTGTCCTCCATATATTCATTTGGAGAGCAATCATTTTTTTGCCCAATGTTCCAAAGGCATATCTACTATCCCATAACCATATCTAAAAATCTAAAGCTGATGCAGTCTATCTAATGCAATTTTCTGAATCAGTGTCCCCCAAATAACCCCAGTAACAGATCTAAAACCCAAGGCACCAAGAATTTTAATTTTTAGTCTGTATAATGAATGTGATATAAAATACTTGATCAATATCTTAGGCATTTCTGGTGTATACTACTGGAGTTGGTGTTGAAGCTCACTCCAGCCTATCCAAGTCCATCTTGTCATTTGTGAGATACAGACTGGAAAAGTCTGCCCAACACTATCTTTACATTCCAATTACTGGAGTTTTCATTGAAGTTATGTACCACCTTAGTTCTTCACAGCCAGAATTGTCATCTAAGCACCACACAACATATCAAACACACATGCAACCATTTAACTTTGTTGTTGTTTTTTTATACCATCCATTTTCTAATTAGAGATCCTCTGTGTTCATCTCACATTTTTTAATTTTGTCTCCAGTTTTGTCTGCAGCACCTCCCTTGGTAGGGCATTCCAGGCATCAAACACCCTTGTCATGAAAAAAAAACCCACATAATTTCCTGACATTACTCCTAAGTCTACCACCCTGCAACCTCAAATCATCCCTCTAATTTTAATGTTTTCCCTTCGCTGAAAAAAATATTTGTTTCTATATTAATACCTTTCAAGTATTTAAATGTCTATATCATATATCCCCATCTCTTCTTTCTTCTAGGGCAGTGTCCCGCAAACTTTCTTGAGCTGTGGCACATTAAAGGTAGTAGCCATGGCTCGAGGCACCTGGAAGTGCGTGGATATTGCCATGATGACATCATGCGCATGCTTGACATCATCATATCGATGTCTGCATGTATGTGAAGGCCCTCCAGGCAGGGCCTGAGACGCCAGTGGGGAGTGCCAGAAGTGAAAAGGGCCAGAGAGAAGGATAGGTGCTGGTGCCCACTGATTGCCCACCGGATGTGCCTCTCGTCTCTCCTCCTCCCCAGTGTACCATGACACACCTGAAATCTCAGGAGGCACACTAGTTTGAGATACACTGCTCTAGGGTATACATATTCAGACCTTCCAGCCTCTCATAATATGACTTTTGGTGCAAAACTGGTGGCATTTTTTGTTACCTTCCTTTGAACCACTACACATCTTTTTATATCCTTAGCAAGATGTGGTCTCTAAAACTGAACACAATATTCTAAGTGTGATTCCACCAACGATTTGTACAGGGGCATCAATACCTCCTTTCATCTTCTGGTTACACCTCTCTCTAGCCTAGAATCTTTCTGGTTATGACCAATGCTTTGTCACTTCAGATCCTCAGACACTATCACCCCAAAGTACCTCTCTTTGTCAGTGCAAATCAGCTTCTTACTTCCTAGCACATCTGGCTCCCTTGGATTTCTACTTTTCAAGTGCATCACTCTGCACTTCTTTGTATTGAATTTTCGTTGCCAAACATTAAACCATTCTTCTAAATTTTGCAGTTCTTTTTTCATGTTTTCCACTTCCTCTTGGATGTCCCCTCTGTTACAAAGTGATAGTCACCCTGGTTTTTAACGGTAGCCTAAGAGGTTGATTAAATCAAGAAGTAGCTTGATTTCTCCAACCTTCCTCCCAAAATTAGATTAGCTGCTACATTCTACAGTACAGTATATGAAGGCTGTATCCGCCATTATGGAAGACTTAATAGCACAATATTGCAAGAGTCTACATGGGATAAGGTCAAAGCCTGTGTGACTTTTCATAAGAACATGAGATTTTTAAAAAATATGAAGTGCTTTGACTAAAAATATTTTTAAAAAACCCTTACAGAAAAAATTATTTTACAACCATATTTACATGAGATCAAATATGACCTAAAATCTAAAATGACCACTGATCTTTACTTTCGTCTGTAAAAGTTATTTTATACTAGCCAATCATGGGTTATGTTGGGGTATTTCTTCATTATGACCTTCTACCCGCAACACATATTTTTTTATGGAATCATATAACTATTTCCACTGGTTCTCAGATTCTGACTTAAGTCAAGTAGTAAAGGTTACATATCTGCTAGGGAACAGAAAAGACTTAGACTCGGATTCCCTATACAATGTTGATATTGGTGGCTGCCTAAAAAGCAGCCACCGATCGCATGTCAATCACATGATGATTTTGTATAGAGAATTGCACCACTGGGAAAGATAGGAACCCGAAATGTAGGTCAGGGTTTTCCAGGCCTACATTTCCAGCACCTATCTTTATCATAAATTGTAATTTTTGGCATCTAATGCCACTTCTGGCATTGGCTAAGCCCATAGTGGGAGGTGGGATTCCAGTTCCATTTCTTTAGATGCTGGTAGATGCTTTAAATTTAAAGTTGTTTGCCATTTCAAATGGTGATTCCCTATTAACTTAGGCGCCAGTGGGGCACCTACTGGCATCTAAGTTAAGGTGCCTTTTGTAGAATTTTCCCCTTAGTGAACATATCCAGAGGTAGCTAGGATTAAGGTCTGTTAGTTTGTGGTATAATCTAGGACTTTGAAAAAAAGAGTTTCCTGGTCATGTTCTAACTGTACCAAGACAATGATACTAGAAGGAGGCTATATTCATATGAATCTGTTAAGATGGCCTGAATTATTTTTCTATAACCTTTTCATAAATGACCAAAATAACTGGTTAATAAATACATAACATCCTTCAAATTAAATAAGGGAGACATCAAGTTAAGAGGTTTATACTGGAGTATATTATATTGCGTCTGACCATTTGGAAGGACAGACTACCTTGATGTTATTGATGTTCTTAGTATTTGCTCTTGTTTGATGAATAAGCTTCAGTGTTAGAATCATGTTTGGTGTCAAAAACTTATCCTATCATTTGACCCTACTTCCTTATTCACTTATATAGGTGAATAAGTTGAGAAGCTTATGTTTGAACATTGATATGCTTGTGCTTGATCTAAGCTCCAAGGAAGAGAAACTATCAACCTTGTCAAAGATTCCATAGATGAAGGTTTTCACTTTGACATCAATAGCTCCAGTGTATATAACTTAAATGTGAATGGCTTCAACATTGGATGGCTTTGACTTGAGCCTTATTTTCAAAGTTCTACGGTCCTTTGGATGTTTCCACAGATTGAAAAATATTCAATTTTGATCAATTCCCAGCAATTACTCTTTTCATCGTGTTTCTCATTAATAGATGTTTCCTACGTATAGATAGCATGCAACTTGAATCCCAATAGATTCTTGTCAGTCATGATAGAGAAAATAGCAGCTACTAAGGGCTCTTTTTACTAAGGTCCACTAGGGCTTTAACATACGGAATAGCGCACGCTACATTAAGTTTAAGTTTATTAGGATTTTATATACCTCCTATCAAGGTTTTCTAAGCGGTTTTACAATCAGGTACTCAAGCTAGACCTTAATGCCAGCATTGAGCTGGCGTTAGTTCTAGAAGCGTAGCGCATGGTAATTTCCTGCGTGCGCTAAAAAACGCTAGTGCACCTTAGTAAAAGGAACCCTAAATTACGAAGGGGGTGCTGAAAAGTTCTCAGTCCATCCAGGAAGTGAATGACATGGATATGGTTCAACCAATGATCAGAAACATCGTCAGATCATAAAACTCAATTTCTGCAAATTGGCACTTACCGTATTTTCACGCATATAACGCGCACGTTATACGCGTTTTTACCTACCGCGCATACCCCTCGCGCGTTATACGCGTGAGCGCGGTATACAAAAATTTTTTTACATAGTTCCCAATCCGCCCGACGCCCGATTCACCCCCCCCCAGCAGGACCGCTCGCACCCCCACCCCGAACGACCGCTCGCACGCGCTCCCACCCGCACCCGCATCCACGATCGGAGCAAGAGGGAGCCCAAGCCCTCTTGCCCGGCCGACTCCCCAACTCCCCGACAATATCGGGCCAGGAGAGAGCCCAAACCCTCCTGGCCATGGCGACCCCCTACCCCCATCCCGCACTACATTACGGGCAGGAGGGATCCCAGGCCCTCCTGCCCTCGACGCAAACCCCCCTCCCTCCAACGACCGCCCCCCACAAGAACCTCCGACCGCCCCCCCAGCCGACCCGCGACCCCCCTGGCTGACCCCCACGACACCCCCACCCCCCTTCACCGTACCTTTGGTAGTTGGCCGGACAGACGGGAGCCAAACCCGCCTGTCCGGCAGGCAGCCAACGACGGAATGAGGCTGGATTGGCCCATCCGTCCCAAAGCTCCGCCTACTGGTGGGGCCTAAGGCGCGTGGGCTAATCAGAATAGGCAGTGCACGGAAAGTCAGGGCGGGTGAACGGAGAGTCGGGACAGCGCACGGAGAGGCGGGGCAGTGCACGGAAAGTCAGGGCGGGTGAACGGAGAGTCGGGACAGCGCACGGAGAGTCGGGGCAGTGCACGGAAAGTCAGGGCGGGTGAACGGAGAGTCGGGACAGCGCACGGAGAGGCGGGGCAGTGCACGGAAAGTCAGGGAGGGTGAACGGAGAGTCGGGACAGCGCACGGAGAGTCGGGGAGGGCGAAAGGAGAGTCGGGGTGGCCAGAGGAGAGTCGGGGCGGGCGAAAGGACAGTCGGGCTGCATGCGCGGTATACCCGTGAGCGCGGTATACAAAAGTTTTTGTACATAAAATCGTGGTTTCTGCGCGCTATACCCGTGTGCGCGTTTTACACAGGTGCGCGTTATCTGCGTGAAAATACGGTAATGAAATAAGATAACCCTCTTTTTAGCTACAGTGGCAAAATAACACTCAGAATTTAGGAAGCTGGTTGGTTGGGCTGAGAACTTTTCAGCACCCCCCCTCGTACAAATCAAAATTAAAAACAAAACTATAATATTCATAAAACTCAGAAGATTAGAAGTGGAGCTGTTAAATAAAGTTCTGAAGAAACCCTCATGATAGAAACACAATGAAAATAAAGAGCATTTTATAGGGCACATCTTATTTATTATTTGGCAGACAAGATACTGTGGAAATCTTGTGATACACCCCAATATGCGGTTCTACTGTATATATACACAATCCTTTAAAACTTTTATAGCTGTAGTTAAGACACTGTCCACATATTGACATTATTGGAGACATCACTTGTGTGGAATTGTCTTTCTATTTTGTTCATCTAGAATTCACATGTGCTAATTGTGGTTAATCTTAAAATTAGATCTATTGAGGCACATTAGAGACAGGATTTGAAAGCTGAGAAGATTTAGAATCCATACCAGGCCATTTATTGCTAGTGAATCTTTTCAAATTATCCAGATGTTTTATTTCATCATACATTGATGCATTCTATTTAATGAGCTTTCTAACAAGTACTGTACATTCTAAGTTAGAGGCAACTGCAGAGCCCAATTTACAGTAAAATTATGTTTTTATAACTTGGATGGTAAATTATGTTTTTATAATTTGGATGGTATATGTTATAACTTGGATGGTGAACTTAGATCAGTATATTTTGAAATTTAAAACATTAAATTTCATCTTTGCACACTCATGATTACAATAGACTATCAGTGGAAAAAAAAAAAACCACCCTAAAAGGTGTTATAATAAAAGGAAAATAAGGAGAATCTGTATAACTCTTGACTTTGTTTTGTTTTGTCTCTCTAAACAGACTGAATAAGAAACATGACATCAAAATAAAGCCGGTGCACTTACATATAGAACTTGAAGAGGGCTTCCTTGTTGTGGAATCAGATCCTATTCTACAGGGGTAAAAGTCACTGTCAGGGGAAGGACATCTCCATGGGCTGGGAAGAAGCAGAAATTCAAGGGTTTAAAATGCAATTTTCCCTGTTCTGCATAAGTAATAGAAACTGTATCTCTGAGCTGGTGTTTTAATGAGAAAGCAAGATTTAATTAAACTTTTATCTTCATCTTATCTTTGGAGCCTTTCATAATCCTACCCTTAGAGTTGTTGTCTGCTTGTCTGTCAGGAAGAGACTTCTTATGATTGTATAATGTGATAGGTTATGGTGATGGCTTCTCGCAGAATTAAAGGCAGTGCTTCTGATCAGATGAGATTGTGCAATTTTGTTGTGCAGATATGTAATAAAATTTTGAAAGAGACCCTGGAAAAATTGTAGTCATTCCTATTCATCTTCTTTGGGTCACGTGGCCTAAACTCAATACTTTCTTGTTCATGATTGCTTTTGAGTGTAGGCATTGTGCTGTCATACACATGATTTGTTGTGCTATTGGAGAGTGAGTGGTGATTTTACAATTGCCTGTGACTTTTCTCAGTGTAGTTTTTGTCACTGTTAAAGGTGGTAATATTTGTCCTTTCTCATTGCATTTCTTGTGCTGCTGCTATGATGTCCTATAACGTTGGTTGTAATTCCATTTGTGTTTTTCTCTCAATGTTCATTCAGTAACTGTCATAGACTGTGTAGTCCTCAGGTATAATTGTTGTGTTCAGCATCTTTCTGACAGGTCTGTTGTTTATTTGTTTGAAAAGTATGAGTGGCAAGTTCTGAGCAGGACCAAATATTATAAACACAATCATTTTTTAGATAGTTTATAAAATATGCAGTGATAATTCCACTATGATTGTTTCTACCAGTTTTGAAGTAGTGGTTCTGGGGAAGGACAGACCATAGATCACTCCTTTCCCCCATTACTTACCAGCGAGCACAGGAAGAAAAGGTGAATCTGCTGGAAGTCAACATTTTGTAAATATAGCTGGGGGACATTATCTTTGTGAAGGTTTACAGAGATAATGGGTGCAGGGAGGTGCAATAAATGCTCTTTATTTTTATAAAATGGATTGAGGCAGTGGGTTGGGAGGTACCTGTACATATTTTTTAATGGATCATAGGCTGGTTTCCATAAGGTTCAAGATATTCCTGGTTGCAGCCACAGAAAACCAAATGTACCATTCAATTTACAAATCCACGGTACCAAGGCAATATTTTGAGAGGCAAAATAGTGCAAAATGCAATACAATATAACAGAGATATTTATATGCCATGACTAAATACAAATGGTTCAGTGTGGATTACAAGAACTAATCTTTTCTAGAAATGACCAAAAATACATGAGCAGAGAAACAACATAAAAATGTGATCTGTAAGATATTTCTTAAATAAGAAAGGCCCTCTTTTATTAAGCCACAGTAGAGGTTTCTACTGCAGCCTATGGCGCCAAATGCTCCGCCGCTGCGCCAACGCTCACAGAAATTCTATGAGCGTTGGAGCAGTGTTGGAGCATTTAGTGTTCCGGGCCATGATAGAAACTTCTACCATGGCTTAGTACAAGAGAGGGAAAGTTTTCAAGGCCCCTTTTACAAAGCCATGGTAGTGATGCTGTTGTGTTAAATGTGCTGAAGCTCATTCAATTCCAATGAGCTTTGGCGCATTTACCTCAGCAGCATCACTACCGTGGCTTTGCAAAAGGGGCCCTCAATTTTTCTTTTTCAGGACCATAAATAATGCTTTTATGATTTGATTTCTTAAGATAATCAATTACATCATTTACAGCTCGATATGGAAACATTGGGGGTGAACATTTTTTTTTAATTATTTCCTTAGCTTTGCTGATGGAAAATGCAGCATCAAATAATTATTACAGTATGATGTAAAATCCTGTCTGGAGAAGAAAATGTTAAAAAAATTGGTTCATAAAGCCCTGGGTTAATTCTAGATTTCAACATAAATATATCATAAGGAAGTGCAAGCATGTAGAGTAAGCCAATGTTTGAGGGTAAATCAAAAAGTAAAGGTAAAATACATTCATCTGCTTTAATAGAAGAAACTGTGAGCAATTGAATATATCATTTTTCCAAATAGTCCCAATGCAAGAAGACACATTTGTTTTATCGTTCAACTAGCTTCTGCATTCCTGCAGAGAAGAAGTGTTTTGGCTGCCCCCGAAGCCGGGTCAGCACCCCTTCTTTTACTTCATTATAGAAACATAGAAACATGATGGCAGATAAAGGCCAAATGGCCCATCTAGTCTGCCCATCCACAGTAATCATTATCTCTTTATCGCTCTGAGAGATCCCACGTGCCTATTCCAGGCCCTCTTGAATTCAGACACAGTCTCTGTTTCCACTACCTCTTCCGGGAGACTGTTCCACGCATCTACCACCCTTTCCATAAAAAAGCATTTCCTCAGATTACTCCAGAGCCTATCACCTCTTATCTTCATCCTATGCCCTCTCATTGCAGAGTTTCCTTTCAAATGAAAGAGACTCGACTCAAGCACATTTATATTATGTAGGTATTTAAACGGTGCTATCATATCTCCCCTCTCCCACCTTTCCTCCAAAGTCTACAGATTGAGATCTTTAAGTCTGTCCCCATACAATTTATCACAAAGACCACACACCATTTTAGTAGCCTTCTTCTGGACCAACTCCATCCCTTTTTATATCTTTTTGAAGGTGCGGAAACCAGAATTGTCTTTTGCTTTCTGGGTCGCAGTGATGCACCATGTCTTGTTGCCAGTGACAATTCTCTCAAGAATACTCAGATCTTTTTCATATGTCTCAGGATCTGGGTCACAACTTCCATATGCTGTTGCTTGTGCAGATCAGTAAGCTATTTGAGAACCCATCATGCACAGACTTACCTGTATCCCAAGTCATCTAGCATTAAGGCAAATGCAGATATCCTAATTTGCAGCCAGTTGAGATATCATTATCCGTTGGTCTTCTTTGAACAAGGCATCCACTCTGTCAATGTGCTCTCATGTGAGCAATGTAGATGGGCAGCCAGAACAACCTTCGTCGGTTACACCTATTCTTCCCACTTTAAACCTTTTTACCCACTCATAAACTTGTCATTGATTCATGGTGCTATATCCCTACTGAATCAATATCCAACGATGAATTTCCACAGCTTTCACTCCCTCTGCCCAAAGAGTGCACACTACTGCATGTTGTTTTTCAATGGTGCAACCTTGCAATTGAGCATCCAGGTTTTTGACCTTATGACTGCCATACAACTAAAGGCCAAGCACTGCACTGTGTGTGGATAAACTATCCAACAGGCAATGTGCGAGTACATATTTTGCTTTTCACTAGCTCTGTTGTGGTTATCGTGTAATTTAACAATTGCCTTTAATTTTTGATTCACCCTTGTAATTCTATCAGTAAGGGGGTGGTTCTATCAAACTTTTAAGCATTGTGCACAATAGCCTTGCAGTAGTATTCTGTAATGTGTGTATCAGTAACACATTTACATGTAGTGTAAATAAGGCTACAATAATGTAAATGGGATAATGCCTGAGTAATCATCTTAAAATGATCAGATAATACATATTTTTGAATGCTTCGGAGTTGTCTTAATTTATTAAATATTTTCTTTTCCAAGGTATTATTCTTATTCTTTATAGTCAATTTTGAATCCAAACAATACCTCTGTAGCCCATTCTGGGCTCTTTTGGGAGGATGGGATAAAAATTTGAGTATGTTAATCAATAAATAAATACCTAGTACCTGTAAAGAGGACTTCAAAGGAAATACACTATCATGGAACACAAGTCTATCACAGGAGGGTACTATAGAAGAGAGACCAAGGCAAATAAATTTAGTTTTATCTTTGCCTAATTTCAGGTAATCAAGTTTTTTTTTTCAAATTATTAGGTTTTTATATACCGCCTATCAAGGTTATCTAAGCGGTTTTACAATCAGGTACTCAAGCATTTTCCCTATCTATCCCGGTGGGCTCACAATTTATGTAATGTACCTGGGGCTAAGGAGGACTGAGTGACTTGCCCAAGGTCACACTATCATGAATCACAAGTCTATCACAGGAGGGTACTATAGAAGAGATACCAAGGCAAAGAAATTTAGTTTTATCTTTGTCTAATTTCAGGTAATGAAAGCTTGCCCTGTTTTCAACCCTCATCATTAGTAACATGCATAAATATGAGCCCTGCCCATGTTCCATCCAGAATCTGCTTTTATATAAACCTACCTTTAAAATATCCAATATGTACGACACATGCCTGTTTACAAAATAACACTTAAGTGAAATATATATATGTATACTTTGCAGATGGGCTTTCACATAGACAGAGTCTGGGTGGAGCATGGACAGAATGCACAACTATATTCATAGAGGGGCATTTTCAATAGGACATCTATGTCTGAGTTTGAACATCTTGGGAAAGATGTCCAGAAACTCAGTAGATAAAAAGTCTATTCTCAAAACAGCAAGATGTCTTTTTTTTCTTTGAAAATGACCTATCTAGATGTTTTGGTCCTTAGTATGTCTATCTTTTTTGGCCATCTCACATATAAAGGCATCCACATGAAAAACCCACAAAAGCCAGTTTTTCGTATATACTAGCATCCAGTATTCTTAGCAAACTGTTCACGGAGAGCTGAGCAGAGCAAAGGAGCACTCTAGGGTGTACTGCTGTGAATGTCACATTTCAAAGTCCCAGGTACATGTCACTATAACCTGTTTATATAATAATAATAATAATCATCATCATCATAATAATTTATTTTTTTGTATACCGCCCAACCAATAGTTCTGAGCAGCTTACATCAAGAGAACTGAAACATTTCAGTGAAGACACAAATTCAGTAAAATATAATAAAATAAATTATGGGGGCGCTAGAGAGCACAGCCGGAGATGGAAGCGTGGTAAATGGGCTCCCCCACCAATTTCAAATAAATCAAGAAAAACATCGTATTTCTACGACTACCTCACTTTTCTTGAAGCATTATTTCGTTTATATGTATGGCTGCTACAAAACCTAGTAAGCGCAAAAGTGCTGAACCCTCTTCTCCACAGAAAAATGTGGATGGCAAAATGGACGAGGCCTCGTCGGCAGCTCTCATGGAAGAACTCTGTTCGATACGGAATCTCCTCTTAGACACGAAGCAGGATATCTCCGATATGAGAGACGACTTGGCTACCTTGAGGGAAGAGTTCGGCAGCGTTAAACAACGTACCGACACTTTGGAACTAAAAATGCAGGCTTCAGAAGATTCGATTAAACTGCTTCAAAGACAAACCTCCCGCATCGCCCATCTTGAATTAGCCCTGGAAGATGCCAACAACAAAGCTAAACAAAATAGTTTCCGTCTACTTAGCTTACCGGAGGGAAGAAAAGCATGTGATATAAAGGATTTTGTGGCGGCTCTCTTGCCAGAATTGCTTAAAATCCCCGCTGAGACCAAAATTGATTTTGATACGGCGTATAGAATGCCGCAGCACGTGGTTCGCCACAAGTTCCCGAGGCCGATCATGGTAACCCTTCTCCGCCTCTCCCAAGTCCAACTTCTGCTACAAAAAGCGAAAACCTGTTCTCCGATCACCTTTGAAGGCAGCAAGCTGCTTTTGGTACCGGATTTATCTAAGAAATTAGCGAAGAAGAGGAAACAACTGCTCGCCTTTAGGCCCAAGCTTACAGCGATCGGCGCCAAACATGGCATGCTTTACCCAGAACGTATGCGAGTTACCTTTAATAACTCGACTAAAGACTTCACCAACCCGGCTGATCTGGCAGACTACATCGAATCAATTCACCCGACTTCTATTGACAAAACTTGAACTCTGAATCCGGTTACTGTGATATTGCTTTCATACCACATGGTATACTTTATCTCCATGAACACTCTAACTGTTATCTCACAGTGCAGTTAACTCTTCGTATTTTATAAGTTCACTTCAATCACATCATATATGCTGTTTGTTTGACATTGATGTTTTTCCCACAATTTCATGTTTTACTTGTGACCCTTTGCCTTCGGCTCCCTCTCTCCTGCTCACTACCCATGGAGCATAGCCATTGTTGTTTTCTTGTTAACATTTTCTTTCTTGCAGGCTTTCTAGTACATTTAAGGTATTCTACTGCAGTATTCTCTACCTCTCCTTCATTATACCTGATCCACACACTAATTTCAGTTTTTCGGTATCTTCTACTTTTAACAGTTTTCTTTCTTCCTCTCCTACTTCCAGTTATACTATCCTGCCCTATACTCTTTTTTCTTTCACCGTGTAATGGCGGCAAGGATACACCAGGGAGGGGCTTAAGGCCCTGATTGGCCCAGATACCTAAGATTCTACCCATAGGAGGGGCTTTAGGTACCCAGGCCAGTCAGGGCTAAAGGTACCCTTCCTGGTGTATTCTTGTATACACTTTGGGGGGGTGGGACTAAAGACTCCCATTAGCCTAAGGACCCTTCTATGGGTGGAATCTTAGATGCCTGGCCAATCAGGGCCTTAAGCCTCTTCCCAATTATCCCAGGATGCACCAGGAAAGGGAAGGTCCACCATTTTCAACAGGTGAGTCTGCCAGCTGGACGGAGTAGGCATCTCTCCAGTTGACCTTCCTTACACAGTTGTGGGGGTTGGTTGGAGAGTGATGGTGGCAGGTGGGAGTGGGAATCCCTTACGCTGTAGGGTATTGGTTGTTTGGGGGGTCGATTGTGGCAGTGGGAGAGAGTGGGCATCTCTCCTGCTGCAGAGGGGCAGCTTGTTTGGTGGGGGGATGGGTGACGATTGCAGCAGCAGGGAGTGGGCAATGCCAGATGCCTTTTTTTTTAGGCATCTGTAGATGCTTAACACTGTTGTTTTTGTCATTTCTGATGGTGTTTTAACATAGGCATAGGCAGGGTGCCTACTGACACCTAAGTTTAGGCCCTGGTTATAGAATTTCCTCCTTACTACCATGTACTAAATAGTTAGTGCGTGATGATGTAGCTGTTTTACCTGGATAGTGCAGAACATGCTTACTGTACACCACCATACAAACCCCTGAGCAGAAAAATCAATTCAATGTTTTAGCACATGGTAAGGATTAATGAATTCTAAAATTACCACAGGATGCCTGAGTATGGCTCACAGCAGTTCTTTTTACTCTATAGTAAGCACATATTAGTGCTTATCCAGAACTTAGTAAAACAGCTGCTTGGACTGTTACACTAGTACTATAATGCATACTTTTGTTTGTAGGCACAATTTTGGTACCCAAAAATAGATGCACTGTTTTAGAATTATTGTCATGAAGGGCAATTCTATAATCTAGGTGCACCCATTTCTGTGCGCCATGCATCCATAAATGTACAGAATGCTATTACTTACATTCATAAGTGTATGCATTGCTGCAAAATTGGCATCAGATTGTCTAAGTACTATTTTGTAACAATGACCCTCTTTTTCTAAGCCTCAGTAGAGGTGTCTACCATGTTTCAGGGTGCTCCGATGCTCATAGGAATTCTATCAGTGCTGGAACATTTATCGCTCCGGGTTGTGGTAGAAACCTCTAGTAAATTTTTAGAGAATCACACGCTCTGCCAAAGAAACGCCCCCTTAGGCGTTAGGTGCCGCTAAACACCATGCAATAAGCACTTATCTTTTATAGAATCAGATAGGCGCCTATCGCTCAATTAATTTTTTTTTTCTCAATTACTGAGGCTATTAAGGGTATTTTGTCAAGGCACCTAATTTTAGACGCCCTGTATAGAATCAGCTCCATACTGTTCTGAAAAGCTAAAACACAATAGCTGTTCAGAATATAAATATGAGGCAGGTATGTACTGTTTCATTCACATCTTTGGAGGGTAGGAGGGGGGGGGTCAGTGACCACTGGAGGAGAAAGGTGGGGGCATGCCGTCATGCCTCCAGTGGTTATCTGATCAGTTTGGGCAACGTTTTGGCACTTATTCAGTATGAAAACAGGTCTAGCCTCAAACATCCAACGTGCACCCTGAATGTATTTTACAATATTTGATTATTTCAGAAAAATGTCCAAATAATAAGCCCACCCAAGTGCCAACCAAAATACATCCTCTTGAGATTTAGATACACCTGCAGATAACTACATAGAAAACCCATCTACAAATGTAGTTTTAAAATGTTGATTTGGCCGTTTTAGCCAATAAAACTTCCAAATGCCACTTTATGCCATTTTTGGGGTGTTTTTCTCTTTTGAAAATGTGCCCCAGAGTGTTTTGAACTATTGCTACAGGCTTGAAAATGCATCCAAATGTTAAATGGCATCCATGTTAAGAAATACACAGTAACTACAAGCTTAGCTTTGACAAGAATTTGTGCTAATCAGTTTTTGCTTTCAGGGCAGTATACATGGGTGGATCTTGGGTGGGACATGGACAAGGATTCTAGTTACACACGTAACATGTATAATATATTAAGTTGTGCATATTACTGCCACATTTATAAACCCTCAGTTATGCAGGATCTATGGTACTAGTGACCTGGAATGGACACCGTGAGAATGGACTACTGGACTTGGTGGACCTTTGGTCTGACCCAGTAAGGCTATTCTTAGGTTCTTATGATGTAACTATGAGTGTGCAAATGTTAGGCTTGTTGATATCAGGTTATATTAATATTCTGTAACAGAGCTTGGGTTAGCACAGGTGCCATCATAAAATAGGATCTTATTGTGATTCTTTGGGGCATCTAAATGGAGGTGCCCAGTTGCAGAATTGTCCTTATTGTGGCTGAACATTGACACTATGCTTATAGAAACCACAGCTAGCAATGTCCACATATATTCAGTGCCACCCTCTATTCAGACAGTGGTGATGAATACATTGTTGCGGAGCCGGCACCTGTGGCTTCACTAGGCCAGTCCTCCGCTCACGATAGCGCTTCCCGGTCGTGCTTCCCGTAAAGTAGGGAAGTCCTGCTGGATTACAGTCTCTCTCAATATATGAAACAAAATGCGAAAAAGTCAGTTCTCAGGTCACATCATAATCAGTTTATTGTGGATTGAAGTTGGGAGACTACTCTCATTCAGTCCTGACTCCCATAATGACAAAATAAGTCCACAAACAAAAAATATAGAGCTGATCAAAACTGTGAAGTTTCAGCTCTCACCTTCATACAGGTAAGTGAGTTAAACCACTTGAATATACAATTGCCTTCAAAGGCTGGGAACTCAATTCCAAACTGCTGCTGTCCTAACCTCAGACAGTTCTGCAGCACTGCTGCTTGCACTTCTTACAGTGCTATTTTCAAGCCTTAAAGTTGAGCAGGCTTGACCCCAATCAGTTCAAACTGCTGATGGGGGGAGGAAAGTAAGTGAATCCACTGATTAAACTTTCTGAAGTACAGAATGCCACAAATGGCCCCACAATCCCAACCAGTATGTAAAGTGGATTCTCCCCATACAATACTTCCCTCGCTCACCACATAACAGCACAAATTAAAGTAAACTTCATGGTTTCAGCACCCTTTAAGTTTAGGAAAAAAAACCGTTTTTTTTTCCTTTCCTTTCCTGCTTCCACTCAGCAGGTCAGCACAAGTCTCATGTAACTTACAATAGCCCCAGTCTCTGAGTAATATAGAAACATAGATAATACTCCCCACAACTACCTGGCCCTGCCACTTAATTCTCTTCCATCAGAATGTCTTCAGGCAGTTCATCCGTTGCTGAGCAGTCCATGGGCTCTTGTAGTGTTTGCTGATTGGCAAAAGGGTCAGTATCAATCTCCTGCATCTCAACGTCCTGATACTCAGGAGAGCAGCCAGGAGAGACCTCTTCCTGGGCTGTCTCAGGGTGAACTGTTTTTCTCTTTCTGAGAGCAGCTTCTAAAGAGCTGAGGTGAGCATGCCCTGCTCTCAGCGGGGGAGGAGCAGCCTGCACTATCTGCTTAGCTTTCCTGGGCTTTCTAATTATCTCCTTCAGCTGGAGGTGCACAGGGGGAGGTGAATTCCTAGCAGGCTGTTCTAAGCTGTTTCTCTCACCATCCTCTCCTCCCTGGAGATCCTTTAGTTCAGCTTTAAAGGGGAATGTAGAAATTTCCCTTCTCTTGCCTACAACCCTATCTCCCTGGTTAGCCTTTTGTACAATTGGGTTAGCTTTACCAGTAATCAAACCTGGCACAAGACGAGCTTCAGGGCTAGGATTGTGACAACATGTACAGTAAATTTTTAAACTCCATGGATGTTTAATAATTGGCCAACAGGGTTTGCACGGTTACATAAGAACAGCCATACTGGATCAGACTGATGGTCCATCTAGCCCAGTATCCTGCTTCCCACAGTAGCCAATCCAGGTCACAAGCGCCTGGCAGTTTCCTTGTATAAATGCCTTTTTGTGCACATATGATCTGCAACTTCTTGGTTCCAGAAGGGCTCATTTAAATTGATTGAGCCTATCTCCACTGCTAGGGCTGAGGAATGAGGAATTGTGGGAGAGGTGGTTAGAAGGGTAGAAGAAGTTTGGGAGGGAAGATCAGCTCAGTGAGCTTTGTTTAAATGGATGGTGGACTGAGGAAGTGTTTTGTGACAGGCTGGGTGCTGAAAAGAGCTAGTTTGCCCATCTGCCCATACTAGATGCTTGTCAAGTTAGAGGGTGTACTGGACTAGGGTTTAATTTATTTAGAATTTGAAGGGGGAGTTGTGGGTTTCACAGATTTGGTGGAGTCTAATGAGAGAGATCTGGTATATGACTGAGTTTGAATTGAAATGGATTATGGGTCTCGTACAAGAAAGCCAACCATATGTTGGATTTAATTTTTTTTAGCTGCTGGTTTATTGGAACTGTTAGATGGGTATGTTGAGGGAAAGAAAATTGTATGGTCTGATCACTCGCTATTGACTTTCCATCTAAGACCAGGATTGGAAAAGAGAATGTAAGTGAATTATAAAGCTGTTCATCCAACTTTTAATATAGAACAATTGGCAAAACAATGGATTCCATTACTTGAATTTGAAACTGCAGCCTCGTTAAATGAGAGAGCTGAACACTGGAATGCAACTTTGACCAAGTCACTGAATATAGTTGCTCCAGAAAAGAATATCAAGGTGAAGGAAGGTTACGTGCCTCAGTCATAGAGAACGGAGGTAATCTGTAAGGTCCGTCAGTGAAGAAGGCAGAACGGCAATAGAGAAAAATTAGGGACATAGACAAATATGACAGCAATAAGATCATACTGATGGAATATTTGAATCTATGTGAAAAGGAGAAAAATAAATTCTTCCAGACACAAAAAATGCAATTAATAGACCGAGAGAATTATATTGTACTGTTCATTACTTAATAAAAGGGAGGGATGACCAAAGGAGTAGTAGTCACCCTGATGTTAACCATTATATGGAATTTCTGAAAGATAAATTGAAGTGTGTTAATGACAGTTTAAAAGATTCTTCCTTAACTGATTCAAAAGGAGAGCCAGTGAATGAATCATGGAGTTTTTTAAATAAAGTGGTGCAGGATGAGCTAGTGAAGGTTATTAGCAGGTGCCAACGTGAACTCTGATGGATGTCTGTACAGTAAGGATTATCTGACAGTTTGCAGAAAAAGTAGCTCTTTTATATTGAAATTAGTGACTAAATCTCTAGAACAAGGGTGTCAAATGTCGGTCCTCGAGGGCAGCAATCCAGTTGGTTTTTCAGGATTTCCCCAATGCATGAGATCTATTTGCATGCACTGCTTTCTTTGTATGCTAATAGATCTCATGCATATTCATTGGGGAAATCTTGAAAACCCAAATGGATTGTGGCCCTTGAGGACTGACATTTGGCACCCCTGCTCTAGAAGAAGGAGTATATCCGTATGGATGTAAACAATCCACCATTAAGCCACTAATGAAGAAGTGAGGTGTAAATGTTGACCAGATGACCAATTATCGTTTAATATCTACAGTTCCATTCTTAGGAAAAATTTTGGAAAAAATAGTGTTAAGCCAGTTAGTTAAATTTGTTAATTAGAATGAGTGCTTAAATCATCATCAGTTCAAGTTTTGAAATGACCATAGTGTAGAACTGTTAATGTCTGTTGTGGATGCTTTGTGACAGGGAATGGATGAACATGTAACATACTACATGGTTTCAATTGATATTTCTGGTGCTTTTGACTTCGCTGATTTAAATTTGTTATTACGAAAACTGGAAAATTTAGGAATGGGAGGTACTGTTTTACAATGGTTTAAATCGTACCTATATAACTGTACATTTAGAATGTGTTATGGTGTACGGCATCAGATGATGCTCCAGTTGGGAGACGTGTACCTCAGGGATCTGCCTTATTAGTGTTATTGTTCAATATACAGTATATGTGATGTCAGGAGAAGTGTTTGAACAATTGCAAGTCTCATATTGACAATATGCCAACAATGTTTTATTTTTCTTTCCAGTACACAAGTGGGGGATGGATCTGCAACACTCTATAAATGGTTATATGTCAAAGATAGAAAAATGGACGAGTGGTCATGTTTTGTGTTTAAATTTAGGAAAAACTGAGGTGATGTTCGTGGGGAGAAGTGGGGAAGAGATGTGGCCTGATTCCTTATGTGTGTTAGGAATGACATTACCTGTTAAGAAGGAAATGACAGTTTTAGGGGTTGATCTGGACCCAGGATTCACCATGAAATTACAAATGGTCAAGACTGTGAAGGCATGTTTTGGTCAACTTCATATGCTTCATTGCCTTAAACCATTGATCTTGACCTATGATTTTAAAACTTTTGTATAAGGGTTGGTTTTGTTGAGGTTGGACTATTGTAAAACCCTCTACCTTGGAATTTCTAAGACAAGAGGAAGAGTGTTATAATTGATATAAAATGCTACGACCAGGCTAATTTTGGGTGTCAATAGGATGACACATATAACATCAATTTTGAAGAAAATACACTGGTTA
This sequence comes from Geotrypetes seraphini, assembly GCF_902459505.1. NCBI lineage: Eukaryota > Metazoa > Chordata > Amphibia > Gymnophiona > Dermophiidae > Geotrypetes > Geotrypetes seraphini. The sequence goes on along the minus strand of NC_047087.1, from coordinate 214,948,215 downwards.
TCAGTTCTATTTCGAGTACAACACAAAGTTATTTCTGCGATACATCAAACTGTTTATCATCAAATGCCATGGTATTTTCAACAAGTCATTGTGAACTACAAACCAAGCAGATCTTTACAATCTGAAGATAAAAATCTATTAACCTCAAGGAAGCAAAGTTACTATGCAGATACCAAAGCAATGACATTCTTCATAGCTGGTGTGGAATGCTTTGGTGGGTCAGTTGCAACAATGTATTGATTGATTTCAATTCAATAAACATCTAAAAACCCAATTGTTTGTCACCACATTCTTATGACTTTGCAGTTATTTTGGAATTGAATAATTTTTCCCTGTTGATTTTAAGATTTTAGTTTGTCATATTATGCTTGTTTTAACTGATGTGAACGGTTTAGTTTTTAAGTGGTATAGAACAAATTTAAATAAATAAATGTTATATAACCCATAATATACTGCTATACAGCTGATACTACCATGTGGGATGAATGAGAAATTGATTGTTGACGTGAAGAACTTCAGCCTTGGAAGACATTAGGAACACATTTTGGGAGTACTTGTATCTAGTATGGCACTATCTAGTCATTTAAATTTAAGTATATTAAAAATTATTTGCTTATATTGATGGAATGATAAATAAATTTTGGGTTAAATAAAGATGTGGCCAAGCGTTGCCATTACTCCTCAATCTGAATAGTAATTAATTATAATGTTGGTTGAAGAGTGGGGATGATGTGAATGTCTAATTTAATTCCTTTAGCCATCAGCTTATAACAATCAGCAATAAAATGTGTAAGCATTTTGAGTTCTGTATTATAGTTTATGTTTCTCTTTTTTGTTTTGCATTGTTACATATCTGTATTAGTTGTCTGCCATCTTATCTTTAGATTAGAGTCCTGTCCTGTAGTTATCAGTCTCTCATGTTTAATGTAAGTTCACTTTTCTGTAGGCTTTATGGTGTGTGATTGCTGAATTGTCTTCCTGTTCCTAATGTATTTGTGTTTCTGCTAATCATTTGCCTTTTTGCTATCCCTCCACGTTCAAGAGTTTCTCGTGTTTTACAAATTCCTTTCCTCTTTTCCACAAATGTGTTGGTGGATTTTCAATTATTACTCTATGGAATGCCCATCCAAATGCACAGACTGAGTAGACATTTCAGTATTGGGATATTTACATTTCAGTATTGGGATATTTACCACCGTGTCTACTCAACTGACTGAAGAAGGAACAGCATTAGGACCAACCACTCGTTTCTGAGAATAATTTCTGCTTTTCTTTGCGTTGAGTGAATATTGAAAAGCTGATGAGATATATTGGAACATCCTGATGTTCACCTCAGTGAGTGCCTTTCAGCTTTTTATACATTTGAGACTTAGAAATTTATAATTGTGAGGAGGAGTTTATATTCAGATGTGTGTCCTAATATAGTACTGTTTGTGAAAGACATAGGGATGCAAGAAATGTGAGATAAACATAGATAGTATTTTTATGTAGAGTGACGTGTATGCTTACTATTTTATTTTGCTTTCCAGGATGATCAAGGATTCACTCCTCTTCTATAACAAGTCTTTTGGGACCTCCTGAGAGCCAGAAGCAGCACTGCCTAAACCCAATGATGCCCTTTATTTCTGATAGCATTCTGATTTCTTTGCAACACAACAGTTTTGGTGATCCTCCTTGCCAGGATGGAAGTATTAAGATGATTATTTTACAACTGGTCAACTAAACTATACAGAAGATATACACATAAGTTGCACTAATTTCTAAGGGACAACGCTGTTCCTCTAATTCTATAAAAAAAGTGCCAAATATTATGCTTACAATTTTGGTTGTGTACCCAAATTGCATTCATAATTGAATAAAAAGCTAATGTGTAGATAATTGACATTTTAACAAGCAATTATTGATGTTAATTAGAATCAATTAAGGATTACATACATAAATTTAGGTGCCAGATCTGAGCCTAAATTTTACACATCAGCCATAAAAGGGAACGTGTAAATGGGTGGATCATGGGTTCCTTTAAATTACACATGTAATTATAGGGTTTCTGAGCCAGATTCTACAAAGGGTGCCAATATCGGCAGCTGCCTAAAAAAGGGCCACCGATTGCATGTCAATCGAGCAACGGTTCCATTTGTAGCACCTGAAATATAGGCCAGGGTTTTGAAGGCCTACATTTTCGTCATCTGTGTTTCACATGAATCACACCTATGGAGGTACCTAAGAATGCCTAAGGTCATTTTTTGGCATTAACCATGCTTATTTCGAGCTTAGGCATTCTAAGGCACCTTCATAGACGCAATAAAGGTGCCATTTTTGTAGGCGCCTCTAGGGGCCTACATTTTTAAAGCTATTTTTTTGAATTGTTTTTTTAGTGGCTTTGCCAATTAAGCTGGACACCTAACTTAAGGCACCACTTATAGAATATGCCCCTCTGTGCCTAGCAGGTGCAGGCATTTGATTTTCAATTTCATTGGTGCAAATGGCCATACCTAAATGTAGTTGTGGTTCCCAGGCTTAAGCACTATTCTTTAATTATACCTAACTTTAAGCATGATTTATAGAATAATGCTTTCTTTGGTACCAATTTTTTGAGTGCCTAATATAGAATGTAGCCCTGTATGTGCTTCCTTAATCTTTTAAGCTTGTCCCATTGGTATTATATACTGTACACACATTTATATCTGAAACACAAACACCCTGGCATATTTTAGGTACATGTGAGCATATTTTATAAATTATGGAATTGATATTCAAAGTGATTAAAATGGACAGTAGAGGATCCTGGCTGTTTATCTCACGTTTGCAGAGCTATCTAGGGATATTCAGTGGCACTTAACCTGATAATGATGCTGAATCTTGCCTCTAACTGCTTATTCCAAAACTGGGGGGTGGAGTTAGGGCAGAGGGGAAACTGGCTGGTTAGCAGTGATTTTCAGTCCACTACCCAGAAAAGTAACCAGGTAGTTATGACAGCAAAACAACTGTTCTATATGTATGTGCCACAGACACCAGACTAATATAAAAAAAAACTACAGAGAGGAATGTACAAGGTACAGGAACTTTTTATTAAAAGTCAGTAAAATGTTATTTTCCAAATAATGGCTCTCATATGCATGGAGACCGAACCCAACACGGTCTGTGTTTTGAAGAAACACTCCTTCTTCATGGGTCCAAGTTGAGAAACCTCCTGCCCGAAATCCCCAGCCGCTCTTCTGGCTGGAGAGAGCCCGAGACTACCTCCTGGAGTTACGGGGCCAAACGAAGCTGCAGCGAAGTCCAGGATAGAGCGCTGAACGGGGGTAGACGTCCGGGCCACAGAGGGCTCGGCTCGGACGCTACCCTTCCGTTTAGAATGAGGCATCACGGCGTAAGTAAAGAAACTGTCCTGGACCGCTGGTGTGATCGCAAGCTTCACGCTGCCGCCATCTTGACTCCTCCTCCCGTGTCGATGCAGGCGTTGTTTATTAGTAAATGCAGTAACATATACAACTTTATAGCCAACCAAGGGACCCGACACGGTCAAATGGGGTCAAGTAAGTCTTACACAATGCCATTTGATCGTGATTGGCGTGTGTTTGTTATCTTTTATGCAGTTTGCTTTATACCTTAACCACCATGGACCCCTGAGGAAGGCGTGCTGTCCGAAACATGGACCGTGTCAGGTCCCTTGGTTGGCTATAAGGTTGTATATGTTACTGCATTTACTAATAAACAAAGCCTGCATCTTGTACATTATCTGTAGTCTGTTTGTTGTTTTCTGGTTGCTGTTGTTTACTGCAGACTACGTTGGACTTTCTTTCTCCCTTTTGTGCATCGACTTTATTTTTCTGTGCATTTAACTATGTTTCCAGGGTCTTCTTGTCCTTTGACTGTTTTTCTCTCCGTCTTCACTTTCTGCCTTGCATCCATCTTTGGCATTAACTTAATATTCAATTTTTCTGCTTTCTTTTCAAAATCTGTTTCCATGTTTTACCTTCCCTTCTATTTCTCTCTTCTTCTGTCCCTATGTCCATGGTCTGCATCTCTTTCTTTCCTTTCTCTCCATCCCTCCTTCCTTCCTTTACCCTGGTCTGGCATCTGTCTCCTTCCCTCCCCCAACTTTTTATTTCTTTCACCCTGCCCCCTTCTTTCTTTCTCTCTCTATCCATGCCCCCATTCTTTCTATATGTCTGTCTTTCTCTCTCTCTCCGTGCCCCCTTTCTTTCTTTTTTTCTTTCTCCTTGCCCGCCCTTTCTCTCTCCATGCCCCTTTCTGTCTGTGTCCTGTTTCCCTTCTTTCTTTTTGTCTTTCTGTCCCCCCCTTTCTTTCTTTACTTCTCCCTACCCTCCCCCAAGCCACCACTATTGGGGAACAGGCCGCCACCGCCGCAATCAGGTAACAGGCCGCCACCGCCGCAATCGGGGAACAAGCTGCCGCCGCCACAATCGGGGAACATGCCAGTGCCGAGGTCTTAACTCTCCCTGCATATCTTCCCCAGCGCGGCCCAACCAATTCACACCACCCGACGTCAATTCTAACATCGGGGAGGAACTTCCGGGCCAGCCAAGCAGTAATTGGCTGGCCCAGAATTTCCTCCCCAACATTAGAATTGAACGTCGGATGGCGAGAATTGGTCGGCTCCGAGCTGGGGAAGATATGTAGGGAGAGCTAAGACCTCAGGCGCTGACCTGTTCCCTGATTGCGGTGGCTTGGGGGAGGGCAGTGGGGAAGGGAAGCAGATTGGGGACCCCTGCTTTAGGCAAGGACAGATCGCGGGCTGTAAAATAGTCCCTGGGGGGCCACATGTGCCCTGCGGCCGCGTATTTGAGACCGCTGGTATAGAGGTTTAAAAAAGGGAAATGCGTTAATGAAATCATTAGGTTCAATCTAGCCATTTATTTCTGCATGAATTTAAACAACTAAAAAAAAAGATAAATATAGCTCATCCAGTCATACAAGAAACATCTCTACAGCACCTCTAATAATATTTTGATCACTATATTCCTTCCTGAGGTCTCACTGAGGATATGAAATAGATGCGATCCCCACTTCAAAACCTCTTCCACATAATTTGAAGGAGACCTGTGTGATCGTATTACAGCAAAATAAAAAAGTAGCAGATAAAAATCAAAGTGAGAGCTAGGCAAAACAGTTTAGGTAAAAATGCAGGTAATAATTAGCAATGTATTAAAAATATTTTATTTTTATTTGCTTATAATGTCATTTGAAAGCTGTTTGATGTTAATACAGCTTTAATTTAATTCATTATAGTGTGTATGTGGGGTGGGGGGGGGACGACACTACATCAACAGTAAAGTTAGCATAGGGTCATATCCAGTGGCGTACCTAGTATATATGACAGCCAGTGCTGATCATTTTTTAATAACCCCCTCCTCTATATAAAAAAAGTTATTTTTAGTAATAATCCATGAGTTACACAACAAGGGTGCACCTAGGAAAAGGCAGCATCTTAAACACTGCAGTGAGCACTAGAACACCAACACATGCATTGTAAAACTAAACAAGCCAGATCCTGCACAGTCAATTGATCCTGTACAGTCATTGCTAACAGAAAGCCATGTCCTTTTCATACACACAGAACAGAGATACACCCTCGCCTAATATGGAATAATCACAAACTAAAAATAGAAATATGTAGACAAAAGTTAAACTGAAACACCAATAAACCAGACTCTGCAAACAATGCAACACCACAGAAACAGTGACACGTACCCTAATACTGTGCAAAATATAGACAGTAGATGTAAATTTGAAAAAACTGCTACATAACAATCACCACTTTACAAATTAACAAATATAAATAAAACAGGGAAGAGAGACATAAGAAAATACCATTTTATTGGACTAATCCATTTTTCAATTAGTAGTAATTAGCTTTCAGAGGCCAAATCTTTCTTCAAGACAGTACAGTATACTGCTGTTATGGTATCCTGTCCTGACCTGAGGAAAGGGGTTTAGTCCCCAAAAAACTGCCTTATATCCATTTTCTATTGATAAACTTTAATCAATACAGTTACAATACTACTTGATTCTACATAAAGCAACAACAAATTTTTTTTCCACCTTTTGTCGTTTCTACTTTAATCATCTTCTCTTCACTCTCTTCTTTCTATTCAGCGTTTGTCCTCGCTCCCTTCCATGCAACATTTGTCCTCTCTCTTTGCCCCTTCCACCCAGCCTCTGCCCTCTCTCTCTCTCCCCCTTGCATCCACTGTCCACCCTCTCTGCCCTTACTTTGTGCCTTTGTACTCCTGTGCCCTTTCTCTCCATTTCAGCTTCACCCCCTCTCCATTTTTTTTGTCTCCACCACTTCCCCTATGCTCTGGCACCTCTATCCCCTTCTTTCCCCCCATGCCCTGGCATCTCTCTCCTCTCCTTCCATCTCCCCCTTTCACTCCATTATCTGGCATCTCTTCTCCTTCCTTTCTCTCCTTCCTTCCTTTCACCTGGTCTGGCATCTGTCTCCTCCCCCTCCCCCATATGCCCTGACATCTCTCCCCCCTGCATGGTCTGGTAGCTCCTTTCCTTTCCCTCCCTCCTATGGTCTTGGCATCTCTTTCCTCTCCCTTCCCTGGTCTTCCTTCTCCCCTCTCTCTCCCCAATTGTGTGCAGCAGCAGCACTTCTCTTCCTCTCCCCCCCTCCCCAATTGGATGTTGCAGCAGCATTTCTCTTCCCATCCCTCCCCTCATGCCCTGGAATCTCTCTCCTCTCCTATGTCTCCCTCTGCTTGCTTACTCTGGCACCTTTCTTTCCTTTCCCTCTGGTCTGGCATTTGTCTCCTTAGTTTCCCTTCCCTACCCTCCCCCATGCCCTGGCATCTCACTTCTCTCCCCTACCCCCTCCATTATCTTGCATCTCCACTCCTTCTTTTCTCTCCCTCCTTCCTTCCTTTCCCCTGGTCTGGCATCTGTCTCCTTCCCCCCCCCCCCATAGTCTGGTATCTCCTTTCTTTTCCCTCCCTCCTATGGTCTTGCCATCTCTTTCCTCTCCTCTCCTTTCCCTGGTCTTCCTCCCTCCCCCCCCATTGGGTACAACAGCAGCATTTCTCTCCCCCCTAATTGGGTGCAGCAGTAACAGCATTTCTCTCCCCCATCACTTCCCCCCCCCCGCCTCGGTCGGCAGATTCGCTACAGGATAAGGCAGGAGAAAGGTCAGCGATGGAGGTAAGCTTACAACTTGGAGCTTCTCTCCCCTACCCCCTCCATTATCTTACATCTCCACTCCTTCTTTTCTCTCCCTCCTTCCTTCCTTTCCCCTGGTCTGGCATCTGTCTCCTTCCCCCCCCCCCCATAGTCTGGTATCTCCTTTCTTTTCCCTCCCTCCTATGGTCTTGCCATCTCTTTCCTCTCCTCTCCTTTCCCTGGTCTTCCTCCCTCCCCCCCCCCATTGGGTACAACAGCAGCATTTCTCTCCCCCCTAATTGGGTGCAGCAGTAACAGCATTTCTCTCCCCCATCACTTCCCCCCCCCGCCTCGGTCGGCAGATTCGCTACAGGATAAGGCAGGAGAAAGGTCAGCGATGGAGGTAAGCTTACAACTTGGAGCTCTTCCTTGCTTTGGGCCTTCCTCGCTGCTGGGTCCTGCCTTCATGGAAACAGAAAGTAGGCAGGACCCGGCAGCAAGGAAGACCCGAAGCAAGCAAGAACACCAAATTGTAAGCTTTTCTTCCTGCCCTATCTCCCTCCTTAGCCTGTAGCGAATCTATTTCTCGGACCTACTTCATTTCTCTTAGGTACCTTCTCCCTCCGTTAGCCAGCAGCAGTTACTGAAGCACGCAGCTGCGAGCTTCCGCCTCTCCTCTTTCCGATTGGTTTCGCTTTGTGCAGGAGCGTCTTGTGTGATAAGCTGCAGAACAAAAGTAAACACGACATCGGGGTTCTTCCTTTTTGTGCACTGGGTCATAATGAGCCTGCAGCCCCTGTCTTCAACTGCGACTGTAAAAATCGACCAGCAGTAGAAAAATTGTTTAAAAAAGTAAAGCTGAAAACCCTTTTTCTGGCGCTTAAAAAAAAAAAAAAAAAAGTCAGGCGGAGGCGAATTTGCAGCCAAGATGACAGCCGGGCGCTCACCTAATCTAGCCGGGCGGGGCGCCCGGCTGAAAGGCACTAGGGAGAACACTGCCTTCTGCCTGAAGACCCAAGACTCCCACACCCCCCAACAAAGATCGCAGCAGGAGGGAGCCCAATCCCTCCTGCCCGAAGACCCCCCACCCCCTAATGAAGATTGAGGCTGAAGGGAGCCCAACCCCTCCTGCATGAAGACCCAAATCCCCACCCCTGATGAAGATCGCAGCAGGAGGGAGCCCAACCACTCCTGCCCAAAGACCTAAGATCCCCCACCCCTCAACAAAGTTCAAGGCAGGAGGAAGCCCAACCCCTCCTGCCCGAAAACTGCCCGAAAGCCCCCCATGCATGGCAGACCACCACCCAAGGATAATCACCCCCCACACACACACTAACCTTGAAAAGTTAGCTGGCCGGCCGGGTGTACCAATCGGTCAGCCGGCAGGCCTGACTCCATTGAAATAAGGCATATCTACCCCTTTCCAGCCCATCTCACAGGAAGCTAAGGCCTAATTGACCCAGGTGCCTAAGGCCCCTCCTATGGGCGGGGCCTTAGGCACATAAGCCAAACGGAATCTATAACATGGACCTCAGTTACAGAATCGGGGTTTTTTTGGGTTGGCGTAGGCCCGATTCTGTACAGAATGCCCATTCTGGGAGTCCTGTACAGAATCCGGGTCTTAGGACCTCTTTCATCAAGCCGCAGTAGTGAGTGCCATGTAGCAAATGCACTAAAACACATTCAATCCCTTCAGGCTTTGGTACATTTATCATGCTGACCCATGCTTGCTAGTAGCCAATTATCAGCGCAGATTGGCTCGTTAATGAATTAAGCTATGCATGCAAATTGGGTGAGTGTTTACATTTGCACTTGCAATTGAAAGTACCATATATAGAATCCAGGGGATAACACATTCAACATTTTCAAGCATACAGATGAACAACCAAGGGCCTTTTACAATGTTGCACTAAGCCCTAATGTGGGTTTAGCATCCCAAAAAGTACTTACTGCAAGATATGCTAAAGTGTCTTGTAAAATCGTACCTGTTTTTATGTGGTAATTGCAAGGTAATCTATATCCTATATATTTTTTCTATTTATTTTTAGAAGGGACATAGCATGGAAAGAGAATTCACATAATATAACCTGCAAGACAATTTTTATCTGTGGTAGCCCCGTCACTATGGAATGCCCTTCCATGTCATACAAGGAATATATAATACAAGTCTAAAGACTTTTCTGTTTAAAGATGCCTTTGCCGCTTAAGAAGTTCCCTTCCATTGGCAGTGCAGTACATTACTCTTACCCCTTTCCAATGTGTCAGGCCTCTGTTTTCCTTTTTTATTTTTAATATTGTATTTTATATCTACCCCTCCTTTTTGTCTTCTCTCTTTATGTTCTTGTAATGGAATATTTCAGTATTATGTATTACTTTTAATTTTCCCCCTTTAGTTTTAATCTTGTTTTTTTTATTGTAAACCGCCTAGACTTAATGAGATGTGGGACGTCAAATATATAATAAACTTGAAACCTAAACCATCTGGCACTATGACATTATTGCATGTTTACTAGTTGATGTGGACATAAACTGGAGTCCTTACTGAAGCAGTAAGGCCTCCCATGCTAGGGTTTAAAATTTTATGCTAGTTTTTAGTGGTATACACCATCAATCCACAACAGCATATCAGTTTTTTAGTGGTAGCACACTAATGTTAACATTGGTATATGGGCAGAAAAGAAAATACATTAAAAGCTTGGATTGCAAGTAACTTGGTTTGCAAGTGTTTTAAGCAAAACATTTTATTCAATTTTGACTTGATATACAAGCAGTGCCTTGCAATATAAGTACATACAGTATACACACAGCACAACTGAGCCAATGGTTCCTCTCTGTCTCTGACGCTGCAATAGTATAGTGACTGTTCTAAACGATCGAAGTCTTGCAATACAAGTATGTATAGTATTTTGCATAACACTGGGACTCATACATCAGCCATTCAAATACATTACCCATTTCAAAAATAACCATAACAGTGTTCAGTTGGGCAAATGTTGGCCGCAGCTTTATTTTGAATTATTTTCAAACATTAATTTTCAAAACTTTTATAAACATAACCAAACTCCACATTTAACCATTTAGGATTTATCTCCAAGAGCTAATCAGTATCGACACTAGCTCCCTTATTCCAAACTTTCCCTTAACTCCCGGTGACTTACGGTGTCGTCAAGCCACCTCAACTCGTGGCGGTGTCGCTCACGAGGACATATTTACCATTCACCATCATAGTTCTTCCAATTCAATCTGCCTCTAATAAAGGCTCTGCCCTTAGGCCCCCAAACCCAATAGCTGCAACCGCCCCCAAATTCCCTAACACCTCCATCTTTCCACTCCTCACCTCCATACTTCCCCTAGCGGCGGGAGGGAGGGAAACTCGAATCCCTTTACTCTCCTCACTCTCTCTTTCACCCGTGCTGTCTTATTTTTGCCCGCCAATTTCTATCTTCCTTTTTCCCATTCCCCCAATCCCACACTCTTGCCCCCTCCCATCCAATCATTCCTTTGTTACTATCCCCTCTTACTCCTACTTTCCCCTCCCCACTATTCCAACCCCTTTTCTAATTAAAGTGCTGGTTTTGATGTCACCCACTGTTATTGGCTACTCAAATTAGCTGCGTGGACTTTTTTAAAGTTTATGGGTTGTGGAACAAATCGTCCGAGTTTCCATTATTTCCTATGGGGAAATTTGCTTTGACATACGAGTGCTTTGGATTGCAAGCAAGCTTCTGGAACAAATTATGTTCGCAAGCCAAGGTTTGACTATAATAGAAAACAGCCTTTTATTATGGTTATGCAAGAAATGGGCTTAACATGAGAGAGAGGCTCACAAAAGGACACAATAATTGCCGTAATCTCAAAACTAGGCCGTCAGCGTGTCAATCACATGACGGCGCTGTTTAGATAATCACACCTCTGGGAAAGATAGGCACAGAAAATATAATCCAAGGTTTTCAAGGCCTAAATTTCCAGCACCTATCTTTCACATGTAGGCACCTAATGCTACTTCCAATGTTAGTCATGTCTATAGTGGCATTAGGTGCTGGTAGGTGCCTCTAGATACATGGTTCTGGTGCCATTTGTTTAGGCGCCAGTAGGCTCTTTGAATTTAAAGTTAATTTTTATTTATTTAACATGTTTTATACTGCTTAATACCTATGATATTTACATAAAAATACTCATAAAAGTTTAACAATACATACATTTTCATCAAAAATAACCTAATTCTGATGTAGTTACAAAAGCATCTTATACCAAAAATAACCCAATAGGAGAAATAAACAAATCAGAGAAACACATATCTCTCCTAAAAATGTGTGTAGCTACAGCAGGACTCAGAAAACACTAGCATTAAATAAATTAAATTGATATGATAATAATTATAGGAAGATGGGCTCTCAGTAAATACAACTCGCAACAGAGGGATTAACAAGAAACCTCCTCTTGGAAAGTTGTCACAAACACAACCCAGAAGGGTAAAATGTGTTACATTCCCAGGCCCTAATCTTCCTAGTGATAGTGCACAATAATCCTATATAATAAAACGCTAGCCGCGCATGCGCACTCAGACCTGCGTGATCTGTAATCCCTGATCCGTGATCTGTAGGTCCGTGGCCAGAGTGCGTATGTGGCGGCTAGACAAAGCAAGAAACAGACTCGAGCGCTGTGGCCGACTCAGAATGGGAGGATGCGCCGCAAAGTGCTGCACAGATACTGGAGGGGGGGAGAGACATATCGCTTCTGCACATACAGGTACAAACCTCCCTCCAGCGTTGCCAGTCGCTGCACGTTAAACAGGCTGCTTCGCGACTTTCTCCTGCAGTTGAGTCCCTCTGCCGCGTCACTAATGATGTCATCAATGACGCGACATAGAGACTCAATGGCTGAAGAAAGCCGCGAATCAGCCTGTTTAGCGTGCTCTGCCCCCAAGGACAGCAGCCCTTTATTGACTGCCGGTGACCTGTTCAGCTACTCTCTCGAACCCTTCCCGCGGTCCCGACTCCAGCAGCACTGTACACACGCTGCTTCGGGGCCTTCTACTGCCCTGATTTACTCTGGCACAGAAGCAGAGCGAATCAGGGCAGTAGAGGGCCCCGAAGCAGCGTGTGTACAATGCTGCAGACGCTGCTGGTGTAGCTGGTTTGTCGGGACCACGGGAAGGGAAGGGGGGGCCAGAAAGGGACTAAGGGACCGTGGGAAGGGAAAGAGGGGGGTAGGGGAAATGCTGCTGCTGCTGCACAGGAAAGTAGTGTGGGGGGAGGGAAATGGAGATGGAAGAAATGCTGGTAATATACATTTAAAAAAAAAACAAAAACTTACTCTGTGAAACTTCAGTTATTAAAAAAAAAATAGGTGACATATGACACCTCCATATACAAACAGAGAGAGACACACACAGGAAAAAAAAAAACAAAACCCTTAAAGACAAGGAGCAATAGAGAAAGATTGAAAGAAAGAAAAAAATAAAAGGAGAGAGAGACACTGAAAAAAAAAAAAATCCACATACATCAGCCAAAGAGACAAACACCAAAACAAACACAGGGCAGGGAAGCACCAACAAAAAAGACTTCAGCCGCGAGCCGCTCAATGGGACCAGGCAGGCAGCCATGCGAGGGAGAGCAACAGAATTAAAAAAGGTAACGTGCAGGGAGAAACTGGGCCTGCGGGGAACACAATAAGGGAAGGGGGGGGCCCTTGGAGCAGGCTAGACCGCGGGAATGGAAGGCGGAGGGGCCAAAAGGAGCAGGCAATGCTGCTACTGCTGCACAGGGACCTGGAGGGGGAGGGAAATGCGAGCAGGAAGAGGTGATGATGGACAGGGGGGAAAAAAAGGAAGGGAGGCTTATTGATGGACAGGGGGAACAGGAAGAGGTGATGATGGACACGGGGGGGGGGGAAATGAAGGGAGGCCTACTGCTGGACAGGGGGAGCAGGAAGAGGTGCTGATGAACAGGGGGAGGTAAAACAAAGAGAGAAGGACTGCTGCTGGATAAGGGGAGCAGTGAAGGGGTGGTGGTGAACACAGGGGAGGTAAAAAGAAGGGAGAATGGACAGGAAAAAGCGGCTAAGGAGACAGAGAGAGAAAGAAATAAAGACAGACACACACATATATTCTACCACCCGTTAATGTAACGGGCTATAAAGCTAGTACAAAATAATAAGTGCCTGAAAAATATCAGTGAAATACTATAGTGTATCAAAAGTCGTTGCTAGGATGATTATGGCCCAGGATTGTAACACATTTTTCCCTTCTGGGTTATGTTTGTGACAACTTTCCAAGATCTTTAGTATGTGTGTGTTTCTATAAAACTTGGTAACAATCTTTAGAGTGTGTGTGTGTGTGTGTTTCCATAAAACTTGGCAACAATCTTTAGTTGTGTATTTGTGTTTCTATAAAACTTGGCAACACTCTTTAGTATGTGTGTGTTTCTATAAAACTTGACAACAATCTTTAGTTTGTGTGTGTGTGTGTGTATGTATGTTTGTGTTTCCATAAAACTTGGCAACAATCTTTAGTATGTGTGTTTGTGTTTCTATACAACTTGGCAACACTCTTTAGTATGTGTGTGTGTGTGTGTGTGTTTCTATAAAACTTGACAACAATCTTTAGTGTGTGTGTGTTCTATAAAGCTTGGCAACAATCTTTAGTGTGTGTGTGTGTGTTCTATAAAACTTGGCAACAATCCTTAGTATGTGTGTTTGTTTTTCTATAAAACTTGGCAACAATCTTTAGTGTGTGTGTGTGTTTCTATAAAACTTGGCAACAATCTTTAGTGTGTGTGTGTTTGTTTCCATAAAACTTGGCAACAATCTTTAGTGTGTGTGTGTGTGTGTGTTTGTATAAAACTTGGCAAAAATCTTTAGTATGTGTGTGTGTGTTTCTATAAAGCTTGGCAACAATCTTTAGTATGTGTGTGTGTGTTTCTATAAAGCTTGGCAACAATCTTTAATATGTGTGTGTGTATGTGTGTGAATTCAAAGGCATTTTTTTTTTGCATGTTTTACAATATCGACTTCAAATAATAAATTCACAGCTTATCGCTTCAGATATGCAGGCTGATGTTGAAATTTTTCTGTGACATCCGTTCCCTTTATCAGTCTGTTTTCTTTCTTCTGCAGGTTTAGCATTTATGACATTTTCTGTCATTTATCAGCAAGGGTTTAGATACCTATGAAACACTTGTCTGACCTGAATGCACAGCCAAGTTTTAATCTTAATAGGCAAATAAATGTGTTACATTTTACTAATTTTATGTTCCTATTAAGTCAATCATGTCTTTTTTTTCAGTGCTCTGTTTTGAGAAAAGATGAATGCTCAATTGAAAGCCAAAGTTAAATATAGTTGGTGTGGAAGAATAGTGAGAGGAATGTGTGTGTAGCAACTTGCGTCAACCTATGGGACAAATACACAGTGCTCCCCCATGAATTCACGGTCCGCGATTTGCGGCCCCGGTCATTCGTGGTATGCTCTGACCGCCTCTTCCTGTATTAAAGTCGGGCCTCACCAATCAGAATCTGCTTTGACAGGCAGCTCCTGATTGGTAAGACCCGACTTTAGTACAGGAAAAGGCTGTCAGAACATACCGCAAGTGATTTCCTTCACTCGCCGGCGCTCCAGCTGCCCTCTCCTGCCTCTCTGGCTGCCCACTCCTATCTCCCCCACTAAAAACCTTATTTGTGGTTTTTCAGCATTCGCAGGGGTTCCTGGAATTGAACCCCCACGAATATCAGGGGAGTACAGTATTGGAAAACCACGCCACGTGCAGATTTTGGGTTGGTGAAGTCCTGAAGAAGCCCTGAAGAAGCGGTCTGTGTATCATGAAACATTGACTTTGTTTTTTATGAACAAACTGAGAAATTTTTTGCAGTAAGAGGTAGTTTAAAATTGGACTGAAGTTTTTTATGGTTTAGCATCCTGTTCCAAACCTTTTATTTTCATTAGAACTTGGCAATGTTCACGGTTGACGAAAGTTTTTATGCCAATGATATGGGCTGTGGAGGTAGAGCTTGCTCAGGCTCACCTATGACCTGAAGCTTTTTCTTTTGTCAAATAGTGGCAGCTTGGCAGGATAATTGAGTGGTATATTGATTGAATATACACTTCACCCTCCACATTTGTGGTGATAGGGGAAAAGCATAGCAGCGAATACTGAAAAACCGCAAATAACTTTTCATATGTTATTCGCAGTTTTTCGGTAAGAAACCTCTAAAAAAGATTAAAAACCGTGAATAACCTAACCTGATTTACTCTGTGAGCAGTGATTTCCTCCATACAACGCCGGGAGAAGCAATTTCCTCTGTTCAACGCCAGGAACAGAAATTTCCTGTGATGTAAATTTGGGGGCAGAGACAGAGAACAAAAACCCTCGAATAATTAAAACTGCAGTTAACGAAACCGCGAATTCCGAGGGGGAAGTGTACATATTTTTTGTGCTTGACCTCCGCTCATCCTTTTTTTTTTCATTTTGTTTAGTAACCTGTGTGACATAGAAGTGACTAAGAGGCCATTTTTCTATGCTACAGTTATTCAAAGTTGTTAAATCACAAGATGATTGTGAAAAATTGCAAGAGGACTTCAAGTGACTGGATGACTGAACATCCAAATGGCAGATGGTATTTAATGTGAGCAACTGGAAAGTGATGCATGTAGGGAAGAGGAAACAAAACCATAGTTACTTGATGCAAGGTTTCACATTAGAAGTCACTGCTCAGAAAAAAGATTTCATTGTTGATATGTTGAAACCCTCTGCTCAGTATGCAACAGTGCCTAAAAAAAAAAAAAAAATACAAATAAAATGTTAAAAATTATTAGGAATAATATGGAGATCAAAACTGAAAATATTATAATAATGCTCCTATATTATTCTCTGGTTCTACCACACCTTGAACATTGTATGCAATTCAGGTCTCTACATCTCATAAAAGATTTGGAGGGATGTTTTTGATATGATATCTACATCCTTGTTTGGACATTTGGACATTTTCAAAACAGCAAAATGCCTTTTTTTAAAATGATCTCTCTAGACGTGTTCACTGTTGATACATCTATCTTTTTTGAACATTTTTGAAAAAGAAAATGCACAAAACAAGCCATTGCGATGTAGGAGGGGGGGGGGTCAGCATTTTTAGTAGACTGACCACACAGATATTCCAGCAGAGCAGTGGAGGCACCTTTAGGGGGCACTGCATTGAACTTCACATATAAAGGTTGAGGCATACATCTCATCATAGCCCCCTTATAGTATATGGTGAGCCTTCTAAAACCCACACCAAACCTACTGAACTCAACTGTACACCACACCAATAGCCCAAATGCCTGCAGATGTCACCTATATGATGGTAGAGTAGGTTTTGGGTGGATTTTGGTGGGCTCACATGCTCCATCACAAGTGTAGTAGTTAGAATGGGATATAGGCCTGGGTTGCCTTCTCTGGAGTCCACTGCACTGCCCACCAGGCTACTCCAGAGATCTGCTTGCTGCTCTAATAGGACTGACCATAACATCTGCAGATCTCATACAAGGCAAGTATACACTGTTTCATTCATATCTTTGGGGGGTGGGAGTGGGCCAATGACCCTTGGGGGAGTGTGGGAGGTCATGCCTCTATCCCTCCAGTGGTCATCTGCTCAGTTTGGGCACCTTTTGACACATTAATTTTTAACAGGTCTAGCCCCAATTGTCCAAATTGTGCCCTGGATGTTTTCTAAAATATTTGATTATGGCAAAATAACATCCAAGTCATAAGCCTGCCCTTGTCCTACCCAAACACACCCCTAACACACTCCCATGAGATTTAGAAGAACTGTAGATGAACAGCATAGAAATCCATCTACAAAATAGGTTTAAAAAATAGCAATTTGGACGGTTTCATGAGAAAACTGTCCATCTGACACTTTGGGCTCCTTTTGCTCAGGTGCGCTAGCGTTTTTAGTGCACGCTGCATTGCCATGTGCGCTAACCCCATGCTACACACCAAAAACTAATGCCAGCTCAATGCTGGCATTAGTGTCTAGCGTGCGTGCTAAAACCGCTATCGCAGCTTAGCAAAAGGAGCACTTTATGTCACTTTTTGGACGTTTTTCATTTTTGAAAATAAGCCCCATAGTAGAATTAGAAAAGATACAGGGAAGGCCAATGAAAATGATAAAGGGAATGGGATGACTATCTATGAGGGATGGTTAAAAAGGCTAGAGTTCTTCAGCTTGTAGAAGATACTAGTAAGAGGAACTATAACAAAGGTCTATAAAATATTGAGTGGAATGGAACAGGCAAATGTGAATCATGTGTTTACACTTTCTAAAAATACAAGGACTAGGAGGCATGCAAAGAAGCTACTAAGTAATAAATTTAAAACAAATCAGACAAAAATATTTCTTCATTCACCATGTAATTAAACTCTGAAATTTATTGACAGAGAATGCGGTAAAAGCAGTTAGCTCAGCAAAGTTTAAAAATGGTTTGAACAATTTCCTAAAAGAAAAGTCCACAAACCATTATTAAGATGAAGTTGAGTAAATCCACTCCTTATTTCTAAGAAGAACAGCATACAATCTGTTTTACTGGTGATCTTGCCAGGCACCTGGACCTGGATTGGCTACTGTTTGAAACAGGATATTGGGCTTGATGGACCTTTAGTCTGTCCCAGTATGAAAATGCCTATATTTTTATGTTACGTTCTTATGTACCCTTAGTTCTTATGTTCTTACGTTCTTATGTACCTTACATAAGTTTTTCCTGTACAATAAGGCCATTTTAACCACAGTTGTTCAAATGTCTTCTTTGTATTTTGTATTAATGACCTGTATTAATGTTGCAATTAAAAAAAATACTATATGTGCACTTACTATTCTATCTGCACTAATGAGTTATCCTAAGATAATAAACCTGCACTAACTGGTTAATACAGAGACCCCCCACTCTCTGCCCCTCTGTGCCCCATGCAATTGTTGCATGCACAGTTGACATTTACCATAGGACTTGAGCACACCCTGCAGTATTCCATTTTAAGCTGTGTAAGGAGCACATTGGCACCTAGCACAGCTTAGTAAAAGTGTCCCTAAATGCATTTATGTTTCTTAGTGGTAGGAGACCTTGACTTTGGTGCACTCTACTTGTTCAGTCTATCAGTCTTTTATGATGGTGATTTTATGCATCTGTATCATTCAGGGCTATGTTATCCTGATGCTGCATACCTGATAAAGAATGGATATGCAGAAGAGAGCTTGCATAAGACAAACAAAAATGAGTGGGAATAGATGAGATGCTTTTGTATGGGATCTTTATTGATCGAGAATAATTCAGTAACAAGACTCAACACTACCAGTGTTTTGGTACGGCATGTAGTAACTTCTTCAGGATCATTCAACACCACGGATAGGCATAAACGTCAAACATGTGTTCAATCACAATGAGACAAGCTTTTTTGAAGAAATAAAAATATTTGTATTTGAAGATTTTTCAGTGAGCGCTGAGGACTTCTGCTGTCTCAAATGGCGGGAAAACACTGTAAACACAGCTTGCATGCATACAAAAAGTATGCACACGAGTGCATTAAGCGAATGACTTATTGATTGAGAAGTTGAAGGAGGAAAATTCCACCTGGATTTTCTTCCTCCTAGCAACATTTTCAAAGGAAACTTGTATACGATTTTCCTTTGAAAATGGGTTTGCAGCTCCATGAATACAAAATGAGACTACATGTTCCACGTTAAGATAGCATTGTTTTTTCAAATAGCATTTTTAAAGATCTAATTCCAATAACAGATTAATTTGTTATAAATAAAATAATTTCTGCTGATTTAAAGATTGCATGATTGTAAATAGCTGTGTATTATCTGATCTATTTGTCCAAATTTAGGATTTGGAACATTTTGTATTGAGTATAGCTAATTCAGTGACTAACATTCTCTTTAAATGTCTCAGAATTCCTATGTATTTCAGAAAATCTTTTTTTCTCAGTGGTGTAATAAAGTATCAGTTTCATTATCATATACATGAGCCTCATTATTTCCTATAAAACATATAAGTTATTCTCTAGGTATCAGTAACATCTGGAATTGGCTAGAAAAAGCCATCTGAGCATTAATATGCCATAATGTCATAGCAAAGTAGGAGCAAGGGGTAAAAAAATAATATATTAGCCCACATTTAAATGTCCTCATTGAAATATCCTCTGAAACCCTTATATGCACCAGTTTCACAGAAAATATTGGGCAAAGTTGATTATCATCAAGGTCACTATATGAAAGTGTAAAACAACCTTCAGCACACAAATCAGCAGTATTACGTCTACAGACTTGATAAGAAATAATATGAAGGGGAAAAGAGCATCCACATACCTGCTAAAAACTCACTGTTATAAATTGTTTTGAGACATAGAAGAAATGTCAGTATTTCTCAAGGACAAAATAATATGCCCACAAGAAAGCGAACATGTTGTAGTTATTCTAACATTCCAGAAAACATCAGCCATTATAAAGCCATTTCTTTTGTTGTGGATACGATAACAGGATGCAAAGTATGGGGCAATAAGGAAAATACTTTTCCATGGGTAAAATAGCATTGTACCTGTGGAAATAGGGACTTTGATTACTGTCCCACCTCAGCATTGCTGACAGTATGGATGCTGGCCTCAAGGGCAGGGCAACACACAATGGACTAAATTCAGCAACTTTCACCCAAATTTGAGAGAATGACACGGTGACAGGATTCATCACCATTCCTGTCCCCGCGGATAACCGCAGGAAACCATCCCCATGTCATTCTTTAAGGAGAAAGGGAAAATTAAGAGTATGAATGGGCACAACCGTTGATTCTCAAGCCTTGCATTGAAGAATATTGGTGTAGAAGGAGTGAGGTTGAGATAGACACTAAAGAATGACACGGGATGGTTTCCCACAATTAGCCACGGGGACAGGAAAGGTGATGAATTCTGTGACTGTGTCATTCTCTAGCTACTACTACTATTACTACTACGATTTATAATTTCTGTAGCACTGACTGCTCAGAAGTGCTTACAATCTAATTTGGACATCTCAGGGTTGGGGAATTTCTAGCAGAAGGAATGATATGATGGGTATAGGTATCTGACCGTGAATGGGAGTTAAGAGTTGAAAACAGATTTTTAAAAAGTGGGCTTTTATCTAATCTAATCTACAATTTGTGAGTCACACTATGTCTGAGCAGGTTCAAGGTGACATACAATGTGAGAGAGGTAGAAGAAGGGGAGAGGAGAGAAGGTAATGGGTGGACACGGGGATGGGGTCAGACATCTAAGTGGGTGATAATGGGGGATTTCAAGGTACAATGTACATAGGAGGAATCATAGCCTTTGATAGAGCAAGCTATTGATTGTCGATGGAGCAGAAAAGAGTTTTAAGGGTTTGTTTTTTAATTTGAGATAGCAGAGTTCCAGTTTGATAGCTCTCGGGAGGATGTTCCAGGTCTTTGTGCTGATGTAGGTGATAAGTGTGTTGAATGTGCGCATGCATTTTAACCCTTTAGGAGATGGAAGGATAAGAAGTCTTAATGTTTCTAGCTGAGTTAGATAAAGAATTGGTGAAGAGGTTTATGAGAGTTGCGGCTGTGCTGGTAGACAAGATGTGATGCATTCTGCATGATATTTTGAATTTGATGCGTGCAGTGGTAGGTAGCCAGTGGAATTTGCTAAAGTAAGGCAAAATTTAGTTATATTTTTTCAGTTTGAAGAGTAATCGTATTGCCGGGTTTTTTAATCAATTGAAGTTTACAGTTGAGGGTGATATTTAAATCTGCGTAGAGTGAGTTACAGTAGTCCAGTTGAGATAGTATCAACATCTGTGTCAGTGTTTGAGGCTTTGGGAATTGGGGTGAGTGCAATATGACCCATTTGGGGAGGGAGTTGGCTTTGGTGGAGTAGGTTGTTCAAATGTTTGGTGATCCAGGCAGTAATGTGATCTGGGGCATTGGCTAGTAACCAGCCGGGACAATTATCGAGGACACTGTTTCACAAAGAGAGTTTATTTAGGAATTTTTCTGTGTCAGAATTTTCTAGAGGTAAGGACAGGGGTTGGGGGACTCTTGTGGGAGTGGTTGAACTTGGGCTGTTGAGGTGGAAATAGTCTCGACTTCTTGTTGCACTGTTTTTATCTTATTGAGGAAGTGGTATGCAAGAGTCTGGGCATTAGGTTGTGAGATCTTTTCGGATAGCCCCAGGTTGGGGGGAGAAGTCATGGTGCATAGTAGGTGGAACAATTTTTTGACATTGCAGTTGTCATTTTCAATTTCCTTTGCATAGTGGGCTTTTTTTTTTTTTTTTTGCCTCAGCAATGTATTTGTTGATGGCAGCTCTCCATGCAATTTTATGTTCGGGTAGTTTGCTTTTTTTGTCACTTCCCCTCGAGTCTATGGCATGTTTGTTTTTCTGCTATTAAAGTAGCCGTGAACCAAGGGGAGGCTTGTGCAGCTTTCGTGATGTGGAGGCATAGGGGGGCTAGTATGTTTAGAGTGTGTTCACTTGTAGTCAGCGTCATGAGGGTGTTGTTTGTGGTTATGCCCAGCATTGCAGATATTTTATTCCAGAACTGAGTGGGGTTAATATTGCCTCTCGATAGAGATTTTGTGGGGGGACTTCTAGAGTTTGTTTTATTCATGTTTACATGGAAATTGAAAGATAGTAGGTGGTGGTCCAACCAGGGGACTGGTGACCAATTGGTGTCTGCGATGAGGTCAGAGGGGTTGGATGCAATTTTTCCTTTTTCAAGCATAGGACTTGAGGGTTTTAGGTCACGGGGGTGTCATTGAGGAAGGCTTTCAGTCTGCAGGTAGGTAGTAGCGTCCTGTTGTTCCAGAGATATGCTTACGTCGCCTATAACGATTAGCCGTGTGAATTGGCATGTTAGATTTGAAATGATTTCTTGTAGTATGAAGTCATTGGCTGATCATGGATCGAGAGGGCAGTAAACTAGTAAAATGCCTATATTGTTGGAGTGGTTGTTGGTTTTGTCTTCCAGTTTGCATGCCATGTTTTCAATGTCATGTATGACAGAGGAGGCAATTATGGTGATGTTGAAGGAGCTTTTGTAGATTATTGCCAGGCCTCAAGCTCGTTTTCCTGGTCTGGGAGTTTGGATTATACTGTAGCCTGAGGAGCATAGGTGGGTCAGTTCTGGACTGGTGTTGTCCTTGAGCCAGGTTTCCATAAAGAATGTGAGGCCAAGAAGTATAAGGGGGCCCTAGTGCAAAACATAGACAGCAGATATAAATTCTCAAAATGGACACATTTTGATCACTAAATTGAAAATAAAATCATTTTTCCTTCCTTTGCTGTCTGGTGATTTCATGAGTCTCTGGTTGCACTTCTTTCTGACTGTACATCCAATATTTCTTTCTTTCTGTCTCCTGCATATTCCCTCTCCTCCAGACCTCATTCCATTCCCCAACCAAAAACTCTCTCTGTCCCTCCATGAATCCAACTTTTTCTTCCTCTCTCCATGCCTACCCCCTGCCACCCGACACACTCTATTCCCTTCCCCAACTTTTTCTTTCTTTCTCGCTCCCTGCCTGCCCCCCTCTAATTTGACTCTGATGCTTCTTTGGGTCACTGCCATAAGTTTTCGTTAGATGAAAGACAGTTATGTTGAGATACAAAGCGAAAACAAAACATGTTCTTGTTCAGAATGGAAAGTAAAGCAGAGGTCATCAGCACAAAGTTCAGTCTGGTGAAATTGCAAAACCACTGTTATAGAGATTAAGTCTATGACATGCTGAATGTGTTAGAAAAGTGAGGTTTTACACACACAAACCCCTCCCCCCCCCATTTCTCCCTGCTTCCCTGCAGCTGGGGCAGTGACTGCACTACGACCGGCTTACAAGCCTTCCCCCCGATATCAATCGCTGCCTGGCTGGCCTGAAACTTCCTCTCTGACGTCAGAATTGACATCGGGGGAAGGCTTGTGGGCTGCCAGCATGCAATCGCTACATGCACCTGGCCCTTCCTTGCAGCAGCTTCAGCAGGGAGCAAGGAGAGATTCCCAGGCTCTGCGATTGACTCATATTGCTTTTGCGATCTACCTGTAGATTGCGATCAATGTTTTGGGCACCCTGATCTAGAGAGTTCTTTTTTCTTTCTCTTAGCTAATTAAAAAAAAAAACACCTTTTGAAGTTACTCTTCAGCATAAGTAAAATAATTGGTAACACTTTGCCCCCCCCAATTCTATAAAAAGTACTAAAAATTGTGTCATATTTGTGGTCACGGCCTCTGCCCATAATCCATCCAGTTCCTACTCCCTAATACAGCATGCAGTTGTGTGAATCAGTGCATTCAGTCATGCTAACACAGCAATGAGCAATCTCAGCCAAGGGCCACAACCCAGTTGGATTTTCAGGATTTTCCAAATGAATATTCATAAGACCTATTTGCATACAATGGAGGCTATTTGACAGTGACTGCTCTAAACGCATGTATGCTCAACATCACAATCTATCCAGATAGCAGTTTTGAATATATTTATTTTAAAAGAATACTTTGGCTAAAGTATAAAAGAAACATAATTGCCTCCAAAGAAAACTAATGGGATAGTATTTTACTGGGAAGACTAATGTTACAGACAGTCTTAAAGATACCACAAGAATTGCAGGAAGGTTATAGTATTCCATTAGCATGGCAGGGATCTTTGTGCTCTCTGCAGTAAGAAAAGTCTAATATTCACCAATTAAACTTTAATTACAAAACAGCGTTGTGTTCAAGTGAGTGTGGCCTGTTGACAGCACCTTCTGCTCATTTTTTTTCCTTTTAGTACGCAGGCATGCACTTTTTGTTTGTTGGTCATCAGCCCTGGCTTTCTCTTCCAGATGATAGGCTGAAAAGTAATGTATTACATTTCAGCAAATTGGTGCTGGTTCACTTGTTAGTGAAGACTTTTGATGCACCTTGTGCCCTATTTGAGGGAATTTCAGCAGATGAGATCTGTTTGTTGGATGCTGATATGTTTATAAGGATGTGCTATTGTACAGTAGACCCTCAATATTCGTGGGGGTTAGGGGCAGAGCCAGCCCACAAATAGGGAAAATTGCGAATAATTTTTTTGGCTGGCTGTGACCCATCCCCACCTCCCTCCTGCCTCCCCAACCTTACCTGGTGGTCTAGCGGCGACGTGAGGCAGGAGAGATCTTCCTACGCTCCTGCCCCGTGCAGAGCTGTGCACCCAATGCTGTGAGTTCCTGTGGTCTCACGAGACCACAACGGAAACTCCCGTTGTAGTCTCATGATACCACGGGAACTCTCAGCATGGCTCTGCATGGGGCAGGAGCGTAGGAAGATCACTCCTGCCCCGAGTCGCTGCTAGACCAACAGGTAAGGTCTGGGGGGATGTCCGGGCAGCATTTCTGAATTAAAAATCAAGGTGCAAAAAAGAAAATCGCGAATAACCGAATTTGTGATTGGGGAAACTGCAAATCGGGAGGGGGAGCTGTACATATCGTGCTAGAAGTAGTACAATGTTGTGTTTATTTATTTTATTTATTTATTTTTATGTAGCTTATGTGTGTCCTGGTTAAGACATGTTGGAATGTGATGGACTGTTGATTTTCTGTATTTTTAAATGTTTTGTTTCATTTCTATCTTGTCCTATGTGTGCTGTTATTTCTTATGTTTTTCATTGTACTCAGTGCTATAGATAGGTGGACTAGAAATAAATAAGTAAAATAAACCACACTAATTGGCCTTTTTAAACAGGGTTAGTTAGCACCGTGGTCTTCAAGCACTGTATTTAACTTTTGGTGCACTATATTAAATTCAATAAATGTTATATAACTAGGACTATGAGACACAGATCCTTGATAATCAGCGCTATTTAACCAGCCAGGAGTGGCTCCTGTCAAGTTAAATAGCACTTATTTATTTTTTCAATTTTCTATACTGTTCTCCCAGGAGAGCTCCGAACAGTTTACATGAATTTATTCAAGTACTCAAGCATTTCTTCCTGTCTGTCTCAGTGGACTCACAATCTATCTAATGTACTTGGGGCAATGAGAGGGTTAATTGACTTGCCCAGAGTCACAAGGAGCAGCAGGGGTTTGAATTCACAACCCCAGGGTGCTGAGTCTGTAATTTTAACCACTGCGCCACACACTCCTAGTATCTAAGAAGTAGCCACTGATAGCATGTCAATCATGACGCAGCATCAATGATAGAATTTTAATTTGTTTTTACACATGTGCCTTAAATGTAGGCCAGCATTTTAGAAGCCTAAATTTAAGGCATCGATGTCATGCATTTGGAAGCACCTAGGGCCGCCTAAGGCCACTTCTGCCATAAGCCATGCCCACACTGGCCTTAGGCGTCCTTAAGCACCCCTAAGCGCTTCTGTAAGCATAACACCGGCACCGTAAATGACATTCAATGCTGGTCTGGAAATGGCCTAGAATCAAATATCCAGGCTCAGCCCTGACCATAGGAGTTTCCAAGTCACCCTCCTGCAGTCTCAATATTGACCCCAGAATGATCAAGATCAAATGGATTTTAGTGTGCCAGTGAATAAATATCTCATGGAATTACCATGAGAAAATATTTATCCATTGTTGATGATCTTGTTTCTATGAATAGATATACAGGGATTACTTGAGTTTCTGTCTTCAATGTTGTAGTGAAGTAGTCTTCAAATATCAAACTGGAATATATTGTTTTATTATATAAAGACAACATACTGTAGGTATCTGTGGGATTTTATCAAGTTTCAAGTTTATTAGGATTTTATATACCGCCTATCAAGGTTATCTAAGCGGTTTTTACAATCAGGTACTCAAGCAGGGTTTCACAATAACTCACAGTAATGGAGAAATGATCTTGTATTATTTTATATCTGCTAATAAATTGTGGCCCTTTTTTTTTTTTTTTTTACTAAACTATAGTAAATGTTTCACTTACTGTACATTAGGATCAAATCTTAACATATGGCACGTGCAAACTGAGTGATATCTGTAAGAACTGCTAAGAAGAGTTATCTAGGCCCATGGTCTTCTCATCCTTAAAATTTTCCTTCCCCTGTGAATTAGCACACAATAGGTACCGTAGGTATGCATTAAAAGCTGTATTCAGTAAATGACACTCAAAAAAAGAAATAAAGAAAAAACACTGAAAAAAAAATCAATGCTGAATGGTATTCTACAACAGGCTTTCTGGGCTTGGCACTCTTTATAGAATAGAACATAGCGCTGGGATTTGCTCTCTACTTTGGGTGTAAGGATGTACACCAAACAAAACCAGGAGTGGAAGTTGGGAATGGATCTGAACTATTCTCTAACACCATGTGCATTGTAAGGCCTGTCCATGCCCCCTTTGCAGATCCATGTGGAAACACAGGTGCTAGTCTTTTATTATTATTATTATTGCCTTTTAGAAATTTTCATTTCCCATAATAACAAAAAAGACCAACAAGAAATTCTCAACAGATATCACAACATAGATATCACAAAAGTAAGAAAAACATTTTTATATCTACAGAATTAAAGGAAATGTACAAAATTTAAGATTTTGATAATATTAATGAGCTGCAAATATTTCTTAACTCCTATTATACTAAACCCTCAACTTTTTTCAAGGATCTAATCCCTAATCTCCATTTGTAAAGATTTAAAAAATGCATATTGTTTCCCCTGAAATGTTATCAAACACCCAAAGGGAAAATGTAAAAAAGAAAGTAACCTCTTTTGCTACCACCTGGCTCTTTAGAGACAAAAAGGCTTTCCTCTGGAGTTTAGTGCAACAAAGATCAGGAAAAAATTAAATCACTTTACCACAAAATGTATTGGACGTCTTCTTGAAAAATACTCTTAACACCAATGATTTATCCTTCTTTAAAAATGTAACCACGTCTGAGGAATCCTCCAAAAAATCAGGTGTTATTCTATAAATGTGTGTTTTCACATATTTTGGCACATGGGAACTGAGCGTCAGACTTTCATTTGCAATCAGGTAGAATCCCATTTTTATACTGTCCCCTAAATCTCTCATTTTCTACTCCACTTTTTACATGCTGAATAAGTGATGTTACTTTCCAATCAACATATTGGCATTCTTTCCTTTGCTACTTTCATATCTCTAAATTGGCATTTTTTTTTCCTACCACACAAATTTATTTCTTACACTGTAAACCACTTAGACTTGTCCAGAACAGAATTTATGGCATAGCAAATGTAAATAAATGTAAATGTACGCAGAATACTGTTTTGTCAGGGAAGTAGCACCTAATGTTGGGCACCACATATAGAATGCCCCTGTACCTCGTACCATGCCCTTGCAATAACTCTTGCAATGCACTCATTCATATGGTAAATGTTTACTGCACTTGTGTACAGGCCCCTATAAATCCACCTCGGCATTACCCAAACTATGGACCTTGGAATGTCTATAGCCAGATTGTATAAAAGTCTGAACCACCTTACATCTATTTCAGAAGCCATTTTCTACCTCTAAAGCATGCTTTATAGATGGTAAATGTATGTTACAGGAAGTGAAGGATGGACAGATCTTTTGTGAAGTTGTTTGCACGCTTAAGTTGGAAAATTATACCTGCCTTGGAACTTTGTGTGGGAATATTCAGGAAAGCACTTTTGTAAACGTACTTCACATTCCATGTGACCTGTTACAAAATAACCCTAAAAGGCAGTGGGATTTGACAAACTGCTTTCCTGTGGTACAATTAAGCAGCTTACATTTATTACATACATGTACTGTACTTTCTCTTTCCCTTGTGGGCTCGCAATCTTAAGTTTTTATAACTGAGGCAATTGAAGGTTAAGTGATATGCCCAGAGTCTCAAGGAGCTGCAGTGGGAACAAATCCTGTGTATGTGTGTGTGTGTGTGTGGCATGCTATGCTTCCTTGCACAGGCACCAAAGAATAATAAATATCACAGAGCTCTGAGGTTCTAGGCCAGGGGTGTCAAAGTCCCTCCTCGAGGGCCGGAATCCAGTCGGGTTTTCTGGATTTCCCCAATGAATCTGCATTGAAAGCAGTGTATGCAAATAGATCTTATGCAGATTCATTGGGGAAATCCTGAAAACCCGACTGGATTCTGGCCCTCGAGGACCGACTTTGACACCTGTGTTCTAGGCTTATCACCTACCATACAATACAGTAGAGGCATTTGTGTTAGGATTAGCTTTCTTTTCCAAAAATCAGCAGGCCATCCCTGTTGTCACTACGACCCTGAAACAGAACTAATGACAACACGCTTCAGAGGATTTGATGAAACCCTCCAAATGCAAAATTGTGCACAATAATTTAAAAAAGCTGTTATATTTGAATTGAATCTGTCGTTAAAAAAAAAAACTAAAATGCAACTCTTAAAGCCAGGTTGGATTTTCACACTGAGAGATTAGGTTCCTATGGATTTTAATTTTCTTTCAAATGACTTTGACACATATTCCATTGAAGTTACAAATGCATGTGACGGAACTATGGAATGAGAGAGAAATACATTTCAGCCTTATGTAGTGTTCATCTCAATTTCAATTTGAAACCTAAATGGAATGGATCTCAAAATCATTTTAGAAAAATTTAAATGAGGACTATAGCATAATAATTGCAAATAATATAAGACAGCTACACGTGCAAGCGCAGTGTAACAAGCATAGTTTCACCTCAGGCTTCAGTACTAACATTTTCCTTAGTAACATTCAGTAATGATGATATTGTATATGATTTCTTTTTTTTTCACTCTAAACCTGTGTTAAAATACAGGAGTACCTTTATTTTTCATTGGTTGCAACTTTGTTTAGTTTCTTTTGTTTTTTAGACTTTATTTTTTTCAAAGTGAGAATTCCTGTTGTTGAAGTCAGTTCTTCTGTTTGTTTTCTGATCCCAATTAAGCAGATACAATGGACACCTCACATAAAATATTACATTACATTGATGTCTTCTATACCACCAATACTTTTCAGTTCTAGGCAGTTTACAACAAGAAATTAGCCTGGGCATTCCCAGGGGGATTACAAGGTTGATAGCTATAGTATGCGTTGGGATCTGGGAATGGTCGATATGGTTTAGTCAGATCATTTGACAAATTTATTGAATAGTATGGTTTTCAGTTCTTTCCTGAATATTTTGTAGTTGGGTGTTGTGGTCAGCAGGTTTGAGAGGTGGTGGTCTATTTTTGCTGCTCTGGTGGCTAGTAGACCATCATATATTTTTTTGCTTTGAATGCATTTGATTGGGGGGGGGGGTAAAGTGTGCTTGAGTTCTCCTTGGTCTGGATGTGTTTTTCCAGATTAGGTGGTTGTTCAGATAGCTTGGTCCATATCCATTTAGAACTTTGAATAGGGTGCAGTAGAATTTGTGTTGTTTGCGTACTTGTACTGGAAGCCAATGTGAGTCTTGGAAAATTGAGGTAATGTGGTCGTATCCATATACAGTACATAGTCCTTGCCACAGTGTTTTTAATTACAGCAGTGCCTAAACGTAGGCATTGGTAGGCACCCCACTGATACCTAAGTTAATCGAAAAATGGCATCAGAAATGGAAAAAAATGGCAGTGGTGAAGCACATGGTAGGGAAGAATTGAGGCAATGAGAATGGTACGTGAACTTGAAACTTGAAACTTGATCCAAAAATTTAATCATGATCCTAGTTCCTTTACTGGATACCTTCTGTAAAAAATTTGATAAGCTTATTGAAGTTTATTTGGAAATTTTCAACATCTAGAATCTAAATTAAACTGTCATTGTATAATGGTAGATTTAATCTTCCTGATTTAAAACGATATTAAATGGCATTTTTAATGTCACAGGATAAATATTAGTTTTTAAAAGATTAACTCCCCTTTTACTAAGCCATGGTAGAGGTTTCTACCGCAACCCAGAGTGCTAAATGCTCTGATAATGCTCCGACACCTATAGTAAAATAAGGAGATAAGATATTAACCTCTCCAGATGGTTAAATATTCAAATACAATAAATCCAGTACTTCAATAACTTTTACCGGACCCACGAGTGAGGGGAGGGTGGGGGTAGTCTTGAGCCGCCGTACCCACGAAGGAAGGGTCTTGAATTCGTACCCGCGATGGTGGAATATCGAGGAGTTGTGGTGGATGGGATTCTCCACGGGAATAAAGCTAATTACCGTTTCACGGAGTGGTAAAATTTTGTCCCCATGCTGACAGTGAACAGATATACATTTTACCCGTTCCTGTAGTTTTACTGTGGTAACCTGCGGTTAGCCTTGGGAACAGATCTCCATGTCATTCTCTACATTCTCTACTGACTTTTCTTTGACACACAAACCGAACCCATACCTAGCCCCGTGGTACCTGACCCTGGCCCATATGCACTAAAGAGGATTGGTAAAACTTTGTGGGTCTGTGCTGATCTGATTTTTGGATGATTCAAAAAGAGCTATTCATGCTCTAAAAAGTTTGCATGCAAATGATTAACATGGAAGTTCGTCATAATCCCCGACTCTCCCATCCGATTCATCACTGTGAGAGTGACTCTCACACATGTGCAGAGCCGGCAGGGGAAGCCCAAACAGGAGCAAGACAAGGGAAATCCTACAACCAATCAGATGTTCGGGACAGGAAATCTTTTTTTTTAATGGGCACAGATGCTTTTTTCCAACTAGTGGTTTTTTCCACAGTATTTATTATTCTTAGCTACTCATATGCTCCCACATATGTTACATATGCACAATATCTGCCCCATATGTTACATATGCACAATATCTGCCCCATAGAAAAATAAAAAGCCTCCTACCCTGCTTATGACTGCTGTCCCTGATAAGTAATGATAAACACAGCACCGGGCATCCCCCCTACCCCCACGCTAGTGAAAATCGGCAGGAGGGATGCCAATCCCTTCTGCCATGCCATCCCACCCCCACCTCTGGCAAGAGAAAAAATGGCAAGAGGGATTCCCACTCCCTCCTGCTACTGGATGCTCCTTTGAACCCCTCAAAACCCCCTGTACCTTTTTTCAAAGATTGAAGCAGGAGGGAAGTATGATCACTCTACCTTCAAAATCCATTGATCCAAAATGGCGGGCCTTCCCTCCTTGGTGTATCATCTTAGCCAATCAGGGCCTCGAGCTCCTCCCTCTGTATCCTGTGTGATGCACGTGGAGGGTCCTAAGGCATCTGAGCAAATCAGGACCTTTGCCTCTTCCTGTGCATCACATGATGCACCGAGGAGGGAAGGCCCACCTTTTTGGATCAGTGTGCCTTGAAAGTGGAGGAACCGTGCTTCCCTCCTGCTTTGATCTTCAAATAAAAAGGTACTGGGGGGTTTGGGGTTGCATCCAGTGGCAGGGGGGATTGGGCATCCCTCTTGCCTTTTTCATAGGGAGGGGAAGTAGTAGCATAGGTGATGGTTCGGGGGGAGCACCTGGCACGGGAGTGGGCCTTCGGTGGTAGGAAGGAGTGGGCATTCCTCCTGTTGTTTCACTGCTGCAGTGGAGTGTGTTTAGCATGGTAGGAGCCCTCCTGCCATTTTACTGCAATGGGGGAGGTGGTCAGCATGGCAGGAGGAAGTGGGCATCCCTCCTGCCATTTTCACTGCCCCGGAGGAGGTTGGTTCCCGGTGCTGGTGCCGGTTTGTCGGGGGCGGCGTCAGGGTAGGCCATCATCAGCCAGGAAGGGGGGTGGTAGCTTGTTTTTTTTACTTTTTTTAAAAAATGGGGCAGATATTGTGCATGTGTAACATGCACGGCATCTGTGCCCATTAAAAAAAAGGGCTAAACTATGGTAAGCGACTGGTCTTGACCAGTCACCTTTTTTTGGATCGCTGAAAGAGATCACTTTTTTTGTGCATCAGGAAGCCATGTTTGAGCATCAGTCACTCTACTAGTTTGCATGGCATTTCAATATTAATGAGCTTATTTACATGGTCAAATTAGAGAATGAGCGATCATGCAGAAAACCACTTGGTGAGCCGTCTTCTGCATCGGGTTGGCAAATGAGATTGTCGCTAAAGCTGTCAAAACAGGTTTAGTGACGATTGCTGGCTTTAGTGCATCTGGGTCCCTTTTTGTTTTGTCTGTGTCTAAGCCTGTAATTTGGGCCCCTTTTCTCCCTGCAACTTACACCTCCTTACTCTAAAATATGAAAGAGAAATTACAAGAAAAATGTGCTGGTCTAAGATTCATGAGGCCATTACTATTCATGAGAATTGAAAGAAGTGAGGCTGATAATTTGTTTAAATGCTTGCCATGTTTTCTCTAGTGGTGAAGTGTAAGCTGGAACCTTACAGCTGAAGCACATGGAGCAGTGAATAATTTACCTTTTAGGACAAAAGGTGCATTGTTGACTATGCCATTGTACCCTCCAATTGCCTTACACTGAACTGAGCCGAATTGAACTTCACTTGCTTCACTTTAATATTTTATTACATTCTGCTTTCCTTCCTATTCCATTTTTATTTCTTCTTTTATTGTGATTTTTTATTGTTTTCTTCTTCAGTTATATGCATATGGTTCCTACCATTCACTTTTTAGGTTACTAAGCATAGATTGTGATTTCGTCTGGGACAGACATGGAATGTCTATGTGTTATGGTATGGTTTATTTTGTCTTTAATGTTAACAATTTTTTACTTGATGTATTCTTGTTCTACACCTCCTTGAACCAAAAAGGCATTTGTGCAGTATGTAAATATAAACTTATGTTATATTATAGAAGCCAATTGAACCAGCATATTGTGTTCCCTTGTTTAGAAATCAAAGGCCGTAGTTATCAAAGTGGGCTACCATTAATATATATTATTTTACCACATGTACCATTTTATTCAGTGAGATCTAGACATCCTTTTACTAATCTGTGTAGAAAGTGGCCTTAGCACACCCTTGCATGGGCTTTTCCCACACAATAAGGTAACTTGTTTTCCACAGCAGTAAAATAGCCTATTTCCCCTTTTTTGCATTAGTGGCCATGTGGTAATGTCACCACTAGGACACGGCCAATACAAAAGATTACTGAAGGAACATTTACCAACATCTGTTTAGTAGGTGGAAATTACTCATGTGGTGATCCTGTGTTAATCAGTTAGCACATGGCAATGGGAATGTGTTAACTGATTAGTGGATAGTGCACAACAATTGAGAACTTACTGAAAGACACTGGGACACCTCTCATGGTAAACAATTTTAAACTACGGTATGCACTTACTGCAGCTTAGTAAAAGGATCTCTTTATTGCTAATAGCTGATATTAACAATAAAATAGCATGACTTATTTTTTTTATAAATTATTCATTTTACATCTTACAACAAGTGTATCAGACAATATCATTTAAACTTATACAATATCACTTGATTAACTTTCATATACAACTTAAGTTATAATATTTAAACCCACCCCGCCCATCCCCACTATTTCAAATGTGATTACAAAAAAAAATGCTAGCTCAATGACATCCTTCAGGGACTTGTATCTCTTTCTCAGAGGATACCGGTACGTATTTATTGACTTCTAAATTGACTGTAGCGCCTGAGATGCGGAAGCCATTATTTTAACTCACAAGGATATTGGGTTCATTTCCCAGTGAGCATTACACCTTTCATGCCTTTGAACACTTGTCAAAAAATGTATTAAGTTTGTCCAATATAAAAGGTATCGTTATTTATTATGCTTAGTTTTATTTCTGTTTATTACCTTCCAAGTCAAAATATGCACTGCTTTATTGGCTCCACATTTGTAGCTTACACTATCTGCTTTTCTAGGCAGATAACAGTAAAAAAAAAAAAATACATATAATAAAATAAAAGAACCTAAAAGAGCATAAAGAATAACAAATGTAATAAAACACTCTGACCCAAATTTTCCATACCACGCCATAAGTTAGGTAGCAGTAGGGGGTCCTACCTCCGCCTAACTTAATTGGTGATAAACAGCATGGTAATTGACTTCATTGTATAAAACCACTTAAAATCTAAAAAAAAATGTAGGCACCTGCAAGTGCCTACAAATGACAGTATGCAGCTCCCATCCATATAGGTGCCTACCGGCACCTATATCTAAAGTAGGTGTGGTTTATGTTCAGAAGTGGACGTAAGCACTGGTAGGCACCTCTATGGATGCAATTCTTCTCAAGAGTAGGCACCAGAAATGGAGGCCTATAAACTCCTGGTCTATATTTCTGGCACCTACTTTCAATATGGCTACAATTCTATAAATGGTGCCATTGCATGATGGACACGTGATCAGCGCTGCTTTTCTAAGTGGCCTTTGCTAATAGTGCCGTTCAGAGAATCTGGCCCTATGGGTTTAATATACAGTCAACAGCAGTCAACATTTTGTGAACACAGGCATTGAATATCTGAGTTTCTGGGGCTAGTCATCACTTATCCAGTTAAGTATTATATACAACACTTAAATGTCTAAGCAAAGTCAGACAAAGATAAGACTATTTTATTGTCTGATTTATTCGATTAATTTGGTTCATAGACAGTGGAGCGCAAGACATCAGCGCGCTGACAATCCAGCGCCGACAATTCGGCGCAAGACAGAAGCACGCGGGGGAAAAAGTAATTTTTAAAGAGCTGCGACGGGGGGTTTGGGGTGGCAACCCCCCCCCCCACTTTATTGGTTAGTGTTCGCAATGTTGTTGGAGGGGGGCTCGGGGGGTTGGAAACCTTCATTATAGCGAATATGGAACTTTTCTGATTTTTTTCGGAAAAAGTTCCGTTTTCTCTATAATGTGGGGGCTTCACCCCCCACACCCCCCTGCAACAACAGCACAAACACTTACCAATAAAGTGGGGAGGTTGCCACCCCAAACCCCCAGTAGGAGCTCTTTAAAAATTATTTTTTCCCCCGCACGCTTCTGTCTTCCGCCGAATTGTCGGCACTGGATTGTCTGCGCGCCGGCATCTGGCGCACGATTATCCCGCCACTATTAATTTAGGTGGTTAAATGCTGAATATCAGCACTTCACTCTAACTGCTGACTCTACCAATTGGCCACCCATAAAATTGCTGGCTAACAAGAACTGAAGCAGAACGTGACCTAGGGGTGATCGTCAGTGAGGACATGAAGGCTGCCAATCAAGTGGAGCAAGATTCTTCCAAAGCAAGGCAAATCATAGGTTGCATACGCAGGAGTTTCGTCAGCCGTAAGCCTGAAGTCATTATGCCATTGTATAGATCCATGGTGAGACCACACCTGGAGTACTGTGTGCAATTCTGGAGGCCGCATTACTGAAAGGATGTGCTGAGACTAGAGTCGGTCCAGAGAATGGCCACCCGGATGATCGCAGGTCTCAAGGATCTCCTGTACGAGGAAAGGCTGGATAAATTACAGCTCTACTCACTCGAGGAACACAGAGAGAGGGGAGACATGATCGAGACGTTCAAGTATCTCACGAGCTGCATCGAAGTGGAAGAAGATATCTTCCTTCTCAAGGGTCCCACCAGGGCAACCAGGGGGCACCCATGGAAAATCAGGGGAGGGAAACTGCACGGTGACACTAGGAAATTCTTTTTCACTAAAAGAGTGGTTGACCGCTGGAATAGTCTTCCACTTCAGGTCACTGAGGCCAGCAGCATGCCTGATTTTAAGGCCAAATGGGATAGACACGTGGGATCTATTCACTGAGTTAGGTGGGAGAGGGTCATTGCAGTGGGCAGACTAGATGGGCCGTGGCCCTTATCTGCCATGGCCCTTATCTGCCGTCTATTTCTATGTTTCTATGGCTTTACTATTTGAATAATCCACAAATGCTGCTGGATGGGTGCACAGCCAAAAGCAGTGGACCCAAAGTCAGAGACAAAGGATCGAGGTTCCGCAACACAAAGGGATTGTCCATAAAACCCCCCACAAAGTGGAACCAGAAATTGGAGCAAGGGAATAAAATTTGCAATGCTTTATTGAAAATTGTAACAAAGCACACACTGGAACCTTGACCCTACATGACAAAGATTGCCTTCCTCAGGGGTCCTGCTTTGAGAACTCAAGGGATACATATTAAATGGTCCAGTTTGAGTGAACTTGTCAACTCTCACATTGCCCAACAGAGAGCCAGAGCCAGTACAAAAGTGAACCTTCAGCCTTGCCCCTTTCTAATCCAGGTTTAGGCCCTCTGCACCTTCCATCATGATCATTGAGGGAGGGAAGGTGCAGAGAGACTAAAACTGGATTAATTGTCATTAGAAACAGATAAATTATCAAAAATAATAATAATTATGGGATAGACTAAACTCAGGAACTTACCGAAACAAAAAGAATATGGGGGAGGGAGAATAAAAGCGGCCGTATTTAAGACAGCTGCTGATATAGGCGCCGGTCAGGATCCAGGCCAAAGTGCTGCTAAGCACCATGTAATAGGAACCTACCTTTTATAGAATCAGATATTGCCCAGTTTCTTTTTTTTAATTATTGAACCTATTAAGGGGATTTTACCAATTAACTCCCCTCCCCGTTTACTAAGCGCATTTAGCACTCTAGGCTGTGGTAGAAACCTCTACCATGGTTTAGTAGAAGGAAGGGTAAGTTAGGCACCCCTTAGAGAATCTGGCCCTGTTTTTGAACATGAGCCCCAGTGTCTCCTTACTGTGAAGAAGTAATGTGTCTTTCAGTGGTATAACGAAGGTGAGTGGCACCCAGGGTTGTAGTGACAATTCCCCACCCTCTTCTCTGTAACCCTCCTGCCGCACATGCCCCCTTCCCCTGTACCTTTTTAATTTTCCAGGTGGGAGCAATAGCACGGATTTACTTCCCACATTTTACCGGCTATCCCTCTGACATCACTTCCTAGGCTCAGGGCCCAGAAGTGACTTCAGAGAGAAGCGACACCAACACAGGTTCATAATGTTGCTCACGCAGGGAAAATTAAAGATACAAGGGAATGGAAGGGTGCATGTACATGGTGGGGGAGGGGGCAGAGAGGGATGAGTGCCTGCGCCCCTTGCAAAAACTGTGCCCAGGGCGGATCGCCCCCCATGCCCTCCTTACTATGCTACTGGGTACTTTGTAAAATCACTATTTTGCATGTGTAAGCAATCTATATAAATACTGTATATAAAAAAAAGACTATTTACACTGGAAGCAATAATTTGTGCAAATTCTAATACAGCTTATTACATTATCCCACGTTCAGAGGCTGAATGAAAAACTAACAACCCTTCAGCATGATGATCTTGTTCGGCTGTTAGCGAATGTAGAACACTGCACTATTTTGTTGCTGTTTGACTGAAAGTCTTTAGGGAAAAGTCAGCTTTACAGAAGATAATAAAGTTTAGGTCAAACAATCAAAATTCATAAAACCCTTGTTCTGCCCTACTGAGAAATACTAGGAAGCTGTAAATGATATTTCTGTACTGCTGGGCCCAATAAATGGAATAATTGATGCTGCATGGTTGAAACAATACTTCTTATTAATAATGACCTCAATGGGGTGGAGGGGAGGGGGGGACTGTCACTGCCCTAAGGCTCTCAGCACCTGAAAACTTTTACTGCCTTTGGGCATATCAGTTAATGCAAGCAGAGTTAAGGAGGGAATAACAAATCTAACCAAATTTCTGAAAATACTATGGAAAATAAAAAAAGAATCTGCATTACGTGTTACCTAGAAATCAGTACAAGCTCATTCAGAGGTAAAGGATCTTTATGCAGTATGCCAAAGGCTCAGGAAACTTGCCCATATGGTAGGATGCAATTGGTGAGGTTTCTGTGAATTTACTTAGATCTCCCAATTAACCACTTTAAGGTTTATATTAAATATCTCTTGCAGATAATTCAATCAATACATTTGTTATCTCTCAGAGAAAGGGAGAAATGTAATAATAATAATTTTAAAAAGCATATTTGCCTTTCTTCTGCACAGCTTTAATAAAACAGAGTAATGCAAAAGTCATTCTTAAACATCTGGTGAAGCTTTTCTTTGCACAATGGCTATCACTGCTTCTGGCGTGTTTGTCTCCAAACATTATAAACTTTAAAACCATAGCCTAGCATGCTGTTACAATGCTCCTTCTAATTTATTTATTTCATTTACTGGTACTTATCTACTGCCTTTATGAAGAGATTCACCTAAAGCAGTATCCCGCTTTATGAGGTTTACTAACTTCTAGTCAGCAATAAAGCTAACACGCATATTGCTAACTAGAAGTCAGTAAAGCACATTTTGTTTCTAATAAGAACACTTCACAGTCTGCATTCATTCCTCTGCCCCTGCCTTATTACTTTCACATTGTCTTATTCATGCTCCTATGAGCATCAGAGCAGCGCAGAGCATTTAGTGTGCCGGCCAGTGCTAAAAACCTCTTGTACGATTTTGTAAAAGGGGTGGGGTTAATGACAAGTTCTGACAAGTAAATCACAAACATTCCTCATAAATGTTTGTTCTATTAAATCTGTACTTCTAGGTTCCGGAACTTGCCTATGGACAAGATGGCAGTGTGATTCAGCAGCTCCTCCCTCACTAGCACCATTCTGCTTATCTGTCAACATAGTAGTTCTATTTTTCACTCTAAAAGTGAATAATTTATTTGACTACATCACCTACTGCAAGTATGTCATCAGGCAGGAAGACGAGGTTGGAAGCAGCTTTTGTGGCTGGGAGCACAGCAAAAAGGCAGAAGGCAGATCCTCCAACTCCATTTAAAGTGCCCCTCCCAAAGGACACTTCTGAATTAAAATCAATCAGAGGTGTGCTGCAAACACATACTAATAAGTTGGATACAATGCAGGAAGAACTACATTCTCTGACAAAGCAGATGAAAGTATGTGAAATCAAAACAGATCAGCTTGAGCATCGGGTAACTGACATAGAATGCCAGTTGAATAAAGTTCAAACAGATTGTAAAGATATGGCCAGACTCACAAAGGAGTTGGAAGAAGCAAATAACCAAAGTCTCAGAAGTAACATCAGAATCCTTGGGCTCCCTGAGGGGATTGAAGGTACCATGTTATTTCTTTTGTAGAAGAAATGTTGCCAAAGTTACTGCCTCTTGGCCTAAATTTCCCACTAGAAATTGAGAGAGCACACCAGATTCCAGGGAGAATTTCTAACAGACATAAAAGTTCCAGGTCTATTACCTGCAAGCTGCTGTGTTTCAGACAGGCAATGGATATTCTGAATAAGGCTAAACAACTCAACTCCTTAAAATGGCAGGAAAACAGGATTCACATCTTACCTGACTTTGCCAAGGCAACTGCAAGCCGCAGAGAGCAGTTTTTGAATCTCCATCCTCAATTAAGACAGCTGGATATTAAGTATGGTTTTTTGTATCCAGCAACTATAAAAATTACCTTTAACAACAAAACTACCTACTATGAGGACCCGATGAAACTTGTGGAGTTCCTTAATCAACACATGAATCATATGTCTTAAAGAGGAATTCAGAATGAGGCTACAGTATATTTCATAATTTTTTTCTTTTTTTTTTTCTTTCACTGAGTTAAGGGATTTGTTTATAAATATTTCCAAGTAAGATGAATAGGGTTTAATTTTATCATTTGTTTTAGTTTAGTGATTAACATTGAATGTATGGTGCTGGGAATCATGGAAGGGTTTCTCATTAGCCAGTGGAAACTAGAGTATTAGAAGAGAGACGGGACTTTCAGGTTTCTCTGTTTCTATTCATTTTAATTATGACATGATGGAGTCAGTGGAAATAAAGTTAGAAACTTCAATTTAGGCATAAGACTGTTGACGTAAAAAAAAATCAGAAAACAGGCTAAATTGTTGTTGTTCCAGCTGGCAGAAGGGGTTAAGTGCCGGTTGATGCTGTTAGAATATGAGTTTGGAAATTTTGAATTGAACAGCAGCGCTGCCTTTGAATCAGCAAGTGAGAGAACGAGTGCATATGACAGTTTATGTGTGGAGGATCAGGGCCTAGTTAGTGGATTAACTTGCAGCATGGAGGTGACTTGACTGCTGCTCCTCTGCCTCCTCTTCTTGTGGAGATTAACTGACTGTTATACTGTGGTTTGTATGGGAGTGAAGAGCAGAGCCAGCAGCTGTGTGCTACTTTAAAAATAAAAAATAGCCACAAACCTTCTTGTTCACGTCTGAGGTACCACCTGGCCCTGAAGGAACTAAAAACGGAGTGGAAGATGAAGAATAAGAAGTGGCCATGGGCCGAGGATCGCAGTAAGGATAGCGTGGCTTAGTGACCCTGAATTCCCGGAGGCTCGCAGGAGGAGGAGGAATTTGAAGCCTCGGCTGCTGCTGTCACGCTTACCACCATACTTAAAAAATCATTATATTAGTAATGTTAAAGATGATGCTGTGACTAGTCAAGCAGAAATTGAAGGGTTGTGGGTTTAATAATTATACCGACTTTTCCGATTCCATCTTAATAAATATTACTGGCCAGTTATAATAATAATAATAAAATTTATTTTTGTATACCGCCATACCCTGAAGAGTTCTAGGCGGTTCACATTGGTTAGACAGAGATTAATAATAATAATAATAATTTTATTTCTTATATACCGCTGTATCGTGAGGTTCTAAGTGGTTTACAGTAGAAACAGAAGAAATGCAATAAGTAAGATTAATTAAGATGATGAGAAAGTACTTAGAGTTCCCTGACTGTCCCAAAGGCTCACATTCTTGCTAAAGTACTTGAGAAAAATCAATTAGTTAGGTTATAAACATAGAGTAGAAGAAGGTAGGAAAACAGTTCATAGGAAAATTAATTTCGAATACATTATACATTGTATATTGTTCAAGGCGGAATACAAATTATAGGAATTACCAAAAGAATTGCGTAATAAAGATTATCTAGATAAATTACATAACAGTGATTCGTGTACATTAAATGGTGTGGTAGAGGATTCAATTTTGAGATTACAAGTGGTTACATATCCAGATGGTCATAGAGTTGCAAACAACATGGAGATAGTAGTTACAAGTGGTTGCATATCAAATTGATCATAGAGTTGTGAATAGCAAGGAGAGAAGAAGGGGGGGAGGGAGGGAGACAGGGGAGGGGAGAGGGTCAGAAGGGGGGGAGGAGGAGGATAGAAAAGGGGATTAAGGGTCTTGTTCTCGAAATAGGTGAGTTTTGAGTAGTTTTCTAAAGTCGAGGTAGTTGTAGGCCTTGAGGACCATTTGGGCTAGCCAAGGGTTTAGTTTGGCAGCTTGGAAGGCATAGGTTTTGTCGAGGAATTTTTTTGAGTGGCATAGTTTTA
Source organism: Geotrypetes seraphini (assembly GCF_902459505.1). Taxonomy (NCBI): domain Eukaryota; kingdom Metazoa; phylum Chordata; class Amphibia; order Gymnophiona; family Dermophiidae; genus Geotrypetes; species Geotrypetes seraphini. The sequence continues at coordinate 214,906,990 of NC_047087.1, read as the reverse complement.
GGGAGGGGAAGGAGAAGAGTTGAATTTTACGGGAGTTCCTGTAGTTGTGGTTAAGGGCGAAGTGGGGGGTTATATAGCTTGGGGATAGACCAAATATTGTTTTGTAGCAAAAACAGGCGAATTTGAACAAGATTCTGGATTCTAGAGGGAGCCAGTGGAGTTTGTGGTAGAAAGGGGTGTTATGGTCCCATTTTTTCAGGTTAAATATGAGGCGGACAGCGGTGTTCTGGATCATTCTTAGTCTCCTGATGGTTTTCTTTGTGGAGCTCAAGTAGATGATGTTGCAGTAGTCTAGTATGCTGAGGATGGAGGACTGTACTAAGAGGCGGAATGAAGTGTCGTCGAAGTATTTTTTTATGGTGCGGAGTTTCCATAGTGTCGAGATACATTTCCTAACTGTGATATCAGTGTGTTTCTCGAGGGATAGATGTTTGTCCAGTGTTACACCCAGTACTTTTAAAGTTTGTTCGAGGGGGAATGTGGATCCATTTACTTGAATCGTGGTGTCTTTGATTTTGTCTTTGGGGGTTGCTAGGAAGAATTTTGTTTTGTCTGGGTTTAGTTTTAATCTGTAGGATAGCATCCAGAGTTCTATCTGACTAACTATGCTTGTGAGGGAGTTAAGGAGTTCTTGAGTGAAATTGGTTAGAGGGATGACTATGGTAATGTCGTCCGCATAGATAAAGAATTTTAGGTTGAGACTTAGACCTGCTACTGGGCCTCAGCTAATGCTGCCTGTGATGGACATAATATAAACAGCACTATCATTTTTATGAAGGGCTATTTTGTGGGGATGTATGAAATGCTTCAGAATAATAGCCAGCTTGTTGGTGAAGCTGCAGCTGCTGCCAAGGCATTAGTATTGGTATTCATCTTGGTAGCCATAGTGCTGTTTCTAAAAGTGGGCTGAGACGTGTTCCAGTGTCTTGAGCTTGTTGCAGTAGCATCAGAATCTGCACCAAATACCATTCAACACAGAAAGGAGCTGAGGCATAAATTATATGTAGACATCGTTCTTTCTCCAAGTGTACACCTAGCCAACAATACCCAGTGATGCCTTTTGTTGCTTTTCCTTTGTATCTTGTGGTTTGATCCCATGGCAGATATCATATGATCCATGCATCGACAGTTAAGGAATTTCTGTGCATTGAAAGAAATACGGTAGCCTTCTATGTAGATGTATTGCTATTCCTAGTAAATCCAGAAATATGCTTAAAAAAAGAGCTCCCAAACCTTGAACTGTACAGTGCTCTGTTACAAGACACAAACACTCTTGTGAGGTAGTGATCAAATGTACTATACCCCACAGAAGCTCGCACTCCAAAGAAGTGATGGTGATTGTATCCCTTTAAGAATGATGGGAGTTTGCCAGATATGTGTATCCATAGGAAACAGGGATACGATTTGTTTGGAGAGGAGCGGTGGCAGCAGGTCCAGCCTACAAAGGAGGATATCATTTCCTGGGTCATAGTGGTTCCGCACTACCAAGGATTATATTTGGACATTTTAGTTACTGATTCATATGTTTGGTTATTAGTGAGTTATTATTTTATTGTGAGTTGCTGATTAATGAGTTATTTTTCTCCTGTGATTTTCATTTAGTTTTCTGTAAGTTATTTTAAATATTAATCCTATTTATTTTTTTCTCACTGAATTAGATTGCACTTCCCATATTTTAATTGAATTCATTAAGGGCTCTTTTTACAAACGTGCGTTAGGACCTTAATCCGTGGAATAGCATGCACTAAATTACCGCACGTGCAAGCTGCTAGCGCTTCCACTTGAGCAGGTAGAAGTTTTTCGGGTAGCGCGCTAAAAACACTAGCACACCTTTGTAAAAGGAGCCCTAAATATAATGGGGAATGGCGAATATTGTGGGGAATGAATTTAAATTATTTATAAATTAAATTTACTGTTAATTATCTTTGCTTGGATCATCCAGTCATGTTCCAAGCTATTTTATATGTTTTTAAGGGGTTTACTTATATTTTATATATTTATATGACTTTTAGGGAATGACTTGGGATACATTATTGCTGCTATTTCCATTTGCTTATATTATAAACTTATATTTATCTCTAATGGGTTAAGTAATGGTTTTCTGAATTATTTTATGGGAGTATAATTTTTTTAAAAAAATATTTTATTAAATATGTTAGAATATTCTTAGATTTAGTTCTAGCTATATTGTTATTTATGCTTACGTGAATGCTTTTAATTGGATATATAGCTAGAGTGATGATTTCCTAATTAATTTTATAGAGGGGAATTTTCTAGGAGTAATTATTCATTTTAACTGTTACATGATGGCTCAATCTAGGAATACAGATGGGGTGCTTGGGGCGGTTAGTAATCACTGGCCTACATGTTTGCTTACAAGTTTTTGGGTGATATAATGGGGCGGATTTGGGGAGGGATTGGGAGATATGTGGGTTTTGGGTTCTTGATGTGTATGATTATTTTATTTTTAAAATTATTTAAAAGGAATTTGGGGGTTTATCTATTAATACGTATTAATCAAATAAAATGCTTTTAAAATTTTATTCCCTGAATGTCAATGGACTCAATCATCCCATCAAAAGGAAAAAGGTGCTTAATTTTTTAAAGCAGCAGGAGGCAAACATTTATTTTATACAAGAAACGCATTTATCATCAAGTGAGTCAGCCAAATTGGAAGGGGGTGGGTAAAGCAGTTGTTTTTTTTGCACCTACAGTAGGGAAAATGGCTAGTGTGGCTATCCTGATCAATAGGAATTGTTCTGCTGTATTTGGCAATCCTCGAGCTGATCCTATGGGTAGATGGCTTCATGTTGATATGACTTCAGGAAATGATGCCCTGATGCTTCTTAATATTTATGTTCCTAATTCAAATCATGCCTAGTTCTTTAAAAAAACTCCAACAAATAATTTTGTCACTGGCTACATCTAATTTAAATGTAGCCAGAGATTTCAGTGCTGTCATGGATCCATTATTGGATAAACAACCTAATAAGCAACTAAAATCACTTGGTCTAGACCAGTGGTCTCAAACTCGCGGCCCGGGGGCCACATGCGGCCCGCCAGATACTATTTTGAGGCCCTCAGTATGTTTTACATAATCACAAAAGTAAAATAAAACAGTTTCTTGATCATATGTCTCTTTAGCTATACATTATATTATTATTAAGACTTAGCCAAAAGGAAAGAGTTATAAACTATAAAGAGTTTTACCTCATGCAAAGTTGTCATTTCTGTAATTAGACATTAACTATTTTTTCTGCGGCCCTCCAAGTACCAACAAATCCAAAATGTGGCCTTGCAAAGGTTTGAGTTTGAGACCACTGGTCTAGACAATCTAGTGCAGTCATATGGATTGAAAGATATATGGAAGCTTTTTCATTTTAATGCTCATGAATTTTTTTTGCTCTCATGTTCATAAATAATTTTCAAGAATTGATTACATTTTAGTTTTGGATAATTTAATTCAACAGGTTACAAAGGCTAGCATAGATCCAATACTTTTGATGGATCATGCTGGAATTTGGATTGAATATCAGTTAGACAAAGAAGATTTTACTAGACCTGTTTGGAGATTTAATAATGCATTGCTTGCAGATTCAAACTTTCTCGAGGAAATTCAAATGAAAATGAAGGAATATTTTCAATTCAACACCTCAGAGGAAATCTCTTTGGAAACTATTTGGGATGCTTTCAAAGCTACAATGAGAGGGCAAATAATTTTGTATTTGGCGTATACTAGAAAATTGCTAAAATTAGAATTTTCCAATTTGGAACAAACTATTTTGACTTTAAAGTCACACTTGGCCTCAAAATGAGAACAAATTACTTTTCAGGCCCTTTTGAAAGCTAAATATAAATATAAAGAGATTTCCTCACAATTGGCTAGGCTCTGTACTATGGAAACTTGAATAAAGCGGGAAGATCATTGGCTAATTACCTTAAAGCAAAAAAGAGAAAAGTTAAAATTGTGGCCATTACAGATGAAAAGGGTAAAATTCATACCCAAATTGGAAATGTTTTAAAACAATTTTTGGATTATTACAAAGCTTTATATTCTTCTAAGCTTTATTCAAATAAAGAAATTGAGGGAATATAATTTTTTAAATTAATTCATGGGCTAAAAATTCCTGAGCATATAAAAGGAAATCTTGAAGCACCTATATCACTTAAGGAACTCCATTCAGCATAGAAGTCCCTCAGAGTTGGATCCATTCCGGGTAGTGATGGATTCACAGTGGAGTTTTTCCAAAACATTTCAAATTATATTTTTACCTCATCTATTAAATTTATATCAATCACAACTGACTAAGGATTGTATTTCAGGTACTATGGCAGAATCTTTAACCATGTTTTGCCAAAGCCAAATAAGATCCCATGTTTGTTTCAAACTACAAGCCTATTTCTTTAATTAATGTAGATGGAAAACTCTTGGCTAAGTTATTGGATCTAAGATTAGCCGAGGCTCTCCTTTATATGATCGGTATGCACCAAACGGGTTTCGTTGCTCAAAGACATTCTTCAAATAATACTAGATTGGCATTACACATGCTAAATTTAGCAAAAACAATGGATGATCCGGTCTTATCTGTCTCTTTGGATGCAGAGAAGGTCTTTGATCCTGTAGAATGGACTTTCATGTATCAAGCATTAGTTTGGAATAGAATCTGGATTTATTAAAATGATTCAAACCTTGTATTGTTCCCCTTCTGACAGATTATATATTAATAATACATTTTCAGAGCTTGTCCCTTATATCCTTTGCTTTTTGATATTGTTTTGGAACCTTTGTACAGGGTATTCCTTATGCAGGTCGGGAATATATGCAGATGACTTCTTGCTTCACTTGCAGAATCCTGAATCTACCATTCCACATTTACTGGAATTGATTGATCGATTTGACAAATTTTTTGGTTACAAAATAAACTGGAGCAAATCAGAAGCTCTTCCATTAAATGTTCATTGTGTAAAAGGCTTATTTGATCCATTCCCTTTCCTATGGAAGGAAGAGGGAATATAATATTTGGATATTATGATTCAAATAACTTTGGAAGACACAATGACAGTAAATGAAAAATCCTTATTATTGAAAGTCAAAGAAATGTGTGAGCATTGGAACCCACTACATCTTTCTTAGTGGGGGAGAGTTCAAACCATCAAAATGATGATTTTGCCTGTAGTTTGCTATCAAATGAGTTTGTTGCCGGTTTATTTCTAAGGGTCCTTTTATAAAAAATTGAATGGAATCCTTACTAAGTTTATTTGGCTGGGTAAATCTGCTAGGATAGCTTTAGTATCTTTGCAAAAACCACATTCAGTAGGAGAGGAGTAAATTTTCCAAATTTTTATAGACATCATCAAGCTTTCATTATGCGTTAGGGTATGTACTGGATCCTTTCTGAACTCATGGAGCATCTTCCGGACTGGCTTATTTTAGAATGGCAACTTATGTCCCCATTACGGTTAACCAATCTCAATATACAAGGAACTGTAAACCTTGTATATACGCCTAATTCATTCAAATATATCTCAGGTTACATGATCCTCAGCGAGGCCACCTCCCCACTCAATATCTATTCATAGTAGGCGGCTTTACACCTCCACTCATCATTGAATCCTTATATTTTCTTTTTATATACTTTTTAAATTTTTAGATTTTTCAAACTTTATATTTCTTATTCAGTTTAATGTTATATAAATACTGACTAAAATAAGTTTACTTAGCTTTTTCATCAGCTTAATTAATGGTCTCAGTGCACAGAACAGGGGATAACCGACATGTTTCACCCATGTGTTCTACAGCGGTTTTTTCAAGGCTATCACTCCCCATAACTATCACTCCATTCTGAACAGACCAATTTCCTCTTCCAGAACTTAAGGAGACGAATATCAGGAAGTTCTGTTTCACGCAGCGAGTGGTGGCCACCTGGTATTGGGGAGGAACTAATTGAAGAATCCACCATTCTAGGATTTAAGGGTAAACTAGATGCACATCTAGTTTACCCACTAAACTGAATAAGAAATATAAAGTTTGAAAAATTTAAAAATGTAAAAAGTATATAAAAAGAAAATATAAGGATCCAATGATGAGTGGAGGTGTAAAGCCACCTACTATGAATACATACTGAGTGGGGAGGTGGCCTCACTGAGGATCATGTAACCTGAGATATATTTTAATGAATTAGGCATATATACAAGGTTTACAGTTCCTTGTATATTGAGATTGGTTCATATCTAAGCCTTTTTCTCTAACAACTTTCTAAGAGTAGTGCTTTTAAATCTAATTTATCCCATTACGGTTAAGCCATATTTTGAGTATCAAGTTGCCCCGAATCTACAAGGACAATAGTATCCTTTGTACCACCTGGAAAACATTAAAATGAATTAACAATTTAACATCTATACCAGTACAACAATCCATGTGTCAATCCTTATGGTTGAACTCCAAGATTCAAGTAGGTGAGTCTAAGATCCTCTGGAAGCATTGGCTGCAGGCATGTATACATATTTAGATGATGTGTTATCAAATGGGAAAATGCTTGATTTTTCAAACTGCAACAATCATTCAGCATTGCAAAGTTTCAAGCATATAAGTGGTTGTAGTTGAAGCAAACCATTCAGAAGGGGTTCCCTGATTAGTGAAATTTAAAGAATCAATATAGCTTGCCGGGCCTATGCTTCCAGACAGATTTGCTAGGGCATCAGGCTGCCAAGTGGTATAAATTAATATTGGAATATTTGAATAAAAAAAAAAAGCTAGTTTAAAGGATATTTAGAGCATTAAGATAAAGTGACAGATTTCTGCTACTCAATGGCCACGTATTTGGATTTAGAGGATGAGATGTACAGCATCAGCATCTATGAGACAAACTTGTTTTTTTCTGTTACATAGAGTGTTTTGAACCCCAGTTTATTTGCAGAAGTTAGACAGTTCAAAGTCTAATAGATGCTGGCATTGACATCTTGAAGTAGGGACACTGGATCATCGTTGTTCTATTGTCCTTCGATACTCATATTTTGGAAATCAATATGGAGACAAATTAATTTGATTTTGAAGTCTTTGATTCCGTTATCATATGAGGTGGTTATTTGTGGTACATTGTTGTCACCTAAACCTCCTTTAGACAAGTATAAAAGTAGATTATTTTCCATCATGACTGGGATAGCCATGCAAATGGTGACCAAAAACTAGAACAATTGGGATCGACATAATTTTTCCTTTTGATGGGACTCTTTATGTTTATGCTACAAATATGTGAAAATGAATTCAGAAATGTTGTGTAATAATAAGTTATTTAAATTAACATAGAGTCCATTGACAAATTTTGTTAATGATGATTAGCTGATTTATTCTCCTGATTTCTTATTTGATTTACATATCCAGGGAGGTGGATGGGTATTATATTTTGATGTTTTCATTTATCAATAAGTTCAATATGATTTTCACTAGAGTACTCCCTCAATATTCGTGGGGGTTCCGTTCCAGGAACCCCCACGAATCTTGAAAAAACGCAAATACAGTTTTTCATGGGGGAGACTGAAGAGGGCAGCGGGAGAGGGTAGCAGGAGAGCATCCGGAGCACCATGAGTGCAGGAAATCACTCGGGGTATGCTGCGACCGCCTCTTCCTGCACTGTTGGGCCTTATCCAATCAGGAGCTGCATGTCAAAGCAGCTCCTGATTGGATAAGGCCCGACTTAGTATTAGGAAGAGGCGGTCGGAGCATACCTAGAGTGATTTCCTGCACTCAAGGCGCTCTGTCTGATCTCTCCTGCCTCTCCCGCTTCCCTCTCCCCTCTCCTTGTTGGCGGTTCATGGTCGGAAAATACCGCGAATGACCGGGACCGTGAACCGCTGACCACAAATTACCGGGGAAACACTGTATATGTCTGAAATAATGCATTTGGTTTTTGTTCTTTTATTGGGGTGGGAGGGAGGGGGAAAAGTTTTTGTAGTATTTCTATGAATGATGTAAATGCAATTTTGAAATTAATGCTAGGAAGTTCTTCTTTACCCAACATGTGTTGGACATCTGGAATGCGCTTCCAGAGGGAGTAATAGGGCAGAGTATGGTACTAAGGTTCAAGAAAGGATTGGACAATTTCCTGCTGGAAAAGGGGATAGAGGGGTATAGATAGAGGATTACTGCACAGGTCCTGGACCTGTTGGGCCACCACGTGAGCGGACTGCTGGGCACAATGGACCTCAGGTCTGACCCAGCGGAGGCATTGCTTATGTTCTTATGTTCTTATAATTATATATAAATATATATTTTAATGCATTGTTTTTGAATGAAAAATGAATAAAGAGTTTTTTAAAAATCTGTACTTCTAGCATAGCGGGCTGGAATTTCAATGTACAGAGCACAATTTTACATAGAAAGTAGAGAATAGAATTGAGATGTCCAGGCTATATCAGATCATAGGTAATTTATGAACTATAAAATAGACTTTTGAACCTTGTTTTACTTCCAAGTTCTTTTTTAAATCTTCCTCTTAGTCTTCACTGCTGCTTTCTCTTTCTCTGTACCTCTGTGGGGATCCTTCCGCTGTTTCTTCCATCCAAAAAGCCTTTGTAAAACATGAAGTCTATTCAGCAATTGAATGAATCAAGAACAATAAAAGATAAAACTTTAGCGGAATGGACTAATATGAGGGGAAATGATATTGCATTTTCAAGACATCACACAGTACAAGAGTCATGTGATTTCAAAGTTGTGATTTTCAGAGCCACTATCCGGATAAATATCTGCATAACTTAGGAAAGAAAAAAAGGCTGCCATAAGTTTACACAGATTAGGCTAGCCAGATACCTTCAAATTCTGAAGGTTCTTCAAAATGTTTCTGCACTTTTATTTTTTTAAACATTACTAAGGCCCAAATTCTGTAACTAGCACCTAATGTTAGGCACCTATTTTGGAGGCGTCCACCTAGATAGGTGCCTATCTAAATCAAACAACAAGCCCGATTAAGCTTTTAAACAGCACTAATTGAAACTTAGGCGTCTATCAAGAAAGAGCGATTCTCTTACAAGGTGCCTCTAAAAATTTAGGCGGCCTTCAAATAAATAGGCGCTATGCATGTTAAGCCTTGTTACAGATTTGCTGCTGTTGAACATGCTTAGGCACTCCCATGGGTGTCTACATTTTAGTTGTGCCTAGAGCTGGCCTGTAGGGGTGTTTCCTTATTCACACCTGAAGGTTAGGCCTCTCTGACATCATAAAGCCTGAACCATTGTCTGCAAGAAATCTTTCCAACCTGAACCATGCAAGGAGAGAGAAAGAAGAAAACATCTTTGCTGTTTATGCCTGCTGATGCATTCTGGGCATGTACCAGAACTGTATTCTAGTCAAGGACATCCAGCTATGCCTACATGCTCAGCCTGTGTGAATCTTGGGGGAGGCAATGCTCCTGTGCTGTTCTTATCTTTGAAGGCGCCTCTGTTTCACAGCCTGTACGAGACTTTACACAGAAAGACTATTCATCTAAGTTCTGTTTCTGGATTGGTCCTGAGAGGTCATCTGACGAGAACCAAGTAGAAGGTGCCTAATTATGATTAGTCTATGCTGAGGTGTGAGTGAACTTGCATCTTATCATAGGTTTCTCTGCACATCTATAATAATTAAGACCTGAAAAGTTACCTCTTGTGACCAGTGTTCCCTCTAAGCTGAGCAGGAGTCCTCCACCCACAGTCTCACCAATAGAGGGTGCTGTTTCACTGTCACATTTTTCAATTGTGAGGGACAGGCAAGTTCTGCAGGACTCCAGGGAACATACCTGTCCTTAGCGACTGAAAATATTCCACCCCCTAGTGGTAGCAATGCAGCTGGAGGACACCTGCTCAGCTGCTCACCTGCAAGTTGTGACTCTCTGCTTGAGAGAGAGAAACCGGACTTTTATACAGATCTGGATTCCATCACATAAAGGAAACCTTTGCTGCCAGCCTAATTTACAGCTGTTCCAGTAACTACCGGACTTTGTTCCTGAGTGGAGAATTCATATCTTCTGTGCTGAGTAGAAGACGACTTCCCTTTCCCCTGATTCTATGCTAAGGCCTAATTGGATGATGAGAAAAGGAAATGTATCTATTTTATCAGCTGAGGTTAGATAGAAGAATTCTATTGTGGTATGGGACAAGGAAGTGAAGTTACTCTTGGTGATAAGCTATTTTTAGAGTTGCTGCTATTCAGGAATTATTATTATAAAGAATTATTTAGTGTGTAAGAATTAGTTTACTCATTTATCTAGCAAGTGTGGTGTGATAATTATGTACTGAGTTTCATATATATATTCAGATATTTTGTGAGCAATAATTAGTTATTATTTACAGCTGGCTTATGAATTATATTTTTATATTTCTATAATAAAGTATTTCACATAGCTTTGGTCTCTGTGTCATGTAAGTAGGCAAAGCTTGCTGAACCTGGAAGAGATATTATGGTTTCCCCTAGAACCTGACTAAGATATGCATGTAACTTGTTTATGTAATTGATTAGTTATCCATAAATCTACCTACAGGCCTATTTATTGGGTGCCTCCAAAATAGGTGCCACTCAGCACAATTCACTAAACAGCACCTAATTGTACTTGAATCACGTTGAACGATGCCTATATCAGCTCCTAACTTTTGGGTGTTTCTTATAGAATTTGCCCCTAAGTATCTCAAAAGTAAATCATATCACTATCTGTAAGGTGAGCCAGCTTGCCTGACTGACTAGTGACATGACATTCTATGACATTCTACCACTTCCCCCGCCCCAACCATTTCCAAAGAGTAAGTTGGGATGGTGTGTGGTAGCAAGCAAGAAGGGGCTGATCTTGAAAAAGCCTAACGGTGAAATATGTTGGCCAAAGTAAAGCACAAGCCAGCAGTCTAGTGGCTTCAAAGCTAAGTTATCTTAAACTTCTATAGTTAATGATATGGGCATGAAGTTTTAAAGTAAAGTTATAAGGAGCACTACAGTCACTTTCAAAAAAATAATAAAAAAGCAGATGAGATGATGATCTTATATGCCAACAAATGGTTCACATAGCCATTTCAAATAACAATGGCTGGTGGAGGCATGTCTGATATCTGCAAAAAAAAATTGTTACTGTTGAAGGCGCTATTTGAAGCATTTCTACTGCTATATTATTTAATATATTATAGTTCTCTGTAGCAGTATAAGACAAGGTGAGAGGCTATATTTGTGTTTCTTGAGCATTATAAACATCTGCATGTATAAATTTTAGTCCATAGTTTATAGGATTGCTCTGACTCTGTGTGAGCAAAAGATGCAACCATCTTTCTGCTCCACATCTAGGAGGCATCTGTAAAAGCAATAAGAAATACTTTATTTTCTTCAGTGAAAGAAACTCAGCAGTAAACATTTTAGTACTGTAAGGTTTCACACATTGCTGCTGTGAATGGATATCATTATTGAGATGTTTCATAGGCAAGCAGAGGCATATTACAGGATAATTATCTTTCTGCAACAGTAGTTTAGGTAGCGATAATGCAGTAATCTGAAATATATTGGCATAGTTTGTATCTGGATTTCTTATTTGAATTAACCTTGCAGTACAATTCTGTAACACCTGCAAGCAACAAATACTTTTAGTTGGCAAACTAACATACAAACTATTTGCCACACATGGTTTTACAAGGGGAGGGGGAATGTCAAGTACTTTGCCAGATAGTGTACATAAAAAACACTATTCCCCAAAGCATATGACACAGGTCCCACATTAATCCTAACAAATGCCAGTAAATAAATGCACTCTAATCTATTACCCCCTCCCCTGAGTCATTTTCTTCCCAGTCAAGAGGACCGCCCTTTAGGATCCTTCCCTAGTTAAGACTCCTTTTAGACCTTCAAAGTCATATGACCTCCTCAAGTCCCCTCCGCAAGTCAAGAGACCCTCCTCCAGGCTCCCCAAATAAAAGATCTAATCTAGGCCCAACCCACAGAGCAAAACAAAGACCCCTCCCAAATCACAACCAGGCCCTCTTCTTACCCAGGATATAGCTAGTCATCTAGGGTTCCATATGCTAGATCACTGTTCTTCAACCAGTCTTCAACCACTGTTCTTCAACCAGTCTGCGGACTGGTGCCGGTCCGCAGAAAATTTCTCCCGGTCAACGCAGGGCCGGCAAGATTGAGTCGGCAGTTAAATTTCCTGCCAACTGTGGTTCCTGCCGACTGCTTTTCCTCCCAGCCTCAGGCGATCAAGACAGGCTGCCGACGTCGGGGCCTTCCCTCTGTGAGTCTCGCCTGTTCAGAAACAGGAAGTTAAAACAAAATAGGCGGGACTCAGAGAGTGACGGCAGCCTGTCATGATCGCCGCCCCTGCTGAGTTGCTGAAGAGGGCCGTGGGGAAGGTGTAAGTGGAAGGGAGAGAGCTGCAGGTACAAGGGAGATGGTCAGCGTGTGCGAGCATGATTCTGGGGAGCCTTCGACAGTGGCTGACTCCCCTACCAGCAGCTCTCCTACTTGCCAGGGCAGTGATTCACCAGCAACTTCCTCTTTCCTCAGAGGCAGCAACGGACCCAAGGCTGCCTAAGTAAATCACTGCTGCAGGCAAGTACTGAGAACTGTTGGAAGGGGAGAAAGCCACTGTAGGAGGCTGGGAAGCTGCTGGATAAAGGGAGAGCTGCTACTGGACCCTGGAGGGAGGTAGGAGAGATGCTGCTGGGAGGGGAGGAGGGAAAGGGATGGGAAGAGAGTTAATGTTGGATAGGGGGAAGAGGGAAGGGAGAAGGAAAAAAGGAAGGAGGAAAGGGAAAAGGAAAAAAGGAAGGAAACAGCTGGCAGGGAGATTACAGAAGGGGAAGGGGGTCAGGGTGGAATGGAGAGATCAGATAAGGGAAAGGGGAGAGAGAGGAATGAGAAAGAGATTGATGCTGGAAAGGGGGTCAGCAGAGAAATGAAAGAGGGATAAAGATGCTAGATCTGGTATAGGAGAGTTAAAAATGACAAAAAGCAGTGAAGCTGGAATGAATGATGTAAAAAGGAGAGAGAGGAGTCACAGGCTGGATGGACAGGGGAGGGAGGCATAGAAAGAAGTCAGATACATATGGAAGGGGGAGAGGGCAGACAGTGGATGGAACACGCAGATGCTGGATTGAAGAGACAGGGCCCAAGGCAATAAATGCTCTGGCACTGCTCTGAAGCATTCGCCAATTGTGTGTCAATCACTTGACAGCATCAATTGCAGAATTGTTCCTGATTCAGCCAAGATAAGCGGTTGACCTTGGCCTACATTTCAGCCACCTATCTATGCCACCGTGGGATCCTAAAATCAGGCCGGAGTAGCCATAAGCTGATTGAGGAAGGGCAAGGTATCCCCAATCATTTGAGCCGGCAGTGCTCTCCAAAGTCATGGCTTTAGGGAGTCCTGCCAGCTCAGCTGATCAGGAGGAAATACCCCTACCATGTTCAGCTGAATGGCTGCAGAAGGGGACCCACAACATCAACATCAACAACTCCCTCCTGCCGGAACACCTGAATGCTCCCTTGAATGCTCGGCAGGATGAATGCCCACTCCCTCCTGCCATGATAGGCAGGAGAGATGCCCACTCCTTCCTGCCTGCAGGCCCCCCTGAACCCATGACCTGCCCAAAATGCCATTACCCCTAATCCCCATGACCCCCCATAACTTTTGTAGGAAGGCCAGCCAGAGGGATGCCTACATCCTTCAGCTGGCAGGCCCATCTCTTCACAATGTTAGGCCTTCTCCTTCCCAGTGCATCCTGGGATATAAGAGGGAGGGGCCTAAGGCCTGATTAGCCCAGGTACCTAAGGTCCCCCCTATAGGAGGGGCCTTAGGCACATGGGCCAATCAGGGCCTTAGATACCCTTCCCGATACATCCTAGGATACACTGAGAGGGGCCTAGGACTCCCATTGACCCTCTCCCAGTGTATCCCAGGATGTATCTGGAAGGATATCTAAGGCCCTGATTGTCCTGGGTACCTAAAGCTCCTCTTATGGGGGGGGGGGGCCTTAGGTGCCTGGGCCAAGTGCATCCCAGGATGCACCAGGAAGAAGAAGGTCCACCGTTGTGAAGAGGCAGACCTGCCAACTGGAGGGTGTAGACATCCCTCTGGCCAGCCTTAGTATAAAAGTTATGGAGAGATGGTGAGGTTTGGGGGTATTGGTATTTGGGTCATGGGATCAAGAGTATCAGTAGTTGGAGCTGGCCATGGGTTCAGGGGGGCCTGCAGGTAGGAGGGTGTCGGCTGATCAGGGATAAGTTCCTCTGCTGCAATCAGCTTATGGCTTCTGTAGCCTGACTTTAGGATTCTGCATTGGCATAAATAGGTGGCCAGAGTTTTTTGGGCCTACATTTCAGTCACCTATCTTGCCATGAACCATGGGTATAATTACTATGATGCTTACTTTGATGTTTCACAGCCTATAACGGCTACCTAGCTGCAATTCCAACCACCTGTTATTTAGGTATTGGTAGGTGCTTCAACACTGCCATTTTTTGCCGATTCTGACATCGTTTTCAGTTAACTTAGGCATCAGCAGGGTGCCTACCGATGCCTAAGTTTAGGCACTAGTTATAGAAATTCCCTGTCTTCTTTATCTGCCTTCATTTTTCTCTGTTTCTAAATGACCCTGTAAATCAAAAGGAAGATATTCAACCAATTCATTAATTACAATCCTTATGTATAATATATTATTATTAAAAATCTTTCACATTTTATAACAGTAGAATTGCATAAGTAGTGTCCTAAGAAAAACATCACACTCAGTCCTATCTGTTAAAAGATAAAATATTCAAATGTTCACTTGTTTTAATGTCCATTCTCTGTTCACAATCACGATGAAATCATTAGATGGCATTGTTGGCAAGAGATTCCATTTAAACATCCTATCCCATCTAAAGGTCATGCTCAACCCAAATCTATATTTCGCTAAAAGTATCTTCAGGAGCTAAGACTAAGGGCTCCTTTAACTAAGACTAAGGGCTCCTTTTACTAAGGTGTGCTAAGCATTTTAGCATGTGCTAAATATTAGTGCATGCTAACCAAGCACTAAACGCTAACGCATACATGTCAGTCTTTGGACGCTTAGCACACCTTAGTAAAAAGGGGGTAAATGTGCTCCACAGGACCTACACCATCATCCATTAAAAAAATTTTCTAGTTGTGCAACCAACACAGCTGGAATACAAAGTATAAAACATTTTGAATATTGGTCCATAAATTATTCCCTCCCCCTTATACAAAACTGAATTACAGTTTTTAGCGCCGTCCATGGCAGTAACAGCTCTGATGCTCATAGAATTTTTAGGATTGTCGGAGCTGTTACTGCCACAGCCAGTGCTAAAAACCACACTACAGTGTAGCAAAAGGGGAGAGGAGAGGGGGGTTAATATGTTATAACATTTACATCAGTTCCAAACAGTAACATTGAATGTTGCTACTATTTGGGTTTCTACCAGGTTCTTGTGACCTGGGTTGGCCAATGTGAAAACATGATACTGGGCTAGATAGACCATTGGTCTGATCCAATATGGCTGTTCTTATATTCTTATATTCCATTGAATATGGTAAAACAAAAGGTATGGTGATTCATGTTGAGTACAGATGTAGCTTAATGGTTGGAACAGCCCCCCCCCCCCTGATATTTAGCAGGCGACAGTCATGATTTTTTTAAACACTGACTGTCATTGGCTAAATTAGCTCCCAATATTCAGTGCTGGGCTATGTCTGTATACAGGCACTGAATATTGGGAGTTAATTTCAGGCAGGCTGACCGCCGGCGCTTATGCGTGCTCCTCTTGCTTCCGAACAATACCCCTAATTCACTTCCCCCTCCCCCCAGTCCATAGCAAAAACTCCCCCCTGGAATGTTCCCCAACCCCCCCCCCCCAGCTATCCAGGTAGCCTCCAGAGCCACTGGGGGAAGGAATGCAGACCTCTCACTTCTGTCCCTTGTGAGCACCTGTCTAAAATGTCTACTGCAACATCTCCAGGTGAGAGGGAGGGATAGAGGGGTCGTTGTTGGGAGTGGGAGGAGATTCAAAGGCCTACAATAATAATTTTAAAAAAAATTATGTGGGTGCCAGACTGATATTCAGCGTTAGGCTAAACAGCCTAATTTACAGTAGGTCAGCTTTTGGACTGTCCTAAATTAAGCTGTTTTTCTATGTGGATGTCGACACTGAATATTGTCAGTACCTGCATAACCCTGTGCTCCTCTCCTGTGCCACCTCTGACCTGCCACTTTCTAGTTGGGTGGCTTGTGGGGATATTCAGTGTCAATCTCAGGTTAAGTGCCACTGAATATCCCCACTTAGCCATTGGGAAATAATTTAAGCAGGTAGGAAGGATATGTTCCTGCCTGCTTAAATCATTTTGAATGTCAGTCCCAGGGTAATGATGTGTCTTTGAAAATGGCATGGACTGCTTAAGGGGTTTGGAATGTCTAAAGACAATGCTTTCATTCTTATAGGAAGGGAAAACAGGTGCCATGTTGAATAGTGAATTACCTCTACGAATACACATTTTCTTGAGTGGTCTTTGAATCTATAGCTACTAAAGGGAAAAAAGTTGAGTACTTTTGGAATAAGAAGAAAAGAATATTGTTTTGATTGTTAGGTTCACATTTCACCTTATCTTGACCACTTAAAATAGTTTAGCATGCAATTTTAAATTTCACTGAAGGCAACCAGCACCAGAAAATAACATCGCCAAGGAATGAGAGAGATAAGTCTTCTTCCTTTATATTTTTTTGAATATGAACAGGATACTTGATAAGTTTGGGGGCATACTTGAATATTTGTCTATGACCAGATTTGATTAAAAAAAAACTGCCCCTAACTGCCCCTCTCATTCACTGATGGACATATGAAAGTACTGTGATGACTGGAAATGGTGCTGTTTCACTGTGTTGAAAGAAAAGAGCACATAGGGCTACAATAGTAGCCATTTTCTGAGCACTATTACAATTATAATATAATTTTATTATGGGAGTGAATATTGGAGTTGAAAATTCTATGTAAATTCTTTAAACATATACTATAATTTCAGGATTGAGTAATTGGAAAATTTAACCTGGGAATATATAATAAACTAGCTGATCACCCGGCATTACCCGGATATCCCAATCCCAATCCTGGATATCCCAATCTCAGCAGCAAGAATGGCCCTCTCTATGGCACTGCGTGTCAATATCTGAAGGTCAGTGTTAGTTCCTATATCTCTTCTGCTTCCTTGTTCTTTAGTTAAAACACCCCCTTCCCACCTCACAGTATTTTACCCCCTTCCTACCCCCACAGTATTTTACCCCAGATAGTAAGTGATAGGTATACCAAGTTTGGTTGAAATGTCTCCATGCTCCAGAGTTAATGCTCTCTCTTTCATATCCTGTAGTCTGGCCTCACACTGCTGGACTTTTATGTTTCCTTGGAGGCATTGTTACATCAATGACAGCACAGCACAGTGTGACATCATTCCCCAAGCTTCACACAATTGGTCTAAGCAATATCTGTGTTTTTTGATGATTCTTTACATGTCACCCTCTTCCAACCCCCACAGTATTCTTTCCCAGATAGTAATTGATATGTATTCTATACCAAGTTTGGTTGAAATCTGTCCATGCGGTTCAGAGTTATGCTGGAACATACATACATCAAATTTATATATATATATATATAGAGAGAGAGAGAGAGAGAGATAGATAGATACTCCCCAGTTTTTTTATATAACCACTTAATAATCTTTCAGGAAGTAAATATTCTGGCATTCAATAAAATAAAGGAGGTAGTAGAAATTTCCCTTGGAAACCTGTCAATCTATTACAAATCAGCTCAACAATTAAAAATGGAAAGTTTGAAAGTAATTATCAAGGTGCATTTCAGAGTGCTTTTGAATAATTCAGTGGCTATTACAATGAACACATCTGTAGCTCGTACTATGGGATTTTGGAAGACAGATATTCTATTTGAAGTAAAAATACAATTTTTCCTGTGATTTTTTTTCCCCTCTACCTATCCAGATATGTGGAATGAGATCTTTCCAGAAAGCGATCTAAGTATCAAGACTGCACATTTATTTTTCAGTGTAATAAATTTTAAAAAGTCATTAATATTTATGCTTTTTTCCTATAAAACTCTTCAGCTTGTCTGTAATTTCTTTCTGCATCTCAGGATGATATGCAGCAACAAAGATCTTTGGTTTTGATATGTGAATCTATTTGACCTTAGATGTAACTTGTTGTCTATAGTGTCTTACAGACAAAATACTGCAATCTCAGTACAACAGCATTGTTAATTTAAATGTGATGTGAAAAGATTTTTCAAAACTCCTTTACATTTATTTTTCTGATCATTACTTGCAAATTGAAATGCTGGTCCACGAGATAATTGTACAAAGCATTTTTTACATGTAAAGAAGGCATGCACATGTGCCATTGAAAGTATACATTGTAACAAGCCATATTGGCCTGGGAAACCTTTTAACTGAAGTCTTAAATCCAAATTTTGATTCTCCAATAACTGTGCATCCCTAGAATTCATAGTAACCCAGCAACCTGGTATTTGTTCTCCTCCACTCTCTCTCCCCCAAGATGAAAATATCTTTCATAAGAACATAAGAGTTGCCCTACTGAGACAGACCAAAGGTCCATAAATTCTAGTATCTTGTTTCCAACTGTGGCCAACCCAGGTCCCAAGTACCTGGCAAGATCCCAAGAAGTAAACCAGATTTTATGCTGCTTATCCTAGAAATAAATAGTGAATTTCCTCACACTATTTCAACAATGGCTTATTTGTTTTAAGATTAGAGACTAGTTTCCAAGAAATGCAGATCTCTCATATAAAAGCAAACAATATAACATTGCAAAGACAGAAGCTTAGTATAAGCTTACTTATATATGTAATGTAATGTAATTTATTTCTTATATACCGCTACATCCGTTAGGTTCTAAGCGGTTTACAGAGAATATACATTAAGATTAGAAATAAGAAAGGTACTTGAAAAATTCCCTTACTGTCCCGAAGGCTCACAATCTAACTAAAGTACCTGGAGGGTAATAGAGAAGTGAAAAGTAGAGTTAGAGGAAAAATAAAAATAAAATAAACATTTTAACAAGACAGCATTGATCTAAATACTTTGGAAGGTAGAAGAGAGGAGAGAAAGGAATAGAAGCAGAAGGGGGAGCCGTTGAACAGTAGAATTCTGGAGAAATTTAAATGATAGAAATAGAACAAAACAAAGACAAAAGGCAAAACAATAGATAAGATTAAAGATAAATCATAAGCTGGAAAGAAAAATAAAATAAAACTTTGTCTTCAATCCACGGTTTCAGCGTCAGTGATGAAGTGGAGCAAGTAAGTTTAGGAGGAGCGATTGACGTTTCCAGAAAGGGCTTCTTCAGGGAAAACATCCATCCCCCACCAATATTCCCTAAAAGCTATGTAGGAGTCCTCCAACTGCATTGCTGCCAGTGAGGGGAGGTGCTTCAATAAAGTGTTTTCAATCACTAGGACAGGCAGGCCCTCTGGAGTTCTGCAGAACTGCTATTGAAAATATGATATTGACACAGCATCTCCTCCTTCGCCCCCCCCCCCCTACACTAAAAGGAATGAAAGTGGAGGAATCACACAGAGAAAATAAGAACTTAAGAATTGCCGCTGTTGGGTCAGACCAGAGGTCCATCGTGCCCAGCAGTCCGCTCACGCGGCAGCCCTTAGGTCAAAGACCAGTGCCCTAAATGAGACTAGCCTTACCTGCGTACATTCTGGTTCAGTAGGAACTTGTCTAACTTTGTCTTGAATCCTTGGAGAGAAAACCCCTACCCCCATCCCACCCCTCCCTGCCAACCATCAACAAATCCAAACTCCAGATATTTCAGGGGTTATGATTGTTAAAAAAAGACAGAGATTATTGAAGACCATAAAATGTTTGTTAATATGTGGAATGCACATTTGACTTAATGCTTTTGATCACAGATGAAATTAAACATTATGTAATATCAATTCATAGTTCAGCAACATTATGGAAGCTCAGATTAAAGCAGGGGGTTCTTGACCCAGTCCTCAGGAAATACTGTATATACTCAAATAGAAAATGAGATTTGGGGGGCCAAAAATGGGGGTATCGGCTTATATTCGGGTCAACACCCACCTGCTCCCCTCCCAGACCTGTTGCAGGCCTCCGCTGGGCCTGTTGTAAGTCCTGTTGGTTCAGCGGTGGGCCGGGACAGGAGGGATCCCTCCTATTGTGCGTATCCTGAGAACTGGATTAGAATCACTTGATTAAAGATCCAATAACAGTTGAAACATTTAAGATTAATCATAATAAGATAATTCATTCATTTTAAAAATTTCTATTTCATCTGAAAGCTCAGTGGAGTACAATCAACTTACGTAATAAAGTACAAAAAAAATTAATGAACAGACATGTTGATCACAGTACAAGGAGATTACTGATTATCATCGGAAACCCATTTAGGGCAGTGAATTCCCAAACCTGTCCTAGGGGAGCCAGTCAAGATTTTAGGATATCTGTTAAATTTGCATGCACTGCCTCCATTGCATGAAAATCTCTCTCATGGGTATTCATTGTGGGCATCTTGAAAATCTGATTGGCTGAGGTTCCCTCAGGACATGTTTGGGAACCACTGGTTTATGGACTTTTGAGGATTAGGTTGGGTGGCAAATAACATTGGGTTAAGTCAGCCAGGAAAATAAAATAATTAAATAAGGTTAGTTGTGGGTTGAAGTTTGTGATAGGAGCAGGGAGGAAGAGGGGATAAAGGAGGTGGATTGGTAGGGATGAAAAGGCAGGAGTGGTTACAGAGGATAGGGAGGGGGAGTGAGAAAAGCAATACTGAAGAGAATTTGGTGGGCAAACGGAGCAATTTGGGGAGGGTTGAGGAAGAGAAAGGTCAGGAAACATGGAACAGAATTTCCCTCCCTCCCTTCCTTCCTCCAAAGTGAGAGGCTGGGCTTAATGGGATTACTGGGGGTGAGGGACTGGGGGAGGGCGGTCGCAGCTTTGATGGTGGGGGCTAGACTAGAGCATTTTCAATCAGAGACGGGCTGAAGTTTAAGACATGGGATATCTGAATAATTGGAAATATTGTCTCGTGGGCAGCACCACAGTGAGTTAAGGTGGCTTGATGACACCGTAAGTCACAAGATGTCATGAGAAAAGTAGTATGTCGATACTGGAGCTAATTTTGTCCAATGAATTGATCTGCAAAATTAAAGTTTGGGGTTGTTGTGTATTCGCAAGTGGTTCATTTATTGCAATTGGATATGAAAGTTATTGTGGTTATGAATAAAGCTATGGCCAGTATTAAGCCAATAATAATAATGGTGTGGGGATTTAATTGTGTGAATGAGAGTGGGGAAACTGTATATAGTGAAATGGCTGAGGTACGAGTCCTAATGTTATAAGAACTGATACATCAATCCCACTTCAAGACACACTAATATATATAAGCCAACCAATATTCAAACACTCCAACAATAACTTTATGGAGTTCAGAATCCACCAATTCTTACGAAGTTGGCAGTAGTGGTACTCTTCATTAAT